>NC_091444.1:48657196-49857196 GCF_964237555.1 Oryctolagus cuniculus
TTTGAGTCCAAGAGCACCGCTAAGCATTCAGCAGCAACGCCACGATCCCAGAAGACCTGACTGGCTGAGGCCTCAGAGTGAGAGCAGGGAAACAGGAGGCCCTGAGGCTGCACTGAGGCCCAGAACTTCAGAGGCAGGTGTGGACTCTCGTACCGAACAGCCACAGACACACGGCTGTGTGAGGCTTCCCAAAGAGGAGGAGGCAGCCCCGACACGAAGAAGGAACCAGCAACAGCGGGGCCTTGGAGCTGGCTGCAGCTTTGGAGGGGGGCACAGGG
Source organism: Oryctolagus cuniculus (assembly GCF_964237555.1). Lineage (NCBI taxonomy): Eukaryota > Metazoa > Chordata > Mammalia > Lagomorpha > Leporidae > Oryctolagus > Oryctolagus cuniculus. Next base: position 48,657,475 of record NC_091444.1, read on the forward strand.
GACAGTACCCTGTGGTGTCGCTTGGAAAGAGGGAAGAACGCGGGGCGGGGGGAGTGGGAGAGGTACGTGTGGCACCTGCTCTTTTGCTCGGGGGCGGCACATTGGCTGTTGTAGAGAGGAGCGTCTCTCAGCAATCAAGTAGAGTCGAGGAGTTTTGCTTCCATCCGTGGATGTGGAAATTTCTGCCTATGCCTTGGGGCAGCTGTCTGCAAATGCTCAGTGAGCGCTGCTCGCGCTGCACGTTTCTGACCACATGCATGCAAGCTGGGAAACCTCTGGTGAACGCAGAATACCTGATAACGGCATCCTATAGCAAACAGACTCATTTTCTCCTGGTTGTCGACGGGAAGAAACGGAATATTAGTTATTTCACAGTTTCAATACATATAAACTTCTACGTTAATAAAATAAAAATGTGTGAATTTATGGGCTCTAACTTTATGCCTTACAACTTTAATTTCCTCATAGGTATTTTAGGAGCTCAATTATACACTATATGTTTTATGATTTAACACCAAGACCATTGTCAAGGTAGTCTGTGAAAAAACTAATCAAAAGTGGAAGGCGTTTTCCCGACCGCTATTTTTAAAAACAAAGGCAGTCCCAGGAGAGACTGGGAAATGGAGTTGATCTTCCAACTCCAGGAATGTGGGACACGGATTCTTGTGGCGCTCCCGCTGACCCCTCGCTTTCGCACGCATTTGGCTTTGTGTCTCCACAGTGTGAGAAATCCATGAAGAACATCCTGCAGAAGTGCACCCACGTCCCCGCCCTGGAGCCCCTCCTGCATGACGCGCCCCCCAACATCCTGAAGCACGTACTGGAGCAGTTCAGCAAGGTGAGAGACGTTGTCTGCGCCAGGAGGCGGCGAGGGAGCGCCACGGCCTGCTAGCTTGTGCTGGCTCCTGCACGAGGCTCCGCCAGTCAGCTCCTGCAGTTCACCCACAACAAAACACCCCCCCCCGCTCCCTCCCGCATTCTTCACAGCCTCTCTCTCTCTCTCTCAATGTTCCCAAGAAGTAATGAGTATGTCAACACATAGAAACTTTTTTTTTTTTTTGATAGGCAGAGTAGACAGAGAGAGAGACACACACAGAGAAAGGTCTTCCTTCCATTGATTCACCCCCAAAATGGCCGCCACGGCCAGCGCGCTGTGCCGATCCGAAGCCAGGAGCAGGTGCTTCCTCCTGGTCTCCCATGCAGGTGCAGGGCCCAAGCACCTGGGCCATCCTCCACTGCTCTCTCGGGCCACAGCAGAGAGCTGGACTGGAAGAGGAGCAACTGGGACAGAACTGGTGCCCCAACCAGGACTAGAACCCTGGGTGCTGGCGCTGCAGGCAGAGGATTAGCCAAGTGAGCCACGACGCCGGCCCATAGAAACTTCTTAATACAAAGAAGTCGCCCTCCCTGGGGGACACTGCTGAGATCTTATAAGTGGCAGTCACTGGTGCTAAGGAAGGAGATTCAGACTGCAGGAGGTGGGCACCACCACAGACGGGACCCCTGATGACAGCAAGGGATGAGAGAACGGCTGTACCAGCACAGTGCTTGGTGCTCGGGTGACTGTCACCCTGTGCTCCACATGTTCTGCATGGGTGACGGAGCACAGCAGGAGTGCGCCCTGGCCCTGGAGTCAGAGCTCGTGTCTCCCCTTAGCTAACTTACCCACAGAATGGGAATACTAAGAGTGCTTATTTCACAGGATCACTGTAGAGATTAAAGATATTCCACTTTTAAGAATGTGATCCCAGGGGCTGGTGCTGTGGCACAGCAGGTTAATGCCCTGGCCTGAAGCACCAGCATCCCATATGGGTGCTGGTTTGAGTCCTGGCTGCTCCACTTCTGATCCAGCTCTCTGCTATGGCCTGGGAAAGCAGTGGAAGATGGCCCAAGTCCTTGGAACCCCGCACCCGTGTGGGAGACTTGGAAGAAGCTCCTGGCTCCTGGCTTTGGATTGGCGCAGCTCTGGCCATTGCTGCCATTTGGGGAGTGAACCAGCAGATGGAAGACCTCTCTCACTCTCTCTCTGCCTCTCCTCTCGTGTAACTCTGACTTTCAAATAAATAAACCTTAAAAAAAAAAAAAAAAAGAATGTGATACCAACCTATGGAACACTCTAATACCAGAAACAACCAAAAAGTCATTTTGTAAGTAACAAAACATGCAAGTGATTATATTAAAATGTTTTTCTTAAACAGAGGGGAGCAATTTCATTTTAATAGCTTTAATACTATAATAAATGCACGACTGTTTGCATGCTACATTTCTGTAAATAACAAACAAAAGCCATATATCTACAGCATTGCAAGCAGGCCCTTCAGGGAAGCAGAGCCGGTTCTAGGTGCTCTGTGAAAGGGACCCGCCAGGACCTCCAGCCGTGCCTCCAGCATTGCCTCCAGCACCGTGGCTCCTGGGAAGCAGCCATTTTGCATTGCTGAAGCCATCTCAGGGGAAGAGGGAAAGGGAGGGGAGGAGGGGGAGGGGGAGGGAGAGGAAGGGGGAAGGGAGAGAGGGAGGGAGGGAGAGGAAGAGGAGGGAGAGGGAGAGAGGGAGAGGAGAGAAAGGGAGAGAGGGAGGGTTGGGGGAAAGGGAGAGAGGGAGGGGGAGAGGGAGGAGAGAGGGAGAGGAGGGAGAGGGAGAGAGGGAGAGAGGGAGAGGAGAGAGAGGGAGAGAGGGAGGGTTGGGGGGAAAGGGAGAGAGGGAGAGGAGGGAGAGGGGGAAAGAGGGAGGGGGGAGAGGGAGGAGAGAGGGAGAGGGAGAGAGGGAGGGAGGGGGAGAGGCAGAGAGGGAGAGGGGGAGAGAGGGGGAGGGGAGAGGGAGAGAAAATCTTTCTTCTGCTGGTTCACACCCCAAACAGCCACAACAGCTGGGTCTGAGCCAGGAGCTTCATCTGGGTCTCCCACATTCCCACATGCATGTAGGCACCAAGCATTTGGGCCATTTCCACTGCTTTCCTAGGTGCGTTAGCAGGGAGCTAGATCGGAAGTGGAGCAGCTGGGATTTGAACTGCTGCTTGTAGGGGACGCCAGCATCGCAGGTGGCTGCTTAAGAAGCCGCACCACAACACCTGCCTCTTCCTGAAATTTTCCTGTTTGGCTTGACTTTCATACTCACAACTGTAGTAATCTGCTCTCCACAGCCACCCTCCAAGTGCACCTGTTTCCGCTTCATTCTGCAGCGCTCTTGTCAAATGCAGTGATTTTTTTCCCCTTTAAGTTCTCACTGGTCGCCCTTTAAAATCTTCCCTTGGATTTATGGATTCTCTCCTCCTCTTCCATCTCTTCAACATCTCCTTAATCTGCTTTTCTTTGCCTATTGCTTAGTGAACTCATTCATTTGTTAAACATCTGTTGAGCATCTGTAGGACGGTAGGCAGGAGGGAAGTGACTGAATGAGTCACTGAATGAATGAATGCATAGTTTCTGCCTTCACTGACATTGACACATGACAGACATATAAATGGGTAATTAAAATCTTATGCGGTAATGCACTGATAGCGGTTTGACAGAGTGCTGGGGAGTGGGGGCGGGGAGAACCCAGCTCATCCTGGGCCAAGGGCGCCCCAGAGGAGGTTTCTTCACAGAGGAAACACTTGGGCTGTGTTAAAAAGGAGAGTAAGCCAGAATCAAAGGAAACGAGCAGGTGGTGGGTGTGGAAGGACTTCCCAGGAAGAGAAGAGGCCCCGGCAAAAGCAAGAAGAGGCCCGGCAGGTCTGCTTTGGTGTCCCTGAAACAAAGCTTGGGATGGAGCTTGGCTGGTGAGCGGCACCGGGGCTCAGGGCCCTGGCCTCGCTGTCCCGGCACTTGCCTTTCATTTTGCAGGCAGTGCAGTGAGTTGAGTGTGTGTAAACTTCGCGTTTTACGCTTGTGAGCCCATCTCCAGCACCTTGGCTCATGGGCACGGCCTTCCTTCTGTCTCCACAACATAAAAAGTTTAATGGATTTCCTGAAGGAGCACATCTCACCTCCCATTGTCAGCAGATTCGGGCCCATCCTTTTGAAGGTACAGAGAGCGGAAGTCCTCTTCCGCGTGTTCTCAGATGTACCGTGATGACTTCGGGCAGCAATAATGGGACCTGGAGTGGGAAGGCTGACCTGTTTCTGTGCTTGGTTATTGCAGGTGCTGCCGCATGACAGCAAAGCTCGAAGATTTTTTGTTACAAGTGGTGGCCTCAAAAAGATTCAGCAAATAAAAGCAGAACCTGGCTCTCTCCTTCAAGAATATATCAATAAAATTAACAACTGCTACCCAGAAGAAATAGTAAGGTGAGGAACACAGACTTTGGGAAATGTAATATTCCAGACACAGGGCATTTCGTCATGGTTAGGACACTATGTCCTATGTCAGAGTCCCTAGCTACAGTCCTGGCTCCAGCTGTTGCAGGCATTTAGGGAATGAATCAGTGGATAGGAGCGCTCTCCCCCTTGCTCTGTCTGACTCACAAATAATTTTAAAAATTATAGGGGGTCAGCACTGTGGAGCAGGGGGTTAAAGCCCCAGACTGCAGTGTCAGCATCCCATATGGGCACCGGTTCGAGTCTTGGCTGCTCCACTTCCGATCCAGCTCTCTGCTGTGGCCTGGGAAAGCAGTAGATGATGGCCCAAGTTCTTGGAACCCCGCACCCATGTGGGAGACCCAGAGAAAGCTCCTGGCTCCTGACTTTGGATCTGCTCAACTCTGGCCATTGCAGCCATTTGGGGAGTGAACCAGTAGATGGAAGACTTCTCTCTCTCTCTTTTTCTCTCTCTCTCTCTCTCTGCATGCCTACCTCTCTCTGTAATTCTGTCAAATAAATAAAATGAATCTTAAAAAATAAATTAAAAATTATAATGTAGTTTTTTTTAAGTTTTATTTATGTATTTGAAAGAGTTACAGAGAGAGGGAGAGACCAGGAGAGAGAGAGAGAGAGAGAGATATTCTATCCGTTAATTCACTCCCCATTGGCTGCAACGACCAGGGCTAGGCCAGGCCAAAGGCAGGAGCCAGGAGTTTCTTCCAGGTCTCCCATGTGGGTGCAGGGACCCAGGGAATTGGGCCATCTTCTGCTGCTTTCCCAGGTGCATTGGCAGGGAGCTGGATCAGAAGTGGAACAGCCGGGACTCGAACCAGCACCCATATGGGAGGCCAGGCTTTGCAAGTGGCAGCTTTACCCACTACGCCACAGCGCTAGCCCCAAGAGTTGAACGTTTCTGAGACAAGTAATAGACTGCATCACACTGGATGAAATGTGGTTACGGAGCACCGAGCTTAAGTAAGAGCTGCAGACTGGCCGCCGCCTCCTTGCTGCCTCCTCAGCCCCTGCACTTGCTCCGGCCGCCCATTCTAGCCTGCAAGCCCTTTGACAGCTAAGGGAGCCTGAGAGGTGCCAGTCCATCATGGGGGCATGGATTTGAAGCTCTCCGGCCAGGGCTCACCACTCACAACGTCTTTACATTTGCCCTGCACTTTGACAACACACAGTCATGTGCTGCCTAACAACTTTTCAGTGAGTGACCAACTGCATACACCAGGGTGGGCCCAGAAGACTGAAAACTTCCTGTCGCCTGGTGCTGTTGTAGCCACGGCAGTGTCATAGTGCACGGCTCAAGCCTTTGCTTGCGGTGCTGCCCTACGTGCCCTTTAAAAGCGTGGTGCATCCAAGTACGGGCAGTACGGAGCACTGGCGAGTGGCTTATGTATGTACTACGCTTTTTATTGTTGTGTCAGAGTGAACCCCCTCCACTTAGAAAAACTTCCCACAAAGTGAGCCACGTGATGCTGGCAGCAACGTCATGCATCTTGTGTTACCCCCTCTCCCGATGCCATCAGGAGGCCACACTGAGTGACTGACCTGCACCGTTTAGGTTTGACTAAGCACTCTCAGAGTCACACAATCATGAAATCACTTGATGACACATAGCTGGTAGCTTTACCCATTACCACACAATGCTGGCCCCAAGAGTAGGAGATATAAACTTCAGTTTTTAACATGTACATGTTATGTAACTTTTATCAGTTATTTATGTGTTTATTTTATTTAGCATCAGTCGGTTTTAATATACATGGTGACAGCAATTTTAAAGGCACAAAAATAATTTTAAGATTAAAGTTGTTTCCTCTTCACATATATTGAGTCACTAAATTCTTTCCAGAATTGCAAGTTTATGCTTACATACACACACATTCATATATAGTGTAGCAAAGTAATAGTCTATCATAACATGCATAACTACTACTATATATAAGATATACATGGGGCCAGTACTGTGGCTCACTTGGTTAATCCTCCGCCTGCAGCACTGGCATCCCACATGGGCACCGGGTTCTAGTCCCGGCTGCCCCTCTTCCAGTCCAGCTCTCTGCTGTGGCCCGGGAAGGCAGTGGAGGATGGCCTAGGTGCTTGGGCCCTGCACCCCATGGGAGACCAGGAGGAAGCACCTGGCTCCTGGCTTTGGATCAGCACAGCGCACTGGCCGTGGCGGCCATTACGGGGGTGAACCAATGGAAGGAAGACCTTTCTCTCTGTCTCTCTCTCTCACTGTCTGTAACTCTACCTGTGAAATTAAAAAAAAAAAAAAGATATACAAATATATACCAAAATAGTTTGTATAACCTAAAATATGTGTGAAACCACTAAATGAAAGAAACATGAAACTATTTTATCAAGAAAAATAAAATGGATTTTTATGCATGGAATATATGTCTCTTTAGGGAGAATGTCATTTCATGTAAACTTAAAAGGACTTTCAGTTCAATTTTGTAACATAAACAAAATTAGAGGAAAATGGAAAGAAAGCAAACTAAAGGGCTCCCAAATGGACTGGCCTATTAGAATCAATCAAGGTGCTTGCTTTAAAAGAAGTTTTTTGTTTTGTTTTGTTTTTTTTACTACTCTCTTTTAGAAATATTTCAACTGAGCACTGGAGGAAATTAAAAAAAAAAAAACTGTGATATTACAATTTAATCAAGTGCTTTGTGAAAATGCCATCGTAAATTTTTAGCTTCTTGAGTTCTGTGAACTAGGATAATCATTTTAAAAACTAGCTGATTATAGGAGCAAGAGTGTAGATGAGTTGGTTCCTGTCCCAGCTCTGTGATACCATCTTCCTGCTAATTCGTACTTTGGGATGCGGCAGCTGATGGCTCAAGTAATTGGACTCCTGTCACCCACATGAGAGACCTGGATTGAGTTCCTGGCTCCTGGCTTCAACCTGGCCCAGCCCCACTGTTGTAAGCATGTGGGGAGTGAACCAGAGGATGGGAGATTCTCTCTCTCTCTAAAAGACTGAGAGAGGAGGAGAGAGGGAAATAAATTGAAGTGAATCTAAAATTCTTTCATTTCTTAAAAGAATTTGCTAATTATGAAGAAGAATTTTGGCTAGCTTTTTCCGTTTCTGATGGTATCTTAAAGAAGTATGTGAAACTGTCTTTCTACAAAAATTGTCAAATGTAATTTTAAATGGTTTATTTTTGCAATTATTAATTCTCAAGAAGTACTTGGTGACAACTATTAGAAGGGAATTCTTTACAGAACAGCTTATGGGTGGATCCATTCTCTCACATGTTATCAGCCTGAATGTTGATTTCACATTGCTTTCCAGTTTTAGTGATCTTTAGAAATGTTCTAGAAAGGCAAGCGTGTAGGAGAGAAGAGGCCCAGAGCAGCCTGGAAGCCCCAAGCTGCGGCCTGGCTCCTCCACACCCACCAGGAAGGTGTTTTGTGAATTCCTCTGCCTATTGGATGTCCGCCCAGGCCCAGGAGGGGAAGTGGCTTTGGGGACACATCTGATTTGGGGAAGGAGGCCTGCCGTGCAGCCTGGCACTCAGTACATGTCTGGCATCCTGACCATATAAATGACAGCCCCCAGTCTGCATGGGTCTGTGTGAGGTTACTCTCTTCAAGGCCATTCAGAATTGGGACAGACAGCAGCCCCTGAGAGCCGGAGGCAAGGATTCTCCCTCTGTTCCTTTGCTTCTTTCATGCGGGTATGGCTCATAGCTAAGGCTTAGGTGTCAAACAGACCCTCATTCCTATCTCAGTAGCAAGTAATTACTGCCTGACTTGGGAGATAATATTTAACCCTTTAAGCCACAGTTCTGCATCTGCAAAATGTGGATAAAGATAATTACCTGTTTCATAGAGTTAGAATTAAATGAGATAATGTTTAGCCAAAGGGCTTACACACAGGAAGAATTCAATTCAGTAAATATCTGTTACTGTCCTCTTTTAACGCCTCTATTTTCACTTCTCTTTCTATTGAGATTAAACAGCATTAGGGGGATGAAATTTAATGTTATAAAAATGTTGGAAAATGATGTAGCAGTTCTTGGCCATGTATTTTTCACTATTTATTTTGATGATAAATGCACATCAAGCAAATTTTTTGTTCCTTTTTTTTTTTTTTTACAAATACAAAAAACATAGATTGCTCTGGTTAGATTCAAATTGCCCTTTGTGCTAATATAGGATTCCGGACTTTTTCCTGATGAGAAGCGGAGCATCAGATAGGTACTGGTCGGACAGGGGCTTTCTGGCAGTTAGTGGACAACTTGATAATCTCCATCTGTGGTCTGTTTGCCCCTCTGAGAAGTGAGGCAGCGCGAGCGGTGTGCTGTGCAGGGGAGGAGAGGGAGCTGAGTGCTGAGCGCATTTCCTCCCAGTGGGAATCCTGGAGACTGTGCAGTCCCTTTGGTCTTTGGGTTGACAGGCATGGCGGTGGCAGTTGGCTTGGGAATAAATCAGTGAGACCTCAAGAATTATCGACAGATCCTAACTGATTTTTAAAGAGACCTTTACTTTAAAGCAACACTGTCCAATAGGAATAGAATGTGAGCCACAAATATGATTTCAGATTTTCTGATAGCTACATTTAAAAAGTACCATGAAACAGGATACATAAACTTCAATTGATCTGTGTTAACCCAATGTATGCAAGTATTATAATTTTAACTTATAATCAATATAAAATTATTAATGAGTTACATTTTGATAATAGGGTTCTAGTATCTAGTGGATATTTTATCACTTCTAGCATATCATAATTCAGACACTAAATTTGATCAGAAATACTTGTATTTGGATTATGTAAAATTTGCAGCTGAAAAAGTCAACTCATAAGTTGTTCTAAGGATGCTTAAAAGTTTTATAATAATTTGAGTGTTCATTTTAAGTTTAATTCAGTTAAATTTCAGTTTTTCAGACCCACTAGTCATATTTCTAGTGCTCAATAGTCACCTGGGGCTAGTGGTTACCATGTTAAACTGTACAATTTTAAGCGAGTTTTAAAAAGCCTACCTCTTGCATTTATGTAAGAGGTATCAATTTGGTGTTGGACACTTTTTTTTTTTTTTAAAGATTTGTTTATTTGAAAGGCAGTTACAGAGAGAGGAGAGCGATCTTCCATCTGCTGGTTCATTCCCCAAATGGCCATATTGGTTGGAGTTGGGCCAGGCCAAAGCCAGGAGCCAGAAATTCTATCCGGGTCTCCCCCATGGGTAGAAGGGGTCCAAGCACTTGGGCCATCTTTTTTTTGCTTTCCCAGGTGCATTAGCAGAGAGCTGCCCCTGAAGTGGAGCAGCCGGGATGGGATGCTGGCATCACATTGGCTTAACCTGCTGCACCGCAGTGCCAGCCCCAGGTACATTTAGAAGGCCCAGAACGGTGAGGCCTGCTTTAAAACACAGGAGTAATTCGCAGAACCAGTGGTGAACTCCTTAGCATAGGTCCACTTTGAAGAAACCTACTGTACAGGACACCTGTTTGAAGGGTAGCAGCCTTTAGAGGAGAAACTTGCTTCAAGCGAGTTTTACAAATATGATTATTTTTAAATGTTTTTTAAAAAATTTTTAGTTTGTATTTATTGATTTGAGAGGCAAAGAGACAGAGAGCTCCCATAAGCTCATTCATTCCTCAAATACCTATAACGGCCAGGGCTGGACCAGGGCTGAAGCTGAGGAGCTGGGAACTCAGTCCAGCTCCCTCACAAGGGTGGCCCAATTACTTGGGCTATCACCTGCAGCCTCCCAGGCTCTGCATTAGTAGGAAACTGGAGTCAAGAGCCCTAGCTGGGCATCAAACCGAGGCACTCAGATATGGGACACTGACATGGTAGGTACTAGGCCAAATGCCCACATGTATGAATATTACGTATCTGTTTAGCCACAACTGCCTATGAGCACACTGTTGAGAAAATACAGCTCTATTTTGCCCATCTTAGCTTGACAAATTTGGAAGAAGTTAGTATAATGTCAATTATGAGTTTCTGAGTCAAGGATCTGCTGCAAAGATAACAAAGGACAAAGTCAAGTCCCTAACGTGAGGTTTGATCTGGGGAAAATGCCTGTGAAGGTGTCATTGTTTAGAGTGCTTGGGAAATTTTAAAATTACACTTCCCTTAAATTTAAGAAATCCATCTATCATATTCTAGAATGACTGCCAAACTTCCCTTGACATACTTTCATACACATATAAATTGTTTCTATGGCACAGCATGTATCTCACATCACATTAATCAATAATTTAATATTTTCATACTAAATCACTTATGAAATGTTCAATTTATAAATGTAAATGTATATATGATGCCCAAGAACCAATGAAAATGATGAATTTTCTAGATTTATGTGGTATAAATATTTGTAAACTATTTATTAAGTAGTTCTTCAGTGTGAGTTATACTCCTAGAAATCGTTTCTATGGGTGAGCAGATCTGATGAAAACACACACTGAGAAATGATCTTGAAGGCAACCAGGATGCCTCGGTGGAATGAGGACAGAGTCTCTCTGACCAACTGTTCTCCCTGGATGGCAGTCTCTCGCCTGACCACTCCCACTCCCATACATGTTTGCTGACGTCTCCGGCCCAGTGCTTCCTTCTCTCTCTCTCTCTCTCTCTCTCTCTCTCTCTCTCTCAGTAGCCCCCAACCTCGTGCATCAAGCATTCCTGGAGCATGATTACCCAGGGTGTATTTGAGGTTTCACTTGCAGAATTTTTCAGGTACCTGCCTTGTACTGAACATTGGTGCCCATGGTGCCAAATCTTTTTCATAAACATCTAATAGCAACTTTTCTTTTCCAGGTATTATTCCCCTGGATTTTCAGATGCACTTCTGCAGAGGGTGGACAGCTATCAACCTCCTACTAACTAAACAAAGTCATGTTTTTATACCGAGACCACAAAGTCTTTGTGAATAGTAGTTGTTGAAGTTCTTCCTAAATATTTTATCTAAGTAAATAATAGATTTACTCAATGCAAAATACCTTTAAATAAAGTTTTATGCATATATGTGGAAGGTGTCCGGTGCGTAACAAATCTTCCCAGCCAGATGAATCAATTAATTCACAGGCTTTTATTGGGATTCCGCTCCCGGGTGAGGTTTCTGGTCCCAACAGAGCAGGAGCCAGGGAAATCGCGCAGCAGAGGTTGGGAAAGCTTCTTTTACAGATATAAGGCGTGGGAAAGCTTCTTTTATAGATATAAGGTGTGAGGGTTAAAGGTCGAGGCAGGTCTGATCCTCATTGGTTGACCTTTAGGCACCCGCAGGGACCTTGACAAGGACTTTCTGTCCCTGGAAGTGTGGGTAGGGCCTCTCCATTCCCTGAAGTGTAGGCCTTCTCTCCTTGCGGATCCCAAAGCTACCAATATGCAGTACTTTAAAAATTACGAACTTGAATACATGAAGAGCTATTTATAGTCATTTGTATGCATAGAATTTTATCTAAAGGTGGTTTTTTTTAAAAGGCATTAAAGGCCGGCGCCAAGGCTCAACAGGCTAATCCTCCGCCTTGCGGTGCCAGCACACCGGATTCTAGTCCCAGTCGGGCACCGGATTCTATCCCGGTTGCCCCTCTTCCAGGCCAGCTCTCTGCTGTGGCCAGGGAGTGCAGTGGAGGATGGCCCAAGTGTTTGGGCCCTGCACCCCATGGGAGACCAGGAGAAGCACCTGGCTCCTGCCATCGGATCAGCGTGATGCGCCGGCTGTGGCAGCCATTGGAGGGTGAACTGTGGGGAGCAACTGGGAGCAACTCGGACTAGACTAAGTTACTGGAATTAAGACTTATTCTATGCATCTGCTCTCCCACAATATGGCGCTGGGAGAGGAGAAAACAGCTTCTACACAGCTGCCTCCAGTTCAACCAATAAACAGCTCCTGATTGGAGGAGAGCAGTGTACTCGGCGTGTGGGTAGCAGAGTTGGGATTGGCGGAAGAGGACTATAAAGGAGGAGAGAGACAACATGCACCAGGAACATCTAAGGGGAACATCTATCTGAAGGAACACCTGAGCAGCCCCCGAGAGAGCCGGCTGGCGGTGTGCCGCTCCCCCGCGGAAGTGGGGAAAGTGGCAGGGGGAACCGCCCTTCCACGGAGGTGGAAGGGTCGGTAGCCAACCTGGGAAGAACCAGCAGCAAACCCGGGGAGGGCCGAGCAGATAAAAGAACAGCGCAGGGTCCTGTGTCGTTCCTCCACGAAGATGGGGAGCGACAGTGAACCAACGGCAAAGGAAGACCTTTCTCTCTGTCTCTCACTGTCCACTCTGCCTGTCAAAAAAAAAAGGCATTAAAGGGTTTTTAAGGCATTTGTTATTGTTCTTTTAAAAACCACACACGTGCCCCCCCCACCTGATCTAGATGAGAGATGGTGTTTGAAAACCCTCGGTTATTTAATTATTTATTATTTTTTAAATTTTTTGCCAGTCAGAGTTAGACAGTGAGAGAGAAAGAGAGAGAGGGAGACAGAGACAGAGACATAGACAGTGAAAGAGAGACAGAAAGGTCTTCCTTCCGTTTGTTCACCCCCCAAACGGTCGCCACGGCCAGCGCTGCCGATCTGAAGCCAAGAACCAGGTGCTTCTCCTGGTCTCCCATGGAGTGCAGGGCCCAGGCACTTGGGCCATCCGCCACTGCACTCCCCGGCCACAGCAGAGGGCTGGCCTGGAAGAGGGGCAACCGGGACAGAATCCGGCGCCCCGACCGGGACTAGAACCCGGTGTGCCGGCGCCGCTAGGCGGAGGATTAGCCTAGTGAGCCGCTGTGCCGGCCAACCCTCAGTTATTTTGACCAGTTCCTCACAGGCACAGAGAAGGAAAACTGGCCTTGGGAGTTACACAGAAAAATACAGAAGGGAAGCAGTTCCAAGAGGAAGCTGATGGGAGGCACACAGGGCTCGTGAAAAAAACTGCAGTCCGTGGCGAACGCGGGAGGCGGGCTCCAGGCTCCCCTCCTGCGGCTGTGGGCGCTCTCTCCTCCCTGAGCTCCCCGGGCCCAGCGCGGCGTGCAGCGAGGGGAGGCCGCCGGCCGCTCTCAGGGCCGGCCGGAGGCGGGCTCCCCCACCCCTCCTCGCTCGGCCCTCGGCCCGGCCGCATTTCCGGGGATGCGGGGGTCGGGGCGGGAAGCTGCTCACTAAGGGGCCGTGAGGGTTTCGGTAACATCCCAAACACAGCCTTGGCCGCGTCCTGGGCCCGTGGCCCGCCAGAGGCGTCCCGCGGCTGGTTAGGGGCTGTGGGGTGCTCAGGGTCATCTCCCCGAAGAGGAGGCGCCGGGGGCCCGGTGTTCCCAAGTGCAGCTTTCCGTCTCCTCCCTTGTTGTTGTTCTTGCTCTCAAACGCCTTTCTTCGTGGCATTTTCGGAGTTCGTCTCTGACTGCTTTGTTATGTCTGAAAAACTGCGCCATCCCCACGTTGCCCGATTCTTCCGGCCTTAGTCAGGCGGGGATGGCTCAAGATTTCATTTTCCTAATACTTCCTCGGGCCTATTTTGTTTCCTCGCCGCGATTTCTTCAGCTCTGGAATAGGAAAGAGTAACTGTTTCCAATTTGCTGCCTTCCTGCCTGCCCAGTTTGCCTATGAACCTTTTACCAATCTGAGGAAATAAAGTCGTTTTTCTCTTTCTTCTCGAAGACCGTGTCTTTGACAGCCGTGTTGCCCATGACAGAAATTTCTATAGGTGAAAGCCCACCTAGATATTATTGGACGCTGAATTTCTTACCATATATTTTTGCCGTTATACTTTGTGCTTGGAAGTTTTCCCCTTGAAAGTTCATTTCATAATTGACAAACAGAACTAAGAAAGTAATGTAATATTTAATAGGGCTCAGATGGGTATTGTAATTTGATCATATACAATTTGGAAATTTATGCTATGACTACGTTCCTTAACAATGTTTCTTTAAGCAAGATAAAACTCCTTACTTTTTGAAGTCTATTGTGAGGTGTTTTTTTTTTTTTTAAATATATTTCGTTTGTGCTACAGCCAAAACAGCATCTACCATGGGCTATAATCTCTGATATCCTGTCCCCTGGTTTGAACTGTGTCATTTTCTGATTCTCTGTGTAGACCAGCCCCTGTCTCCAAGCGCCCTACCCACGCCCAAGTTTACTTCAAAGGGCATTCTCGTTGGGTTCGGTAACCTGGATGAACAGCTGTTTTTTCAGTACTTTGTGTTCAGGAATAGAACTGATTGAACTCAACTGCTATCATGTCAGTCAGGTTGCGGAAAGAGTGGAATCAGCGGTTCCTGGAAAGAGAGGCTGAAAACCCGGCTTCCAGGTCCGCAGTAGGGGCGACCCTACACGCTCGCTCACTCACCGGATGCTTGTGAAAACCCCATGCAGTGGAGCAGGTAAGAGTCTGTAAACTGTTCTGTACAAGCCTGATCAGTGACTTATGGGAAATCTGATAGCCAATGACAGATGGACACACTGTGGTCCGCAAGTGCGCAGTCTCCCCCAGGCCCCCAGCTCTTAGATAAGAGGAGTTTAAGCCGGATGATTTATGATAAAGAAAAGCTACATTTCCTGCCCTCATGGAGCTTTCTAATATAAACTCATTTGTCCAGACACCGAGAGTAAAATAGGCACAAGACACTGAACATGAAGCAGGCATACTTAATTTAGTATGTAAAAACAGACGACAACCTCGTATTTACAGGACACTGACCTGTTTTTCTAACCCTTTTCTCTCGAAGAAAACCCTGCCCCTAAAGAAAGGATGAAAGGTTTGCTTGTTTCAAAATTTGATTTGAGGTCCTGCTCAACAGAAACCCTGACCTTAAATTCCTGGGCGAGGCCATCTCCAATCCACCATGCTGTGTTTAGAAGCTGACCTTGAAAGGAGGAGGAATGTTTCTGTTGTGTTTCAAATAACCAGCCCCTGAAGACTGGCATTAGCAAATGTTGAGGCTTAGGTAGACTCTGGCTGATTTTGCCACAAAATTCCCTGTTCAGAAAGTATTGATTTGTAGCTATTCTGTTTTTTTTTTTTTTCCCAGAGATTAAAAAGATCAAATGACAGTCTTAACTATTGCATTTCCCAGTTGTCGAAGAGATTTTTGACTTTCAAAATTGGATTTGTTCAGGCATTTTACTTTCTAGTATGACTTCCTATGCTTTGAAAGGGCCTTGGCAGGCCTTACAACCAGGCACATGGTCAGGGATCATACTTTAAAGAATGGCGGGCTTATTGATTGTGTAAATATCACAGTTTTAAAAATTTAGGCAATATATGAATGGATTTTAAAAAGCAAAAGCATCACTCCGGCTGTCACAATCCAGAAAAGAATTGACACGAACAAGTTAACATAATTCCCAATAGCTCTCTAAGGCTTTGTATGGTGAGAACATGGTAGAAAAATATATTTATGTTATGCACCTTACTTTAAAATAATAGCGACAGTCATTTGCTTATTTGGAGGATGGATTTCACTTTTTCTTCTGTGGCTTAGGAACAAGTGTATCCTCAGTGATTGATCGAGGGGTCAATATAAAATATTTATAAATGGGCTCCTTTTATTCATGATTGATATATTTTCCACACAGGTTTTCAACAAAGTTAGATTAAGAATATTACATGAGCCGGCGCCGCGGCTCACTAGGCTAATCCTCTGCCTTGCAGCGCCGGCACACCGGGTTCTAGTCCCAGTCGGGGCGCCAGATTCTGTCCCGGTTGCCCCTCTTCCAGGCCAGCTCTCTGCTGTGGCCAGGGAGTGCAGTGGAGGATGGCCCAAGTCCTTGGGCCCTGCACCCCATGGGAGACCAGGAGAAGCACCTGGCTCCTGCCATCGGATCAGCGCGGTGCGCCGGCCGCAGTGCGCCAGCCGCGGCGGCCATTGGAGGGTGAACCAACGGCAAAGGAAGACCTTTCTCTCTGTCTCTCTCTCACTGTCCACTCTGCCTGTCAAAAAAAAAAAAAAAAAAAAAAAAAGAAAAGAAAAAATATTACATGTAGCATCACAGTGCAAGGTGGTGTGGTGTACATATTTATACATTAATTAAAGCTCCTATTTTTCCATGAATCTAGAACTTGTGGCAATGTACTCCTGCTCCAATTTATTCTAAAATAAAAGCATACATACACATATAATACATGCAACTACTGATGTGGCTGTTGTTTAAGTATTTTTGGAAATAAGGAGTCCAAGTTCTCTGCAGCACAAGCAGTGCAGTGCGACCCGGGCCGTGTTTTCCTCACTCACTCAGGCACGGCCTTTCTCTCAGCTGAGTGAAAGATGCCCTGTTCTCTCCCATCCCCATTGTCGCCCAGCGCCATGGTGAGCTCGCAGGAGACAGGGTGGCCAGGGTGGCGGGCTGGACTGAGGGCCACGCGTCTAAGCTCTCAGCCACCTGTAGGGCGGAGCTGGCCCGCTGACCAGGATCAAGTTTCTTCGTGTCCTCAGCTCCTCCTTCTCTGCAATGTCCTGGTGTGCTGCAAGAGGATCGGGCTTTGCACAGCCCAAGTCAGGGACCTGTGGCCAGTCCCCAAGAACACCTGGGAGACTACGCAGGCTGGTGAGGGTGAGCTCGGGGGGTGCAGTGCCACCACCAGTCCAGGTGGGACCTTTGAGTAAATGGAAAAAGGGGCCCTATCTCCAAGGCACCTTATTTTTATCTGGCAGAAATTATTATAATGTTTGTATTTTGTTGGAGCAAGACACTTGACTGCCATCTGCTGGAAAATTCTCTTTATAAATATGCAAATCTATGATGTCTAATATGTACACCAAGCTACGCTAGAAGTGCTGGTGCCCTTGTATAGTACACAACCTGCACAACTGTACACATACACTGAACTATATTTGCTAATCTTCTTTTTACTTGTAAATGAGATTTGGAAGAGAATTCCAGGTGAATGATGCGAATGTACAGGGGCACTACAAAAATTTTTGATATAGAAAATGTTTAAATCCATGCATAGTTTTTGCACAATATGCATCTTCTATAAATTTTTAAGGCCCCTCATATGCATGAATTTCAAAAGGGTTTTTGCACCTAAACATCTTTTAATTCTGTTCTCCATGAACTTTATGGAGTACTCTTATAAAGAAATTAAAAATGTCAAAGAGTCCAAGTTAACCTCAGTAAAAGAATCAGCATTTCATTACAGTCTTCCAAACACTTGTTCCCACTGCTTCCCTAACTTCCCACTTCCCGGTGGAAAGTATGTTCTACAATAAAACCTGCAATTTAAGTCAGCAGAGATACTAATTAAGTCATTTCTTTTGCATTTATAAACACTGGATGTAAGACCAAATTATGGGACGGATTTTATGTGTGCAAAAGCAATTTTGGAATAACCCACACAGAATTTTCATCTTAACTTTGCAAATCGGATCCAAAACACAATCTCTGAGGACAAGGTGGAACCAGATCTCTGGAAAGCAGCTCTGCTGGCTCCATCCACCTTCCTTCCTCTCAGAGCCCGGGCTGGGATGTTCACCGGTGACTCTCTCTTCCAGCCAGATAGTCTTATTGAAGAGATGATTAGAGTAACCTTTTGCACACAAAAGAAAGCATCAGGCTCATTTTCATACTTAGCAGTGCAATCATGGAAGCGACTAACTGTGAATAAAGAAGAGGGCTTGTTGATAACGGGAGCATTCTTCCAGTAGACAGCATTTATCACCCTGGAAAGGAGCCCAGGTGCTAGGAAGGGTCCTGGAAGCTTGGAAAAGCACAGGGAAGTGAAGTGGAAAAGCCACAGCTGCCATGGAAGACTGGAAGGTGTCAGGTACCTGACTGTGCCCCAGGCAAGCACCAGAGGACAAGTGACAGGAGTGCATTGCTAAGGGGTAATAGTCTTTGCGGGTCTCAGTGAAGGCCTGTCCTGTGTGCTAAGTTGCAGTCTTACAGAACTGGGCCCCTTAACTGGAACTGAGGATGATAGGCCCAGGCAGCAGTGCTCAACGGTCAGAAGCAGGGTTTGTTCAGTTATTCCAATTACAGGAAGATTGGTGTGGCATTCAGGGACCCAGTCCACAGAGAGCTGTGAGATGCTTAATAGAACCCCATGTTCCTAGAGGCAAGGTAAATGCGAAGTCGCCAGGGTGTCAGTTTACAATGCAAAAATAAATCATGATGCTGCAGGTGCTGTGGCGTAGCAGGTAAAGCTGCCATCTGCAGTGCTGGCATCCCATGTGGGTGGCGGTTCGAGTCCCGGCTGCTGCACTTCCAATCCAGCTCTCTGCTATGGCCTGGGAAAGCAGTGGAAGATGGCCCAAGTGCTTGGGCTCCTGCACCCACAGGGGTGACCCGGAGGAAGCTCCTGGCTCCTGGTTTCGGGTTGGCATAGCTCTGGCCCATTGCAGCCGTCTGGGGAGTGAACCATCGAATGGAAGACCTCTCTCTCTCACTCTCTCCCTCTGCCTCTCTATAACTCTGCCTTTCAAATAAATAAATAAATCTTTAAAAATAAGTAAATAAATAAATCACGAGTGGATGATCAGGAGGAGGCTGCAGGCAGCTGCCGCAGAGCAAAGTTCCAGTCACTAGCCCAGCTTCCGGATCCGAATCAGACCTCAGATCTGGAACCCATTTTCGGAAGGAGTGCTGGTCCCTGTGAGAATGGTGTCTGGAGCAGCTGAGCAACTGCATTTAGTAGCGGCTTTCCCAGCATGTCAGAATCCATTTCTAACCCTCATACCAAGTGCCACACTCTGCAGCAGCCTAGATACTGCCCTGTCACTCAGCAGACCCTGTGACATCAGAGGGATGTTACGGGGGAGGAATGCCAGGCAGAGCTACTGGGAGAATCTTAGCATGGACTCCTAGGATTCTGAAGCAAGGCCGTACTCTGGGCAGTAAACAATTGTACTTCATCTGGAAAGAGTTCCTGCAGACGGCTATGCCCGACTGAGATGGAGCATTTGACCATGGGACATCAGGTACAACGCAGTCAGGGATTGCCATCATGGTGCTGTCAGACCAAGCAAGGCATAAAGCAATCCATCATAAGATGGAAGTGGCAGACACAGGAGCGGGCATGAGCGGGGCCTACAGGGCGCAGGTAAGTTGCACCTGTTGGTGACTCAGATCTGCACTAGACTGCACTAGTGTTGACAACTTTTTCACTCTTTCAGCTGTCTCACAGCTGTAGCTGCATGGAGATGGCCCTTAGGGGCAGGGGATGGAGGAGGGAGACATTGACCTTCATTCCTGTGGTCTGACTCACCATTAGAGTTCAAACCAAAAATGGATGCGGCCGTACTACAACCTTACTTAGGGTGACTGAGTCCTCCAAGTGGAGCGCACCTGATCAGCCATTTAGTGTGGGGAGAAGTGTGGCTCAAGGCAAACTGTGCATTCGTGGATGGCGGTGAATGGGGCAGCAGTGTGGTCAGGGGCTGATGAGAAAGATGGGTATGAATACGAAGAATGAAGAACTTTCTGTCCCATGGAAATGCTCATCAAGGCATCCACTACCAAAAAGGCTACACAGGTTCACCATTCAGCCACTATGGTCGGTCAGCCTCTCTTACTCACTTACTGTCATGCTGGCACAGTGGACACGTAAACAGAGTGGCCATCGTGGCTGGGATGGTAGCTAGGATTAGGCCTAACAGTATGGACTTCCATTTATCAAGACTGATCCAGCTACTGCTGCTGCCACACGTCTCAATAACAGAAGCCAGGGCTGACTTCCCCATACTGCACCATCGCTCAAGGACACCAAACAGCCACCCGGAGGTAAGTGTTTTTGATGAACTTCGTCCACCCTGGAAGAGGCACAGATTGAACTAGACTGGATTCTCCTGTATTGTAGGTGTGAGTTGCCTTTCTTATCCTCAGAAGCCTCAGTCAGCACCACTGCCCAAACACTGACGAATGCTTGCCTTTGGGGCTGGCACTGTGGTGTAGTGGGTAAAGCCACCACCTGCAGTGTTGGCATTCCATAAGGGTGCCTGCCGGTTCAAATCCCAGCTGTTCCACTTCTGATCCAGCTCCCTGCTACTGTGCCTGGGAAAGCATTGGAAGATGGCCCAAGTGTTTAGGCTCCTGCAGCCATGTGGGAGACCTGGAAGAATCTCCTGGCTCCTGGCTTCAGATCAGCCCAGCTCCAGCCATTGTGGCCATTTGGGGAGTGAACCAGCGAGTGGAAGACATTCTCTCTCTCTCTCTCTCTCTCTCTCTCTCTCTCTCTCTTCTCTCTCTCTGCCTCTCTTTAACTCTGCTTTTCAAATAAATAAATAAATAAATCCTTTTTTTTTTTTTTTTTGACAGGCAGAGTGGACAGTGAGAGAGAGAGACCAAGAGAAAGGTCTTCCTTTGCCGTTGGTTCACCCTCCAATGGCCGCCGCGGCCAGCGTGCTGCGGCCGGCGCATCACGCTGATCCGAAACCAGGAGCCAGGTGCTTTTCCTGGTCTCCCATGGGGTGCAGGGCCCAAGCACCTGGGCCATCCTCCACTGCACTCCCTGGCCACAGCAGAGAGCTGGCCTGGAAGAGGGGCAACCGGGACAGAATCCGGCGCCCCGACCGGGACTAGAACCCGGTGTGCCAGCACCGCAAGGCAGAGGATTAGCCTATTGAGCCATGGCGCCGGCCAAAATAAATAAATCTTAAAAAAAAAAATGCTTGCCCACTGGCACTCAAGGTCCATGCCACACTTCTTCAGATAAGAGTCCATTGTTTCTGTCATACATTGCCCTTTTCCCAAGCCATTGGCATGACAGAATGGTGGAGTGGCCTCTTAAAGATGTAGCTGAGGCTGTAGCTTGGAGATGATACCTTGCAGGTTGAAATGGCACCCTAAATCAATGACCATCATATGGTGCCATGTCCCCAGTAGGCTGAATATGTGCATCCAGGAACTACGGGATAGAATGATGTAGGACTATCATTTCCAGTGGTATTTTTGCTTCTTATGCCCCAAATCTTAGGTTCTGTGAGTTAAGAGGTCTTGGTCTCCTTTGGGAACTTCATCAGTGGACACAGTGTCCCATTGTGCTTTTTGCTATACTGCCACTCAATGACTTCAGTTCCCCTGTGTCAAGAGACTTATAGGAAAGGAGTCATTGTCCTAGCAGAGAGCCTTGACCTGTCATCAGAGGAGGTGGGCTGTGTCACAGAATTAAGAAAGCTGAGAATGTGCGGCATGCAGCTTATCCAAAGGGGTATCATTTTAAAGAAATATTTTATTTCTTTGAAAGAGTTACAGAGAGAGGAAGAGGAGGAGGAAGAGGAGAAAGAGAAAGAGAGATCTTCCATCTGTTGGTTCACTTCCTAGATGGCCACAGTGGCCAGGGCTCGGCCAGACTGAACCCAGGAGCCAGGAACTTAAGGGGTATCTTGATGCTCATATACCTTGGTTTAATGGTAAACAGACAAGAACAAAAGCCATGTCTGGGGTAGGCATGGCAACCAAGGACTAAGACTGGTGGAGATAGGGTTGGAGTCACCCTATTAGGCAGTCCTTCTAGACCAGCATGGCTGCTGAGACCGAGGCTGGGGCGATTCTAGAGTGAGGGAGAGGGCCCGAGAAGGGGTTGAAGTACCAGCTATCTCAAGCTTGAGATCCATTGCAGCTGGAGGGACTAGAGTTTTCTCACTAACCTTGCAGGCTTCTCCAGTAATAAAGGCCACCAAGAATGCTAGGATTACTGGTTACTAAGTGGGTGCGCACATGGTAAGAATCAGATGGGTCTGAGCAGTCCAAGGGGTGAACTGTAATAAATACTAGAGGGTTCCTTCCATATCTCCTCTTTCAGGCAAAGGCCCAATGACTCATGTACCAGCTCCTGCAGGTTTTGAACCACGCTTTTTCGTTTCTTTACCGTAGAAATGAACTGAGCTAAATCCTCAAACCGCAACCAGAGTGAGTCTTAAAAATTTGCTACATCTTAAAATTAACACCTTAATTTGAACCAAAATAAAACTTTTGAGAACACTTAGTTCAAATTGGAATCCAACCAAACCAGAACGTCACATTTTTCCCAGATCTAAACCCAAACCAGACACTTGGCAGGTATCGCCCTGGGTGGACTCTGTGGCCTTAGGGGCACTGCTCATTAGAAGCTCCAGATTTTCCCCTGGGAACTTAGCTGCCAAGTTTCTTCCAAGGTGTGGTATGCTTGAGGTTAGCAGAAATGGCTAGAATTTTTTAAAAAATACATTTTAAAAATTATTTACTTCAGAGGCAGAGGGAGAGAGAGAGAAAATGTTCCCATCCACTGGTTCACTTCCCCAATGTCTGTAATTGCACTCGGAGCCTGATTCCAGTCTCTCACATGAGTGACAGAGACCTAATTACTTGAAGCTTCACCTGCTGCCTCCAGGGTGTGCATTAGCAGGAAGCTGGAATTGGGAACCTAGCCAGGACTCAAACCCAGGCACCCTGACATGGGATGCAGTCCTCCCAATGGGCATCCTAACCACTAGGCCAAATTCCTGCCCCTAGAATTTTTTTAACTTATCTTTTAAAATGTGTTGGTTCAGATAGGGGAGAAAACTTTAGTTATTTTACAAAAAGTAATTCCATACTCCAACCTCATACCATCCTAGTCACACATAAACAGAAGTGCTTCCCAGCTGTGGTTATTTGGGAAGTCATTCCACTTCTCATCTGAGATAGCCTAAGGAGGGTTCTGGATACCAGAGTATGAAAGCATGAAGTCTTTTTTTTTTTTTTTTTTTTTTAGGATTTATTTATTTTAAAGGCAGAGTTACAGAGAGAAGGAGACACACACAGAGAGAATTGAGAGAGGTACATACACAGAGACACATACACAGATAGACATACACACACAGATCTGTCTGGGGCTGAGCCAGGCCAAACCCAGGAGCCAGGAACTCCATCTGTGTCTCCCATGTGGGTGGCAGGGGCCCAAGTAAATGGGCCATTAGTAAATGGGCCATTCTTCTGCTGCCTTCCCACATGCATTAGCAGGGAGCTGGACTGGAGATAGAATAGCCAGGACTTGAACTGGCATTCATTTGCGATGCTGGCTTTTTAACCCCCTGCACTACAAGGCTGGCCCCCACAGCATGCAATCTTAACCACTTAACACAGACAATTGCCTCACAATTCAGGCAAATTTCTTAGGGGCCTCATCCCAGGTTGGTACAATTAAGAAACTGCAATTCATATGAAAAATTATTCTTGGAAGCCCTCAGGTCATTGTCCACAAGGAGATACAGATCTGGCTTCATTATGCACCACGAGGGCCGACATCACACTGGGGTCGTTTTAGTACCCAGTGCAACACTCAGGCTCATTGCCTGGTACTCAGCTGGTGATCAAGAAAAAAATGAGGCCGGTGCCGTGGCTCACTAGGCTAATCCTCCGCCTTGCGGCGCCGGCACACCGGGTTCTAGTCCTGGTTGGGGCGCCGGATTCTGTCCTGGTTGCCCCTCTTCCAGGCCAGCTCTCTGCTGTGGCCAGGGAGTGCAGTGGAGGATGGCCCAAGTCCTTGGGCCCTGCACCCCATGGGAGACCAGGAGAAGCACCTGGCTCCTGGCTTTGGATCAGTGCAGTGGGACAGCCGCAGCGCGCTGGCTGTGGCAGCCATTGGAGGGTGAACCAACGGCAAAGGAAGACCTTTCTCTCTCTCTCTCTCTCTTTCTCTCTCTTTCACT
Organism: Oryctolagus cuniculus; assembly: GCF_964237555.1. Lineage (NCBI taxonomy): Eukaryota > Metazoa > Chordata > Mammalia > Lagomorpha > Leporidae > Oryctolagus > Oryctolagus cuniculus. The sequence continues at coordinate 48,681,298 of NC_091444.1, forward strand.
ATCCACTCTGACTGTCAAAAAAAAAAAAAAAGATTGAATGAATGAATAAGGCTGCAGAGTTCCATGGCCATCCCAACTGCTGGCCACCCTCATGGCGGCTTTGGCCAACACGCTTTTACGTTGTACTTTGTCCCAGCATGATGTGGTTCTTTTCGGGCTCTGTCCTATTTTGCTGTCATTCTGCTGTCTACACTGTTGATATCTACCCAGCTCAGGTGAGCAGTACCTGAACTAGTTCTTCCTCTTACAGATTTAAAGTGGTAGCGAAAAGGACATGTTTGGAAGGAAAAGAGCTGCACTAGAGGGTGCTTTTCAGAGTGTGACAACTCGGGTGTGTGTGTGTGTGTGTGTGTGTGTGTGTTTATGCCTGCCATTCAGATTCTCCCAGGAATTTTAGATTTGCCACAGAAAGGCAGTGATTGTGGAATCAGTGGAGCTGGTAGCTGAGTCATTAATGGAAGTCCTTTGGGGAAACTAACAGATGTCAGTCTCTGGGGTCCTGGGAGCTGCTGTGGGCCAGCTCTCCCTGAGAGAGGCTTAGCTTGGATCCCATGAGACCCTTGCACGTATGCCTGCTAAAGAAAGACTTTTCCTTTGGATCTCTGGGCTGCTTTCTGTTCTTCGAAAACAGAGGAAAGGCATCTTGGAAGGTGGGTGTGAGTGGGCGGGGCTCTGGAGGAAGTGGTGGGAGGAGAGTCCAGTGGCAGACTGGGTGCAGGCTGGGAAAGGAGCACTTTTCTGCTCAGAGTCAGCTGTGGGCCAGAGGCCTCCAAGCAGGCGCTGGACCTGCGCAGTGGAGCTACCAGGGCCCTCATGAGCGAGGTGGGCTTGAGCAGGCAGCTAGCACAGCAGTGAAGCTGCCGCCTGCAATGCCCCATCACCTCCTGGAGTGCCTGGGTTTGAATCCTGGCTCCAGCTTCCAGGTGACGACTCAAGTAGTTGTGTCTCTGCCATCCACATGGGAGACCTTGATGAAGTTCCTGGCTCCAGGAGCAAGAGGTTTAAGGCATTTGGGAGCAGTGGATGGGAGCTCTCAGTATAATAAATAAACGAAATATCCATTTCAAAAGCGGTGGAGTGCTGGCTCTTCTCTTCTCTGCTTAGGGACATCTCAGTTCTTGCTCTGGCCACTTGAATTCCTCCTTCTCCCCCTGCCTCAGCTGCCTTCCACACTGCTGTCTTGAGCCCAACAGGAGGGCCCCCGGATATTCTTTCTGATTCCAGAATTTTTCTGTGACTCAGCCTTTTTAGGCAGCCCAAGGAACTAACTCAAACAGGACTTGACCCTTGCCCTTTTTGCCTCATTTTCCCGAGTATTGCATTGTGAGAGTTTAGACCAGAGATGCCTCTGGTCCAGCATCTCGAAAATGAACTTATTGGATGCACCTGGGAAGGAAAGGCGACGTTGGGAAAGGGAAGAGTTGTGAATTTCGGAAAAGCCACAATAAATCTGCATGGGAAGAGGGAAGAAGACGACGATGACTCGACCATTTATTTGAGGCATGTCTTCCTGACAGTTAAACACAGTGGTTTGTTCTGTTTTCTGCCACTTGAGGCTTATTTAATTAAATTCATGACCTAGGATGCTAACCAGCCCCACATCTAAAATAATTGCTTCTCTGTTGGTGAGATGTGAAGTTGGGATTGATTTTTCCCTCCGGCCGATAGCTCTCCTTTCTGACCCATGAATGTCATCTCCACTCCCCTCCCCACGCCATTTGATCTCTGTATTTGATCCCTGTTTAGTAGTACACTTCGCTAAACGGATGTCTGAGTAATTAAAATCCCACATGGGCACACTCTTGAGCCAGTTACATCTACTTAACAGTCAGCTTAGAAACTCAGTGTTCTTCCTGCCCTGGGGTCACGTGTCACTAGCATGTAGCAGGTTTAAAATATCAGAGTTCACTCCTGCTTGCTGTGTTTGTCTTCCTGTATCCTTAGAGCATCTCTTTGCATTTCCTTCCTGCATTTCTCTTACAAGCTCCTGATCTCTTTCTCCTTCAACTCACCTGGATTTTCCACCAGCAGTCAAATTCTCATTGGATGAATCATCCTAGATTTCATTCATGCCAGCACCAGCAATCAAAAAAAAAAAAAAAAAAAAAAAAACCTCAGAATGATGTTGTAACCACAGATTAAGAGTGCCTTTTATTTTTTTTCCCCTGAGGCATAGCCAAAATATTTCAGTTTGAACAATCTTTAACCTATCTGAGATTAAATACTGGAAACCTGTCTGATTACTCCAGGTCCCCAAAGGATTTTGAAGACAAAGAATTCTAGAAGGAAAGAATGCATGTGTGGAGCAGGCAGAGGGTAGGAAGGGTTTACTACAAGGAATTTACTCACTTTTGAAAGAGCATAAAGGTGGAAATACTTATGCTAAAGAAATACTGTCTTTGATAAATCTTACAGTAGTGGTAGAACAAAACTTGAGGATTCTGCAATAATTTACTGTAGGTAAAAGGATTTCCCTTGCAATTGATGTAGCATACTGATTTTAAATTCTGAAGAACAAAACATTTTGAAATAAGTATAGAATATATGCATCTGTTCTGATATTTATCAAGTCAGACTTAAACAAAATCAGATAAATGAGTGACAGCCTTATAACAACAGGATTAATTCCATACTTTTCAGTAGGTGGAGTTCTAGTGCAATTAACATGAATTACTTTATAAAAGTAAGCTTCTCAGAACATGGGTGTTTCTTTGTAATCACAATATTTCAGAACTAAAACTGTGATCTAAAAACAAGGCACGGTTTCAAAGGTTAACAGATATTGCTTTTGTTCTAAATAAGCAAATTCTAAAATTACTTCTATAAACTTTATTACCGTGATTGTCTTTGGAAACTCAGTGCACAGCCTGTTGTTCAGTGGGAACTTGGTTTTGGTGGCTCAGAAACAACTTCTAGTCTTGTTATGGAAACTAACTCAGGCCATGTAAGTAAACAGAGACATCAATTAACAAGATTCCTGGACAAACAGGGACGGGAGGAGCCCTCGAGCTGTGGCACAGCAGGGTTAACGCCTTGGCTTGGGGCGCCAGCATCCCATATGGGTGCCGGTGGTTCAAGACCCGGCTGCTTCACTTCCCATCCAGCTCTCTGCTGTGGCCTGGGAGGGCAGTGGAAAATGGCCGACGTCCCTGGGCCCCTGCACTCTCGTGCTCTTGGTTTCAGATCGGCACAGCTCTGGCTGTTGTGGCCAACTGGGGAGTGGTTGGGAAGTGAACCATTGGATGGAAGACCTCTCTCCCTCTCTCTCCTTCTCTGCCTCTTCTCTCTCTGTGTAACTCTAACTTTCAAATAATAAAATAAATCTTTAAAAAAGAAAAGAAAAAAGAAAAAACCAAACAAGGACAGGAGCCAGTATTTCAGAAAGGTAGAAGGCTCCAGCTCGCGGATTGCTGAGCGGGCGCTGTGGCTGTTCTCGGCGTGCCCACCCCTTGCTAGGAGCCCAGCTTCCCCTCCACCGGGCTTGTTTAAATCTGTTTAAAAGTCGGGGCTCTTCTTTCCCTGATTCCAGCTTTTAAAGCCTGCGGAGGTGAGCAGGATGTAAGGATCCTGGCTGAGCCTCGGTCTTTGGAGGAGTGGCAGGTACCTTTAGCAGCTGCCTCTCTGTCCTCATGGTGCCCACTGGGCTTGGCTTCTCCTTCAGTGACTTTATTTAGAATGATTTGTTTAGGCTGATTTTTTGAGTTTGCTGGTTATTAACGCCATTAAAATACCTGGAAAAAGGTCACAGTTAAGAGGATGCACCGCTGGGGCTGTCAGGAAATCAATCAATTGATCTCTTCCCAGGACACAGGGGGAGCACAGCATTCAAGGAGTGCTTTTGAAACAGAAACTGGAGAAAAATCAGCATTTGGCATCCACATGTCTCCTTGTACACAGTAGGAGAGGTGAGAGAGAACAAGCAAAAGAAAACATAAACAACAAAACCCTAGCGCTCTGAAAATGGGAAAGTGATTCTTTCACATAAACTCTCGTCTTCAAAGAAGCTCCCTCACGGTTTGTGCTCATCCTACAATGATGTTCTTGCCCAGTGGGTTTTGCAATTCCTTATCTCAAGGGCTGTTAAGGACCTGGGTGCAAATACTCACTCTCTAATTTTAGGATATTCGTGACAAATATTTTTCTATTCTGCAATTTATCTTTTAATATTGAGTTTTTTTAACATATATTCTAAACAATCATGCAGATAAATCTCTGATTTTCCACTGTTGTGTGGTTAGTTCTTTCTCATCCCAAAGTAAATGAATAAATATTGATTTATATTTTCTTTTAGTACTTTACCGTTCTCTTTTTACAGTGGCCTCTTTAATCAGTATGGGCTGTATTCCAATACATAGTATGACATGAGTGAGCATTTAGGCTGATTTCTTCTCTCCCAGATGATTGGCCTGTTTCTCTGTCCTGCTTATTGATAATTCGTGCTTCTTTTATGGGTATATTGGATTTTCATTCAGGGCTATCTGTTCTAAATATCAACCTATTTCTCAGCCTTCTTTGTAATTGCTATGGCTTTATAATATGTATTAATATCTGGTAGAGCAAAACTCTGGCTACTACCTCTTCCTTTTCAAAGGATTCTGCCTACTCTCTAATCTCCTCCACATGGAAATTAATTTGTTCAACTTAAAAAAAAACTCACTGGAATTTTAGTTAAAATGGCAAAAAAAAAAAAAAAAAGAGGGGGGGTGGAATGGCATAGCAGGTAAAGCCGATGCTGGCATCCCATAGGGGTGCTGGTTAAAGTCCTGTCTGCTCCACTTCCAATCCAGCTCCCTGGGAAAGCAGTGGAAAATGGTCCAAGTCCTTAAGCTGCTGCACCCATGTGGGAGACCCGGAATAAGCTTCTGGCTCCTGGCTTCAACCTGGCCCAGGCCTGGTTGTTGGAGCCACCTGGGGAGTGAATTAGTGGGTGGAAGATATCTCTCTCTCCCCTTCTTTCTCTTTCTCTCTCTTTCTCTTTCTCTCCAACTCTGCCTTACAAATAAAATTTTAACAAAAAGAAATAAATATATTTATCTAGGAGTATAATGTATTTTTCAATTTGCTTTTTTTTTGCACAGATATCTTTCAACCCTTGCCAATATTATTCATATGTGAGTAGGAATTTTTAAAAACTTTATTTATTTGAGAGGCAGAGACAGACTGACAGAGTCCCCTCTGCTGGTTGACTCCCCAAATGCCCACAATGATTTGGGCTGCACCAGGCCAAAGCCAGGAGCTAGGAAACCAACCTTGGTCTTCAAGTAGTTGGCAAAGATCCAACTACTTGAGTCATCACTGTTGCCTCCCAGGGGGTACATTAGTAGAAAGCTAGAATCAGGAGCTGGGTCAAGATTTGAATACAGACTCGCTGATATGAGATTCAGGCATCTCAAGTTGTACCTTAACAACAAGGCAGAGTCACAAAGAGGCAGAGGCAGAGAGAGAGACAGAGGTCTTTCACCGACTGGTTCACTCCCCAGATGGCTGCAACGGCCGGAGCTGCGCCGATCTGCAACCAGCAGCCAGGAGCTTCCTCCAGATCTCCCTCGCTGGTGCAAGGGCTCAAGCATTTGGGCCAACTTCCACTGCTTCCCCAGGCCATTGCAGAGAGCTGGATTGGAAGTGGAGCAACCAGGTCTTGAACCAGCACCCATATGGGATGTCAGCACTGAAGGTGGCAGCTTTACCTGCTGTGCCACAGCACCAGCCCCAAGTTCTTGATTTTTAATAGTTATTTTATAATAACTTTTCAATTGGGTCTCTGATGTTTTCCTGACTAAAGTATTGACTGCAGGGCTGGCAGTGTGGCATAGCAGGTGAAGCTGCCCCCTGCAGTGCCCGTATCCATTGTGGCTGCCAGTTGGAGTTCCAGCTGCTCTACTTCCAGTCCAGCTCTCTGCTATAGCCTGGGGAAGCAGTAGAAGATGGTCCAAGTTCTTGGGCCCCTACACCCACATGGGAGACCTAGAGGAAGCTCCTGGCTCGTGGCTTTGGATCGGCACAGCTCCAGCTGAAGGAAGACCTCTCTCTGCCTCTCCTCTCTCTGTGTAACTCTGACTTTCAAATAAATAATCTTTTTTAAAAAGTATTAACTGCAAATAAAGGCAGTTTTCTACTGCTTTGCAACATTCTACCTATTATTTCTGCTTATTGTCTTGTTACAGAATTATTTCAGCATAATTTTAAACAATAGTGGTGGAAGCAGGCACCTTTATACTTTCAATGAGAATGAATCTACAGTTATATCATTAAGTATAGAAATTTTAAAATACACACAAGAGTAAGTTGAATGATAAAAGAACATCCAGGTGCCCCTCACCCAGCTTCAAAACGACCAATATTTTTACATACTCTTTTGATGGGATTGTAAATTAATCCAACTTTCTGGATAGTAATTTGGAAGTATCTCTCCTGATACCAATTCCATCTGCAATTCTGTTGCTAGGCATTAATCCTACCCGTACACCTGTGCCAGCAGGCAGACACTCAAGGATGCAAACTGGAAACATGTATGTGATTGCAGAAAATGGAAAAGGAGTCTAAATGGTCCCCAACAGATGACTGAAAAATTAAAGATTCATTCATATAATTGTACTCAAGTCTCGTGAAGAAATTTGATGGGAGAAAATGCTCAAGGAACTTCAGTGAGTACAGGACAATACATACAGCAGGATTCCATTTTTTTTCCCCTCAAAGGGGTTATTTATAATTTTTTAAGTGCATGGAAATTTCTGTTAGGGTAGTCCAGAAACTGGTCATAGAGGTCTGGTAATGGACATTTGGCACAGCAGTTAAGACACCACGTGGGATGTCCAGAACTCACATGGTAGTGCCTGGGCGGGAGTCTCAAGCTCTGCTCTCCATTCCAGCTTCCTCTGCTGCACACACTGGGAGGCAGCAGTGATGGCTCAAGCACTTGGGTCCCTGCCGCCCTCACGGAGTTCTGGGCTTCTGGCTTCAGCCTAGCCAAGCCGCTGCTGTTTCAGGCATTTGGGGAGTGAACCAGCAGATGGGAGAGCCCTGTCTCTCTCTCTGCTTTTCAAAAGATCTTGATTTTTAATAGTTATTTTATAATAGCTTTTCAATCAGGTCTCTGAAGTTCTCTTGACAAAAGTATTAACTGTAAATAAAGGCAGTTTTCTAAAGGAAGGAAAAAGGAAAAGAAAGAAGTTATCATTCGGGAGGGACGATGAGGCATGATGATGGGACGTTGAGGAGTTTATGTCTTCTATCCTTCCTTGTAGTTCTGCTGTCTTACTGTTAGCATCATTATTTTTTATAAAATTAGGGGGAGGGTGTTGTAGGACAGCATCCCATATCAGATCTCTGGTTTCAGTCCTGGCTATTCCACTTCTGATCCAGCTCCGTGCTAATGTGCCTGGAAAGCAGTGGAAGATGGTCCAAGTGCGTGAGACCCTGCCACCCACACGGCAGACCCGCATGGAGTTCCTGGCTCCTGGTTTCAGCCTTGCCCAGCTTTGGCTGTTGTGGCCATTTGGTGGTTGACCCTGTAGTTAAAAGATCTCTCTCTTCTTTCCTCCCATTCTCCCTCTGTCCCTCTCTCCCTTTTCCCCTTTCTCTCTGCCTTTCAAATAAATAAATCTTTAAAAATATTACCAAAACATCTGATATCAACTATTGATTTAATATTTATAGAGAAGTTTTTTTAATTTAGTTGTCTTAAGCAGGAGTTGAGTGCTCGCTTCGGCAGCACATATACTAAAATTGGAACAATACAGAGAAGATTAGCATGGCCCCTGCGCAAGGATGACACGCAAATTTGTGAAGCGTTCCATATTTTTGGCCATTGGAGGGTGAACCAACGGCAAAGGAAGACCTTTCTCTCTGTCTCTCTCTCTCACTGTCCACTCTGCCTGTCAAAAAAACAAAAACAAAAACAAAAACAAACCAAAAAAAAAAAAACAACAACAAAAAAAGCAGGAGTTGATATTAGATATTTTTAATCATCTATCAAAATGATTAAGTTTCTTCTTACATGGCCTAAACGGTTGACTGGTTTATATCTACTATTTTTCTGCTATTAGAATATACTGCTTTTTCTAGGATACAACCTCCCTGATCATGCTAACAACAACTTACTTTATTGAGTTTATTTTGCTGGTATTTTGGGGGAATTTCTGGGCATTTAGGTTTCTTTTGTCAGCTTATATTTTTTTGAGTATTTTGTGTCAGTTTATAGGCTTTATAACAAAAATTGCTTAATTCATAAAATGAATGAATTGAACTTTAATATGTGTATGCATTAGCAAGGGAAGTACATGTCCTTCAGAATTTGCAAGCATCTGCCTGTAAAACTCTAGGCAAGAAGCTTTTGTAAGTTCTTCCCTGGCTTTGATTCACCTAGCTTTTTTACTTTTTGATTCAAATTGGCAATTTGAGTTTTTCCAGAAGAACATGTATTAGCACACACCTGATTTTACATAGTAGTATTATGCAATTTTAAAAGACAATTCTATCTGTTATGTCCCCTTAAAATTTTAATTTATATTTCCTCTGTGTTTTTGCTCTTTCAGCAATTTCTCTGTGTTTAAAATTTTTTTTCCCAAAGAATTCCCTTTGGAATTGAATAATAATTGAATAATACTTGTATTTGTTTTTTAATTCACAATCCCTGCAGCCATAATCTCTTTTTTCTTGGCATTTACTTTAATTTTTAAAAAAGTATTAGCTCACTTATTTTTATTCTTTCTGGTTCAATTTTCTCCCCTTACTTAACAATGGTACTAAGCTCGGTGTGGTTTCAGATGACTTTAGGGTATTTCTAAAAATTAAATTTCCCTCAGGAGAAAGGTTTTCTATCACTAATGATGTCATTCAAAAGAATCTGACTCAGACTCTTGTGGCAAATTTCAAAAGAATTCTAAAAATGTTTGAGTAAGGGCAATGCAACTGCACCAGGTTTATGACCCCTGCTGAAGGGACAGATACCTACTGCAAGGCATTAAACCCAAGGCTCTGCCCTCACATATTTGGAAAGGATTAAGTGCTAAGATTTAAAGAGGAGCTCTCCTATTCGCTTATTGGGATATCTTCTGATTCTGCAAAGATTTTTTTCTTCCTTTTTTGTGCAAATGTATTTAAACACATCGTGTGTATAGCCTGACTTTATTTCTGCCTTCAACTGAAATCAACCTCTTCAAAACATTTTTCAAAATCAAATATTAGGATGAAAAACTTCTCCCTGCCAAAAGTCAATTCATTATGATGATGTGGATGAAGGCAAAGCAGGTTTTTAGAAATACTTTTGAGGTGTTTCAACAGACTAGAGTTATAAGGAACAAGAATAAATCTCTAATAAAAACATTGTGTCAGGGGAAAGGTAAATTTGCAGGTGTGACCTCTGCAGGGGCATGCAGCAGAAATCACCAGATCCATGTGTTTGTAGATTAGGTAACAGTTTTTTAGTGGCCAGGAAAGGGAGGATTTTGTGGTCAGAAAAGTGGAAATGTCCTATTTAACATATGACCCTGGCCAGACCCATCTCAGATTACTGTTGATGGAGTTACAGATGGTTGCCAGCCAGGTGGGAGGGAAGCTGAAGCCAGACCTGACACGCCTGCAGCACACAGTGGAGCACAAAGCCAGTGGCTGTTATCATAAAAACATCAACTTATTGGAGTCTCTGATATTTACAAATGAGGCAAACAAAAATTGTGCTGGAAAGCATTGTGAACCCTAAAATGTTGCTAAAAAGGGCTTCAACATATTCAACATATTCTGCCCTGATGACTATAGGAAAAATAGAACGTGGTTTTGTAAGCAAAGCAAAAACATGTAACTAGATCCAGAGACTCAGACCTTCATGATCTGAACTGAAAGTGTTTTGTTTTGTGCCCACATGTGTCTCAAGCTTTCCAAGCTCCCAGATGTTCAAAGCAGGTCAGTGCCTACACCTATGAGCTGACAAGGTACCACCAGGAAACCCAAAGTCTGATCTCTGCCAGCTTTAAATAGGGGCATGTCTACACACATTTATACATTCGTGTTGGTTGGTCTCAACTGGTTGCCTTTTAAAATAGTACTTTAGGGGCAGATTCCGGTAAACCGCCACCGCCTGCAGTGCCGGCATACCATATGGGTGCCAGTTGGAGTCCTGGCTGCTCCATTTCTGTTCCAGCTCCCTGCTAATGCACCTGGGAAGGCAGTAGAAGATGGCCCAAGTGCTTGAGCCCTTGTACCCATGTGGGAGACCCTGAAGAAGCTCCTGGCTCCTGGCTTCAGATCGGTTCAGCTCCAGCGGTTGTTTCAGCCTTTTGGGGAGTGAACCAGAGGATGGATGAACTTGTTCTCTCTCGCCTTCTCTCTGTGTATCTCTGCTTTTCATATACATAAATCAATCTTTTCTCTCTCCTCTCTATGTATCTCTGCCTTTCAAATACATAAATCAATTTTGAAAAAAAGATAGTACTCTAATGCGACAGTAAGCCAGAACCAAAATAGAGGGAAAAATAATCTTAATTTTGTTTGTTGTTGTTCTGAAATTTTCAGAAAAGCCCAGACCTCAAGCCCCAAGTTCGCCAAAGGACTCCCTGAAAAGAAGATGGAGGCCAAATTTAAGGGCTAAATTGTACTAGAAGGTATGATCCCAGGGCAGGAAAGGGTGAGGGAAAGTGAAAAGGAAAGCATTCAAAAACTCATGGAAAATGCGTGTTAGGAAAACATTGCAAAATTTTTGCTCCAAAACGAGCTTATCTTTTAATCCCATTTATCCACCAGCTTCTTTAGGTACCCGCATCCAAGGCAGTGCATTATTGAGCTGGTTGCCCCGCGTCTTGTCTCGGCCCCCACCCCTACGCAACCCCCACCCCCCACCCCCACCCCCACCACCGCTCCCGCCCAGGGCCGGACCTGCAGGCCTCCAGGACGGCTGGGGGGCTGGGGCGGGGAGCAAGGGAGGGAGTTCACAGTGTCTGCTCAGGCTCTGCCCCGCTTTCGTGACCGTTGGCTTCTCGGGTCTCAAAGCCCCTCTCCTGCTCCGGATGTCATACCTGCCCTCCCCAGGCAATCGCCGGCGAAGCAGGCATCCTATGTAAGGTACCGCACCTGAGTCTGGGCAGGTGGGCGCCGCCTCACTCAGCCCGGGAGAGGCCTCCGGAGAGGAAGCTGAGCCTGGGCCCTGCGCCAGAGGCTGGGGCGGGGGCGGTGCAGGACGGCTGCGACCTGAGCTTGGCGTGGCGCTGGTATTGTCAGGTTCTCAGAGGACCGGAAGAGGCCCCTCACTGCAGAGCAAGCATGCGCTCCCAGGTTTTGTGAGGTGTGTCGTCCTCCACCGCCCTGTCCCGCCACCTTCTTTAACCCTTTTGCTCCCAACTTTTCCTGAGAAAATCGTTTCCTGTCATTTGAATGTGAGAAACAGGCCTCGTTTAGAACGGGTGACTTTCGGCACCTGCCTAGGTCCTGCGACGCGGCCCTGTCACTGGTGGCCCCCAAAGCTCCCTCGGCTCCTCCGCCTTCCATTCTGTCCCTGGCTCACCCCATCCCCAGGCAAGCGCAGTCGCTCAGCACCGCTGGCCTCTTCCGGAATTTGACACAGATGGAATCAGACAACTATGCTCATTTGTCTTTTCCTCCATAACGTGTTTTCCAGATCCATTTTGTCGCGTGCGTTAGTGCCGTGTCGGTACTCAGTGGACTGGGGGGAACTGGTTAGATACTGTCAGGCGATTTTACCTGCATGATCTCACTTCAAATCCTCACAACCTTCCTGAGACCCCCGCCGGGCCCGCGTTTGTTCTAGCGAGGGAGCCCCCGGGTCCGCGGCCCGCGGTTCGGCGCGGCCTGGCGCGGTGTGCGCAGGCGCTCGAGCCGCTGGCGCCCTCTGCGAACCCCCGCGCCACTTCCCCGCTCATCCTCTTCCGCGGACCCTGAGGAAGCAACATCCTCCCCTGGCCCGCCAATTGCTCAAGGCGAGGGGGTCGGGGCTGAATTACCCAACGTGTCTGTGGATCCCTCGCTGCTTGGCAGACTAGGTCGCTCGGGAGGCTTTTAAAAAGCACTGCTTTTCTGGCCCACCCTGGACCAATTAAATTAGAATCTAGAGAGTCCCAGCCCTTGTGTTTTTAATACGCTTCCCAGGGAGACGCTAATGAACCACCGGTTTGATAAGCAGTGCAGTGAGCAGCCCAAGTTCTCAAGCTTCAGGTTTCAGAATCGCCTAGGGGCCTGGGTTTTAATCGCCTGGGGGGCTTGTTAAAAACCCGGCGTGCTGGGCCTACCCCTGAATTTCTGATTGCGCAGGTTTGCGGTGAGGCCTGGAAACCAGCGTTTCTTCCAGCTTGGCAGGTGGTGCTAATTGTGCTAATGCTGCCAGCTCCAGGGTCACACTCTGAGAGCCGCTGCTCTAGACACGAGCACAAACAGGGACGTTTAAAAACAGAAAAGAAAGAAAAAAGAACAGTTCGGATGTTTCAAAGCTGTGAGTTCATTAACATGCACGTCGGAAACTTGCTGGCCTCTTTATTTTAGGGCTTACCGTGTAGTGTCATTTTGATTTAAAAAGAGAGAAGGAACTGTTATAATTCTAAGGGTAGGTTCTGCAGGTCTTACGCCTTGTAATTAAGTTCCCCACAAACCATTGCGTTTCTCCATGTGAACTATTCCTTAAGCTAGATTTTGCTTGACCATAACAAGTCCTGGAGTGACCAACAACAGAATGTTATGTGGAGAAGAGCAAAATAACACACACACACACACACGCACAGCCCTCACCCCTTCCAGTGTGCTTCTCTTGGCTCCTAAGTGTTAAGTGATATATATTGCATGGTCAAGCCTAGGACAGGGATCGTGACACGTGGAGGCTATGTCAAGGTCCTTGCAGAGAACCTAGCAGAGTTATGGAAAAGAAAAACACTTTTGCTTGTGAACAGCTTTGCCATCTGTTTTTGCAGTTTATGCTCTTCCTACCAGCCCTTGAGATATTTCTATTCTACACGGAGAAAAGCAGGTGGAGGGAGCTTTGCGACTTGCCCAGAACCTACAGCCAACACGTATGAAGTGAGGACTCGTGGCTCCCAAACTCTGCATTCTTTTCTGTATACCACGCTGTAATTCAAATGCCAGAACACTGGATTTGAAGGAAGAAGGAAAGGATTTGATGTGATTGAACCGTTGTAAAGTGAAATGTAAGAAGAGTGGGGTTTTCAAGTCTATGAAACAGTTATCATGTAGTTAGAAAGGATTTAGAGGCAATTTTTGATGACTGAGGGGAGAACTTCATGAAAGCAAATCAACAGACATAGAAAAGATTTGAGGAGAATCATTGGTATGGTTACCTCTTCATCCTAGGATCAGAAAGAAATGTTAGATTGGACATAAAGACTCATGGGTTCAGCTAACTCCTGCTGTGGTACCAGTCACCCCAAAATATAGTGGCTTAAAAAATATATCTTATTTGTTCACAACTCTTTGCGTAAGGAATTGGGTATGGGAGGAACAGCAACTCTTCGCTGCCCCATTGAGGTCTTGACTAGGGTCCCTCAACTGGGGCTGGGGGATCCAGGGCCTTCTCCTCATGTCTGGCCTTGTGTAGTTGTGGGGGTAGGCAGCGTGGGCCCCTTCCATACCATCCCTCTCTCTCTCTCTCCCGTCTATCTGCACGTAGCCTTGTGTGATTCAGTAGTCCAGTGCAAAGCGTGACAGGGATCACAGCGCATTCCTTTGGCTGCATCCTGTTTGTTAGCGAGTCAGAGGGCCAGCGTGCATTCAGGGAGTTGGAGTTGAAGGGAGGATGGTACAGGCACACTGCAGAAGGGTTGTGGTTGTGCGTGAAGGAAGCCAGACACGTAAGAGTCCATTATATATGCTTCTATTTATATGAAACTCTAGAAAAGGCAAACTAATCTACAGTGACTGAAAACAGATCACTGGTTGTCTGGGGCCTTGGGGTAGGGGTTGCCAGCTAAAGGCATGAGGGAACTTTCTGGGGCTGATAAACTCATTCTGTAACTTGGTGGTGGCAGTGTGGACACAGGTAGATCCATTTGTCTAAGCGTATGCATTTCATTGTGATTATTAGTAAAGTAAACCTTAAAAACAGTAGGAGATAGGGATTTTCATGACCATCTTCAGAAATAATTTCTATCTGAAGGGACCTTAGAAGATTCTCTGGTCCACTGTCTCCATTTCACAGACAAAGAAACTGAGGCTCAGAATTTGCCAAAGTTACTCTGCTAGGTAGTGAGAGAATCAGGACTGCAACCCAGACTCCTTTTCTCCACGTCTTCTAATGGGGTGAAGGGAAACAGTGTCCCACTGTGACTCACTCAGGAGCTCGCCTGGGATTAAGGGCTGGACTGCACCAGCTGTCAGCATCCCTTGGCGCCCTAGAAGTTTCTAGGACTCTACAAATACAGGCCAATACAAAAAGGACAGAGCAGAGGTTACTGTGCTCTGAACCGGGTACTGAGAGGCTATGGGCAAGTCCTTGTTAACTACTCCACAACTCATGTCCATAGGAAAGGTGAACAGAGTGCCATTTAGAAATAGAGTAGAACACTGTGTGTGCATGTGTGCATGTGTGTGTGTGTGTGTGTGCGTGTGCGTGTGCGGTGGGGAGAATGAAAGAGGAGTGGCCAGGTCCAAGCCCTGCGCTGTCCCCAGGGCTATCGTGGAGGGCTCTGATGGGAAAGACAAGGGCGGCTGTGGAACTGTCCATCATTTTCGCTGACCTGGCTTTCACTCAATTAACAAACCCGCCTTTCAGGCTGCAAGGTGAGAATTATCACTCATTCTTGTAAAGTGCTCCATTGAGGTGAAATCATAAACAGTATTGCAACCAACCCATAATAATATGCCAATGTTAGTGTCTAGGAAATGTGAAAACAGGAGTACAATCTACTCTTTATAGAATACTTTCCCTGCTTGGAAAAAAAAAAAAATGACTTTGAACCTCGTCCAAAGCGTCTCAGACATTTATCAGATGTCTTCAGCTCCTTTGGATGCCAAATAACCTTTTAAAAAATATCTACAAGAGAAGGCAGAATGCTGTCGGCTGAGGTGATTTGCTGCTGGTACTTCAGAGAGCAGTGCCCCGCCGAGCCGGGGCAGCCACCAAGAGAACAATGGACTTGAACTGTGGGTGGAATCTGAACTTCTTACTAACACAGAGCCACATTTGAAAAATGAGTGATTCAGCAGGGTAAGTTTTGCTTTTTTTTTTTTTTTTTTTCCAAGAGAACCTTGCTCAGATTTCTGAAGCTTGGGCTTTTCTTCACTTGAGTTTTTAGTTTTGTTACTTTCCTGGTTTTCTGATACCGATATCTTGAAAATTATTACGTAAGGAACATGTTATTGAACAAGAGAAAGGCTGCCAGTTTGCGTCTGGAGGTGTGGTTTTAGCTCATAGCTGCCAGCGGGAAGGAGCCTGTTGTGTCACAGAAGTGAAATGCAGTTGCAGAATTAAATCTGCTGGCCCAGCGCTAATGCCGGGTGGGAAGTGGGCATCTGTGGTAGTAATTTCAACCAAAGCAATCTGTGTGGTTTGGATTACCCCAGCAGGTGAGGGTTCTGGTCCTGAATGGATTCCCCTGGCTAAAGTTGGGTTAGGAGGGAAAAACAGTACTTGATATAAGTAGGAATAAAAGCCTGAGGCTCTCTGAGCTTAACCTCAGCAGTCCCATGACATTCAGCTTACTCTAGACTAGAAGGTCTCAAAGACGTCTTAAAATGTCTC
Source organism: Oryctolagus cuniculus (assembly GCF_964237555.1). Taxonomy (NCBI): domain Eukaryota; kingdom Metazoa; phylum Chordata; class Mammalia; order Lagomorpha; family Leporidae; genus Oryctolagus; species Oryctolagus cuniculus. The sequence goes on from NC_091444.1 coordinate 48,696,989, forward strand.
TGCTTCCCAGTACGTGATGCTGATCATAGCCCATGCAGGTTTCGCCTGGGCAGGTGCATGCATTGCTCAGGGGTTTTGTCAATAGCATTGGTAACCGTGCACAGGTAGCCAGTGCCACCCTGGGGGACCTCAGGAGCCCAGCAGGACACAAACCCACGAACATCTCGGCATCTGCATCTTTGCCTACCTGGGTCCCCCTGCCCACCCTTCCCAGTCTTCTCCTAGGAGTGAGGTTCCTGTCACCTCCTGTTTTCCACACTGCCACCCTAGGGTTAGGGGTCGTCCGCACACACAGCACCTGACACTGGGCCAGTTAGATTGACAGCAGTTTATGAGTCACAGACCCTCACAGCCAGCTGGAGAGGAAAGCAGCACCAGGGAGCCAATGGTGGCTGTCCTGAGGGACCCAGTGCGTGATCAGGGGCTGTGGGAGGGGGCTTCCTAGTAGCCCTGCCTCCCACAGGAAGAGGTGAGTGGCTTATTTCCATTCCAGGTTGGCAGGGAACCCCAACTGCTATCAGGGAGAGGCAGAACAGCACCTGGTCCATCCTATAAGGAGGGTGGCTGTGCCAGGGGACCTCATTTGATGGGGTTAGGTCATTGGTGTCTCCCCTGGTTTCCCCCAGATGTCAAGTTGTACATAATACTGGACTTTAACTCCAGGCCCAGCGAAAAATCAGGTCATGAAGCGAAAAATCAGGTCATGACTTCTAGACCACCCTGGCCATACCCTGGTCCCAGTGGGAGCGAAAGCAAAATGGAGTGAGGCACTGACCTTTCTGATCAGTGCTTTGAATTGGACACGAAGTCAAGGTTCCCTGAGCATCTTCATGTGCCAGCACCAGTCCAGGCACGGGGACGAACAAGAGGGGCCCAGTCCCTCCTCGGAAGGAGTCAAGGGGAAGAGCTATGGAGGACGCTGATGATCCCAGGGTGCCAAGTGCAGAAACGGAGGTGTGTACTCGTGCAGTGAGAGCAGAGGTGGGACCTACTCACCCAGCCTGGCCACTGAGAGGGGTCTCACAGGCACAGGTGATGGTGGCCCTGAGCAGGCTGTGGAGCCTGAACCAGAGTCTGCCAGCCAAAGAAGGGGAAGTTCAGGACCCTGGGATGGGTGGGGGTCTTGTCCCTGCTTTCTACTTCCCTCACTCCTTTCCACCACCCCACACCACCCTTGAGTGCTTCTTCCTCCACCGCATCTTTTCACATCTGCACAATCAGGGCCATAGCTGGCGGGCCTAAGAGTGATAGGAAAGGGAGAAAGAGGAGGGGACTGTGCTGAATGACCGGCTTCCCCAGGCTGCCAAAGGCCCCAGGCACAGACCAGGCCCTGCTACTGCTATCACTATCACCTATCACCGCTCAGACCCCCTGCCGAGTATCCTCAGCTGCTCTCGCAATACACACTTCCTCTGCCCTTTGGCCAAAAGGGATCAACTCTTCCCAGAGACCAGGGAGGCAGGAATGAAGCAGCTGGTTTTCTGGAGCAGAAATAGAGGAACGCGAGCTGAAGCTGGCGTCACCTGCCCAGGCGCGCCGTCACCTGGGTTCCTGCCTCAGGTGGGCGGGTCTCCCAGCCAGATGCAGTTCTTCCGTGACCTTCTCAGGAGCAGATCCTGAGGGTCGAAAATTACCTGCGGCCGGCGCACCGCACACGGCGCTGATCCAAAGCCAGGAGCCAGGTGCTTCTCCTGGTCTCCCATGGGGTGCAGGGCCCACAAGTACTTGGGCTATCCTCCTCCCGGGCCACAGCAGAGAGCTGGCCTGGAAGAGGGGCAACCGGGACAGAATCTGGTGCCCAGACCGGGACTAGAACCCGGTGTGTTGGCGCCACAAGGCGGAGGATTAGCCTAGTGAGCCGCGGCGCCGGCCGATGGATAAACCTTTCTCTCTGTCCCTCTCACTGTCTGTAGCTCTACCTCTCAAATAAAAATAAATAAGTAAAATAAAAGAGACCTAGGAGACACACAGTCAGTTGCAATGTACAGACTAAGGGGGAATCTTTTAATGAAATTATTTTTAATTGAGTTGTGACATTAAGAGAACAGGAAATTTGAATGTTGACTGAGTATTTGATGACACAAAGGACTCATTATTAGTTGTTTTAGATGTGTTGATGGTGTCTCTATTATCTGACAACTAGCTGTTAAAATTTAGAGATAAGCACTGAAATGTTTGTAAGTGAAATTGCATAACCTCAGGAATTTGCTTCAAAATAGTGTGGAAGGGAAGAAGTACACAAGAGAATGAGTGGTGCACAGTGGCTGGGGTTGTCGGCTATTGCAGGTGCGTGAGGGCATGTAAGGAATCACTGTGCACTGCACGTGTTCTCATGCGTGCTTGAGATTGTTTACAAATCAAACTGTTTTCTGAGGGGTGAGTGGTGTGGCATAATGAGTTAAGCTGCTGCCTGTAGCATTGGCATCCCATATGGACACTGGTTTGAGTCCCAGCTGCTCCACTTCTGATCCAGCTCCCTGCTAAAGGCCTGGGAAAGCAATGGAAGATGGCCCAAGTGCTTGAGTTCCTGCATCCATGTGGGAGACCAGGATGAAGCTTCAGGCTCCTGGTTTTGGCCTGACCCAGCCCTGGCCATTGCAGCCATTTGGGGAGTGAACTAGCAGGTGGAGGACCTCTCTGTCTCTCCCTCTCTCTTTGTAACTCTGCCTTTCAAATAGATAAATAATCTTTTTTAAAAATTGGCAAAATGTTAATAATTATAATAATTATGATTTTTTGAAGATTTATTTATCTACTTGAAAGGCAGAGTTAAAGAGAGGCAGAGGCAGAGAGAGAGAGGTCTTCCTTCTGTGATTTCACTCCCCAGATGGCCTCAACAACCAGAGCTGTGCCAATCCGAAGCCAGGAGCTTCTTCTGGGTCTCTCATGTGGGTCAGGGGCCCAAGGACTTGGGCCATCTTCTACTGCCATCCTAGTCCATAGCAGAGAGCTGGATTGGAAGTGGAGCAGCCGGGACTTGAACCAGAGCCTGTAAGGGATACCAGCACTGCAGGTGGCGACTCTACCCACTATGCCACAGCACCAGCCCCAATAATTACTTAAAAATTTGTTTTCTGATACAGTAACTATCTTATTTATTTATTTGAAAGGCAGAGTGATAGGGAGAGATACAGAGAGAGGTCTTTCATCCACTGGTTCACTCCCCCAAAGGATTGCAATAGCTCCTGACCTTCTCAGGAGCAGATCCTGAGGGTCGAAAATTACCTGCGGCCGGCACACTGGTCCAGGCTGAAGCCAGGAGCCTGGGACTCCATCAAAGTCTCCCACGTAGGTTTAGGGGTCCAAGCACTTGAGCCATCTCCTGCCGCCTTCCTAGGCACATTAGAAGGGAGCTGAGTCAGAAATGGAGCAGATGGGACTTGAACCAGCACTCTGATAAAGTGACGATAGCATTGCAGGTGTCAGCTTAGCTCACTGCACCAAACAGAATTTAAAAAACAGAATTTAACAGAATTAAAAGGGTATCCCTCCCCTCACTGTGAAAAAAATTTAATGTATAGACGTGTGGTTTTAAATGTTATTATTAACATCATATTATTTATCCTTTATTATTTTATTATTGTATTCTAAGGTATTTCCCACAGGGGCACCTTCATTTTCAAGAAGCTCGGTAAAGCTGGTTAGGATCGCCTCTGCTTCCCAGGGTGACGTAGGACACAGTGCATCCCCCAGGAAGCCGTAGAACTTCACTGTTCTCTCCAGTTGCAGGCAGTCCTCAGGTGCAACGGGAATTTGGAACAATGATTTCTAAGCAGAGTCACTGACAGCGTTAGCAGCAAGTAGATTCTGAAGTTTGTTCATATCCCAAAGTCCAAAGTTCTACGAGTTAAGCAGCAAGTTTGCAAGGGTGCTTATCGCTGTGGTTAATTAAACAAGGTGTGGTGATACCGACAGTGAGCAGTGCTTTGGAAAAAAAAATTCGTTGAATCTGTTTGCACGATATTCTTAGGAAGAAAATTGTGTTCTATTCTTCATCAAATTAACATTGCCTACAACTTGAAAAATAAGAAATAGTTTCCAAAACCTAAGGATTGCAAGTTCAGACTTGTATTTTCATTTGTCAGAATCTGAGGACTGGGGCTTGTTACCCTGCAGCTGCTGGTCAGTCCCCGAGAGCAGGGGGCGTGCACTCGCTCAGTCCTTGGAACTCATGGCTGCCATTAGGTGTGTGGGTTTTATTAACATAGCAATGTTACATGTTAACGTTCTATTTTTCAATTAATTCAAACCCCCTCGATTTTAAATGTACCTGAAATGCGTGTGTACATGTGTCTGCGTGCTGTGTGCAACTGGGAGACAGGCATGGAGGCAAAGAAGCAATCTGCTCAGGAGGGCTCCTCCACCAGCCAACGTGCTAAGTGTTTTGGGGGTGTTACTTCATTTGGCCCTCCCTGTACATAATCGAGAGGAGTTCTGCTCTGCCTGCTTTGCACATGGGGAAAGTATGGCACACAGGAAGTAAGAAATTTGCCCAAGATCGCACGGATTGCAGGTGGTAGAGCAGGAAGTCAAATGTAGGTTATCCTGGTTTTATGCTCGTTTCCATTCCATGTTATCTGATTAATCGTTTTCTCCTCAAAACTGCAAGCTCCTTGAGGACGGTCTTTGATCAGTGTTTGGGGCCTTTGCAGCTCCTTGACCCAAGTAGATGTTTAATGAAGACCACTGGATAGTCCCAGGAGAACCTTCCAGTGTCGGTGCCACAGCTGGTGCCTCCTTGGGCCTGGCCTTGAAGGCTATTTGCTGACATTTTCTAATCCCGTTTTTGGAACTGACCATGGGTGATAATCCAGTAGCCATTTCAGAAAAATGCCTGAGAACACATCTGGAGGTTTAACATTCCAACAAGAAACGTGCGAAAAGGAATGATGCCAGAGACTGGAGTCAAGGTTGAGGAAAAGAGAGATTGAAATTCAGAAAAGGACAGATCAGCCAGAAGGGTTGACACAGTTTGAGTTTCACTAGAACAGGTAGAGATGCTAACAACCCTGGGAGAAAATTCCTACTTGGGATTAAATCGAAATACCTGCTGGTTCTGTGAGACAGCGTATCAGAGATTAAAAATATAAGGACTGGCTCTGTGGCATAGTAGGCTGAGTCTCCGCCTGCAGCGCCGTCATCCCATATGGGCGCTGGTTTGTATCTCAGCTGCTCCTCTTCTGATCCAGTTCTCTGCTGATGGCCTGGGGAAGCAATGGAGGATGGCCCAAGCGCTTGGGCCCTTGCATCCATGTGGGAGACCCAGAGGAAGCTCCTGGCTTTGGATCAGCCCAACTCCAGCCATTGTGGCCATTTGGAGAGTGAACCAGCACTTGGAAGACCTTTCTCTCTGTCTTTCCCTCTCTGTCTGTAACTCTGCCTCTCAAATAAATAAATAAATTCTTCAAAAATGTATATAAAACCAGACCATTTGCTGAATCCTCTCCTCCAGCCCCGGATATCTGCCTGCCTTTGCCTGGCCATGAAAGAGCAGCCACCTGCTGGGGCATTATCAATGGTGTCAGTGTGGCCTCCTCAGAGTGAGACTCTTGACACATGCTGCCATGGGATCTGATAGGTGAGGTATTAAATATTGGCTAATCACGTTATCTACCACTTAGTGCATGCCCCATATGCACCAGAAGTGGTGCTAAGTATGTTTCACATTAAAAATCTAATCCTCGTAGAACCAAATGAAGAAACAGGGCTCAAATAAGTGATTTTTTTGCTAGGAGGTGCAAAAATGGGTAAACCTCTAAAGCCGGGCCTGTTCCTGCAGGGGTTACGCTAGATGAGGGTAGGCAGCATTGCTAGGAAAATAGATTTGTGATTAATAAGCTTTGTGAGAAAGTTTGTAAGCAGTTAGTGTTACCGAGCAGCCATGCTTCAGGGAAATCTACAGAAAACCAGGGAGGCAACAGATGGGCCCAAGAGTACAGGATCACTGGTTCAAGACCCCAAAGGATTCTCTTTAGCAGAAACTCGGCATTTTTCAGTCAGAGTGAAAAGTCAAAAAGTAGTGAGGTGGGTGTTGTGGCACAGCAGGTTAAGCCACTGCTTGGGATAACCATATTCCATGTCTCTCTGTCTCTGTCTCTATGCCTTTCAAATACAATGAAAATAAAAACATAAAAATTTTTAAAAAGAAAAACTCTGCAAAGATGTCAAAAATTGTTTGCATCAAAATAAACTTATCTTTTAACTCTACCTTCCATGAATTTTTCTAAGTACTCTGGAGCCAGCATATTCATAGCAGAACTATTCCCATTAACCTCAAGCTAAAAACAGTAAAAAGTCTCTCTACAGTAGAATGGATAGGTTAATTGTGGCATATTTAGGCAATGGGATTCCCACACAGCAGTGGCATGAAGAAACTACAGCTCTACGCAGTAATATGCATGGCATCTCATAACATTGAATGAAGGAAGACACACATAAGCGAGCCATACTGTGTGATTATATTTATACAACATTAAGATGTTTATAGTAAAACACAAAAACAAATTGGAAAGGTAACTTCTCAGATGGCATTACCGCACAGAATCATACGTGTGGGTAGTGGCCAGGCCTGGTAGGATTCTGGGGAGCTACTTGATAAGCTGTCTGCCACGTGGTTTGTTTGTAAAGATTCAGCATGCTGGGGTTTTGTGGTGCAGCAGATTGTCGCCAACTCCATCACCCTGTATCAGAACACCAGTTCAAGCCCCAGCTGCTCCGCTTCCCATCGAGTGCCCCACAAATGCACTTGGGAAACATTTGGGTCCCTGCCACCCATGTGGGGGACCCAGACAGAGTTCTGAGCTCCTGGCTTCAACCTGGACCAGCCCCAGCTGTTGTGGTCATTTGGGGAGTGAACCAGCATATGGATAATCTCTGTCTCTGTCCTCTCCTGTTGCTCTGCCTTTCAAAGAAATAAAACTTTAAGGTAGTACTTTAAAAAATTAATCATATTGTGCACTGTGCATTGATGACTGGCCGACTTCTTCATGTTTGTTATGCTATGATGCAATTTGCAAAAAGATGCACAGTGGGTTCTCTGAAAAGTCTATTTAAAGAGGTCTTTAAAATCCCAAGTTAACTTTGACCTTGTTTCTTCACTAGGACACATGAACTAAATTCTGAAATCCCATAGCATCTAAAATACGGAAACATTATGATGCTTTACGTATTACAAATTATTAGCCGCAATGTGTTTTTCTGTAAATTAAGAGTTGTTTATTTAGAAAGAAGTCCACTTGCTAGTGTTTTTGTAACCAGAGTTTGGTGAGAAGCAGGTGAGTTTTGTTTGGCCTGAAACTACCCCTACAGTACGTGTGCTTCTTTAAAATGCCACTGGTTGCTGCTTTGTGAAGGAACAGGAAGGAGTGACAGTAACTGATCATTTCGAATAAGATAAAGTCTGGGTGTTGGAGTTTAGGCTGCTAGCCCGAGGATCACAAGCTGGGTGCTGTCTGAACAACTGAAGTGAGCTCTCATGGTTCTGGGGATGGAGGTCAGAGCTCAGCGTGCCAGCAAGGCTGGGTCCCAGCAGAGGCCTGTCCAGGCTTCAGGCAGCCATGTTCCATTCATCCTGGGAGCAGAGAGAGCTTTTTGGTGGCTATCATGATGGCACTAATGCCACCAGAGAGGGTTCCACCCTCTTGACCTACTGGCCTCCCCAAGCCCATCTCCTAATAATATGACATAGGGCCTTAGGAAGCCACAATATGAATTTTGGGGTAGAGGGCAGAACACAAGCATTCAGTCCATAATAATGGGAAATAAGGCCAGTGCCGTGGCTCACTAGGCTAATCCTCCGCCTGCATGCCTGCACCCTGGGTTCTAGTCCCGATTGGGGCACTGGATTCTGTCCTGGTTGTTCCTCTTCCAGTCCAGCTCTCTGCTGTGACCTGGGAAGGCAGTGGAGGATGGTCCAAGTGCTTGGGCCCTGCACCTGCATGGGAGACCAGGAGGAAGCACCTGGCTCCTGGCTTTGGATCGGTGCAGAGCGCCGGCCTTAGCGAACATTTGGAGGGTGAACCAACGGTAAAGGAAGACCTTTCTCTCTATCTCTCTCTCTCTGTCTAACTCTGCCTGTCCAAAAAAAAAGGGGAAGGTAAAAGAATTCCTGGCACCACTGTGGAATTAGAACACGAAACTTTTTTAAAAAACCACTGAGTAAGGGGCCGGTGCTGTAGCGCAGCAGGGTTAAAGCCCTGGCCTGATGTGCCAGCATCCCATATGGGCGCCAGTTCAAGAATCGGCTGCTCCTCTTCCGATCCAGCTGTCTGCTATGGCCTGGAACAGCAGAAGATGGCCCAAGGCCTTGTGCCCCTGCACCCACATGGGAGACCCGGAAGAAACTCTTGGCTCCTGGCTTCGGATGGGCGCAGCTCTGGGCATTGTGGCCATCTGAGGAGTGAGCCAGCAGATGGAAGACCTCTCTCTATGTCTTTACCTCTCTCTGTAACTCTTTCAGATAAATAAAATAAATCTTAAAAAAAAAAAAAAAACACTGAGTGAGCTGATAGCAGCAGTGTCCCCTGCCACTCTGGGCTCAGGGCAGCAAATGCAGGTTTCTCCCTCATCCCAGTGTGAGGTGTGTCACAGCTGCATGCTTGTTTGGATATGTTAACTGAACAACTCTAGCTGCTATCATAGCTTAAAAATCACAGACATTGGGAGCTGACGTTCTGGGTTCCAAGATGGTGGAGTAGGGAGGGAGCTTACTGGTCTAGCCCAGGAGAAGATAGTTTAAAAAAAGTGGAGAGGCCAGCACCGCGGCTCACTAGGGTAATCCTCCGCCTTGTGGCGCTGGCACACCGGGTTCTAGTCCTGGTTGGGGCACCGGATTCTGTCCCAGTTGCTCCTCTTCCAGGCCAGCCCTCTGCTGTGGCCAGGGAGTGCAGTGGAGGATGGCCCAAGTGCTTGGGCCCTGCACCCCATGGGAAACCAGGATAAGCACCTGGCTCCTGCCATTGGATCAGCGCGATGCACCGGCCGCAGCGCGCCGGCCGCGGTGGCCATTGGAGGGTGAACCAACGGCAAAGGAAGACCTTTCTCTCTGTCTCTCTCTCTCACTGTCCACTCTGTCAAAAAAAAAAAAAAAAAAAATGGAGAGAGTGTAGTCTCAGGGAAGAGTTAGGTAGAAAACGGCAGAGGAAACTCTCCTGAGCCTAGAGGGACACGGTGGACCTACATGGAGGGGCGCCCACAGCTCGGAACTCCAGCAGCTGACAGCCTACGTACCAGCGTTGGAAAGTGAGGTGAGACCAGACCGCAGCAGCCCAAGCTGCTGGTTAAAAAGCTACAGGAAGAGCCTGGAGGGAACCCGGCTTGGAGCCCCATGGGGGATAGTGTACCAGCCAAACTAGAGGAGGGAAAAAAAAAAAAACAACACAGGACAGATACACTTCTCTCTCCCTGATCACTTTACAACTGCCCAGTAAGAAGCCGGTAGAGGAATCACCATTTTGGACACATAATAGCTGTGCCAGCTCATGTCTGTGCCCAGCAACCAGCTGGGTGGAGACTCCTGAATCTGGTGGGGAGAACTTCCGGGGGCTAGGAGCTTGTGACAGTGTGAGGCTTCTGTACCAGGACTGTGAAAAAAACTGAGGGTGTGTGGGAGGACTCCCGGCGTGGCTGGGACTTGAGCAGTCACAGTGGGAGATTCTACATGCTCAGGGTTTCTTGGGAGCCGGGGTTGTGGTGCAGCAGGTTAAGTCACTGCCTGCCATGCGGACATCCCCTGTGCACGCCAATTCAAGTCCTGGCAGCTTTGCTTTTGCTCCAGCTCCCTGCAATGCACCCAGGAAAGCAGCTGCACCTGACCTAAGTGCTTTGGCCGCTGCACCCACGTGGGAGACCTGGGTGGAGTTCCAGTCTCCTGGTATCTGCTGGGCCAGGCTGTTGTCATTTGGGGTAGTGAATCAGCGGATAAAAAAAATCTCTGTCTCCCCCCTCCCCTATAATTCTGCCTTTCAAATAAGTCTTTTTTTTTTTTTTAAAGAAACCCACATAGATGTCACTCAAATCCAGCCAGTTAAATTATTCTTCCTTCCCACCAAGTTGAACACAAGTCTGTTTTTAGGAGCTGGTTTATTTCTTCCCACCTCTTACACTTGCATCCCCCTCCTTGGGTATTTAGTTGAGTAAGGCATTCGACTTCAAGCTCAAGGCCCCAAGGCAAGTTTTCACACCGGGTCTGCATGTAGCCCAGGGTCCCTCCAGCATTCTCCTTCCACAAGGCCCTATGGAATGGTAACAGTGGCAGTAACAGCCACCATTTGTATCACGCCTTCCACATGCTGCCAAATGTTCTAGATGTTTGCAGTACATGAACTTTTGGGTTTTCCCAGCAACCCTGGAAGGCAAGCATGGGACGGTCTCCAGCACCATTCCGTTTCACGAAGAAAAGGAAGGGAGGAGAGGTGAGTGCGTTTGTCCGGGGCTGTGCAGGTGTCAGGATTCTGGGCCGAGACTCTCCTCTTTGCACTGGGCATTCGCCTGGGCAGCTTTCGAACCCCATTGCCTGGGTCTCACCGACAGCGCCCCTCCCCCATTCCAGTTTCCGCTGTGATTGGGCAAGGGTGACCTAAGGAGCTGCCAAGGTCACCTGGCAACTCAGCGTCCCACAGTTTAGCCCCAGGGTAGGCCCAAGTTCCTGCGACTTTCCCCCATTAAGAACAAGGTGAGGCGAAGAGAATTCCGTCCGAGCAAGAGTGCCCGCGCGCAGTCAGCCAGGCACAAGTGATACGGCTTCTTCATCTGCAGAGCAAAGGTTGTGCGATGAAGAACCTCTTGGTTCCTATCAGCGCGAGGCTACGGAATCAGGACGTTGACCCCCTGACTATCCACAAGTGGCCGGGCCAGCGAAAATCTAATCCGAGGACCAGCTTCCTTCAGCCCAGCTTCTTATCGCCTGGTGTGCCCTCCAGGAGTCACCGTCTATTTTGGTTTGGGCTTAAGCAGGCCGGAATGAGGAATGGGGAAACGGCTTGTGTGTGTGCGAGTACACATGTGAAAGTCATTCCGAAGATAAATTCAATGGTTTCGAGGGATTATCTGCTCTTTTGCATTACCCACCTCACTGCCCCCTCCAATAGCGTTGATAATTGAAAGTTGCCTGAAGTCTGATTGCCAACAGCTGAAGGCTCTGTGTTTCCAAGGAACCCCTGGCCCTGCGCCAAGCCACAGCCTGATTAATTATCCCTTTCTGCCGTGCTGCTCCAGCCCTCCCCGCTCTGCCCTCGCCCGAGGAGCCTGCAGTTCCAGGAGCACCGGACGGAGCAGGGAGTCCCCCAAATGAACAGTGCCTATTTCGGGAGGCAGACAATACTTCAGAGAGACCGGTCGCCTCTCAGCTCTTCTGCTGGCTGCCGGACTTATTGATCACACCCAAGACGATAATGGGGCCCCCGGCGGGTCTCTGCAGTCACAGTGGCTCCCCGCCCCCCGCCAGGGGTTCAGCAGATAGGTGGGCCTGCTTCGAGCGGATGCATCCGGAGGTGGCCAAAATATTCTATCAGTGACTCCAACGTGAGAACAAGACACCGTGGCCGAGAGAGATCATGCCTTGCCCCCAGGGGCTTCAAAGAGTACTTATCCTCTGTATTTTATTTCCAGGTGTCAGAGAACACTCTGATGGCCTTTTCTAAACCCAGCTCCTAAGCATTCGGCTTTCACAGGGACAGTGAGCAGTCCCCGAAGTCGTGGCCCCAGCCTGCTTGTGATTCTGCCGGCAGATGACCGGACAGCCCAGGGATGTGCCCACCTGCAGGAAGGGCGCCTGGCCGCTGGGAGGGCGCAAGTGCCCCCACAGGTACCTCTTCCTCCGCAAGGGCAAGGGTTTCCAGGGCAGGACTCAGGCTCAGAGACTCCAGGTCGGAGACGCCAAGTCCCGGCTGTGCCTGCCCAGGGCCAGCTCCGCACAGGTCTGCGGGGCCTCCGGGAGGGTGGCTTCACTCAGCCCCCAGAACCCACAGAGCTCATCTTCCCGGCTGGGAGCAGCAGTCCATCCTCAGGCTTCTGCAGTAATCACCACCCTGAGAATCAGTTAGATTTTACACAAGTTTCAAGCGAACCTTTTAAGAGAAGGGTCCTGTCCCGGAGGCAGCTGGAGGGAGAGAAATTCCCTCTCAGAACTTGTCCTTTGAAGTGGGGTCCCTGCACGCTCTGCTCAGAGCTTTTCACCGATTCACTTGTAAATCGATCTGGAGGCGGTTCTTGCCTGTGTTGGGGGGCTCAGGGGAGCGCTCCCCTCCAGAGAGGTCGTTACAGACACTTCCACCAGGTCAATAAAAAGAAGTGGGGCCTCTGTTTCTATTAGTGCAAAAGCCGAGTTCTTAGAAGCCGGGACCCTGGTGTGGGCACAGCACCTTATAAACACCTCGCTCTCCTGTCCAAGCCAGATAGCTCCCTATCCTACACGTCCTGCATAGCATGTGCTTAGCTTGTCTGAATGCCTTCCCTCTGAAGAAAAGTTTATTTAGCCTTCAGAACACTCATTGATTTTTAAATAACAATAGAGCTTTATGAAAGTACTTGAGCTTAGTCTAAAATTGTTTCACTGGACTGCATATGCCACAAATTTACTTGACTGTAAAATAGCAAATTGATATTGCCTTTATCTCTTCACTAAATTACTTTATAGCTTTATCTGTTGCCCTGAGAATACTTGTTGAAAAATATGGAGGCCTATTAAATTTTACTAGTCAATGAAGGAACGTAAACTGAAACGAGAAGATAATGATTTTTTCCCCATCAAATAGTCAAGGAAATTAACATTGTCCCTTATGACTGGCATGCCGTCTAGAAACATCCTAACCCAGAACTATTTTTTAAACAGGAGGAAGAGTGTTATTTGCAAAGTTTTTTGCACTACTCTAACTTATAAAAATAATCCAAATATTCAATTACAAGGAATGGCTGAATGACCATTTTGCAATTAAAAATGGTTCTAATGAAGAACAGAGAAATGTTGGTGCTGTTACAAATACAAGAAAAGCAGGGTATGACATAGGTATGGACTATAAGAGCAACTATAACTTGAAAAAAACTGGGTAAAAGAGGTGTTCCTGGGGATGGCCCTGCCCCTCCTTAAACGTTGCCCTGAGGTTTTTTTGTTTGTTTGTTTTGTTTTTTAGATTTATTTATTTGAAAGGCAGAGTTACAGAGAAGCAGAGGCAGGGGGAGAAAGAGAGAGGTCTTCGATCTGCTGGTTCACTCTCCAAATGGCCACAATGGCCAAAGCTGGGCTGATCTGAAGCTGGGTCTTCCACATGATTACAGGGGCCCAAGCACTTGGGCCATCTTCTACTGCTTTCCCAGGCCACAGCAGGGAGCTGGATCAGTCCTGACTTGAACTGGTGTCCATATTGGACATTGCAGGCAGTGTCTTTACCTGATATGCCACAGCGCAGGCCCCTGCCCTGAGACCTGAGGCAGATCCAACGGGGCCGCAGCTCCTCCCCCGCTGTTCCCACACGGCTCTGCTTGTGTAACATAGCCTATTCTCCAGTGCCACCTGCCTCCAGGCCTTTGCACATGCTGCTTCTCTTGCTCACACGACACTTGTTTCTTCCCCATCTCGGTGCATCTCCCAGGCCACCTTGAACACTGCTTGCTGTGCCATCTAGTTGTACTTTCATTTTTTTTTCATATTGATCTGGGGCAGATTTCACGTACTCTACAGAATGCAAGCTCCTAGGATGCCTGTGATAATGTAAAGAAATCAGGCCGGTGCCACGGCTCACTAGGCTGATCCTCCGCCTGCAGCGCCGGCACCCCGGGTTCTAGTCCCAGTTGGGGCACCAGATTCTGTCCCGGTTGCTCCTCTTCCAGTCCAGCTCTCTGCTGTGGCCCGGGGGTGCAGTGGAGGATGGTCCAAGTGCTTGGGCCCTGCACCTGCGTACAAAAAAAAAAAAAAAAAAAAAAAAAAAAAAAAAATCTGAGATAGCTTCACAGATCCCTTACTGTGGGCCCAGGGAAACTTAGAGTCTGTGCTTCATGAGCCGGTCAAAGGTGGAATAAAGACGCATTTAACAAATCTTCACTCACATTGTGCAACAAACTGCAACTTACCTGAATTTGCTGGCTCTGGTGGGACAAAGACCTTGGAAATGACACAGCTGCCCCTGGAAACTGGGATAGCTATTCCAGGCTGCCCAGGCTCTACCCAGCCTGGACCCTGGCTGGTATCGGACAGACAAGTCCAAGATTGGTGAATAGCAAAGCACAGCTACTGCCCTTCAGGCAGCCAAGATAACACACAATGAAAATAGAAACGCTGTGTAAAGCGTCTGTGATGAGAAACGTATGGGGCAGGAGCCAGGCAAGGTTCATGACAGCCCCTACAGAAAGCCTCTCGCTATTTCCGACAATGCAAAATCAATTTACATTTAATACATTTTAAATTAGTCAACTCATCTATATTACTTGATGTGACTAATGAGAGCTGAAATTGTCTTTTAAAAAATTTTATTTAAAATCAGAGTAACAGAAAGGCGGGGGATGTCTTCCATCTGCTGATTCACTCCCCAGGGAATAAATCTTTTAAAAAAATTACGTTAACTAAAGCATAGGTAGGGAGGAATCCCTCCTAATAGAGGAGCTCCCTCATCCTTTCAAAGGATCTCTGTAGAGATTATTATTTAATTTTTGAGGTAACTTTTTAAAAAAGATTTGTTTATTTGAAAGGCAGAGTTTCAGAGAAGCATAGGCAGAGAAAGAGAGAGAGAGGTCTTCCATCTGCTGGTTCACTCCCCAAATGGCTTCAATAGCCGGAGCTGTGTCAATCCGAAGTCAGGAGCCAGGAGCTTCTTCCAGGTCTCCCACGTGGGTGCAGGGGCCCAAGGACTTGGACCATCCTCTACTGCTTTCCCAGGCTGGCACTGCAGGCGGCGGCTTGACCGACTATGCTACAGCCCTGCCCTGAAATTGAGTCTTAGTGTGGTTCATGAGTATATTCAGCTGAGGTTTATTATTCCTAAAAATGCTTTGTGTAATCACCATAGTTTATTGCTAAAATTGCTGGGTTTTGTAATACAAATATATGAAACTCATAATTAAAATGCTGTTGTCTATTAATGCTACCATAGCATTCTCCCCAGGCAGACACGTTTAAGAAATTTTGAACCCCTTGCCTATTCCTGTTGAACTCTGGTCTTTACTTTTGACTTGTTTAACTCTTTATTTAGTGGTACATCAAACCTTTGACTATGATGTAAATTAAAAATCTCGAGGCTGGGGCTGTGGCTAGCAGGTAAAGCCGCCATCTGCACTGCCAGTTTGCCATATGGGCATCGATTTGAGTCCTGGCAGCTCCACTTCTGATCCAGCTCTCTGCTATGGCCTGGGAAAGCAGTAGAGGATGGCCCAAGTCCTTAGGCCCCTGCACCCATGTGGGAGACCTGGAAGAAGCTCCAGGCTCCTGGTTTCAGATCAGCACAGCTCTAGCCATTATGGCCATTTGGGGAGTGAACCAACAGATGGAAGACCTCTCTCTCTCCCCCTGCCTCTGCTTTTCTGTAACTCTGCCTTTTGAAAAAATAATGTTTCAAAAAAGTTATCTCAAAAATTTAAAAAAATCCATACAGAGAGAGAGAAAAAAAAAAAAACATCCTTGTATCTTTTAAAGGACAAGGGAGCTCACTTGGGAGAGATTCCTCCCTACCTATACTTTCTTTAACTTTATTTTTTAAATATTTATTTATTTATTTATTTGAAAGGCAGAGATACAGAGACAGAGGCAGAGAGAGCAAGAGAGGTCTTCCATCTTCTGGTTCACTCCCTAACTGGCCACCAACAGCTGAAGCAGGGCCAAACCAAAGCCAGGAGCCAGGAGCTTCTTCTGGGTCTCTCCGTGGGCGCAGAGGCCCAAGGACTTGGGCCATCTTCTACTGCTTTCCCAGGCCACAGCAGAGAGCTGGATCAGAAGTGGAGCAGCTGGGACTAGAATTGGTGCCTATATGGGATGCTGGCACTGCAGGGGACAGCTTTACCCACTATGCTACAGCACTGGCCCCATTAGCTTTAAATTTAAAAATTGAATGGCAGTGAGATTGTGAGAGACACACACAGAGAGACAGAGAGTGAGCTCCCATCTGCCAGTTCACTTTCCAAGTGTTCCCAATAGCCAGGGCTGGGTTTGGACTGCAGCTGGGAGCTGGGAGCTTAACCCACATCTCCCATGTAGGTGACAGGGACCCATTTTCCTGAGCCATCACCTGCTGCCTCCCAAGGTCTACATTAGCATGAAGCTGACAATAGGAGTGGGACTGGGACTTAACTCCAAATACTTGGATCTGGGGTGTCAGTGTCTGAAGCAGCATCTAGGTCAATTGCCCGTCCCACGTCAGCTTTCTGAAATCAATAACTTCTTTTAATTATTTCCAGTTCCCATCGAGGAAAAAGGAAGTCAGAATTAATTGGTTTTCCATTTTTGTTAGATGCTCAGAGCATGTGACCAGCAAGAGGGACAGGGACTGCCCCAAAGAGTTGACGTACTTCCAGCAAAATGGCAAGTTCGTGACATTTTAATTCACCAGGGCAACTCTTGCAGCTGGCCTATCTATGATTTCTGGGAGGCTTTTTGAAGTATTTAAAATAGTCTTAGGAGTCCTTCCACCAGCATGAAGGTCCTTGATGGGCAGCAGAGTGGCCAGAGCAGGCTGTGCAGGCTCTGGGGGCCAGCCAGCAAGTGCAGGCCCGGGTTACACACGCTCCTGTGAGAAGCAGTGGGGTCGAGTGGATCTGTTTCCAGGGGTGGGGGCAGCTCTCAAGGTGAGGAATGAGAACTAATTGATGGAGCAGAGGTCAAAACAAAGCAAAGCTAAGTACACAAAAGCAAGCCCGTACAGATTTATATTTTAAAGCTTTCCAAAAAGCTTAAGTGGTACAAAGAAAAATGCAAAGAGAGACCCCAGCATACCCTTCAGCCACTGGGGACAGGTGAAAGACCGTGTCAACAGGGGAAGGTGGCACTGGGTGTGGGAGGCTCCCATTGTTCTCCGGCCTTGTCCCCATGGACTCACAGTCAAGTCCCAGCGTGAGGGACCCTAGCAGGAACAGCCACAGTTTTGCATCAGTTATAATTGCACCCAAAAAATGATGGAAGGCATGTGCTAGGTCAGGCACTGTGATAAGCCTCTCACATGAGGTCCATTAGTTTAGGCTGGAGGACACCACTTGGCCTAGAGGTGCTATGATCATCATTCCCATTTTTAAAAAAAAATTTTTTAAAAAGATTTATTCATTTGAGAGGCAGAGTTACAGACAGACAGAGGGAGAGACAGAGAGAAAGGTCTTTCATCTGCTGGTTCATTCCTCAAATAGCTGCAACAGCCAGATCTGGAGCCAGGAGCCAGGAGCTTCTTCTGGGTCTCCTATGTGGGTACAGAGGTGCAAGCACTTGGGCCATCTTCCACTGCTTTCCCAGGTTATAACAGAGAGCTGGATTGGAAGAGGAGCAGCCAGGACTCGAACTGGAGCCCATATGGGGTCCCGGGCTGCAGGCAGAGGCTCGACCTACTTTGCTACAGTGCCGGCCTGGATCATTCCCATTTTACAGTTGAAAAAACTGAGGCTTAGTGACTAGCCCTCAGTCACACGGCTAGAGAAAACAATACCTGGGACCCAGATCCCAAGTCTGACTGCAAAGCCCTTGCATGAAACTAGACAAGGAATGACTAAACGATGCTGGAGTCTCTCCTGGTAAAAAGAAAAGGATTAAAACTAAGCTGTTTGGGGCTGCTGCTATGGTGTAGTGAGCAAAGCTGCAGCCTGTGGCACCAGCATTCCTGGGCCTGGTTCTAGTCCCGGCTGCTCCACTTCTGATCCAGCTCTCTGCTATGGCAGGGGAAAGCAGTGGAAGATGGTGCAGGTGCCTGGGCCACTGCGTCCACATGGGAGACCCGGAAGAAGCTCCTGGCTCCTGACTTCGGATTGGCCCAGCTCCAGCCATTTCAGCCATTTGGGGAGTGAACCAGAAGATGGAAGACCTCTCTTGCTCTCTCTGCCTCTGCCTCTCTATAACTCTGCCTTTCAAATAAATAAATCTTAAAAAAAAAAAAAAAAAAAAAAAAAAAAAAAAAAAAAAAACAGAACTAAGCTGCTTCACTAACATTTCTAAGGAATGTAGAGACCAATAGAGTAATCTGAAGGCCATGGCAGGGGTGGTGTCTTTTCTAGGAAGCTTCCTCCTCCTCTGGCCACTTGCTGCCTCCTGCTCTGCCCTGGTCTCATGACCAATGGCGTGGGAGCCAGGATGGATGTCACACTCTCTCCACACCCTCTTCCCTGTTGTCCCTCAAGTGTTTGGGAGGAATCTGGGAACCCGAGGGCGGGGCAGATGGAGCGCTTGCTGAGTGAGTGACATGCGAAATTGTGTCTGCTGCTTGGACACTGCTTCTTCCCCCAAGCCAGCAGGCTGGGAAATGTTCCCGGGGCATCAGGAGTCTGCTCCGGGTCCTTTCCACACCGACAAAGATATTTTCTGATTGCAGCCCACGCTCTCTTGTGCAAAGACTTCATCAACTTCTTTGTAGATAAGTTTTCAAAATGTTGCCTGAAGTTCTGCTTTTCCCCTATGTCTTAGGATGGCAGAAAATGTGACTACGAGAGAGGGATCCTCATCACACAGCTCTCTAATTCCTTTACAACAAATTCTCTTAGTACAATTTCCCTAGCAACGAGGAAGATGTTCCACGGCCATCTTGAAAGACATTGCGTTGAGTGTGTTCACAGTGGGTGAGTTCCTTTGTCTACCCTGACACGTCTAGGATTTAGTGGGTCTGAGCCCCATCGGGGACACTCAGCTGCTCAGCCATCAAGCAGATTGCTTTATGATCCGATCTGACAGTTATAGACTAGCAAAGTAAGCAGAAGGTGGCCACAAGATGGATGGGTCTTCAAAGGTCTCGCAGGGGCACTCTGTTCTGGAACCTGCAGTGGTTCCCAGGATCCCATGGGATCCTCCTGAGATTGCACCTCCATTCTCCTTTCTCCCCAGCACCCAGGCTCCTCCCTGCTGCTGCTGTCTCCTCAGGGGTGCCCAGCCCTTGAGAACTCAGGAGGAGAGAGGTCCCAGCACTATGGCAAGCAAAGGAAAACTGCCCCATCAATTAGCATGCCATTCACTGGCCTGACAAGCACTGAGCATTTGAAAACCAAGGACAGGATTTTGTATTACTGTCTTTAAGACTTTAAAAGAAAAAAAAAAAGCTTTATATAAGGACTGTTAACATTTGTCAGCATTTCTACCTGAAATAATAAAAACCAGAGAACAGAAGCGGCCTCACGGAAGACAGCCGGCTCCCAGCCACTGAGATGTATTAAAATACACGCCAGCACAGACTTGCTGTCACTTTAAACATGTTGTGAATCCCCAAGCCAAGCAAGATGTTAGGGGCTTTGTGTAGCCGGTACTAAAGCAAAACGCAGAAGCGAGCAAACAAACCCAAGCAAACAAAAGGCCCTGCATGCTGACTTGGACAAAATAAACATTTCATTACTCCCCTAACCAAGACACCCCCCTGACTGAGGAGATGTAATTCCAAGTTGCCACCTTTCTGGTGTGTCCTGTGTGGGCAACTCTAACAACAGAGCGCTGGTGTTCTGTGGCCTTCCACGCTGGAGGGGGCCTGGAGGAGGACAGCTCTGCCCACAGTGCAACAGGTGCTGCCTGGGGCCTTGGTGGGGGACTGCACCCACACGCTACTCTACGAGCTCCCTGACATCACCCAGAAAATGAAAAATGGAGTATGGTTGAAAATGTGATTAGATGGTCTCCAACACGGATCTCAGGAAGGTTTGTGGGATTTTTTAAAAGAAAGGGGATACATGGCGGTGGGGGGTAGGGGAAGCAATCACTCAGATCACTTAGGCGGCTCTGTAACTCCATCCCCCCACCCCACTCCATTCCCACGGGTAGCTCCACACCCCCATGCATTCTCCAAGGCTTTCTTCTTCTTTCACCTTGGTTCTTTCTCATCACAACTTGGAGGGAACCATTGTTTCTTTAAAAATGGGAATGTGGGCCGGCGCCGTGGCTCAATAGGCTAATCCTCCAACTTGCGGCGCCGGCACACCGGGTTCTAGTCCCGGTCGGGGCGCCGGATTCTGTCTCAGTTGCCCCTCTTCCAGGCCAGCTCTCTGCTATGGCCAGGGAGTGCAGTGGAGGATGGCCCAGGTGCTTGGGCCCTGCACCCCATGGGAGACCAGGAAAAGCACCTGGATCCTGGCTCCTGCCATCGGATCAGCGCGGTGCGCCGGCTGCAGCGGCGGCCATTGGAGGGTGAACCAACGGCAAAGGAAGACCTTTCTCTCTCTCTCTCTCTCACTGTCCACTCTGCCTGTCAAAAAAAAAAAAAAAAAATGGGAATGTACACACAAAGGCTACACCCTGGCCCTGGATGACACAGCCAATAGGCCAAGAAGTAGACACCACAGCCGACCCCTCTCACGAGCAAAGCCTGGCAGTCCGGCTCCAAGCTGTGGGATCTCGGGGTCCCTCTACCTTCCCAGCGCTGTCAGAATCACCAGATGGATGATTTAAGGGTCTCTTGGCAGGCAGGGGACGGACTTAATGATGGTTTTATTGTGCTTCTATAGAGGCCTAGTGGGCCTCCAAGGAAGCCAAGTGCCACGTGCAGGAAGTAGGGCCTGGGCCTCGTTTCTTGCTAGTGATCAGTTGCACATGTTGGGAAGGGCATAAAAGGAAAAAAACAGATGTTTGCTGATGGGCTGTCATCCCGAGAAAGGGGTCCCACGCTGGCCCTGCAGCTGTCCCACCTGAGTGCGCAGAGGGAGAACCCCAGCTTCAGTGCTTCCTCCAGGAGTCTGGCCCAGCGGCTCTTCCCCTCTAGGACTGCTGGCTGGAAACTGGAAGGGCCAGGCAGCCATCTTGCCTAGCACTGGGGACACTTTCATCTCAGCTCCAGACTCCAGCTTCCTGCTAAGGCAGATCCTGGGAGGCAGCAGGGATGACTTACGTACTTGGGTTCCTGCCACCCGCACAGGAGACCTGGATTGAGTTCCTGACTCCTGGCAGTTGCAGGCATTTGGGTTCTCTCTCTGAGATGGTTTTTTCTCTCTAATCCTCTCCTGGGGGTGGGGTGGGGAGAATTTACCGCCATTTTGACTCCATAGCCATTTAGCTTAGTGAAGAGTTGCCGTAGCAACATGATTTCTGCAACAGGTTGATGGAAATGCATGCTCTCCTGGCTTGAAAAGAAAATTGGGCATTCACTCCCCCACCAGATAATTTATACACTGGAGCAGACAGTAGCTACAAATTCTGACTTTATTATTATGATTTTACATTTCAGCACGTGTTTGATCAGGTCCAGAAGTAGAGAGAAGAGTATAAAATGGCATGCATCTATGGCCCAGCTTCAACAATTGTCAGCACATGACCAACTTGTTTCATTCATATGCTCGCTCATTCTCTAGCCCTATTCCTGTGTTAATTTTAAACCAACCCAGATATTACGGAACTTCAGCCACAAACACATCAGTATAAGTCTCTAAGAGATAAGGTTTATTTTATTTATTTGAAAGGCAGAGTGATGGAGAGGGAGCTATAGATAGGGAGAAGGAGAGAGAGAGAGAGGGAGAGAGAGAATCTACCATCCTCTGGTTCTCTCCCTAGATGGCCACAGTGGCAGGGGCTGGGCCAAGTCAAAGCCTGGAGCCAGGAGCTCCATCCAAGTCTCTCATATAGGTGGCAGGGGCCTAAGTACTTGGGCAATTATCTGTTACTTTCCCAGGCACATTAGCAGGGAGCTGGATGGGAAGTTGTGCAGCCAGGATAAGAACCACTGCTCTGATATGGGATGCCAGTGTCCTAAGAGAGTTGGTTTAACCTGCTGTGCCACCATGCTGGCTCCATTACTCTATTTCTAATTAACAGTTCTCACAGGAATGGTAAATAAAAGATGAGAAGATCTCAGAATACAAGAAATCTGCCTTTCTCCCCAAAGAGACTATTTAAACTGCATCTGTTCACTTTTCTTAATATCTCTACTTCAGATACTTTCTATATTTTGGCTTAAAATATAAAAACACTATATAATAGGCAAAGTTCCAAGTTTACTAGCTTATCTCACTTAATTCTCACAAACAACATCACCATTTATTCTTCACATCAACCCTGACATCCCACAGGGAGGTCAGTACCTCAACCAATATGAAACAGGATGTGTACATGAGCAGACACATTGCTTCCCCCTTGAAATGGCCCCATGTTTAGCTTACAAACTGCAACACATCCAGCAGTGCCTGTTTTCCTGAGCCTTGCATTCTTGTACCCACCCTTGGGAGCTAAGAGACTCTTACTGAGCGGCCCCTGTAGGAAGCACTCTGGGTGACTGACTGCATAGCCTTGAGACAACTGTCTATTTTTATCCCATGTGGACTATGTTCAGCTGTGACCTGTACTCCACTAATCCTGAGCCGGATCCTTCGATGGAGACTTTGGGAAGGCACAATCCTGAGAGGCAACACCGTGAGACAGACACCATGCTGGATAGACCAGCTGTGTGATGAGAGCCAGTAGCCAGCTGCCCCCATCACAGCTGACTGCGTTCTGCTGCAGTGGTCTATCTACTGGGCTTCTGCAGGCAAGGAGCCAATTTGCCATGTGTTGGTTTGACTTTTGCGTCTAAGACTAAGTATGTTTTTCTAGATTTGATTCTCTGATCTTTTCATTTTTCTTTCAAATCAAATAATGACATACCTGGCAGCAACTACAATGCAGATTAGATTTTATAAAAAGCCATATAATTTAGGGAAAATACAAGTTCTTAAATTGAGGGAAAAGGTGTCATCTGATTTTCCACTGTGTCTGCCCTACTGACACTTTTCAATGTGCATTTCCCAGTACTTCACAGACTGACTCCTTGGAGACTGCCTAGGGAAAATTAGTATACATTACTTCAAGTTGAATTTAAGAGGTAAAAATTCCACTTGGACTGTCATGGCTAGTAGAAATCTTAGAGTATAAGAGATGGGCAGATCTTATGTGATAAAGTGATCATATTAAGTATGCAATTGATCATATACATAGGACCATCAGCTAAAGGGATCACATAAATAAGACCAAGAATTACAAAGGAGAGAAAGTTCCAACATGGGAAGCAGTCCACATAGCAGACTCATAGAATGACAAACACCATAAACAGTACTCTGACCTCAGAATCAGCCCCTAAGGCTTGACGAAAAACACCATGAGAGCATTTCAGGCATGGAAAGCCAAGACATAGTGGCAAGAACTGTTCTGCATGAAAGATCTCTGTAAGTGAGATCCTGGTGGAAAGAACAGGCCATCAAAGAAGGATGTCCTTAATGAAGTCACAGCAAAGCCTCACAAGTGAGCAGGAGCTGCTGCTCCCTTCCAGGCCCTTCGAGACATATTGATGCCCAAGAGCCCGAGAAAAAGCCCAGACCATGTGTCCTGAGTCTCTCCCGAGCCCACGCAGGCTGCCAAGCCCGGGCTCCCCATCTCCCCATGGTGAGTGGAGCAGGCCCCTGCCCCGGCCCCTCCAAGTTCCTGGTGGCAGGATCACTTCTCTTCTGGGCACAGAGTCGGCAGGGCTGTTGGCCCGCTGCCGTGAACGCCAAGCACAAACTTTCTGCTCACTTCAGTGTGACCGCTTGTTAGAAACCAAATGGAACCCCGTGGTTTTTTTTTTTTTTTTTTTTTTGACAGGCAGAGTGGACAGTGAGAGAGAGAGACAGAGAGAAAGGTCTTCCTTTGCCGTTGGTTCACCCTCCAATGGCCGCCGCGGCCGGTGCACCACGCTGATCCGAAGGCAGGAGCCAGGTGCTTCTCCTGGTCTCCCATGGGGTGCAGGGCCCAAGTACTTGGGCCATCCTCCACTGCACTCACTCCCTGGCCACAGCAGCGTGCTTGCTTTTGAGCTGATTTGGAGCGCGCTCACTTAAGCGCAATCGAAGCGGCAGCCTTTCCTCCGCGCCTGACCGGATCCCAGAGCGCTCTGCCCGCCGCCGCACTCCGCCAGGCCTTCTTCCCACAGTGGCCGGGGACTTCCCCGCAGGCCCCTTTCACACAAGCCTGCAGCCCGCTGAATCTAACACCAGAAAAGCTGCCTGCGTCTGAAAGGAAAAAAGCCTTGTGTTGCTGCTGCCATCGTAGTTCAGAAGTACAGAGAGAGGTCTCAAGATTAGTGACGAAACGACACCCCAAATTTTACATTTGTTTTTACTGATGTAAAAATCACAGTCCCGGGGTGGCCATGTGGCCCAGCGGTTAAGATGCAGCTTGGGTTTGTGTCCCACATCAGGGTACCTGGGTTCAACACCCAGCTCTGGCTCCTGACTCCAGCTTTCTGCTAATGTAGACCCTAGGAGACAGCGAGCAATGGCTCCACTGGCTGGGTTCCTGCCACCTACTTGGGAGACCTGGATTGTGCTTTCAGCTCTTGGCTTCAGACCCAGCCTTGCCAAGGGCAAATCTAGGCGTTGGAGAGTGAACCAGTGGATAGGAGTTTCTCTCTCTCTCAAATAAATAAAACTGAAAAAAGAAATTCACAGTCCCCAAAATAGGTAATGCTATATCTTGTATTATCCCTTATCTTATTATATTTTTTAAAAATTATTTATTTATTTGAAAGTCAGAGGTACACAGAGAGAGAAGGAGAGACAGAGGTCTTTCATCCTCTGGTTCACTCCCCAAATAGCCACAATGGCTAGAGCTGCACCAATCTGAAGCCAGGAGCCAGGAGCTTCTTCTGGGTCTTCCAGGTGGGTGTGGGGGCCCAAGGACTTGGGCCATCTTCTACTGCTTTCCCAGGCCATAGCAGAGAGCTGGATCGGAAGTAGAGCAGCTGGGACTCGAACCAGCGCCCATATGGGATGCCGACACTGCAGGAGGTGGCTCTATGCACTATGCCACAGCACTGGCCCCTATTATTTATTTTAAATGTAGGTATAATTCTATGGACAGCAGGAAATCCTGGGACAGCTTATTGAAACAAGACAGATTTTAAGAAGTAAATAACGCGCTGGCGCCGTGGCTCACTTGGTTAATCCTCCGCCTGTGGTGTCGGCATCCCATATGGGCTCCAGGTTCTAGTCCCGGTTGCTCCTCTTCCAGTCCAGCTCTCTGTTGTGGCCCGGGAGGGCAGTGGAGGATGGCCCAGGTGCTTGGGTCCCTGCACCCATGTGGGAGACCAAGAGGAAGCACCTGGCTCCTGGCTTCGGATCAGCGTAGCTCCGGCTGTAGTGGCCACTTGGGGGGTGAACCAACGAAAGGAAGACCTTTCTCTCTGTCTCACTCTCTCACTATCTATATCTCTACCTGTCAAATAAATTAAAAAAAAAAAAAAGTAAATAACTTGAGCCTAACAACTTACTGTGAAAAAAGTCCTGGCACCAAGATAGGTGAGTGACTTATCAGTAGTAGACAAATTCATTGTGACTTACTATGTGGCAAGTACGACATGAAGGATATTATATGAATTACATAACAATTTTCCTAACACACAAGTACTCGTGTTATGTCTCATTTTTAAAGGAGAAAACTGAATCTAGGGATATAATCTTGTCCAAGGTCATATGGCTAGCAATAGGTCAAGCCTGGCAGCTTCCTGTCCAGGCTCACTCTGATACCCAGGCTCTCACCTTTCCAGCCACACTGCCTCCTGTACACTCCTACCAGGCACCCTCACCCTCAACACCCACTCCAACCAATCAGGCTCTTTGATTCAGTAAGAGTGATTTCTCTGTTCACAAGTATTAGAGCTTCAAGTTTGTTATTAGTGTGCCCAGAAGAATAAGCAAATGAATTTGCAGGAGTGAAAGATATGTATGACAATCCATTTACACAAGTCTTAAAACTTCCTGAGAAATGTAAAAGCTTTTTGAAAGGCAGAGGTACAGAGAGAGGATTGAGAGAGAGAGATCTTCTATCTGCTGGTTCACTCCCCCAAAATGGCCACACTGGCCAGGGTTGGGCCAGACTGAACTCAGGAGCCTGAAACTCCATCCAGGTCTTCCACACGGGTGCAGGAGCCCAAACACTTGGCCCAACCTCCACTGCTTTCCCAGATGCATTAGCAGGGGACTCTGGACCAAGGCTCATCTAGGATGCTGGCGCTGCAGGAGGCAGCTTTATCTGCTGTGCCACAACATCAGCCCCTTGAGAAATTTGTAAAATGGTTAAATGTATTCAGCTGAATGAGGGACGTCGCTATAATTCTGTATAGGCCTTATTTTAGGGTTGAAATCTGGGTCAGCTGTGGCTGTAGCACAACTTCCAGCAGAGTGAATACTTTTTTCTCTGAGTTTTCCCACTGACAAAAAGCATGAGTCTTTTTCCACAGGAAATTATCCTGAGCTGAAAGGGGTGCAGTGGGGTTGTATCTGGTGGGACGTCCTAGAGAACCTCCTGGCGGGTTTTAACCAGGGTTACAAGTCAGGTGCCGCCCTCTTCCTACCATATAGGCAGGTCTTCAAAAAGTTCAGGGAAATGTGATTTTTTTTCCCATTGTATTTTGTTTTTTCCTATGAACGGATTTCAGAACTTTCCAGCACTAAGATGACATTATCTTTTAATCCCTTCTTACCACGGACGTTTTGAAGTCCCTTTGTACGTCTTTTCTCGTGTGGCAGGGATTTCTCTCCTGACGTAGGCTGGCTTCACACAAAATTCTTGGCTCTCGCCTCTGGACCCAGTGTTTGTCACAGAACTGGTGCGTGCATATGACCACAACGGACGCCCACTGCCACGTGGCTCTGCCCCTTCTTTGGATTCCCGACCCTCATTCACACAGCTGTGGGCGTGAGCTCCCAGCAGCCCCCTCCCTACAGGCCCTCCCACATTAGAACCTGGCATCCGTCTATCATCTGGACATTTCCACCTGCACGTTCCCTGGACCCTCAAACCCTTGTATCCAAGATCAAATAAAACCTTTCCTCTCCAAACCTGCTTTTCTTCAGATTGCCACTCAGTGAAGACCCCCAGACAGAAACCTGGGGGCTTCCATTGCTCTCTCCCCCATCCCCACCTGTACCTGGTGACCAGGATTTGCCTCTTCTGTCTCTGGAACTTAGACCTCTCTCTCTGTGCACAGCCTGCTCTCAGCTTCAGCTTCCTTAGATCTCGCCTGGATCAGTGCCAGTTTTCCATGACACCTGAGTTAACTTGGGATCCTTCCGGGGGGCTCTCTAGTTTGGGCTGGATGTCCCGTATGTTTGCGTTGCATTTTGTCCCGGGTGTGCTCATGGACGTTGCCCTGTGGATCTTCTTCCAATGCACCGCAAGCTTCTTGAGAGCAGTGCCTGGGCTTTGTCTGAACGGTCAGCTCTGGACAGCGCCTGCCTGACACCGGGTCGAAGCTCAGGGACTGTGGGAGGATGATCTGCAGTTGCCCCTGTGTTGGGGGATCCTGATGGAATCTGACACTGCCTCTCCACCTGGGGCTAGGGGTAGTTTCCCCAGGAGCTACATCTCTACATTTGTCCATGGCCCCCTTTGCAATAAGCAACATCAACAGCATTTGAAACAATGTTATGAAAAGTATCAGCCAGAGATAAGCTCCTGAAAGGAAATGGATAGGTCAAACAGGGTTCAATGCTGCGGGTTGATTTTTGTGCTCTGTGTAGTAATGCATTGGTTTTTCTACATTACTAAAAACCCAGCATATAGGGGACGGTGCCAGTTTGAGACCCAGTTGTTCCGCTTCCAATCCAGCTCTCTGCTTTGGCCTGGGAAAGCAGAAGATGGCCCCATTGCTTGGGCCCCTGCACCCGTGTGGGAGACCCGGAAGACGTTCCTGGCTCCTGGCTTCGGATCAGCACAGCTCCGGCCGTTACAGCCGTTTGGGGAGTGAACCAGCAGATGGAAGACCTCTCTCTGCCTCTGCCTTTAAATAAATAAATATTAAAAACAAAAATAAAACCAGCATAAAATACACTAGCATTATACAGCATATACTTAATACACAATAAAATGACAATGCTGGCTATGACTTTCCGAGTGCTGCCTGTGTGCCTCCTATTCTGAGTGGTATGAGAACATCTCATTTGGTGCTCACAATAACTTCTTAAAGTCAGTGTTATTATTATCCCTGTCTTAAAGCTGAGGGACTGGAGCCCAGACACGTTCAGCAAAATGCTGAAGGTCACTGGCGGCCGGTGCTGGCAGCAGAGATGGGCCTGGCCATCTGCTTTCAGAGCCCATTTGTAGTCACTACTGCCCAACTCAGGGCACCCGTGACTACAGCTATGTCAGGCTCTGCTCAGCTGAGCTCCCGGCCAGCAAGTCAGAGCTGTTGAAATATGGTTTGCAAGCATGCAGAGAGAATGCAGGATTTTGTTGCTAACAACCTTTCTGATACTTAGGTAACTTACTCAAATTCAAATAATCTTCAAATGTCACACATGATAAAAAGTTTACCATTATGTCTTTTCTTAGCTACAGTTAAAAGTAGACTTTATTAGAAAGAAATTACTGCTCAAAAATTTCATTTTCTCTCCCTCCCCAACATGATCATTTGCTCATATTATTTAATATGTGTAGGAATGGAGATTATTTTAGAATGTATGGAAAACATATTTAATGCTAAATCACAGATTTTTGCAACCTCTTATTTCATGGTGGAAGAGTGGAAACCAGCTGCTGGCTGCTACCCACACCTTTGAACAGGCTTTCACCTTCCATGGCTCAGTTTGTGCTGTGAATTGGGAAAGATAAGCATAACATGGGCCAGAACTGTGTCGGTGTGAACGTGGCTATGGTAGCCCAAACCATGTAAAAGACAGCCCAAAGAAGCACTGCCCAAAGCAGCCTCTGACCTGACCACAAGGTCTCTACCCCACTGAGCAGGTTTGTGATTTAAAAAAAAAATGTGATTGCATGAATATGGGTGAGGAATACAGCCTTAAATTTTATCTTATCTCTGTTGTCCACTGACCTGTATTACCAGCCATAAAAATGTGATCCACTCTGCCTGCTAGTTGGAAACTCCACAGAAATGGAGGGGAGAGCAGATTCTATTAATTCACTGCTTTACACACAAGCTTAAACTGTGTCTGCCCTGAGTCCTGGCTCATAGGATCAGCATTCACAGTGATGTTAAGACCACTGCTTCTGGGGGCTGGCGCTGTGGCCTGCAGTGCCAGCATCCCATAGGGGTGGCAGTCCTGGCTGCTCCACTTCCAATCCAGCTCTCTGCTGTGGCCTGGGAAAGCAGCAGAAGATGGCCCAAGTCCTTGGGCCTCTGTACCACGTGGGACACGCAGAGGAGGCTCCTCTTCGGATTGACACAGCTCTAGCTGTTGTGGCTATTTGGGGAGTGAGCCAGTGGATAGAAGACTCACTCTCTCTCTCTCTCTCTGCCTCTCTGTATAACTCTGCCTTTAAAATAAATAAATAAATCTTAAAAAAAAAACCAACACTTTCTTAGTTATCATCATTAAGCACCAGTTCTAAGTTTGTGAACATCACTTGCCATCACGTCATTGCAGAGTATACAGTGAGTCAGGTTCTCAAGGATTTAAGGAAATGCGGAACAGCTTTTTACAATTAGGAGAATCATGATCTACGACAAAATTACCAATACGGCACTTAAAAGCTGCACACAAATGAATGCGGCAATTACTGCTTCAATATGAAGAAGTAAAAAACAAAGAAACTGTTGTTAAAATTGCCAAGCTGCTCCAGGAACGTCCCGGGCCAAGTCACTCCCCAATTTGTCTGGTTTCTCAGGGAGCATGTCTGGACTATGCTCTCTACAGAGAAGACAACCCAGAACAGAGAACAGCCAGGAGCTTCAAGTACGTCTACAGGAAGGGACTGTTCACAGCAAATGATCAACATCATTACGTCAACATAATAGCTGATAGCTAATAGTTCTTTAACATCCTTTGAAAATGAAAATTGTAGACGTTAACTTGGCATTGAAAATTCATGAGAACATTTGTTAGTAAAATATATCTATAGGAAAGGCCTTCAAAAAATTCATGGACAAACGGAATTAGAGGATAATGTCAATGTTCCATTAACTTTTTTGAAGCCTGCTCCTATTTGAGAAAAACTATAAAATATTTCTGCAATATTTGCTTGACAGTATTTTAAATATGAAATTTGATATTTTCTATGCAAAATTGGATGACATCAGCTATCTGGTCAAAACTCATACAGCTGGAACTTGACATCTTTGCTTTTCATTCTATGTGAACTACACTCCAATTAGACACAAAAATAATCCTCAAAACTCTCAAGGTCACAAACAAGAAAAGTCTGAGGGTCTAGGGAGATGTGAGGACTGCACAGAACGTGGTATCCTGGGTGGGACCCCAGAACACAAAAAGGAAATTGAGACATGTAGTGTGGAGCTCAGTTAATGACAATGCATCAACACCAGCCCATTCTTTAGGACAAAGGTGCCACAACAACAGTGTAAGATACTAACAGTGGGATGGGGGTGGGGTGGGGGTGGGGTTTCAACTTTTCTGAAGTCTAAATTCAAGCTAGACTTTTTTAAAGCTTATTTTTAAAAATAGAAGCAAGCAGAATAGAATCGGAAATGAATAATGTAGCAGCTATCCAAGACGCTGGAGGAAGGTGAACAACACGAACACTAAAATATCAGTATACCTTACCTACTTCAAGCGGTAAGTGGACACTAGTCATTGAGGGCCAATGTTCTCTATCTGCTCGGCATGAGCACTGAATAGACCACCCTTCCATCAGCTTTGCCTTCCCCTCATCCAACAGTGCAGGCTGTCATTACCGCGCTGATATTCTAGCTGGGCTTATGTTAAAAATAAACCAGTGTAGTTTTTAGTTTCGGCGCGAGCATCGTCCTGATTGCAAATTATCTACCGCCGCCGCTCTGTCCTGCGTGAGCACCGCCTTCACCCTTCCCAGATGAGAAACCCATCTCGTGTCCGCCACAACGCTTCCTTCTCAGGGCTGAGTGCGTGCCTGTGGGGAGACGTGGGAGAACCCTCGCTTTACCGTGCCATCCACGTCTCTTTGTTGAGCACGCCTTTATGTTGTCACCCTAATCGTCACCACGAAAGCCTGTGGCTCCGCGTGTCACACACACGGGGTCCTTGCTCATCCTGGATGGGAGCCTGGGCTTCGCAGCGCCTGGAGCCGCCGCGTCCCGGCCCAGGTGCGGGAGGCGCGGGTGCTGCGGTACCTTCGCTCTAGGGGCGCGCGGCCAACCTCGGGAACGGCCCTGGCGACAACATAGCGCTCTCTCTCTCTTAATGGTTCCGGAACAGCGGCTGGCCGAGAGGCCCAGAGCCCACGAAGACCGAAAGGAAGACGAGGCCGGCCCAGAAGTAGGAAGAGACGGGCTGCCGCGGCAGCCACGGCGTACAGCTCTCTGCGCAGCCCGGCCTCCAGCAACCGGTACCGGGTGCTGCTGCCAGCGGCGCCGCGCTGCCAAGGGAACCCGTCAGCGCCCCCTGTCCCCCTCCCCAGCGGAGCCCCGGGTTTGTTCTGGAGATCCGCGCCCCCCCCCCGCCCCCGGGCGCCTCGCTTCCTCCCCGCCCCCAGCAGCCCTGCGGGAAAGCAGCGCCAGCACTCTGCCTCCGCACCCAGTGGCCGATGGCGCAGTGGCGGCCCGGTCGCGCGGCCCCTCTCCTGCTCCGCCCCGGCGCATCCGCGGCCGGCGCCCCCCACACCGAGCGCGGGCCGAGAGGGGTCGAGGCCACCGCCCCAAATCTCCGGCCGCAAGTGACCACTCCCTTGCCTCGCCTGCTCTTAAAGGGGTAAGGGGAAGACAAGGCATCTACCCCAGCCCTCGGCTGTGGGCCATTTCCGTAACGCGCCGTGGGCGTCCCTGGGAGGCGAGGCTGGGTCATTGACTGGGGCGGCTTCGCTCACGCTCGCAGCACGTCCCGCCCTGACCGCGGCCTCCAGAGCGCACGGAGGGGTCCCCATGGGACGCGCCCGCCCGACCTCTCTCGCTGACGTCCTTCGCAGAAGCTCGCAAGGCGGGCCCCTAGTCACTCCCACCAAGCCTCCTCGCGGGTCGTGGCGAATCCTCTGGCTCTGGAGACCCCAGCAGCCCTGCACCAGGGCCTGAAAAACCCTCCTCCAGCGAGGGAGGGCCCTGTCGCCCCGGGCCATAAATGTTAATAAACTGCGCGGCTCAGGGCTTGATGACCTACCTACCTTTAATGGCAACTCAGCTAAACAACAACAACAACAAAAACAACAACAAAAACGCCTTGTGCCCCTGCGGTCTCCTTGAATCGGGGTCGTTTGGTGTATGTATCATACACCTTCCCCCGGGTCGGAGATGTCTTATGCATTCAGCCGCCCAAGCTGGAAACCATATGCTGCGCCTCTGCGCTCAGAGATTCGAGGTGGCGTCGGCGCGCGCTCTCCCGCCTCTATTTCCCCGGTCCCCGCCGCTAGAGCAAGAGGCTAAGGATGTGTTGGTAATAATAGGCGGCCCCTGGAGAAAGTGCTGTTCGCCCCGGGTTTGACCCGAAGGCACCTGCGGCGGCTGCCCGGGCCCTGGGTGACGCCTGCGGGTCACGGAAGTTCCTGGGCGTCGCTGCACAGGGAAAACGGCCGTGGCGGCTCCACCGCGGCCAGGGTAGTTCGGCCTGCAGGCCCGGCTAACTCGGTGCATGGCAACATTGTGGGGGGCTCCTCCCGGTGTGCCTAAGGGGCTGCGCGCCGGCGAGAAGGGGCGCCCGGCCGCTCTGGGGTGGCCACTCACCGCGACCCACCCCCAGGCCGTAGGTTGGGGTCGGGGTCGTGGCTGCTGACACCCCCTGCCCCACCACAGCTTTTCCTAAAGCCATGCCGAAGCTGAGAACCGAGAGATCCATGCCAGGGAGGCCCTGCCGCGCGCTGTCAGCGCATGTGGTCCGGGCCTTTCCCAGCGGAGCGGGCTGGCCCTTCAGACTCCGGCAATGGCCTGATTGGCCACGCCTGGGGCCTTGGATGGCGCAGGC
Source organism: Oryctolagus cuniculus (assembly GCF_964237555.1). Lineage (NCBI taxonomy): Eukaryota > Metazoa > Chordata > Mammalia > Lagomorpha > Leporidae > Oryctolagus > Oryctolagus cuniculus. Next base: position 48,729,917 of record NC_091444.1, read on the forward strand.
CCCGCACCCATCCGCTGCTGCACCGCGCGTCCCAGAGGCTTGCTGGGCCGGGTGAGGCCTTCCTAACCCAGCCAGGCAGACTCAGGAAAGCCTGGCCGCGCTCAGGCTGGGTGAGCGCGGGATGGCCCTGCTTCCCATACGCAGACCTGGCCACAGGGATGTCCAAGGCACCACGGTAGGCCAGGATGAGCTGCCGAATTATTTCTTGCGCGTTTATTTCAGTTCGAGGTGTTGTGTGCCCACAAGAGCTGCCCAAGGCAGAGGAGAGGTGCTGTGCACTCCCTGGGAATATTTTGCTGATTTAAAAAAATCTGCACATTCCCATTTGCATTGCATCAAGATAAAAGCTCAAAATGCAAAACAAAGATTTAGGTAGGACAGCCACAGTGGTTAAGTGAGCACTCATTCTATTTCAGTTTAAAATTCTGACCAATGCTGAGGCCCAGTTAAAAGAAATCTCTACAACCTGAGGTGCCAGGGATCAGATTGTGCCGCTCACTGAGGTGCAAGAATGCAAACATCCGCGGACATGACCAAAAACAGTCCCCTAGCGTACTTCAAGACTGAAGATTTTGAAGCCTGCGATCTTGTAGCTACTTTTGCAGGCCTCTCTCAGAGGCAAGATCAGCTGACCAGTTTCCTGTTTTATTATCCTAAGCTCCAGGGGCTGGCACCAAGTTGTTTACTGATGCCCAGTGTTGGGGGTGGGTAATTTTGGTGATCAGGCAAGAGATAAGCACAATCAGCACTTTGCATCTTCCCTCTCTATTCCCACCCTCCAGTCCTGGGGCACCTGGATAGGGCAGCACTCAGAGCTAGGGAAAAGGTGGTGCATGAACACAGGGCACGGGCAGCAAGACACAGCGGGGAGGCTGGGTATTGTTCTATCCTTGTATCAACAGGTGTTCAGTGCAAGGGCCCAGAGCTACATGTGGGTGAAGTGGGGTTGTCCATCGCTAAAGGGACATTTAGTTTGAGCAGTCTTTTTTTTTTTTTTTTTTTTTTTTTTTTTTTTTTTTTACTATTTATTTGAAAGGCAGAGTGACAGAAAGGGACAGAGAGATCTTCCATCCACTGGTTTACTCACCAAATGCCTGCAACAGCTAGGATTAGCCCAGGCCAAAACCAGAAGCCAGGAAATCCACCAGGCTCTCCCATACAGATGACAGGAACCCAAGCACTTAAGCCATCATCTGCTGCCTCCTGGGCACATTAACAGGCACAGAGTAGCTGGGACTTCAACCAGACACCCTGGTTCAGGGTGCAGCGTCCCAGGGCATGGCATAACCTGCTGTGCCCCAGGGCTGCCTTGTTTAGAACCAGTCCTAGGAGCCTGCATTCTGTCCCACCTTTCTTTCTGCCCTGCGGTGGGAGCTGAGCACTCACAAAGACCCTCACTCCCTATCCCTTCACTGCGCAGGTGGGGATCTGGAAAACCACCATGGGAGTTTTCTCCAATTGTCTTGGAGACTCTCACTCAATGAAGAACGGTTGCACCAGGCTAAGACAGGCCTTTGGAAATTGTCCTTTGCCAATGACAGTCTTGGGATCTCTCTCTTTTCTCCTTGCATACTCTTTCCTATCCATATTCACAAATCTGCCAGGGTTTTTTGTATTTTTTTTTCACACTTTTGAGCTTGATAATCATCAAATTCACGTACCCACTTGCCTGTCCCAAATATCACACACAGCTCCTGGTCTTCCGTGTAGTAAAAAGCTGAAAGCTGAGTTTGCCTTCTGCTGGCTAAGCTGGGCTCAGCCTCATCCCTACCCTCTCCAAATAAGGCAGTACTGGAGCAGGGGGCCAGGAAGCTGCTGAGGCCGGCCTTGAGACAGAAAGAACTGCACACACTAGTTCCATGTTCAAGCATTGGCGCTCCAGCAGGAACTACATGTTAACACCTGCTATGGATGCAGGACTTCAGACTGGACAGAGTTCTTACTGGTTCCTTCTGATGGCCCCTTATGATCTGTGTTTGCGGGTGAGGAAGCTGAGACTTCTGGAGAGAGATGCTGTGACCAAGCCTAGGCTACATGGAGAAGAATGGGCATCCTGTGAGCTGCTCTGGGTTCTTGGGACCACACTGATGGCTGTGAAGTCAGCAGGAGACACTGTGAATGCAGATTGCTTTTTGGAGAGATGGCTTTGCCTTGGGATTCACACTGCATCTCTGCTCTGCCTGGCACGGAATGTGCACAACACAACTCGCAGCAGCAGAGAGACTAGTGGGGGGTGCCCAACAGGAAGCAAGGTGCAGCCCAGGAATCAGAGCCAGCCTCAAGTGAGAGCCAGGTGGGTGCACGGGACAAAGGCTTCCAGCCGGAGGCTTTGATTAGCAATGCAGGCCCTGCACTGGGACGGTTTTGTTTTCCCTCAGAAGCTGCTGGGTGTGACATTTATTAGCCCTCAACATTCGACAATCTCAGACCTGCAATACCTACTGGGTTTAAATAGTACAGAGACCCAGACACGCCCGCCATTCATTGGCCTGAAAACCAACACTAATCTATACCTCGCACCTGCCTAGGGCTTGAGAAAATAAGACCAGGACCTAAAAGCTGCAAATACATGCTTTTTATTTTCTGCTTGGGTTTTCATCTTTGCTCCTTAGAGTTGCTCATGAACTCAGCCTGCTGGTGTGGAAAATACTGGAAGAGAGACGATGGTGTTCTTTGAATGGCAGCGCTGGGCCTAATGAGCCATTCACCACAGCAGTGGCACTGTGCTAAGCACTTGCCATGCACTGACTTATCTTCATGGGAACCCTATAGGGGAAGTACTAGAAGTACCCATGTTACAGGTGAGGATAAGGAAAGCCCTGCCTATACGTTGCAGTCAGGATTTGAATAATTTTTGTTCCTCTTTGAATCAGCAGGTGCCACCAAACAGGCAAAGTCAGTTTCACCAACGTTGTGGTCACTAGAATAAGTCTTACCATCTTAGCTAGAAGACATTTCAAGGCAGTGTCTCCTCCCCACTGTCCCTCCAAATATCAGAGCTGAGACTCCTGCAGGGCTGGAGGTAAGTGGCAAGTATTAAATGTGGGATGACAGGTCCTCGTGGGTTCTAGTGTAACCTGAACACATCCCCCACAGCTGCGGGTCAGCAGCGCCCCGGGGCATATGCTCGCGTGCAGTAGCTCAGAACGACTCCTGCAGGGCTGCTACACCAGTGACATTCATTCAGCTTACACAGGTTACTCACGCAAGGTTTCAAGGCCTCTCGTGTTCCGTGTGCTCCCTTTGCGCTTGTCTTTAGTTGTGGAAAGAAAAGCTGTGTCCACTTCCGCTTCCGCAGAAGTGGCACACTGAGCTTCGCACAGCAGCCAGCCGCCCTCGGCATGGAAAGGAAGCGGGCAGCTCCCCCAGACGCGCTCTCTCGGGGGATTTCCCCCTCTGCTCACATGGCGACTTGCTTCACCAGTGGTTCTTACCTTGTTCCCCGCTACCCACTAGGCAACCGGGCACACGGTCCCGGGGCGCTCTGTTGCTCGCTGTCCTCACACCCGTTTTGCCTCTTGGCTGACATGCAGGTCAGAAGCGGGAGCCAGGCTGTTGAAAGGGGATGTCTGTGGAAGGAGTTTCAGGTATGGTTTGTCTCAGTCTCCATTCTTTCTGTCTACCTTTGGCAAGGCAGAGTAGGGCCGTCAGCCTCAGGTCTCTTCCTGTGAGGGAGGCCCCTTGGTGCAAAAGGACAGGCTCCTGCCAGCTCCACGACAGACACCTCTCCTTGTCTAACCTCCTCCACTGTCCACAGAACTGAGGTGGGGGTGAAGTGAACCGTTTGCCTTGGGCACAAAAGATTCAAAAGTGCCAAAAGCTTGTGGTCATGATAAATATTTAATGCAATCTTTTTTACAAAGTCAAAATTAACACAAAAATATCTGTGATTGGCAAGAACTTAGAATTTTAATTAAAACGGTATTGCACATACTTCCTGTCACCTCAGTCTCCAATGTGGCGAGTCATGGCACTTCTTGTGTCTCTTTCCCATTAATGGGAGGAAGGGCTGGCGCCATGGCTCACTTGCTTAACCCATTAATGGGAGGAGATGAGTGGGGATAAAGCTAACACCCTGGTGTAACAAACCAGAGAAAGTAGATGTGAATATCCCAAGGGGATTTGTGATAACAAATAGAGCACCTAAAAGGAAATCTGTAGAAGTGAAATTGACACTTTGAGAAGCAATGGCATGAACAGCCCTTGTCTTGACTGTCAAGGAACTTTCTTTTTTAATTTTTTTCCTCCTCTTCATACTTTTTGTGTTGAACTCTTTATTGAACATGGAGTTAATCATATGTATATAAAGTCAATTGAAAATAGATCTCAGTAAAAAATAAGAGTGGGAATAAGAGGGGGAGGAGGACGTTTGTAACTGTAAAGCTGTATAGTTCTGCCTACATTCCTACAGACTTACTTTTAAGGGTACTGTTTAAAAACTTGCCATGGGACCCCAAATCCCATTAATCTGGGTGGTAAAAATGCCATCTTATAGGTTAAAGTGACAATATTAAGTGTTAAAGTGATCATATAGATAGGATTAAGCATTAAAGGTATAAAATAAAATTAAATGTCTGGTAATAAGAATAGAATTAAAAAGGAAAGAATGTTCCAACATGGGAAGCGATCCACACAGCAGACTCATAGAATGACAATCCGTTTTAAATAGCACTCTGACCTCAGAATCAGCCCTTAAGGCATTTTGGTCTGCTGAAAAGCCCACAAGAGTGTTTCAGTCATAGAAGGCCAACCACACTATGGCAAAAAAATGTCTTACATGAGGGATCTCTGTGAGAGAGACCCCAATGGAAAGACGTGGCCATCAAAGAAGGATGTACTTTTCTCTGAAGGGAAGAGAGAACTTCCACTTTGCTTATTGCCTTGTCTAAATACTGAGGGAGATTGTGGATTCAAAAGGCTTCCATAGCCTTGGCAGCTCATGCAAGAGCCTCGGGTGTTCACTTACATCATATATAAGAGTGTTAATTGTTAAAATAACAACAGGAGTCACTGTGCACTCATTTTCCATGCAGGCTCTTTATCCTCAATGAGTTGTATTAAGAAAGTTAACTGTAAAACTTGTTGTCAGTTTCTTGTGTGTATGTGTGTGTGTGCATGCAAATTGTTGAAATCTTTACTTAGTATAGAATTGGTCTTCTGTGTAGAAAGTTAATTGAAAATGAATCTTAATAGAGAATGGGACTGGAAATGGAAGAGGGAGGAGGAGGTGGGGTGGGAGTGTAGGTGGGAGGATGGGTATGGTGGGAAGAATCACTATATTCCTGGAGTTGTACTTATGAAATTTGTACTCCTTAAACAAAAGGTTTCTTTGGGAAAAAAGAAAGAGTAGATGTGAGCAAAACCAAACCACAAGTAAACCAACGCACTGGAGAGTGAGTGTATTGGGAGTAGTATATAAATAACTGCATGGGTGGCAGTAAAGATTTTCATAGAGAACAATTTGCCTCTCAAGCTGTCACCTTGTTTTCAGCAATTAGTAAAAACCTTGAAATAATTTAAAGCATTTCATAGACACATACTTCCCCGAGTCCCCCAACCTCATTGATGACAATATTCTGTGTTTTTAGAGTACATACTTACTTTCCAAAGCATTTTGAGATGCATATTATTTCATTTATTCTCTTCTTTCTCTGAAAATGGATGGGAGGGTTGAAGAAGAAAAACAAAAGTCATTCTTTGATGGCTGGGTATTGAGCTAGTTACTTTATATATATTTTCTGATTTTTTTTTTTCCAAATAACCCTGGGCTTTAGGTGTGATCATCTCCTGTTTACAAATCAATAAACTGAAATCCAGGACCATTGGCTGTTTAATTAGCTAGCAATGTTCTCAGAATAGTATTACAACTCTAAAGGGCCAAGTAGATCAAGACTTTTCATGCTTGCTCCAGAAAGCAGTCCAAGCCTCTATTGTCTGGCTGAAGTAACTTGGAGATTTTTTCTTTGCTTCTTCTCTGTAATCAACTCTGTACCTTTGCTCAAATGTGTCAACCACAGAAGTGTTAGTGTAATGGAAATAGATGATCATTTAAGGTAGAATTTTTTTTTAAAGATTTTATCTATTTATTGGAGAGGTAGAGTTAAAGTGAGAGGGAAAGACAGAAAGGTCTTCCATCCGCTGGTTCACTCCCCAGATGGCCACAACAGCTAGAGCTGCACCGATCAGAAGCCAGGAGCTTCCTCCAGGTCTCTCATGCAGGTGCCCGGGCCCAAGGACTTGGGCCATCTTCTACTGCTTTCCCAGGCCACAGCAGAGAGCTGGATTGGAAGTGGAGCAGGCTTAACCCACTGCACCACAGCACCAGCCCCAAGGTAGAAATATTTTCAATTTTTAATTAAGTAACAAATGGTTAGTCAGGAAAGTGGTTGACTTTTTTTCCTGTTTACAAAGTGTATTTGGTTTATTTAATATGCTAAATACATTCCATAGTGTGGGATCTTTCTTATCTGACCTGATGTCAGTATTTCCATTTCATTTTTAAAATGGGCATATAACAACATTAAAATGTTTAATTTGAAGGTGTCGGGTCGTAGATTTAGGTCTTTTGTGTAAAGCTTCATGCTTCTGCACGTGGAAATCCAGTTTTCCCAGCACCATTTATTGAATAGACTGTCCTTGCTCCAGGAATTGGTTTTAGATCCTTGATCAAATATAAGTTGGCTGTAGATGTTTGGATTGATTTCTGGTGTTTCAATTCTGTTCCATTGGTTTATCCATCTGTTTCTGTACCAGTACCATGCTGTTTTGATTACAACTGCCCTGTAGTATGCCCTGAAATCTGGTATTGTGATGCCTCCAGCTTTGTTTTTGTTGTACAAAATTGCTTTAGCTATTCGAGGTCTCCTGCCTCTCCATATGAATTTCAGCATCATTTTTTTTCTAGATCTGAGAAGAGTGTCTTTGGTATCTTGATTGGTATCGCATTGAATCTGTAAATTGCTTTTGGGAGAATGGACATTTTGATGATGTTGATTCTTCCAATCCATGAGCATGGAAGATGTTTCCATTTTTTGGTATCCTCTTCTATTTCTTTCTTTAAGATTTTGTAATTCTCATTGTAGAGGTCTTTAACGTCCTTGATCAGCCCTTGCCCTGACTGTTGATGAACAACTTAATACATTATCCCTCTTAGTATTTTTTTGTTTGTTCTACTTAATACTATTGGTTGAATTCTGTAATTAATACACAGTTAGTCTTAAGTGTTGAAACTTAAATAAGTGTTGAAACTTAAGTGTTGAAACTATTAAATATAAGAGTGGGAATAAGACAGGGAAGAAATGTACAATTTGGGACATGCTCAAGCTGACTTGCCCCAAATGGTAGATTTAGAAACATACCAGGGGGTTCCAATACAATCCCATCAAGGTGGCATGTACCAATGCCATCTCACTAGTCCCAGTGATCAATTTCTGTTTACAATTGATCATAATGATAGGACTAAGAGTCAAAGGGATCACATAAACAAGACTAGTATCTGCAAATACTAACCAATAGAATAAAAAAGGGAGAGAACGATCCAACGTGGGAAGCGAGATACACAGCAGACCCATAGAATGGCGGATGTCCTAAACAGTACTCTGGCCTCAGAATCAGCCCTTAAGGCATGCGGATCCAGCTGAAAAGCCCATGAGAGTATTTCAGGCATGGAAAGCCAAGACACTCTGTAAAAAAAAAAAAAAAAAAAAAAAAAAAAAAAAAAAAAAAACACCTAAATGAAAGATCTCTGCGAGTGAGATCCTAGTGGAAAGAACGGGTCATCAAAGAAGGAGGTACCTTTCTCTGAAGGGAGGAGAGAACTTCCACTTTGACTATGACCTTGTCTAAATATGATCAGAGTCGGCGAACTCAAAAGGCTTCCATAGCCTTGGCAACTCATGACAAGAGCCTAGGGTAATTACTGATGCCATAAACAAGAGTGTCAATTTGTTAAGTCAACAACAGGAGTCACTGTGCACTTACTCCTCATGTAGAATCTCTGTCCTTAATGTGCTGTACATTGTGATTTAATGCTATAACTAGTACTCAAACAGTATTTTTCACTTTGTGTTTCTATGTGGGTGCAAACTGTTGAAATCTTTACTTAATATATGCTAAACTGATCTTCTGTATATAAAGAGAATTGAAAATGAATCTTGACGTGAATGGAAGGGGAGAGGGAGCGGGAATTTGGAGGGTTGCAGGTGGGAGGGAAGTTGGGGGGGGGGAAGCCATTGTAATCCATAAGCTGTACTTTGGAAATTTATATTCATTAAATAAAAGTTAAAAAAATGTTTAACCAATGGCAATCACCCCACCCTTATACAACTGTTTTTATTTTTTGAATAATGCATTTGTACAAATAGTGTTAACATGCATTGTATTTCATATATTATTATATAAATGTTATTTCTATGGACTTCATACTAAGCAAATGGCCAGGCAATTCATTTTACTGGCTTAGCACAATATATTAAACCATGCCTCATAACATGAAAAATTAAGCTTTCTCATTTTTATGTTTTGGTCTTTAATGGATAGTGATAATGTAAGTTGCTACTTATTATTTGCTCTTTATCAGGCACTGTACTGTGTATTACTACTATTACAACTATTAATATTATTATTTTGAGAGAGGGAGGGAGAGAAAGAAAGGGATCGCACATTTGCTGGTTCACTTCCCAAAAGCTCCCAACAGCTGGTACTAGGCTGGATTTCAAGCCTGGAACTAAGGCGGCAATCCAGGTGTCCCATGTGAGAGGCAGGGACCCAAATACTTGAGCCCTCACCACTGCCTCCAAGGGTCTGCCTGAGCTGTACACTGGAGTCAGGAGCTGCAGGGGGAAGTGGAATCCCATCGCAAACCCGTGGGACGAGGGCACCTTAACCACTTCGGGCTAAATGCCTGCTCCTAGGCATTTTTCAAGTATTTGTGATTTTTGGGGGCCAGCGCTGTGGCATGGTGGGTAAAGCCACCGCCTGCAGTGCCGGCATCCCATATGGAAGACCTCTCTCTCTCTCTCTCTCTCTCTCTGTGTGTGTGTAACTCAGACTTTCAAGTAAATAAGTATTTATTTTAAAAAAGTATATGTGACTTCACTACAGAAGCCCTATTTTTTTTACCGATTTGGAAACTGAGGCATGGGGGAGCGGTAGGAGACACAGGAAAGCTCCCGCCCTCTCCTGTGTGCTTTCTTTGCTGTACTCTTTGGTCCTTTATTGATCAATTTCCAGGGAAGAGACAAATCTTTCAGGTTCTTCCTATGCCCTACAATATTGCTTTCTGTAGGGATCGCAATGATATATCAGCACCTAGCAACAAAGAGGAAAGTCAGCCTCAGCCTCACCTTGATGACCCTGAATGTTATTACTTTACAAAGATGCTGCCTGAGCAGGTGTGCAATTGCGTCTTGGAGTGATTCTAATGTGTTTATTGGCTAAATACATTTTTTGCTAATTTGTCTTTTCTTTTACATGTGAATGGAGGTTAATGTACTTTACCCATTTATCTATTGGTGTCATGTTTTTCTCATGAATTTGAATGATCCCTTTATATTTTATACATAGTAATCCTTGGCTTTCGTATCTGATTAAAATGCTGCTATAGTCTAAGGTTGGCCTTGTAATGTTTTTATAGACTACATTTGTAAAAATGACTTCGCTCTGTAAGAGATCAGTTTCGCAGCGTGGCCAGGTATCTCGGTGGTCACTTGATTAACCAGTGTTATTTGTCAAAGTCAATGGAATCTGATAATTCTGAAGGTCATTAGGGGGTAAACGACCTCACCGGTTTCGAGTCAAGCTCGGGCGTGTTTGGAGCAGGTGCGTCTTCCTGCGGCTTCCTCTCCTTAAAGTACACATGCCCGAATCGAATCTCGTGCATGAAGAGTGCCTATGTTGCTTTCCTGGTTTTCTTGAGAAATGATCGCTTACATTTATTTTAACAGAAACCGGCCTAGGCACCTCTGACTTTCATGTTTTTCATTGTAAAAACATTCTAAGGCAATGGCCAGAAATAATACCTCATCCAGGTCAGCGCGAGGAACGTGGAAGAACAGATTTTGTTGTTAACGACGATTTAGGCGTTGCTTTCCTCTTCCAGTGCTTTCCCCAAATGGACAAGAAAACATTTCTGTAGACTTTTAGGCAGGCTGCCAGACAGCCCCTGGGGGCTGCACGTGCTCCTCCCTGGTCAGAAAGGATTTCAGAGCTGGAAATACCACAGCTTTCAGCGAGGTTTTTGTGATTTAAAGTGTAGTCTCTGACTGCACTCCTGAACGTTGTACGTGATAGCTGGTGGATGCACATGCACACAGCCCCCACAATGAATCTTTTCAAACCCGTGCGCAGGGGGTTCTGGTTTGGTTCTAATCTGGCCCTGGGCACTTGCTGCAGCCCCGGAGCTCACCTGTTAGCTGAGGGAAGTGGCTGCATGAGAAGCCTCGTTCCCGCTCGCCCTGTGCCACTCCCTCCTCACCTCACACCACACACACCATACAACCAACACACACACAACACCACCACGCACACACTACACACCACACATAAACCACACCACACAGCACACACACCACACCACACTCACCATACCCCACACACATACCATACACATACACACCACACAATACCACATCACATACACCACACACAGCACAAATACCACACACCACGCACACACCTGTACACCCATACACTCTACACACACACACCACCCACCACTCACACCTACCACACATCACACACCCCATGCACACCAATATACCACACACACCACACCTACCACACCTCACACGTACACCCCACACCACTCACACCACACGCACTCTACACACACAAACACCACCCACCATACATACCACACGCACCATGCAACACACACACACACACACACACCTGTTTTGCTAAGAATGCTGGATTGTTCCAGGTTTTCCAGGACCCCGCAGGAAACCAGCAGGTGGGCTGGCGTCCTGTGTTAGCGCCTTGTTAGAGGCAGGCAGTTCCTCCCTTTTTGCCTTGAGTGTAGGGGAATCTGTCTTTGGCTATCCCGTGTTTCTTTGCTGCAAATACGCTTTGGAAAAAATCAAGATAAAAAAATAAATCAGCAGTGCCTGCTTTTGTGAGAGCCCAACAGTTATGGTCCATTGTCTTGAAGCCGAGGTTAGTGCTTGCCCTGCTTCCTTCCTGCCCCGAGAAGTGGTGGAAAACGCAGCCTCCAGTTTCCTCCTGCTTTTCTTCCTCCCCCCTCCACTCACTCCTTCCTTCCCTCCTTCCTTCCTTCTTTCTTTCTCTTTCCTCCTTCCTCTCTCTTTTCTTTCTCTCAAGATTTATTTATTTGAAAGACAGAGAAAGAGAGAGGTCTTCCATTGCTAGGTCACTTCCCAAATGCCCATAACAACTGGGGCTGGCCAGGTCAGAGTCAGGAGCCAGGAACTCCATCTGGGTCTCCCACATGGATGGCAGGGGCCCAAGGACTTGGGCCATCCGTCACCTGTTGCCCTCCCAGGCACATTAGCAGGAGCTGGATCAGAAATGGAGCAGCCAGGACTTGAACCGACATTCTGAGATGAGCTGCTGATGTTGCAGTGTCTTAACCCGTTGTGCCACAACGTCTAGCCCAGGGCCTCTCATTTCACCTGGACTCCTTCAGCTCTTAACAAAACTTACCTGGATCAAGTGTTCTTGAACATTTGAGTGGCTTCCTGGGACCTTTGGAAGCAAATATCCAAAAATACAAATTAGTTGATACAGGTTACATTTTGCTTTCAACATGCTATGAAGTTGTTCAAAGTACAGTATCTGCCATTTGGGGAGTGAACCAGTGGACGGAAGACTTCTCTCTCTCTCTCTTCCTCTACCTCTCTATAACTCTGACTTTCAAACAAAATAAATCTTTTTTAAAGTCAGTATATTCAACAGATGGATGTCCTTGAACCATGAAGTTAATTTGATCCATGTGCTGTCTAAAGCACCACAAATCAGTCTTGCCAATAATTCTCTCCCTATCTCTCCCCCCACTGCCCTCTCCCTCCCTTTCTCCCACCCCCCTCCTTCCCCATCCCTCTCTCTTCCTCTCTACTTCTCTCTCTCCCTCTCTCTCCACCCCTCCTCTCTCCCTTACTCTTCCTTCCTCCCTTTCTTTCCCTCCCTCTCTCACTCTACCCCCTTCCTCTCTTTCTCTCTCCCTCCCCCTCCCTCTCTCTACGCCCTCTCTTCCTCCCTCATCTCTCTCTCTCCCTTTCTTCCTCTCTCTTCCTCCTTTCTCTTTCTAACCTCTCTCTTCCTCTCTGTCTCTACTTCCCTCTCCACTCCTCTACCCCCTCTCTCTTCCTCTCTCTCTGTCCCTCTTTCCCATCCTCCCTCTCTCTCCCTCCCTCTCCACCCTTCCCTCTCCCCCCCCCCCCCCGCCCCGCATAGCCTGATCTGCCACTCCATATAATCTGTTTATCCTTTGGCCTTTCTTCTCTAATTCTGACATCTTTCCTGGTACTTTTGTTCCTGAAAGATGTCAACACACTGACTGCATGCTCAGGATTTGCAATGTCTAAAATCAGCATTCAGCTCTAAAACCAATTTGCAAAGACTTTTTTAAAATTTTTATTTCTGGAGAAACAGGAGTTAGGAAACGGTGTCCTTTCTGACACAAGTTTTATTTTAAACAAACTCACTGCTCACCTTTCTAAACGCTCACCTGGCCGCCTTCCAGTGTGGGGAGGATGGTGCCTGTGCCGTGAGAGGAAGTCACCATTGCCAAGGCCCCGAAGACTCCTTGTTGAGGAACAGGGAGATAATTCATAATTCTGCAGTTTTTAATTCGGCAGCCACCATTTGTTGGATCAAGAGACTTCCTGTGCCCTCTTGATTGCATTTTAGCGTCTCGCCTGTTTGGAAGACCTCCCAGCAATTCTTTTGCAATTCTTGTAAAAGCCCAGAACTCTTCCCGCACCCTCGCCGAGATCAAGTAGATAAGAGCATTTTCTGTCACAGACTTTCTTCAAAACAATAACGCTCAAGTGTCACAGGACTGTAAAATGAATGTCATATTGATTTCAGAGAGAGTAGCTTCTACATGAAGTGAAAGGACCTCCGTTTAATTCACCCGCTCATTCATTCAGTAAACATTTATTATGTGCCGTCGCATGCCGCCAGTGGGAGAAGCATCTGCCTGTCCTCTGTGCCGCTAAACCAGAGGAATCGCGCGCCGAGCTCTGGGCGAGGACCCGGCACCCCTCACCCTCTCATCTTCTGAACAACCTGGCCAGGCCGTGTTGGGAGTTGTGCTCTAAACATCGGGGTGTGGAGCCTTACCTGGCACACTGCCTCCAAACCGACGGCAGTGCAGCTGGGTGGCCCCGCTTGGCCCAACTCCAATCACTGTAGGCCTCCCTCACGTCCCTCTTTTGTATCCTCTCTGGTGGCTTTCTCGGAGCGTGTTTCTAATAAATATTTGCTGTGTGTATGAACACCACTTACTGCTTTTAGCAATCACAGAGGTGAAAAGGGCCGAAGGGTTTCAGGAGGTGTTAAGTTCCCTACAAATAGCAAGAACGTGGCAGGTGGAAGCGCTTTACCGAAAATCACAGGCAGCTTATTAATCCCCCAAAGAGGCCAGCTTGAAAGAAACGAGATCCACAGTTCATGATGCCCAGGTAAATGTTTTAGTTTGGAAATAAATTAGCGGATGCACCATCGAGTTCCAAATGCCAAGGAAGAAGCAGAAAAACCACAGTGTGACTTAACAAACCTGTCCCCAGTGGCCAGATGACAGAGCCGTTAGAAGTCCTGAGTCACCCGGGAAGCAGAGCTGTCTGACTTGCAGAACTCATTCTCGGGCCCACCTGGAGCGCTTGGCAATCCACATGTCGTGCGCACAGGTTTCCCTTGGGTCTTGCCGGCATTGTGGCATAGTATTAAGCTACTGCTGGAGTCCCTGCTGCCCTGTTTCCTACTCTGGATGGAGTTCTAGGCTTCCGGCTTCAGCGTGCTGCACTCCAAGCTTATGCTTCCATTTGGGAAGTGAACCAGAGGATGGAAGATTCTCTCTCTCTCTCTCTCTGCCTTTCAAATCAATCAGTCAGTCTTGAAAAAGGAAATTTGCTCCTGGAGATAGCTATAGAATATGCAAACCACAACTGGCATTAAGAATGCTAGGCCCCGGGCTGGCACTGTGGCGCAGCGGGCTAACGCCCTGGCCTGAAGCACCGGTATCCCATATGGGCGCCAGTTCGAGGCCCAGCTGCTCCACTTCCTATCCAGCTCTCTGCTTATGGCCTGGGAAAGCAGCAGAAGATGGCCCAAGTCCTTGGGCCCTTGCACCCACATGGGAGACCTAGAGGAAGCTCCTGGCTCCTGGCTTCAGATCGGCCCAGCTCTGGCCATTGCGACCATTTGGGGAGTGAACCAACGGAATGGAAGACCTCTCTCTCGGTCTCTCTCTCTGCCTCTCCTCTCTCTGTGTAACTCTGACGTTCAAATAAATAAATAAATCTTTAAAAAAAAAAAAAAGAATGCTAGGCTCATTCACATAGGTGGAAGTCGTTGACACAGGCCCTTCAGGGGCCATGCAGATGGAGGGAGACTCCAAGGACTCAAAACAGCTAGCTCAGTCTTCTAATAGTAGACTTTTCCAGAGATGAGGACATTAAGTACTTTGGTTTAGTTTAACACCCCAGAACAGAGTTTCTGCCTGGACCTGAGCTCTAGGTACACATTCAGCAAAGTTTAGCAGGTTTGGCTACAAGTTTCTGAGAAGCGCACCAGGCTTGGCTGCGGATTTGGAGAAGTCCATTTATTTATGAAACTGTGATGACCAACGAATGGAGAAATCTTCACGTGTTCTTGCTGAATTCTGAAGGCACAAATTAGCAACACCCCTCTTGTGCTTGTGTGTTCGCATTATGAGGAGCAGGGCTCCAAAGATGTGCTCAACGAGGTGCAAAAGAGCACCATGGCAACCCCATCACAGCTGGAGGAGGTGTGCACCCCCCCCCCACACACACACTGCCTGGACCCTCACCAGCAAGTGGATAAGTACGAATTGTGACCACTCCAAATGCCCCAACATTTTCATCAAACAATGCCATCATTATCATGAAAAGTAAACCTAGCTGACATTTCCACTGAGTATTTAATTAGTAGCAATTACACAGGAAAACACGGGTTAGGGGTGGGCTGGTATTTTACATGCTTCTGTGTTTCAGCTGTATCCCATCCCAAGGCTTGGGGAGACTTTCTGTCCCTGTTGCTGACAACAGGGGTTTGGGCACAGCTGGATCCACTCAGCTCTTCTCGGAGACTCCAGGAGGCGAGTGAGGGGACAGTGGCCATGAGGCCTTTCGCACGGTGCTCTCCTCACCCCATCACTGCCTCACTGGCTTTCAGAGCTGCTTCCAAACCAGGCCCTCGGGCTTCTGTGCAGGCAGATGAGCATCAAGTGAAGGGCACAAAAGTAACTGAGCACGTCCCCTCGGCATGCTGGTGACGGCACCCCGAGGCGCCTGGGGGCTGGCACGCACCATGGGCATTGGAGAGGAGCATTGGGGTGGGGGAGGCCATGCCTGCTGTCCTCCCTCTCCGGCCCTGGAGGTCAGGCTCGGTCCCCGTCAGAGGCAGGGCAGAAGTACTCCCCATTTCCTGCGCCTCCTGCACATAGTCCACTGCCTTAGCAGATACACTTCTCCTTCCCCATTTTTTTGTAACCAGCTTTATTGAGGTGTAATTTGCATACCAAAATGCACGAATGCTCCTTGTAGTCAATGAGTTTTGACAGATGTATGTATCCCGTACCCCCTACCCCCTGCCCCCAATCAGGATACAAATTAGTTTGTTCATGTTCCTTTGATCTCCACCCCCTTTCCCTGGCCCCAGCCCCTAGAAACCACTGATCTGCTTTGTGCCACTGTAGTTTCGATTTGGCCTTTTTTTTTTTTTTTTAATAATTTCTTGTGGATGGCATCCTAAAGTAAGTAGTCTTTCATATCGGCTTGCTGGTTTCTTTTCACTTACCCTAAAGCTTTTGATACTTCTTTTCATGTTGAATATGTATTTTTTTTTTGGCTGAGTAGCATTCCGTTGTGCAGACAATATCACCTTTGGTTTATCCATTTACCAGCTGATGGGCATTTGAGTTCTCATTTTTTGCTATTCTGAGTACAGCTCTCGGGAACATTTGTGTATATGTCTCTGTGTGAGTGTGTGTTCTAAATTCCCTCAGCTAAGTACCTGGGAGTGGAATTGCTGTGTTGCATGGCAGTATCTGTTTCACTGTATAAGAATCTTGCAAAGGACAGGTGCTGTGGCATAGCAGGAAAAGCCACTGCCTGTGACACTGGCATCCCACATGGGCACCGGTTTGTGTCCCCGGTACTCCACTTCCAATCCAGCTCTCTGCTTATGGCCTGGGAAAAGCAGTGGAGGATGGCCCAAGTGCTTGGGCCTCTGCCACCCATGTGGGAGACCCAGAGGAAGCTCCTGGCTCCTGGCTTCAGCCTGGCCCAGAGCTGGCCATTGAGGCCATTTGGGGAGTGAACTAGTGAATGGAAGATCACTCTCTCTCTGTCTCTCCCTCTCTGTCTCTCTCTCTCTCTCCCCCTCACATACTCTGACTTCCAAATAAAATTAAAAAAAAAAAAAAAAAGGTTCTTGCAAACGGTGCAGCAGCTGCCGTACCACTTTACGTTCCCTTGCCCATTGGTTCAGAATTCTTGGTGTTCCGCAGTCTCACCGACACTTGGGCTTTTGAATCGTAGCCATTCTCCTGGGTTTCTCCCGCTTCTGAAGTCCACCCAACAAGCCTCTTGGTCTTTGTTCCAGGCAGCCCCTCCTGCCCCAGGCCCAAGGCCTCACATTCAGTTCTGGCCTCAGACGCTGCCTCACGTGAGCAGCTCTGGGACTGGGGGCCCCGCCCTTCTCAGCTGCACTGGCTTCCCTGCGCCACCCCCCCCCCCCCATCACCGTGCCCTGTGCACATCTGTCCTTGTTATGCTCTGGTGATTGTTTTTGTCTCCTCTCAACTCTAAGTTCAGTGGCAGGAGCGGGGACAGGGAGGGCGTTTCCCCATCTTTTGGTTTCAGGACCCAGCACAGAGAAAGAATTGCTTGCTGGCTGAAAGGCTGATCAAATGGGCGCAGCTGTTGGGCGCACCAGTTTCTGTTGCTGCATGGAACACCTGCATCCTTTATTAGAGTGTCTGGTTCAAGTCCTGGCTCCTCCGATTCCAGCCCGGCTTTCTGCGAATGCTCACCCTGCGAGAGACCACCCTGGGAGACAGGCATTTGAGGGCCTGCTACCCATGTGGGAGAACCAGATGGAGTTCAAGGCTCCTGGCTTCAGCCTGGCTCAGTCTGGCCATTCCGGGCATTTGGGGAGGGAACCACCAGTACATGGAAGTTCTCTCTCTGCCTTTCTACCTTTCAAGTAAAATGAAAATAAGTAAATAAAAATTTAAAAAGAGAACAAATAAATCTGAAGACTCCATTTTTTTAAAAAGATTTATTTATTTATTTGAAAGGCAGAGTTACAAAGAGGCAGGGGGAGAGAGAGAGAGAGAGAGTTACAAAGAGGCAGCGGTGGTGGGGGGCGGGGGGAGGTCTTCCATCCACTGGTTCACTCCCCAGATGGCCGCAATGGCTGGAGCTGATCCGATCCGGAGCCAGGAGCTTCTTCCAGGTCTCCCACGTGGGTGCAGGGGCCCAAGGGCTTGGGCCATCTTCTACTGCTTTCCCAGGCCATAGCAGAGAGCTGGATGGGAGCAGCTGGGACCAGAACTGGCAGCCATATGAGATGCCAGCACTTCAGGCCAGGGCTTTAACCTGCTGCGCCACAGCGCCGGCCCCTAATTTACTTTCTAATTGATGAGACACACTGCATCAACTCATTTGGATCCTTTTTCCCTGGGTGCCTTGGCCTTCATTTGCAAGGAAGCCAGTGATCCACGTGCCTGCAGACCATGAAAGAGCAATCCCAAGTAGGGCTAAGCAGGACTGAGGCTTCCACCTTGCCCACTCAGTGCCCACCAAGGCCATCCACTCATTCAAATGGATCTGTCAGCCACTGACCCTGTGCCAGGACTCTGGTTGGGTTCTGAAGGACATGGCAGGAGGGCACCAGGGAGGGGGCTTGGGGACTCTAGTGAGTAGCAGTGACTGGGCAGGACGCTTGGGTTGTCAGCAATTGGATGGCTAGGGGCGGGGTGAGGAGGGGAAGGTATTGCTGATAGTAGCGGAGTTCATGGTCACGGAGCTGAAAGATGGGTGCGTGTGTGGTCAGCTCCCCGTGAGGGCACAGGGTCCCTGCTGGAGATCTGCAGTACACTGCCCAGAGGCACCCAAGACCAACTGGGCAGGGGCCTAGAATGATCGCTGGATACCTTCGTTCAGTTTCTGCTGCCATAACTGAGAACCTGAGACCCAGTGTTTATAAAGGAAAGAATGTGTTTCTTACAGTTCTGGGAGCCGGGAAGGATCTGATGCGTCCTAAGGCGGTGGAGGCGCCTCGTGGGGAGAGGGTTTGCTTCTACACCACGCTGCTCGCGTGCTGACACGGGTCCACTCCAGAAGGCGGAGGGATTGCGCCTGTAACATGAGAACTTCCTGGGATCACAGGAGGGGGTGGGACTGAATTTTGCTTCACAAGCCACTTATTTATGTATTTCTAACAAGGTAGTAAAAGTGATGATGTGACCACTTCAGGAAAGGATTCTGATAGCCCATGAGAGGCTCTGAAGCCGCTGCAGCTGCCGAGACTGACGGGGGAGGCGCCTTCCTTCTCTGCTCTCAGACCTTGTGGCAAGGTTTCCCGCCTTTGACATCGACCTGCTCCTTGTGCTCTGAGGACGCTTCCTCCGACAGCCACTGACAGCCTAGACACGGGGAGCTGTGACTCTCTGGGCTCGGGTCCCTGGTTCCCGAGGGGAAGGCTTGGGCATGGTTCTACCCCGTGGCTCTCAGATTCCTTGGCAGAGGGGTAAGCCCCCTGGAGCCGGGCACTGGACTGGAGGGGGTGAGAGGGGGGATGGGGTTTTGCTCTGTCCTGCAAAGACACAAGCTTCTGCTCCGGGACCTGCCAGATTCCCGGGGAGTAACTGTCCTCTGTCCTCACAGCAGGAGCCCCCTCCTCTGTGAAGACCTCATCAGGCAAGGTAGGCTTTGCTGCTGGCTCAGAGCGCGGGGCGTACAGGCAGCTGCTGTGAGTCGGGAGCAGCTCCAGGTGCCTCTTATTCTGATGGTCATCACCACCGCCCTCACTTGTAAACCCTGAGAGCGCTTGTAGAACACGATGAGCTCAAGCCCAAGTCCATGGTCCATGCCGGGATCTGGAGCCTGCACAGAATCCTGAGTCCAGCGGTCAGTCCCGGGCAAGGCTCCCTTGGGAGGTGGTGCAGCCTCTGGCCTGGCCTCTCTCTCACCCTCACCACCTGCCCTGATCTCCCTCTCCCCTGCGCTCGCACAGAGCAGGAGGCACTGAAAAGAAGAGAAGGAAAGAGAGGATGGAAGAAAAGGAGGGAGAGAGGGAGGGAAGGGGGAGGAGGAGAATGCAGCCGGCACTGCTGGTGTCCCTTAAGCCAGCTTCTCATTGGAGATACATCCCCATTCTGCTCATGTCTGTCCTAGCCACACGGAGGGGCTTCATGAGTGCTGGGCATTTTTCCTCAGCAGTGGTCCCAACAGGAGACTGAGAGTGTCAGTGGCCACTCGGGAGTGTGTGTTCTTGCTCAGCTGTGCGTGCAGCGGGGTTCCCTCCAGCCAGCTTGGAAGCAGTCACTGGTGGCAGAGCTTGGCTCCCTGGGGGTGAGGCAGGGGTACAAGGAGTTGTGCTGAAGAGACTCAACCCCCAGGCAGAACTGGCCTGGCCGTGGTCAGCTGACGTGGGGACAGGGCATGGCAGCATAGTGACAACTGGCTGGCTCAACAGGAGACACTTGGCAGGTAGTGGTCCGGGAGCTCCTTGATGATGTTGGATGTGGCAGACGCTTTGGGAGGGGACTATGGAGTGAAAAGAGCGTTTCCAAACGAGGTTCTGGCTCTTCCAAACAAGTTTCAGTGACTTTGGTCACTTCCCTTGGGACCCTCTTGAGTGCTAGACAGCAAGAATACAGGATAAGAATGAAAGGAGGAGCATCGGCAAGAGAGACATGAGGAGAGAGGAGGAGAGGGAGGCAGCAGAGGACTCAGATCTTAGGGAGGTGAGAAGCGGCCCCGTGAAACTGCCCCCGGCCTGTGCATCTCCGAATGCCGGCGGTGCCCGTTTGTTCCTGTCCTTTCAGCTGTCCCTGGATAGGAAAGAAAGAGCTATTTAAACGTTGGCCACTTGATAGACTGTTTTAAAAGCCTCTTTTGCAAGGTTGATTTTAACATAAATCTTGAGCAAGCAGAACATGTAAAGCACCACTCAGGGCCAACTCAGTTATGTTACGGTTTTATTTTCTCTCGCCAGTGGGATTTCACTCTGCTGGTATTCCAGGCGCCGCCAAAACCCTAGGAAAAGCATTCATGGTGAGAAGTTTCCAGCGCTGGCAGCCAATCCAGCCCTTCCCCGGATCTCAAGTTTAACACAGGGCCTGGAGCCTGGAGACGGGGACGAAATAGATGTGGGAAAGCCGCTGGGTGTGGAAAGCTGGCGGGAACCGGAGTGCAGCCCATGGCCCGCATTCCCAGGCTGCGGGGCAGGACACAGCTGCTCCTGAAAGTAGTGGAAGGTGCTGGTGTCTCATCTTTCATCTGCCAGGAGCTGCTTTTCTGCCGCCAACCACGGACAAGCTGCTAGAAACAGGCCATCATCAATATGCGCTTGTGCACTTTTTACACACCTCGACGCCGATGCACGTCATCGTGTTCCCCTCTCTTTAAAATGAGGGATTACAGAGAGAGCCA
Organism: Oryctolagus cuniculus; assembly: GCF_964237555.1. Taxonomy (NCBI): domain Eukaryota; kingdom Metazoa; phylum Chordata; class Mammalia; order Lagomorpha; family Leporidae; genus Oryctolagus; species Oryctolagus cuniculus. The sequence continues at coordinate 48,750,781 of NC_091444.1, forward strand.
TGGCAGGGGCGATTGGCTATAGTTCATCATAGTTTTGATGAAATATACCCCAACACACACTCTCTCTCTCTCTCTCTCTCTCTCTCTCTCCCCAATACACACACTGGTCCTGTGGCATTTAGAGTAACACAGACCTGTTTGGAGTTGACGGTCATATTTTATACAGTGACAGGGGCCTGTTTATTCAGGGCCATCAAGACAGATAAGGATCCTGAAGTCCCCCATGACTGCGCTGCAGGAGGAAGCCTTTGTTTGGCTCCGGGCGATGTTCACAGGACAATGGGCTGCCAAAGATATATGCAAATGTGTCCTTTTCCCATTACTGGAAGTGACCTTTATGATTAGATTGGAATAGTAACATCAACTCCTGGGTTAATAGGACTCATTGGCCTAAAGGCAGGGAGCACATTCCTCTCTCAAGATTCAAAAGCTGGGAAGTAGACACGAAATTCCAAGCACCACTGTAGCCGGAGGTTCCCCGTGAGGTGCCAGAGAAACCCTTCACCCTTGGGTGCCTCGTGGGCTCAGTTGGGAAATCAGGGGCAAACAGGCAAAAGACTTCTAGGAGTCTCACGAAGCTTTAAAGTGTCTGACAAGCGACTCAGAAGAGTCTGCGGAAGTAAGCCCATGGCATAACCGGTCCCACACAGGGCGTTCTCAGCTGCGGTTCAGCCCAGCACAGAGAAGCCAGCTTCAGAGGCAGACCTGCCAGCAAAGATCACATAGCACACGGAGGGAGCAGTTAGTGTTTATGGGCTAAACAGTCCTGTTGCAGCTAAAGACAGAAAACACAAGGAAGAGAATTTCCACCTCTAGCTACCCCCAAGCCGGCGCCACGAGGTCAGGGGCAATGGGTTTAACTGTGATTTAATTGCTTGCTCCATACGCATAGCGCTTATTCATTTGCCCTGTGATAACACTTTACATTTTTTAAATGCCTTCAGATAACTTGATCACTTTTTCCTAGTGGAGATGCATTAAAACTCAGGGGGAAAAGACTAACTTAGATGACAGGAAGAAAAGTTAGCATGCGCTGACAAGTGCAGGCAAGCAACCAGCAAAGCAAGCAGAGATGAACGTGGATGCATTTTTTTTTTTAGCGAGATTGGGATTTTGCAGCAATATATATATATAATATAGTATATATATAATATAACATATATTATATATAATATACATACATACACACATATATATATATAAAAAAGAGTGATATCATTTTAAAGACAGCACCTAGACTTTGAGTAAAAATAAAAAGAAGATAAAGATTCCTACCTGTGTGGACCTTTCACAAGTTACTGCTTGTAAGCGGAACTCTGTTTAAAACGGACGGAAAGTGCATGCAATCAGAAGAAGTTACACTATCACCTTGTTCACATACTGCTCTATGTGGAAGGTACTTGGCTGGGTTTCCCATCCTTAGGGTTCAAATGGTTAAGTATTTAATTGCTTAGGAAGTAATCCTGTTATTTCAGATTTCATGCGTCATGAATTCTTTTTCCCAATTTCAGGAATTATGAAGGGAAAGTGTGATTCTCTGGTCAGTTTATTTTTCAAAGAGCCCTTGACAGCTGTGACACCTGAGCAGCCCTGGTCAGGAAGGAGTTCTTAGCAGCAGACTGAGGCTGGTGAGCGGGAAGGTGAGCAGGAGGCCCACGTGACAGTCAAATGAGGTGATGTCTGCCTTTGGTCTGAGCATGAAATCACCCTAGAAACAGGACTCCAGAGAGGCAGGGCATAAATGAGGACTTTGTTTCATCGAAGCCCCTCGTGTTTCTCATAGGAAGTTGTGCATTTGAGCAAATGTCTTACTCTGCAGCGTTTAATAGGAAATGTGCACACCTAGGAGGAGGTTAGGGAAACCGGGCATTTGGTAATTTCGGTCACAAATGACCAGACAAGAAGGTGCTTAGAAACGGGGTCGGGGGCAGGGGGGAGGACAGATGGGTCAGGGGCGGTGTCGGGTGAACGGAGGAATTACAAGTATCTTGGAGCTCCCAGTACCTAGGGCAGCGTCAATTCTGATTTGTTGTTGGATGGATGAGTGGACGGATCAGGTGAAAGGTTTCATGATCATGAAGAAAGGTCGGTCAATGCTTTTTCTTGTTAGGAAAAAAAAAATGATTGGGAGATGGGGACTTCTGATTAAGTTGATTAATATGCCCTAAATGAATCACTTAATTTAAAAGAAGTGTTCAGGGGCCTTAATAACATTCACAGCACACAGGCCCAGCCAAGCATGATTTATGTGATTCTTTGGTGAGTCATGAAGCCCTTTAGGACACACGGAGCCCGGTGTCATTTATCACTGTGAGGTCAGCACCAGTATCCTGCTAACTCTTGTTTTCAGATAACTGCGAGGACTGGCGATTTCTGTTATTGACATTTTAATTTTTATTTTTAGATTCTGAAGGCCGCTTTTTATCTGATCGACACTTGAAATTTTGACAAGGGAAGTTTGCAGTGGGGGGCCACCCGCGTTGACCTTTGTTGATGGGTTTGACCTTTGCTAAGTGAGAGTCTCCTCAGTGGGTGGCTGGGCCTCTGTGAGAAAAGGAACCTTCTGGAAGAATGGGCTCATTTCAGCCAAAAGCAAAAAACCTGGAGTTTGGCAGTTTGTGTCACAGAGTTTTCTCTTTGTGGCCTTGGCTCTATTTAGAGTTTAACAAGAGCAACACCTTTGCTCTCGCATGCTTTTTAAACTTCATTGCTCTTCAAAGACTGTCTCTTAGGAGGTTTCCGTTGTTTAGTTCCGTCAGTTCAGTCAGCATCCTGGAAGCTGGGAATTCACCCAATAGTTCTTGTTACTCCCATCGCTCTGTCTCCTCAAGACAGAAGCATTCTTTCCTGAATTATTTTTTTTTTTTTTTTGACAGCCAGAGTGGACAGTGAGAGAGAGACAGACAGACAGAGAGAAAGGTCTTCCTTTACCGTTGGTTCACCCTCCAATGGCCACTGTGGCCGGCACACCGGGCTGATCTGAAGCCAGGAGCCAGGTGCTTCTCCTGGTCTCCCATGGGGTGCAGGGCCCAAGCACTTGGGCCATCCTCCACTGCACTCCCTGGCCACAGCAGAGAGCTGGCCTGGAAGAGGGGCAACAGGGACAGAGTCCGGCGCCCCGACTGGGACTAGAACCCGGTGTGCTGGTGCCACAGGCGGAGGATTAGCCTAGTGAGCCGCGGCGCCAGTCTCCTGAATTTCTTTTTAAACACAGCTTTTCCCCTGATTTATATGATAGCTCCTCTAAAGAATATTCTTCCTCAGGTCTGCACGCATTCTACTCTTAGAGTGGGAGCCATTAGCCAGAACAGAAGGCTTCAGGAAGATGCTGAGAGAGTGACCCGGGGCGAGGTTGATGAGGTAACAGGAGGAGGAAGAGAAACAGACCTATGGTGCAGTTGAAGCACCTTCAGGTGAAATTCTCAGCGCAATAGAAAACTCAGTGGAGTTCTGGGTCCACCAGGTGGTGCAGGGTTCTTCCGTCGCTGGAGGTGAGCGTTCCTGATGTCCCCTGCCTAGGAGATACTTCTCTTTGAAATGTTGGAATGTGGGGCAAGCCATCAGCCAGAACCGCTTACCCACCCTTGTTTGCCTCCTTTCCCTGCGAGCCTGGGTTCCATGGGTTCTAAAGTGTTATCATGTTCCCATCAGTGTGTCGCACTCTCTAACTGGGAAGACAGCTGTAGGTTCTGTGTGGTGCCCTGCCTTAGAACCGCCTTAATCTTACCTACAAATCAAATCCTAAGCCCTAAGACATCCTATGGAAACAGAGAAGAGGCTGATGCTGTGGTGTGGTAGGTTAAGCATCCACCAGCAGTGCCGGCATTCCATGTGGGCGCCAGTTCAAGTGCCAGCTGCTCCACTTCCCATCCAGCTCCCTGCTTGTGGCCTGGGAAAGCAGTAGAGGATGGCCCAAGTGTTTGGGCCCTTGCACTCATGTGGGAGATGCTGAAGAAGCTCCTGGCTCCTGGCTTTGAATCAGCCCAGTTCTGGCTGTTGCAGCCATTCGGGGAGTGAACCAGCAGATGGAAGACCTCTCTCTCTCTCTCTCCCTCCTTCTCTCTGTAACTTTGCCTCTCTAGTAAATCTTTTTTTTTTTTTAATTAAAGACTTATTTATTTATTTGAAAGTCAGAGTTGTACAGAAAGAGGAAGGGCAGAGAGAGAGAGAAAGAGAGAGAGAGAGAGAGGTCTTCCATCTGATGGTTTACTCCCCAATCAGCCGCAATGGCTGGAGCTGCGCCGATCTGAAGCCAGGAGCCAGGAGCCTCCTCTGGGTCTCCCACGCAGGTGCAGGGGCCCAAGGACTGGTTTCCCAGGCCATAGCAGAGAGCTGGATCAAAAGTGGAGCAACCGGGTCTTGAACCGGCACCCATATGGGATGCCGACACTTCAGGCCAGGGCGTTAACCTGCTGCGCCACAACACCAGCCCCGTCAAGTAAATCTTTAAAAAAAAAAAAAAAAAGTAAAAAAATCCAGAAAAAGAAGTTTAAATAGAAGAATAACCAAGAGCAAAGGTATTCTGATAATATGGTTCACAGGTAGGAAAATTAGACTATGAAGACGGAGTGCTGGCATACCTACTGCAACTGTATGGTGTCTATTGTGTCAGATAATGGGATGAAACTGGATTGCATTTTGCCTTCTCATTAATGAATAATGTCTGGTGAATACCCAGTCTTGAATGATCTGGAGACATAAGTATCCAGTGTGTGTTAAATCCTAAAACTAGTGTATAACATATGCTCTCTCAATCACTAAAACAGCCATGTGAAGCACATAATAGTATTCCCTTTTCTACTAAAGTGGAGAGAAGGCTCAGAAACCCACCCAGGATCGGGCTACAGAGCAAGGTTCAACTTCACACTTAAATGTCAAGTTAAAGTCTCTGCTCTTCTTACTGCCAGATTGGAAAAAAAAAAAAAAAAAAAAAGGTTCCATACTTTCTCCATACAACGCAGGGTGTGCTGGGAGTTACCTACCTACCCCAGGGGACAGGGGCCCAGCGTCCTAGTGAGAGGGCGTCTCAGCCCTAGCCCTGGCATTATGTCATGGTGGCCTCAATCCCCCTTGGTAGCTTTCTGTCTCCTGCAGACACATCGATGCCTTTTCTGGGTGCACCCACAGCACCCAGCTTCCTCCCTACAGCAGGGAACAGACATAGACTGAGAGTTGGGGCACAGTCAGCTCTCCTTTCTGCAGGTTCCTCATTCAAACAACTGCAGACTGAAGATACTCAAACAAAACAAAACCTGGCTCTGTGCTGAACACATACAGACTCTTCTCTTTCTAAAAATTATTTTTTGCTGTTTATTTTTTTGAAAGCCAGAGAGAGAGAGAGAGAGAGAACGCTTTCAACTGCTGGTTCCCTCTCCAAATGCTACAACACGCAGAGCAGAGCCAGGTCAAAGCCAAGGGCTTGGAACTCGATCTGGGTCTCCCACATGAGTGACAGGAATCCCAGTACTTGAGCCATCACCTGCTGCCTCCCAGGGTGTATATTAGCAGAGCGATGGAATTGGGAAAGAACTGGAGCTTGAATCCGGATACCCCATATGGGATGAGGACCTCCCAAGTGGTGTGTTAATCACTGTGCAAAATGCCTGCCCCCAGAGTCATCTACTTGTCATTATTCCCTACATGATGCAGTATAACAACTATGTACATAGCATTTACACCCTGTGAGCTATTACGAACAATCCAGAGACGATTTAGAGTATGTGGGAGACTATGTGCAGGTGTTAATGCAAATATGATATCACGTGAGCATCAGTCACTCCAGCATCAGATGTTGGTATCTCCAGGAGGGGATGGAACTAACTTCCACGGATATCAAGGGACTGTGAAATAGAAATAGTGTTACCACAGAGGATGGTGGAAGAACCTCTACTCCACAGGCTGTTGAAGAACTCGCAGAAGGACCCTCCTGTATGTGGGAAGAGTTGGGATGATCTTGACTTGCCTGAAAAACAAGCAAATCAGGTGTAGCTGGAGGCACTTTGAAGAGAGAAGTGGATAAAGTCTAAGCAGCAGGCAGAGGCAAGAGGAGCTAAGGCCCGGCAAGCCATACGGGGAGTATGGATTTTCTTCTTAGTGCCTGGGGAAGCCGTGAAGGGCTTTAAATGCATGAGTGACATGCTTGGATTGACCTTTTAGGGAGAGAAGACTCTGCCTTTCAGCAAGAGACTGCTCAGTGAGGGTTGTGATCTTCTGAAAGACGAACCAGCGGGATTTGCTGATAGACTGGATGTGGCAGTGAGGGCAAGAGAGGGGTGTTCCCGGGTTCCTGGCTCGAGTAACTGACTGGACTCTGGGTGTGTAAACAAGGAAGTGGACATGAGAGAAGAAGGTGGGCTGGATATTTAGGTGTGTGTGGGGGTGTTTACAGAATTGAGGTTGGGGAGGAGTGACTTCCAAGATTTTAGCTTCTACACCCACAGAGGTGGGGTATGACAAGAATAAAACAAGGATGCGTGCACTGGGGAGAAATAATAGCATGGCTCCAGTTACATATTGCAGGATCTTGGGGTTAGGGGCCTTTGAAACATCCAAGTGGAAAGGCTGAACAGGCAGTTGGCTTACTGAGTTTTATGTCTCAAAGGAGAGAGATGGGCAGGAGACACACAGGAGTGCTTTAGAAGGGTTATGGAAAAGGGAGTTAAAAGGTTACGTTGGTGCAAAAAACTTTGAAACCCACGCACACAAGGGATCTTCCAAAAGTTATGGAAAAATGAGTGTTACGAAAAACTGCATTGATTTCATATTCCTAGACGAAGGAGGAGTTCCTGATGTGTAACTGATGACTGGAGTCTTCAAAGTGGCTGAGATCAATAGAGACAGTTTTGTCCTGTGAGCAGAGGATGCAGGTGCACACCCCGAGGAACATGTAAAATTTAGTTGGAACTCCCGTATGAAGGACAATGGTAGCTACATAACTGAGTCCCACTCACCCTGCCCAAAACACCTACAGTACAGCAAGGAGAGCAAATAACATCATGCATGACCCACTGGGAGGGAGAGAACACCGTGCCACTCCAATTCTCATAAGTCGAAAAGCAAATCAAATTCCAACAGAACGCCTGCTGCCCGCCTCCCCCCTTTAAGACTGTAGTGGTGGAGAGCAAATGAGAGGAATCCCAAGAGACTGAATCAAAAAGAGGAGGACAGAAAGACAAAGTCAGGGATTAGAAAAAAGAACGCTATCCTATCATTTGTGGGCAGATGGACTGAACTGGAGGGCACCATGTTAGCTGGACTAAGCCAGACCCAGAAAGAGAAACAGCCTTGTTCTCTCATGCGTGGATGCTAGAAAGACAGCTGACCTGAATGTAGATTAATGATTCCTTCAGAGAGGGGAGACAGAGGGAGGTAGAATCCCAAAATGTAGTTCATTAGAAGGAACACATGATGGCGCTCTACAGCCCGGTGTGGTGGCTGTGGTATAGGGTCATACAATGTTTTCTCAATAAACAGAAGAGAGGAGCTGGAAGGCTCAGAACATGAAGTGAGAAGGAGATGGGAATGGCAATTAGCCTGATCTGATCAGTACACACCGTATGCACTTATTGAAATGTCAGACTGTACTTCATAAATATGTACAAGTAAGTATGAATCAAAATAATTTCAAAAAAATGTTGAAGGGGATGGAAATGCCAACTTACCCGATTTTATTATTACACATTGTGTACATGTATTAGATTATCACAGTGTACCCCATAAACATGTACAATTAAAATGAGAGTAAAGTTTTAAAATAAGTCAGGGCTTGCTAATTCTTAGCTTTGGCTAGAGGAAAGACATCAGGACACATGCAGGAAAGGAGGTGGTGTTTTGGAGAAGCACTACTTCCGGGGGAGACTCATTGCCTGGATGTTCCTCCACAGATGACCGGGCTGAGTCCCGGGAAACCAGTCACAAGTTGAAGATGCATCTGGCACACCTCGCCTACCGAACGGCACCGCTTGGCCTGGCTTGTGTTGCACCTGCTTGCTGCACTTGTGTGAGCTTGCACAGAGGCTGCATCACCTAACACAAAGCCTATTTGTAATGAAGTGTCGCCTGTCTCATGTGATGTATTGAATACGGAACATGACGGAGCACAGTGGGCAGTGTGGGTTATCTCTGCTCAGTCACATGGCTGATGGAAAGCTGAGGTCCACTGCCACAGCCAGTGCCCTGAGAGTATTGCACTGCAAAACAGTGTCCTTTCGCCCCATCGTCGAGTTCAAAAATTGTCGAGTTGAGCCGGTGTGGGCTGGGAACTGGCTGTACAGGAAGGGCGGGGTACCTGGTGGAGGTGAGAAAATCAAGGGAAAGAAGAGAGTGGGACAGCTGAAGCTCTCGCAGAAGCAAAATTCACACCAATGCCTCCCCCACTGAATGGAGGACATGACCACACATAGAAAACAGACCACATCCGCCTGCGGCGCCAGCACCCCGGGTTCTATTCCCGGTTGGGGCGCCGGATTCTGTCCCGGTTGCTTCTCTTCCAGTTCAGCTCTCTGCTATGGCCTGGGAAAGCAGTGGAAGATGGTCCAAGTCCTTGGACCCCTGCACCCACGTGGGAGACCCGGAAGAAGCTCTTGGCTCCTGGCCTTGGATCAGCTCGGCTCTGGCCGTTCGGTCGTTCAGGGAATGAACCAGTGGATGGAAGATCTCACTCTCTCTCTGGCTCTACCTCTACCTCTCTCTCTGTCTTTCAGATAAATTAAATGAATGTTAAAAAAAAAAAAAGGCAAGAGAGATAGCTAGTTCTCTTTCGGTCACTGGGGACACAGCAAGTAGACAGCTTTCTGTAAACCAGCGGAAGATCTGTTCCAAAAAACCCACCACCCTGGGACTCTGATCTCAGATCTCCAGCCTCCAGAACTGTGAGAAACAAATGTTTGTGCCTTCCAGTCTATGCCAATTGTTAAAGCGGCACAAGTGGCAGGAGTAGGCAGCCTGATCATGTCCCTAATCTTAGGGGGGAATAATTCAGTCATTCATCACCGAGTGCGATGCTAGCTGTAGATGTTAGCTACTGTCCTTTGCTGTGAGGGAAATGCCCTTCTATTCCTAGTTTTGTTGAATGTTTTCTTCCTGAAAAGGTATTGATTTTTCTCTATCTGTTGAGATCATCAGGTGGTTTATAAACTTAACTGAAAATCAATATTATAATGCATATGAATAGAATAAAGGCTAAAAGCAAACTTCTATCAGGTTGGTTTGAGATCTTTTGTTTTTTAAAGATTTATTTATTTATTTGAAAGGCAGAGTTACAGAATGGCAGAGACAGACAGAGAGAGTCTTCCATCCAATGGTTCACTCCCCAGGTGGCTGCAATGGCCGGAGCTGTGCCAGTCTGAAGCCAGGAGCCAGGAACTTCTGGGTCTCCCACATGGGTGCAGGGGCCCAAGCACTTGGGCCACCTTCCACTGCTTTCCCAGGCCGTAGCAGAGAGCCATATCAGAAGTCGAGCAGCTGGTACCAGGACTGGCGCCCATGTGGGATGCCGATGTCACAGGTGGTGGCTTTACCCACTGCGCCACAGCGCTGGCCCCAATCTTGTTTTTTACTATAGGTAGGTATTCCAGCTAAAAATTTCCCTCCAAGCAAAGCCTGAGTTGTACCAACTAAAGTGTGGCATGCTGTGCTTTTGTTCTCATCCACTTCAGCGAGTTCTCACTTCCCCTGTGATATCTTCTCGGGCCCACTGCCCCTGCAGAAGCATGGTGCTTGACTTTCACATTTTCACCTGTGGATTTCCCCGAATTCTCTCTGTGCCCGATTACTAGTTTTATTCCATTTTGGCCAGAAAACGTATTTGGTATATCTTAGTTCTTTTTTTTTTTTTTCCCTCTGCAGCCACAGCCCACGACAGGGCGACGGCGAGGGATGCCCGCCACGTCACAGGACCCCGACTCCCCCGTGCGCGAAAGCACGGGGACAGCAGAGGCCGGGCCGGTTTCTGCACCCCTGCCACCCACACACCACCCACAGAACAAGGGGCCCGCAGGCCAGAACGAGAGGCTCGGCAACGTTTGCCATGAACGCCCTTGTCTGGAGCAGCTTAAGTCCGGCCCAGGAGAGCGCCACAACACCACATCGGTCCTTAGTTCTTTTAAATTAAAAAATTAATTGAGATGTGTGATACGGCCTGGGGTAGGTTCTATCTTGGAAAATGTTCCATGGTATTGGAGAAGACTGTCTCCCACGGATGCTGGGTGGTGTTTTGTGGCTGTCCGTTAGGTCTGCTTGGTTTGTGAGTATCCAAGTCTTCTGTTTCCTTATGCATGCCTATTTATTCTACTCGTTATTGAAAGAAGGGTGTTGAATTTCTGAATAGTTACTGCTGAGTGACCTGATTCCCCCTTCAAGCCCATGAGTTTTTAATTCGTGTGTCTCGGGGCTCTGTGGTTAGGTGCCTGCATTTATCATGGTTCTGTCTTCTCATCCATTGCCCTGTTCTCATTAGGAGATGGCCTTTTCTCCAGTGATAATTTTGGTTCTAAAGTCTATTTTGTCTGGTATTTAGTACAGATACTTTGGCGATTTTAGTTACGGTCCTCATGGATGGTCTTTCCATCCTTTTACTTCTCAGCCTGTTTTTTTTGTCTTTGATTCCAAAACGTGTCTCTTGTGCATCACATAGCTTAGTTGGATTATGTTTACTTTTTTCTTTTAAAATTTATTCTGCCAATTTCTCCCTTTCAGTTAATATAATTACTGAGAAGGTAAGACGTACACTACCACTTGTTACCTGTAGGTCTTATGCATGTTTGCATTTCTATTTTTCCACTATTTTTAAAAAATCTTGAATAGATATTTTTGAGTCAACTATTTTAATTTCCTTGCTGTTTATTCTACTATGTTTTGGAAGTATTTTCTTAGTGAGTGCCCTGGGAATTGCAGTTAATGTAGCAATAGTGTGGTTCAGATTATATCAACTTAATCGGAACAAAAATTCTGCTGCAATATAGCTTCATTCATTTAAGCCTCCTGTATGATACTATTGCCATGTGAATTATGTGCTTATAAATTTTAAGCCCCCAAACACAGTTTCATATTGCCATATGCTATCTTAAGTTAGAGAGAAAAAGGTAGAAAATTGTATTTTATATTCACCCATGCTGCTAACTTCATGGGTGCTGTTTATTTCCCAATGTGCATTTGAGTTACTGGCCAGTGTGTTCTCATTTCCGCTTGAAGGATGTCATTTAGGATTTGCACAGAGCAGGTCTGCTAGTGACAGTTTCTCTGTTGTTCTTTATCGGGAATGACTTCTTATTTCATTTACTTTTGAAAGGTAGTTTTACTGGATATAGAATTCTTGGTCAACTCATTTCTTCTAGCTCTCTGCCTACGTCACTGCCTTCCTCAGGGCGCAGGAGTACCTAATGCCCCACACCTATTATGGCAATGATGGCAACAGTGTTAGTGTTGCCAGTCAACAGTGTTAGTGTTGAGTACTCATAGAATACACCAGAAATTTTCAGGAATCACTAGAGATTATGGTGGTAGCAGCAGCAGTGACAGGCAGGCCTCCCGTGGGAAAGCTCGGGTCTTTATCCCAGGATTCCAGAAACACTTTTTTCCTTTTGCTGTTAAGACAGCTCTAGAGCCAGTACTGTGGCATAGTGGGCTCTGCCTCCAGTTGCAGTGCTGACATCCTATATGGATGCCGGTTCGAGTCCTGGCTGTTCCACTCCCGATCCAGCTCTCTGCTATGGCCTGGGAAAGCAGTGGAAGACGGCCCAAGTTCTTGGGTCCCTGCACCTATGTGGGAGACCTGGAAGAAGCTCCTGGCTCCTGGCTTTGGATCCACAGAGCTCTAGGCATTGTGGCCATCTGGGGAGTGAAAACCTCTCTCTTTCTCTCTCTGTCTCTCCTTTCTTTGTGTAACTCTGACTTTGAAATAAATAAATAACTCTTTTTTTATTTTTTATTTTGACAGAGTTATAGACAGTGAGAGAGAGAGACAGAGAGAAAGGTCTTCCTTCCATTGGTATACACCCCAAATGGCCGCTACTGCCCGAAACTTTATTTAAAAAAAAAAAATTAAACATTTTGGTTTAAACGTTTTAAAATTCATGCATATGAGGGATCTTCAAAAAGCTCACGGAAAATGCATATTATGAAAAATTATCCATGGGTTTCAATTTATTTCACCTAAAAGTAAACTTCTTGGGGCCATCATTGTGGCACAGCAGGTTAAAGCCACGCCTGCAGTGCTGACATCCCATGTGGGCACTGGTTCGAGTCCCGGCTGCTCCACTTCTGATCCAGCTCTCTGCTGATGGCCTGGGAAAGCACTAGGAGATGGCCAAGTGCTTGGGCCCCTGCACCTGCATGAGAGACGGATTTGCTCACTATACAGCAGTGCTGGCCGTTTGGAGCATAATTAAGGTCAAATAGAGAAAGGCTTCCTGCTTTGCCCTTTTTCTCAGAGTCGCTTTGGCTATCCAGGCTTTGTGGTGCCAGGCAAATTTGACTAGTGTTTTTTCCTTTCTTTTTTTTTTTTTCCTACTTCTGGTGGAAATGTCATTGGTATTTTGATAGGGATTGGATTGAATCAGTAAATAACTCTGATAGCATGACTATTGAACAATAAAAATACCAACTCGGAACAGATGGATAGGATATAGGAGACAGGGACACTTCAGCAGATCTGACTACAGTACTTCTTGGCTGTTGTGAGTTTTGGATCATGAGCCAGGGGGAATGCCTTTTACCCAAATCTCAGTAGTCTTATTACCTACAGTGCTACCTGACTCAACATTAGCCTGTTTGTGAGTCATGCATTTTTCAATTTGTTGTTAGGCTCCTGTGCCAGGATCTGTCCAGGGTCCAGATATTATAAAATCATCACACCTGCCAGTGAGCTTCAACTGGAAATAAGCACAATGAATAGTCACTGCACATGGTAAATGTTAAAAAGAAATTGAGGGGCTGGCATCGTGGCTTAGCGGGTGAAGCCACCGCCTGCAGTGCTGGTACCCCATATGAGCAACAGTTCGAGTCCCAGCTGCTTCACTTCCAATCCAGCTCCCTGCTAATGTGCCTGGGAAAGCAGTGGAGGATGGCCCAGGTCCTTGAGTCCGGGCACCCAAGTGGGAGCCCCGGAAGAAGCTCCTGGCTCCTGGCTTCGGATCAGCTCAGCTCCGGCCGTTGTGACCATTTGGGGAGTGAACCAGTGGTTGGAAAAACTGTCTCTGTGTCTCTACATTGCTCTGTAACTCTCTCAAATCAATAAAATAAATCTTAATAAATAAATAAATTTATTTTAAAATTCCATCTTTCCCCCCATATTAGTTTTGCATCAAGGGATCAGCTTAAATGAGTGAGGAGCTGATTAGACAAACCCAGCGAGAGCTGGCACTCTCAGGCAGCTGCACTCAATTGCTGTCCACAGGCAGAATTTCTTTTCTTGCAAAGCTTCAGTTTGCTTGAAAGGCCAGTGGGCGGGGCTAGCCATTTAAGACAGTGGCTCCAAACTGCCACTCATCCGTAGCACTGAGGAAGGGTATTAAGATGATGAATTCCCAGATTCCACTTTCTGAGACTGCCATTCAATAGGTCTAGAATATTTTCCCATTTCCCAGTGAGCTCTCTGATTTAGGGGAAAAAAAAAATCAAGTGACAGTAAAAAAAAAAAAAAAAAAACGGTTGGAAGATGGGAAAAGAAAATGGCATAAAACAGGTTAGCATAATCTGGGGGTGGCGGTGAGGTCTTGGAGTGCCCAGGCCTTCACTTACGCGGTCAGGTTCCCCTCTTGAGTTGGAGCAGACAGCTGAGTTCTGACCCTGGCTCTGCCACCAATAATTACAGGACCCTGGACAAGCCACCCTGCTTCCCAGGGTCAAGCCTTTGTGGGAGGTGCGGGTACCAAAACGCAGCCACTTACACGTCATCCCCTGCTGAAATGAGTGGAGAGATCCTGCAGGAGGGACAGTCTCATATGTGCCTGTGACAAGGGCTGTGACAAGGGCTCTCTACGAGCCATGAATTTGGACAAAGGCCACTGCAACCTTCCACAGAGGACATTTCTGTGAGCTGGCCGCCCAGCCACTGCCCAGACTGGGACTGATGGTTGGTGCTTGGAGCCAAGGATAGTTGTCTCAAAACAATTCCCATTTCTCATTGTACCTTCACAAACCCTTGGTTTCCTTTGCTGTCCACTTAAGCCCACCCAGGTTACAGCACACACATTCCAGGTTACAACCTTATGTTCGTTTCCAAGGGAAATAGTGTCAAATCTTCGAGGCCCCCTCTCCCTGTGGTTGTTTAAGTTGACAGGTGCCTCTTCTGTGACACCTCTTCCAGCAACACATGAATCTATCGCAGTTGATTCTGGGAAATTGTAATCTTTTGTCCCTTCTCTTATGAAATCAAACTAAACACAGTGTTTAAGAGTGAGACAAAATTACAGCCTATGGCATTTAACTGCGCCTTGCCAGGATTTTCACAGAATCACAAAAACAGAACCAAACTTCTGAAGGGCATTCAGTTTGGATAAATGCTCGATGCTTAAGGACTTTTAAGAACTTTCAGTAAGCAATCTGGGTGAAGCTAGCAAGTCTCATGTTCTTGGGACACTGGCTTGGCCTTCTGTGCCATATGACCATGCGCTGACTATTGGTCGGGGCAGGTGACTCCTGAGCATAGCGATCCAAAAGGTACCGCGGTTTCTGCCCTGGAGGGAGGATGATTTTTATTGTCTTCATTTTATTATTTAAAATTTTTCTTATTTGAAAGACAAAAAAAAAAAAAAAATTCAGGCCGGTGCCACGGCTCACTAGGCTAATCCTCCACCTTGCGGCGCTGGCACACTGGGTTCTAGTCCCGGTTGGGGCGCCGGATTCTGTCCCGGTTGCCCCTCTTCCAGGCCAACTCTCTGCTGTGGCCAGGGAGTGCAGTGGAGGATGGCCCAGGTGCTTGGGCCCTGCACCCCATGGGAGACCAGGAGAAGCACCTGGCTCCTGGCTTCAGATCAGCACGGTGCGCCAGCAGCAGTGTGCCAGCCGTGGCGGCCATTGGAGGGTGAACCAATGGCAAAGGAAGACCTTTCTCTCTGTCCCTCTCTCTCACTGTCCACTCTGCCTGTAAAAAAAAAAAAAATAAAAAAGAAAGAAAGAAAAAGAGAGTGAGCTGCCATCTGCTGTTTACTCTCCAGATGCCTGCCACAGTTGTCCTTGGCTGGGGCCAAAGCTGCAGGCTGGAGAACTCCACAGTGGTCTTCCACTTGGGTGGCAACGACCCAACCACTTGAGCCATCACCTGCTGCCTCTTGGGATGTGCATAAGCAGGAAACTGGGATGGGCAGCAGAGCCAGGCCTTGAACCAGGCACTCCAAGACTGCTATACCCAATGCCTTCCTTGTGTCTTTGGTATAGCAATCTCCTCATTATGTACTGAGGTTAAATATGTCATTTCAGAAGAGGGCGGGGGGGGGGTGGGCATTGCGCAGAAGCTGTTAAAGCTATCATTTGGGATATCTACATCCCATATTGGAGCACTGGTTTGAGGTTTGGCTCCTCTACTTTTTTTAAGATTTATTTTATTTATTTGAAAGACAGAGTTACGAAGAGAAGTAGAGACACAGAGAGAGGTCTTCCATCCACTGGTTCACTCCCCAGATGGCCACAACGGCCGGAGCTGTGCTGATCCTAAGCCAGGAGCTGGGAGCTTCTTCCGGATCTCCCTCATGGGTGCAGGGGCCCAAGGAGTTGGGCCATCTTCTACTGCTATCCCAGACAACAGCAGAGAGCTGGATCGGAAATGGAGCAGCCAGGACTAGAACTGGCACCCATATGGGATGCTGGCACTCCAGGCCAGGGCTTTAATCCGCTGTGCCACAGTGCCGGCCCCTCCTCTACTTTTTTTAAATAAATATTTATTTATTTATTTGAAAGTCAGTGTTACACAAAAAGGAGAGGCAGAGAGAGAGGTCTTCCATCTGCTGGTTCACTCCCCAATTGGCCTCAATGGCCGGAGCTACATCGATCCGAAGCCAGGAGCTAGGAGCTTCTTCCGGGCCTCCTACATGAGCGTAGGGGCCCAAGGACTTGGGCCATCTTCTACTGCTTTCCCAGGCCATAGCAGAGAGCTGGATGGAAAGTGGAGCAGCCGGGACTCGAACTGTTGTCCATACGGGATGCCGGCACTGCAGGAGGTGGCTTTACACACTATGCCACAGTGCCAGCCCCTACTCTGCTTCTGATCTGACTTCCTGCTGGGCAGCAGATGGTGGGCTCAAGTTCTTGGGTTCCTCATGTGGGTTTCACTCATGTTGGTTTCACTCATGTGGGACACCTGGATAGAATTCTGTTTTGCCCTGGCCCAGTCCCTACCTGTTGCAGGCAATTAAGGAGTGAAATGGTAAATCTTTTCTCTATTCTGACCTCTCTGTAACTCTGCCTTTCAAATAATTAAAAAAAAAAATAGCAGATGGGGATAGAGAAAGACATGGGGGCCAGTTATTTTGAGATCTGGAAGGAGGCATATGCAAGATTGTTACTATGATCACTAACCTTGTACTAGAAATTCCTAGGAAGGTTGTGTGCAGGGGTGCTGGAGCTGTCAGCTGGCACAGACGGCACAGACGTCCAGACTTCCCAAGAGCTGACCCCATGTTTGATCCGTGAACCTCGCTGCATGCGTGCACACACACCCTGTACCTCACCCCTTACCCAGCCTCTCATCTCTCCCACTTCACTCCTAACCTTCCCTTGTCAAGAGTGTTCCTAGGCCGGTGCTGCGGCTCACTTGGCTAATCCTCTGCCTGCGGCGCCGGCACACCGGGTTCTGTCCCAGTTGCTCCTCTTCCAGTCCAGCTCTCTGCTGTGGCCCGGGAAGGCAGTGGAGGATGGTCCAAGCACTGGGGCCCTGCACCCGCATGGGAGACCAGGAGAAGCACCTGGCTCCTGATCAGTGTGGTGCGCTGGCCGCAGTGGCCATTGGTGGGTGAACCAATGGAAAAAGGAGGACCTTTCTCTGTTTCTCTCTCTCTCACTGTCTAACTCTGCCTGTCAGGGAAAAAAAAAAAAAAAAAAAGAGTGTTCCTGGGGCTGGTGCTGTGGCATAGCGGGTAGAGCTGCCGCCTGCAGTGCCGGCATCCCATATGGGTGCCCGTTTGAGACCCAATTGCTCCACTTTCCATCTAGCTCTCTGCTATGGCCTGGGAAAGCAGTAGAGGAGGGCCCAAATCCTGGGGCCCCTGCACCCGCATGGGAGACCCAGAAGAAGCTCCTGGTTCCTGGCTTTGGATCGGCTCAGCTCCCGCCATTGCAGCCATTTGAGGAGTGAATCAGCGGATGGAAGACCTCTCTTTCTCTCTGCCTCTCTGTAACTCTGCCTTTCAAATATAAATAAATCTTTAAAAAAAAAAAAAGTGTTCCATTAAGGAATAATGCTTCATGCTAACTTTTCTCCTTTGCTGAATTAGAAATAATTTCCTGGGACTAGAAAAATTTTCAATCCATGAACTTACAAAACTAAATTAAAGTGAGTATGAGAGGCCTGCGCTGTGGCGAAGCGGGTAAAGCCGCTGCCTGCAGTGCTGGCATCTCATATGGGCGCCGGTTCGAGTCCTGGCTGTTCTGCTTCCGATCCAGCTCTCTGCTATGGCCTGGGAAAGCAGTAGAAGATGGCCCAAGTCTTTGGGCCCCTGCCCTTGCATGGAAAACCCGGAGGAAGCTCCTGGCTTCGGATCAGCGCAGTTCTGGGCATTGCAGTCAACTGGGGAGTAAACCAGCAGATAGAAGCCCTCTCTCTCCCTCTCTCCCTCTGCTTCTTTCTGTGTAACCCTTTCAAGTAAATAAATAAATCTTTCAAAAAATAAAAAAAGTGAATATGAGTGTTCACATTCAAACCAGCCACAAAGAAAATGGAATGAAAGCTCCCTGCTGGCCACGGTCAGCACGCAATGACGCCACATACAGGAGGGCCGTTCAGAAGGCTTCCTGCCCATGGCAGTGGGTGTCAGGAGGGCTGCAGCTCTTGGCTTACTGTCAAGTGGAGGAAATATGGTAACCTGATGTCGGGCAAAGGCGAAATTGCAGATATGGGCCCCTGTGCAGCACCACACAGTGAACTGGCGTGCTAGCAGCCGTCCCAGGTGTGTGTGCCTCATGTATTCCTACGGAGCTGGGTCACCTGGCCACAGTTTTCTGTACCTAAAGCTGCTTGTGGACCCAACTGCATAGCAGCAACAAGAAGCACGCCTTTCGCCCCAGTCCCTCCCAAACCTATCAATCACATTAGAACAACCAGGCCTCTTTCTAACCTGGTGCCAATCAAAGTGCAATGTCCCATCCATCCATGTTACCCAAGTGAGGTTTTCAAAAAAAATGCTGACAAACAGGACTCAGGCTGATTAACACTAAAAATGAAACTCTATGATTTTACAGAGAACTCATTGACATCTTCTCCTGCCTGTTCATCTTGCAGTAAGTCAATTTTGTTGAGGAAGTTACCAATATTTACTGAAAAAACAGTGCAGACTATGGGCAAGGCTCTGGCAACTGAAAACATTCAATTCCACTCGTACTTCCTCGGGGATTTAGAATGTGTCTGCAGCCGAGAGAAACACAACTGAGACAGGAATAAAGGATGCACCTTGTGAGTCTTCAAAGTGCTTTATTCCGTGAAGCCCGGCTCATGACGGGAGTGTACTGTTAGCACTAGGAAATACAAGGCAAACTTCCTCACTCTGTCCAATAGTTTATCAACAGAAATGAATGACAAAGACCATTACAGAGGAAAAGAAAGCATTTTGTAAACTTCTAAAGGCATACACAGATTGGCCACCAAACGAAATGGTTACTCAAATAATGCAGATGGTACCTTATCTTTACTTCAGGGTCAAAGGAACCACAGAACTTCGATGCCAGAATTAATGGCATGTGTATGAGGGGCTCAAGTCACAGAATCAATTAAATACATAAAACGCAGACTTGTACAGCTGGGTTCAGTGGTGTTAACATCATCTGTAGGAGCTAACAGATCTACATACAGTCAGTGGATGGTAGGGCAGGGCTCCGGGGGTGTTGGGGGGAAGGGGTGGCGTTGCTGCTGGCTTCCAAAGATAATGTGACATCAACCCACATACACCGGGGACAGCTGCAACCTGGACAGCCCTGAAGTCAAGTTACGGGAGAAGGCAGCACGGGACCTGGATGAGCTGTTCAGCAATCACTGAAGGGTGGATTTCCCCCCCTTTCCTGAAACTGCCTACCCAAACCATCTCATGTTTTAAACAAGAATATCAAAGGCACAGCGTTAGCACAGCGTATAAATTGATAAGCTACTCTAAGCAAGTCTAATATTTTAGCTTGATGCCTTCCAGAAAATGCAGGAAAGTTGGTAGATACGCGATCAATGTTGGAAATTTACAACCTGATTAAACACAGTCAGCACAGTTTAGGGCAATGAAGTTATTTAACCAGATTTGGGTTAAATTTTTTTTTTTTAAATCATTAAGTTGATACATTTACATCTGGAGGAAACAAAACAATCCTTTTCCTTTTATTGTCAAAGACCGACTACTGTGTACTTTGAATACAACATTCACCTAAACACGTGACTGCAGGACACATCTCAATAGGACAAACATGATTTCACCTACACTGCAAAACGACTTTACATGTAAACTTCAACAACCACATGCTGTACATTAAATTTTTAGATTCAAATATATCCCTGTTTTCCTAATAATGTAAACAGTACAACTGAGGGTCTCAGTTAAAGGGACAATTCATAATAACAAAACACCCGCTGTTTAAACAAAGGCCAAACATAAACGTCTTATAAATCAGATTTGCTTTTGGTAACAGAATTGAGAGTTTTAGTGCTTTGCTTATCTTCCCACGGTGGGAGATGCAGCTACCATTGCCCCAAACTATGCACTTTTCAGGTCAGCTCTGTTTGCATGTCATAGCATTAATTCCTACACTGCAACATAAGGGTGTAAAGAGAAGTAAGCTGTTTTCCTGGGCGCGTTTCTGGAGGTGTCGGCGTCCAGAGTCATTGCGGCATCAGCTTCTCGGCGCACGAGGGACAGTTGCTCTGGGACACCAGGAGTCCCGACACTGTGTGGGGACAGACCCTGAACCAGAACACACGGGGATGCTGGCACTCTTCTGTCCAGGGCCGGGGGCGCAGGTGACAACGATGAAGAGGAGTGTCTACGTGCGGGGTGGAAGTGTAACATTTGCAGTAAGTTTTTTTTTTCTTTTTAATCATCATCATCATTATTATTATCTTCATTATTATTATGAACACTCTCACATCTTTCAACTCAAAAAAAAAAAAAACTGGTCCACAGTTTGTCGTGCGATGCCCACACGGTTCCTCCGCATGCATTTTCTGCTCCCCTCCCCCCAAACAGCTGCTAGCTCATTTGCTTGTGCATTCCTTCGGCTGCAGCTGGAACCAGAGGGTTTCTGTTGTAACAGGTTCTGACTCCAGCTGATGGGTTTTATTTAATTAATTATTGTAAAATGTGCACACACACACACACACCCCCACGCAAAGCGCACGCACTCACACATGCGCACAGTCAGGAATAGCTAGCACGACGCTGGGACATGTCAGGTGGCTGTGAAAGCGGGTCGTCCCCAAAGCAGTCAACTCGGCCTGAAGATGTAAACAAGGAGGTTTGCTTCCTGCAAGATGAGCACTGCACCGAGCTGGGTTTCCTCTCTCCTGCGCTGAAGCCGCCTCTGCCCTTGCCACGCTCAGGTCTGTCCGAGGCCGCGCGGGAGGTTACGTCAAGATGTGGCCGATAAAGTCCAAAAAGCGCTTTGAATACTGCTCTGGGTTCACGGTCGAGATCTCCGCGCCAGCCTGTGCAGTGTTAGAGAGGAGTATTGACACGACGTTTATGACTCCCCAGAATCACTACTCCATGTCCAACCGTGGCTGAATATAATGCTAATAATTTTCAGGTCTCTACAGCCTCGGCTCTAACCCAGCTCCTGACATCTTGGCTATTTTGGCTGAAAGGGCTTATGAGTCTGAAAATGAGGCCAAGGGTGGCAGGAGCGCCATGACAGCTGTGACTTAAAATCCCATCAGCTTGGGGCTGGCGCTGTGGCACAGAAGGGTAAGCTTCTGCCTGCAGCGCCGGCATCCCATATGGGTGCGGGTTCAAGTCCCGGCTGCTTCACTTCTGGTCCACTTCCCTACTAATGTGCCTGGGAAAGCAGAAGATGGCCCAAGTCCTTGGGCCCCTGCACCCATGTGGGAGACCCAGAAGAAGCTCCTGGCTTCAGACTCGCCCAGCCCCAGCCATTGCAGTCATTTGGGGAGTGAACCAGCGGATGAAGATGGATTCTCTCTCTCTCTCTCTGTACCTCTGCTTTTCAAATACATAAATCTTTAAAAAAATCCCATCATCCCTGTTTGGGACATTCCTACCAACCAGGAGGATCTGTGGGGTTTACATTCTAAAGCCATGGGACAACAGCTTTGCATTTCAAGGCAGCAGACCGTGGACACTTGAGGGTGACACACACGTAAGTTCTGGTGAAAGCAAGACCTTCCATGATGTGACTTCAGGACTTAAGATGCTGCTGCACCTCCCGAGAGCTGAGGGCCCTTGGTGCCACCGCTCCTCCGCAGAGACCTGCACGGAGCACGGACGGGGCTCTGCAGAGGCCCAGTGGGGGGTGCTGTTATTACCTGCACAGTGCTGGCCGGTGCTCTGCAGTTTCTGCAGTGTCCTAAGCTGCAAGGGGCAAAGACTAGATTTTTACTAAGTCGCCAGGGGCTATTTTTGGATGCCCACATTCATGGGGGCTCTCGTTATTTCCAGGCCTGGGCTGTTAGAGCAACCTCAAAAAGTATTTCCTTTAGTTCACACAAGCAGGAAGGAGGCGGAGACTCCGCCCCAGGTCTGTGTGTGCAGTCTCCCCCATGGCTTTCAACCCATGGGGCCTCTGGAGTCCCCTGCCTCACTCCCCTGAGCGGGACTCTAAGCAGGGAGAGTGGCTGTGCCTGTGGCGCAGGTGCACTTAGGAATGGCGCTAGGACGCTGCCCCTGTGACCTTGTCTTGCTGAGGCGCTCTCTGGGCCAGGCAGGGTCTGCGGCTGTGCTCTGCGCACAGCAGGAGCCTGTGGCTGAGCTGTTTCTTTGGCAAACAGAATATGGTTTCAGGCTGAATCCACTTCCGGGATGGCAGCCCGTTTGAGTTTCAAATAGAGAAAAAGAGCCTTTAGCTGAGTTGGTTAGCTCTGGCCAGCGCTCTGTGGGAGGCACCTGCCAGCGGGCACAGGCAGCACAAGTCCGACTGCGAGGGATGGGGCTCTGTGGCTTTTCAGTCCACTTGGAGAGCCACAAGTGGAGCCCCACGCTACAAGCCAGAATGGCGTGTAGCCAGGCAGTGGGGCTGCATGGGCAGGGCAGGGCAGGGCAGGAACACAGGGCGGGTGACCCTGCTAGACTCTGCAGAGGAAGCCCTGCTGTGCCCCTGCCTAGCGAGGGGCTCTTGTTGTCACCCCTGAAGCTGTCTGCTTCCGTTCCTTCAGCTGACAGAGGGGACCCACTAGCATCCCCTCGCAAGGGGTCAGCAGGGTACCTGCTGCCCAGCACCGTGCCAATTCTGAGCAGGCACAATAAAGGCCAAGAATGACCATGGGGAAACTTGGACCCTGCACTCACATGGCTGCTGTGACAGAAAAAATACAGCCCACCACGAGAGAAGAAATCTAATCTTGCATACTTTGGAAGCGCCTTAAGCAGAGAACTGTGCTTCAATTCGGAGCACTCTGCATTAAAACCACCAACTTCAGCACTTTAATCTTCAGAACACTTTCCAAACACAAAAGAATTTGTCAGTTCCTAGGGAGGCCTGTGGCTGTACACGTCCTCTGTGTGTCAGAAGAGGCGCGGACTTGCCAGGAGCCCTACCAAGTCCCTGGGAGGGCCGGGCTTTAGCCGCTGGCATTTGCATGAGAACACGGCCCCCCACAGGCAGCGCGCTCCACTAAAGGGCTCTGAACAGCGCCCGCAGAGAGGAGGAGCCCGCAGGAGAAAGGAGTGGTCTCGGCTCCCGGCCACGCTGAGGACCCCGAGGGAGAATCGGGAGCGTGTACTTACGCCGTGCTTCACAGTTTTTGCAGCGTGGGCAGCTTTCTTTTTTGCATCATAATGAGTGAGAATGTCAATAATTGCCATGAAGTACACCTCCTTCCTAGGCGAGTCTGCAAAGGGATGAGAGCAAGTGAATGACGTCACCGGGAGGGAGACACAAGCACTGTGCAGGGAAGGAGAGGAGCCTGGGGCTGAAGCAGCCTGGGGACAAACTCCAAGGGACTCCTGCGTGCTCCTCCCAGCCCTGGGGACTCTACCCAATGTGCTTTCAAAATAACAAGTGAAAAAACCTACCATAACCCCAGGATATGAACACTGGAGCTCCAAGGGTGCAACTGAATGCTTTTATTTTTACTTTTTGATAATCTGCATTTTCTTGAATGACTGTGTAAAGAGGAATGCTATCTTAAAAATACTTAGGAAACAAGTGTAACTAACTGTGTTCATTAATCCTTTCTTTACCATAAGCTGCAGTGTTGGTAAGCAGTTCTCACTGGATGCAGTATCAGAACTGGATAAAGGCACAGAGCACCCCAATATCTACTTAGTCCCAAAAATATGATGTTGCTTCAATTCTGAATAGAAAGGACAGCACATTTGACTACATCTAGTTTTCTGTGTTAAAGAAACAATTTTGGTGAGCAAAATAAGAATAGAACAAAACATAACTCAAACCCATTTGGGTGAGATGCCATCTGTGTTTTTTTTTTTTTAAGAAAAAAAAATCAATGAACCACACTATTATTCAGAAAATGAGAGGCTGCATTTATCAAATCACTAAAATATTTTTTTATGGGTAAGTAGCTAAGGTAGAATGGGATATTCCTTCAAATGCCCGGTCATTTTTATATTGTGTTGAGGACTAAGAACAATGGTTCTGACCCTAGAGAAGCTCAGAGCCCCCTTTAGGGCTCTCGCCCCGTCCACAGGCTGGCCTTGGCACAGAGAAGGAGGGGTGTTTGGTGATGATATGCCTCCCTGAGGGTCACAGTAGACCACACACCCGTGCCTACCTCAGGACAGATGTGTGGTGCTTTAGCCTTAGATAAGAAAGAAGACAGCTAAGGAAAAAATACTTAAACCAGTTCTTATATATGTTCTCTATAGAGGTGCATCTATAGGTATATGTGGGATACACAAGATGACTCGTGGTTTTGCTCCAGTCCCTCAACAGCCCCCTACCCAAGGACCTGCTCCCATTACATCTAAAACCCGAGCTTATAGTTACCTTGAACCCGCTCTGACCCTGTGCGTTTACCTGGACTCCGGAGAATGAGTCTTGCAGGACAACACACCTGTACTAGGGTTCATTACTGGTAGACGACAATGCAAAAACCAAACTGCTTCAGATGTAAACAAGAGGCAATGGTAACTAAGCTTACTTTCATGGCATTTAATTCCATAAACATCAATGTTCGGATCAAACTCCCCCGGAGCCAAGGGCGGTGAGCTGTTCAACGTGTTTCCGGGGCTATCCGGAGGGGTCCCGACTGGGTGGGTGCCGTCGCTCTCCCCCTCCTCCTCCCCGTCATTCTCCTCACACTCCACCTCTTCTTGCTCGGCTCTCTCCACATCGTGAATTCCCACCAGTAAGCTGTAGTCCATGAGCTTCAACTGGGCAAGAAACTGGAGGGGGAGGCGACATGATCAGTTACACCTTACACAAAAAAGGAGATTTGCAAGCTCAGGCGGACACACAGGGGAAGGATGTGTGGGAGCTGGCTGCAGAGGCACACAGAGGCACACAGAGGGCCCCTCTGAGAGGCGGCCAGGAGCCTTGGTGATGGGCAGTGTTTCTGGCTACACACACAGTCTCACACTTCGGGTCGGTCCGCGGCTGGCGTAGTCATCCCTGGAATGCAAAACTGGGTGCTGAGGCCCAGGCTGGATTATACCAAAGAGTGGAGAGCGTGACTGGCAACACAGAGCCATGGAGGGCAGTGGTGGTAGGGCGGGGGTGGGAGGGGGGAGTTTCCCCCAACAATTAAGACTTGGCTAATGGGAAAAACCAGGGACCTCCCAAGAAGCTTGCAGCAGGCTCAGGAGGGATTGGGAGTACTTTGAAATTCTGCGCACTCCGTGGAGGAGACTATTATGCTGTCCATCACAAATACGTAAACGCCCGAATATCCCAATCAACCAGCAAACGCATCGTGCCAAGGCTCTGGCGAGTAATGCGGTCCTTCTGTCTCCGTTCAGCTTTCTTCGGACCTAAGCAGAAGCAAGTTAGCCCTTCCTCTCCTGGGCAGGCCATGATTACACTCGACGGTGGGGCAAGAGCTAGCTAGCTCTGTGGGTTTGCCTACTCCTGTCTGCCAAGTTCTTTTCTGGCTCTTCAGGGCAAGATTTTTTTTTTTTCCTTTTTTGTTTAAGCGGATGCACCCAGATACCTGACCTTAAATGCAGTGTTCTAACCGACCCATTAACGTGGGGGCGGTGTTACTGCGTGCACAATGCGGAGGCCAAAGACAGGCTGGAACTAATCAGCTTCCTGACCCCAGCCGGGGCTGGCTGGCTCTGCACAGGGTGCGTGGTCCCCACCCTCGCTCGCCGATGCAGAGCAGTTGACTGGCCCCTGGGCCCCTCGGGTAGAATTTAGGAAACAAACTTCCTTACACGAAGGGCAGGCATGTGAAATTATAGGTCTTAGAAGTTCTGGCTGAAAATGAAATGAAATCCATTTGCCAAGACCTGCAGAGCCCTTTCTTTTTGGCTGAGCCTGCCGGAGGGCAGCTTGCTCTCGGAGCCGGGGAGAAGCAGGTTCTTGACAGACAAGGCCGGGCACCCCGGGGCACAGGTGTGCCGAGCCACTTCTGCCCTGGCCGGCGCGTGCCGCTCTGTCCGCTACCCCTTCTCAGACTTCCACTCACTGGCCCACCACCACGAGTCCGCTGGGGACACCTGAATCCTCCCTGTTATGAACTCAGCAAAAATGCACAAATCTTCCGCTCAGACCAGCAAGCAAGGCAGGGGAATCCCGTTTCCTGAGAAATAGACGCAAATTTCCAGTTACATCTGAGCGCTGAGCTCGCGCTCACCCCCATGCTTCCAGTTTTCTGGCCCCCCTCGGGGGGCAGAAGTGGCTGCCCCGTGGCATTCGGGCAACTCTGCCTCCACAGGGAGCGCAGACACCAACTCCCTGCGGCCACCTCTCTAGCCAGCCTTCCTTCCGGTGGTCGGGGCTCACCGTCAGCCAGCTAGGCGTGCTTGTGTGCGTCCTTGGGCTCGCGCGTACGTACGTACGTACGTACGTGCGTGCGTGGCTTATGGTGGGAGGCTGCTTGTCCCAGCCCTTGACCAATGCAGGCCCTGTCGCTGGGCCAGGGAGCGGAGAGCCCCCAGCTGTGCTGCACACCGGCACAGAAGAGAACTCAGTGTGCAGGTGCAGTGGCAGTGACTGGGCCCGGGCAAGGCCCTCACGTCCTTGTGTGGAAGACGGACGAGTTCTCAATGATTCAAAGCCGAGAGCGAGTGAATGCCGGAGCCTGTGTTCCTTGTACCCAGTCACGTGACTGGACTCCGTTAAAACGGCCTTTTTTTTTTTTTTTTTTCTGGTTCTTGTTCTTTGCAACCTTAGTAGGAAGATGATGGGTTAAACAACTGGTTTCTGAGGAGGACCTGAACAAAAGGCCTTGCCCGCCTGGACAGGCTCGGCTGGCCTCCAGCTCCAGGGGCACGGACACTGATGTAGTCGGGAAGCCGGTTTTCCCTCCAGGATAGCCCGTGGGCCTCCTGTTTGGGGAGCGCACAAGTGTCCAGTCACAGCCTCTGACCCTCGGCCAATACAGCTGGCAGAGCGCCCCACTACTGCCCCAGCTGCGGTTCCAAGGCCTCCAGGAGTCTGCGCTCAGACCCTGGGTTCCTGGGGAACCATGTCCGTGTGGGTTTCTTTCCATCTCCTCCACTACCCCCCACCCTCGTCTAGGATGAGGCTGGGTCCCGTTATCTATGCTCCCCCTCTCCCAGCTCCTCCTCACTCATCCTGGGAGCCACTCCAGGAGTCAGCTGAGGGGACCCCCGGTGTGCCTCCAGGCTGTCGTCCCTCCCACCCACGCTACTGTACATGCTGGGCAGCTTGGATCAGCCTTCCTGACCTCACGCCACAGGGTCAGAAGTCCTGTTCCAGTAAGGAAATGATAGAGCTACAGGTAGCTGCTGGGGTGTTCCACCGCCAGTGAAACGAACAATTCATTGCGAGTGGAAGCTGCTCTGATGTGCCCGAGAAAAGTGAGAACGATTGTGGTCCCAACGGGTGGGTAGACAGACAGTCCCCAATTTACAATGGCTGGACTTCAAAGATTTATTCAACTTCCTGATGGTGGGCTAAAGCAACACAAATGCAGTAGAAACTGTACTTTGAATTTTGATCTTTTCTTGGGGTACCGATATCTGGCTCAGTACTCTCGGGTTGCAGGACTGCAGGCTAATTTAAGTGTTCTGAGCATGTCTGAGATGGGCTAGCCTAAGACTTGATGCTGGATAGGCTAGGCATATTAAATGCAGTTTTGACTTAATGCTATTTTTTTTAAAAAGATTTATTGAAAGAGTTATACAGAGAAGAAGATGCAGAGAGAGAGAGAGAGAGAGAGAGAGAGAGAGAGAGAGAGAGAGAGGTTTTCCATCCGCTGGCTGGATGTGCCAATCCGAAGCCAGGAGCCAGGAGCTTCTTCCAGTCTCTCATGTGGGTGCAGGGGTCCAACGACTTGGGCCATCTTCCACCGTTTTCTCAGCCCATAGCAGAGAGCTAGATCAGAAGTGGAGCAGCTGGGACTCGAACTAGCGTCTACATGGGATGCTGGCACTAAAGGCGGCAGCCCTGACTTAATGCTATTTTTAACTTATGATGGGTTTTCCCACATATAACACCATCCTAAGTTGAGGAGAATCTGCATCCAGGGAGAAACGGAAAAAGACAAGGTCTGCACTGTGACTGAGTATAGGTTTTACTGACAAGAGTAAGTTAAGTAAGAGTGGTTAAGAGTATAGGTGTGGGGCTGGTTTTGTGGCGTAGCAAGTAAAGCCATCACCTGCAGTGCCAGCATCCCATATGGGCACTGGTTTGAGTCCTGGCTGCTCCACTTCTGATCCAGCTCCCTGCTATGGCCTGGGAAAGCAGTGGAAGGTGGCCCAAGTGCTTGGACCCCTGCACCCACCTGTGAGACCTGGAAGCAGCTCCAGGCTCCTGCTTTGGATCGGCACAGCTCTGGCCATTGTAGTCATTTGGGGAGCGAATCAGCAAATGAAAAATCTTTCTCTCTCCTCCTCTCTGCCTCTGCCTCTCTGTAACTCTGCCTTTCAAGTAAATAAATAAATCTTTTTTTTTTTTTAAAGTGTAGGTGTTATTAAAGCATCAGATAAAGTGGCTAGGTTTTGAAGTCAGATGTGAAAATTGTCTTATTTGTTTTACTCACTAGCTTTATATGTGGATTACTTTACCTCTCTGACTTATAAAATGGGACAACACCACTCACCTCAGAGGGGTGTGGAAAGGATGAAAGGAGAAAAGGCAGCTAAGGGGAAAAACATGGTGCCTTGCACGAACAGTGGAAGCCGTAGCATGATTGCCAATGTTGTTTTCATTATGGCAGAAGGCCTTTTCCCCCCATCAATTTGTAAAATGGGGAGACAAGTTCAAGTTGATGAGCCATGAGGAGAATGGTGGGGAAACGCCTGTGGCTTCATGAGCTCTTATTTCATATACTTTATTTTATTTTATTTATTTATTTTTGACAGGCAGAGTGGACAGTGAGAGAGAGACAGAGAGAAAGGTCTTCCTTTTTGCCGTTGGTTCACCCTCAATGGCCGCCGTGGTCGGCGCACTGCACTGATCCGATGGCAGGAGCCAGGTACTTCTCCTGGTCTCCCATGGGGTGCAGGGCCCAAGCACTTGGGCCATCCTCCACTGCACTCCCTGGCCACAGCAGAGAGCTGGCCTGGAAGAGGGGCAACCGGGACAGAATCTGGCGCCCCGACCGGGACTAGAACCCGGTGTGCCGGTGCCGCAAGGCGGAGGATTAGCCTAGTGAGCCGCGGCGCCGGCCTACCCTCAAGAATTTTAAGAAGGAAAACAGACAATTATACAGGAAGGGCTTAAGCTGCATGTGCTATAAATGCTGGAGGCCCCCCGCATCGGTCCCTGCTCCCCACCTGGTCCCCTCCTACTTATTTCCATGCTAAGGGAAAGCTGAGAAGCCCTGCGATGAGAGCGCTCACAGGAAAGGCACAGTTTTGCATCACGTGACACGTGGATCTCAACGACAGGGGAGGTCAGGTGACTACCCGGGGTCACGATCGGAGCCGACAGCAAGCACAGCAGCAGGCCAAGGCGCTCCGACTCGCCACGGAGCACCTTCTTTTGGTATATATATTTTTAAGCAGGAAAGAGCTCCTGTGTGTTGGGTTATGTGCGAAGCTGTGTAGACTGAAGTACTCAGTGTGGCATGTGACTAGGACAGGATTTCAACTGTAGAAAAGCAGCAGCTAGGTTCTCAAATGACAATTCTGTTCTCTAAAAAGGAAAAAAAATACATCATTTATTGAGCTGTAATAAACGCATTCTACTTTAATCATTAAGGAGACAAAAAAAAAAAAAAAGGAAAAAAAAACTGTATTCAAACTTTAGCAGTTAGGCCAGGGAGCCAAATTAGAAGGCATGGAGCTGATGAAAAAAGAAAACTAGATTAAATTCTAGTCTCATTATCAAGATCAGATGTCAAGCTCCTTCACCATAATTACCCGCTTAAAAATTTAATGATGCTTCTGCATGAATTTCAAAACTAAAGACACTGTTATCAGCTATTGAGAAAATTTTTTAATGAAAGAACACTTTATGCCCTGCCTCTGTTTCAACAAAACAGCTAAGTGCGAGAGCCATGTATGGGATTAAACTATCCAATCCTTTAATCAACGACATTATTAGAGACAACAAAAGGGCTAAGAGGATCCTCATGTAATTCAACTGTAAATTTGAGCTGCTTGAGTTAAATTATTTCTGGAGTCTAAATGTCATAGTGACATACAGCCAACAGAGAGGAAAAAAAGCACATTTTTTTGGCACATCATACATAACCCTGAGGGCTATTTATCATAATTGCTAAAACAATATTATTGTCAGGATCAAAAATTCGCTGATTAATATCAATATAGATCCAAAAGAGAGTATGTTTACCTGTGGTACTGAACCCAGTCATCAGTTAGATCAAGTTGACCTCAAAGTAAAGAGGAAATGCCTGATATGCATTTCAGTAAGAACCACTGACAACTGAGGAAAAATAAATGTTCATTAATAAAAAGCTGGTGAGAAAAATGCTACATGATAAAAGCAACAACTGGTACCTACATTTTAAACGTAGACATTTATATACTTTGCAAATAACCAATGTTTATGCTTAATCCAAGCATGGATACTATGGAGGTGAAAATAATATAAAACATTTTTATTAAAATAATTTATGATCTAAAAATAACTAGGAACTAACTTGGTTGGTGTGTCTTGCAATGAAAAGAACTGTTGGGAGGTTAAAAAGATTAAAGATTAAAATCCTGCTTCCACTTCTGCCTTTGTGGGGAATACAATCATATGTATGACATCCATTTTTTGGCTCTAGTTATTTTAATTGTTTTTGTTTAATGACACAGACAGGGAGAGATTTCCACCAATCCTATCTCTGTACTGGTCTGTGAGGCACAGTATTTCAAAGGAGCCAAAAAAAAAAAAAAAGGTACATGCATAAATGCAAGCAACAGCTAAGAAAAATCTAGTTTAGTAATAGCCAGTGAGAATTCTCTTTGCACTGTCTCATAACTCAACAAACTCCAAGAAGATAAATTTATTTCTAGAAGCATTAAGTAAGGAATTCCGATGGGAAAGCTGCAATGCCTGTGTGATAAAATTATAGGAAAAGGCATTCTTTTAAATTCTTGAAACAGTGTTTACAAAGAAATCTCCTTCATTCCAGAAAGCAGTGTTTTATTTCTTGCCCCCTGCCCACCCCACCATGACCCTAGAGCCCCACACTGCCCCTGGGCCGTGCCCACGATGCAGCAAGGCTGGTTTGATGTGCCAACACGGCACATGGTAGCTGGCGGAAATACTAAAGCACTAAGCAAGCCAGGGCTGTGTTCCCTGGCATGGAGATGTGGTTTAGAGGTAGGAATGCCAAAACTGAATTTACCACCGAGTTACCAAACGTTTGGTAACTGACACAGCCAGTCCCCATCCTGCCATATCCCACTCTGCCTGCTGTGAACTGGCCAGCCTCCCCGGTGGGACCCACTCACGGACACAAGAACGAGGGAACTGAGGGTGGGGACACCCAGCAGATGACAGCAGGTACTCTGGCATTTGCCATCTGAAGGAGAGCGCTGCTGAATGGGCACACTGTTCTTTTAAACTAGATCAGAGATGGTGTTGACACCTGAGTTCAATACAGTACCATATATATATACCATATATATACATACATACATGTACTATATATATACATACATACATATACATACTTAAAAATATATGTGTGTGTGTGTGTGTGTGTGTATTTGCTTTGGTTGCAGACTTAAGTAGAGAGGTTTAAAAAAATCTCCTAAAAACCAACAGTGCTGACACTTACATAGTGGAGCTGACCTTTATATTGATTTTTTCTTACCTCAACATCCTTTTTGAGTTTTTCCAGGAACACCTTTTTGTTGTTGTCATCAATATAAATCTTTTGGCCTTCATTAATGAAATCATTATCCTTTAAAGTTGGCAGTTCTTTGGCCTAAAACAAATGAGAAAGAAGCTTTAATGAAATCTAAAAATACATACACCTTCCAATCCTGGAAATTGAAGCTTGCCCTGTTCACCACTGGGGTCTTACAGAGGCAACGAGCTGTGAGGGAGCTTGAGTACCACAAGGGGGCACCAGTGAGCTAAGACCACAGGAAGCATTCCCGCTAGGGAGCAAGGGTTAGACACCGGCCATAGGATAAGGCTTTCTGTAGTGCACTTCATGTTTCTCATGGGAATGGAACTAACTGCTTTTTTTTAAAATATTTATTTATTTGAAAGAGTTACAGAGAGAAGGAGAGGCAGAGGCAGAGGCAGAGACAGAGAGAGAGAGTTTTCCGTCTGCTGGTTCACTCCCCAAGAGCCAGGAGGTTTCTCCAGGTCTTCCCACGCAGCTGCAGGGACCCAAGGACTTGGGCCATCATCTACATCTACTGCTTTCCCAGGCCATAGCAGACAGCAGGATCAGAAGTGGAGCAGCCGGGACTTGAACCAAATATGGAATGCTAGCACTGCAGACAGTGGCTTTACCTGGTAAGCCACAGGGCTGGCCTTCCTAATTGCTTTCTTAGGTTCACTTTTTTTTTTTTTTTAAAGATTTAAAAAAAAATTATTTGAAAGAGTTACGCAGAGAGAGAGAAAGAGAGAGAGGTCTTCCATCTGCTGGTTCACTCCCCAATTGGCCGCAACAGCTGGAGCTGCACCGATCTGAAGCCAGGAGCCAGGAGCTTCTTCTGGGTCTCTCACACGGGTGCAGGGGCCCAAGGACTTGGGCCATCTTGTACTGCTTTCCTAGGCCATAGCAGAGAGCTGGATGGGAAGTAGAGCAGCTGGGTCTCGAACTGGTGCTCATATGGGATGCCGGCGCTTCAGGCCAGGGTGTTAACCCACTGCGTCATAGTGCTGGCCCCTAGATTTACTGTCTTATAAGGAGTCTTCTACAACTAGAATTTGTGTTCTTGGAAGACTGTGAGGAGACTTTGACTTTCTTCCCTGCACAACCCAACTCCACTCGTCCACCACCTTGGGGTGGCCTTTGCTGGGCTCCCGTCTTGTCTGACAAAAACCCCGTCCACAATCACGCCTGCTTTCCGCGTCAGGGAGAACCTGCAGCTGGAGGTGAGGCAGCCGCCCTTCCTGATCTCCCTGGTCACCACGCCGCCATGGAGGAAATGCTGTTCTCATCTGGGCGATGTCCAGGAAAAAATATCTTCATGTAAAACATATTAAGATGAGAAGTCCACTTTTTCCAAATAAACAAGAGGGTGGGTTGGCAAGCCAGCCACGCTGATGCACCAATCAACATACAGCTGTCAAAACACAAGCGATGAGCAGACAGGGCTGCGGCTCGGGCAGCAGCATAGAGAGTAATGGAGGCATTGCGGTGTTAACGTAGCGCGGGTTATCCTAGTTACCTCTCAACACCAATCATCCCCACTCTCCCAACCATGGCTTTTTGCCTTCAGTTGAAAAGAAGCCCAGGTTAGTACCCCCTTTCTCTGTGTATTAAGAAACCCCGAATCGTCCTCTTCTCCAATAAGGGTGAACCAAATGTAAAAAACAAACCAAGTAAACAACAACATGCTTTCCTTCCTGGCCTGGCTCTTCCACTGACTGTCTCCCCCTCCCTAGAGAAAACTCACTGGGTTCCTATCTACTGATCCATCCTTGGAATGCGTAAGCTGCTCATGTTCCCCTCTCATTTTACAAAGAATGCACCTGATGTAGGCATTCAAGTTGACCTGCTCACTCTCACACACAGACACATATAAGCATGCAGCATTTCTAAATTAGTAGCTTTGGCTACCGATTTTGTTTTGAGAAGGGACTCTGAATAGTTTTGCAGTTTTTTTTTTTTTTTTTTACAGGTTTGTTTTTATTTATTTGAAAAACAGAGTTACAAAGAGAGCTTCCGGGGACCAGTGCCGTGTCTCACTTGGTTAATCCTCTGCCTGCAGCGCCGGCATCCCATATGGGCGCCGGGTTCTAGTCCCGGTTGCTCCTCTTCCAGTCCAGCTCTCTGCTGTGGCCTGGGAAGGCAGTGGAGGATGGCCCAAGTGCTTGGGCACCTGCACCCACATGGGAGACCAGGAGGCAGCAAGCACCTGGCTCCTGGCTTCAGATTGGCACAGCGCTGGCCATAGCAGCCATTTGGGGGATGAACCAATGGAAGGAAGACCTTTCTCCCTGTCTCTCTCACTGCTCTCACTGTCTAACTCTACCTGTCAAATAAGAAAAAAAGAGAGAGAGAGAGAGAGAGAGTTTCCATCTGCTGGCTCATACCCCAAATGGCCACAATGGCCAGAGCTATGGCAGGCTGAAGCGAGGAGCTTTATCCAGTTCTCCCATGTGGGTTCAGGAGGAGCCCAAGAAAGTAAGCCATCCTCTGCCGCTTTCCCAGGTGCATTAGCAGGGAGCTGATCGGAACTGGAGCAGCTAGGACTTGAACTCCTGCTCAAATGGGATGTTGGCATCCCAGGTGGTAGCTTAACCTGATACGCCACACCAGCCCCACAACTGTAAATTAGATATAAAGTACTACCAAAATAATTATCCTTACCAAGCGGGTAAAACAAAGCTCAGAGATCCAACGATTCATTCAGTAGGCAGTTACTGAACTGCTGTCAGGCACGGGGATACAAACACGAATAGGTTAAAATTTCTATTCTCAAGGAGTTTTTCATCTTGTAAGGAGAAAGACACAGTCGCAAATAGGTAGCAAATAAGACAGGAGGACGCAAGATCCCCAGATAAATAATAAGATTCTGCGGAAAGATTTATCTATTTTAAACACCTTTATGCCGAGTCACAGAGTGTTGAAGAAATAGAAATGCAGTGCCATTCTTCACCAAAGTTAAAGATGAGCCCAGCAGGTTAACACCTTAAGTCTGTCATTCATAAGTTAAAAATAATGTAAGTATAAGAAAAAGACCAAACCCAAAACAAAGAGGACACTCCCCACTGGCGCGTTTCAGAGGATGGCCCAAATACAACGTCTCGGAGCCCAGGGCCGCAGCGAGCCCCGCGGGCTCATGCCGAGGAGAGAGGAGGACCCTGCTTCTTCGAGCAGACATCTTGGGCAGTGTAGCTATGTCTTGGGGGTGTTAAGGGTTCAGATATTTGCCTGGATTCCACAACTCATTTTTCTGCGTGTGAGAAAAGGAGAGGAGAGGATTTTTTTTTTTTTTTTTTTGGTTTTGTGTAAATGCGAGAAACCTGCGGGCTGAGATGACAGGCCCCAGGCAAGGCAGTAAATTACACATTAGATATGTGTTTGTAACACAAGTCACATTAATGAAGACGAATGCCATTTCACGTTCACCCCTGCAGAATTACCTCATGTGACAGCGAAAGTATAATCCTGCCTCATAAAACCTGGACCGCTGAGCCTCCACGACTCAGCTTACTTGTGAATGTCACAGGCGCTAGGGACACATTTATATTGGATCAAGTTCAAAAAAGGGCAACCAGATTGGTTAAAAGACTTAAGGGCTTATAGAAAGGATCAAGAGGCAAAGGCAGGTCCTCAGCAGGCAGCTGCGAGAGCAAATCCAACTCTGGGCAGTGCACACTCGTCTCCCAGGGCAGGGTTCCCCAGTCCCGGGTCCCAAGGTTCCCATCCCGTACCTGTCGGGGACTCGGGGCCAGTTCTCGGACTTTTCTGAGCTGTGCCTTCATTTTTGAGAAATTTATATTTATTTATTTGAAAGGCATACAAAGAGAGAGAGACAGACAGACAGACACACTCCCATTGCTGGTTCACTCCCTGGATGCCCACAATAGCCAAAGTTGGGTCAGGGTGAAGCCAGAAGCCAGGACATGTGGTTGGCAGGCACCCAACCATTAGAGCCATCATCTGCTGCCTCCTAGGGTGTGCTTTAGCAGGAAGCTGGAAATCGGGAGTGGAGGTGGGACTTGAATCCAGGCTTTCCAATACAAGATGTGGGCAT
This sequence comes from Oryctolagus cuniculus, assembly GCF_964237555.1. Taxonomy (NCBI): domain Eukaryota; kingdom Metazoa; phylum Chordata; class Mammalia; order Lagomorpha; family Leporidae; genus Oryctolagus; species Oryctolagus cuniculus. The sequence goes on from NC_091444.1 coordinate 48,786,573, forward strand.
ATCCGCTGTGCTTTGCCAAACGCCTACCCCTCAAAGTTCTTTCTTAATTCGACAACGAGGGGACCACCACCACCTGCAGCAGCTGCATGGGCTGTACTAACACACTTTAGGCGTATCGTTTTATTTCACACGAATCCTCTCATTAACTCTTTGCAACAACCTTAACTTTAACCTTAACCTTAACCTTATTATTACCCTATTTTACAGGCAAGGAAACAGAGATTGTGCAATTTAACTAACGTTTCACAGCCTGATGAATCATGAGCTGAGATGAACTCAACCATCACTCGGGCCCCTGTCTGCTACCTTCTAGGGTCCACGTTAGCAGGAAGCTGGACCTGGGAGTGGAGAGCAGCCCCAGGCCCTCCAATCTGGAATGTGGGCATCCCAAGTGGCCCCTTAATTGCTAGGCCAAATGCCCGCCTCTGGTCTCTTTTAAAGCAGTGTTAGAAGCGGTACCTCAGTGAGTCTGTATTCTTCAGCAGTGAGAAGCACTATGTCACCATCCTGATCGCAGTTAACAACAGTGTCAGGTGGCAGAGACACACGTGAACGTGGAAGGTGACAGAGGTCAACATCTGAACTGCTGGCATGTGGCGAGTTTCTACTCGTACACAAGCCTCTGAACATAAATGCTACTCCCTGGGGTGCCACAGAAGCTACAGATGATCTCTAAGGGCGGATTTGGTCAGGGATTTGTGATTAATAAAGGAAAAGGGTGTTCAAAACAGCTACCAAGCTGCAAGCACAGGGCTCTGTGGACAGTCATGCCAGAGAGAAACCACAGAATCCCCAGGGGCAAAGGAGACACAGGGCTGCCTGCTTCCCTGAAGTAGTACACAGAAGATAAAAAGCGAGGCCTCAAAGAGTTCTGGGCATTACCCAAGTATTTATGACCTAACATTTTTATACTTAGAAATTTCAGATTACTAAGAACTTTTGCAAAATCTCTGAAGACAAAACAAGGACCAAAAAAAAAAAAAAAAGTGTGTGTGTGCTTACCAAAAAGATTTAAATTTTTTACGTATTTCAGGTGGGAGGTAATCCGTTTGTCTAAGAATATACAAGTATATTCTTATTTTATTAGGTTTTGTGATGCGATGCAGAAGTGTAGTCATTTGTATGGAATTTAGTAACGAAATTTTGTTTTAGTGAGATTTTAAAAAATCTAGTTACCTTTTAGGTGGCAAAATTAAAAAAAAAACAACTTTTAAATGTGTGCTTACAGTTGGAAATGTAACTTTAAATATACAGAATTAAATTTAAAATAACACTGGATTCAATTATCATTCTGTTATTTAACTATACAAAAAGAGCCAACTGCATTATATATTGCCAATAACAACAGGAGGATACAAATACATGCATTTAAAACGCACAGGGCCCAAATCTGTAAGACAAAGCCAAGTTGTTATTTTAGGCTGGCTGGAAACCTTGCCGGGAAGCAGAAATGCACCCGGTCACACTTGAGTATTTAATGCAAACAGGATTTTGGCACCAGAAGGTTTCAATGCAAAGGATAATATCATAGCACTCTGTGATTAAAGGACTTGTATTTCACAACGAAATGAATTTTTGTTCAATGTGCTCATTTGGCAACCCATGTCAAAAAAAAAAAAAAGTCTAATTGTGAGCCTTAATGTCAAAGATTGCTGCCTGGTGTCTCTTTGATGGGCGGTTACTGTGACACTTGGAGTTGAATGCACAACATACAAAGTACACTAATTATTGTCTGATGTTAGGGACTGCTTATGTTTGTGATTTGCTTGTTATTCGAAGCTCACCTAAATGAAAATAAACTTGCAAAAAATAAAATCTCTTTCACTGGCTTGCCAAAAAACTTCATAAAAATCAGAGTCTCTGGAGTTGAAAATACACTCCAGAAACACTTCCATAAGGAAGGGAATTTTAGGTAATCCTTACAGTGGAGCTTGGATAAAGATAATTCGATGGAATAACATCATGTATGCGGTATGGATTTGGGGGTAAGAAGAGATGCTAGAGATTTATAGTAAAATCCGTTCTGCTTCTCAAAACATCCAAACCACAAATCTGATACATGGAAAGGCAAACTGGAGAATATGGATAAAGTTCACACTGAAGCAGTACAGATAACAGGTGTTCTCTCACGGAAAGTACACGCCACAGTCTTTCCTCACCATATACGTAGAATGTCTATGCCAGTGCATGGCTTGGGAAATGACCCAACAGGCTACTACTAACTTCTCAGATTCACAGTAAAACAGTGAGAAAGTATACATCAGCGACCAGCATTCACATGTGAATCCTAACTTTTACGATGAACCTGCTCGCCTGAGTGTAAATGTGCAAAGAGAATGTACCTCGACAGGCGGGTCTGTGCTGCAACGGAGAAGCATGAAACTGGGGGGAGCCTACGGTCAGCCTGCAGTTGAGGCTGATGAGCCGCAGCTGTTGGCGCGTCCCCTGCAGTTCCCAACCTGAAATGTAAACAGTGAGGGGAACTCCTTTTCAAGCACTGTGATGCTTTCCTGAACGCTGGAAGTGGCCTTGTCAAAGGTGACAGTCTGGTTCCTTCTCCACTGGCTGTGGCGTGCCAGTTCAGCTGCACGCGAGATCCGTAGCAGGACCTGCAAGTCAGGTTGGGAGCAGTCTGCAGATCTGCTGCATGCCTGCCTGTCCCTGGTGATAATCTAAGAAGTGTCAAGGGCAGAACATGCAACAAGTTTTGCTAAGTGCTATCATTTCTGGTTTAATCCTAACCTTGTGAAGATCAGTATTTTATTATCTCAAAAATTATATGCCTGCAGCAGTTTGGCTTAAACTCAAGCCACACTCTGAATTTTAGACATCTCTCTACTCCCAACTCCTTCTAGAACTAACCGAGTAAGAGTTGCTGGTTTAAAAAGATTCCCTTATCTAACGGCACTGCTCCACGCGGGCTTGTGATACTCTGTGTTCATGTCATTCCAGTGAAAACTAATCTAATGCAACTGAGAGTTTATACACCACCATCAGCCAGTGAGTCAGTGTGGGGAGCAACTCGGACTAGACTAAGTTACTGGAATTAAGACTTATTCTATGCATCTGCTCTCCCACAATATGGCGCTGAGAAGGGAGAAACAGCTTCTACACAGCTGCCTCCAGTTCAACCAATAAACTGTAGGACTTACTCCTGATTGGAGGAGAGCAGCGTACTCGGCGTGTGGGTAGCAGAGTTGGGATTGGTGGAAGAGGACTATAAAGGAGGAGAGACAACATGCACCAGGGAACATCTGAAGGACCATCTATCTGAAGGAACACCTGTGCAGCCCCCGAGAGAGCCGGCCGGCGGTGTGCCACTCCCCCGCGGAAGTGGGGAAAGTGGCTAGGGGGAACTGCCCTTCCACGGAGGTGGAAGGGTCGGTAGCCAACCCGGGAAGAACCAGCAGCAAACCCGGGGAGGGCCAAGCAGACAAAAGAACAGCGCAGGGTCCTGTGTCGTTCCTCCACGAAGACGGGGAGCGACAAGTCAGGAAGGAGGATTCAAAATGCGCATAAGAGTCATTGCATGAGCTCCTCTCTCCCTCTCTCTCTTCCTCTCCCTCTCTTACACGCACACACAGTCACACCTAATAGCCAGGAAAGAAACATTCCAAATGAATTGAAGCTTAAAAACTCTGCTTCCCAGAAGACCCCTCTTGGTTTATGTGCAGGGTTCTTAAGACTTGCTTAGGCATCTATAGATACAAAGAGTTAGGATATTTCTTTCTGCCAATCTCAACAATCACCATAAGCTATTCCTAAAGCAGATGGGATTTCGGCGCTGTCAAGCCCATGGCTTCTCCAGGTGAGGTCTATGGCTGCACTGGGATCTCTGGACAAGGGTCCAGGAAAGGTTCACGAGAATGCAAGTCCTTCAGTTTTACCAACGAGGATAAAGTCATATGTCAACCCTCAGCAACACCCCTAACCCTCTATTAGGTCTCCTCCAGAAGCTCTCTTTTAAGAACTCTCTGGAGGTCAGTGCTGCAGCATAGCAGGTTAAGCCTCAACCTGCATCTCACATGGGTGTCAGTTCAAATCCCAGCTGCTCCTCTTCTGATCCAGCTCTCTGCTTGTGGCCTGGGAAAGCAGTAGAAGATGGCCCAAGTGCTTAGGGCCCCTGCACCTGCATGGGAGATCCAGAAGAAGCTCCTGGCTCCTGGCTTTGGATTGGCACAGCTCCGGCCTTTGTGGCCATTTGAGGAGTGAACCAGCGGATGGAAGATCTTCTCTCTCTCTCTCTCTCTCCCTCTCTCCCTCATTTTACCTCTCAAATAAATAATTTTTTTTTTTTTTAAAAAGAGCTTTCTCTGGTCCACAGGCAGATGTTACCTCGGAAGAAAATGAATCATACCAAAGAAGGTTAAGTTGGCTGAGCAGAGGGCCTGCAAACCTCAACAATCTCCCTGAACAGATTCTCTGCCCACAGTGGGCAAAGAGGCATTTTTTTTTTTTTTTAAGCTGAGAGGCAAGGACAGATTTTGGAAAGGACGCACTGCTGTGCTCTTGTGCCTTCTTGGCTGTTACCTTGCCTTTAACCGTAGCCCAAAGGACCAGATATGGAGGGAGTAATTAATTATAATTGGTTACAATTTAAAGATCACAAAGGAAATGCTGAAAACTGGTTTAGGAGAGCATTTTTAGATGTCAGGGCGTTAATGATTAATTCTCCCCGCACCTTCACTCAGTAATAGATAAAATGTCAGAGATGGTGACATCTCTTAATTGCTAGTGCAATTCACAATGCAAAAGAATCGACAAGGCGGCTTTTTGTAGCCCATTATCAAAGTGTCAACAATGATTATTGCCAATACAGTTCTACAAATGCCGATTGCAGGGCAGCTGTTTTCTTTCAGATGAGTTCCAGGGGGAATGCTGTGTGTTAAAAGGAGTCTTCTTAGTGCAACCCCTGACTCCGTTGCACAGGCTTTCCTTTACCTAATAAAATCAGACAGGAGTTTCGAGAAGAGCTGCAGAAGGATGAACAAAATGCCTATCTGTGAATCCCCGACTCCCTCTCTCTCTCCCTCCCTCTCTCTCCAGAACACGGGCTTTTTTAAAGAGTCAGGTCAAATCCCCCAGAAATCAAGTGAGTCCAGTTATGTTTTCTTTTACTTCCCTGGACGCCCTGCTGAGCAGCTTGCTAGCTGGCAGCATGCTAAGACTGTCATTTGTAAGACGCAGTGCGCTCAGCTGTAATTACTAATTTGATGTCACACTGGAATTGCAGCGCAGCTGTGAAAAGATCGACCACCAGGGAGATTTGCGTTTCTCTGTCTCATTTAGAGGAGGCAAAACTGCTGGAGCCATGAATGGAAGATGCCCTTCCATTAAAAAGGAAAGAATTAAAGAATAAAACAAGTCATAGCAGCTGTCAGAATGTGACAACGGCTAAAGGGGGGTGGGGGTGGTGGGAAGCACTGTTCTGCTCTTAAAAAAAAAAATCCAAGACATCTGTACATGCGTGTTCTGATACTTGTTGCCATGAAAGTGATTCCATTATTGCTAGAATATTACTTCTTTATTTCCTTCAGTTCCATCTGCATTATTATGCTAATACAAATCACACTAATTATGTGTCAAGCTGAACACTAAGGGATGGGACTTGTCTGCACCTATATCACTAAATATTTGAAATGACAGTTTCAAAACTTGTCACCAACAAGTGAAAAGTATGCGAAATTAAAACAGTCATAATGACTCAAATGAAAGAAAATCTGAGAGGAGTAAGAACTGCGATTACTAATTAAGCCATGTCAATGGAGCATGTCTCTGAAAACTGTTCTTCGTACCATAACAATCATTTTAAGGGGAAATAGTTACACATTGATAGCAATGAAAAGAACCTTCTTGCAAACAATTTGATTTCATTTAGAAAAGGCTATTAAATATAGAAGTGAAATATTTTTAGCCTTCCCCAAATATCAAAAAAACAGAGGGACGAGTAATCCCTTGGTGGCACTGACGGTTTGATCTGTGAGGACAAAGAATGGTAAGGTTTTTAGATGAGTAAAAAACACCTGATTGACCATGGAAAGAAAATCCAGAAGTTGGTAGAAAACAAAGAACAAATCCCTTTTTTATAAAACTTAAAAATAAAAAAAAAAACCACAACATTTTTAACGGTTGAGCTTCATTAATTCATTTAAGCTATTACAATTCAATAAATATCTGTAGGTTACAAACAAGCTGCTGTGTCAGGTGCAAGCTCTCAGACAGGTGCACTCCCCTTTGGCGGTACCCAGTTTGACTGCTTTTCCCTTCCTCCTTCCCCGTGAGCATCTGCAACAGGAGGGGAGGAAGGGTGGCCTTCTACAACAAGAGCTGTCACACACCCAGGCCCCAACAGAAGTCTAGTTTCCTGTATTCCTCCTTGGGACACTGCTGTAAACCACCATGTTTGCACGGTGTAACGTTCACCGAGACTGCATGTGCAAAATGCACTTTTAAAAAAAAAAGGTTTTGGGGCCAGCACTGTGGCACAGTGGGTTAAAGCCCCAGCCTGCAGCGCTGGCATCCCAAGTGGGTGCCTGTTCGAGTCCCAGCTGTTCCTTTTCCAATCCAGCTCTCTGCTGTGGCCTGGGAAAGCAGTGGAAGATGGCCCAAATCCTTGGGCCCCTGTACTTGCGTGGGAGAACCAGAGGAAGCTCCTGGCTCCTAGCTTCGGATCAGCTCAGCTCTGGCCATTGGAGTCATTTGGGGAGTGAATCAGCAGAATGGAAGATTCTCTCTCTCTCTCTCTCTCTCTCTGTAACTCTGTCTTTGAAATCAATAAAATAATTCTTTAAAAAAAGTTTCTTTTATTTGAAAGGCAGAGTTACAGAGAGAGGGAGAGACAGAGATCTTCTATCTGTTGGTTCACTCTCTAACTGGCCACAAAGGCTAGGGCTGGGCCAGGCTGAAGCCAGGAGCCAGGAGCTTCTTCTGGGTCTCCTACATGAGTGCAGGGGCCCAAGCACTTGGGCCGTCTCCTGCTGCTTTCCCAGGCACATTAGCAGGGAGCTGGATCAGAAGTGGAGTGACCGGGCACCACCATGGGATTGTGGAGTCACAGGTGGCAGCTTAACCTATTATGCCTACACCAGCCCCAGCTGTGTCCTTTCTCTAAGCCCACTCCCAAGGGAGATGCTTGGAGAAACAACTACTACATACTTACATTCATATTAGGAGCAGGATCAAAGTGTGTTAGTGGACTCAGCTGATTTAACAAATTCTACATTCTCATTTTCTTCCAGGAAAAACCTACACCAATAAAGGAGCGAGCCATTTCTGGTGGGCAGGGCAGTGGATTGTGGTTAATGCCCTGGTTTCTGGAACATGCAGAACAGTGGGGAGCAAGACTGGGAACTCAACGTTCTGTGCCTGAGGAAACGCTACAGCCAAGACAACATCAAATGCTTGTGCCTTCCCTTCAGCCTCACCCTTGTCTTCTCTTTTTGCTTATTAGAAAGGCTGAGCTGCAGCTACAACTAGAACCAGAGTTGGAGGCAGAGTGAGAGATTCCTCATCTGCTGGCTCACTCCCCAAATGTCCATAAACAGCTGGGCTGGGCCAGGAGCCCAGAACTTAATCCAGGTCTCCCTGGTGGACAGTGGAGACCCAGTTATTACCTGCTGCCTCCCAGGGTGCACCTCAGCAGAAAGCAGAATCAGAAGCTGAACCGAGCTGTGAACCCAGGAACTCTGATGGGGAATGTGGCCACCCTGCACAGCCTCTTTACCACTTTGCACACGACCACTGCAGGTCCTTGTTTTGTGATGGGGGCTTCGACAGCAGGGACACATCCATTAATGCGCAGGCAGAACACAACAGGCGAAGCAGGTTGCTCTGTTAAGCTTCCTTCTCTCTTCTTCACTTCGCCTCCCACTGCCATCTGGTGCCAACTTACACAGCTGTGCTCACCGGCCAGCTCCCCAGTGTTTTTCCCGTTGGGTCCCATGGATAACTCCCGGTCTACAATTTCCCTGGTTTTGTGGAATCGCCAATACTGGAAGTTCTCTGTCTGTGGTTTCTGGGCCATAGGAGACTGCAAGTGTGGTAAGGGTAGGGACTGAGCAGTTGTTCCCCAGAGCATTCTCACGAAGCTTGGCAGGTGCTTGCTCATAATCCACACCCAAGGAAGACTTCCATGAATGAGCCAGAGCTTTCTGGCTCCTCTCCCATCTCTGGCTGAGCCTTCGCAGGCCTCTCCTTAAGCGATGACATTCTTCTGGGCTGGTTCTTGACATGCTTTTCTTCCGCTCCACACTCTCCTGGTGACTTCATGTGCTTCCCTGTCCCGGGAAGATTCCAAGTTCTCTTTTCCAGCCAAGACCGGCCTGCTCTGACGCCATGCTAACATTGTAGGCTGCTTCTCCAGTCCTGGACTGCATTCCAGGCTCTGGCCTGCTCCAACTCTGGCTGTTGCAGATGTCTGGGGAGTGAACTAGCAGTTGGCAGCTCTTTGTCTCTGCCTCTCAAATAAACAAACACAACTCTCCCCAGCTCATCTGCCCTGCTTCCTGTTTCAGTGAGTGGCATGAACACTCACCAAACTGTCCAAATCAGAAACCTGGGAGTCATCCTTAACCCACTTCTCTCCTGGGTACCAGTCCCCTCCTACATTCCATCTCTGAGTTCTGAGTTCTGTTGATTCTTCCTCCTCCTCCTCTTCTTCTTCTTCTTTTTTTTTTTTTTTTTTTTTTTTTTTTTTAAGATTTATTTATTTGAAAGGCAGAGTGAAAAAGAGAAAGGAGGAGAGAGATCTTCCATTCAATGGTTCACTCCCCAAATGTCTGCAACAACCAGGGCTAGCCAGGCTGAAGCCGGGGGCCCAGACCCATCCAGGTCTGGGTGGCAGGGGGCCAAGTGCACTTGGGTCTTTCTTTGCTGCCTCCCAGCTGCACCAGCAAGGAGCCAGATCAGAAGCAGAGCAGCCAGGACTCCAACCTGTGCTCTGATATGGGATGCCAGCATCACAGGCAGCAGCTTAACCTCTTGTACCACAACACGGGCTCTAATTCTTCTTCCAAACTCTCTCTGATCTATCCACACCTACTACACTCTCCAACTGGCCTGGTCTTCTGCTGTGGCCTCATCTCTCCTTCCAGGGAGGGGGAACTTGCACCTGCTGTTCTGACTGACACCTACTTATCTTTTGGTTTCCAAACATCTCCTCCCAGAAGACTTTTCCTGATGCTGTCCAGCCCAAGTCAGGCACTCTTGCTATGAGCTCGAGAGCACTCTGGGTGTCCCAGCAGAGTATTCATCAGGTAATATCTCTAGCTCCTGTTTGACACCTGCATCCCTTGACAGATGTGTCCACCTGGCTCATTATTTTAACTCTGCAGCTAGAAGAGCAACCATAAAGATAGTTACAAAAACCTCAGCATGAATAAGTGAAAGCAAATTTATAAATTTTTTTAAGGTTTGTTCACTTATTTATATGAAAGGCAGAGACACAGAGAAGGAGGGAGAGAGGGAGGGGGAGAGAGAGAAAGAGAAAGATCTTTCATTTGCTGGCTTGCTCCCCAAATGGCCGCAATTGCCAGAGCTGGGCCAGGCCAAAGCCAGGAGCCAGCAGCTTCTTTCTGGTCTCCCACATGGGTGCAGGGACCCAAGGACTTGGGTAATCTTCCACTGCTCTCCCAGGAGTATTAGCTAGAATCTGGATTGGAAGTGGAGCAGACGGGACTCAAACTGGTTCTCATATGGGAAGCTGGCACTGCACGCAGTGGCCCAACACTCCACACCACAGCCCCAGCCCCACAGATCTACAAATTTGTAAAATTAGTATAAAAATGCATGATATCACTGTAAAAGAATGTAATTTACAAAACGGACAGCCAGCACCTGGAGCCAGCTTTCCAACGGAATGGTCAAGGAAAGGCGCTTCCGGGCGACAAGCGGGAACGACGGAGTCGAGGCTCACTTTTCACATCGGCACAGGAGGGTTTGGGCCAAGTGAGGTTCACATACAGGAAGCTATGCCCCAATTTCTCATCGAAACAGATCTTTCAAGGTGACTCTGTCTAGACTCTCATACAATAAACTAACGTGGTACAAATATTACCTAATGCTCAACAAGTCAGGAAAAGGTAAAAAGAGGTAGCTCCTTCACCCCTAATTTTCAAGTGAAAAAGTACTCTATTTGCATTTTATTTTGTATCATTGGAGAAGTGTGTGCAGCTCATCCAAGCCAAGGCTTCCGCAGGGGGGCAAACAGGCTTAGGGACGTGTGGAGGCCTCCTGAGGGTCACGGCTGGTTAGGTGGCAGGGAGGGCAGCTGGGGAGCCGAGCCCTGACCTCAAGCTTACTGCACAGGGGCTGTGTCTACTCGAGCACGGTGCGCATGAAATGTTCCTCTCAACCACACCGACAACTAACAGCTAAGTCACTATTCAGGAAAGAGCATGCGCCTCAGCCCCCACCGACAAGGCATTTCCCGCCGGCCGCAGTGGCCGGGAAACGCCAAGAACCATGCCGGCCTGGAAGAACAGATGCGCAGCTCCCCAGGCCCCTGGGGCTGCGGCGAGGGAGGTATCCACGTGCTTACCTTTTCTTTGTCACTAGCTTCTCGAGCCACTGTTGAGCCCTGAAACACAAAGAGACAATGAAAACATGGCCATGCCAAGCACCGTGCTGTCCCGCGCACTGTGAAACAGGAAATCGGTCATGGCGGGGTCGGTCCATGGGCTGCCCGGCTCTGGGGCATGTCCTGCCCTCTGCAGGCGTCTTGTCCCTTGCCCACCCCCCTCCGCCCTGCCTTCTCTCTAGTCCCTGCCTGCCGGCTGGAAACCCACAAGCCTGACCAGCATGAGAGCAATCATCTGCTAAACTCACGTCTTGAATCCCCTGCCAGACACGGTATCTTCCTACCCTCAAAAGGGGCAGCAGGCCATCGTCTGGCTCCAGAACCGCGGGGCCTCGGGCTCCCCTCCCCGGCGAGATGCCCTTGACTGTCTCCGAAACTCTGCTCTCTCCCCTGATGGCAGGTTCTGGCGGCCGCGCCTTCTCTCCTGCACCATAAGTCCCCATGGGCACTGTCTGACTTTCCTGGTGCTTTAGAGGTTCCTTCAGAGACCCACGTTTGCTGGCTCCTCATTTGTGCCAGGCCCTATGCAGAGCGCGGAGGGAAAGGGTGGCAGAAAACATGGGCCTTGCCCTCAGCACTGTCTACTCCACGGTGCTGGTTTTTGGTGCCATGCCTCAGAGCTCTGGGTCATTGCAGGTGAGCTGGGGTAGGAGGCGGGCAGGGAAGCTTGCCTTTGTGTGTGCAGATTTTAATTCAGAGGACAAGCTGGGACACAAGTGGCCGGGGGTGGGGAGGCCTCGGTGTGCCGCCCGATGAGGGCTGTGTGTGCTGTGTGCTCCCAGCGGCAGTCTGGGCATCTCACCTGCAGCAGGTGCTGGTGTCACTGGGAAGTGGCTGGGGCTGGTCTCCCCACAGCACTGGACACACACGCTGCCACGAGGTCGGCAGAGCTACCTGTCTGCCTGACTCTTGCCTAGTGCCTTGGGACGCATGAGGTGGCCTGGGAAAAGTGAAAGTGGTCCCACTGGCCCCCAGGGAGCTGAACCTTCAACTCCAGGGCTAGCTTCACAAGGCAGCTCAGGCCCTGGGTAATTCACAGCCCCAGGAGAGATGCTGGAGGGGAGGGGAGCCACGGCCAGACGGCCAGACGGCCAGCCTCCCCAAGATCAATCCTCCACGGCCTAGGCCGGTGTCGGGGGATCTGCGAGACCCTGCGCCAGCCCAGGGAAAGGCTCCACGTTTCTTGAGGACGAGATGGAGGAGCACAAGGCTGACTCCCCAACGATGGGTGATGTCAGAGCCTCACGAGGGAAACCCGGGGACCACCCAGCAGCAGTGCAGCAGGCAGCCAAGGGGCACTGCCAACAGCTGCCACTTGGTCATCTGCGGTGGTCTCCTTTCCTTCCCTGAGGGCTTCCTGAATGTGGGCCACAAATACCTTCCTTTACACACTGGTTTCCAACGAAGGATATCCCCAGATTAGAAAAACAAAGCCACAGACGGGGCCATCTGTTAACATGTGAGCACTGCCTGTGTTGCTGGCTGGGGGCAAACTGTTCAGGCCACTTTGTGATCTTAACCAGGAAGTTGGTCTGCGCGTGTCTTCCCTCCAGTGAGTCCCTCTGCTTCTGACTCCCGGGGAATGATCTCTGTGTAAATGCAGGGGCCATCAGCCTGGACGTACACCCACCCCAGTTTAAATCCCCCCCACCCCTCACCACAACTGAGACAAAAATAGGAAAGCTAGCCTAATAAGTTAAGGCTGAGAGTTTGGGCCCTGAAATGATGGGAAACGTGCAGATTCCATTACAATGCCAAGTCCTGGCAAGAAGAGGATTTCTTATTCTACGAGTGAAAGAGAGAAAGCGTGACGTGCAAGGCAAATTAAAACAATAACCTCCAACCTCCATGCATAACTGACATCAAGATGTGGTTCCCAGACGTGTAATTCCTTGTATGCTCAGGCGCTGGAGGCTGATTAAAAAAAAACACTGGACAGAACACCTGCCCTCAAGCACCTCGACACCCAGTGGAATGCATGAGGCAGCTAAGACCCGCCGACCAATTCCCACATGCTACGCCTTACGCTGGACACGACAGCAAACCTTCACCATGCTGCACATGGGGGTAACAGTATCCCTGTTTTAACGGATGAAGAAACTGGATCAGAGGGTAAGCAACTTGCACTCAGTTAACAAGTCATAAAACCAGCGCACGCAGCTCCAGAGGCTCCTCTGGCTCCCCGCACGGAGGCAGGCTGCCCTCGGCGGCACCACAAAGGCTTCGAGAAGCAGTTCTGAGCGCTGGCTGGGATCTCCCCAGGGGCCAAGCCGTGGAGACAGGCCAGAGCAAGGCCGCCTTTCAGAAGCTGATCTAGTTTACAAGGACGTCAGAGGCTGCGGACAAGCCCAGAGCACTTTCTTTATGGGCACTAGCATTTCTCAAAGCACGATCCCAAGAATCCCAGAGGGTGGGTGGGTGCCAAGACCCTTCAGGAGTCTGCAGAGATACAACTACTTTTATAATATGACTGGGACATGACTTTCTCTTTCCACTGTCTTGCTGCTACCTTGGGTGCTGTTAAGAATAATGATGGCTTTGTAACACTGCTGGTAGCGTAGCAGAAAACAAGCACCAAGGGTGCCAGCAGTGACTGCGACTGACAAATGGAACGGACTGGCATCACTGCGGAGGTCTCCCATCACTGCAGAGCGGCCGCTGAAGCCACACATGTTGGCATCGCGACTTGTTGGTTGTATGTGAGCCCCCGATCCTCCACGGTCAGGCACCGAGCAAGCATGAGGAGCAACACAATTCACTTAATCAAGCAGTGATGCTGGAGGACTCCCCCCCCCACCACCCCGCCACTGTTCTGAGCACCACGTACGCACAAGGCACTTGTGTTTGTAAAGGAACAGTTTCTCAAGACCCCTCTCTGGGATAGTCTGAGTTACAAGCTGAACTAGCCGCCTTTTTCACCAAACGGCATTTTTACTTGAAAGAATTTATAATCTAGGTTTACTCAGACCTGGGCTTGTGGCAGATGTCTGCTCAACACCAAACGAAGCCACGATGGCTTGTGTGTCTGTGTGTGTTGGGGGTGCGTGTGCTGTCGCATCACAGAAACCCACGGACAGCCCTTCTGGCCCATGATTCAATCTGAACTTTCAACTGAAAACCAGAATTTTGAGAAACGTGTATCTATCCCTCTGAGCTTGACAGCTTCCTCACTCGCGGAAGACCTTTCTGCTAACAGCGGTGGTGGCTGCAATACTTTTTAACACTGCAGAATGCAACAGGTCAGTGATTGGAAGAGCCGCGAACCGCAGGGAACCAGACGTCCCACATGGGTGACTCTCAACATCACACGTTCAGACTGATGCGTGCGCCAGACGGACAGGTCTTCATGATAGGAATACACAGAGCTCGCTGATGGGTTTCCAGACTGCATGCGATAATTAAACTTTGAGGAATAACCTCTCGTCAAGTTTTGGTGTAGTATCAAAGAAGAATATGCACAGTTATCTAGAAGAAGTGACCGTGGCACTCCCAACCTCCTTTCCCAAGTGCACAGCTTCAGAGAGGTCAGAGTGCTCTCCACGACACCGACAGCGGAGTCAGCTGGGACGCTGCAGCTGCCTCGCGGTAAGCCGGCCGTCACCGAGGCCGGCGGAAAGGCCGAGCGATGCTGCCTGTCTCACTAATGGCTTCTCCACTCTTATCAATAAACTACCCATCTTCACAGTTCTCACTTTAAGTTCTAATACTGCAAATTATTCATAAACACAGCTCTTTTAAGAACATGAACAAAAAGAACCTGAAATTAAAAAAGAAATCAACCTGAGAACCAACTGATGCAGACCTGAGGTTGGCAGACTTCCTAAGAAAGGTCACGGGGTCAACTTTGAGGCCTGGTGGTCCAGGACCGTCTCCTGTGTGACTGCTCACCTCTGCGTCCGTGCAACAGCCGCCGCAGACACTCCAGAAGCAATGTGCATGGCAGTGTGCCAATAAAACTTTATTACAAACACGGCCCCCTCCCCAGAGCAGGGCAGGTCGGAGTTCACCAGCCCCTAACTTGGACGCTTCCCTGTGTTGGTGATGCTGGCAGTCAGATCGTGCTCCTCTATAGAATTCCCAGGGCTCCCCTCACTCCAAGTGCCGAAAAGTGACTGGTCTTGGGCCCCGTGTGCCAACCGTTCCCTCTGCCAGGAACATTCTTTCCTCAAGTTGGCTGCAGTGACTCCTCCCGACAGCCTGTGTGCTTCTATCCGCAGCGCTGACTGCCCCCAACATGCTGCACCCTGAGGATGTCCACTCAGTGCCCGTCACTGCCCCTGCAGCATCAGCTCTGCCTGGCACCCCTCACTATCCCGGCACCTGGAACAGGGGCTGGTGCACAGCTGGTGCAGAGTGAACAGACACGGCGTCTCCAAAGCATGGAAGCACCGACAGCTCACAGGGCAGCTAACTGTGCCATCAGCTGGTGAGCCGGAGGCTGTGAGCGATGCCCAGGCACTTTGTATCGTCGGCTATGACACGGACTGGATGGATGAGTGAGCTTGAGGCCCTGCACAAACATTACCAGAAGTAATCTCACCTTTAAGTCGTATTTCCTATATACAGACAGACGGTGGCTGAACACATTCCTGGTAACAATCACGTATATTTCCACGCCGTCGACATTAAGCCGGTACATGCCCAGGAACTGGGGGAGAAGAGTGATCCCGTGACATTCCACTATGTACTGCAGGGAAAACAAAGAAAATGGTGAAGGTCCAATCAGAACACGCTCTAGAGACGTAAAGCACAACTCTCCTGCCGATGACATTCACGCAAAGGAAAACCCTTCAGCCAGCGAGGTCCTGTTTACACGGGATCACCACACTTGCACTGTTTACTGATCAGATCTGTGCTTGCCACTTGTACACAGATACTAAGAAAATTCCGTTTTATCTCCGAAGAGATCCTTTTCCTAACACTTTAAACTCGTTTGTAAAGTTATAACTTGGATATAACAGTGCGAAGCAACAGGACAAGTGGTTGGTCCTTCCTGAAATTCTTTTGAGGTGAGGTCACACTCCATCCAGGCCTTCTATCATCTACTCCAGAATCCCTGACCATGACTTTACAAGGGGAAGGCTGGGCAACTTGACCATCAAGACTAGCTGCTGCTGCTATTTCTTTTTTAAACATTTATTTAAAGGACAGAGAGAGACAGACAGACACACACACATACATAGCTTCCATTTTTCAAATGCCTGCCACAGCCAGGGCTTGGTTGGGGCCAAAGGTGGGAGCCAGGAACTCAATCCAGGTCTCCCGCATGAGTGGCAGGAACACAATGAGTTGAGCCACCATTGCTGCCTTCCAGAGTCAGCACCAGTGGGGTGCTGGAGACAGGAGCCGGAGCTGGGTATTGAACCCAGGAACTCTCGTGGGGGATGCTAGCTTCCTTAACAGCATTGAAGCCACAATGGAGGAGGAAACCGTACCGCGCTGGGTCTCAGGAGTTAGCAGGGCTGAGTTCTGGCGTTCGTTTCCCAGAGACTTTAACATCTAGAGCTAAGCAGGGGCAAGAACGGGTCTCCTTGCTACCATGGATCATTTGCTCCTGCTCTATACACAGACGGGGATTCTCTGGCTCCGGGTTGTTATTCACCAAATCTGTTGGATGAACCCCGGGGCTGACATCATTTCCAAAGTGAGTTGCAAAAACACAACATGGCCTTCAGTCTTTAATGACCATTCTCCAAACAGCTCCAAGGGCCCACCAGATGGCGCTGTCTCCTGACTGGCAGACATAATATAAACAGGGTCCAGAGCAAGTTTAAAGTTTTCCTTTCCTTAAAAGCAGAGGAAAAACTTTTCAGAAAAAAAGTATGCCTATGACATATTTGAAATCTCCAGGCTAGTGGCCAGCATGAATAGCATGAGCTGAATACGGTAAACCCTGTGCACATTTACGCAGACGCCTGGGAGAACTTCGCCAGATGCTAGTAGTGGAATTTAGGGTGATTTTTATTTATTTATTTATTTTTTTGTCTATCCTACTTGGATTTTTCTTTTTTCCCCAATGGGAATTTCATAAAAAATAAAAGTAATTAGAATGCTTTCCTTTCAGACTTTTTAGTGGTATGCACTGTTAAATCAACTGATAATATTTAACCACCTTCGGTATTAAAAGCCTTTCATTTTTATGGGACGTGGGCACTGCAGGCAATGTCTTGATCTGCTGTGCCATGACACTAGACCCTTTAATTTGATGTATTTTCTGAGTGGTTTTACCTCAGCTTAGTATTTGAAATCGGATGAGTGTATCATTTTCTATTTCTCTCCTTTCAAAGTATAATCAATTAACTTGGAATTTTGCTAATGCAAAACAGGTCAGAAGTAGCCCTTGGCTGAAAAGAAAACTTTTCACATCGGAACTGTAGACATAAAAAGGGCAGTTGTCGGCTGCCTTTGCAGACAGGCGGGTGCATGGGCCTGAGGCACGGGGACCGGACCGCTGGGTTCTGCCGGGCGAGCACAGCCGGAAGGCGAGCAGCTGTGCGCTCCCGTCGGTGCCTCCGTGTTACGGGCGGTGGAGGCTCGGGCAAGTTCCTCATCCCTGTGCGTGTTAGTGTCCCCTTCCAGAAAATGCGCGCCTGGTTCCTGCCCCGAAGGCTGCTGGGCGGATGACAGACAACGAGGCTATCGCGGCACTTCACCCAGGAGCCGAGCCCCGCGCTCAAGATGGCGGTGATGGGGCTTCTATTCGCAGCTCTGGCACCGTCCGTGTGGTGCGTGAAACCAGCTCGCAGCGACGCCCTGGCTGTGTCTGGGATGCACTCTGCGGTGGGAACTTTCCAGGCCCACAACACACGACCCTGGGCCCCCAGCACCTGCCAGTGTCAGTGCGGCTGTCACTGCGTCTCTGTGCCACTCCGCTCAGATGGTTCTCGTCATGGGCTCCCTGTTAGACGCCCTGCTGAGACAGGCTCTCCTTGGTCAGGATCGGCATTCACGTTGCTGACTCTGCCCAAGAAACTTCGTGAATATTACTCAGAGAAGCTCTTCTGAGTTTTCTTTTTATCAGGGAAAAATACCCACAGGTTATATTCTGTGACAATCCCCCACACCTAATCTAAGGCTAGATCTGCTGGGGCCAGTGCTGTGCAGCAGGTTAAACCAACGCCTGCCACGCCAGCATCCCAAGTCAGAGTCCTGGCTGCCCTCCTTCCAATCCAGCTCCCTGCTGATGCACTTGGGAAAGCAGTGGAAGATGGCCAAGCCCTTGGGTCCCTGACACCCATGTGGGAGACCCAGATGGAGTTTCTGGCTCCTGGCTCCCGCCTGGCCCAGCCATAGCCATTTGGGGAGAGAATCTGCAGATGAAAGTGACCGCCTCTCTGCCACTTTCTCCTTCAAATAAATAAGGATAAAATCTTTAAAACATTTTTTAAGCAACACTAGATCTATCACTACACAGAATAAAACAGATCAAATTGGATCTAGTGGATGGGTGTTCAGCCCGGTGGTTGAGATGCCAGGATCCCACAGCAGTGTGCCTGGTGTTCAATAACTGGCACCAGCTCCCGATTCCAGCTTCCTGCTAATGCAGAGCCTGGGAGGCAGAGGTGATGGTCAAGTGCTTGGGTTCCTGGCATCCACGTGGAAGACCTGGGAGACCTGGATGGAGTTCACAGCTCCGAGCTCTCGCATTAGCCCAACCCCAGCTGTTACCAGGATTTGGGCAGTCAATCAGTAGATGGGGAGCACTCTCTCTGCCTCTCAAGCAAGGAAATGAAAAATTTTGAAAAATCCGAACTACTTCCTCAGTGTCTACGTGTACTGATGGCTCACCTAAGGGCTCTCAGATGAAAATTACAGATTATGAGTCTGCTTAAAAATCCTTGAGTACATAAACATATACAACACCACAACTCATCACATTTAAGTCTATCTAGGAGATCCCAGCACTACCAAACAGCAGAGGGTGCCAAGAGCATGGGAAGCATTTATGACCCAACATTTTGCAGAAGAGAACGTTCTATCCAAGGAGTGAGTTTCTGGCTGTGGGCCCAGGGCAAAGAATCCACTCACTTGTTCATAAAGGAACTCCAGGGCTGGAGGAGGCCACGGTCCTCCAGTACCACCATGCAGCCACTGACACCAAGGGGCCTGCAGGTAATCCTTTCAGCCTCTTCACCAGCTGACCCAGAGTACGCTAAAGTCTTAGCACCCGCGGGCTTATCTATAAGGACCCCTACGCACACAAATTACAAGAGGAGATCTCAATACCTAGGGGTTTGTGAATTCACGGCCATAGCTTTAGCTGGGGCTCTTGGCGCAACTCAGCCACTCCTGGTGCTGTGGGTCCAGCCGTTGCCTTCACTAACTGTGTGACCTCGGGTGAGTCACTCAACCTTGCCGAGGCTCCTGATTTAGAGACCAGGAGTAACAGCAGCTCCTAACCCACAGGGTTTTTGAGATGATTAAATTAGCAAACGATTGGGGCTGGCGCTGTGGCGCAGTGGGTTAATGCCCTGGCCTAAAGTGCAGGCATCCCATATGGGTGCCGGTTCAAGACCTGGCTGCTCCACTTCTGATCCAGCTCTCTGCTGTGGCCTGGGAAAGCAGTGGAAGATGGCCCAAGTCCTTGGACCCCTGCACCTATGTGGGAGACCTGGAAGAAGCTCCTGGCTCCTGGTTTCGGATTGGCACAGCTCTGGCCCTTGCGGCCAATTGGGGAGTGAACCATCGGATGGAAGACCTCTCTCTCTCTCTCTCTGCCTTGCCTATCTCTGTGTAACTCTGCCTTTCAAGTAAATAAATAAATCAGCAAATTATAAGTTCTTAGGACAGAGCCTATTGCAGGTTGTCGTGAAACAAGAGGACTTCAAGAAGTTCAAGGAAAAATGAAGTTCAGACAGAATTTAAGAACGTAGATTTTTATCACTCAACTTAAGCTCCATCAAAGTCAAGACACTATTATAAGAATTGACAGCAGTCATTTAGTTCACCCCTAAAGAGCTGAGGGTCCAGGGAATTGAACCACAGTAATGCCAACTTTTAACATTATTACCTGGAGAGAAAGGGGTGCCCCTTACAGAGCTTTTTGAAACAGAGAGAAATAGGGAGCCAGATGAGGACTCTCTCATAGGCAGATGCTCAATCATCTCCCACCAAGACTCTCACAGAACTGCCCGTTAGACGAGAGGAGCAGGAGCAGTCACGGGGAGGCCTCTCTGGGAGTCTTCATGTGGAGACTCTCGCTCCCGCTCTAAAGATACTCTACTAATAAGCAGATGTTACCAGCCCTTGGCCCTCCCAAAAGTCAACAGCAAAATGCTTCGAGCATCCCCACAAAAAACTGATGCTGCTACTTTTTTTTTTTTTTTTTTAAGATTTATTTATTTGGCTGGTGCTGCGGCTCACTAGGTTCTAGTCCTGGTCGGGGCGCCGGATTCTGTCCCAGTTACTCCTATTCCAGGCCAGCTCTCTGCTGTGACCCGGGAGTGCAGTGGAGGATGGCCCAAGTGCTTGGGCCCTGCACCCGCATGGGAGACCAGGAGAAGCACCTGGCTCCTGGCTTTGGATCGGTGCGGTGAGCCAGCCACAGTAGCCATTGGGGGGTGAACCAAAGGAAAAGGAAGACCTTTCTCTCTCTCACTGTCCACTCTGTCAAAAAAAAAAAAAAAGATTTATTTATTTATTTGAAAGGCTGAGTTAAAGAGAAGCAGAGAGAGAGAGAGAGAGAGAGAGAGAGAGAGCGAGCGAGAGAGGTCTTCTATCTGCTGGTTCACTCCCTAAATGGCTGCAACGGCCGGAGCTGGGCCAATCCAAAGCCAGGAGCCAGGAGCTTCTGCCAGGTCTCCCACACAGGTGCAGGGACCCAAGCACTTGGGCCATCCTCTACTGCTTTCCCAGGCCATAGCAGAAAGCTGGATCAGAAGTGGGCAGCCAGGCCTGGAACCTTGCCTATATGGAATGCCGGCACTGCAGGTGGCGACTTTACCCACTACACCATGGTGCCGACCCCATGCCTTTTGCTCTTAAGCAGTCTGCTTTGCTTTTGACTGGACCATGCCTTCCTCTTGGTAGCCACTGCTTTGATGGTGCTTTCTCTGCAGGACTGTGCTGGTAACGCCATGTTTCATCTCCTGTTCTGATCCTTCAATGGGACGCTTCATGATCTGGATCTCATGTGTTCCAGGGTTTCTGGAAAGCTCTGCTCCTGCCTGCAGCTGATCTGGCTGTAGCAATTTTGGCACCCGTTGAGCAGAGTTGGCTCCACTTTAATTTTTCAGTCAGAATTGCATGAGCTGGACCCGTTGGAAGATCGATGGTGTTGGCTGCTGCTTCTACCGCTGATCGTCAGTCTCTTCCATCAAGGCATGAATGGGATAACTCTGTCCCCTGTAAACTGATGCATATGGTCTGCTACTGCAGCCTTCAACACCAGCACTGTCTGTCTCTTCTTAAAATGAGCTCTCCACTTGTAAACTGCTGATTTCTTGGGGGTGTCGTCCCCTCCAACTTTCTGCGAAGCACCAACAATCTTACCATTCCTCCACCCAAGCTGTAATCATGAATTTGATGTTTGTCCTTGTTTCAGTTATTTTTAAAGATTGATTGATTTATTTCAAAGGCAGTCTTACAGCTCACTCAACAAATGGTCGACAACAGTCAGGACTGGGTCAGGCTGAAGCCAAGAGCCAGGAGCTTCTTCTGAATCTACCTCGTGGGTACAGGGGCCCGAGCACTTGGACCATCTTTTGCTGTTTCCCAGGTGCATTAGCAGGGAGGCAGATTGGAAGCAGAGCAGCTGGGACTTGAACCCATGCCCACACAGGATGCCAACGCTGCAGGCTGTGGCTTAACCTACTGAACTACAGCATTGCCTCCCCTTGCTTCAGTTTTATCAGATGTCATGTTGCTGTGTTGGGGGCTCTTTTCAGACTGATGCCTTGTTCTTTTAGTGTCTGTAGCTAGCAGGAGCTTGCTTTGGTGTAAAACATTTCTGAAATCTGTGCATATCTCCCCCCTCAACAATGTGCATTTTCCATGAACTATACAAAAATGTCTTCTACAGAAATGGTTTCTGTCATCTGAACCTTTTCCATTTTCTTCAGGCCTCAAAATCCCTCTCTCAACATCCATTCATACATTCATTTAAAAAACACTTATTATGCATTATGCATCCATATAATGCCCAGCACTGTGCTGACCACACAGGAGAGACTGATCCTCCACCAAAGGGACGACGGAACCCTCTGGCAGTGAGGGCCTCGGCTTCCTCTTCCTGTTGCCGAATCTCCCACAATCTGCTGGGCAGCTCCAGTGGGAGGCCGGAGGGTGGCGCTCGCGAGTCGCAGCTCTGCAGTCCCCCTGCGCCCCATGTTGTTGGCTTCTCATGCTTTACCCACCTCCTCCCCTAACCCCGACTGTCATCAAAGGTGCTACAGTTTCTCCTGGAAAACAAACATAACAAAACAAAACCAAAAGGAGAAACGCTCCCTCCACAGCAGAGACATGGTGGCCGGGGGCAGCGCCAGGGCACCGGGCTCATCGGGACACCCACTCGCCAGGTGTTAGTATGTGAGCCCTTCTGTTTCAGAGGAGCACGTTCAAGTACTTGGAGAAGAAAACTCTGTGTAATTTGAGATACTTTAAAAAAAAAGGATGTAAATATGGTAAAAACATTAATAACTCTTCAATCCAAGTAATGGGAATAAGCTATCAATCCTTTTTTATGTTTGAAAGTTTTTATACCAAAAAGTAAAAACAAAGCCTCTTTGGTTGGTCCTGCCTCCTTTTCTACCCATGGGCTCTCTCTTGATCAACCTTACAATGCTGTCTACACTGACGTGACAGCACTTATTTCTGGTTCCGCCCTACTCCCCACCCATTCTGTAACTCACTCTGCCTCTCACCTCCTCAGCGCACCTCTCCCACTAAGGCCATCAGTGACCCCGGAGAGGCTAAAGGCGACGATGCTTGTCGCCTTTCTCTTGCTTGGCCCTTCCTGGCCGGTGTTCTTCCTGTGGCTGTGCAAACACTGTGTGCTCCTCGCTTCTCTCCTTCCACTCTTGGCCGATTCTTCCTCCTCTCTGTGCCCATTAAACACGGATTTGCTCAGGGCTTCAACCCAGGGGGCCTGGGACCGTCTCGTTCTGCAGATTGTAGGCCACCTCAGCCAGCGCTGTGTTTCTGCTTCTGTCTGCACCCAGTAGCCCTCCAGCTCATTTCCAGTCAACAGCCTTTCCTGTGAGGTGCATATCAACACAGGATTCAGCCAGTTCATACGGCTTCCCTGCCCGACGTCAGCTCTATGAAGGGGTCACTGGACCCATTTTGTTCTATGTGAACTCTCCAGAACTCAGCAAGACCTAGCATGTAAAAGCTTAACTTCATTAATTACTGTTGAATAAATAAATGAACGGGGCAATTAAAAAATCCAAGATTTTTAGAAAAAGATTTATTAATTTATTTGAAGGGAAGAATTACAGAGAAGTAGAAGCAGAGGCAGAGAGAGAGAGAGAGGGAGAGAGAGGTCTTCCAATTGCTGGTTCACTCCTCAAATGGCCCCAACAGCTGGAGCTGGGCTGATCCAAAGCCAGGAGCCAGGAGCTTCTTCTGGGTCTCCCACATGGGTGCAGGGGCCCAAGGACTTGGGTCATCTTCCACTGCTTTCCCAGGCCACAGCAGAGAACCGGATCTGAAGTGGAGCAGCTGGGTCTTGAACCAGTGCCATATGGGATGCTGGCACTGCAGGCGGCAGCTTTACCCATTATGCCAAAGTGCCAGCCCCCAACATTTTTTTTTTTTAACAGATGCGTATTGCCTATCTTTATAATTAACACCATGACTCTCACCTCCAGGTGTTGTAAATATGAAAATTCTGGATTCTGAAGGCAGGAAGACAATCCAGGGTGATTTATGGTGAAAGGGGAGCCCAGGCTTTTTCTCATGATGGCCGTGATAAATGAAGGACATTACACGAGAAGAAAGGCAGGAAAAAAGATGGCATGTGTCAGCCACGAGGAGAACAAGGAGTAGCCGCCAAGTAATTGCTTAAGGATGTTAATCTGGTAAGTGCTGCGGTGCTGGGAGCGACTCTGGGGTGGGCGGGGAGAGCGCCGACACAAGCGGTTACTGCACATGCGTGCGTGGCGACCGTGACCCCGGGGCTCTGGGGAAGGAGGCAGAGAGGAATCGCGACGCTAGTGATGACCAAGCTGTCGCCGAAAGTGGGTGAAGAATTCTGTTCTCGGATTTACACGGAATTCCCACTCAAAAGTCTCCCAGCTTCCTGAAGCGAACATGGACTCAGAGAATTGGTCCCACTGGCCCCTGTAACCTCAGGGCCACGTGCGCAGCGACTGCAGTGGCACACGGGGCCTCCATGGTCCAACCCAGGGAGAAAGCTGCAGAAGTACAGATAAGGGAGACAAGGCCTGCGATGACACAAGCAGGCCCAGGTGCCGCGGAGAGGGAGGGAGGGAGGGAGGGAGGGAGCCCACCACCACCAGCACCTGATGCGTCCCTAAGGAGCTTTCCAGGGAATGACTACATTTTAAATGAGAATAGGAATTCCCAATGTCAGGGACTCTCCATAGGATAAAAACTTGCCAAAAATGAGTAACTGTGTGTGTGTGAGTGTGTGTGTGCATGCGTGTGTTTATAAAGTGGGACAATGTTTTATAAATATTAGAGAGGCTAAAAAGTTATTTCTGTCCTGCACTGCTTTTAGGATCACAACTCTGAGCACCTTTCCTGCAAAACACCAACATCATAGACAAATTAGCAGAATAACTTGCCAATGAATGCTTCACAAAGGAGAGGGGGTCCCGGGGGCCCCACGATGCATGCTTTGTGTTTGTTAACTGTCTGTTACTCCGCATGAGCATCCTCTCGTCTTCAATGGTCACAAACGCCCTCGGCAGCTATAAGCTTCTTGTTAGCGCTGTGGATGCAACCACAAGGCGGTCTGAGGGATCTGTTTCACTTCCAGGTTACGAGAACCGAAAAGCGACAGCTTCGTCCTCAGGGCCTCTCTAAGAGAGGAACAAACACGCCTTCCACTTTCAGCCACAGGGTCTGGATGTGGCCACCGGGCACGCCTTCCCCACTGGTATAAGCACAAACCTGCCACGGATTTACACACTCGGCAGGAGCCTGGCCGGTTCCTGTCCATGGCCACTCTGAGATCCCCAGGGAGACAAGGCTGAATATGCACCAAACACGCCTCAACCCTGGCCACTCCATGTGTGGCTCACAAATGCGGAGCATACATCAGACCAGAGATTCTCATCCTGGCAGAGCCACAGCACAGCATCTCTCCTTTGGATGGCTCCTCACCACACACTACCCGTCCCACCCTCTGTTATTTCCACCTCCTGGGGCTCTCCAGCTCACCTGTTTCCCTCATCCCAAACCTAGACACTCTGCCTGGCACCAGAGGCGGCAGCCCTGGCCCACAGGTGCTCAGTGCAGCCATGCGCACAGCCTGCATCTGAACACAGGCTGAACATGCACTCCCGATGTTGGAACAGGCGAATGTGAGCACCATCAGCTCTTACTGCACCTCCTGTGTAAGGACACTTGTTCTGACACTCTCGGTGTTAAACTCGCTGCGTGTCATTAAACGGTGCACATTCCTGCATTCTCACAGCTGTGTGACACATGTCATCGCCCTTCATTATTTATCGTGCAGTGGCTTCTGTTTTTTCTAAGACTGCTCTCAGAAATTTTTATATTGGTTGGTAAGGTTTAGCCTGTAGCCTCCATTTCTAACACTAACACTTTTCTGCCCTTTAAAAAAAAAATTTAGAAATGATGCCAAGGTGACAATTAAAGGCAAACAAATGTCCCCTGTTCCCAAGCCTCCCTTAGAAGTTTTTCCTGGGCGGCTGCAGGCCTGTTAGGACCGCAGTGCAGTGATGAACTGGAAATGCAGCAGCCACAGCTCCTCCTGCCTTCGTTCCTCCCCTCTGAGGCTCCCACCAAGAAGAAGGTGCGTTGTGAATCCCGATCTGTTGCTCTTCTCATGCAAAATGCATCGCACGAGAACGTTCACAGCTGACTGAGGTTTCAGCAGCCCGGTCCTAAGTGAGGCTCTGCAAGGGATAAATATTTATACCTCCGCATGACAGGGTGAACCTGGGCTCCGGCTTGCGGAAATTGCTGTTATTATCGTGTTTCACTCATTTTTTTTTCCCAAGGCTGGAAGTGACAATTTAATATAGTGTCAAATTAATACTTCAATGCAAAGTCTTGTTTCATTGAATGTTTTTGAAAGGTTGAATTATCTGTAATCCGTATTGTGCCTCTGGCTATGTTTACAGCTCACTCCAGCAACACAGAAAGGTGGGAGGGAGGGAGCGCGAAGAGAGAGGGAGGGGGAATAAAAAAACAAGCCAGCCTGAAATTATGGATTGCGTTGTTTTAGAATGGCCAAACAAATAGATCATCCAAATTTTCCTTGAATTGGTGTCTTGCTATGTTTTAGGATAATGGCTATGAGGCTCCATTAATAGAATTTTCATTTTGATTTCAAATAGCTTTAAAGTAAAAAAACAATGTAAGGATGACTACATTTAAACGAATATGGAAACTAAACTTCACTGCCTTTCGTACATCTCAGGAAAAGGCTTAAAAGGGACAGGATCCTCTGCAGCGCTTTCAAGCACTCCCAGAACTGGGATGCTGCAGGATATACCCAAGCGCCAGTGCTGACGCGCCACTGCCACTCCCTGCACACCACCACCCAGACCCGGGAGGCCCGTCACTGTTTCATCACATGCAGCGATGCTGTCAAGCACACGGTGACGCTCTTTATGGCGTCCACTGCAGTAAGTGCACAGTGGCTGCTCCAGGTGTCACCACTGGGGAGTCCAGGTGTATCAAAGACAGGAGGGCCCCTGAACCAGCTCCCTACTCTCTCATGAGGAGCTGGCCCCTCAGTGACCTGTGCCTGGGGTCAGGGGGCAAACATCCAAGCAGGTGAGGAGTTGAGGGGTAGCAGGGGCCTGGGGAGGAGGGGCGGCACACAGCCAGATGATGCTGGCAGAAGCCCACCTGTGGAGGGACAGAGACCCCAGTCAGGTAGGGGAAGTAAGCCTGGGGGCTCCCACTCATGGCAAAACCCTCGCAAGGAGCTGCAGAGTCCTGGAGTAGCAGCCCCCACCCAACCCAAAGTCTCTGGAAAACAGCCTGCTGAGGCCTTCCCCGATTAAGGCTAAGTGATCTGAGTGAGACCATCCAGGAAGGGAAGGCAGGTGCTGCAGGCATGATGGCTCGGGAGCCAGGCTCGATGCCCTCCTGGGAAGGCCTTGCCGCCCCTGCTGGGGGAGTGCGGTCAGCACCTCCACCGCACTGCAGCCCGGGGGGCATGCTACACGGTGCCCTGCAGCTGGGCTGAGGCCTGTCAGGACCTGGGCTCATGTCTCCCTTTGCCCACCCCTGCTTCTTCCTCCTCCCTCCACTTGGCCTGACAGTCAGCAGACCCAGAAACTGCAAATTCAGGATCCCAGGACCTGCAGAACTCGGCACGATGAGAAACGCATCAACAGGGATGCATACAATGCTGGAAGAAATACAGTGTGACCTCAGACATGAGCTTGGGCGCTGTGGACGGAGACACAGCACTGAGAGGAAGCATCCCTGGGCAGGTGCAATGGCCGAGGAGAGGAGCAGGGCTGGACGGTGCCTCTAGGGCACGTGGCCAGAGCTGGGCAAAGGTCTGGGGGTGCCCAGTGCAAAAGCCCCTACCTCGGCGTGCGAGGCTAGGGTGACAGCGTCACACACACACAGCTGTGGGAGGGTCAGGAGGAGACAGGGATGTTTCACATGCAAACAGCAGGCTACAAGTGGCCCGCTGGCAAGCTACAGGGCATGTTTTGGCCCACAGGAAGGCCACAGATGGCCAACGCTGTCCCGACATTCCTGAAAGAGAGAAGCCCTGCTGGCAGCAGGGGGAAGGAGGGGGCTCACCCGAGCCTCACAGTCTTCCAGTACCCACGGGCTGGACACTCGAGCAGGCCTGCAAGCTTCCACTGACCGTCCCTCCAGAATACGCCCAGGAGGCCATGGGATGTCCAGACAGCAGGCACCGCCCTGTCCCTCACCAGGGGCTTGGTGGGATGTCAAGTACAGTCAGACCTGCGGGATTCTTGGGTCTGTGCACAGGGAAAGGCCCAGGAACACAGGCGCACCACGCGTGTGTGTGTTAGTAAAATGGTGCAGTCTTATCTGTGGCGCGATCTACACCCCTGCCACCATTGCTGGAAGCCAGGTGACCACACGGCCCAACCACAGGTGTCAGCTCCACCCCCACCCTAATGGGATTCGCTGTTCCTACTTCCCTGCCCCCTCTCTGGCAAAGGTTTAACAGGACCTGATCTTGTACGTGTGTGTGTGCGCGTGCGTGTCTCTCTCTCTTCTGCTCTCCTCTCTCTCCTTCGTCCCTTCCCTCCAGTCTGTCAGGTTTCCCCACCAATAAACCCTTTCCCTTACTCCAGTGTTTGGTGTGGTTTGTGGCAGCCTTCCAGGGCCGACCACCCCCTGCCCCCCCACCAAGAGGGGGAGGAGTCCACTCTGCTGAGGCCTCTTCCTGTGAATGGGACCACAGGGCTACTGTCCCCCAGGGAAGCATACACAGATGCACTCTAAGGAGGCTCCCCCAGAATCAGGAGTTCACGCTCAAACCCTGCACTGGAGTTTGAGCTACTAACTGGCTCACCTGGCACAGAGTTCAGATTTTGGGAGCATAACTTGTGGATTCAGCTAAAGTTAATAATTATTTCCCAAATATAAAAGATGAGAGGAGATTTCAGGTTACTTTATTAAGTTTTCAACCTACTGACTACTTCGAAATAAAACATAAATGAATTTCAACCTTGTATTTCAAAAGCTTGAAGTTAGGTGTTCATAGTATGAATATTTTCATCAAGTATTTTCTGGTCATCTACACAGGTGCTGGCTAAGTGAGACTCTCCCAGGGTCTGGTGCTGTGACACAGCTTGTTAAAGCCCAGTTCCCTAAAGTTACAGCTTCTAAAATGTTACAGACAGTGCCTCTTTGTTTTAATTAAAACTGAAGCTGCCTCATTCCAAAACTCACAATGAATTCAGGTCGGGGGGGGGGGATACCAGTCAATTTAGGAGAAATGAGACATTCAAGAGGCTCTTCATCATTTTTTTTTTTTTTCCTTTTTAAGTGTTCTTCCAACATGGTTTGGCAAGTCAGGTGATAAACACTATTTCTAGGACTTGAGTTTGTGGTAGCCTAGCAAGAATGCGAAGAAAAGGATACTTACACCAAAACATGACTTTCCCACCCATGTGAAACAGAAAACCCAATGAGGGGAAGGAGTCTTACTGGAGTTTGCTGCACTTAGTGGGCAGTCTTCCACTGGTCTGAGAGAGGGCGCTGCCCTCTCAGCACACGGTGGAAATTAAGGCAGGATTTAGGCAGCATAGAAAGAATAGGGCATGATACCAGAGCCCGGACAAAAGAAATCCAACTTCTGAGGGTTCACATCCTGGTAACTCTGCACCAGTGCTACACTCTGTCAGAAAGCAGGCCCCCTAGTGGACGGAACAGCCAGTGACTGGATTCCGGGCGGAGGGACTCCCACCCTCCACTGGGGAGGGAGGAAATGGCATGAATACAAGAATGGCCTGTAATTACCCTTAGGCGGCAGACCCTGTTCTGAGCATGTTGTAAACACGAGTCCACTTAATTAGTGCAATGGCAATGAAGCAGGTGCTCCTATCCAAGCATATGGACAAGGAAGTAAGTGTGCAGAGGTTAGGCAACTTGTCCAAGGTCAGGGGCAGAGCTGAGACTTGAAGGCCACTGGCTGGCTCCGAACCCCTGCTCCCTATCATCTGCCACACGTAGCACGCTGCTGGCAGGTGCGCTGTGTTGGAAAATCAGTCCCAGTGAGCAGCACTCATTCAAACAGCCAGCAGGTGCCACGTCTCTAAGGGCTGCCACGACAAGGCAGCAAGTGTGGGTGGGCGTTATTTCATGGACACAAAGAAGAAAGGAAGAAAAAAGGGCACCCAAGAAGTGAACGCTATTAGAAAGAGCAGCCAGTGTATCCCCAGGAGGGGCCTCAGAGAGCCCACGGCAGGTGTGGTGCTGCAGCTGGACAGAGCTCAGCTACCGCCCTGACTTGGGCAGCTCAGGAGCACAGCCCACGAGCAGCAAAACTGCAACCCAAAGCGACAGGAGTGGCAGTCACCGCGCAACAGGAGACAGGACTGTCTGAGACTAGACACAGCCCCTGGAAGGGGTCTAGGCCTCTGTAGAGTTGGGGTGGGGGACTGGTCCTAGGCTCTGACTCCTGAAGGTGAGCTGGAACAGCACGGGAACCACGGCACGGCAGAGGCTCTCCCTGGGACCGTGTACCATGCTGTGACCTTGGTCCACTCAAGGTCAAGAGAGGCGTGTGAGGACATTCCCACGGTGGACAGCACTAGTGAGGGCCCAGAGGCTGTGTGCACTGCACCTGTCCCTGCGGTACAGCCTGTGTGGTACAGCGGCCTGGAAGGACACCTTTTTAAAAGGTCTGGGGCTGGCACTGTGGTACAGTAGGCTAAGCCTCTGCCTGCAGTGCCGACATCCCATATGGGCACCAGTTCGAGTCCTGGCTGCTCCACTTCCGATCCAGCTCCCTGCTAATGTGCTTGGGAAAGCAGTAGAGGATGGCTCAGGTGCTTGGGTCCCTGCACCCATGTGGGAGACCCAGAAGAAGAAGCTCCTGGCTCCTGGCTTTGGATCTGCCCAGCTCCAGCTGTTGTGGCCATTTGGGGAGTGAACCAGTTGATGGAGGTCCCTCTGTTTGTAATTCTACCTCTCAAATAAATAAAAATCTTAAAAATAAAAAAAAGGTCTGCAGCTTCCATGTGTGTTCCAGGGCTGTCGCACGGTTGCTGTTGCACAGCGAGTCAGGTGTCTGAGTCCTCTCTATGGGGAACACCCTGGAGACAGCCGGATCAGACCTGCCATCAGTATCAGTTACTGTTTTCCTCCTGAGTCTTGCTTTCCTTTGCATCTTCGGGCACCACTGCTCTGGTTGCCCTTTCTACTCTGGCTGCTGGGAAGCTCAGGTCAAACCGGTGGCCCTCAAAACAGCAAGTGTGTTGCCGAACGAAACTTCAGGCTCACTCCAGGCTCCATTTTGTGCCTTTCACCGCTTCTCCTACCTTATTCTATCTTGTATTTCACATTTCTTTGAAGACCACCTTAAATCTGCCGGGATGAATGAACGGAATAAGAAAGCTGTGTGGGGAAACTGAGGCGGACTCTGCCTAAGTAACCAGCCCCAACAACCAAGGACCTTCGTCTCTGCGTCCTTACAGTCAGCTGTGGTAATACTGGCTATTCTCAATCTTTGGGACCCTTTAAATTGTACTTAGAATATTCTGTTTCTAAGAAGAAAGAAAAACATAGGTGCTGGCTAAATGAGATGCTCTCAGGGGCTGGTACTTTGGCGCCCAGGCCTGCAGCGTCGGCATCCCATATGGGTGCCGGTTTGAGGTCCAGCTGCTCCACTTCCGATCCAGCTCACTGCTAAAGTGCCTGGGAAAGCAGCGGAGGATGGCCCAAGCCCTTGGGGCCCTGTAAGCATGTGGAAGACCCGAAAGAAGCCCATTGCTCCTGGCTTCTGATTAGCTCAGCTCTAGCCATTGCGGCCATTTCGGGAGTGAACCAGTGGATGGAAGGCCTTTCTCTCTATGTCTCTACCTCTCTCTGTAACTCTTTCAAATAGATAAAATAAATCTTTAAGAAAACAATGAGACTCTCCCAAATAAACAGCACACCAGGAAAAGACCGATTTTGTAGAAGTAGAAAGAAGGGAACTCTGCAGCACTGTTCAAGCTCCTGCAGTGCGTCCTAGACTTATTTAGATCCTCAGCATATTTTATGTACTATCTGGACATGTCAAACCCCTGTATGTTAGGTTACAGTAACTACTTAGGGAAAATGTTTCAAGTTATGATCCCTGCAGAGTCAAAGGGTTCTGAATTCAGAGTTGTCATCCCGAGGTTGACAGCTGAATTCAGGGTCACACTTTATTTTTTGAAAGATTTATTTATTTATTTGAAAGTCAGAGTTACAGAGAGGCAGAGACAGAGAGAGAGAGAGAGAGCTCTTCCATCCGCTGGTTCACTCCCCAAATGGCTGCAACAGTGGCTAGAGCTGGGCTGATCCGAAGCCAGGAGCCAGGAGCTTCTTCCAGGTCTCCTACACACGTGCAGGGGCCCAAGGACTTGAGCCATCTTCCACTGCTTTCCCAGGCCATAGCAGAGAGTTGGATTGGAAGTGGAGCAGCTGGGACTTGAACCAGCACCAATATGGGATGCTGGCACTGTAGGCAGCAGCTTTACCTGCTACACCACAGCTCCGGCCAGAGTCATGCTTTATTAGAACAGTATCCTAGCCACTCACCAGGTAATATAAGAGCCAACATTTGCTTTGCCGGCACTGTGCCAATCCAAAGCCAGGAGCCAGGTGCTTCCTCCTGGTCTCTAATGTGGGTACAGGGGCCTAAGCACTTGGGACATCCTTCACTGTCTTCCCGGGCCACAGCAGAGAGCTGGACTGGAAGAGCAGCAGCCGGGACCAGAACCCGGCGCCCATATGGGATGCCGGCGCCACAGGTGGAGGATTAACCAAGTGAGCCACGGCGCCGGCCCCTATTGTTTTCTTAATTTGGGAAGGAGGGGTAGGGAGGAGGAGGAAGAGAGACAGAAGAGAGCTTCTTCATCTACTGTTCCATACTCCAAATGTCCACAATGGCTGGGGGTGGGGCTGGGCTGAGGCCAAAGTCAGGAGTAAGGAACTCAATCCAGGTCTCCCACATGAGTGGCAGGAACCCAGTTACTTAGGCCATCACTGCTGCCTCCAAGGGTCTACATTAGCAGGAAACTGGAGCTAGGGGCCAGAGCCAGGGAACGAATCCAAGCACTCCAGCATGGGAAGCGGGTGTCTTTAATGCTAAATGCCTGCCTCTACTCTGCCACTTAGAAATTTCCTTTATGAACGGCAACAGCACGAGCACTGTAGAACAAAATGCAGAAGGAACAGATGTTATAAAATATTTATTAGATGACAAATGAATTTAGATTTTGGCTAAGGCTTTTAGAAAATAAATTATAGGCAGTGCTATGTTTCCAGAAACAGAATGTGGTCCGAATATTTTCTATAGGTTTTACTGTGAGCAGAACACAATTGATCGCATTTGCAAAGACTGGAAGAATAAGCTAGGCCAGGAAATAATGCATGATGTCAGAGCATAAGCCGCCACCACAGCAGTGCTTTGAAAGCCCTTTGAACAGATAGCTCAGTGCTCACAGATCCAAACGGGCACTGC
The DNA here is from genome assembly GCF_964237555.1 of Oryctolagus cuniculus. Classification (NCBI taxonomy): domain Eukaryota; kingdom Metazoa; phylum Chordata; class Mammalia; order Lagomorpha; family Leporidae; genus Oryctolagus; species Oryctolagus cuniculus. The sequence continues at coordinate 48,819,464 of NC_091444.1, forward strand.
CTTCAAGGCAGCACTCCGAGAGGCGACACCTAATAAATGTGCTTGCTGAAACTCCCCAAATCCTTCCATCCAGCACTAGGGCCCAGGGCACTTTATTTTGTGACAGCTGATTTTTATCTTTAAGAGATTTGGGGCTTATTTAGGTAAGAAAGCAAAGCATGACTCTGCTGTGGACTGAATGCCTGTGTCCTCCAAAATCCCCAACGCCCAACACCATGGCATCTGCAGGTGGGGCTTCAGGGAGGCAATTAATTAGGTCAAGGAGGCTGGGGCCCTCCGAATGGGATTAGCGCCCTTACTAGAGGGGCTGAATCCCTTTCTCTCTCTCCCCTTGTGAGCAAGGCCAGGGGGACTGCCCTCACTGGGACCTGCTCACGCTAGCACCCTGCCAGCCGACCTCTGGTCTAGAACTGGGCATCTGGCCTCGTGGTGAAGCCACTGGTTGGGACACCCATGTCCCATGCCTGCAGTGCCTGGGTACCATTCTTGGCCCTGGCTCCTGATTCCAGCTTCCTACTAGCGGCCTCAAGTGACTGGATTCCTGCCACCCACGTGGGGGATGTGGATTGCGTGGTTTTTTTGCTACTGGCTCTGGGCCAGCCTGACCCACTGTGGGCATTTGCAGAGTGGACCAGCAGATGGCAGCCCTTTCAGAAAGTCACCAGGTCTGCGGTGCTTTGTTGCGACAGCCTGAGGAGGCGAAGGCTGTAGAGGCAACAGTGAGTGTGTGCTCCAGGCAGGGATCGGTGCCAAAGTGACTGCTGCGACGTTGCACCGGCAGTCCTATCTGTGTCACAAGACTACACCTTCTCAGAATGACCTCACTGCTACGAACTACTGTTAAAAGATAGGTATGATCTTACCATGATGCTACCACCACCACCCATACCACACGGCATGTGAGGCAAACGCTGCGCTAGGTACTTGCCCCACATTTCCCAGTTAATCCTCAGGCCTCCAGAGCTATGTGTTATTAGCATCCCCAGCACACAAATGAACAAAAAAGGCCTCAGAGTCAAGACAGCATGTGGTTAGCAAACGACAGTACTGGATCTGAACCCGGAACCCTCTGACTTTGGACGTCACGCTCTTGGTACTGCACAGTGAGGCCTCTAGCAACGAGGCTGGGATCTGTGAACATGGGCAAACCAGCCCTGGAACAGACTGCACGAGCCAGAGCCTGCTGGTGCCCAGGGCAGTCCATTTTACCCCCAGGGCGATCAGGAAGGGATGATGCTCGGAGAAACCCGAGTGCAGCCCGGCACTCACCTTTGGAAAGCAGAGAATTTTCCCAACAGCTGTCGGTGAGCCAGGAGGAGCCGTGACAGGGAGAGCAGGTGGGATTTGGGGGTCTAAACGGATAAACACTCAGAGCTCAGTGACTCATTTCTGGGGCAGGCAGAGAGGATTCTAGAAGTTACCAAGTCTTAGGTGGTGGTCACTGAACCCACCGCACAGAAGGGTGCTTAGCATAAAAGCGATAGTGATCTTTACGGCATAAGCAGTCCCGAATGCTGTCAGTAGTCTGGACACAGCGATCTGAGAGCCGGGCCAGAGGTGACAATGCTGGGCGTGTTATCATTTCCCAACTGTGCGTCCAAGCCTTTGGCCTTGATCATGACGCGTCATGAACGCTAACCCCCTCAGGGTCCCAAACGAAAACAAAGACGTTACCTGGTGGTATTTCTTCAGGATGTTGTGCATCTCGGCCACGTCTTCGCTGGTGATGGTCTTGATGACGTATCTCTTGTCGTAGGACGTGTGGAACCGTGCCCCGCTGCGGGCCTGCGAGTCGTTGGGAAGGGGTGCGCTTCTGGTCAAGGAATTCTTCCCGGAGCGGGACAGGGGTGGACGGGTGGGAGGGGAGGGAAGAGAATCGGTTAAAGGGGTGGCTTTTCTGATGCCCAGATGAGCTGTCGTCATAGCAAGTGTTCAAGAGCATCTGTGTTGGGAATGAACCAATCAGCAGGATGACAACATCTTGCGGCTCTCAGAGCTCAGGTGGCCAGCCTCGCAGATGAAAGGGCATCAGCTTGACTATTACACCACGCTCTTAAGGTGGGCTGGGGGCTAGAATTGTGATCAGAGTTACTTTATTCACCTGGTTCTTCTTTTCAGAGCTGGACAGGAGCTCCAATTTTTCTTCTGAATAAAGTTAGGAGCCAGTTATGAAACCAAGGTCGACCGTCCCCTGCTATCTCTGTGTGTGACAGGCGCTGGGCCAAGACCTCGGCCAGGCCATTCCCCTGGCTCTGGTAACATCCCTACGCTACGTTCACGGTCATTGTCCTCATCACTCTATGCGTGATGCATGCTGGGGAAAAAGGGGTGGAATAAACAGGCCAAGGCCACAGCGCCAGTAAGGGAACAGCTGGAGTTCCAACTCAGGCATGGTCGGCTCAGAACAAGTCGTTGACCAGGGACCGCGGCCTCCTGGGCTATGCCCCAGAGGAGGGAGGCAGGGGCCCGGGCCTCAGCATTCTGAAGCCTGCTCTGGTCCAGCCTCCACTCCACCGAGTCTGAGTACTCGTGGCTCCCTGCGGGGCAGACGAGGAGGAGCTGGGAGCAGAGGCTCTGAGCAGGGGCTTTTCTGGCGTCTCTTAGTGCAGCGTCTGGCTCATGCTGTGTACGTAGCCGCCAGGTAAGCCTGGTGTGGGAAAGCTTAGACGGATAATTCTAAGTTCAGGGGCTGGAAGCCGCACCTCCTTCGCTCTGAGTTGCCATGTTCACCTACCTGTCAATCGGGGACTCCTCCCTAGAAAGTACCTCCTCTTACCCGGGATGTGAGAGTGGTACCACATAAACACTTCTGTTTTTCTAAGCTCATAAAAAGCCAGGTAGCACAGAAGCTTGGGCTCTCCCCCTCGTGGACTCAGGATGGGCAGAGCAGGGTATAGTAATTCCCTTTCCCTGGCCAACTCTCCCTAAATAAAGCCCTAATGGGCCTGTGTATTTTTCTTTCCTTTTTTTTTTTTTTTTTAAGATTTATTTATTTGGAAGTTAGAGTTACAGAGAGGCAGAGGCAGAGGCAGAGGCAGAGAGAAAGAGGTCTTCCATCTGCTGGTTCACTCCCCAAATGGCCGCAATGAATGGAAGCTGAGCCGATCTGAAGCCAGGAGCCAGGAGCCTCTTCTGGGTCTCGCAAGCAGGTGCAGGGGCCCAAGGAGTTGGGCCATCCTCCCTTGCTTTCCCAGGCCACAGCAGAGAGCTGAATAGGAAGTGGGGCAGCCAGGACTTGAACCCGTGCCCATATATGGGATGTCAGCACTGTAGGTGGAAGCTTTACTTGCTATGCCAAAGTGCTGGCCCTGGGCCTGTGTATTTTTCTCACTTTGTAAATAAAGTGTATCATACTGCATGCCATGTTTATGCCTATACTTAGAATTCTTTTCTAAGTAAAAGACAAGAGTCTGGAAATTTAATTTAAGTCCAGCCTAGCCCACAACAAGCCTACCCTCCTCTCATGCAGGCTCTTCCATTGTCTCTCCCCCTTACAGCATCTGGAAGCCTCTTGCCCATGCCCCACCTTCCTTGCCCTGGCCCTCAGACCCTGGCTTGGCACAGCCCTGCCCCTAGAAGCCATCCCTGCTAACTGCCCTTGAGTTGGCTCCAGAGGTGCAGTGGTTCTCCTGCTCTGCTAACACCCCCAGGCCATGGTCATGGTTACTACCCAAAGGGACCACACAGACCTCGCCCCACCACTTCCTCTCCTTAATGGGCAATCGAAGACTGCAGTGGGCCAAAGGTGGTCTGGGTCACGGAACAGAGAGGTCTTCAGGGGAAGGTGCTGTTTCTGCCCCAGGCATTTTCCATGGAAAAGTCCCCTTCCTCCCAGCATCTCCAAGGCTCCCCGTCTTGCCCTTTCTCTCTAGATGAAACCCCAGAGGACTGAACAGGGATGAGGCAGAATCGAGTCACAGAGGTGCAGCTGGGCAAGGAAGCCCCATACTTCCGGGGGTCCTTGTTTCCACTGTGGCAACAGATTCTCGCATTCTGAGTTAGCCTGTGGGCATCCAAATGTAAGCAGAGCCAAGATGGCCGGAGAACGGCATCTGTCTTCCCTAGCTTATCAGAAAATCCAAGTGAAGAAAAAAATCAGTGCAACTCCCAGCGACTTCAAATAGCAGAATCTGGCAGTGTTCAGTTATTCTTAAGATAAATGAAATTCGCTGGATAGACTGAGAATGATGAAATGATTTTCATGCTGAAATGACTATTATGAGGGACAGGCATTTGGCACAGTGGCTGAGTGGCAGCTTGGGACACCCACATCCGATATCAGAGTGCCTGGTTTCAGGCCTGGCAACTCCACTTCCGCTCAAGTTTCCTGCTAATGTGTACCCTTTGTGGGGGTGGTTGGGTAGCAGGTGATGGCTCGAGTAGTTGGGTCCCTGCAACCCATGTAGGGGACCTGGATTGAGCTCTAAGCCAGTGTCATCAGACTGCCGCGCCCTGTTGTTGGGGACGTTTCGGGGAGTGAACCAGCAGACTGGAGCTCTCTGTCGCTCTGCCTTTCAAATAAAATGAAAATACATTTAAAAAATTTTTTACGTGACTATAGTAAAACACGGTTTAATTCTCAATGACATTGCTGTTTCTCAAACAAATACAATAATAAAACCCAATAAGTCTTTACACTATTTCTTACTTAGAATAAAAAGGAAGAAATTCAAAGTAAATGAACTATTTTGGGGTTTTAAATACTAGTGGGGAAAAAATCAATTATTATAATTGGCTAACTTTTTTCTCCTAAACATTAATCTGCAAAAGGATAGTTATTTCAAATAAAACAAGAACTCTAGGATTAGGACTGCAAATAATTTTCAGGCATAAAATTAAAGCAGGAACAATCAACTTCATGACAGCCAGGTGGAACAGACCATAAGCTTTGTAAAACTGACAACAGAGGTAAAATACCTTTGGGAGGGGGTGACAAGGAAGAGTAGACGAGAACCACATTCTGCGAAGGATGGGGTAAAGGTGGCCCATGTTCACAGTGCGTTTTGTGTGGGAGGGAACAACGTTCGCTTTCAGGCCACTGGGGGAGAACATGGCTGAAAACTGTGCCATCAGTGCTTCCTGAACCTAACAAGCACCTGAGCCACTGCGGGGAAGAGGAGTGCACAGTCTGGGGTCTCCTCGCCCAGGGCAGGGTTAGGTAGCATTTTAAGACGTAGATGCTGCTGATGGGGCTGCTCTGCAGTCACACGTGAGAGCCCAGAGTCACTGGCTGGTGCTTCTAAGGTGCTTCCTGCGTGGTCACTGCAGGCTTTCTTGCATTAGTGCTTTCCCCGTTATATCCTCTCCACCCCCAGTTTGGTTAAAATGGGAAATTTTATAGTTATAGATGAACTGTATTAATTAATTATGTATTAATTAATTAAACACTGTATTAATTAATTAATCACTGTATTAAAGGGACCTTTAGTAACACTGACTCCTGACAAGGCAATATATGAGCTTATGAAGGGCTAGGAATGACTAATCAAGAAATGCAAAAATTCATTAGCTCAGATGTTACCCTTTCCCAAATTCTTTGCCTTTCTTTAATGTTCAAAGACATTTTTATAATCATTTACTATAGACTTTGCATAACTACTCATATACAAGTATTAGCCCTGGGTTATAAGATCTCATGAATTCTAATCTCGATTCTGTCTTAATCCACTTTATTAATGGTTACATGTGTGGTCCCAATCCACAATATCTGTCTCCAGTGTGTGAAAAAATTTATTATTATTATTATTATTATTATTATATTATTTTAGAGAGGCAGAGAGAGGGAGAAAGAGCTAGGTCATCCACTGATTCACTCTCCAAATGTTCTCATTGGCTGAGGCTGGAGCTAGGACTTGGGAACACAAGCCAGGTCTCTCTGTGGGTGGCAGGAATCAGTTACTGGAGCCAGCACCACAGCCCCCCGTAACCTAAACTGTTGGGAAAGTTCTTGGTTTGCCAAATGTAGGATGTAACTTTCCTGTCCCTGTGAACATAAAAAAAAGTGATGAAGAGTGGGGCCAGCGACATGGTGCAGTAAGTTAATCCTCCACCTGTGGTGCCAGCATCCCATATGGGCGCCAGGTTCTAGTCCTGGCTGCTCCTCTTCCAATCCAGCTCTCTGCTGTGGCCTGGGAAAGCAGCAGAAGATGGCCCACGTCTTTGGGTCCCCGCACTTGCATGGGAGACCTGGAAGAAGCTCCTGGCTTCGGATCTGCGCAGCTCCAGCCGTTGCGACCATTTGGGGAGTGAACCATCGGATGGAAGACCTCTGTCTCTCCCTCTCACTGTCTATACCTACCTCTCAAATAATTAAATAAAATCTTAAAAAAAAAAGTGATGCCAAGTAAGCCCGGGACAGAGGCCAGCCTGAGATGCAGATGAGACCCACCTCAAGGCCTAAGAAGCACCACTGACAGGGTTGGTGTGGCTGACACCAAGGCACCTCCTAGTCGCCAGGTGATGCCCTGACTTGGGGGATGTCTCCCTTTTCCACCTGTCTTTATGAGAAAGCTGTCAGGCAGGATTACCCAAAGAAAGCCACCCAGGGCTTGGAGACATCGACTCTCATTAGAAAACAAATTCTCTGCCCTGGACAGAGCTCAGGCACTTGTATGCTCTGTAACAAGGTGACACTTCTTAAATTCAAACCCCCTTCCACCCCTCCTCCCCCAGGTCCTGAAACCATCTGCTCAGAAGTGCTAGGTTATTTCCTACGGCTCTGATTATATAACAACTTGTATCTTTATTTTTTTTTAAAAAGATTTGTTTATTTATTTGAGGACAGAGAGAAAGAGAGAGACAGAGACAGAGACAGAGAGACAGAGACAGGGAGTGAGAGCTTCCATCAGCTGGTTCACTCCCCAAATGGACACAATGGCTGGAGCTAGGCTGATCTGAAGCCAGGAGCTAGGAGCTTCTTCTGGGTCTCCCACGTGGATGTAGGAGCCCAAACACTTGGACCATTCTCTGCCGCTTTCTCAGGCCCTTAGCAGGGAGCTGGGTCAGAAATAGAGCATCTAGGACTGGAGTCCATATGGGATGCCGGCACTGCAGGTGGCAGCTTTACCTGCTATGCCACAGTGCTGGCCCCCAACTTGTATTTTTAAAAGAGGATTTAAAACACTTTGCAAAGGAGCTTCAAGTTGGAAATTCCCAGTCCACAAGGTCTCCCTTCTATCCTTGACTTCTGCTCACTCCCAGCATCCTCTCAGACCAACAAGAAGAGAGAGGGGGATAGGCAAATGGAGTAGCAGGCAAAGGACAAAAGGGACAGGAGACGTCAACACAGGAACTTTGGTTACCTGAAGGCAGGGACTCTGAGGCCCCACCAATTCCTCCTGCACAAACCCCTTACTCTGTCACCTGCTATCAGCAACCACAACTGGACTGAACGGTCTTCCGACTTGCTCCCCAATGATCGCTGCATATTATCGCTGCTGTCAGTGGGGGGCAGAGACTCAGGAAACGCACATGATCTCCTATTAGCTTATGGGGGGCAAATGATAAACTGCAGTGGGCGCCTGCACCGGCGTGGGAAACCAGGAGGAAGCACCTGGCTCCTGGCTTCGGATCGGTGCAGCGCTGGCTGTAGTGGCCATTTGGGGGGTGAACCAGCGGAAGGAAGACCTCTCTCTCTCTCTGTCTCACTGTCTATCTGTCAAATAAATAAAAAATAAATAAATATGAAGAAACTACAGAAAACATGCTCTAGTCACTGGCTACTCTGTTCTTCTATGCATTCATAGTTTCAAATTATAAACTAGGTAACTCCTTAAACCCACTTGCTCTAAATGAAAACACTTATCATAACGTGTCCTAAGGAAAAAAAAGTTGCCAAAAATAAATGTTGGGGGGCAAAAAATGTCTCTTATTGCAGATAAACTAACTTCAAACTGCAAGCAGTCTCCTTTTATAATGGCTTTAGTAAGATAGAACTCACATATTCTGCAATTCGCCTATTTAAAGTATACAGTTCAGTGGTTTTTAGTATTCACAAAGTGCTGCAACCATCACCACAACCAATTTAAAAAGGTTTTTCAGCACTCTAAAAAGAAATACCACACACTGGTTTGCAGTCACTCCCATGCTTTCTCGTACCCCTCTCAACCTGGAGGCCACTCATCTATTTCCTGCCTGTAAATTTCCCCATCCTGGATATCTCGTATCAGTGTAATCATAGAGTACACAGGTGCTTGGGATTGGACCAAACATTCTTCTGGCAGGTGGAACTAAACACACCAGCCCCAACGAGCTGACCCACCGTGCCAGCTTACTCCACATGAGCAAGGGGACGCTGTGGGAGCCGGCACTGGCTGTGCCACAGCCTGGCAATGTAGCTTCTGAGGATGCTCCTGGGTTTGCTGGGGACCCTAGCTAAGATGAAATTAACTTTTAGACCAAAATTCAAGATCTAAGGCAAAGCTGTCAGAAGCAGGGCAGGTCAGAAAATGACATTAGGTCTGTTTAGGTTTTTTTCTTGTTTATCTTGCAACTTGGCGAGCAAGCATCCGTCTCTTAGCCAGATGCATTTTTGGCCCTGTGATATCCCATCTCAAACTCTGAAGCCATGGGGCCACGCTAACAGAAACAGGAAATAAAGGAAGATAGTGAGAGCTGATGCTTACTCTCCAACCGCCTTCTTACATTTATAACTGGAGACACTGATTGTCTCTTCCCTTGAAGAAGGGATTTATTGCACCGGCCTTCCCACCCCCTTCTCCAGGTCTGTGCTGGAGATGTGCGTTTCTGAACCGGGAAGTCCAGGAGGGCAGAGCCCCCAGAAGCGTGGAGGAAACACGAAAGTCAATTTAATTAGCTCGTTCTCACCACCAATCCTGGACGCGCTTTAGAAACAGCCTGACTTAGCAACCGTTACTTTCTCCCAGACTTATTTACAAAAATAAAAAATAAAAAGCATTCCGCCCATTTAATCCTCTTGAACTAATCATGAAGTCCTGTACACAATCTTCATGCTTTCCTTTTAAACACTCATTTGTACATTCTGCTAAAGTGCAAAGCTTTAATTTTCAGTCAAAGGAAAGGCCATGTGAAGTCAGTTCCGGCACGCACACATGTGTAAAAGCCCTTATTTTACCAAGGGGGCATGTTCCCTTACAGAGAAGAATCTAAGTGACAGTCACCTACTCACAGATTTAGCAATAGATTCGGGGATCTGACGGCTGGGTGGGCCCCACTTTACAGATGCAGAAACTGAGACCCATCAGGGCTAATTGAGCGGTTTGTGGTCACAGCATCACTCACTGAAGACCCAAGACTGAAACCAGGCTTGCCAGCTCCTACGCTGGCTGTTTCATGAACCTAAAACCTGGAAACCGATTGTTGCTCTGCTGACAATTTGGGATTAGGATTATAGGCCTCAAGTCTGATGGCCCAGGAGACAGCAGCGGCTGCCCAGAGAAGGCGGGTTCACATTTGACCCGTCTGAGTGGGCCCAGATGGTCCTCTGGCCTTCTCGGAGAGTTAAAGGCCTATGTGCTCACTTGAGCACTGGCATCAAGGGTTTATTAAATGCCCACTGAGTTCAAAGCCCTGTGTTAAGCTCCTGGGGAATCTCAGAGATGTTCTGCACTGTGATCCCAAGCACAGAATGGCTTTCATTATAGTGGGGAGTGAGCCACGGTGCAATTCCATGCTCATCAATAATGAAGCAATTTATAAGAAAAGAACATAAAAATGGAAGGGGCTGACCAACGGGGAGAGCCGCAGAGTCGCTGGAACTTCACAGAGTGCTGCAAGATCGCCTTTTAAGATCTCGGGTTGGTGCTAGACTACAGAGATTAAAATGCCAGAAGCTGGGCAGATGTTTGGTGTGGCGGTTAAGATGCTACTTGGGACGTCCAAATCCCGAATCAGAGTGCCAGGGTTTGAGTCGCTGCTCGGCTCTCGATTCCAGCTTCCTGCTACTGTGTACCCTGGGAGGCTGCAGGTGATGGCTCAAGTACTTGGGTCACCACCCATGTGGGAGACCTGGGTTGTGTTCCCAGTTCCCACCTGGCTCCAGCCCAGCTCTGGCAATTGTGGTCATTTGGGGAGTGAATCAAGCAGCATACGGGAGCTGTCTCTCCCTGTGCCTCTCAAACAGTAACACAGACTGTGTGACATCACTACCTCTCCATGCAAAACCCGCAGGACTGCATGCCGGCTGCAGAGCTGGGCTGAGGCCTTCTGCTCCATCTCTATATTCTCTGCGTGTCCTGGCTGTTGTCCCACAATTACCTCCCACAATTCTGCCAGGGTCACGTGAGGTCTCCTGCCCCTGTGCTTCCGACCAGAAGGCTGCTGCCTCTTGGTACGCCGTCCTCCCCCCCCCCCCGCCCCGCCCTCCTTCCCTTCCTTCCATGCACATGTCTTCAGGGCATGCCGGGAGCCAGGTATTGTGCTAAAAACTGGGCAGCTGGCACACAAGCCAGACACAGTCGCTTCTCTCCTGCAGTTTAAGTCCATGTGGGCATTCTACGTTTGAAAAAATGTTTTCATTTGATAGACTTGATATTCTAGAGATACTGGAAGAATTTTTTTTTTTTTTTAAACAGGCAGAGTGGACAGTGAGAGAGAGAGACAGAGAGAAAAGTCCTCCTTTTGCCGTTGGTTCACCCTCCAATGGCCGCTGCGGCCGGCGCACCGCGCTGATCCGAAGCCAGGAGCCAGGTGCCAGGTGCTTCTCCTGGTCTCCCATGCAGGTGCAGGGCCCAAGAACCTGGGCCATCCTCCACTGCACTCCCGGGCCACAGCAGAGAGCTGGCCTGGAAGAATGTTTTTTATTCCCTCAAGTTTAGTATACTCTGAAGGCCTTAATGCTTCAGAATTTTATTTTTAAACTTGAAACAAGAACATCAAAAGTTTACGATGTTCGCTTTTAAAGTTAATTATTTTAAAATTAGAAGTCTCTGCTACAGATACAAAGAAGAGAGTGCATCAGACGTGATTAATGAGGGATTCTAATTCAGGAGAGGCAGTAGGGGAAAGTAAACCTGGTATTATCCGAAGGAGGAACAAGAGGGCTGGGTTTCAGTGACGCCCGTTATTCAGACCCGACAGCAGCAGCTCTATCCTGCGTGACGTTTCGGTTTCTGGGGAGCAACCCTGCCTGGTAGTTCAGAAACTTGAACGTAGCCCCCGCCTGACTTCCCACTGGCCTGGGAGACTGGACAGAGGAGTGTGGAGGGTCATCAAGAAAGTGTCATGGTGTCTGGGTTTCTGCGAATCTTGCCAGCACCTGGCTCAGCGTCTGGCATAAAATAGTTGAGAAAAAAAGGGACTGTTCCACTCCGACTCCTCTCCTGCATGGGACGGCATGTCTCACACTGAGCCTGGCGCGCAGTAGGTGTGAGCCGACACACACTGAGCTGGCAATCACACGTGAAATCACAGACCCAAGGGGCGCCAGGCTTAGGATGGCAGCGGCGATGGGAGAAATGCAACTGTGGCAACAGGAACGGTGGCGGTCCCCAGGGCAGTGCGCACCTGGACACACGCCTTGAGGGTGTGGCAGTGGGGAGTCCCACGGGACAAACAACTAGCAGGAGAACGGGATTCAGCTCAGCACCGTACAAACACTTCAAAAACACTAACAGGCTACATTCTGAATCTGGAAGCGCTGGGTGTACACACACACACACACACACACTTTAATATGTATTTAACAGCAAGGAAAAGAAGTTTTATTTTAAAAAGATACTTAAGAGGGTAAAGCCACCATGGGTAAAGCTGCAGCCTGCAGCGCCGGCATCCCATATGGGCATCTGTCCAAGTCCCAGCTGCTCCACTTCTGATACAACTCCCTGTTAATGGCCTAGGAAAAACAGCAGAGGATAACCCAGGTGTTTGGGCCCCTGCGACCCACGTGGGAGACCCAGATGAAGCTCTTGGCTCCTGGCTTCAGTCTGGCCCAGCCCCGACTGCTGCAGCCATTTGAGAAGTGAACTAGCTAAGCAGATGGGAGCTCTGTATCTTCCTCTCTCTGCACCTCTCAAACAATAACAAAAAAATACAGACTTCATGACATCATAACCCCACCCCCCATGCAAACCCACAGGGCTGCCAGCCAGCTGCAGAGCTAGACAGAGTCTGTTGGAGGATTCTCTTCCTACCCCTCCTTCCCTCCCTCCCTCTCCCTGTAACTCTGCTTGCAAAGAAAAAAATAAATCTTTAAAAAAAGATACTCAAGAAATCAAACCTAGAGAGAGAGACAGGGGCTGGCATTGTGGCACAGAGCGTTAAACTCCGCTTGCGATACCAGCATCCCATATTGCAGTATGATTCAAGTCCTAGTTGCTCCACTTCTGGTCCAGCTACCAGAGATGTGCATGCAAAGGCACTAGAGGACAGACCAAGTACTGGGGCCCCTGGCTCCCATTTAGGAGGCACAGATGGAGTGCCAGGCTCCTAGCTTTTCCTGCCCAGCCCTGGCTATTATGGCCATCTGAGGGGCATATCAGCAGATGGAAGATCTCTCTGTCATTCTGCCTTTCAAATAAATAACATGAATCTTAAAAAAAATTACAGAAAAGATACAAATGTTTACACGTTTTTCATCTCCTTTTAGGAAGTTTAAGTTCACAGAGGTCAGTGACACAGGTTAATTACTGCATTCTGCTTTGATCGGAGTGGTCAACGTTGGTCAGTACCAGCTTTTTCCAGTGCTGCAAAAAGGCATTCACACAAAGAAGACCAGCTGAGATCTTTCTCCACTAAACTCGAGGGAAAGTCTGAACCAGACAGTGGAGCTTCTCCTTGCCACACTGACTTAAAGTTGTTCAAAATGTGAGCACAACAGGAAAATAAACACAGAAAGGCAGCGCCTGGGGCCCCTCACCAAGCAGTGGCCTCCCAAAGCTGAGAGCCTGGGTCACCGAGCCTGCTTCTCACAACAGGCTGGGAAGTGTAGCCAAAGCCGCTCACAGGCATGGACCGGGGAAAAGACGTTGCCTTTTGTTTTTTAAAGATTTATTTTCTTTACTTGAAAGAGTTACAGAGAGAGAGAGGTAGAGACAGAGAGAGAAATCTTCCATCCGCTGGTTCACTCCCCAAATGACCCCAATGGCCAGAGCTGAGCTGAGCTGATCTGAAGCCAGGAACCAGGAACTTCTTCTGGGTCTCCCACGTGGGTACAGGAGTCCAAGGACTTGGGCCATCTTCTACTGTTTTTCCATGCCACAGCAGAGAGTTGGATCGGAAGTGGAGCAGCCAGGACTTGAACTGGTGCCCATATGGGATGCTGGCACTACAGGCATTGGCTTTACCCACTACACCAGAATGCCAGCCCCAGACCTTGCCTTTTAAACACACAGTATTCAGCTGCCAGTACCCAAAGGGGTGGGGGCTGGGGCTCCCTGTAGCAAGCTTCCAGTAGGGAGACCTGGGACAGGAAAACAAGGCTGGGTGGGCAAGCGTCAGTTGCTCGACAGGTGAGGTGATGGCCTCTCTGGTCCTGGCCCTGCCCACCTCCGGCCTCCACCCCAGCACCGCCCCACAGCCCAAGCTGCTGTCACCACCTTTTTTCTGAGCTGAGCAGTCAACAGATGGGGTTCAGCCCTGCATTTACAAGCCTGCTTTCAGTGAAACTTGGGGAGCCCCATGCCCTCTTGGGAGAGAAAGAAATCAGGAATATGAGACTAGGGAGAGAAGAAAAGGATACCTCTAGTTTACTGAAGTTACTCTGAAAGCCGACTTTTTTTTTTTTTTTTTTTTTCAATAAAAATACAGTTGCCAGAGAGAAAGCAGCAATTAAAATGCCAAGAGCACCAGGCAGCGCTGAGAGGAGGAGTGCGGCAGAATGATTAATTACACTCACACGCTCCTCTGTGCCGATCGCTCGGGCTAAGCGGTTAACAGACTTGCCAATTAGTTACTTGTGAGTCATCCTCCACTTGCCTAATTTCTCCTCAAAGTCTGTACTCAGCAATTTGCACGAACTTAACTTTCAAATGACATGGTTGTGTTTTTAGAGGGAAAACAAGGAAGGAAAACGGGCTCACGTATTAGAATTTTAGCCAATGAACTGGTCATTTCAGGAAACGCTGAAAACCACTTTCACCTGCTGCAGTGCACAACTGGGAACGCAATGGCATCACGGTGGATCTCTTTAACAGAACCGGGGATGAGAGGAAGTATGACACACTTCATTTCGGTAATGAATTGAGGACACTGACAAGGGACCACGGCACAAGCCCTCGAGGGTCAGTTTCTGGGAAACATCAATGCTGTCATTTCTTTTCTTTCTTTCTTTTTTTTTTTTGACAGAGTGGACAGTGAGAGAGACAGAGAGAAAGGTCTTCCTTTGCTGTTGGTTCACCCTCCAATGGCCGCTGCGGCCGACGTGCTGCGGCTGGCGCACCGCGCTGATCCGAAGCCAGAAGCCAGGTGCTTCTCCTGGTCTCCCATGGGGTGCAGGGCCCAAGCACTTGGGCCATCCTCCACTGCACTTCTGGGCCACAGCAGAGAGCTGGACAGGAAGAAGAGCAACCGGGACAGACTCTGGCACCCCGACAGGGACTAGAACCCGGTGTGCCAGCGCCGCAAGGTGAAGGATTAGCCTGTTGAGCTGCGGCGCTGGCCCAATGCTGTCATTTCATTAAAAAAAAAAAAAATAGATAGGGACAGAGGGAGGACATCCTGTTTGGCATCAGAGTCAGACAGGGGAGATTTTAAAATGTCAAAGCTATCTGCTGTTAATTCCTTTACAGTGTCTAATCCATTTTCATATGGTCTCTTCAACTGTGGTAACAGTTCTTAAATTATATGTGATTATTCACTTTTACTTCATAGAAACCTTTTTTACTATTCCAACGATTCTTCTTTAAAAGTTACTTATTTTTTCAGCAGTAAATTTCAAGCCCATAATTGTGAGCTAAGTCCTCTCTTGAAAATTAAGCCCCAACCTGAGTGTTGGCTCCGGCATGGATCTCAGAACAAAGCAGGTGCCCACATCCTGCCTGCTGCACTCCTCCTGGTGGGCTCTGGCACACATGGGGAGCCTGGCTCAGGATCTGGACCTCTGTGAAAGCCACAGCCCAGCCCACGATGGGTGAATGTCACCCCACAGCCTGGGCAGCAATGCTTTTCCAAACACGGCAGCTTCTCATGGCTGAGTAAGCATGGGAGAAATTCTTGGAAATTTTCAACAAGGGGGCGGCTGGGGAGTGGGAGCACAAATCCTCAGGAACGCGTACTAAATGTGGTTTGCTTCTGGGACCCTATTCCATCAGGGTGGGGATAAGCTGTCCCTGGACTCAACTTGTAAGGTCACCCAGGGTGGCAACGTGGCAATTAACACATGATAAACTAGGATTTCCAGTACAGGGCTAACTAGTGAATATGTGTGCTGCATTTGATGAGATTTAAAAAGATGTTAGTACTTAGGTTCTGAAAAATTTCCATGGTGTTGAAAAAAAATCTGGGGGGCCAGCATTGTGGCGTGGCAGGTAAAGCCTCTGTCTGCGAAGTGAACATCCCGTATGGGCGCTGGTTCGAGTCCTGGCTGCTCCACTTCCAATCCAGATCCTTGCTGAGACGCCTGGGAAAACACTGGAAAATGGCCCAAGTGCTTGGGCCTCTGCACCCACGTGGAAGACCTGGAAGAAGCTCCCGGTTCTGGCTTTGGACCAGCCCAGCACCAGCTGTTGCAGCCATTTGGGGAGTGAGCCAGGGAATGGAAGACCTCTCCTTCTCAGTCTCTCTCCCTCTCTCTGTAACTCTGCCTTTCAAATAAATAAATAAATCTTAAAGAAAAAAAAAAAAAACTTGGCTGGTGATAAAGAATTCAGGTAACTAACCCATGTCAGGAGCTTTCTTAGGAATAATGATTTTAAAAACGGAAACAGATGCTCAGAAGTTAGGGCTGAGGACCAGGCAGGTAGGGGTGGAAAGCGACAGCTCGCATTTGTACGTGGCAGGCGTGGGAGGCAAGAGAAAGATGCTCCACAGCCTGTGCCGAGGACGGGGGTTCCTGACAGCCACAGCAGGGCCCTGGCCTTTCCCAAGTGCTGCAGTGAGAGTCAGAGGTGGCCAACTTGAAGAGCAGCAACGCAGCAAGAAAACACCTCCTGAGATTCCTCAGTGGCCCGTGCAAAGACAGGAAATGGGACTTTTTCACACACACTGCTGACCCATCTGATCACAGAAACCAAGAGGCGGCTGCGCTGGGCGAATGCTTCCGCTTGGCAATGAGAGTATCCAGTGAGACTCACCTGCTCGCTCTCTGGGCAGAGGACCGAGGTGTGCGTGGACACTGCATGGCACAGAGGGTCCCTGGGAGAACCCTTTCCCCTTCACAAATAACACCCAAACTTCCTACGTGCGGCGGGGGGAGCGGGGGGTGGCTATTGCATAATTGCTTGTGTTGTTATGGGTATACATCCTATTTCACAGAGCAAGAGGCAGGTGAGAGCCACGTCCCGTTTGAAGCAAATGTCACAGAGGGAACTCACCTGGAAATCCTGGTCATCGATTCCGAATCTCTCCCGCAGATTACGGAAAACCATGGGGCAGTATTCCTTAAACTTGAAATGGCTCGGCATGTTTTCTCTGAAACGACCACAGGGTGGAGGACAGCTCAGGGAGACAAGGAGTTACCCAGACTCGTGTCCCACTGCCAAAGCCGTGCTTGGCGCTCAGGAGCCACCGAAGCCACAGGTGCACAAGGGGACTTGAGAGAGTTCATGGAAAAAGGGAACTGAAAGGTAAGTTCATTTTGGTACAAAATACTTTTATGAAATCCATGTGCAGTTTCTTCATAGTAACACATTTTCCATGAACTTTCTGAAGATCCCTGGTGTTTCACAGAGCCAGTAAGATCTGGGAGACTTGGGAAGGCATTGGTGACATCGTCTTCCCTGTCCCAGGCACGCTGGGACGGTATGGGCTCTTTGTCCCGCCCACATGCAGTGGCCACTGCCCAAGGAAGAAGTGCGGGAAGGGAAGAGGCTGGGCAGAGGAAAGGTGCAGGGAGGGGAGAGGCCAGGGGCAGCAGAGCAGGCCCCACGTGCACTCTGTTACTGCTGAGTGAAGCTGACGCAGCAAGGCTCGCCCGCACGCCTTGCACAGCCTATTGTATATAAATACCACATTTCAAATTTGGATGGGGAAAATTCCCTCAAAGTCACCCTCCAAACAGCATTATGAGAGAAATCAAGACATTGGCTTTACGGCAGAATGAGGGCCCCACTCGGAAACTTCATCACTGATCCTCACGTGGGAGGGATTTCTCTGAGGCTCCCTCAGCTGGCTCAGAGCTGCTCCCTCCTCGGTTCCCCCGTGGAAGCACACATGGAGATGGCACGCATGCGTGCACCCTGCACACTGAAGCACAGCTGTCCACACACCTGTCAGTTTTCAGCCATCAGACAGACGGGGAGCTCACTGAAGGCAGGGCCAGGTCCCCTATAGCACTGCATCTCTGGCTGCTAGTGGGCTGCCTCATACCTAACAAGCGCCCACCAATGACGCTGTAAACAGCACTCCAACGACAGAGAAAGCGGCTTGGTGCCAACGTGGCATCCAATTATGTTGCACAAAAATGTATCATAATTCTCTGATGTGGTCCTAATTCCTTGACGCGGTCACTTCTGTTTGTAACGTCATCATTTTCAAAGTTTTCCATAAGACAGTAGAGGATCCTAACTGCTTAAAATATCCAAGCCATTTATGGCTTCAAAAAATTTAAATGGTAATGAGAATATCACTTTTAATGTATGAGATATTCATAGAGAACAATATGCCATATGGCAAAGAGATATTATCCCAGAGGACCTGCTGCTGCTTCTCCGAAAATCACAGATGGTTGTGTTTATCACAGGATTAACTTCATCAGCAAAACTTTACTCCCACCCATAGAAAAATTACGAGTTCTGAAATTCACAAAAGTCACACTCCTGGCAGCCATGGCTGGGACAGGTCCCACTTGCACTTACTTGTTAAACAGGTGATTGTCCACTTTGATCTTTGAATAGGCTTTGAAGTCATCTGGCATCAACATAACTGGGATCTGAACATGGCTCAGTTCATTGATCTGGAAAAGCAGAAAATAAA
Organism: Oryctolagus cuniculus; assembly: GCF_964237555.1. Classification (NCBI taxonomy): domain Eukaryota; kingdom Metazoa; phylum Chordata; class Mammalia; order Lagomorpha; family Leporidae; genus Oryctolagus; species Oryctolagus cuniculus. Next base: position 48,837,512 of record NC_091444.1, read on the forward strand.
TGGCGCGGGTTGTTACTACCTAGGTGGGAAGGGCTTGACTCAAACCTGTGAAGAAAGAGGAGCTTCCCTGCTCACCTTCCCGCCCCCTCACTCTTGCCTTAGCTTTCACCACTGCCTCCCCTCTCTTCTCAGGCTGGGCCTGCGGTGGCCACCAGGTGGCAGTAGCAAAGGGTGAACCCCAGAGGATGGCCCCTCGGGACCAGCTGCCCCTGCCTTCCCCCATCTACTCTCCTCACTGCCCCTTGGGAACCTCAACCCCAAACCCTTTGATCACATGTCCAGGATATCTTCCCTCGGTGGAGAAAATTCCACCTGAGAAAGATGGCTTTAGAAATTTGGTAAATGCGTGTTGGAGTAACTGACGCGATTTGTTGATGGATGGACGCCATGCGAGTACGCACCTTTGGTTACCCGGAGAATAACACTGTCGTTCATGTGGTCTCTACCAGGAGCTAAGCTTAAGAACGAACACTGGGGTGGAGCATGAATTTAACAGGACGGGCACGCGCAATTAGGGAGGGAGACACGGGCTCTGGGACTAAACGAGCAGGGCCACGGGCCGACAGCGACCAAGAACAGCAACAAAGACATGCCCTGGAGGACCACAGGCAGAACCAAGTCCCACTGACATCCTGGGGAGTGGCGGGGACAGCTTCTGACACGTGACCCTGAACAACTCGCTCTTTCTTTTTGGGCTCATTAGTTTTGCATCTTGCTTCCCTAAGCTAGTCCACCTCCCCTGGTTGCTGGCAGTGAAAACCGCTTCAAAGATCCACACTTCCAGCAGAGTGGAAGGGACGCTGAAGGAGCCTCGAGTCACAGAAACAAAACAAGCCAACAAACAAGCTGGAGAAACGAGTGCCTTGATGGAGCCGAGTTATAAACACATCGCTGGGCTAGCAGACAACAAAGCAAATCTCCAAGGCAACTTCCTTTCCCCCAAAGTGCATTTAATCCACAGGGAATGCAGTGAGCACCAAGCAGGCCTGAGAGACAGATGCCAACTGCAACATCTGCCAGGGCCAGAGGCAGGCCGGGCAGCGCACCCAAAAGCTCCCCAGGAAACTCAGAGCCCAAGGAGCCTCTGCAAAGTGGCCCCGGCACCGGGTGGAGGTACATGCAGCTGGCCTTTGTAGGAAACTGCCCTGGACCAGGCCTCCAGCATTCCCACAGACTCACGCCCACCAAATACGAGCGCCCGGACAGGACAGAAAGGACTACTTCCAAGACTTCACCCTACTAAAACAAAAACTAGCAGTGAGATGGATATGGCATGAGCAGGTGGGCTGACACAGCAGTGTAATGCGGCTGCGGAGCATTCAAAGCTTACTTAGATATGCTGTAGTGAAGCTACAGAATGTCAAAAGCAAAAAGAAAGGTGGCCGGAGAGGAAAGACAGAACGCCAGGGGGCAACAGACAGACAGCAGCCTCTCTCGGACAGGCACGCGTCGAGCTGCCGCCTCGCAGAGGCTGCAGTGCTGGAGGATCATGTGGGGTCCCCCGTTCTATCGCCTCAGCGGTAGATAGTGCCCAGCTCAGGCTGGGAGGGAGCCTGAGCACCCTCGGGAAAAAGTCAACCTGAAACACCCAATGTTTGCAAGACAGAAAGGCGACTCAGGACAGACACCCAAGTCGTTTGACGGTAAGCACGATTAGCGAAAAGCAGGCACTTGAATCACTTGTGAGACCTGAACTGAGAACAGAGACAGCGCAGGTTGGGAGGAAAAGGTAGGAGCAATCAGGTACCTGCTGCGTTCCCTACAGGGAGAGGCTGCAGAGCACATCCCAAATGATTCCTCACTGTCACATCTGGGCTTCAGGGGCCACCGGAAGCCACACCCAATGTGGAAGAGGATCAAACACTGACTATTTAAACATCCATGATTCTCTCTCAGGCTGCTCAAACCTGCTGCTTAACAGTATCTCCTTTAGAAAGCAAGCAGTGGGTGCTACATACACCAGCAACTTTTATCAAAGTGCAGGTTCGAGTCCCAGCTGCTCCACTTCTGATCCAGCCCCCTGCTGATGCGCCTGGGAAGCAGTGGAAGATGACCCAAGTGCTTGGGCCCCTGCACCCATGTGGGAGACCAAGACAGGGTTCCTGGATTCAGCTTGGTCTAGTCCTGGCTGTTGTGCCCATTTTGGTGGAGGGAACCAGTGGTGGGAGGGAAACAGTGGATGCAAGATCTCTCTGGGTGGCTCTACCTTTCAAATAAATACATCTTTAAAAAGAAAGTAAGCAGAAATGAGCCAAAATGGAATGCACAATCTGAGGGCTTCCATCATGGATATTCTCCCCAGCCATCCCCTCCTCAGTGCAGTATTTGCCAGTCTGCTCCATGCTGAGCGTGGCTCAAATGCCAGTCTTCACGCTCATAGTGCTTACAGGTTGGAGGGGTGGACATATTAACAGAAGACTTGGGTGAAGGTAGCATTACAGCAATGGCGAGAGTCAGGAGGGAGACGCCCACAGCCTGTGAGCCAGCATGTTCATGGCAGGGACCAGGTGCAGGGACAGGCGAAGCTTCCCTGCACAGGGAGTGCAGGAGGAGGGAGGAGAAGGTGAGGCAGAGGGGTTCCAGGAAGAAGGCATGCTCAGGACAAGTGCAGAGAAGGTACTGGGGAGCCCCATGGGACAGAGCATGGCCACTGGGCATGGGGAACAGGCGGCAGACTCCAGCAATACTGACGCAGCAAAATCAACAGGACCAGAGAGGCAAGGCAAGACACAGAAGCATTGCAGGCAACGCTCTGGCTGGCATGCCAGGGCAGATGGTAAGTCTGGTATTTTAGAAGAGCTCAGTTTTGAGCTGCTGTCAGGTAGGTGAGGGTAGGGGTACGGGGCTGAAGTCCTGGGGAAGCAGGGGCAGGAGGCAAGAATTTGTGTGTCTGTGCGTGCGACACCAGCTCCCCACAGGAGTGAGGGCACGGACCTGGGGAGCAGGCAGAATGAGAGCCCAGGGGCAATTCTGCAGAGCCTCAACATGTAAGAGCCTGGAGGAGGACGGGAAGGCTTCAGGCTGAAGGAAGGAAGCACCGGCAGTGAGAGAGAAAGACAAGTCACAAGCAGGCACGGGGAAGGAAGTGGGAACAGCAGCATGGAATGCCTCTGGGAAGTCAGGCACAGTGAGGACTGGGGGATGCCAGAGGGCTGAACGACACAAGGCAGTCTCTGGTGGCCGGAGGTGCTTTCCTGGAGGCCAGCAAAAGACCCAGTCTGGAGTGAGAAAGGTAAGCAAAGGCAGGCACTGCATATGGCTAGCTTCTACAAAGTCTGGGAGGCAGGGAGAGGACAGAGGTGATGGGGGATGAGGGACAAGGGGAGGCCGAGAGACACAAAGGTGTCACCTGGGACACCTGCCTCCTGTCTGGGTTGGAGTCCCACATCCACTTCCAATTCCAGTGTCCTGCTATTGTGCACCTTGGGAGGAAGGTGATCCCTCCAAGAGTTGGGTCCCTACCACCCATGTGGGAGACCCAGATGGAGTTCTGAGACTCTGGCTTCAGCCTGTCCCAGCCCTAACTGTTGTGGGTATTTGGGGGGCGAATGGTGGGTACATGATCTCTTTGTCTCAGTCACTCTTGCTTTCTGCTTTTTGAAAAAAAGGAAAACATTTAAAAGAAGAACATAGGAAGGAAAGGCCAGGGTGGGCAGGCCTCCCTCTGGCCCCCCTATTAACAAGGAGGACAGGAGAGGGTCCTGGGGGAACGACGGGCAGTTCTTGTCCACGGGCTCCCATTTTGTCTTGGAAGCAGGTGCCAGGACCAAATGGGGGGAGACAGAGAGGGAGAGAGACACAGACTGATGGGTTCAGAGGCTTAGTGAAGTGACTGCAGCATGTGGAGAAACAAGGTTGGAGAGAAATGAGGCTGGGCTTTGGGGCAGGGCTGAGAGCCCATGTGCAGTCAGTGGTTGATTTACGGTGAGTCGAGTAAGCTTTGTGGATTCGTACCCTGGCAGAGCTGGGCCTGTGGCAGCAGCACAGGCAGAGGACAGCTGGCGCCCTTCAGGTTTGAGGGGAGAGGTAAAGGAGTGAGGGAGTTTGGGGACCATCACTCTGGAGACAGCAAGTCTGCGCACAACAGGATCCTGGAGGGCATGGCGCTGCCCGCTGCAGTCGATGGCGTGGGACATTGACAAGCACATACACAGAGCGGCAGGGAAGGCACGCTGGCGTCTAGACGAGAAGCGCTGCAGGGGTTCGGACAGAGTTGTGCACTGTTGCAGGCACAGGGGCACGGCTGCTTGGACGCAGGGAAGCCCCTGGGGCTCCGGAGGGCTGGAGAGCTGTCACTGCTATGTCATTTGACCGTATGTGAAACACGAACTTTTCATTATTTCTGTAAGCCTCTTCTTTATAAATCAGACTTCCCCTGAAGTGAAGGGAATGGTTGGTCCTCCTTTTTAGGGGAGAAAAAGAGATGAGAAGAGACTTGGGTTCTCCCAGATTTGCAAGATGCTACAACTGTGAGAGAGTCTTAGCAGCCCTGTGGTCTTTCCTCTAATTTTTCAGATTATCCTACCTCCTGCTATAGCTTTCCCTGTACCACTGTCGCTGAGTGGTCGCCTGACACTGAGCTACACCAGACAGCGATTTCACAGCCACTCCGCTGTTCTTCCAGGCTATCTTTCTTTCACAATAGCTTTGCATTTCCATGGGTCTCTCCCTTAAATCCCCCAAACTTCTTGGTCAAGTGAGTGGCCAGATTTAATGACCTGTGAGCCAACACTTTGCTGCATATGAGCCTCAATAGATGCTCACCGGTTTCACTGAGATGTATTAATCACAGCACTGCTTGGTCATGGACAAGCCACATAACTTCTTGGATAATTCTCTCCTTTAGCCTATTACTGTGCCATGATGCCAGCTAAAATACATTGTTTATCTCTGGTTCAAATCCCCGAGCTGGCACAGGCAATGACAATCAGCCATCACTTTGAATAAGGTCATGCTAATCTTGTTAATGTCTATATTTCACAGGGTGCTCTAGGCTGTGAACTTCCAGATTGCAAGATACGATTCTTGGATTCCAAAGTCTTGAGTAGGTGGACATTTAAATTTGTTAGTTTAGCAATTACCTAGCCCAACCATTCTATGTGGCCCACCCTAAAACTGGCAGCAAAACTAACCACCGTTTACCACCAGTTGATACTTATCATCAGTAACTTTTAAAACAAAGTGTTTACCCTTTCCTTTGGTCTTTATAGGTGTGTGGACTTACACTAGGAACACACAAACCTGCCTGTGGGTACTGTCCTACCCAGAGAGGCTGGGGGCAGGGGTCTCCCTGTGTCTTGGGAAGGAACCTCTTGTTCCTAATTATGCTGTGCCAGTCACCCCCAAACACAGGTGTGGAGATGGGTACTGCCTGTCTTCCTGGCCACTGGGCATCACTGCTGGCGGTGCTGGGGCCCAACAGAGGACATAAAATAAAGCAGCTTTGTTGTCACCAGAACGGGGGTGGGGTGGGGGTGGCGGCCAGTACAAAGTGCTGAAATGTTCCTTATTGTACTATAATTCAGGAGCTGGCCAGAGGGGAGCCGGGGAGAGCAGCTGAGGTTGCACCCAGCCTGGCCTTCAATTCACTTGAAGACTTGGTGCTAACCTTACTGCTAAGACTGGTGGACATGTGCCAAGCACCACATTAGTAAGCGCTCCAGGGGTAGAATCTTATCTGATCTTTGCAACCACGGGAGTAAGTCCCATTATTGTCCCCATTTCACAGACAAGGAAATGGAGGCTTAGTGAGATTAGGTAAATTACTAGCTACTAAATGGCAGTGCTGTACCTGGAGCCCCGCCTAAGCTTATTCTTCAGTCATGGTTAACTCACCTGAGTTGCCACAAACATAAAATTCAGGGAGCTGGACTGGCTGAGCCTAAGAGCCTTCCAAATCCTTCACAGCCTATGGCAAGAGTCACAGCAAACTCTTCACACAGCTCCGGAAACTACTCTTTATTGTGTTACACACTTCTACAGGAGTCCTTATTTAAAAAATAAGTGGTAACAAAACAGCTGTTGAAAAAAACTGAGCAAATGCACATTTAATTGAGTATGTGCCATGATCTACTACACTTACTCCAGTTATGATTTCCACAGTGCAATTTAAATTTGGAAAGACTTGTGTCACCAAAAAGTCATCATTTCTCTGACATTGTCAACTTCAAAACAGGGAAAATAAATATTCTTCCAAATTCCACTAAATCTTCATGACTTTCATGAACAGTATTCTTGAACGATGTGAAATCAATGATCGAGGTAATTGTTTATTAAAGCCAACTGCCTAAGTTTTCCTTTATGAAGACGACGACTAACACAAGCATAGTAAAATTTGTATGAGCCTTTCCTTTTACAACACAAGAAAGTCCAACTCAGAAAAGGCATCTTGATTGCTCTCGCCTAAAAGGCACTAACATGTACTTCCACATCAGCTACCCCCAGTGCCCAAAACACAGGTCTGCTTTGTTGTGGGCTAGATCTGCTGACTGCAGTATCACTCCTGCAGATTCAAGACTGGATTCACACTGGTGAGAGAACAGAGGTTGCAATTAAGCTGCAAAAATGTGAATAATAATTAGCTACTGGACAAGCAATGCATGAATGAGACCCAGCTGGTAATAGGTCTGAAATTAAGACACACGAAGGTGTCCTCTCAAAGCTATTTCACACTGAGATCTTAAAATAAAAACTCACTATTTATGATTTTTTAGTCAAGCAGAGAATATGTTCATAAACTATGAGACATTACTAATGACAATTAATTCAGATATAGTCACCCTTAACACTATGTTCTCAGACTCATACATAATTAGCAACTGCTTTGCATTCAAGCAAGAATACACAGAGCACCCCCACCCCAAAAAGCCAGACAGCAGCCACTGACTTAATCTGATTATAATGAAGACAATCCCGTACAAATTACGGCAGACTGAGATGAAATAGGGGGCAGGTGGCAGGTGAGGCGTCGGCGGGCATGGTGGACCAGCCTTGTTTCTACAGCGGCCAGTTGCTCCACCATCGGGGAAGGCCGCAGATGGTAATGGTGGAACGGGAGTTAGCCTGAAAGGACCATTCACCCAGTCTCAAGACTGAGATAGGAAACAGCTCACTTTATCTGCAGATCAACACTCCTACCACTTGATGTGACTATGTGACTACATATTTTAAAACAGCTCAACCTTTCTTTATACTTCTGTGTACTATTTAAAACATTTTATTTAAAGGCAAACAAGGGGCCGGCACTGTGATGTAGCAGGTAAAGCTGCTGCCTGCAATCGTAGCATCCCATATGGGCGCCAGTTCAAATCCTGGCTGCTCCTCTTCCAATCCAGCTCTCTGCTATGGCCTGGGAAAGCAGCAGAAGATGGCCCAAGTCCTTGGGTCCCTGCACCCACATGGGAGACCCTGAAGAGGCTCCTGGCTCCTGGCTTCGGATCGGTTGCAGCTCAAGCTGTTGTGGCCATTTGGGGAGTAAACCAGTGGATGGAAGACATCTATCTCTCTCTGCCTCTGCTTCTCTTTAGATCTTTCAAGTAAAATAAATAAATTAAAAAAAAAAGGCAAACAAACAGAAAAAACCCCTAAAGGTCTTGCTTATAGTTTTCAGATTTATTACTAGTCATCTGATACATGTGATCCTATTATAAATGTTTTATATAGAATTTATTTCCTGTTTGTTCCTCAGTTAAAAAATAAAATTGATATTTCTTTGTACAAAAAATAAGATAACATAATTCAATAATAAAAATAAAATGAGAGATTGCACAGTGAGAAAGTAGGGCAAGAAAAGCCCAAAGGATTTAAGGTCAGGAAGGACCCAGTGGGGGGAAAGAGAATGTAGTGCACAACTCAACATGACTGTTGTTCTGTATACTGTTTTAACTTCCATTAATTTCTTAGGGAGATCAAATAATAAATACATGCTAGCAGATTCTATGGACTTCACCTGTTTTCAGTTGCATCTGGCTTCTACAAGAGGATCCTAGGTGCATACTCAAAAAATGTAACATAGGGGCCAATGTTTGTAGCATAGCGGGTTAAGTCGATGCTTGTAACAAAGCCAGTGGCACACATGGGAGTATGGGGTCAAGACCTTGCTGCTCCACTTCTGATCCAGCTCCTTGCTAATGTGCCTAGGAATATAGCAGAAGATAGCTTAAGGACTTGGGCCTCTGCCACCCATGTGGAGAAATGGATGGAGTTCCAGGTGCCTGGATATTCCCACACAACTATCTGGGGAGTGAACCAATGGATGGAAGCTCTCTCTCACTCTCACTCTCTAACTCTGCCTTTCAAACAAATAAAATATGCCTTAAAAATAAGTTCACCATTATTATTAAAAATCCCCATCATCACCACCCTTTTCTTACTGGTCTCTGGAAACAGACACATTTCACTTACTGGGGCTCATACTAAAAAAAAAAAAAAAAAAAAAAAAAAAACAACAAAATTCCTCTGTGACTCCACAGCTGACAAAGCATGCAAAGATTCTCCCCAGCAAATAATTTACTTTAAACACTTTCTGCCCTGAGGTTCATTCGCTTTAGCAAATGAATTTTAAAAAAGCTAAAGTTACCACTACTGAGAGATAAGCGGTGAGGGTATTCCCAGAACTGCTGGAATGAACCATGGCTGGAAGTTCTGGCAGGTTCTGTCTCAGCAGCGGGCCTGTGCACATGGCAATCACCACTCATGCTGCTCCTCCCCAAAGGCCCACAAAGTGACCTCAGGTGCATTTCAAAGAAAATATTTTCCATCGTGTGACCTGGAAAACACCACGGGACTCGCCCCTCCCTCCCACCTAGAGCTGCACCCCTGGTCTCTGGACAGGTGCTCTGAGGACTCTAACAATAAACATCAACCAGTCAGCGGCCTTCCAGATTGGCAGAGAACTACTCCCATCAAGTAGGGTACTTATGAGTGGCCCTTCCAATATCTGCGAGTAGACTTCTAACAAGTTCTGGTGTCCCATCTGTGGTACACAAATCCCGCTTACAGATCAAAGTTCATGGTTTTTGCGGCTATGCAGTAGCAATCACAACATCCTTGAGAACGAAGACCATCATAAGGCACTATTTTCTCTTGCTTTTTTTCTACTAACTTTCTTACTAGCAAGTTTGGCAGTGGTGGTGGGGTACTTAAAATTGTTTTCACTATTTTTTTTGAAACCCATTCATAATTTCTAATTATATATGAGGAGAAAAAAGACAACATGAAGTCTAACATCAGCTCTCCTTTGGAAATAACTTTTTTTATTCTTTTAATGAATGCAGTTTGAAATAATTAGGAACTTCAGAAACTCAAGTCCCAGGATGACTCAGGCAAAGAGCCTGCCCTTGGAGCAACGTGGCTCCTGTTACAGCTTACATTGCAAGCGGAAGACCAGTTGGAAAGTTCTGAGGTTTCAGAGGGACAGGTAGAGCAAATTAGAGCTAATTACAGAGGTAGCCAGAAAACAAGCCGCTGAAACGCTGGTGAAACGTGTTTTTATTCGTCTTGGGGCAAGAGGTCAGTTTGGAAGGCTGCTCCATCCACATTCATTTTCGAAGGCTGTTTCTTAATAGTTAATGCTTTGCATTTGCAGGTGAGATGAAATCACAGACCCAAATGTATTTGAATTCAAATCTTCTTCTGAAACGCGAGCTCCCTTCCCATACCTAGAACATAAATGCCCTATTCTGGTCGCCAAGCGAGTGGAGATGTGGGTGAAGGCAGAGAGCTCGGCCACTTCAGCGTCTGGGAACTCCGAAGTCTGCGTTAACACACTCCAGGGGAGGTTTATGTTGAACAAGGCTCATTAAGGCAGTCTTTTGATTAATGGCTACTTGACTGAAATTCAAATGTCATCAGAAATATTTGAACTCTTGCTTAGAATTTCACTTTAATTTATAACATAGACGCATACTCTGCCATCTGTCAACTTGGTTCTGCAAGATCAATCAGAAGCTTTCGGTGGCCAGGCCTCGCTGGCTGGCCTGCTGCCAACTTCATCCAAACAAATGCAGTCATGTTAAAATTTTACCTCCTGTGAACCACAGAATCTGACATGAAATTACTGAATTAAGGCCAAAAATCTATAAGCTATTACAGAGGTAATACTGGCTTTTTAGAAATTCAGGAAAGACCTTGCCAATGAAAACAAGAGCTTACAACGTGGTTCACTCAGGCTCCGGTCCTGCCACTTGCCTAACCTGATCTCACTTTATACTTCCTAAAAATTAACTTATTTGAACGGCAGAGAGGCAGAGTAAGAAACACACACACACACAGAGAGAGAGAAAGAGAGAGAGAGAAAGAGATCTTCCATCTTGGTTCACATCCCAAATCCCAGCAACAGCTGGCAGCTGTACCTGGACAAAGCCACGAGCCAGGAACTCCATGGGGGTCTCCCATGTGGGTGGCAGAAACAAAAGTAACTGGGTATCATCTACTGCCTCCCAGGACCATTAGCAGGAAGCTGTATTGGAAGTGGAGCAGGACTTGAACCCAGGCACTCCGTGTTTTTTTTTTTTCCCCAAAAGACTGATTTATTTATATGAAAGTCAGAGTTAACAGAGGGAGAGAAGGAGATGGGGCGGGGGGGAGCGAGAGCGAGAGATCTTCCATCCGCTGGTTCACTCCCAAATTGGCTGCAACACCTGGAGCTGGTCATATCCGATGCCAGGAGCCTGGAGCTCCTTCCAGGTCTCCCACGTGAGTACAGGGGTCCAAGCACTTGAGCCAACCTCTACTGCCTTCCCAGGCCATAGCAGAGAGCTGTATCGGAAGTGGAGCAGTCGGGATTCAAACCGGCGCCCACATGGGATGCTGGCACTGCAGGTGGCAGCTTTACCCACTATGCCACAGCGCCAGCCCTGAACCCAAGCATTCTGATATGGGATGCTGGCTTCCCAAGTGACAACTTAACCCACTGCAACACAACACCTGCCCACTGCATAATGCTTTCCAAAAAATGAATTTGAAAAGAAATTGGCAAACGATGTGTTGTTTGGCCTAGATAGTGATTTAGAAAATGCTTAACTAATTGCTAATCTTTTCAGACTTTGAGAAAATTTACATACAAATTTGGAATTCCGACTTCTGTTAAAAACAGAGGAGAGATCTGGCATGTGCCTGGCATCCCTGAGCAGCTGCGGGGATGGACACCCTCGTCAGACATGGTTCCCATCATTCTCTGCAGCCTTCTGCCTTGACGGCTTTGCTCATCCCAGGGCTTCAGCTGCCAGTGCACCCCAAGGGCCAACTCTTGGGAGGCACCCCTACAAATACACACGCATCCCAGACTGACCCTCCGCCGCGTTCCTAGCTCCTAGAAGACACAGATGACCTCCCATGGATGTGACAGGGCAGGGACAAGGGCAGGAAGAGAAGCCAGAGCTGTGAGATTCCAATGAAGGATACTGCAGGACCCTGGCCTTTCTTTGAAATCAACAGAAAGACATGAAAGAAATGCTAGGTGAACACACTTGCAGCTGCCTGTAACCACCACCTCAGCCATGCAGGACAGACACCCAGAGAAGATGGGGAAAGTGGCAGATGTTTCGTGCAGAGTTCGAGACGCTGCTTTGGATGCCTGCATCCCATATCCAAATGCCTAGGTTCAAGTTCTGCCTCTGTTTCTGATGCCAGCTTCCTGCTAATGCTCATCATGGGAGGCAGCAAATGATGGCCCTACTTCTTGGACCCAGACAGAGCTCTGGGCTCCTGGCTTTGTCCTGGGCCAGTCCTGGCTGTTGCAAGCATTTCGGAAGTGAACCAGTGGATAGGAGGTGTCTCTCTCTCTCTCTCTCTCTCTGCCTTTCAAATAAAAATAAGCAAGTATGTTAGAATTTTAAAAAAAGGAAAGATGGACTATGGAGATGACATCAGCTGAATTGCTGCACCAGCTGAATCCTGAGGCCACCCCTGCCATCCTTCCCAGCTACACAAAAGCACCTGTTATGCCAGTGGAAGTGAGGTTTCTGCCACTTGTAACTGAAGACATCCAAATGCCTTACTCAGAATACTTGGCAGATGTCAAGTGAACAGGAACTTCACTTGTCTGGTTGGTGTGAATACTAGCAATTACACCATACTCTGAAAAAAATCTGACCTTGAAAGTTTCAAGTGAACAGATCTGACTTTTTAGATCAGCTACCTAACAGGCCAATATAATCAGACACTTCCTGGTGCACGTCTGTATACTCATCTTGAGATGAGGACACCCTGACACAGCAGTGCCCTGGTGACTGCAGAGGGACAGGCTTTGAAAGGCAGTGGACGCTGCAAGGTCAGCACAGCTGTGCCCAAGACGTGCAGGAGCCCTGTGGGGTGCAACCCGTGTTCCAGAGAGCCACATCTGCAGATAAACAGACAATGAAGAGATGGCCCCATGCATTCAGACAACCAACTGCATGTGCACATCATTAATAAAACCTGCACAATGATGAAGGTGGGGAGGGGCACGCCCGGTTTAGGGGTTTTTGAGGATTTTTTGAGCAGACTTTGCCATCGAGGGTTAATATTAAGATTTGAGAAGGGAAGAGCTGGATTCCCAACTCTGGCAGGGTGGAACTTTGGTTTTTCTTCCCATGAGCAGAGCAGAGGGGCAGGTAGTCCCACCTGCTGCCCAAAGCTATGCTGCAAGAACAGGGTGAGGATGGCCACCATCAGGGAGTTCACATAGCTCTCCAGGGTCCCCGCTCACGTGGTGGGCTGCCCGTGGACTTCTATCTCCTTCCCTTCCAGAGACTCTGCTAAAGATCAGATTGGGGGGTGGGCAGCCATAACAAGGACAATTGAAGGCAGACAATAGAAAAGGCAAAACTCCAAGGAACATTTTAAGAGTCAGAAAATAAGTAGAGGATTGTTAACTACCAGAAGCTGCTGCCAGCCAAGTGCCAGGGCCACCCAATGCTATGCTCTCCCACACATCAGGGCCTCCACAGCGGGAGCTCGGGTAGCACAAAGAGGGTGACTTGCCTGTTGCAACCCACCCCCTAGGAGACAGCGGACTAGCTCCCCAGAGACAGAACCCAAGAGGCCTCAGGTGTGTGGAGGCCAAGCACACAGCAGGGCTGGTGGGGCACAGCTGGGCACAGGGCCTGGTGGAAATCTGTGCTCCAACCCCTGGGACCCAAAGTCTCCTCCCTCTGCTCTGTCACAGTCACACCTGCAGCCTACTGGGTCCCTCCCTCAGGGCAGACTGGAAGACCCCTCCCTGGAGAGAACACTCCAGCTGCTGGCCTGCCCCCAGCCACCAGCCACCCGCACTGCTCCCACCGGGCGTGAATGGACAGTGGCAAAGACACCTGAGGAACGCCTCTGGGGTGAAAAGGCAGTAAACAAGTCTGATTTCTTCAGTGCTGTTTAACATCAGGCAATTCTGAATCACCAAAGGTAGTCAAGGTAAAGTGAGTGCTAGTTAGATATTATTTTAACTGAAATGAAGGATGAGAGGAGGGAGGACAAGGTGTGGGAGATCTGCAGCACCGTCCATCACAGTAGAGTCAACAGATAACAATGCCTGACACTGACAAACGCACCGACAGCAGCACGGGCACAGCACCCAGAGGTGCAGAAGTGAACATCAGGGCAAACAACGATGCATCTGTGCGAACTAACACGGAGCGTTCTCAGGCCTGGCGACTGAGACGCCCACATCCCATGTCTGTGCCCGAGTCAGATACCAGGTTGTACTCCAGACTCCAGCTTCCTGCTAATGCAGACCCTGGGAGGCAGCAGTGTGTCTCAAGTGATTGGGTTCCTGCCACTCATGGGGGAGACCTGGACTGAAACACCAGCTCCTGGCTTCCAGGGCCTACTGTAGGCATTTGAGGGATGAACCAGTGGATAGGAGTCCTTTCTCTGTGAAACACACACACACACACACAGTCTGTAAGAGACAGTGTGAAGAGGCAAGATATAGACATGTTTAATATGCCCCCATTTCTGTTGTTCTACAAAGCTTACACATTCACGCACTTGTCAGTGAAACTTACTAAAGGCCAACTCTGAGAGTGCACTTGGAGGTCTGGGTTGGGTACTTCTGCACAGTTTAAATTCTTTACCTCTTGTTATTTTCTCCATAATGATGAGAGGAACCCAAAGCATGAAGCCCCCAACTTGGGGCAGTAATATGACTCTAAGGCAGCGGTCTCCCTGGGCAGGGGATGGAATTGCTATTTATTCGATATCTTGCAGAGCAATCTTTCTAAAATGAATCACACATGGGGAACAGTCATGAGCTGCACGTCGTAAGGAAGCTATCCCAAAGAAAGAGTCGGAATCCCACAGTGGGAGGGGCTGGCCACGGGAACATCACACCTTCGCCTCCGACTGCAGTTGTGTGTGCCCAGCTAAATAGATGCACAGACCTTCACTGAGCTAAATAACCCTCACAAGACAGACAACTGCTTCAAAGAAAAGAAACCGTGGGCTTAAGATAATGCTAAAAACACAAGCGCCACTTAACAAGAACATGGCTGGATTCCTAGTGCATTCCCTCTCAAGCCGTCACACTGTGAGGTCAAAGAGTTGATGCTTTAATTGGATTTAACTAGAATTATTTTAAAACAATTGAAATAATTAGAAAGACCTTAGGACGAATGTGGATTTCCATCCACTTTTGCTCTTGGCAAAGCTTCCCAAGCGTCCACAGTGCTTTGAGATATTAGCTAACGACGGAGCTATCAGAATAGGCAAGTCACTGTGGACAGATACTGGCAGTCTTCCCACTGGTGTTTCACGCCACGCAGCACGGCACGACGAAATTCATCCCTTCCCTTCATGAAATTTTATTAATTCAATGATTGATGGAGACACGATTCTTTCTAGGTTGCTTGAACAGGCCACTGGGGGAAACATTTGATATTTCTACCACAGTGCAAATAGCAGGAAGCACATGAAAACCAAAGGGGCACCAAATTCAAATACTGTTGGCAGAAGCACAGAGCACACTGGTCGTTCCTGGAAGCCTGAGGGTGAGAATCCGCTGTGTTACTGTTCTGCCAAAGTGCAGATGGTGGTCACACCTTCCCCTGATAGCTGCTGCACTCTCCTGTATGCTAAGAGCTGCTGCGTGCGGTTTACAGGGAAGCAGACTATGAGCCTAAAGCAGCCTTGGGATTTAAAAGATGAGTCCATACTTACCCTTTACAAACTGGTGGGCCTTCCCAGGGGTCTAAGGTACCTCTTGGTAGCATGCTACCTAGCAGCAAAAAAATACAAACACATCCCAAGGTTCCTTTCCCAGTGAAGGTGAGACTCACTGTTGAGTAAGAAAGTAACTGCTTTTCAAGACAAACCAAAGTTTTGAAAACAGAGAAGTCTAAAAACAGATGTTTGGAAATGTTTCCACTGTTTTGTCATCCTATTGCCAGAAGCAATTTAACTGTGTCACCTATGAAAACTCTTGTTATCAGCACACTCAAAAACTTGGAGATAGAATGTTCTAGGCATGAGATATCTTGCCAGTTTTGGATCCATATCTTAATAGATTTTGAGTCCACTGTTAGAGGTTGAGAAATGCAATCAACTTCTAATAAATTTTGAAGTTTTCAGGGAAAATTTGCTGCTGACAGTCAACTAAAAGCTTTGTATAACAGCTGGGGTTGACTGAGAGAAAGCAGTATGATGATTTACTAAAAATGGTCAGAGATAGTTTCTTCCATTTGCATTTACAGATTTTTGTGAGGTGTACTTTTTTTTAGCAATGAAAGCCATTAAAATCAATTATCAAAATATGCAGAATTTAGAGCTACACTTAAAAGAAAATCACTAGTAAGACAAAATTCTCAAAAAATTCAAGAAAAATATGAATCTTTGATGAGAACAAGAGATTTTTTGTGGTAAAAATACTTAATCTTACCTTCTTAGTTTTCAGATATGCTGTAAAATATGCAAAGACATTATATTTGTATATGATGGCACTTTCAAATGTTTGTGGAAAATGGATTTAAGAGATAAATTTATGTTGGCACAAAACTCTGTGGCATGTGTGCAGTTTCTTCTTTTTGAAGACTCTGTCACATGATTCCAAGGTACGATTCACAATATATGCTACCATGCTCCAATGTCACACACAGACACACAACCATGTGGTCGAAAAAAAACTGAAGTCTATCGTTCAAAGCAAGATTTTGAAAAACGCACCTAGTGGAGAACAGGGCCTCTGGCCGAGGGCTTTGGGGAATGAGAAAGGTCTCCGGGTATCTCTCACACCACTTTCTCCCAGTCAGCTGGTGCACCCTGTGAGTGCTCCAGGCAGTCAGTGAGCGAGTGATGGGAGCCCATCCCATCCGCAGCACTGCCACAGCCACACAAGTGAGACACTGCCAGAATGGTCAGCAGAACCTTCCCCACAGACCTCTGAAGTCAGACTCTCACAAACAGATGAGAAACACAGGCGGCTCACTCAGCAGTGCAGTCAGTGGCACAAGCAGCCTCCTTTCTGATAAGCCCATGCTGGGCCAGCCTCGTCCACTCTGGACCCTGGGCTCCTACAGTGGCCCCCACACGGACAGAGACAACACCACTGCTGCGGCCAGCCCCGTGGTGCTTTACAAGGAAGCAAGTGGAGCTCTTCAGTGGGCTAATGGGAGGACGCCTTCCAGGAGCTCACAAAACCTACAGAGTCTGGGATAAAAACTGACATCAGATGACAGCACAGGGCTGCCATCTAAGTCTCAATCTGCCCTTCCTCCCATTTCTAAAATATACTCCGTACACCTTGCTTCTGAGCTCAGAGGTTTCTTGATCTGACACGCTGAATTAGTCATTTTCCTGGTAAGTTAGGTTCTTTAGTCTCAAAGATTATTTCAAGCATGTGCGAATGCATGCCTCTCGAAAATGAAAGCCGAGAGGCCGCTCAAGTCTTGTCTAAACAAGAAACAATTGTTTAGCAAACAATATTCCAAAGTTATTGTCGTTTACCACAAGAGGATACTGTTTATAAGGCATACCAGACTACATTTCTTACATAATTTTCTTCTGTCACTGAGCATGTTTCTGAAAGCTGAGGACAAGTTATCCTGTTCAGCAAATCACCATACAAAGACTTTTCAGTTTGGGGTTTAGCACCCCTATACTTCTGTCATTATACCAAACTGCAAAAAGTCACTTTTTCATATACGTGCAAATTTACATTCTGATGTTAAGAAAGTGATGTGGCTTAAAGATAATTATTGGCTCAGCCAATTTCTTTTTCAAGGCTAGGACATTTTTAACCCTTTACTGAGATGCATGTATACTCACCAGTACAAGTTCTTACATGCTCTACAAATAACAAAAATAACAAGCACCCTTTTTATTCTGGCTAAAAAAAAAAAAACCAAAAAACTTTCAGTTACATGATTAATTCATTTTAAAAAACATGTCATACCAATTAACATATATTTCCTACCCGCAAATATTTCTATTCACAAACTGTCAAAAGAACAAAATTGCTACTGCTTCTTTTCATTATTTTGGGAGAAAAGAACAGTTGCTATCACATGGGCTTTACATAAATAATTCTCTCCTTTCTCTGCTTCCTCCCACAATTCTGTGTATTCCATAGACTCTAAAAATAGATGTGCAGGGGCCAGCACTGTGGCGTAGTAGGCTAAGCCTCTGCCTGTGACATCCCATGTCTGGCACCAGTTCGTATCCTGGCTGCTCCTCTTCCAATACAGCTCTCTGCTAGTGTACCTGGGAAAGCAGTGGAAGATGGCCCAAGTTCTTGGGCCCGTGCACCCACGGGGGAGACCCAGAGGAAGCTCCTGGCTTCGGCTCTGGCTGTTGTGGCCAATTGGGGAGTGAACCAGTAGATGGAAGACCTTTCTGTCTCTCCCTCTCTGTCCTTAACTCTACTTCTCAAATAAATAAGTAAAATCTTAAAAAAAAAAAAAAATAGAAGAGCAAATGAACCAAAGAATTAGATGACAGAATTTTAACTCCTAATTGAGTCAATGAACATTATTTTCACATCCTCCACCTGCCATGACACGCATTAGGACGCAGTCCACCCTGATTTAATCCAGGCAGCTCCCACTGGACTTGAAACCTGGAAACTTCTGAAAGTCCAGGCAGGGACTCCCGCTCTCCGCTGTAACAAAAGATCCACATTCTTCTTTTTGCTGTTCTACTGCCTCTTTTGTTACTTCTTATGAATTGTTTGAGGCTGACAGTTTTCATCGAGTTAAAGATCAGAATGTGGGCATTTGACCGCTCTCTCCTCCCTGCCCACTCGGCATCCTAAACACATCCCTAGGGACAGCATGCCATCGTCCTGTGTGGGCTCTCACGGGCTCTGCAGATTTTAAACAGTGCATTCACTTATTCCACATTTTCTCCTAAGCATCTCTCTGACATAAACTCTAAGCAACCAAGACATATTGTATAGCCTTCGCCTGCTTATCAAGCAGATGAAATCTAATACAGACTTGATATAAACTTACATTTGTTAAACCAAAATCTAAGGAAAGTGGCCTGATGTGGCCTCATCGATGCTTGCTGTGGTCCATGACCAATTAGGCTCTCCACTGCGTGAGGGGTTTGCCTGTGTGCGAGGCCCCTTATTGCTAAATTTAAGAACCTCCACGATTGTCAGCGAGAGCAACTGTGTGAGGACCCTCACTCCTTATGGAACGCCGGTGCAAGGGGAATGTTAGGAGCATGGGCATTAGCTGTGATAGGCAACTAAAGCACAGTTTCTCATGAGACAGCAGCTGGCCTGTAGCTGTTTCTCCTCCTACAAACTGGTAAGCACCTTAAGAAGGGAACTGGGCCCATGCGTCTCTGGATACTCCTGCCCATTCCCTAAGACCAACTCTAAGAAGGAGCTGTTGAATAAACTTTAATTCATATACTTTATTTTTTTAAAAAAAGATTTATTTATTCATTTGAAAGTCAGAGTTACACACAGAGAGAAAGAGAGGCAGAGAGAAAGAAAGAGAACGAGGTCTTCCATCCACTGGTTCATTCCCCAATTGGCCACAACAATTGGAGCTGAGCTGATTTGAAGTCAGGCACCAGGAGCTTCTTCTGGGTCTCCCAGGCAGGTACAGGGGCCCAAGGAATTGGGCCACTTTCTACTGTTTTCTCAGGCCGTGGTAGAGAGCTGGATCAGAAGTGGAGAAGTGGAGCAGCCCGGACTCGAACCAGCGCCCATATGGGATGCCGGCACTGCAGGCAGCAGCTTTACCCACTACGCCAGAGTGTCAGCCCCAATTCCTTCACTTTTAAGCTTTCAAAGTGACTTTACTATTATGCTGAGCAAAAAACAAATGCTAATAATTTACACTGCTCTTTCAGAAAACCAATAAGCCATACCAATGATTAAACTCCTATTTACCAAATTACTAAAATTTGGACTGATTAAATGCAAAATGACTTACTTAAAGATTACTTTATTGGTGTAAATAAATGAAGTATTCTCCAAACACTACTTGCTCCACTCTTGAGGAAGATAATGTCTATTTTGTACATTCCATAACATTTCAAGCTTAAAAAGAAGGTTCACACCCATTATTTAAATCACCTTTATAATATTAGGAGCCTTTATGATCACCCAAAGGCCCAGAAATCACAGAAAACCAGTACCCAGAATGCCATAAGTGTACCTGTGTGGAGTAACAGTAACTCGCCCCAGCAAACCAACAGCAGTGCCCACCCAATCTGCTGACAAACAGAACAGAACATTTATTAGACTTAAGTTAGTGATTTGAGGGTGCATTCAGCTTTAACATACAAGCACTTTAAACTTGACATCTCTAAAGATATGTTACTGAAACACTGGAAATTGAAGGAAAAAAAAAACCTCAACAGCCAGCTATTACAATCACACTTTTCCTATTATTTTACTTGCATGCGGTTAAAAATGTTTACCTCCTTGGATTGGTTACAAATGAGACGCCCGCAGCTCCCAGGCCTATGATTACTCTAAGACGACTGCAATGATATCTCCACTGGCCCAGCATGCTGGGACGGGATCACCATTTGTGTTCTGAGGAAAATAATCTTATTGACTGATTTAATTATATAATAGGTCGTCCTTTTTTAGAAAAACAGTACACTATATTTCAAAAAGCGGAGTGACTTTTAAATACCATATAAACAACACTGGCGAGAAATTTAAAATACAAACAACAGACCCTACATGTGAGCTTTCAAGTGATCTGCCACTTCTGATGAGATGGGGCTCTCTAAGCCACGGCTTAGGGAATTGTCGTGGCCCTTGTTTGCTGATTAGGCACATCTCCTGAGACATTTCTTTCAAAATGGGACTAAGAAAAAAAATTTACCTTTATTACGTGGAAGGAAAACTAAGTAAGAAATGTTACCCCAAAAAGTGTGACCCTGCAGCTGCCCTCACCGTCCGTGCTATCTGGGTGGAAGACGCCACCGGCCTCCAGGAGCCGGCTCCCCAGCATGGGCGGCCTGAGTGAGGAGCCAGGACGCAGGTCTCAGCGCCCCGTGTCGGCTCCTTGCCTGAGAGCAGATCTGGTCCCCCCACCTCCCCAGGGGACTCCCTAGCCCTCATATTCTTAGGCTGGCTGGGTCCCTCGCCCTGTATTCTTCCCCACCCCACCCTTTGTGTTCTTTCTCAGCTAACCAGCCTACAGAGCGGAAGGCCTCCTGAGTTTGAAGAGCCCGCCAAAAGCCGGCTCAGCTCTGCCTGCCTCGTGGCCCTTACCTGGCTTATGCTATGTAAACCCAGCCTGTACCTGAATTCTGGCTCTCTGCCCTGTGGTGCGACCTGTGTGCACACTGGCAGTCAGCTGCCTCTGCGAACTGGCTTTCCCTTGAATAAATTCGTTTTGGCACTGAGTTCGTATCCTTCTCTGCCCTGTTCTGCCCCTCTTTCCTTACAAGTGGCAGGGGGAACAGGGGTTTTCTTGTTTGATGCGAACCTGTCAGTGATACTGGGGCACTTCTCTGCTCAGGTTCTGATTTTAACAGTGATTTAAACACTGCCGAGTATCCCCTTTAACGCCTTAACAGTTTATGTGGTTTATATTCTTTCCTCTGACCCTATGACATAGAACACTGGCCACGTTTACTACATTTGGTGAGGCTATACAGACTGTTTTAAATGCCCTACTTTGTAGCTACTCAGATATATAACGACTGCTAAAAATATGACTGCATAGAAGTCATCTTTACAACATACGCAATGGTGATTTGGCAACAGAAACTGCTTTGTCTTGTAGATGTGAATCTACCAAGTCAGCAGCTTCTAGAACTGTCGTGTTTGTTCACTTTACAGCAAAGACCCTACCGTTCTGGTTTTGGACATTAGCAAATATAGGATTATCAACAAAACACTAGAAAGGACCACAGAGGATAACAACAACAACAAAAATCTCGAAGACAGTAACCAAAAAAACTCATGTTCCACAAGCCATGGTTTCAGGAACTCCAACATCTAACTAATGCTGAGGAAAAATATGCAAATCTGAGGTCTGACCCACCACTA
The DNA here is from genome assembly GCF_964237555.1 of Oryctolagus cuniculus. Taxonomy (NCBI): domain Eukaryota; kingdom Metazoa; phylum Chordata; class Mammalia; order Lagomorpha; family Leporidae; genus Oryctolagus; species Oryctolagus cuniculus. The sequence continues at coordinate 48,858,951 of NC_091444.1, forward strand.
CCAACAGCTACATTGTACCCAAGTCCTCCCAACCAAGCCAGCAGATGCAGGCAAGGTGTGACATGCTACTTCTCCTACTCAGGAGAGTAAATACTAATGGACAGCAACACCCACACCAGCGTGAGACAGCTGGGCAGGAGCCTAAATGACAGCTTCTTATCACACATCAGGAGCCAAGTCACATCCAGTGCCCAGACAGCAGCAGAGTTAAGACCACAGCAGACGTGATGGTCAGCTGCACTTTGTATTGACAATCAATAAAGTTTCTTTTTCTTTTTTTAAAGATTTATTTATTTATGTGAAAAGCAGAGAAACAGAGAAAGATCTTCTATCTGTTGGTTTGCTCCCCAAATGGTTGCAACAGCCAGGGCCAGGCCAGGCTGAAGCCAGGAACCTGGGACTCTATCCAGGTCTCCTGCATGGGCTGAGGGGCCCTAAGACCTGGGCCATCTTCCGCTGCTTTCCCAGGCACGTTAGCAGGGAGCTGTATGGGAAGTGGAGCAGCAGGGACTCAAGCGGCTCCTGTGTGGGATGATGGCAATCACTGGCGGCTTAACTGGCTATGCTACAGTAAGTTTCTGTACTTTAACAATTATCTCTCTTCCAAATTAAGCTTTTAAAGAATAACCTTTCTGGAAATGAAGATAATAACGGGTTATAACCGTTACTGGGTTGTTTGTGACCCCTAGGTTGTATTTTGAAGTCATGACCCTCAAATAGGAATATGCTTAACATAGGGCAGTTAGGATATAACCACGGTTATATGAGGTCATGGCGGGGACGGAGAGGGGTCCTCGCTCCTGCCAAGCTAGTGCCCCTCTAAGAAGGGACATTAGAGAGCTCGTTCTCTCACCACTGTCCCCTCACAATGTGAGACAGCCCTTACCAGAAGCCAAACCTGGCTGGGGTCTTGGGACTTTTTTTTTAATTCTGTAAGAGAATAAATTTCTGTTGTTAAGCTGCCTAGCTTATGGTAGTTTGTTATGGCAGCTGTAGCTAACTAATACAGTAACCCACGGAGTAACAAAAAATCAGTTCAATTTCCAAAAATACAAATATGTACATAGAGACGAGCAGGCTCTTCCTGACTGTGGAATTCCAACTAATAAATGGATCAGGAATTATAAAATTTGGTAAAGCAGTGATGTACAAATACCACAGTGATAACTTTCTGTTTAAGCATCAGCACTGGATGCTAAAATTAGTGAGCAAAAGTATGGTGAGAAATAGGATATTTACATAATCCCCAAGCAGAGCCCCAAAAGGCACTTAAGAACAAAGGGAAAAATAGCTGCTTTACGTTGGAAAAAACTGATATTACCATAAGAAGTGACCAAAGTTAGCGGTATCAGTAGCGGGCCCTGGGCATCTGTGCCTTCCACTGTGATGCACGGAGGACCAGAATGCAATCATTAAGAAGCAGATCCTGGTTGAAACCTAGTCTACCAAACAACTTGTCTTGTTTCATGAAAGATGTGAAGGTCGTGAGTGACAAAGACAGGCAGTGTTCTAGACTAAAGGAGACGAAGGGGACGACCAACGCACATGTGGTCCCGGACCAGAGAGGAGACAACAGTGGGACAATCGGGGAATCGTTAAATACGAGCTGCAGATTATGTAATAGTAGTGTAACTGCACGTTATGTAAGGTTATGGAAGAAGTTAATATCTGGGGGAAGGGTATACCAAGCTTTTTCTACAATTTTTTTTTGCAACACTTTTATAGGCCCCAGATTATTTCAAGGTGAAGAGAGAAAACAAACACTGAAATGGGATTTTTAGTACAGTACCTACACCACCATTTCTGCCCCGAACAATCTGCACCGTGCTTACTAAAGTTAACAACCCGACCTGGGCTGGATTTGCAGTTCTCACACCACCGAATGCATCTCACATACAGGCCCCTAGAATCCTGCTCTCACGCCCCACAGGGAATAGCAGTGATCATCTGTCCCACCCCATGAGCAAACAGCACGTGGCTCATGTGGAGGAGCCACACCGGCACCCTCAGCACGGAGCTCTGTGCCCAGCTCAGTGCTCAGTGAGCCAAGGAATCCCAGGGGCTTATTTTGAAATAAAAACTACGGGATAAAGGCATGGGGCATAGGACATAAAATATTCTTGATTGTGCTACCTTATCAAGTTTCAGGAATAGTTTTCTGCTAGGAGGGGAAACAAACAAACAAAAACTAGCCTTACTTTTGGAAAATACAGTTTCAAAACTTTGTTTTATATCCTCTTGGCTTTTCTATTTGTGAGGCACCTTTCCATCCTCAGCCAGCACTCGCCAATTCTAAAAACGGATAGTCACAGCACACCACCAAAGCTAACATTGATTTAGGGTTTACTACGCATCAGGCAATCTGCTAATTGCTTTACAGTCTCTCTTAGGTAATCATCTGAACAACCCTGGGACAAGGACAAGCCGTATACCCCACCCCTTCACAGTCAAAGAGAACTTGGGCTGAGAGCGTGGTTCAAGGTCGTAGCGAGCTGCCTGTGGTACAGGCTGGGTCCAGGGCTGATCAGTGCAACTCCAGAACCTGGGCTCTCAGCCACGGCTCTAAACTGCCTCTTGTTTTATATACACATAAATAAATGAAAAGGACATCAATTTTAAAAAGAAAAAAGAACCTGCTCAGCGACTTAAAGCAGCCAGAGGAAAACCGCCTGAAGGCTAGATGGCATCCAGATAAAAGAGTCAAGGTAAAAATGCGCTTATCTGCCTTGGGAGTCTGGACACAATTCTCTGCCTCTTTTATTTCACCCACTCACCCACAGCAAAAATTCCTCAGTGAGACGAGTCTTGGCTTAGCCTCAGTTGCTAGAAAAGGGGAAGATAGGATACTGTGCTCATCACTTAGGAAAGGCTGGGGCTTTGAGCGCTGCCTGGAGCTGGATGTGAGTCCACCAGCAGGGAGGAGGTACCAGGCGGCAGAACCAGCACAGGGGTCAGCATGGAGTCCTTCCCAAGTGGACCAATGCTCCCTAATGCTGCACTCGCAAGCTGTTGGTCACGCTCTCTGAAAATACTTCCCGTGACTGGTAGCCGCGGGAGAGAGACAACAAGTGCTAACCACTTCAGTGTGGCATTGTTCTCTCAGACCTTTGCCCCGGTGTGGGGACAACTGGGCCCAAGCAAACGAAAGACCAGGCAAGTGGGAGTCCACGTGCAGAGACGCTGACTGGGGTCTTTTCATGGCATCTCAGAAGCGGTGCCCGAAGCATGGTCTCCCAAGCCCACAACAGTGCCTGGTGCATGGCGACTGCGCCATGCTGTCACTGCCGTCACTGCCCCCTGGTGCTGCTCTGGAGTAGACAGACACCTGATAAATCCATGCTGACTTTTATGGAAAACGAAATGTGGTTAAATCAAAATGTGACTATGTGATCCGGCGTCATTTTGAGCATGCCGCTAAACTCAAAAGCCGCAGCTGATACTCCTCAGAGCAGATGCCCTACCACCCCAGCACCTGTAAAATCAGAGCACAGATCCAGGGGCTTGGCCAGGGAGGCTGCACAGCAACGGGACACATCCAGGAGTGGCTCTGTCTGGTCCCTTTCATTACTGCTGGCAAGTCAACACCTCCCATGTGACACAGGTTCTGCCACAGGAAACGTGTCTTCATCTGGTGTAGCGCCTTCCTTTCCTACAGTACTGGTTTCAAGTTCATTTCCTTAGTGGTTACAGGTTTGGGGGAACATTTAGACACTTGCTGGCAATGTTGTTCAAACAACTTTAGAATGTTGTATCCTTTTTTTTTTTTTAAGCTCTTTGGAGCAATAGTATACCACATTCTGCACATACATATTATTTCTAACTTGCCTGAGGTTACTGCTAACCTCATTTGTTTATTGTAATCAAGTAGCAACTTTTTAATGTCCATATGCATTTATTCATTTTTAATGAGTTAGTAATTTATTTGAAAGGTAGTGAGACAGAGAGAGAGAGAGAAAGAGATCTTCTATCCACTGGTTCACTCCCCAAATGGCTGCCATGACTGGGGCCGGGCCAAGCTGAAGCCAGAATCCTAGAACTCCATCCAGGTCTCCCACATGGGTGGCAGGGGCCCAAGTACTCAGGCCATCTTCTGCTATCCAAGGCACAGTAGCAGGGAGCTAGATGATAAACGGAGAAACCAGAACACAGTACGGCATCTCAGGTGACACTTAACCCATTCAGAAAATCGATTAAAAGGTGATTATAAAAGGAGATTGCTTTCAAGAAAGGATCCACCTAAGGACTCCTTTCCAAGATCCACCTTGCACTCTGTCTTCTGCTGCAGAGGTGAAAGGTGTTCCAAGAGCACACGTTCTCCTGATACATGGGAAAGCCACTTACAAGGCAGCGCACGCAACACCTGCCCGCAACAAAAATTCATCTCCAATGTCACCAAATATTCACTGACTTTCTACTCAGCTGGAAAACGTTCTCCTTAAGAGTCCAGTTTCATCTTTTTACAAACATTTCATGGTTTAGGTCCCCAAAGAGAATCTCCCAATTTGTGTAATCTGGGACTGCTCAGGAAATAATTACTGCTCTTTAACTGGGACTGTACAGATATAATCATCTATGTGCCCACATTCTTCAGAGATCTATGTTGCGGGGGGGACGGTGATGAGGGGAGGCATGACTGAGTGGCAGAAACAGTAAGGGGAGAAGGTGTGGTTTTAGGCAGGCAGGGCTGAGCAGGCCGGGCACAGGGGATTCAGCTAGTGAAGCTACTCTCTGCGCCACCACAGAGTACGAGTATACTCTGAGTATGAGTATACCACAGGGTATGAGTCACAACACATTTATCAAAACCCCTAGCATGTGTAACACGGAGAGAATCAAAAGGAAATTGTGGGTTTTGGTCGCTGTGACACATCAATGCCAATCCTCCGAAGAAACCACTGTCTCCACACTGGCATGGCCGGGCAAGTCACTGGTAGGACACGGCAGGCTGAGTGTGGGTTGGCAAGGGCAGGGGGAACCTAAAACTTTACTAAAAATTAAAATCTATTACAGGAAAAGGAAAAGGGCTAGGAGGGTGAAACGCCAAAATGGCATTGAGAAGAAAGAGGCTGTTACTGAGTTTGTCTGAGGAGGAAATGCAAGAGCCACACCTGAGAATTGCGGAGAAGAGCTTGGGTTGCAGGGTTTAGAGAACAAGTCATTGACCATAGGAACTCACAGCCGGGGGGTTCAGGCCGGGAAGGCTGGGGGGGATGCCCGATCTGTGGGTGTCAAGGAGTGGTGGGTTTTGAGCCAGAGGGTTCTATGAAGTCACAGGATGAGGACCTATAAGGAGTTCAGCTCACAGTGTGTGGAATGGAGTTGGGGCAAGGATGAGGACTGTAGGCAGGAAATCAGAATGCTGGCCCAAGTGCCACCAGGCACAGGATGTGCAGGGCTTGGGGGAGGGGCTCAGAAGAGAGGAAGGAAAGGGGAGAGAAGGGGTTTGAGCCTTTGAGACTGGGAGAACATTACCTAAAACAGGAAATGCAGAGAGGTCTTCTAGTGTGTAGAAGAGGCATTACTTTGGAAGGTGCACGATTTCTCATGTAGAGATGCCTAACAGGCAATTACAAGGACCGTTCTGAGGCTAAAAATTCATTGAGAAGAAACCAGCAAACAGATTTTAGTTTAAGCTTCCAGAGGAGCTGCAGCCAAGGAACTGACAGCATCACAGAGGATTCACCGTGGAAACGGACAATGCCATCATGTTCAGGAAGACGACTCCACAGAGAAGTCTGCAAAGGAGCTCCTAGAGGAAGAAGAACCAATAGGAAGAGGAAAGGTTCTTTCCTGATCCAGCTCAGGGAAGTACAGACAACTACCTTCACCATCACAAGTCATTGATTCTGGGACCCCTTCTCTGCTCCCCACCTCTCAGTGCAGAGACACAGACACTGTTAAGCAAAAACCACACTCTTACCTATCTGAAAGTTTATAACCTAGGTCAGGAAATACAGACATGTACTTTGAAGTCTGAAGCACGTGGTTGCTTGCCTATTAACAGTGCAGTGAATCCCGCCTCCTGGTGTCTACAACGCTACGGAGCCCCCAACCATGCAGACTCTGTCTTGGCCATGAAACCTAACTCTTGTCCACAGGGACATCAGCAGACTACACGGTAAGCACAAGCTTGACAAGCAGGTGACCCTGGCCTTGTCCTTCTGGAATGCTGCTACCGTCGCCTCAGCTGACCCACAAGACGTGTGAGGGGAGCACTCTGGGTCACACAGCTCCAGTGGATCCCTCAGGTGACTGCAGCCACATGAGTGAGACCAGAAGTACTGCCCAGAGCCTACCCCAAACTGCAGGAGCGTCAGCAAATAAAGAGTTGTTTTAAAGCCACTAGGTTTAAGGGTTATTTATTAGACAGCAATTAAATAGCTGCCATAGGACATTTTGAAGGTGGGGAGCAAAGTATACATATATGGGCGGAAAACAGGTAAATTGGGATGGAAGTAGTAGGTTTGGGGTGGATTACAACAAGCACGTGTCACTTAAGGGATACGTTCTGAGAATTTTGTCGCTATGTGTGAGCCTCTCACTCAAGGTAGACTTTTGATGCAATCAAGAGACTCGGCAAACAGGCACTGCACGAAGCTGCCGATGGTGTAACACAGCATAAGCACACTTCGTTTCATTTGCAAGTAGAAGGAGTTAAGCACACTCTAAAATTATAAAACAAAGTACAATGCAGTAAGTACATGCGCAAACCAGTAAAACAGTCACTTTGGTATCAAGGATTATCTACTGCTCCCAACTGTATGTGCTGTACTTTTATATGACTGGCAGTTCAGGGGGTCTGTTTACAGCAGCATCATCAGACATGTGAGTCATCCACTGTGCCGTGATGTCACTAGGTGATTGGGATCTTTTTTAGCTCTATTATAATGTTATGGCAACACCGTCATCACTAACCAAAACATTGCTATATGCTTGTATATCCATAGAGCATATGGTGAGATTTAAAAAGCTACAGAAGACTGAAACTGGTCTGTGCCTTGAAACCTGGGTTGGAATCTCTGGTTCTAAGTACCTTTTCCAGTTGGTTGTTTTTAAACTGTTGTCATATCCTCACTTGTCGATTGTACCCACAATGACCTACAGATCCAGATTCTAGGATTTAAATGCAGAAAGGACCTAGAGATGACCAGAAATGAGGAAACTAGGTTAAAACCAAAGAACTGGCTCATCCTGAAGTTACACAAATAATGGCTTTCAGCATCAAGTACCCAGTCCAGGCTGGCCACTGTTCAGCCCAGCGTGCTCCAGGTGCCATGAACCTGTCTGCCCACAGCCATGCACGACTCTATTCATAGACCCACTCCTCTCCAGAGAGCCAGCCCTTATGCCCTGGTGCACCTGGGAATTTGTTCTTTTGTTGTCTGCGCAGTGAGGCTCAACAGCTGGGTGGAATCACCCAGGTGGGGAAGCCACCAGAGCAGGACCAGGAGTGTGAGGTGCACTGGTTAAAAGGTCACAGAAGCTATACTTTCCAGACAAAACCAGGACTCACACCCATCACCACCCAAGAAGCTTGGGGCACAAAGGGCGTGCTGCCGTCGAATCCCACAAAACATGCTTGATCTACCTTTAGTCTTGCTGCTCGGCGTGCTGCAGATCGTACAGTTCTCGCTTACTAAAAGGACCTCACAAGTATACTCTGAAACAGGCATTTTCTGACTCAGAATAATTTTGGATGGATAATTTGATCCTGTAATGGATCCATAAATGAATCACATCTTGGTAAAATCTGCCCTTTGGAGATCCCCCACCCTGTAATCTGATCGGCTTATTCTCCCATCACCCCCCTTTTTGAATGGTCCCCCAGGACCAAAAACTACAGAGGAATTTGCACTAATGATTCCCAACGGGGCTCCAGGAAGGTCGCATTCTGGATGATAATCTGCAATTTGAAGCAGGTTTCATCTTCCTCGTTGACTATACTTGCTAAGAATGAATGACTATAATTAAAATAGAAAGCATTAGGTTTTGATTAAAAAACACCCTACGTAATATAAAATTAAAATTAGGGACATTAAAAGCACATCACATTAAATGAACTCCACTCCTCGCTACCACGCTGTCCCCTTTCTTTGAACAATCTCTTCTTGACGTCTCCCTGTTAGGTTTCTATGTACAGATGGCCATATCCTTTGATTAATTTGACCTAAATTTATGGCCTCTCTCAATGACTCTTCTCCTCCCCTCTCCACAGAATCAGTCTTGCCAACTTCCTGCTTTCAATTATTCATCACGTACGCCTTACAGTGTTTCTACGTAAATCAAGGATGAAATGTATAGGAAGGGACTGAAGAGGGCACCACACCGACTCAAGTTCCTCCCTCTCTGGGAAGCCTACTTTCTCTTGAGCCCATCTAGACAGTTTTCAAAATAATTGGAAATTATTACCATTCCTCTAGGAAACAGGGATTAATTTTAAAAGGGAGAGAGAAAAAAAACCACTTCTCTATTTTACTTCTATGTTCAATTGAAAGGAATTCTCTGACACTTTTTGAGGGGGCTTTTTGGTTTTTGTGTTACAAGAAGTTAGGTGGGACCTAGAAACACAATGGAGGACAAAGTCTAAAAATCATGGTACCTTGGAATATTTAATAGTTTCTCTGAAAGATTGTGAAATAAAATACATAAGACTCTTTCTAGTAACCATGTTTTTTCAGCATCACAGATCTCCAGGACTTGTTTTTTGCAAAATGTTTTTAAGTATTTTTGTCAGCACGGCCCTGAGGTTGGCTTAACAGGGCCACAGTGAAGGCAAAAGGAATATTCGGAGTCCACAACCATAGCACCAGCCCCTACCTTCAACCTGGGGTGGCAAAATCCAAGCAACTCGATTATCCTGAAGGAAAAATGAGCCTCGTAGCCAGACACGTAGGGGGCGGTGTTTGTGAAAGGAACCCTCAGTACAAACCTTCAGACAAACCAAAGACACTGAAGAAAAGCTTAGAGCGCGTCAGTTGAGCAATAAGATATAGATGAAGTCCAAGGAAGCCAAGAAGGACTACCACAAGCACATTTAGGTAATGGTCAGTCTTGCCCACACATGTAATAAAACCAAAAAGTACTCAGAGAAACGCTAGCTGAGCTTGCCAAAAATATCCCTTCACTCCACGCTTAACAGAAATCAAAGGGAGTTAACAAAGAATGAGCGTTTTGATTACTTCTTAGAGATGGAAACAAATGGGTTTCTCTTCATTTCTCCTTCCAAGAGTTAAGAGCTTAAAACAGAAAAGGCATGAGTATGCCCAACCTTTACTAGGTCAAACTGGCTTGGGAATGAGCAGGGAAAAGGTGGATGGTTAAGTGCATCCTGGTCTATAACTTCCTTAAAATCACAGCACAAAATGTCTTTAGGTTTCCTAAGTGGAACCCTCAGACAGGTGTAGGGGTGACCGCTGGTCAACAAGCACACAGTTTCAGTTAGGTAGGGGGAGTAAGCTCTGGTGCTCCATCACACAGCAGGGGAACTAATGAGTAAAACTGTACTAAGTATTCCAGGAGCTATAAAAGACAGGAGTTTCAATGTTCTTACCACAAAGAAATGACAAATATCTGAGTTGACAGATATGCTAATTAAGCTGATCTGATCTTTCCAAAATGTATATGAGTATCAACACATCATTACCTAATTCCCCAGAAGTATATACATTATTTGTCAATTAAAAAACAAAAACTCACTAAAACCCAAGTGGACTAATTGCTTGCTTGTGGCCAATGAGAAGAGGCCACAGTGTGGAACTGAACATTTTTGTTAGTGTTCTCTTCTCCCTTCAGGGATTTTTATGAACACTGGCAACACCGAAAAGCTGGATTTCATTCATAAGTGGCACAATTCAAGTCCTGCAGTGTCTCCGCCTGCATGAATTCACTGTCCCTGCTTCAGAACATGAAGGAAATTACTATGCTGAGTTTCACCCAACACCCAGCTGTATTTCAATGTTCAAACTTGATTAAAACTGGCTGTTTGACCAAGAAGAATCAAATTTCAATCAAATGGGTATGTTGTCTTTTTTTTTTTTTTTTTTTTTAAGAAAAAGCAAAAGAAAAATCAGGATGGCCTAAGAAAAGGATTAACAGCATTTTATTAGAACTGAAAGCCACGAGATAAGCTGGTGTTTTGAACTTTTATTAAAACACAATCATTTAGATGAAGCTGAGTTATTATTAATTCTAGAATATTGGAAAGAAAATGTTTGATTTAAAAGAACATGGACTCATAAATCACGGAAGAATGGTGTCAGTACTGCATCCGGGAGACTGAGCACCAGGTAGTGCAGTATGGAAAGAAACTCTGGCAACAATTAGAGGGTCTTCTGACAGACAGTCAAGGGGCAGGCTGAGCGGGACTGTGAAATGAGATTCATCCCTTGGAAACTCAGGCTTCTTTACCAACCCCAGGTGCTTTTAATGGGAAGGAAGCATGAAAGAGCCTAAACAGCAGCAGAACTGGCTGCAAGGACAGCAGCTGTGGCAGGCAAATAGGCTGGTCAAGACCCAGTGCCCCACTAAGGACCCAGGAAGTGGATTATGCTGTTGCTGTGTGGCCAGTGAGCCATGCAGAGCCTCAGGGACTGCCTGCCTTCTTCGTGGAGTTCTGCTGAGAGACAGCGACGAGCACATCCTAATAGACTTCTCTCTACATCCAGTTTATTCACCTCTTCCCTGGCCTGGGAGAATGGAATCTGGACTCTCTGATTGACACTAGGCTGCTTAAACATGACTCAGTTCTGCATTCCCAAACACACAGGTCAAGTGCAGCTGAAGTCATGGAGAACAATGTTTAATATACCATGGGAACAGACAGAAAGGGCCGGCGCCGCGGCTCACTAGGCGGCGCCGGCACACCGGGTTCTAGTCCCGGCTGGGGCGCCGGATTCTGTCCCGGTTGCCCCTCTTCCAGGCCAGCTCTCTGCTGTGGCCAGGGAGTGCAGTGGAGGATGGCCCAAGTGCTTGGGCCCTGCACCCCATGGGAGACCAGGAGAAGCACCTGGCTCCTGGCTCCTGCCACTGGATCAGCGCGGTGCGCCGGCTGCAGCGCGCCGGCCACGGCGGCCATTGGAGGGTGAACCAACGGCAAAGGAAGACCTTTCTCTCTGTCTCTCTCTCTCACTGTCCACTCTGCCTGTCAAAAAAAATTAATTAATTAATTAATTAATTAAAAAAAATATACCATGGGAACAGACAGAAAGGACATGAAGCCCAATGAGATCCAGGGGAAAAGCATCAGGAAAAAAAGAAAGGAATAAATAATTCTTTTTTTTTTTTAAGATTTATTTATTTATTTGAAAGGCAGAGTAACAGAGAAGTGGAGGCAGAGAGAGAGAGAGAGAGAGAGAGAGAGAGAGAGAGAGAGAGAGAGTGTCTCCCATCTGCTGGTTCACTCCCCAGATGGCTGTAATGGCTGGAGCTGAGCCGATTCAAAGCCAGAAGCTTCTTCCGGGTCTCCCATGCAGGGGCCCAAGCACCTGGGCCATCTTCTCCTGCTTTTCCAGGCCATAGCAGAGAGCTGGATTGGAAGTGGAGTAGCTGGGACTTGAACTGGTGCCCATATGGGATGCTGGCAGTGGAGGCAGTGGCTTTACCTGCCATGCCACAGTGCCAGCCCCAGGAATAAACAATTCTAAGAGCTCATAAAGACAGGGGAAAGAATATGATTTGTGTTTCGTTTTGAAAAAATATCTTAATGCCTCTAAATATCTCATGTGATTAAGCCTCACCAATTCAGACAAAAAGCAATATATGCCTGCAGCTGCACTGTTTCTAAGACTTATCAATTTCTTGGAAATTCTATTACAGTCCACGGTGCAGGCTGTGCAGACAGAGGGTACTCAGGAGACCATCTAGTCCAAGCTTTTGTTTTTCACACGAAGACACTGAGGTTCAATGTCATTCACAGGGAAGCTGGGTGCAACTCTGGCGAGTGCATTGCTAGGGGTCTCTGTCTTTATCCACAGCCTGTGTGAGATGGTCCTGAGCTTACCCCGGCTACCCACAACATAGTCTGCCTCAGAAACAGAGCCTCGGGGCAGGAGTCTGGCACATGACTGAGATGCCACTTGGGATGTCCACATCCCCTGTTGCAGTCCAGCTCCACTCCTGATTCCAGCTTCCTGCCAGCGCACATCCTGGGAGGCGGCAGGTGATGGCTCAGGCACTTAGGTCTCTGCAACCCAAGACTGAGTCTAGGCTTCTGGCTTCAGCCTGACCCAGCCCTGGCTGTTGCAGGTGTTTGGGAAGAGAACCAGCAGATGGAAGATCTTTCTCTTTGTTTGGGTCCCTGCCCTGCAAATAAAGTGAAAATGAATTGTAAAGAAGAAAAACAAAAAGAAAGAAAACATTCTCAGTGTACATACTGAGGTGTGACTTTGACAGATCGGATTTCTGTTCTATTTAAGAGACTTCACAATGCCTTATTGACAGTAGTTCCCCTTATCTGCCATTTTGCTTTCTGTGATTTTAGTTCTCCAAGTTCAACTGCAGCACAAAAAGACGAAATGGAAAGTTCTGAAAATAAACAGAGACCTTGCTCACATAACCTCTCTGGTGTGCTGTTGTAATTATTCTATGTATTATGCTTTTTTTTAGTCTTTATGACTAACTTTGCAAATTAAACTTTATCACAGGTATGTACGTATAAGAAAACATGTTATATACTTGGAGTTTGGTACTAGCTAGGGCGTTTAGGATATCCATGGCAGTTAAGGGGCAGTGCTGTGATTAGCCCTCAGCATTCTCTTTGGAATGCCCTGCTCACCACTCACATCGGATTCCTCCCTGAATGCCAAACCCCTGGGGTTACCACAGGATGTGACTGTGACCCTCTCCCTCCCCATTCATCACAGAGCTCCCTGCTCCCTGGTCCAGGGCCAGCTCTAGCCTCAAGCAGGCACAGGGTGTCTTCTTTCTAGGGTCTGGGCTTGGGATCTTCTTGCTGGCCTCTCTCCACCACTGAGTGACGAGACACAGAGAATGGAGGTGGCCAGTATCTACCACAGGTTGGCCTGGAGGAAGTAGAGATGCAGAGCTGAGAAGCAGAGTGGTCCTGGCAGCATCGGCACTGCAGGTTCCAGCCATGGAGCAGGCTCAGCCACATTGCCAGCATCTTGGAGACAAAGCCCATCTTTTGGCTTATCTGGGACTGGGTTTCTATCACTTACAACCATGGTCCATTAGCATCCCCAGGTTTCACTGATTTTGCTTTGAGATCATTTAATACCTAGTGTATGGTTTGCTACAAAACAGTTTATTTTGGCAAATAAAATCACATTAATAAAAACAGAATAGGCTGGCAAAATCAACTTTGACACTCAAATCTCAGTGTACAATTTATTAAGGTAAATAGCGGCTGGCGCCATGGCTCAATATGCTAATCCTCCGCCTGTGGCGCTGGCACACCGGGTTCTAGTCCCGGTCGGGGTGCTGGATTCTGTCCCGGTGCCCCTCTTCCAGGCCAGCTCTCTGCTGTGGCCCAGGAGTGCAGTGGAGGATGGCCCAAGTGCTTGGGCCCTGCACCCCATGGGAGACCAGGAGAAGCACGTGGCTCCTGGCTTCGGATCAGCACGGTGCACCAGCCGCAGTGCGCCGGCCGCAGCGGCCATTGGAGGGTGAACCAACAGCAAAGGAAGACCTTTCTCTCTGTCTCTTACTGTCCACTCTGCCTGTCCAAAAAAAAAAAGGTAAATAGCAATTATTGTGGCAGGCACTGGGGGCACAGTGGTTAAGCCATTGCTTGGAATGCCCACATCCCATACTGGAGTACCTGGTTTGAGTCCTAGCTACACCGTGCTTCCAATCTGGCTTCCTGCTAATGCACCTGGGAGGCAGTCGATGATGGCCCAGGTCCCTGGGTCCATGCCATACATGTGGGAGAGCTGGATGTAGTTCCTGGCTCCTGGCTTCAGCCTGGCCCAGCTGCAAGCACTTGTAGAGGGAAACAGCAGATGGACAATCCCCCCCCCCCCACCGCCTTTTCTCTGCCTTTCAAATAAATTAATCTCTTTTTAAAAAACTTGATCACTTTTAACTTGATAAATTTTAAATATACGGTTTTATATTCTCAAAGCGACAGCATTTATAATGCTGCTTGAGAGATCTGCCTCTTACAGAGTTAACATTGCACATTTACAGGAACACATCCAGGAGTTAGAATGACAGAGACTTCTGTGCCCCACAGTGAGGAGGAGCTGAATCTTGCTCACAAACACCTGACCACTTTCCAGTCTTCCCAGACAGTTAATCGCCGCCAAGTTTTCTTGTGTAGCTTAAATGTCCGCTACGATGTTGGGAGTCCATTTCCTCTTGTCTGTTGTGGAGGGGAGGGACTGCTTACCACCCCCTGAATATCGCCCGCCTCTCTTGCACAGCAGTGTTCCCTAGGCCCTGGCGCTGGTGAGGAGGATGGGAGTGGGAAATCAGAATGGGGCCGGGCCACTGAGAGTCCCCAGTGACCTAGTCCCAACCCCCTCCACACCCCTTTCTCACCAAACACAAACTCTTTGCCTAGCAGCTGGCAAACTATGCCTTTTGGACAATCTGGCTGTCTCCTGCTTCTGTAAATACAGTTTTACTGGATCAGAGTTGTGCTCCTTCGTTCCCCGTGTTATCTGCTGCTGTGTTTTGTGCCATGATGGCAGGGTTAAGTAACTGAGAGATTGTGTGGCCTACAGTGCCTAGAATACAGTCTTCTTCACAGAATACGTTGGCTCACGCATGTGTTGGCCTCAGAGAGTTAATCCTATCAGGGCTTCCTGCTTAATCCAGTTGTCACAAGAGTCCCAGCCATCGCCTCGCTGCACTCCAAAGGTCTCCTAACCTGACCCAGTTGACCCCTCAACCCAGGCCCCCAGATTCTTGCATGGGGCTCCCAGAAGTCATGATCAGTCCCGAGCAGGAATTCATCTCTCCACTGGGCCTTCTCCAATCTTTTCCCACTGACCAAATTCTGATTATATCCAATGGCCATGCTTCCCTTTATAGCCTCTCTTTCCTTTCATGTCAAGGGACCACTAGGCCAGCAGGAGGGCTAGGAGCTCTGGGGACCCCTTGCCCATCCAGACCTCCCTCGTGCCTGAACCACTTCCTCTGAAGCACCTGCCCTCAGACTCTACCACTCTTGGCCTCGGCAGAGTTCCTGGCCGCCTCCCTCTTCCCTTTGGGGTTTATCACTCTAGAGGACCCAGCCTGTCCCAGCATCCACAGCGCAATGGCGCTCACATTTTAATTTATGGCCCTAATCTCTCCTCTGAACTCAAATATCCTGCCTGCCTGATCAGCACTCCGGACCGGACGAGCATCTCAAGAAACAAACGACTCATCCGGATCTCATGCTTCTCTGTTGCGGTGCCAGGCACCCCCGTGCACAGAGTGCACCCTGCGCCCAGGCCTTCGGCAGGTCAAGTGCTTCTCACCACCGCTGCCTGTTTGCTCTAATCCACGGGCACATCTTCCCCAGACTGCCTTAGCACCCATCAGTCAGTCACCCCAGGTCATCCTTTACCAATGTAATCTGGGGCCTCCATCTCCACAACTCTACCCCCTCTCCAGCCTCCAGTGGCTCCACTGTGCTCCTCCTTCCCACCTTCCCACCTTCCCACCTGATGGCTCCTGCATCAGGGACAGTCCCCCTCCCCGACCCTGCCAGTCTCGCCCCTTGGATCTCTGCTCAGACATCCCCTTAGCAGAGAGGATGCCCCTGACCGCACTCGGTACCTCCATGCCCCTCCCCCAGCCTGAATTTCCTGCACAGCACTTGTCACCATCTTATATTGTAACTGGATCTGTTCTTTATTTTTTTAAGCCCCCCCCCCCCCACTAAATATAAGTTATGACTGAGTCGGGAGGGGGGGTCTAGGTGGTCTGGTTCCTCCACCAGTGTGTATCTCCCAGGACCAGATTAGTGCCAGACTTAGATAGGCCATAAGTATTTGATGAATAAATTCAATAAACCAACCAAGTCACCACTGTATATATTAAGTGCCAGCTTCCCCTAACAGGAAGAGTTAAAAAACTGCTTCTATTAATTTCCAGATATTCCTACAAATTTCAAATCTGTAAGATCCAAGCAAGTTTCACACAATCTTGTTTTCAAGGGCTTACTGCCTACCTATTTCTCCTCTGAAAGGGGGAAAAAATCAAACCATTAGGTTAAATAAAAGTCACTACAACTATTTAGAATTTACTTCTATATATCAAATACCCCAAATAGAGCTAGCTATTAAATTCCTTTGTATTACACTGTCTCCACAGTAGGTAGAAGAAATGATTTGGCCCCAGACTCAGGCAGATGTTTAAACCACAAAGTCCTAAATCAGTAGTTCTAAGAATGAGGAAAATTAATCCAACTGGGGGGGTCCTAAGGTCACTGGGGGCCTGTCTGGGGACAGTCATTCTTGCAAAAGGGCTGCTACAGAAGCCCGTGTAGGGCCCGCCTCTCTCTGCTTCTGCCTCACCATGTGAGCCTGCCCCTGCCTGCTATCGGCCAGCCGCCCACTCATCAGATGCTACACCCAGTGGGGCCACCCTGACCATGTACTCCTACCTCCAACTATGGGCTAAAGAAATCTTCGCCCTTTATAAGGTTGGGCTTCCACAGGTAGTTTGTTATAGTATCAAAAAGCTGACATACAAAAATGCAATGTTTCATTAGGAAATGAGTGAGGATTACAAATATTAGTGCCTAGGACCTTGCAGCTGTACTTTGTGAGTTGGTAAAGATAAACAAATGGAAGACAATAATATGAACTTTGCTGGAGGTAATGAGTGGAAAATATCTTGAAAAAAAAAAAATGAGCCCAGGTGACATATTATTTAATTAATCCAAAAAAACTACTTTTAATTCTGTGATCAATTTCCCTGAAAAACACTGGTGAGCTGGGTGGGGCACTCATGCAGATCAACAGAGGACTGCCTCTGAGAGCCAGCTTTCCTGAGGACGCAAGGAAGAAAGTGTCTGGAGGCCAGCACTTCGGTCTTGAAGGACCCCCCTGCCCGGCAAGGAAGACAATGGCTGCTGCCAAATATGACTGGAGACCGAGCCAAGAGGAGGGAGGAGAGGGAGAAGGTTTCCACGCACTTTTATACCTTACTTTAAAAAAAAATTCAGATAGCCTTCCATTGAGTTTTGATTGCTCTTACACAAGACAGCTTAACAACGGCTCCAACAACTCATTCTGTTTTGTTTCTAGTTCTCCTGCACTCGACTAACAAGGGAAAGGTGGGGTTTTCAACCCACATATTTTTCTAAAAAACAGCCTTGAGTTCTGAGAGGCAAGAAACAGACTGGTTTGAATGACAACAACAACAAAATCAAGACCACCCTTGCTTCTGCTGAGAATAATAATCCAGATGGCCGATTTGTTTATCAGAGTCCAAGCTTCAGGACATACTCACTGTTTTAGCTTGGGAGGCCTTGAAGCCACCCAGGGGTGGGGAGCCAGGGTGGTCCTCCAGGGATGGCCAGCGAGGGGCAGGTGCCCCGTGTGAGGGTTAGGCAAAGGCCAAAACACACTCACTGAAGATGAGGGCCGTGTAGTTACATCACGCTTGGGACAGGCTGGCAGAAAACACTTTTCTCTTTTTTTTTTTTTTTTGACAGGCAGAGTGGACAGTGTGAGAGAGAGACAGAGAGAAAGGTCTTCCTTTTTGCCGTTGGTTCACCCTCCAATGGCCGCCGCTGCAGCCGGCGCACCGCGCTGATCCGATGGCAGGAGCCAGGAGCCAGGTGCTTTTCCTGGTCTCCCATGGGGTGCAGGGCCCAAGCACCTGGGCCATCCTCCACTGCACTCCCTGGCCATAGCAGAGAGCTGGCCTGGAAGAGGGGCAACCGGGACAGAATCCGGCGCCCCAACCGGGACTAGAACCCGGTGTGCCGGCGCCGCAAGGCGGAGGATTAGCCTATTGAGCCACGGCGCCGGCTCACTTTTCTCTTTAATTACTGCCTTCTACTGTTTGTAGATTAAGTAGAACTGGACTTACAGAAAACAATCAGCAGGCAGGATGCAAGCTACAGGCCCTCCACGGCCCGGCTCCTGGGGGTTTCTCTCATTAAAATAAACAAACAGGACTGTTTATTTATAGTACAAGGTTTTCTCAAAGGATGGGAATCTGCTTTCCAAAAAAAAAATAAATAAATAAATGCTGGCGGGCTAAAGTAGAATAGGAAATGCAGGAGTTCATGACGACTTTTTTCACTCTCCCTCACTTCCTTGGAGCTGGGAAGCCCATTTTGATGTGCCTGTGTGCCCACATGCCAGTTTCTATAGCACAGCACAGGGCTGTGGCAGCGTGTGTGTGTGTGTGTGAGAGAGATAGAGAGCGCGAGAGAGCGAGCAGCGTGCCCAAATGCACACTCTCCACGGAAATGTGTCATTATTCAGGGAAAGGCTTTGGGGATGGAGGTGTAAGCAGAGACACAGACAGGAAAATGATAGGAGCACGAGGAGGCATGAATGAGGACCGTGAGGCTCTCCTGGGAGGTGCTGGTTGAGGCATCCCATCTTCAGCCCCATCTGACGTCACAGGATCTACACGTTTGGAAGACAACAGCATAAAGAAAAAAGCTTGACAAGAATTCAGTGTACATTCAGGACAACAGATGGGCTGCTGACACTTCTTCCCACAAGCAGCCCCCTTAACTATGTTCCAGGTAACGTGGGAAATGCCCTGAGGGTCACTGGCAATCAAGCCTCAGTAAATGACCCCATGAAAACCTGCTGGGACAACAGGCACGTGCATGTGACTCTTTGGGGTTTTTACACGACAAAATGTCCAGCAGGTTGCAGTTGCGGGAGGATTCAGCATTAGCGCTGGACGCAGACACTGAGAAAAAGAAAACCAGTGTGTGAAGAAAACAAGGACTCTGCTCCGAGAGACCCATGTGGAAGATCAGAACAAGCCGTTAAGGAGAGCATGGCAGCCTTCTCTCTACTCACAGCCTTATCTAAAAATGCCCCTGAATACTTTCCTAAACCTGCTCATCCTTCAAGGCTGTCCAGATTTGATTTCCTTCCTCAAAGCCTTCCTGGAATACTGTGGCCCTGAATGATCTTCCTTCCAGTCTCCGTCCCGCCAGGGTTACTTAGCACAGTTCAGAGGGTTGATGTGCATAGCCGGCTGTCCTCTTTTCTGCAAAGGCTGGATCTTAAAACAGACTAAATACAAAGAAAGCAAATTCAGTGCCAAACAAGGAATGAGATTAAGTATAGGAAATAATTACAGAACTAAAATACTAGCCCTCAGTTTTGGTATTTTTCTTTAATTAAAAAGGGGGGATGATTTTGTACACATATGCACAGCACAGACATTTTGCTCATACTACAAGAGGGCATTAAATGGTCCTCCGGTAATTAGTGTCTCAAAAAAAAAAAAAAAAAAAAAGAAAGAAAGAAAAAAAAAAGAAAAGAAAAGCAATGTGAAGGGAATCTCTGCCAAGGGACAGTTTCTTTTCATGATTCCTCTTCCTCATGGATGTCTCTGCAGACAATGAACATTTTGCCTTTCCCCAAGTATTTTCTTTCATCCTGGAAAAATGGTCCTTAATATCTGACTGTCTCCTGTCACTTTGTGAATATTTCTGACTTCATGGGAGGGAACCATAAAACAGTCAACATTTCTTAGGCAGTTTGTCCCCCAGGAAGAACCCAAAGCAGATTAACCGCAATCAAATATGAAAAAACTCTCCTGCTCTTGTGGTCTGAAACAAGCACATTTTCTTCACATGCTCCAAGGCAACAAATGTAATTGAATGTAACTATTTAAAATGTAGTCGCAGACTAATGAGCCAGAAGCTGCTCTGCCAGGCCACAATGTCTTTGAGACACGCATTTGGCCAAGAGGCTACAGAATATAAACATTCCTGAAGCAGAAAAGCAACTCAGCAAAGCACCTTGTGATCATCAGATCTTGACCCAAAGACACATTATTTGCTTGGGGGCTGTAAACATGCTCTGCCACATAGGATCTGACTTTCAGGAATCAGTCCTGGGGCTGACACTGTGGCGCAACGGGTTAAAGCTCTCGCCTGCAGTGCTGGCATCCCATATGGGCACCGGATTGAGTCTCAGATGCCCCACTTCTGATCCAGCTCCTTGCTAATGTGCCCGGAAAAGCAGTGAAGATGGCCCAAGTTCTTGGGTCCCTGCACTCACGTGGGAGACCTGGAAAAAGCTCCTGGCTCCTGATTGGTTCATCTCCAGCCATTGTGGCCAGTTGGGGAGAGAACCAGCAGATGGAAGACCTCTCTCTTCCTGTAACTCTCTTTCAAGTAAATAAAATAGAAATCTTAAAAAAAAAAAAAAAAGAAAGAAAGAAAGAAAATACTAAATGCTTAGAAAAAAAAAATCAATCCTCTGAGAGCAAAATAAAATTTTTACAACACAGAAATCCCCAGAGAAAATAATTCACTCCTCTGGGCACAAGGATATTTTCATTCATGGTTCTGTGAATTTAACTGTGTCATCCAATGTATCAGAATAAAAATTTCACCAAAATTTCTTGCTATTGCTCTTTGTTTAATGGTTTCTCTGAAAGGGACTGCCAAATTCTCAGTGTTCCATCATGCATTTATTTACCAGTTATCAAGGAACTTATGAATAATTTAACATTTTCCTGTATTCCACTATCAGATAGGTCTAAAATGTCTCTACATTTCTTTCTCCTTCAACTGCAATTTTTCCACTCAAAGAGAAGTTTCTTTACTGTTTTAAGTTCACATTTTTAAATATTAATTTGGTTGTCAAGTGAATTATCTTGCACGTAAGAGGGCAGAGTGGTTGGCATTTGAACCAAATTGCCATCTCTTTCCTTTGGAAGGGCCATGCTGCACCAACCCAATACAGTGCAGGTGGCCAAATAGCATTGCAAGGAAACACACTCCCAGCCCTTGGGGAGCTAATAAAGTTACCAGAGAGGAGCAGTGCACACACAAAGAGGAAGAAGGAAAGCACAGGCACTGGGCTAATAGTTAACCTGAACAGACTGACCTAGCTCACCTCCACGGTGCGAGCATGCTCCCTGAGTCATCATGATACCAGGATAGGATACACAGACAGCGAGGCAATAGACAACTTGACTTAAACAGGACTAAACCATGGCCCGGGCAGGCTCCCTGGTGACTTGCAGAGTGCATCCAGAAGGAATGGCCCTGGAAAAATGTGTAAGTTGAACAATTCTTGAGCAAACTACCACCAGCCGTATTTACTTTCTGTATTTCCCTTGTGGCCACTGATAGGCCCCTCTCCTTCCTTCTGGTAACACAGTGTGCCAGGTAGTCCCTGCAGGAGGGAGGAGGTCTTACCTTGTATTCAGACCTTGTCTGTTTCTGTATTACCTGCCTTCCCCCATCCGGCCATGTACTCTTTGGGGACACAGACTAGTTTCACCCCAGAACCCACCAACAGGACTAGGCTCAACAGATATTAAAACTAAACCCAAATGCTGCCAGATGGTACTCAAAACTTGTCTAGGCTCTTCCCCCACTATAGGTAGGCTGTGTCCCACTCCCCGAGGGACTTCCCAGGGGAGGTGATCTCATAATCCCTCCGAGGAATTTAGGAGTGGGTGTACATGTTTTTGCTGTCATGTCCCTCTTTCCAGTCTCAGTTTCCTTAACTATAAAACAGAAAAAGAAACATTTGCCCTGCGTACTGGAAGTGAAGTACCAGCGCATGCTATAACAGCACTGTGGAAACGCGAGAGGACATATGTTTGCTCCACTTTATTGCTAACATACTGCATTTCTGGCCTCAGATGCACACTCTCTCACTTAGGTGTCACTCAGCGTACGTCAGGACAGTTAATAATCTTAACGGAGATAAACTCATTGTTTATTTTAAATGAATCTTCCCAGGATAGCCTGGCTGCCAACAGGACTAGATATATGAATCAACCTCTGTACTTTCTAGAAATGGCCTGTTTCCAAAAATAAAGATATTCCTTGCTAAATTAGACACAGCTCTCTTTCAGGAGATACACTCGCTCTACTTGCAATTTTTTCTCCTGCCTTTTGCAGCTCTACAGGCTGGAGCCGCTCCCCACCCCTCCCCCACGGTTCCCTCTTCCACGCCTGGGTCTGAGCCTCACCTCCGTGTGCTGCCTCCCAGATGTGTCCCCCCAGCCCACGCCTTCCTGAGGGCTCTGTGTCCAAGGGCTGTCCCACCCCCTCTCCATGTAGAGAGCTCAGAGGCACTCTCACTGCCTGATTATTCCAGAAACATAGGATTTTCATTCTTCTCCCATACCTGATCTCTCCCTAAGTCCGCTCCTTGGCCACCACCATTGTCTAAGCCACCAGTACCCATCCATGCACCCCTGTTCTGTCTGCCACAGCAGATGCTGAACCGCATTCTGTCCCTCCTCCAAGCCATTCTCCAAACTACAGCTGCTGTGATCGTTTTAAAACTCTTCTCTTGGGGCCGGCGCTGTGGCACAGTGGGTTAATGCCCTGGCCTTAAGCGCCGGCATCCCATATGGGCACCGGTTTGAGGCCCGGCTGCTCCTCTTCCAATCCAGCTCTCTGCTATGGCCTGGAAAAGCAGGAGAAGATGTCCTAAGTCCTTGGGCCTCTGCACCTGCATGGGAGACCTGGAGGAAGCTCTTGGCTCCTGGCTTTGGATCGGCACAGCTCCGGCCGTTGCAGCCAACTGGGGAGTGAAGAAGGGCATGGAAGATCTCTCTCTCTACCTCTCCCTCTCTACCTCTCCTCTGTGTAACTCTGACTTTCAAATAAGTAAATAAATCTTAAAAAAAAAAAAAAATTTTAAAACCACTCATCTGCTATCATTCCTGCTCTGAAAAGACTGAGCCCCAGCTGAGCAGCCCCATCCTCAGCTCTGCACCCCCTCACTTCTCCCGGGTCATCCGGCCTTCCCTGTCCCCTCAGTGAGCCCCAGGCCCAGTTCTGCCTGCAACGCTCTCATCCACCCACGTTGGCTTCAGCTGGCAAACCCCATGTCCCTGCTTAAATTCACTGTCCCCCAAGGGTGTTCCCAGCACCCCAGTTCACTTCTGGTTTGGATTAACTTCTCAGATTTGTCTCCAAGCATCCTGTACCTGTCCCCTTGAGCTTCATACACTGACACTGGGGGTCCTCGTGTGACGTATCTGACTTCCTAGGGAGAGCAAATGCGGGGCCTGGCAGTGGTGAGGGCAGATGTGCTTCCTCCTCTTGTCCTGCCCGCACTGCTCGGGATGGAGGGCAAAAGAGCCCATTTCTCAAACATCCCTGCCACAGGGTTCTGCGTACAGAGATCACAATTCCCTCCCTCCAGCTGCTTCTTTAGCGTTCACCAAGATTCTCTGAGCCACCGTGAATGCATGCTGATGCATTTAACTCTTTACTATCTACATCAGCACCAATAGATCTGTTTTCTAGAGCCAGACTGTCACTGATAACATTCAGTAAGTGCTGAATGACCACTAATTACTATACATGACTGAATTTATAAACTACACACATGACAATTTTGAACTCTCCACTTTAGCAAATAGGCTATATTAAACCCCTGATTTTTGGGGAATGAACCCCTTTGAGTAGTCTTCGTGGTAATCAATCAACACAGGTTATGACCTGGGTCGGCGGGTAGAGGCGGGCAGCTGAGGACTGCCAACCACTCCCTCGTGAGGCTGCCTTTTCTTTTTTTTTTTTTTTAAGATTTTAATGATTTGAAAGACAGAATTACAGAGAGAGGTAAAGACAGAGAATGCGAGGTCTTCCATCTTTTTTTTTTTTTTTTTTTTTTTGGACAGGCAGAGTTAGACAGTGAGAGAGAGACAAAGGTCTTCCTTCCATTGGTTCACCCCCCAGATGGTCATTATGGCCGGCGCACTGGACCGATCCGAAGCCAGGAGCCAGGTGCTTCTTCCTGGTCTCCCATGCGGGTGCAAGGTCCAAGCACTTGGGCCATCCTCCACTGCCTTCTCGGGCCACAGCAGAGAGCTGGACTGGAAGAAGAGCAACCGGGACAGAATCCAGCGCCCTAACCGGGACTAGAACCCGGGGTGCTGGCACCGCAGGCAGAGGATTAGCCTAGTGAGCCACGGCTCCGACCGAGGGGTCTTCCATCTGCTGGTTCATTCCCCAAATGGCCGCAATGGCCGGAGCTGTGCCGATCCAAAGCCAGGAGCCTCCTCGGGGTCTCCCATGTGGGTACAGGGGCCCAAGGACCTGGGCTATCTTCCACTGCTATCTCAGACCATAGCAGAGAGCTAGATCTGAAGAGGAGCAGCCAAGACTAGAACCGGCACCATATGAGATGCTTCAGGTCAGGGCTTTCACCCGCTGCACCACAGCACCACCCCCAAGGTTGCCTACTTTCACGTCTGAGTGTATACTATCCATTTGCCTTTCAATAAATCCTGCTTTTTTGGCTCACCTCTGTTTCTCAGTTGTATTCATATACTCAGGAAGACAAGTACCTGGACTAAGTAAAGCCAGGGGTCTCTCAATCCCCATAACATAATTTGGGGGTCCCTAGCACCACACCACACAGTATCAAGCATTGTGTGTCATGGCTTGAAGGCAGCATTTGCTTTGGAAGTAGTCAAATGTGCATGAAAACTAAAACTCAAAAAAGTCTCACTGTGTGATAAATCCATAGTCTCACACCGCAGACTCAGGTCATGTTTGCCGTGTGCGACACAGGGAAATGGAAAATGACATTTACTCAGTGAATAATACACAAATAATTCCCGCTGAAAGAGCTGCTCCTTGTTCCACCCTGTGAGCAAGGGCCTCCGGGGGGCTCTGATCACACTGCAAAAGCCCAGGGCCCCTGGAGGATAACTGAGAAGGAAAGGCAGTTTGAAAGAGCAGACTAGGAAGGACAGAAGGAAAAGGAGGCAAGTCCTCCCCTGTCGCCTCGGTGATGGGGGCGTGGGAGACCAGGAAATGACTGGCGCAGAGTTTGTTCCACTGCGAAGCCGGGCCACTTCCTTCCCGTCCTCCCCACCCCTCTGCCACTGGTCACCCTCAGAGTCCCCTACGACCCTGCGCAGTGAGGAAACGGCTTCTTCTCAAAGTTCTAACCCCCTCAGTCTCTCCACGCACCCCTGTTTTGCTGGGGGAAGGGAACTCTAGCAACAACAGGCTCACCAGCCACCCATCTGAATCCTCTTAATGGCTGGGGACAGCAGACAAGACACTGAGAACCCTGGGGTAGAGAGAAACCAAAAAGAGGAAGGAGGGTGGCAGCCCTGAGCAGCTGGTAGACAACAGGGCTGAAGAATGGCTGGGCGTAACCCTGCTCTGAACTGAGCTCCGGGACTTCCACAGTTGCTCCAGCCACCCCACCCACTCCCGGCCAGGGAAGACTGGTAAGGCGTGCTTTTGCAGGAGCAGACATCTGTAGGTCAGTGTCGACGCCAAGACAGATGACAAAAACAGTGCCTTCTGGGGGACCAAGCAGTGTCCCTGCTCGCTACGAGGCACAGATTCAACAGCACGGGAGAAAGGAAGCCCCGCAGCTGAGGTTCTGGAGGGGGATCCAACCTTGCTGGGCACAGGTGCCCCAGGCCATCAATATTTCCAGTTTAGTTTTGAAAAACAGATGCTTCAGTCATTTTTTCAGGAAAATTTAATCTCATAAATATTTCTGAAACTGCTATGAAAATGTCCCTCGAGATGCATCATTTTGGTCATTCAGCACTCACCGAACTTCCCCCCAGGGGAACAACCAATGGCTCAGGAAATGGAAAACACAACTTTTACTTTCCCAGAGTTCACAGTGTGAGGAGGGGAAAATGTGCAAAAGTAGGCATTCAGAGGGCACAAGTAACCCAAATCACAAAGGATAAAAAGTTAACAGTCAGAGAATCCTATTAACAACCTTATCTGTGTTCTTAACATAGGCTAAGTTAAAGGCAGCAGGACAGAAGCTGGTTAACTAGCCATTACTAGCTATCTTCAAAGAATGATTTTTTTTTTTTACTAGTTTTACTTTTTATTTATTCAAGAGACAGAGACAGAGAGGGAGACAGCTCTCATCTGCTGTTTTACTCCCCAGTGGCCTACAACAGCTAGGGCAGGACCAGGCTAAAGCCAGGAACCAGGAACTCAATCCAGGTCTCTCATGCAACTGGCAGGGACTCAAATACTTGAGTAGCATCTGCTGTCTCTTTCATTGGCAGAAAGCTGGAATCGGAGCCAGAGCCAGGAATCGAACCTCCAACACACAGGTGTCTCTGTCATTAGGTCAAAGGCCAGCACCACGTTTTAAAGCAATGTAAGGGTGGTCCTGTATGTAACTCCCAAAAAAGCACCTGGTCCTCAAGCTGCTTCCAGCAGGCTGAGAGCTCCCACAGGCAAGAAGCACTGTGGCGTCATGGATGGGAGACCCCATGTGGAGTGGGGAGACATGGGCTATGGATTCCAGGCAAGTGAAAACCTCAGAGCCCTCTCCTCATACTTGTAAGTTGTAATATCACCCATTTATAAGGAGGTGGCAAATGATACGAGAGTGCATTGGAAACTACAAAGGGTGATGCCTGTGGTATTGCAAATTGAAGCCAAAGAGGAAGGTTACGGCCAAAGGGGCCTGCAGTTTTGGCTGAGGAAAGTGCAGAGGACAGAAATGAGTGGACTAAGGGTACAGCGCCTCTACAGAGGGCGGAAAGCCTGACCACACTGGGGGCGGGGAGGACTTGAGCCTTCTACTGCTTTTC
The DNA here is from genome assembly GCF_964237555.1 of Oryctolagus cuniculus. NCBI lineage: Eukaryota > Metazoa > Chordata > Mammalia > Lagomorpha > Leporidae > Oryctolagus > Oryctolagus cuniculus. Next base: position 48,885,624 of record NC_091444.1, read on the forward strand.
CAGGCCATAGCAGGTAGCTAGATTGGAAGTGGAGCAGCCAGGTCTCAACTGGTGTCCATGTGGGATGCCAGCACTGCAGGTGGCGGCTTTACCCGCTACGCCACAGTGCCGGCCCCCATTGATTTCTTTACTGTTGTGGCACCGGTCCTCAGCTTTTCAGGTCATCCATGGCTTCTTCAAGTGAAGAGTTTCATTTTTCTGTTCCTGGGGGTGAGTGTACTACATAGTGCCGTGTTGTTTCATGGAGAAGTCACCAAGAGCTGGGAGTTGGCATCATCAGTTCTGACGCCAGGCCTTCCCTAATTTGCATCTAGGGAAGGTCAAAGAGCAAGCCTCCTACCTCTCCAGGGCTTCTGGGAAGTGTCAGTGCCTCAGTGACACCCAGAGCCCTCCCCACTCGTGTTCTCTCAACGCCCAGACCACACTTAAGGAACTCATTTGTGATGACTCACCGGTGAGTGTCACGTCACTTCCTTCTCCTGGCTCAGCCCTGTCTCCCCTGAAGGAACCCTGGTCTTTCAGCCGCTCAGCACCTCGGTGCCCGCTGGTAGCTGTTTCTTGTGCTCTCACCCGAGGTGCCCGTTGCCCCGATTCCCAGCCTGGCTCCAGAAATGGAACACGTGGACTGTGCCCGAGAAATAAGCATTTTGTGTTCACTGCACATGATGACAGCTTCGAGGCCAGACTCATACCCATTCTGGGCCAGTGACAGGTGGGTCCGAGATTTCCATTCACATTGTAAGGGGAAGGAAGAGACACAGTCCTTCTGGGCCCAGTGATGAAAAAAGGTAGGGCTTGGGCTGTGGAGGCCCTGGTGATCACAGGGTAAAGATAAAGCAAATGTAAAGAAAACAGAACGAACCAGGCAGGGGCAAACTGTGATGCAACTATGCTCGGAGTTTTATGTACAACCCAGTAATTTCTGATGTAAGCCAGTTTGGTTATGCTCACTCACATAAAAAAAACAGACTTAAAAACTCAAACCCTTAGTGACTTGCCGACTAGATTTTAAACTCCCTGGGCTAGACTAAGTGTCCCATGGTTCCAAACAGTGCCAAGAACAGTCCCCTGTACCATGTGTACACCTTGGGTCCAGGTTATGCTTTCTGTGCCTGCCGCACCTTGCTTCTGTGAACAAAACTCTCACACTCATCAGCTGCGCTGTGGTCCAGGGGCACAGACAACTGCCCATGCAGCGGCACACCTTCACCTCCAGGCACCCACAAAGAGAAGCTGGGAACAACCCCAAACCACGGAGGGCAACGGATGGCTCCCTGGAAACAAGGCACAAGCCTTCCATCAGCACATCCAGTAATAGGTGCCTTTTCAAGGAACTTCTGAATGTTATTTTTCACTTCTGTGGGTCTAGCACAATCCCTCCAAGAACAACTTCATTTGTTTCTGTTCACCTGCAGGATCCCCCAAAAGTCGCTTTTAATCTCCCTCATCCAAAGCAAAGGAAAAGACTGCTTTACCAAGATAAAAATAGCCTAAAATCACTGTAGAGTCCTCACTGGAAGCCTAAGTGTCTTTAACCCTAGTATAAGTATCTTCTCAAAGAATATGCCCCCACCAAAGAAAGCAAGGACCCGATGACATAGCTGGAATGTCAGAAATGTGTGTGCTAACACACGCGATCCTGGGAAACGCAGAAGTGTGGTTGGACTGTCTACCCTGCCAGACCTGGGATGAGAGACAATGCGCGGGAGTGCTGTTATCAACACTACTAGTTTTTAAAAGGGGCTACAATCAAGCTAAATTTCAGATCCAGCAGCTTCTGTTGCTTTGTTTTGATGGACGTAAGTGAGTGCTGGTGTGAAAGCATTTCCAGCTGGACTTAGCAAATGGCGTCTACCTATTCTGGGGGCTACAAGCCTTCCCGAGGTCACTACTACAGAAGTACGTGTGCCTGCAGAAAAGCCAGGAAGAGAAACATGTAATTTTTTTTTTCCTAAGCAGTCGCCTATGATTACAACACGAAAGTTCTTTACTCACACCACAGGAAAAATGCTTCCTAAAAATTTCCTTTGTGGACTTTTTCAGAATTAGATGTCTGAAGGCTTGCTGTACTTTAAGTAGGTGGCAAGAAAGTGTCATGTTATGCCATAAATAAGTCATGTAGGAAAAACACTGCTAATCAGAAAATGTAACAGTCCCCCCCCCCCCCCCCCGCAAAAGACTAAACCTGCTGAATGTGATCTAAATGGAGAAGGAAGAGATATTCGGATGACAAAGTTATTCCTGGGAAGAAGGAAACATGCTGTGGAATAATACTATCTCTAGCACTTGTACTACATGGGAAAGGGATACTTTAAAAAGTTCATGAAAAAAATCAAAGTTTATTTTGGTGCAAAAAATCTATGACATGCACAATGTACCAAAAGAAACTCATCATTTTTTATTAATTTAATTGAAAAGCAGAATGATGGAGAGAAAGGAGACACAGAGAGAGAGAGAGACAGAGAGAGAGAGAGAGACAGAGAGAGATCCTCTATCTACTGGCTTACTCCCCAGATTGCCTCAGCATTCAAGTCTGGGCCAGAACAAGCCAGAGACTGGACATCCTGTATCTCCCACATGAGTGGCGGGGGCCCCCACACTTGGGCCAACCTCCACTGCCTTCCCTGGCACATCAGCAGGGAGCTGGATAGGAAGTGGGGCAGCCTGGACTGGGACTTGAACCAGTGCTCCAATACGAAGTGCTGGCGTCACAGCAGTGTCTTTATTCGTTGTGCTGCAAGATCAGCTCCTAAACCTACACTTTTAGTTCCATTTGTTCATGGACTTTTTAAAGAATCTTTGTACTGGTGTAGAAGCCAACCATGGTAAATTAATATTTTAGAAACATATAGGAATCCAAGAACTTAAAAGAAAACATGTTAAATTGATGCAAATCAGTTAAAAATAAAAACAAGAAGGACAACAGATTTAAATTACCAAGACTAAAATACAAGAAGACTACGAATTCAAGAACTACAGATCCACTTTTTTAAAATAAAATAGCTTTTGACTAGATTTTTAGCAAATCTCTTCTATTTCATCAACCCATTGGAGTTATATAGTTGCTATGCGGCGAAAGCTCTCATAGGAATGAGGATGAGGACATCCCTCCTTTTTAATTAACTCTAAGCAGTCACCTTAAGCCTAGTAGTGTCACAGGCATTTTACACATATTATCTCATAAAGTCTAGAGTAATTTCATTAGATATGCATGACTTATTTATTACTTGAGAGACAAAGGAACAGAGAGAGACAGAGAAAGCAAATGACAGACACACGCACAGAGAATTCCCATCTATTGGTTCATTCCTTAAATGCCTGCAACAGCTGGGTATGGGCCAGTGCCAATGCTGGGAGCCTGAAACTAGGTCCAGGTCTCCCACTTGGGTGGCAGGCACTCAACCACTTTGGCCATCATTGCTTTCTTTTAGGGTCTGAATTAGCAGGAAGCTGGAATGTGAAACAGAGACAGGACTTGAACCAAGATACTCTGATATGGGACATGGGTGTCCTAACTGCTCTACCAAGTCACCTGCCCTTAGATATGGGTTTTTAAATCTCGATTTTTTTAAACGTTGGTTTTTCCTTTTTCTTTTCTTTTCTTCTCTCTTCCTCTCTCTCTTTCTTTCTCTTTCTTTCTCTCTTTCTTTCTTTCTTTTTCTTTTTGTTTATTTGACAGGTAGAGTTATAGACAGTGAGAGAGAGAGACAGAGAGAAAGGTCTTCCTTCTGTTGGTTCACTCCCCAAATGGCTGCCACAGCCAGTGCTGTGCCAACCTGAAGCCAGGAACCAGGTGCTTCCTCCTGGTCTCCCATGTGGGTGCAGCAACCAAGCACTTGGGCCATCCTCCACTGCCCTCCCGGGCCACAGCAGAGAGCTGGACTGGAAGAGGTGCAACCTGGACTAGAACCCAGCCCCCATATGGATGCTGGCGCTGCATGCAGAGGATTAACCAAGTGAGCCATGGCGCCGGCCCCAAATCTCCATTTTAAGAAGGAAAAACAGAGTTCAGGAAGTTGAAGTCATCTGAGGTTACAGGTTATATTTAATCCCAGAATACTGGAAAACCAAGCTCATGGCTTTTCATACCCTTTTGATAAGGAGTCTGCAGTGCACCTAAGTACGTCTCCAGGTTCCTCAAGGCTGCCCAGGCCAGCTCACTACTGAGAAATGCACACCCAGCAGAACTGAAGTACTCTGCAGTCTGCCCCGGCTCTGCTGGCCACTCACTTGGCCTCCCCTCCCTCTCTACCCTGGGAAGAGGCTGGAAAGCATGGGCTGTGGCTCCTTCTGGCTGTAACAGCTGGGCTTTACCCATTCTTCAATGGTTTTATGTTTCTTTGCTTATGCATACACCACTCACAATATTCATGATACATGTGTGGCCACAAAATGACTCAAGCACTTTGAGGGCTAATAAGATGAAAGGCTCTTATTTAATAGCCACAAAGGCAGACCTACAACTGAGCTCTCCCTCAGGCTGTTTCCACGGGGACATGGCTGGGGGCTGTGGTCCACAGTTGGATCTCTTGGTTCAGCTGCAGCCTCACATCCTGGGAGACTTCCTGACCAGCCCTCCTGCTTCCCCTCCCCAACAGAACTCTTGGTCCTTCCAGGCCTCCGGAACAGACACCGGGTCCTGAACACCCTACACAGCCTTTGGTGATTGTTGCCAGGACTCCCTCCCCTGCTAGATGACTGCTCCCAGAAGGCATCAACACCATCTCAAGTATGCCTGCATCCCCAGCACCTACCCACTCCTTGCTACAATGCCTGGCACACAACTGGTGTTCAGTAGGTGTTCCCTGAGTCCTGCGTTTTCTTTTTTTTAAAAGGTGAGCAGAAAAGAAGATGATAAGAAAGAATGCAGGTGACTGACAGGCGTTGACACCCAGGAGCCCACGAAACAAATACCAACTACAGGCCTCTTTCATTTTGCATGCATTTCTAAAAGGTAAGAAGATTCCTAAATTGATTCATCTTGCTAATAATTTTTGAGAATCTTATCTTAATTCCAAAGGTAGCATCTCCTTCCATTTTTCTTTAATAATCTGCTCATCCCTCTACCTCCTGATATCAATAAATGCTTTAGTACCTTGCATCTCTGTAACTCAAGAAAACTTACAGGTCTTTAAAGCAAAAAAATGGATGTAGTATATTGCAATGATGTATGCCTGCCATTCCATTCATACATTGCTCACAACACATAGAATGTACAATGCTGAGAGTAAAATAAACACTGCACCCCGGGTAATAATGACATGTCAACATAGGTTCATTGATCCTAAAACATACCCACTGAGGTGTGGGATGTCACCAGCAGGGAGGCTGTGAGAGTGTGGGACAGGCTATAGCACCTCTACTTACCATCTGTTCAATTTTGCTCTGAATCTAAAATGGCTTTAAAAAATAAAGTTGATTTAAAAAAAAAAAAGTGTCAGGGAACCTGAACTCCACTTCAGTGAATCCACACTGGTAAGGACCTGCATGCTTTAAGGTAAACCATTTATTCACCCTTGTGGTCGCAAGCTACAATATAACAAAATCATTTTTGCAAGTGCCTGAAAATGCATCATATGGAGCTTTCCCATGAAAGGTATGTATTTATCCTCAAGATTCATTTTGTTTTCAATTCAGCCTTATATATACAAGGCTATGCTTATGTGCACAAATGCTGTTAATATAGGAGAACAAGACAGGAAATGCCACCTATTCTGAAAGCAAGCCACGGAATCAGAAGAAGGCTTCAAAGGAGGGGCTGTTTTAAATTGAGTTTGAAGAAGGAAGAGGGGCACACAGAGCAGGGGAGGGGTGTTAATAATAGAATACTAGGGCACTTAAAAAATTCATGGAAACGCACACTATAAAATAAATACATGTCAACATTTTCTGCATCAAAATAAGCTTACCTTTGTATTTCCTTTTATCATGAACTTTCTGAAATACTTATAATAAGGGAGGAAGCAGGGAAGTTGGACATGAGGGATGGAAAAAGGTAGAAGTTCCGATACGAGCAATCCTCCCTCCCCGGGAAAGAGATGGAGGCTGGGGCAGCCCCCAGGCTTCTCCTCTCACCACTAGGCCCTCCCAACCTCTTCCCTCCCTCAGCGGCTCCCTGGCTCCCCTGCAAGCACAGTTCCCACTGCCCTTCTCGTTCTGTGGCCCTTTCTTCATCCCCTAATGCTACTGGCAGGTTTTGGGAGGTGTACTCTTCTAAACTATAAGCAAGCTCCCCGAGGCCAAGGGACTTGCTTTTTATAGTGCAATACTGGGTGGGTAGTACACACCCTACAAGCACTGTTTGAACCACTGAGTTCACAGAGGAGGAGATTAGCTTCATGTTCCAGAGCACACACTGCAGGAGCCACGGAGAAGAGACTGACAACTAGAAGACTAGTTTCGGTATGAAAAGCAAAGACTAACACCATGAAGAGTAAGGGAAGGTGATGTGAAAATGAGTCAGATATGAAAATGGATCTCACAATTTGGGAGAACTGAACCAGCAGAAACAATAACCTTGATGGTTTATTTTAAATCCAACTCAGAAAAGATGCATGCAAGGGATAACCAGATAAAAACAAAAATAAGCATCTGCTACCTATGCTGGAGCAAGCAAAGAGAAAAGCTTGCCATATTTTTTTTAAGATTTATTTATTTATTTGAAAGAGTTACACATAGAGAGGCAGAGAGGGAGAGAGAGGGAGAGAGAGGGAGGGAGGGAGGGAGAAAGGGGGGAGAGGGAGAGAGAGACAGACAGAGAGGTCTTCCATCCACTGGTTCACTCCCCAAATGGCCAAAATGGCTGGAGCTGCAGTGATCCAAAGCCAGGAGCTTCTTCCAGGTCTCCCATGGGGTGCAGGGGCCCAAGCACTTGAGCCATCTTCTACTGCTTTCCCAGGACATAGCAGAGAGCTGGATTGGAAGTGGAGCAGCTGGGACTCAAACCAGCGGCCATATGGGATGCCGGCACTACAGGCGGCAGCTTCACCCGCTATGCCACAGTGCCAGCCCCAAGCTTTACCAGCCTCTCCTAAGTCTCCACTTGTGTGGTCCACTACACTTTCATTCTCAGAAACTCTCAATGGCTTCACTGAGGAGTCTGTAGTGCTTTCTCAGATTGCATTTTTCCATTAGTTGTATCTACCTTCCCATCTTCCAAGTCCTCTTCGTTTCCTAAACAATTCACAGAACCGAGAGTCTTCTCCAAGGTCACAAGCATTTTCTCTCTGGTTTGGGTTTAACATTTCAGGGAAGACTCTGCTGAGTGCTGAAGACTTCTGCATTTAGCCTCTATTTGGTTTCTGTGTGTATGACAACAGAGGCAACTGCAACCCTCTTGCACATAATTATGGGTTCTTGCCTGCCGTGTTCAGCTCTTCCCTTTAAGACGCTGGATATGTCACTGTTCACATGGCAGAAAAATGTGCTCTTGAACTGGCTTAAAAGCTCACTTGTGAAGATGTGGAGTTCAGTAACATAAAAGGGGTTGTTAGAAGGATGACCACTTGAATGGCTAAAAACTCACCAGCACTTACCAGGAAATGGAGACGGTTATGTTAGCCAAGCATAGCTGGAAATGACGAAAAGCCAATGGCAGAGACACCCAAAGACTCACACAAGTTTTCTCTTCCCAGAAAAGCCATGCCAGGGGAAAGCCAGGAAACGAAGCCTGGGCTTGGAGTGGAAGCACAAGCCTGCGGGGGCCCGGTGCCCTTCTGAGACCCACGGGGCACGCTGGCTCAGGACACGGGAAGGGAGGAGGCAGTGCTGGCGGCAGCCCAGAATCAGGATGCACGCTCTTCCTGACAGTCTGGTGAGTCCTGGTAGACGGGCTGTCTGAGCTTCGTGTTGGCGGGAAACTCATGGGATGATCCTGGCAATTTTGGCCACATTTAAACACTTGGCTTGCTGCTTAACTAGCTGTATGATCACGAGTGGTATTTTTCGGAGACTAATTTTCTGTAAGAAGGACTATTTGTTGTGACTACAACTTAGTAACAGGTGTTCAATGTGTATTTGCTAAATTAGTAAATAAATGCTTAGTTGAAACAACATGTAAGAAACTGGCACACAATTAGTGCCTAATAAATGTTCATTACCTCGACTTTCCTCTTACTGTCTGTGAGCATTCTTCTGTGTCTAGTTTCCATGTTGTCTGTTTGGCTCTTCTTTAATGTATCATATGAACAAGGTGAATTTTTTTTGACTATAAAAGAAATACATGTTCACCTTAGGAGGCGAATAAATTACGTATTATATTTATAAACTGAGAAATAACTTGTAAGTTAAGTATTTCATTGAAAGTTTGCAATTTATGTCAGAAGATTTAAAGAATGCAAAGAGAAGAGGAAAAAAAAATCACTCAATTATCCAGGGAGAGTCACTTTGAGTGTTTTGATGTAATGGTACATTCCTCTAGACCCTTTTATATACTAAGGTTTACAATTTTACAAAAAGAGAATGTCATATTGTATTATTTTACAAATTAATTCTTCACTAATTTTCCATATAATGTTACATGATTTTTAATGACATAGGACTCAACTGTATAACATAACCATAATATAATTTTACCATTGTGTATTTATGATTTTTCCCTTCATTTTGGTCATTATAAACAGTTGGATGGGGCTACAGCTGTGGCACAGTAGGTTAAGCTATGGTTTGCAATGCTCTTATCCCATATCAAAGTGCCAGTCTGAGTTTCGGCTACTCTACTTCAAACAAGCAGCTTCCTGCTAATGCACCTGGGAAATCAGTGGATGATGGCCCAAGCACCTGGATCCCTGGATCCCACACAGGAGACCTACATGGAGTTCCTGGCTCTTGGCTTTGGCCAAGCTCAAATTTCCTCCACTGCATCCATCTGGGCAGTGAACCAGCAGATGGAAGATCTTTCTGTCACTCTGCTTTTCCAATGAACAAATCAATCTTTAAAAAAATACACAGAGTTGAATAATTAATATAACCATACATCTGTTTTGTAAAAAGGTAGTCCTAATTAGCTAAATCATTATAAAGTGTTAGGCCTTTAATCACCGGGGTCAGGGTTGGCACTTATTTTGATCTCAAATAAACCAAAGTATTGTTCAGAGAAATTTTACTAAAATATATTATCATAATTCTCATCAGCAATTTGGATTACTACTGTGCTTGGATATATTCTTGTTTACTGGCTATTCATATTTCTTTATCTGTAATTTCTCCTATTTATGCTTTCCACCCATTTTCTATAGAAGTATTCTTTTCTTGTTGATCACACACACAAAAGTACACCTTATGGCTACCAATTTTTGGAAGCACTGATAATGAGAATTTTTCCTTCTTATGCAGTTAGATCTACCAATCTTTCCCCTTTTGTCTTCAGTTTAGTACCCATGTGCTTTTTGGTCTTTTGTTTTGTTTTGTTTTGTTTTTGGACAGGCAGAGTTAGACAGTGAGAGAGAGAGAGACAGAGAGAAAGGTCTTCCTTCCGTTGGTTCATCCCCCAAACGGCTGTTACGGCCGGCACGCTGTGCCGATCCAAAGCCAGGAGCCAGGTGCTTCTCCTGGTCTCCCATGGGGTGCAGGGCCCAAGCACTTGGGCCATCCTCCACTGCCTTCCCGGGCCACAGCAGAAAGCTGGACTGGAAGAGGAGCAACTGGGACAGAATCCAGCGCCCCGACCGGGACTAGAACCTGGTGTGCCAGCGCCGCAAGCAGAGGATTAGCCTAGTGAGCCGTGGCACCGGCCATCCATGTGCTTTTAAACAGAAATTTTATGCCTGTGGAATGTTTTGCTTTTTACTTTTTAATACTAATGCTTTGGAGACAAAATAAAAATTCTGCTTTATAATTTTAATACAAATTACTACTTCAGAGGCGCAAATATTTCTAGGTCTTAAAACATATCACATTTGTAAATTGAGAACTAAGTGTACGTGGCACATTGCATTGAAAGTTTGAGGCTAAATCAGAATGCTAATAATACAATGTTGAAAATTAGATGCAATTGTTCTTATGTTCCCCACTCCAAGAAAAGTTTGATTTTTCTTTCATATTATATAAACATGGGATTCTTGAAAAGAAATTCTAGTAGAGAAACATGAAAAAAAATTGCTGTAGCTCTAGTATCTAGGAACCACCACTAACATTTTGTTCATTTTTGCATATATATCTTTTTGTATATATTCAATACATTTATATAGACATACATATACTTCTACATTTAAGAAAGAAAAACTGGCTTTAAGATATCTGTCTTTATCACCTCACTTTTCCTGTCATCAACAAAGCTCACAGCCAGTGCTGGCAGCCTGGTTCATATGTAAGACAACAAAAGCAATTCAGAGAAATGCTTTGTGTGCTTTTTACTAGGAGAAACTTTCACGCAGTTCTGTGAACTTCCTTTTTCCTAAATCACTTCACACAGACCCTTGCTACTCAATTGCCCTAACTCACTTTTAGTTATTCCAGAGGAGGAATGCACAACAACATATTGACCATTCCACTAAGAAGGTCATTGAATCTCTTCCCAATGTTTTGATGCCATACCCGATGATGTGATAAACAAAATCTGGATAATCATCTATAGGATAGATGGTCAGGTATGGAACTGAGTGATCAAAGTCTATAGATAGTTTTTAGTTTTGATAGCTAGTTCCAAATGGCCTTCCAGAAATATTACATAGACTTGTTAACATTCCCTCTAACATTTGAGATAGGTCTCTAATAAATTTGACCAAGTAAAAGCTGCCCTGTTACCTATTTTTTTTTAACCATGAGCTTCAAAGCAAACATCTGAACAATGGTGAGAGCCACAATGACTCTGAAATATATTGAACAACCTATTGGTTATCAACCACAGTTTTTAGATTGGGCATTTAAACCACAGCAGGGGAAGCTACCTATGTACAAAAGTCACAAGAGCAACAGTGACCTCTGAATGCCTCTTTCCCTAGTTCACCGAAGAAATGATCAGGTTTTTGTGCAGCAGGAAGGCATTAATTTAGGAAGCCTGCTTTGAAAAAAAGGATACAGCCAAATACAAAGGCAGAACCAAAGAGCCATTCTTTGATTCTGCTCTGAAGGCATTCCCCAACACCAAGAGCACTTCTGTCAACAGCTAGCAGTTGGCTCATCATCAGACGCTTCCTTCAACTTGCAAACTTGCAAACTTGCAAACCCAACCGCGGCTCTTCTAAAATACTCCCTGCGGGCCGGCGCCGCAGCTCACTAGGCTAATCCTCCGCCTTGCGGCGCCGGCACACCAGGTTCTAGCTCCGGCACACCAGGTTCTAGCCCCGGTCGGGGCACCGGATTCTGTCCCGGTTGCCCCTCTTCCAGGCCAGCTCTCTGCTGTGGCCAGGGAGTGCAGTGGAGGATGGCCCAAGTGCTTGGGCCCTGCACCCCATGGGAGACCAGGAGAAGTACCTGGCTCCTGCCATCGGATCAGCGCAGTGCGCCAGCTGCAGCGCCGGCCGTGGCGGCCATTGGAGGGTGAACCAATGGCAAAAGGAAGACCTTTCTCTCTGTCTCTCTCTCTCTCACTGTCCACTCTGCCTGTCAAAATAAATAAATAAATAAATAAAAATTTAAAAAAATAAATAAATAAAATAAAATACTCCCTGCACCGTGTCTGGGCACCTGCTTTCTCTTCTTGTTGTTTTTCTATAGCATAATCTGAAACATGGCTCTTATAAGGAGACCCTTGCATGTGTCAAGAGTGTGTTGTTTTTTTTTTTTTTTTTTGACAGGCAGAGTGGACGGTGAGAGAGAGAGAGAGAGACAGAGAGAAAGGTCTTCCTTTGCCATTGGTTCACCCTCCAATGGCCACCGCGGCCGGCGCACCACGCTGATCCGAAGCCAGGAGCCAGGTACTTATCCTGGTCTCCCATGGGGTACAGGGCCCAAACACTTGGGCCATCCTCCACTGCACTCCCTGGCCACAGCAGAGAGCTGGCCTGGAAGAGGGGCAACCGGGACAGAATCCGGCGGACTAGAACCCGGTGTGCCGGCACCGCAGGCGGAGGATTAACCTAGTGAGCCGCGGCGCCAGCTAATATGTGTCAAGAGTTTTAAACAGTCCTATGCTGACAGGAACCGTGTGCCAATAAAGCATCTGAATAACCAAGGCTTAGTTCTCTGCCAGAAACTTAATCAGTGGCTGATGCCAATTGACCAGGGCGCATGTAAAATCTGCAGGTAAATCCATTCACTGTTTCAGCAAAGCTTACTTTTTAGGCAAATACACTGACAATACTAATAGTTACACCACACAAAATGAGAAGAAAAATTTTCATGCTTCTGACCACAGAACATAACTTTGTGTTGACTGGCACAGAACTCCCTCACCAGATTCAGAACAATAGCCTCCAACTCGTTATACCAGGTAACAGTGTATGCCACCAGTATTCATGACTCCAGCGAGAGCAAGATCTTGATAAAACAGCACGGAAATTAAAATAACTAGTGTTTAATTACATTTCCTTAATTTAATTTCTCATGGGGGAAAAAGAAAGAAACCAGCAAGTTTTGACATATGGAATCAAGTACAGCACCCTACTCTTGAAACACTGTATAATTATATATCATCCAATACCAAATTGTAATTATGGTAGCAAATACCTTAAAAATCCATTATAAATACAGCCTCCCCTTAAGATTTATTTATGGGGCCAACGTCCCATATGGGTGCCAATTTGAGTCCTGGCTGTTCCACTTCTGATTCAGCTCTTTGCTAAATGCAGCTAGGAAACAGTGGAAGATGGCCCAACCCCCTGGGCCCCTACACCCTCGTGGGAGACCCAGAAGAAGCTCCTGGCTCCTGACTTTGCATTGGCTCAGCTTTGGCCATTGCAGCCAATTGGGGAGTGAACCAGTGGATGGTTCTCTCTCTCTCTCTCATCTCTCTGCCTCTACCTCTCTGTAACTCTGCCTATCAAAAAAAATAAAATAAATTAAAAAAAATTTATTTGTTTGAAAGGCAGAGTTTCAGAGAGATGGAAAGATAGAGAAAGAAATCTTCCATCTGCCGGTTCACTCCTGAAATGGCTACAATAGCTGGGGCTGGGCTAGGCAGAAGCCAGGAGCATGGAACTCCATCCAGGTCTTCCACACAGATGGCGTGGCCCAAGCATTTGAGCCATCCTCTGCTGCTTTCCCAGGCGCATTAGCAGGGAACTGGATCAGAAGCGGAGCAGCCAGGACTCGAACCAGTGCTCATAAAGGATACCAGCATCACAGGTGGCAGCTTAACCTACTACACCCCAACTCCCACCCCCAACCTCATGGTTTTGAGTGGGTTGTGTTCTTTCAAAGGATTAAAGTGGGAAGGTCACACCTCTGTGTTTTTCCTCATTCTTCTACAAATAGGGTTACTTATAAAATACAATGGTCATTAAAAAACAACACCTGGGGACGGCGCTGTGTCGTAGCAAGTAAAGCTGCCGCTCGCAGTGTCGGCATCCTAGGGGCGCTGGCTTGAGACCCAACTGCTCCACTTCCAATCCAGCTCTCTGCTATGGCCTAGGAAAGCAGTGGAAGATGGCACAAGTCCTTGGGCTCCTGCACCAGCATGGGAGACCCAGAAGAACCTCCTGGCTCCTGGCTTCAGATCAGCATAGCTCTGGCTGAGCATAGCTCTGGCTGTTGCAGCCATTTGGGAAGTGAACCAGAGGTTGGAAGACCTCTCTCTCTCTCTCTCTCTCTCTCTCTCTGCCTGTGCCTCTCTATAATTCTGCCTTTCAAATAAATAAATCAATCTTAAAAAAAAATCTAGCAAATGAAGTATGTTCAAAGTCACATGTCACAAGACCCATTTTCACATTAAAATATTATTAGAGGAGGTTATCAAATCAAAATTTTTTAGAAAGTGAACACTTTGTCTTTACTTCTTCTTAACTAGAAAATGAATTTCTTCCAAACAGCTCTCCCTTGAGACTAACACTCATTCTTGTAAAAATGAACATTTGAAAAAACTTTGAGCAGCAACTTTTAAATCCCCCGAAAATGTTTCAGAAGTAGTTCATACTTTCATGACTGATAATGACTCTTAACCATAGAAAATTCTCAAGTTTTCGGTGGATTTCTAAGTACTATTATTATTATTTTTAAAAAATATTTATTTATTTATATGAAAGTCAGAGTTACACAGAGAGAAGGAGAGGCATAGAGAGAGAGAGAGGTCTTCCATCTGTTGGTTCATTCCCTAAATGGCCGTGACAGCCAGAGCTGTGCCAATCTGAAGCCAGGAGCCAGGATCTTCTTCTGGGTCTCCCACATGGGTGAAGGGGCCCAAGCACTTGGGCCATCTTCCACTGCTTTCCCAGGCCATGGCAGATAGCTGGATCAGAAGTGGAGCAGCTGGGACTCGAACCAGTGCCCATATGGGATGCCAGCACTGCAGGCGGCAGCTTTACCCGCTATGCTACATCACCGGCCCCTAAGTATTATTGTTTTTTAAATTGGTGCTTAAAAGACCCTGCATAGAAATTTATAGTCTAGAAGTTTCTCAGTAGGCTTTTTCATCAGACTATCGCCAACTAGAGAGACAATGGATAGATTTCGAAGCCAAACTAAGACCTTTCCTAATTAGCAAAAAGTTATGTTATATGAACTAGATGCTTCTTGATCATATTTCAAAATAGTCCAGTGTAAAAGCTCTTTGTTTTATTACAAAATAGGCAACTCCTGATATAAAATTGAGCTGTGTTTCAAAAGTGAATTTCTAAGCTTATTGTTTGAAACTCAGTATGTCTAAACCAGTCCACAAAGTTCTTTATGACCCATAACATGTATGAAATATTATGAGTGTACCAATACAAAAGTTAGAAAATAATTTCCTGTGCAATATACATTCTATCAGCAACATTAGACACTAAACAAAACACTAAAGGAAATTACATAAACAAACATTAACTTCTCATGAAGTACAGTGCTTGAAGCAAAACATGGTTTTTATAAAAAAAAGAAAAAGAAATGAAGGAAGGAAGAAAAAAGCACAAATGGAATAATTTAATAACAAACTTTCAGGCTGTTTCTGCATGTCTCACTTTTATTAAGTCAATTATCTGTCTTTACGTATTTCATTTTAAATAAAACATTCCTGGTTTTAATACCTATTCTTTTGGTAAAACTATACCATCACTAGTTCATCAACAATTAGCTTAATGTGTTAAAGAAAAGCACGTCTAACTGGAGAAAGTCCACTGGGGTAAGAAGCAGGCCTATGAGATTCAGCACATCCACTTGTGAAATTTTTACCAAATAGTCTTTACTAGTAAAAGATATTAATGGTTTTCTGATTCCTAGTCTGCACACTTGTTTATTTGCAGAAGTGCAGTGAGAGCGAACTCCACTGACCACTGCTACAGAGAGGGGGCTGTGCTGGCCCCCAGAAGCAGAGGGTCTCATCCCAATGTTACTTAATGAGGTTGCGTCAGCATTCAGATATAAATTACTGCCCGACTTTACAACAACCTGCAGATTTTAAAAAAATTTTGTTTGCTTAGTTTAAAGGCAGAGACAGATCACCCATCCTCTGGTTTACTCCCCAAATGACCCAAAACAGCTGGGGCTGAGCCAAACTGAAGTCAGGAGCTTAGAACGCACTCTAGGTACCCAAGCACTTGGGCCATCACCTGCTGCCTCCCAGGTGCACCTTAGTATGAAGGTGGCCAGAAGCAGAACCCAGGCACCCCCATACGGGATGCAGGCAGCACAAGCAATATCTTAATTGCTATGCCAAATGTCCACTCTTCAATTTTTAATTCCATTTTCCATGAACTTTTTGAAGTATGCTCACACACACACACACACACACACGCACATATGAAATAAAAATATTGGCCTAACATATTATCAAAATGGCTAATCCAATAAGCTAGAATCAAAAGAGGAACCCAGACTCAAATCCAGGCACTCCAATTTAGTGTCCCAAGCAGCATCTTAAAATTTCACTGCCTTCCCAAATGCCTGCTTGACATTTAGCACTTCTTAGTACTTTCATTAATTACTGTCTTTTAATAAATTAATCATAACATATGTAATTTAAAATTCACTTTGACAACTAAAAAGTAGGACTGCACACCCACTCTTCCAGATATGAACAGCTGTGCCCTTCTGCAGAGTGTCCACTACAAAGCCCACAGGTCCACTTACTCATCCACTCATCCACTCATCCAAGAGCTGTTTATCGCACATGTACTGTGTGCCAGACAGAATCCATTCTAGTGGTTAAGCGGAGGTTAAGCCATTAGGAATGGCTATGATTTTTACATTTTCTGCACTTTCCATGATGAGAATATATGGTTTATATAATTTGAAAGCTAAGTTAGTAACAATAACTCACTATATAAAACAGTTCTTAGCACACCATAGAAATCTGAAAACCTACTGTTAACTATTTGACAATGTTACAACAGGAATCTTATTTGTCATTAATATTAAAATTCTTGGCTTTCTCCACCAAAAATTTAGAACAGTCCCATAATTTTGGTCTAATTTTAAAAACGTGGCAGTACATTTGGTCTCCCTCTCTTTTCCTGGCATAGAACTCCTAAACTCCTTGGAAACTCCGAACTGACAGTGGCTTAGCGAATGAGGGGACTAAAGGCTGGAAGCCTCCATGCAGTCTCAGGATGGGAGCTACTCACCAGACAGACCAGAACAGCTAATCAGCAATGGCCAAGGATTCAGTGAATGTCTGGAGAGTTTCTGGAGAGCTGAACAGGCACAGGGTCCACACATGGAGCAGGCTGGGGGACTCTGTGCCCCTAGCCCCCCACCCTGCCCTCGACATCTCTTCATCTGGTGTTTGTGGGTGTCCTTCATACTTTTTTTAAATAGTCAACCAGTACAGGTTTCCCTGAGTGCTGAGAGTTGCTCTAGCAAATTAAACTAATCAGAGGAGGGTTGTGGGAGCTCCTGGTATCTGAAGTGAGGGTGGGGGTGCAATTGTGGGCACTGAGCCCTCAACCTGTAGGATGTGACCCTGGCTCTACAAGATGGTGTCAGCGCAGAACCGAATCTGAGGACGCCAGCTGCTGCTGCAGCACTACCTGCTTGGGGGGTGGGGACCCTCCGCCCCTCCCCCAGTACACACCTGGTCTTAGAAGCCTGTCTCAAGAGAACAGGGGAAAGTTACTTTTGAGTTTGCTTCTTTGCTATACTAACACTGTGAATGCTACTGTTTGAGGTCATTTCTTAGCAAAGGTCTGGGGAGAAAACTACACACACACACACACACCCTTTTTTATATAACAGTATTCAAAAAGTTATGGAAAATATGAATTATGAAAAAATTGCATGGATTTCAAAAATTTTAATGTCAAAATAACTTATCTTTAAAAAAGTTATTTGTTGAATTCATTTGAAAAGGGGGAGGAGGGATCCATCTTCCCATCCACTGATTCATTCCCCAAATGCTCACAATAGCTAGGGCTGCTAAAATCAGGTACTTAATCCAAGTCTCCCAAGTGAATGGTAGGGACCCAACTACTTGAGCCATCACCTGCTGCCTTCCAGTGTGCACATTAGCAGGAGAGCCAGTAGTGGAACCCACGTACTCTCACATGGGATGCGGGCAATACAAGCAGTACCTTGCTATGCCAAATGTCTGCCCCTAAACTGTTCTTTTAATTTTAATTTGTCCATGAACTTTCTGAAGTACCTTCATACATACACATACACACACACAGAGGAAACAAAAAATATTAACCTAAAATAGCTAATTCAATAAACTATTAAATATCTTTGGCAATAAACAATTGTTTAATATAAACAAATAGGGGCCAGCACTGTGCGCAGTGGGTCAACACCCTGGCCTGAAGCACCAGCATCCCATATGGGTACCGGTTCAAGTCCCTGCTGCTCCACTTCCCATCCAGCTCTCTGCTATGGCCTTGGAAAGCAATAGAAGATGGCCCAAGTCCTTGGGCCCCTGCAACCATGTGGGAGACCTGGAAGAAGCTCCTGGCTCCCAGCTTTGGATCAACACAGCTCCGGCCATTGCGGCCAATTGGGGAGTGAACCATCAGATGGAAGATCTCTCTCTCTCTCTCTGCCTCTCCTCTCTCTGTGTCACTCTGACTTTCAAATAAATAAATCAATCTTAAAAATATATAAACAAATAAAAATGCAGCAAAAGAAGGAGCAAGAAAGACCTAGTGAGCCTTCATTACTGATCTCTCGGTGGAGACTGTACAGCTGATTAATTTTTTATTAAAGATTTATTTTGGGGCCAGCATTATAGCATAACAGGTAAAGCCGCTGCCCTTGAGCTGGCATCAAGTCCCGGCTGCCCCAAGTTCTTCTGCCACTCATGTGAGAGACCCAAATGAAGCTCCTGGATCCTGGTTTCTGCCTGGTCCAACCCCATGAACAAGCAGACGGAAGATCTCTCTCATTTAACAAGAAGGGAGTTAAGTCTGTGGGTCACCTACACACACATGCGCAGGGCTGGGAACTGGGGAAAGGCTAGAGAAAATAGAAAGGAGAGAAAATAGAAAGGAGAGAAAATAGAAAGGAGCAGTTGAGCCTAGAGGAGATGGAGATAGAGACAGATTCCAGAAGGGCAGAAAAACAGAGGCCTAGGCAAGACAGACCTGGACATGAAGTATAATAGTCACAAAATGGAAAAAAGCCACACTTTGCGAATCAAAGGTGAGCCCACTTGGGATGTCCTTGTTCAAAATGTTGCCAAACTCCAGACAGCAAATACTCAACCCTCAACACTCTACAAAGGCAGGGGCTGAGAGGTGAGTGTGGTTACTCACCAAGAAGCAACAACATAAAAAGCTTTCAAGGAAATTAATTCCTTAGAAGCCTCCTAGGATCAACACAGCCTCATTTTCAGGTTTAAAAACAAACTAAAACACTGGACCTGGGGATCTCATTCCTCCAGCCTCATTTGCCTCTGAACACATCTGGATACCATGTGACTTGTTATATAACTGCCTCTGATGTGAACATTATACAAGGCTCCTGATCCCCATGTGTGACTGTCATCAAACTCAGGTATCACCTCTTCCGGGAAGTCTTCTCCGCTGCTCCCCACCAAGGATGCTCTGGGTTCTTTCCTGTGTGCTACGAAACAGACCATGCACACCTCTATGGATGCTGTAGCACAATTGTGCTCATCTCTACCCTCCTACTACTAAACTGATCCCTTAAGGGCAAGAACCAAGTTTTCATTTTTGTGAGTCCAGAACTTAATGAAGGAAAATACAACAAATAAAGGCCTGTAGTGCTCCGAGAACACCCATCGTGTGTACGACAGTGCCTGCCACTTGCGCTGTGAATGAATGAATTTAAAGAACCACAACAGTCTTCTTCCAAATCCAGGGCATATTAAATTCAAAACAGCATGCAATATCCAGAAAGAAATGTTAAGGGGTACAAGAGTTATTTAAAATTGACACAATGTAAACAAACTCAATTCCGAAACAACCAAATCTTCATTTTCTGTTCCTGAAGCACCTCAGCCCAGACCTTTTTTAGAAGAGAAAAAATATCCCACTTTCATGTAACTGTGGACTCTTACGTAACAGGGAGACGGGAAGCAGTTTCCAACCCAGCCGACAATAAACCAGACCCTTCAGCAGGGTGACTGACAGTCCCGGTAATTTTATCCCAAGGAGAACAATAACAGGTACTATTTTTACACATACCAGTATTTAATCCGTTTTCCTAGTAATATACTGGATGCACTAATTTCTATGGGTTAATTATGTACTCCCTCAGACAGAACAGCTTTGTTCAATGAAACCAGGGGAATATTACAGCCAAACGAAAAGTCGTCGCACCAGCTGAAAGGGCCGACTTCTTTTCTTCAGCAACTTGCTATGCGAGAAAGACTTTTTGAGCCCCACCCTCTTGATTATACACAGAACTTTTGCTTTGCTTCTCGTGCTTCTTCCTGTTTCTAATTTGGTGCCCATTTCTGTGCCTGCTCACACAGAACATGTAACCACAGAGACACAGCCTTCTACTCTCCTTAACAGCTTAGACTCAGCGCAAGCGGAGGGCACGTACACACAGTGGGTGTTCTCAGAGCACTACAGGCCTTTATGCTGGCATCTGGGCTACTCCCCTGTAACAGCCCCTTCCATGTGACGTCACTTTCTTTTAGTGAGGTCTCCCTTCCAAAGCCATGTCCCCAGGCTCATCAGACACCTCAACTCCTCAGAGCCATGCTGTAGTGGGTAGAGAGGGAGGGAGGAAGAGACTTGGGAGCAAAAGCGAGGAAGCCCAGCTGCTTGCCTGAGTGCAAGTTTGTTCCTTCAGTCACCCACACGTGCATCCAGCGATTACTGCTGTGTGTGGACTTCACGGCAGGCGCTATGCTAAGTACAGTTTTTAAACCCCTGGCCTCGGCTGACAGTAGATGGAAATATTTTCCGAAAGCTGGATTTTATAATTACAGGTGCTTTATAACATTAAAAGTGAATCTGATTAAGAAGTGTCCAACTAAACTCTTCACAGGCAGTTAACCGGTAGCCTATGTTACCACCAGTCAGAGAGAACTTACTTGTCCAAAGGAAACACAGCTGAGAACGGTCACCACTGAAACGTACATCTTTCTGTACCTCCATCCTGACTATCCGCATTGTTAATCACTCACACAATGTTGACGGGCACACTGGTTGAGTATTGAAATGAATGAAAAAAACACAAGAGTGGGGAGAGCGACAAGCAACAAGGCATGTCCTGGGCATTCTTCTATCATAGGCACCATGACCATGGAACATTACCTGACACCTTTGCTTTAACTCTTATGATACTGTTGAGGAAAAAAAACATTAAGTTAAAAAAAAGTCAATAAGCTACACCAATAGAACTTTACAGTGACAACACATGACTCCCAGCTGCCACTGTGACTCTCCTCTGAAGTGCCAACTAACCAGTCTTCCACCAGAATCTTATTACTAAAGAGAACAAATTTCACTTATTTCATATACAATTCTAAGAAAAAAATCAATACTTTCCCCCCTCCTCCTTCTTTTCTTCTTTTAATTTTTGTAATAACATACTTTCAATTTACTTTATAATCACAGGCCTAATCCTCCACTCAATAAAGAATTCAACAAGTGCAAAGTATACCACTGTTCCTGAGGCATGCAGACAGGGGCTATAAACAATAATCAAATCTCAAGACATCAATTTCACTCACCAAGATACTTTTTTTTGTACTTTATATAGGAGTTACCACAATTCACAGAACACATATTTGTTTTTTGGGGGCCTGACTTAGTTCACTAAGCATACTGGTCTCCAGCTCCACCATTTTGTTGCAAGGGACAGAATGTCATTCCTTTTTATGGCCGAGTATGGCACATTCTCTTTACCCAGTCATAAGTTGATGGACACCTGGGTTGATGTCCTATCTTAGCTACTGTGAATTGAGCTGCTATAATCAGATCCTTAAATTCAGTTTTCAGATTGATCAAGCCTCAGCCTTACTGTTTGAGCAAAATAGCATTTCATGTTACATACTGCCAGATCGAGGTGGGTAGTCTAAAAACCTGAATTAGACAGGAAGTATCCTCTAACACATCACTTCACTTCATTTTGCCTCCCCAGCACAGAGTGGCAATGGTAACAGCCCAACCCTGGGGAGCATCTGGACTCAGCAATAGGCTGATGAGGGAGACATTTTTTGACAGTTGACCACAATCCAGCTCTTCATAGGCCCTCCTTCCTAAGGAATCACAGAGCAAGAAGGAGAAAATTCATGTGTTCAATTGTGTCCCTGCTAACTTCCAGCACTCTTCTGAGTGCCGAGGATGCCATGGTGAAAAAAATAGAATTCCTTGCCTTCATGGAGCTCCTTAGGGGAAGAAACGGACAAAGAAAACCCAGAGGAGCCAGGGTTATTCACTGATGGAGAGGAGAGCTTCGTGATAAGGGGCAGGAAGTGGGTGTCAGTGAGACAGGACAGAAACAACATTCAAAACAAACAAACAACAACAAGCTCTTTCCAACTTGACTTATATCCATCTCCAGCTCCAAACCAACCAGAGGCAAGGTGCATCCCACACTCTAACCACCACAGACCCATACAGTCTCATTAGGGACTTCTGAGGGGGCTGAGCCAGAGACCAGGAAGGCTGAGCAATGCCTCCCTAACCCAACAGAAACTCCTGTCCGGCTTCCTCACCCTAACCCATGCCCAGAGTAGCTCAGTCCAACCAATATTTGACCTATCTGGGGAGGGAGCGGTGTGTAATACCACCTTTCTAAGCGTGCTATATGTGAACAAGTAATAGTGCCTACACAGACGGTGCAAACTGAAGTGCCCTGTGCTGAGGGGGCTGAGCCAGAGACCAGGAAGGCTGAACAATGCCTTCCTAACCCAACAGAAACTCCTGTCCGGCTTCCACTGGAAAGCCCATTGGTGGAAACTCTTCCTGCCGTGCCGTCTCCTTTGTATTCCTGCCCCCAGTAAACCTTGTCTGGTTTGACTGCTGAACACTGGGTAAGTTCTGTAATAAGTGAGTCAAGAACTTGAGTCAGTCTTACTAGGGGGTTGCTGTTTTGTCCAAGGGGCTCAGTCCAGAAAGTTCTCTCTGGAAACCTTTTGGCAAAGACTTCATTTCTGTGTGTCACACACACACACACACACACACACACGCAGATGTTAGCTCAAGCTTAAGAAGTGTTACTGCTGGTGCATTAGTCTGATACAAGCTACGCTGCCAACACTAGAAAAACATTGTTTCATTGCAAATAACTTCCTTGTATTTCTCTGCCATAGTTAGGGCATTATATTCATTAAAAAAAAAAAAAAAACTATAATCAGTGAACTTCACATCAAGACAGGGAGGAGAAAACTTGACATGTGTTGTGAAAGAGGAGACACCGGGTCTGCCTGGGTTGAGGATCCATTCTTGTTGTGTCGTATTCATTCATCAAGTGGGTACTAGCATTTATTCCTTGGGAAGAAATTATTGCAGGAACTTCAGAGGCATGTCAAATAAATAATTACAAGTTGTAAAAGTGTTATAAAGGAAACACATAGGACCAGCAGGCTTTATGGAACAGCAAGTTAAGAAGCCACCAGCAATGCCAGCATCCCATATGAGTGCCAGTTTCAGTCCCAGCTGTTCCACTTCTGATCCAGCTCCTTGGAAAACAGAGGAGAATGGCCCAAGTGCATGGGCCCTGCAATCCACATGGGAGACCTGGATGGAATTCTAGGCTCTGGGCTGTTGGGGCCATCTGGGGAGTGAACAAGTGGATGGGAAATCAATCAATCTCTCAAATAAATACAAATAAAAAAATGTTAGAGGAAACACTCAAGGGCTTATCCAGAGGCAGGGTTGGGGGAAGGGGTATTTAGGTGGGAGGGTCAGGGAAGCACTCTGTGAGGTGCCTACAAGGAGGGCATGTGGGCTGTGGAACGGCCAGGCCATCTCAGCTGGACTGGCCACATGCAGGGGCTCCCACACAGCCGCACAGTGGCCAGGAGCTGCTATGAGGGAACGTGCAGAATGATAAAGCAAAATGGGCTCTGAGATGACAAACGCTGAAGCTGAGTTACACGTTCATGGGGAGATCTGTACTTATTCTATGTTGAAAGGATTTATAGTTTCCATTAATAGAAAAGCAAAAGCAAAAAAAAAATGTCCTCAAAACTATCTATAGTTGACAGTTTCCTGCAAATTATTTGCTTAGGTTGGATCACGTTAAACACCCTAAACTACCAGCAACTGTTTTAAAAAATGAAGCTAAAGTATAACAGCATCTCAGCCAGTGGTGAAGGCACCCAAGAAGCCTCGTTGCCAAAGTCTAATTAACGGCAAGAGGTTGATGGCTTACTAAAAGAAGCCTGAGCGTGCTCTAGCGAACAGTCGACAGGAAAGGCCACCAAGGGATATTAAAAGAATCTAAAAACACTCATCTGCTGTGTGGCTCTTCCAAATAAGAGGCTGACCACTAATTATATTAACACAGATTTTACAGGGTCAAGACATCACTTGAAGCTCCTCTGCATTTTTTCAGGGCTTTTAAACCATTTCTAACCAATGATATAAAAACTACACTCAATTTTAATGGCTGAACTCTTTTTTTACATGTCTTCATTTTTGTCACAACTGCGTGAAAAGTATCAGTTGCCCCAGTTTTAGCCCTTCCACTCCCCTTCAAGAATACATAAGAAATTAAATACCAAGGACCACAGCGAAGAGTCAGCACAGTTCCACCTTCCCCGAGAGGTTCCCCCGCAGGTTACGCATGAACACACACAGCTCTCAAGTGTGCCTAGCCTCACATGGTCCCTAAATTCTGCAGAAACGGTTTCTTCTCCTACCTTAAAGAAAGTAGAGAAACAGCAACGGGTTGTGAAGGCCACTCAGCTCTGTGAGATGAATTTGCTAAGACAAGAGCTTCTTCTACAGCAGATCCATGTTCCTTCCTCCAATCAGCTGCCTAGACTGTTCAATTTCTGATGCCAAATGTTTAACAACTCCAACTTTGGAAGAGGCTTCCCATGCCACCCTAAACAAAGCAGCCTTCAATAACAACAGTTCCAAAGCATAACAATAAATGTGCAAGGAGCTCTCAGCCTTTACGCCCATCCAGGTCGTGGCTGAATACTTTAGGGTGTATTATTACAGAGTATAATGCAGCTAGTAAACAGAAAACACTGTCCTCAAGGGATCTGCATTATTTAAAACACCTGGCTGTACTAACGGCACAGTAATAGGTAGGGTTCAGAATAAATGAATAAAACAACCTGCTTTTAAAATTCTGTAAAATCTCTGTGACTTTGGGTTGGGCAATGGTTTCTGAAATAAGACAGTGAGGGCAGAAGCAACAACTAAAAGATAAACTACACTGCACCATTTAAAACTTTAATTATATAAACAATACTATCAAAAAAGGGAAAAGAAAACCAACAAAATTAGAGAAAATATTTGCAAATTACATATCTGGTAATGGATCTGTACCCAGAATACATGAAAAATTCATACAGCTCCTTGATAAAGACAGGGCAGGTGCTTGGTCTAATGGTTAAGGCGCTTCAGTTCAAGTCCTGACTGAATCAGCTCCTGATTCCAGTTTACCACTAATAAAAAATCCTGGGAGGCGGCAGGTGGTGGTGACTCAAGTAGTGTGGTCTCTGCCATCCACATGGAAGACCTGAACTGAGTTCCTTACTCCTGAACCCACAGAGGTAGCCTCACAAATAAATAAAAATTGGGAAAAAATAGTATTAAGGAACCCAGCTTTAAACACGCAAAATATTCAAATAGATACTTCTCCAAAGAAGCAGCAAAGATGGCCAATAAGCATATGAAAAGATACTGAACATGGCTAGCCATTTGGAAAATGTAAATCAACACCACAATGGGATACCACCTTGAAACACAATAGGATGACTATAATAAAAGAGTACCAAGTGTTGGCAGGGATGTAGTGAAGCTGGAACCCTCACACACTGCTGGTAATGATGTGATAATACAGATACTTGGGGAAACAGTTTGGCAGTTCCTCAGAAAGTTAAACCCAGAGTTATCATAGAATTGAACAATTTTGCTCTTAGATATACACACCCAAGATAAACAAAAACACATGTCCACACACAAACTTGCACACACATGTTCTAAGCAGCATTATTCACAATAGCCAAAAAAAGTAGAAACAACTCAAATGCCCATCGACTGGGACTGGACAAACAAAACCTGACCTATCCCTACACTGGAGCACTTATTACCGATCATAAGAAGGAACAGTGTGTGGTGACATGCCATAGCATGGATGAACCTGAGAAGCAGGATGCTCTGCTGTGACCAAAGCCAGTCACAAAGGACCACACACACAGCTACAGAGGCAGGAAGTGGATTAATGGTTGCCTAAGGTTGGGGTGGGAGTGGGGGTACAAAAACACACTAAAATTAGATGATAATGGTTATGCAACTCTGTACTAAAAAAACTGAGTTACATACTTTAAGTACTGCTTAAATTGTATACTTTACAACATATGAACTATATCCCAGGACAGCCATAAAAATTGCTTTAAAAAGTTCTCTAATTAGGAAACCTAGAAATACAGAAAATAAAAAGCATGTAATACTTTTGCATTTTGTGAGTTTTTCTGAACTTCATTAAAACAGGTTGCTGTGGTCATGAAAAACTGTTCCTGAAATATACTTAATGATGATATGAAAAATAGTATAAAACTTTGTGATTTTATAAAATAGGAATGTACTTTTGAAGAAAAGGTTGGAATAGTGACTGCCTTTAGATGGCAGAATTATAAATTTAAATATTATGCATCATAAATTTCTATTCTTTTATAGCTCTCCCTCAACAGGTGAGCATTATTTGTATCATCATAAAAATAAGTAGCTTTTCAGGTGTCCCACAGGCACTGGGAAATGAGGCATGCAAGTTACAGTGGTCACTACAGCTCCTCACCGGCAGCCTCTCCTAGAGGGTCATCTTCCCCTTTCAGGCATCTCTCTCCAGACTTTGCTACTTAGGGAACACTGCTTAAAATGGTACAGCTGCCACCCCTTCAATGGCTCCTAACAACATGGTCAGGGATGAGAGTGCTGCTCAGCCACATGGTGCTCCTGTGCCAGCTCAGATGGGCTGGCACTCCCTGACCCCCTCCCCACCACACACACCTCTCCCTATATCTGGGTCTTGGGGGTGGCTGTTGACTGGGGTGCCTTCATTTTGGCCATGTGGCTTCCCCTCATGTGGCCACCTGGACCAAGCTTCTTTTATGCAGCGGCTGGTTTTTGAAAGGCCAAGACAGAAGCTGCAGGGTTCTACAGGCTTGGCCTGGCAATGCTGCAGCATCACCATCACCACATCCTATTGGTCACAGTCAGTCAGAGGGCCAGCCTACACACAGGAGGGAGAAACAGACTCCAGGTGCAGAGAAGGACACAGGAGATCGGGAACAGCTGGTGAACCTACTGGCAAGCAGCCTGGGCACCCAGCAGAAAACAATTTCCAACAGGGTGAACCCCTGGCTGTTAACACACATATATTATAGAAAAGTTGTGTGCTACAGCGAGCCTGCTACACAGCCCCTGTTTTCCAATGTCCTGAAGAATTAATCAAGTCACTCTCCTGAAAAGATGTTGGCCCTTTTATTTGATGAACTGGACTCAATTTGCTAAAGACTTTACTATTTAAAAAAAATGCAAATATTGGTACTCCTTTGCGTTAGTAGGGACAGGCAAACTTTTCCTGCAAAGGGTCATACAAAAATATCCTAGGCTCTGTGGGCCCTACAGTCTGTCACGACTTCTCAGCTCTGCTGCTGCAGCGCCAAAGCTGCTATAAATAGGCAAAGAAACCAGGGTGGCTGAGTTCCAATAAAACTTATTTATGGACATGGAAATTTGAATTTCATGTAATTTTCATGTGTCATGAAATTTTCTTCCTTTGATTTTCTTAAAAAATATTTTTGCCGTTTTTATTTACAGATGTAAAAACCATTAGCTCATGGCCCACCACACAAAAACAGGCAGCAGGCCATATCTGGCTCACGGACCAGCTCCTCCACTCGAATCCATCTGAAAGACACGGTAACAAGGTCGAAAGAGGAAGCACTCAGAGGGGCCTTCAAGGCTTATTGAAAGTGGATAGTAGGGAAAAAACTATGCGTGGACTTGAAAATTTTTTTGCATCAAAATAAATGCCTTTTCACTTCATTTTCTGGGAACTTTTTGAAATCTCCATATACTCCAGGTGTAGGATAAAACAATTCTTAGCTACAAATTTCTCACTGTCCTCAAACTACTCCTTAAGAATCGCTTTGACTTGCTACCAAACTTTTCTCAGTACTTCAGTTCTTGGCTTCACTTAACCTGTGTCGTCACTGTTCACCGCCTTTGCCAGGAGGCTGTGCCGACTCTCACAACTCATGGAGGTCCACTTTCTCTTCTCCACAAAGCGTCAGCAACCTAAAGACTAGGCAACTGCCACTTTGATCATTTCTTTCCTTAGGGACTGTTTTAGTTTACTGACAAAACAAATTACTGGTGACTATGTTATCAACAGTGTCCATGAACCTAAAAAAAAAAAAGCGCTGACAATGTGACACTTACTGTTAACCCTGCTGGTGGTGGTGGCAGAACCAGGGACCAGCTGAAGTGCTTCAGACCTCTGAAATACTGAGTGTCCGCTCTCACATAAACCCGCCTCAGATGTGGGTCTGCCAGATCTGAATCTGGCTCCTGAAGACTCCACTCAGGGAGGGTAACCGCAATGCGGAGTTAGTTAGGGTTAACGGGCATCACATTGTCCCTTTTGTGTAACACGTAGTATTCTCACCTAGCATCTGACGATATCCAGATGGCCCCCACAATCTTAAAATACACTCTACCTGCATCTGAAACTTCAGGCAGCACCAACCCACCCTGTTACCTGGGGTCTTCTTCCCATTAGAACGATCTTTTGGGGGGCCGGTGCTGTGGCACAGCGAGTTAAAGCCCTGGCCTGCAGTGCCGGCATCCCATATGGGTGCCGGTTCGGGTCCTGGCTGCTCCTCTTCTGATCCAGCTCTCTGCTATGGCCTGGGAAAGCAGCAGCAGATGGCCCAAATCCTTGGGCCCCTGTACCCACGTGGGAGACTCTGATGAAGCTCCTGGCTCCTGGCTTTGCCCTGGCCAAGCCCCGGCCATTGCAGCTCTCTGGGGAGTGAACCAGTGGTTGGAGGACATTTCTCTGTTTCTCCCGTCTCTCTGCAACTCTTTCAAATAAATTAATTAATTAAATATTTTTTTAAAAAATAAAGTGACTTCATTTAATAATAATAAAAAAAAGGATCACCTTGCACTACCCAGTCAACCATCAGCCTCTCACAAGGGGAGCTTTCTGGGATGACGGCTTGCTGACTCAGCTCTCACAGCCACGGCGGTGAGAGTTATGGCTTTCCTTTAGAGTCTTAACAGTCCTCACTTTGCTCCACACAGCTTGCCCCTGGAGACAGACTCACAGTGCGTGGCTTTGTGATCCTGAGTCTTCCACCCAACTTTGTGAGGCACGGAAGTCGGACAATGCACAGGGGAGCAGGGAGAGCTGGTGTCACCCTGACCCTGCCACATATACAAGGGTCCTTTGAAAAGTTCACAGAAAAAAATGCAAGTAAAGTTCATTATGGTGCAAAGAAAAAAAAATTAAATCCATGCAGTTTTTTTTTAATACTCATTTTTCATGAACTTTCTGAAGACCCTGTAGGGTCAACTTAGCCATGTCAGTTACCATCTGTGACCGGTTTCCTCACCTGTCAGCACGCCCCCTCTCTTCCTCTCAGGCTGGTGTAAAGGTCAAATGACAAAGGTGAAACTGCTTTGTCAGTCAGGACACAGAAGTCGTTTTCCTGTGAGCTTTCCTCCTTGGGCAACAACAGCTACCTTTTCTCTGTTCCTGCAGGGCTTAACAAAGATGTCTGTTTAGCAGATGCTTTGTATTGCTTTCTAACCACAGCCTCATCTTTCAGGACCGCGATTCCTTTCAACTGGAATTTCTTCTCATGGTTTGGTCCCTCTTTTAGTGGCTCCTGTCTTAACCTTTCCCAGTTCTCTCATACATTTCCTACCACAACAGGGAACACACAGACACACACACACACACACACACACATGTGCTTCAAAGTTGAAAGTGCAAGACCTTGAAATATTCTCTTCCTGCTTCTGCTGGCATTGTGCAGCCACCGCCTCACCACCACCGGCTACTCGGGGCAGCCAAATGATTGTTAGCCTCTACCAGAATCCCCACCTGAACCCCCAAGCAGCAGCCTCGAACCACATGCATCACGGAGTCATTTTCATTTTTCTAAAATGAACACAGTGTGGTGTGTTAAGTTTCCCACTCACCATTTCATGTTTGTGGCAAACCACCTTTTAACTTTATCTTCCCTGTTGGTTTGTTGTCTTACTAGCTCTACATTCTTTATCAAAATGTAAATTTAGGCATGCCTAAAGATACTACTGATTGAATCTTTTGTATTAAATACCAGCACTGACATTTGTGGTAATAGTAGCAGTAATAAGTGCCCTTGATATCAATCCTCCGCCCCCTTTACTTCTCTTGCCAAGGGAAATTGCTTTAAAAAGATTGAAGCTAATCCGCCCTCCCCTGAAGCTTATATCCAGTGTATTTTACCATTCTCTCAGCTGTACTCGTTTGC
Organism: Oryctolagus cuniculus; assembly: GCF_964237555.1. Taxonomy (NCBI): domain Eukaryota; kingdom Metazoa; phylum Chordata; class Mammalia; order Lagomorpha; family Leporidae; genus Oryctolagus; species Oryctolagus cuniculus. Next base: position 48,915,757 of record NC_091444.1, read on the forward strand.
TTCACTATGCGCCTTCTCACACATGTGTTCACGATAACTTGTTCCTGGCTTGCCTTGTCCTCTGGAACATTTCCTACCTAACAAACGATGGCATTAGTGAAACATACGTCTGTCAGCAACCTGAACTCCCTCCTGACAGACACTGTCAGCTCAAGCTCCCCATTGCTAGAAGATGCCCGGCCTGCAGGACGCCAGAATCTGCGTGCCTCCTATGCAAGCATGCAGGTGTCGCAGGCACGCAGCAGAGCGACCATTTGTAGCGCAGCCTTGAGCTCCTTGAGCACTTCCGGGAAACGCCCTCCTGCGACTCAGCATTTCCTGCCCCGCGGAGTCACCCGCAGGTGGGCTCCACAGCGTCCTTACACAGCATGGCTCACTCCGCCCACAGCTGTGCCACCGCAGCACACCACGCGCAGCTGCCTAGTGGCTGTGCTGCTGGCCAGTTCAGCAAGCATCTCTGCTAGTGAAACAGATGAATGACAAAACCTCATTAGTGGTGACAATCTTGTCATCTAACATCAACTCTGACAGATCTGCCATGAAAATACACATGTATTTAAATAGTTCTTATGTTTATATTTTCAATAGAATGTTGATGCAAAATACCGTTTTGAGACTGCTTAGAGTCATGAAATGCAAACTTGAACTTAGAGTCCCGTAACATGAGAGAATGTACTCATAATTTTTCAGAGTAGTTTAACATAAAGTATTAATGTAGATGCTTTAGCAGATTTTTCTGCAGGGGCCCAAGCACTTGGGACATCTTCCACTGCTTTCCTAGGCCACAGTAGAGAGCTGGGTCTGAAGAGAAGCATCCAGGACTAGAACAGTGTCCATGTGGGATGCCGGTGCCGCAGGCAGAGGATTAACCTACTGCACCACAGCGCCGGCCCCCAACCAGTGTTTCTGACATTTAGTATCAGCTCAAGTCCTTACTTTCACAGGCAAAAAAGATACCAAAGTTTCTGCTTCTCTGAGCTATAGTATAAATGGCAGTAAATTTCAGAAGAAAGATAAATCATTAAAAAGAGAACTTCTTATGCAATCTTGGTCACAACAGAATCAAAGGCTTAGGGCTGAGAGTGAAAAGCCTCCTCATCCTACCACCCACCTGGTGCTGGTGCTGTCCAAACAGCAGCAGGCTAGAAGGCCAGCAGATGGCAACTCCAGTCACACACACAAATACCGTGCTGTCCTCTACTCTGGTACTGGTACACTCCTAATCTGAACATCCAAAAATCCAAAACTCTCTGAGCACCAATATGACACTGGTGACAGACAAAATGCAGGTGCACTGTATAAAATTACCGTCAGGCTCTATGCAAACGTGTACATGAAACATAAATTCTAGGTTACAACCCAGCTCCTATCCCCCGAGATATCTCATTGTGCTTATGAAAATATTTAAAAATCCAAAAGAAAAAAAAATCTTGAAACATTTCTGGCACTTCAGCATAAGGGGGCACACTTCAGATAAGGGGGCACTCAATCTGTAATTTGATACCAATAATTATTACAACTTTCTAATCATTCACTTTTTATATTTGAGCATAGTATCCCTTTCCTTCTCATTCCAATGTTCCCTCTTGAGTGAGGGTTTGGGGATGGAGTTACGGCTGCCAAGACAGGTATGTGGTACAAACCCAAGCCTGCCGACAGTGAAGTCCCTACTTGTCGATACGCACCCTTCTTGCCCATCACCGTGGAAAACCACTCCAAAGTGCACTGGAGCAGCACACACCTGGACAATTTCAGAAACAAGAAACTCATTATTCCTAAGGGCAGCTGACTGCCTCCTCCGACACCGTGAACTCCTAGATGTTCTTGTTTGATGAAGGAAATCTAACCTCCCAATAATTTTCCACAGATCACATCTTAATTAATGCCACAGATGAACTGGGAGAGAAGACTTTAAATCCCTGGATTCTTTGCAGAGTTCAGAAAAGCGGTCTCAGGAGATACCAGAAAGACCGCTTTCTCTCTGTCAGTTATCCTAAGCTGAGGAGCCAATCAACAACTGCGGAAAACAGGCTCTAGTTGCTTCTTCCACTTATTAATGGAGTACGTGGAAGACTAGGTAACATTTCAGTATTTTAAAACTCCTCAGGCTAGCTCAGCTCGGTCAGTCCCTTTGAATCTGACATGTCTTCAAACACCAGAATCACATCCAGGGCCTTATGTTGTGAGAAGCACACAACCCCCGAGGCGCACACACATGCTGCTTCCCTTCGCAATTATTTAACCCAGCACATGCGGGCTCGCTCACGGAGCAGCAGTTGGAATTGTATTTGTTTTACTTGCATTAAATTCTTGTAAATTAAGTGTGATGATCTGATATGCTTATGCTGTGACACTCCATGTGACACTATACTAATTTAAGCTCCCAGTAAGCAAGAATAAGTCAGATTATTTTTAAAGGGATGAAGGGAAAATCAACTCCAGACTTAAAGAAAAACTAGTCCCTACCTAGCCAGTTGCTGTGACATGGAGGGAGTTGGAAGACCCTATGCCAAATGAAATAAGCCAGGCACAAAGAATAAAAGATTGCACGACCTCACTGATATCTGGACTTTTTTTTTTTTCCATGTCAAATCTACAGAGAAAGAATAAAAGTGGCTTTACAACCACAAGGTGGGAGCAGAGGGGGTGTAGGTTGAGAGGAGCAGATGCGCAGGGTAAACAAGTCTAGAGAGCCAATGCACAGTTAACAAAATTTATGGCATCTGGGATTTTTGTTAAATAAGTAGATTTTAACTACCTTTGTCAGAAAAAAAAACCTACGTGAGATGATACATATGTTAATTTGCTTCACTATAGTAACCATGTTATTACCTATATGTATCCCCTAACACCTATCAATGTGCACCGCAGAAGAGAAATCAACTACTTCTTTTACCTGGGAAAGAGTGGAGCCCTATGACAGCAACCTAACAGAATACGGCCACTGCAAACTGAGGGCTGTTGCTCTGATACCCTGCAGCCTTTCCCCTAACTGCTCTAACTTTTCATCGGCTCAAGGAACTGAGACACAAAAGCAGGATCACTGTAAGCACATCCCTGAGTAAAGCCAGACTTCCTTTTCTCTCTCCAAGCACTTGAGCTCTGCAGAAAGGAGGGCGGGGGAAGAGTCTTGGGGTGGAATCTGGTGCAGTGCTTGGGAGGCACACATCCCATCGGAGCGTCTGGGTTCCAGTCCTGGTTCTGCTCCCAACTCCAGCTTCCTTCTAATGTGCACCCTGGGAAGCAGCAGGTGATGGCTCAAGTGCTGGATCCTATCAACCACTTGGGAAACCCAGACTGAGTTACTGCCTCCTGGCTTCAGCCTAGCACAGTCCCAGCTGTTGTGGGCACCTGAGGAGTGAACCAGTGGATGGGAACGCTCTGCCTCATTCCACCTGTGTTGTCTGTCTCTGCTTTTCAAATAAACTGAATGAATGAATGAATAAATATTTTAAAGTCTTTTAATTGTTTATCCCAAGAAGACACTTTATTCTAATTATTTCTTCAAACTTGTATTAATCATGCCCCTTAATAGCATTACAGCAGCAGCATAACAAAAATTTTGGGGGTAGGAGGAATGACTCCATGCTAACATTTTCCATTCTATACAAATGAGAACACTGAGGCACACAGAGGTTAGTCAGTTTGATCAAAGTCACAAAGCTAGTAAGTGCTGGGACCAGGACTGAGCTGGGTCAGTCCATGCTATGGTTTGTGGTTTGCCCCCAAAGACTTGGCCCTCATCGGGACTGTCCAGAAGGGTGGTGGAACCTCTGAGAGGTGGGGTCCAGTGGGAGATGACTGGGTCCTGAATTCCCAGCAACAGGACAGAGGCTATCTAGCAGGTATTCTGGCTCTCAGAGGATGAGGTAAGTATTTGTCAAACTCCCCCACTGTGCTCTGTCTTCCTCATGTGCCACCACGGCACATGCCTGCCAAGGAATACCTTCTGCTGGACACTACCAGATGGGGTCCCTGATCCTGGAGTTTCAGCCTCCAAAACTGTGAACTAGACTTCTTTTCTTTACAAAGTACACTGTTTCCAGCATTTGTGTTATAGCAAGGCAAAATGGACTAAAGAAACTCCTGAGTCTGAACTCCTAGGCTCCAAGCTCAACTCTCTCCTCTAGGTAGAGTATCAGGGCCACATTTAAATCACTACGGTTTCCCCTCCTTGGAAATCATTAACCCCATTGGTTGCTGTAAGATTCTGCTTTCCAGGCCAGCACTGTGGTGTAGTGGGCTAAGCCTCCACCTGCAGTGCTGGCATGCCATATGGGCACCAGTTCAAATCCTGCATGCTCCTCTTCTGATCCAGCTCTCTGCTTATGGCCTGGGAAAGCAGTCAAAGAAGGCCCAAATCCTTGGACCCCTACAGCCGCATGTGAGACCTGGAAGAAGCTCCTGGCTCCTGGCTCCTGATCAGCCCAGCTCCAGCCATTGCATCCATTTGGGGAGTCGACCAATGGATAGAAGACCTTTCTCTCTGTCTCTCCTTCTCTCTGTAACTCTACCTATCAAATAAAATATTTTTAAAAAATTCACTGTTTTCCTGTATTTTTCACCACTTGCAAGATTTTGAAATAAAATTTGGAATATTTCCATCTCTCTCCTTTTGGAAGAGACACAAAATGGAAGCGCCTCCTCCTTCCTTTCGAGGGAACTGTTCCTCAAGGAGCACAAACACCAGGCAGGGGCAGGAAGAACGGAGAGCCTTGAAACTACCATGACTCCAGCCAGACCCCTGCATCCTCCTCACCTCCTTGTGTACTCACAACAACACAGCAACAAATAGCACCCATTTCATAGAAGGGCAAACTGAGCCTGGAGAGAGCAACATACTGTCCAGGGCGGGAAGGGTGAGTATATGAAATGGCCGGGCTCCAAAGCCCACGCTTTTGAAAAATTACACAACACTGTTGATGGCGCAAATGAAAAAAGGGACGCAACACGAGCAGTGGGGTTATGAAAGTGGGGGCACCTGAGCACGCCCAGGAGGGACACTTGCTCCAGGCTGCAAAGAGGATGACCCGCCTTCATCTCACGCACACTTTATCTATTCGGTCCCCAAACAATATTCAGAGGGAGTGGGCAGAAGTGGTGATATCCGGCCGGCGCCGCGGCTCACTAGGCTAATCCTCCGCCTAGCGGCGCCGGCACACCAGGTTCTAGTCCCGGTCGGGGCGCCGGATTCTGTCCCGGTTGCCCCTCTTCCAGGCCAGCCCTCTGCTGTGGCCAGGGAGTGCAGTGGAGGATGGCCCAGGTGCTTGGGCCCTGCACCCCATGGGAGACCAGGAAAAGCACCTGGCTCCTGGCTCCTGCCATCGGATCAGCGCGGTGCGCCGGCCGCAGCGCGCCTACCGCGGCGGCCATTGGAGGGTGAACGAACGGCAAAGGAAGACCTTTCTCTCTGTCTCTCTCTCTCACTGTCCACTCTGCCTGTCAAAAAAAAAAAAAAAAAAAAAGTGGTGATATCCCCATTTTGCAAAGAAGAAAACTGAAGTTTTGTGAAAGCCTCAAAAATGACAGGGCTGCAGCAAGTTAATCCACGGGCTGTCACGCAGGCATCCCTGTGGGAGCACCAGTTTGAGTCCTGGATGCTTTGCTTCCAATCCAGCTCCCTGCTGATGCTCCAGAGGGGTCAGCAGAAGATGGCCCAAGGATGGATGGATTTCCAGGTCCTGCTTTGGCCTGGACCAGCTCTGGCTGTTGTACTCATCTGGGGAGTGAACCAGTATATGGAAAATTCTCTCTTTCTCTCTCACTCTGCCTTTTAAAGTTTCAAGTAAGTAAATCTTTTCTTTTTAATGCCAGAGTTTCAAACCACCCTGCTGTTTGTACTGTGCTCAAGGAATGCCACTGTGCACACAGGGCACAGCACTGCCACTTGCTCTAACACAACTCAGGATGATGGCTGTGATTCGGATGAGCCCAGAGCTCTACAGCGTGGCTGGAGCAGGCTCGTGCCCTCCTCTGTTCTTGCCATCCACCTCCTGAGCGTTCACACTGTCTCCAAGGACCTTAGAGTCACAGAGCCAGGAGCCCCATCCCTTTTCTCCTCACCTTTGTCTGTGATAGAGCCCCGGGCTTCGTTCTTACTCTCTCGCTCCTGCTCCTCCTGCCCGGATCACTCCAGGGCTTGCTCCCTCCTTGCGTGTGCATCTTCATACACAAGGAGCCTGGTGGGTTTCCTCCAGAAGGTCTTAGAAACATTTGTGATTCCTGATTGTTTTCAAATTTTCTCCCTTACTTTTCATTGTAAATCATTAACCCTTAAGCCATCTGTCTAAAACAGCAATACGCACATTAGCACAGAAGCATTCGTTGTTTATGTAGGCTGCACCTGACTCCACAAATGATGAGGTGGCTCCTCCATCACCCCCATGCTTGGAAGTCCTTTTCTGTATGTTCAGTCACACTCCTGATAACAAGGGAAAGAAAACTCTGCTCCCAGCATAATGCTCAGCCCATCCGGGCTTCAGCAAAGGACTCATAAGAGCACACTGCAAAGAAGCATAGCTGGTTAGAAAGTGCTGTGGAAGGCATCCTAGAACTACAGTCAAGATGACACGTTCCTTGACAGCGGCACTCTGAACCACATGCCAGAAACCTGTCGGGGCTGTGTCTACTAAGAAGTTTAGACTTGGGGGCGGCACTGTGGGTTAAAGCCCCAGCCTGCAGCGCCAACATCCCATATGGGCACCGGTTCAAGTCCCAGTTGCTCCTCTTCTAATACAGTTCTGTGCTATGGCGTGGGAAAGCTGTAGAAGATGGCCCAAGGGGGCCCCTGCACCCACATGGGAGACCTGGAGGAAGCTCCTGGCTCCTGGCTTTGGATCAGCTCAGCTCTGGCCATTGCGGTCATTTTGGGGAGTGAACCAGTGGAATGGAAGACCTCTCTCCCTCTGGCTCTACCTCTCTTTCTGTAACTCTTTCAAATAAATAAAAATTCTAAAAAAAAAGTTCAGAATTAAACATCAAGTTCAAGTCAGTTTCATTAGCCAGGACTGTGCAAAATGTTACAACAAACATATATTTCCATTCCATTTCTTTCTTCTTTTTTTTTTTTTTTAACAACTTGATGTTTTTACTGTTTGCTTTTTGGTTATTTTTTTAAAACTGTGCTGGGATTTCAGTGCCTTGGAGGCTCTTGGAGAGTGGACACATGATAAGGATTGCAGCTTTATCATGGACAGTTCAACAGTGACTCGCCGTTGCTTCCTGATTCACTTAGAAGGCTACTGCTCAGGAAATGAGAATGTATTTATGAGTATTCTGCACGTTTCAATAATGGCTAGATGAAGCATGTGTCTATGATAAGGAAGCAAAAAATGAAAACCAAAGATGATTTCAAGGCCATATGTTTGGGAAATGAGAGAATGGGGGCCAAGAGGTTTGAGAAGGAAATCAGCCTCTAGGCAGTCAGAGAGCACCAGACCCCCACAGGTCTGCATCTGGGGAGCCGCTGGTCACCCACGGAATCCACAGAGGAGCTTCACACAGCCAGGAGCCCACTGCTCACTAGAGAGATGTGATTCTAGCCCTGACTCTACCACTGAGTGCTGGCTCTTCATTTCTCTCTGTATAAAATGAAGGGATTATGGGAGGGGGGATCACAAGTACCATCTGGTTCTAATATTTTATGATTTTTAAAAATGGAACCATATAAATGGGGAGAATGTGATGAAAGAGGCGCAAATCCGGAGTCACTCTCCCCTTTGTTTACACCCTGTACTTTAGAATCTCCTAAGGAGTACACAGCGGGGCAGGGTAAAGCAACACACTCTCCTGGGTGCCAGAGGAAACTAGCAGAACCCTGACTCAGTAAATTTTACCTCTAAAGGTAAGAAATGCAGCTTTCATGAACACTAGCAATTCTTACACCAGCAGTTGATATGTGAGATGGCCGTGCTGCTGGCCTAACGTCAGAAAACAAGACCCCAAGACTATGTGTGGCATCGGGGCATGCTGAGCACCCTGAACACAGGGAACCCCACAGCCTGAGAAGCTGCCCACGAACCAAGGCCCCCTGACCTTCCCTTCATTGCCCTCCAAGTGCAGGGAGAGGCTCTTTTTCTGAAGTGCCCTGATGGAACTAAAGAAGGGATCTACCAACAAGGAACACGATTACCTCCAATCCCCTTACTGAAATGCTGTTAACCAAAGAAGATTAGATTAAACCCATCACAGAGGAAGAGACTGAAAGTCATACTCTACATTGAGAGTCCTGAGAATTTTGTCGCAGGACCAGCGTCTGTTCTTTGGGTGCATTCGCATCCCCTAAAAATCAAGAGCTGCCCCTCTACCTGCACATCCCCACTGCCTCTCCGCTGTGGAGAGGCCTCTGTGAGTTTCTGAACCTCACCAGGTGTGGGGCGCTCACTGACTTTCTGACCCCTACACCTTAACAGATGCGTGTGCTTTCGCTCCTGTTCCTCTGTCTGCTGCCAGTTTATCTCAGCAGACTTAAAAGAGCAGATCCTCTGGAGTAGGGAGGAATTCCTCCTGCCCCATAATCTCAGGAAGAATTACTGGGCCCCTCGGCCATCTGTTCAGCTCACCTACAGCAGTATACAATCTACGTGGCATGAAAAACAAAACCTTCAGGTGACGAGGTGGGGAGTGACCACAGCAACATTCTGCACACACTGCTGCTCTGGTTTCCTCATGACGAAACACACAGAATTGTTTTAGGGATGTTTACCACATTCCTCTTTCACATGAACATAATGCATTCCAGATTTCCTGACCTACCTTAGGACTGCAGGTGGCTGTTGGTAATATGCTACCTGGCAGCCACTTTTCAAAACAAGCTGACTTAATCAAGTGCAAGAAAATAACTGGCCTATTGAGAAAGAAATTCATACCAGGGAGAAAGCATCTGAAGAAAAGCTGTGTGTGTGTAACTTACAGAGAACTTAGTAACACTTTTCTAACCTACTTGAAACTTTTCGGTGAATGAAAAAGGAGTTTTATTTTTAACACCTCCACATCCTTATTATTAAAACCTGCAACACATTTTCTGAAAACTTAATGATAACTAGGACAACAGAAATTACTGATAGGGGCTGGGGTTGTGGTTTGAATCCCTACTGCTCCACTTCCCATCCAGCTCCCTGCTAATGCGCCTGGGAAAAGCAGAAGACAGCCCAAGTGCTTGGGCCCCTGAACCTACATGGGAGACCCCTGAACCCACATGGGAGCTTCTGGTTCCTGCATTCAGCCTGGCCTAGTCACAGCCATTGTGGCCATTTGGGGAGTGAATCAGTGGATGGACACTCTCTCTCTCACTCTCCATCTCTTTCTCTATAACTCTTTCATATAAGTAAAAGAAATCTTTAAAAAAATTCAGTTAAATTTTAATAAACAATTTTTATATAACTGGTGGATGGTTTGAAATGAGAATCACTAATAAATAAGAATAGTCAGAACCCATGTTACCTATTTACATCAGTGTATCTTTGTGAGGCAACTTTTCCTTTTTAGTTATTTTAACTTTTAAACTAAATAACAAAATGGATCCAATGTAGGATCAGACCTTCAAATCGCTTCATCACAAGTAGATATCAACATTTCAAAAAACAAATTCAGTGGGGCCAGCGCTGTGACCTAGTAGGTTAAGTCTCCACCCGCAGTGCTGGAATCCCATATGGGGGCCAGTTCGAGTCCCAACTGCTCCTCTTCCGATCTAGCTCTCTGCTATGGCCTGGGAAAGCAGTTAAGATGGCCCAAGTGCTTGGGCCCTTGCATCTGCTTGGGAGTCCCGGAAGAAGCTCCTGGGTCCCGGCTTCAGATTAACCCAGCTCTGGCCATTGCAGCCATTTGGGAAATGAACCAGCAGATGGAAGACTTTTCTCTCCCTCCCTCCCTCTGTCTGTAACTCTAACTCTCAAATAAATAAATAAAATGTTTATATCAAAAAAATTCATCTTCATAGACTTGATTTGGAGGGGAAAAAACTTAAATCCATTATTATGTGTTAATAACTTTTTAATACAAACGATATTTTTAATGAGAGCAAGCTTTTACTTGTTAATGTTTATCGTTAGCATATCCTTTTAAAACTGCTTGCCTTACAAAATAAACATAAAACAACATAACAGTACACAGATGAACTTATAAGAACTCACAGGCTGGAACACTGATTCAATCTTTTTTGTTGATGAGATACACACTAAAAACTTGGACACCTATAAGGTAGTTAGTGGTAATCACTCCAGTTTATTTTTGCTTTTCCCAAATTCACAAAAAGTGGCAATTGTTATGATCATTTATTACCTAATTGGCTTTCCCAAAACAATATTTCTTTTAATCAAAGAATTTCCTGGAATGGCTACACAAAGAAAAAAAAATCCTTAATTATATCAAACAAATATATCTGCTTTAAACCAAAATATACAATGTATGTATGCCTTATCACATTCGACACACAAAAGATCTCTGCCCACCGCCATCTCACCTCAGAGTGTCTTATGTTCTCTCTCAATTACAGAGGCAGTACATGCAAAGTATTAAAAAAAAAAAAAACCTATAAAAAGATATATGGGGCCGGCGCCACAGCTCACTTGGCTAATCCTCCGCCTGCGGCGCCGGCACCCTGGGTTCTAGTCCCGGTTGGGGCGCCGGATTCTGTCCCAGTTGCCCCTCTTCCTGTCCAGCTCTCTGCTGTGGCCCGGGAGTGCAGTGGAGGATGGCCCAAGTGCTTGGGCCCTGTACCCACATGGGAGACCAGGAGAAGCACCTGGCTCCTGGCTTCGGATTGGGACAGCACCAGCTGTGGCAGCCATTTGGGGAGTGAACCAATGGAAGGAAGACCTTTCTCTCTGTCTCTCTCTCTCTCTCACTGTCTAACTCTGCCTGTCAAAAAAAAAAAAAAAAAAAAGATATATGGACGAAGTGAAAAATCATCTGCAACCCCTTTCCTCCCTAGAGAGACCATGGTATTTTACAAACACACCATGTCCTCATTCAATAGGACAGTCATTTCTCCACATCAATACACAAATTCCCACCAACCTGTGTGAGGACTACAGAGCATTTCAATACACAGACACACAGAATTAAGCTTTGTCCAAATATTCCACTAATGGATGTTTATATTACTTCCAACTTGTTTTCTGCTAATAAAAAAAAATGTGTTTTATTCTTGGTTTTGGAAGGAAGCACAAGCTATAATGATCTCTCCAGCAGTTATAAGTAAATATTTTTAGTTTAACTCATTACTTAGGACTACTACACATCCTATCAGAATAGCTTTTTCATGGTGGGTGTTTGCTGCAGTGGCTTAGGTCACTGTTTGGGACTCTGCATCCCGTGTGGGAGTGCCTGGTTTGAACACCAGCTCCTCAAATACTCATCCTAGGAGACAGAAGATGACAGTGCAGGACCTTGGGTCCCTGCCACCCACATGGGAGATGCGGATGGAGTCCCCCCCGCCCGGGTCCTGGCTTCAGCCTGGCCCACCCCTGGTAACTGGAGAGTAAACCAGCAGGTGGAAGAGCTCTCCTCTCTCTTCCTCTCTCTTTCAAATAAAATGTAAATAAATAAATAAAAAAGTTAAAGAATAGCCTTTACTACCATAAATAGCCAAATTAAAATGGAATTCTCATATGGTTCCTCATTTTGGAGGTTCAGCAACAGGAATAGATTTGATTTGAAATAGTATTTGGTCACACATGTTAAATGGAAAACAACTGCTTCCACTCAAATATTACTCTAGGGGTGGGCATTTAGCCTACTGGGTAAGACACTCCACCCCATCTCAGAGTGCCTGGATCCTATCCCCCACTCTGGCTCCTGACTCCAGTTTCCTACCAAGTTGGACCCCAGCAGAAAGCAGTGATGGCTCAAGTGACTGGGTTCCTACTGCCCATGTGAGAGACTTAGATTGAATACCCAGCCCTGCCCCAGCCACTGCTGGCCTGTGGGAAATGAGCCAGCAAACGGGTGTTCTCTGTGTCTCTCATCTCTCTTTCCTTCTCAAACTATATATATATATATATTCTAATTTTAAGAAAATGTTACTTGGGCTGGCACCATGGCGCACTAGGTTAATCCTCCGCCTGTGGTGCTGGCATCCCATATGGGCCCCGGTTCTAGTCCCGGTTGCTCCTCTTCCAGACCAGCTCTCTGCTGTGGCCTGGGAAAGCAGTGGAGGATGGCCCAAGTGCTTGGGCCCCTGCACCCACATGGGAGACCAGGAAGAGGCACCTGGCTCCAGGGTAGTGGCAAAGCAGGCTAAGCCACTGCTTGTGAAACTAGCATCCCATATCAGAATGCCAGTTTGAGTCCCTGATGCTTTACTTCCAATCCAGCTCCCTGCTAATGCACCTGGGAAAGCAGCAGGAGATGGCCTAAATGCTTGGACTCCTACCACCATGCAGGAGACCTATCCGGAGTTCCTGGCTCCAGGCTTTGGCTTGGCCCAGCCCCAGCCATTGCAACCATTTTGGGGGAATGAACCAGAACATGGAAGATCTCTGAATCTGCCTCTCTCTCTGTCTCCCTCTGTGTCACACTATCTTTCAAATAAATAAACCAATCTTTAAATGCCACCAGACTGTGTCTGAGTCACAGACCATATGGTCGGCAGAAGTGGCAAACTGCAAACAGTGGGCACCCACCTGCCTGTGGGGTCCCAGCACCCTGGGCCTCACAAATAACCAATTTCAAGTTGCCCCACACTCCCTTATTCAACTGCATGGCCACCCCAAAGGGACCCTGAACATGTAAGAAAGCACAGATTTAACCTCGCTGCCTTTATTTAAGCAAACCAGAAACAACACACTTTACATTTCAGAGAACTGGAGGATTCTAAAGCAGAATGCAAAAAGAAGTTGTGAGTAGTGGGCCAGGTGGAAGCTGCTCCCCACAGGGGAGCCTGACTCTCCACATTCTCATGTGTGCACCTCTCTTGTTCAACTGCCTCAAATCCCTATGAACAGAGATTTTAACTGGTGAGGAGCATCTGTACAGAAAAAGGCATCTTCTATTTCTAATCTTTGCTGTTCAAAACCAGAGATGCGATTAAAAAAAAAAAGTGATCACATTACTGGGGTCGAAAACTGGCAAAACCCATTCAGAAAACAGCACGGCAATGTAGAAGAGCCTTAAAACATTCACACCCAAGGGGCCAGCACTGTGGCATAGTGGGCTAAGCCTCCATCTGTGGCACCAGCATCCCACATGGGCACCGGTTTGAGTCCCGACTGCTCCTCTTCAGATCCAGCTCTCTGCTATGGCCTGGGAAAGTAGTAGAAGATGGCCCAAAACCGTGGGCCCCTGCACCCATGTGGGAGACCGGGAAGAAGCACCTGGCTCCTAGCTTCCGATCGGCACAGCTCCAGCTGTTGCGGCCATCTAGGGAGTGAACAATGGAAGGAAGACCTTTTTCTGTCTCTCCCTCACACTGTCTGTAACTCTACCTCTCAAAATAAATAAATCTAAAAAAAAAATTTAAAACAGCCTTATGATGAATAAATAATATGAGGAAATATAAAGAAAGCATAATCTCAATAAGATCTTTAAAAAGATATTAGTATATACAACCATATGTATATTAGAGACATACAACTGTAACACTGGTTGCTTCTGAATGGAATGGTTAAGCTATCTGTTCCACATATTTGTGTGTTATCTTTGAAGTTTTCAGGAAACATGTACTGGGGCCAGTGTCATGGCTCAGTGGGTTGAGCATCCCATATGGGCACTGGCTCAAGTCCCAGTTGCTCTGCTTCCAATCCAGCTCCCTGCTAACATGCCTGGGGCGGCAGCAGAAAACAGCCCAAGTACTCGAACTCCTGCCACCTACATGGGAGACCCGGATGGAATTCCAGGCTTTTGGCTTTAATCTGGCCCAGCCCCAGCTACTGTAGCCATCTGCATAGTGAACCAGCAGATGGCAAACCTCTCTCTGTGTAACTGTCTTTCAAATAAATGAAATAAATTAAATATATATATATACACATATATCTGTTGTTATCAGAACTTAAATTCTACTGAAACTATGAGTGTCCTAGTTCACCTAAATAAACAAGAAGAAAGGAGTAAAATATTCACTGTTGTGTATTTACTGGGTCAAATGTTCACTGGCATGTTTTAAACTTGTGACTATCTGCTGCCAAAGCTGCAAGAGAAGAGTAAATAAGAGCAAGGGATATACTAATAGGGGCGTCTCCTCATCTATTTTTCCTCCTTTACAACGTCTCTTGAACTTGTTCCTGTCCTACTACTTTGGCTTAATGTGCCAAAAAAAAAAAAAAAGTGCCATATGTGTTGATCATAACTGTTTCAAAACAGTTCTTTCTAGGCCCAGACATCTGAACTTTTCATCTGGGTGCAAGCAGAATCTAACTTATGAACAGGTTCTGTTCCAGATGATCACATGGAGGTTGGCTGTGCGTTTGTTCCAAGCAAGCCCTAATCTTGTCTAAAAGCCTGAGGCTTTGGTTCTGAGAGAAGAGGAGCCAGCTGAAAAGTTTCTTTTCACTTTGCTGGGCACAGCAGCAAGCAAGAACCAACTATGGGAAAGGAGCTGCCTGGCAGCACAGAGAGAAGGGCCATTTTGGAGCCTCGAGATCTAAGGGTCAGAGTGCACCTGTGAAAGGTGCTTCAACACACCTTGGAGTGGGAGAGAGTAGAGGAGCAAGATGGCCAGGCTGGTTTGCAAAACTGATTTTTTTTTTTTTTTTTTTGACAGGCAGAGTGGACAGTGAGAAAGAGAGACAGAGAGAAAGGTCTTCCTTTTGCTGTTGGTTCACCCTCCAATGGCCGCCGTGGCCGGTGCGCTGTGGCCGGCGCACCACACTGATCCGAAGGCAGGAGCCAGGTGCTTCTCCTGGTCTCCCATGGGGTGCAGGGCCCAAGCACTTGGGCCATCCTCCACTGCACTCCCTGGCCACAGCAGAGAGCTGGCCTGGAAGAGGGGCAACCGGGACAGAATCCGGCGCTCCGACCGGGACTAGAACCCAGTGTGCCGGCACCGCAAGGCGGAGGATTAGCCTAGTGAGCCACGGCGCCAGCCAAAACTGCTGATTTTCTAATACAGAATGGACTTAACAAATATAAAAGTGAGGATCACTAAATGGAAGGAATAACTGAGTTTCTAAATTACACCTATTAGGACAAAATGTCCAAAAATGAGAGAAAACCCTATAATTAGTCCTTCCCAGATAGAGCACCTGGCCACTTGGAGCAAGAGGAAGAACGGGTGAAGGAGCAAGGCTCACTGTCCTGCTCTCTGATGGGGTTTGCCACCTTTGGCTTTGCTCACCTATCTATCGGCTGCTGTTACCTGGAGGCACTACACAGTGAGGGCAGGACTCAAGGAAAATTGCACAGGAACAACTCCTGCATCGCACGGTGCACTCCTCGTTTACTCATCTTGTATAGGGAGAGCTGCATTATGGAAACATGCGTGTGGCAGAAAAGACTGCACAACTTCCCGTTTTCCAAAGCAGATCCAAACCTTACTTCTGTGCAGCCTATATACCACCTGAGAGCCCCCTCAGAGATCCCAACACGTGGGGAGACAGCATGAGAGACCGCGGACACACGGTCCAAGAAGAACAGGGCAGCTGCTAGCTCATGGGACCTCGGCGCCTACCAGAAAGCCAACCTCCTCTGTGCAGGGTGCCTGCCTCTGGCAAGTGCAGCCTCTTCCCATGGTGTGCAGGTGATGATGCTGACTTCTGCCCCACCCCAATCCCAGGGCCAGGAGCCTCGGTACCCAGTAAGTGCAACAGAGGCCATTCAAGGATTGACTAACACCAAACATCTTCCTCAGAGTCCAGGCGGAAAAAACAAGAACAGGGGTCGACTCTGTGGCAGGTTAAAGCCCCAGTGCAAGCCAGCACCCCATATGGGCACCAGTTCAAGTCCTGGCTGCTCCACTTCTGATCCAGCTTTCTGCTATGGCCTGGGAAAGCAGCGGAGGATTGCCCAAGTGCTTTGGCCCCTGCACACAGATGGGAGACCCAGAAGAAGCTCCTGGTTCCTGGCTTTGGATCAGCTCAGCTCCAGCCACTGCGGCCATTTGAGGGGTGAACCAGCAAATGGAAGACCTCTCTCTCTGTCTGCCTCTACAACTCTCAAATAAATAAAATAAATCTTTTCAAAGTAAAAACAAAAACAAAGCACATTTGTTACAAGTCAGTAACTCCTAAATGAATGGTAGACTGTCTAGCAACTTACAGGTATGATTCTACTCCTAAATGACCTCATATCCCGGCCTAAAGAAATGAATGCATACAGAGGCAACTTAAATAGGAACACATCCACAAGAATGGACATGCATTGCACTGTATAAATGGGCAGTAGAATGGCAATTCCTTGAAAATGCCACATGCCTTTCACGTTTTTGTCTATCTTACTGGCTTTGTTTACAATCCATTTTTTCCAGTTTCTTCACCAGGCTAATTCCAATCAACTCTTGAAGAATTTTAAGGTCCAACTCACACACCACTAACTCTTTTCAGGCAGCTTCTTAGTCCTGTACATCTCATGGCATCTGAGCATACAAACCCTTGGCGCAGTGGGGTGGGGGTAGTGGGCCTGAAGGGCACTGCCCACGAGGATTCTGAGTGCCCCTCCACTCAGTGGTGACTAGCAGCCAAGCAGGCACCACAGGAGACCCTGCTCCTGAAGCCACAGTTGGTTGGATTTGGATAGTGTCCAACTCTCTTTGTTTCATTCTTAATGAACTTGAAATTAGGATTCAGAGTATCTAATTATCATATGAATGTGCCTAGATCTGAGGACAAATAAATCAGGGAACTATATGGCATCTACACGAGTGCAGAGATGCTGAGAAAAACTAATATTCTTAGAGAAGGGGTTCATGGAAAGTGATGCAAAGATTAGAGACCCTGCTGCCCCAAGACAGAGTGAGGGATGAGACCTCTTTAGACCCTGGTCTATGTAGGGCTCAGTGGAGGTTGCTGCCCTTACGCTCCAGGAGCTAGCCAATAATCCTTCTCTCTCTTCTTTAGCTAATCTGATTTATGTGACTGTCGTGTGCAACCAAATAAATTCTGAACAAGGTGCTCCTCTTATTGCCCCCATTCACCACCTGCTTATGAGCCCCTTCCCAGGGAGACTGTGAACTCGTCCACAGACCAACTTTCTTGTCTTTCTTTATCCAAGGCATTGATCAGTTCCTAGTAGTTAGCAAATGGTCAATAAATAGTGAAAAGATCTTATTCAGAAGATCTGTTTTAGAACATTCTTTGGAAAGGTAGGAATTCTTCTCTTTGGATACGTGATACAAAGCTTAAAATCAATTTTGAGAAGAGCTGTGCAGTAGGCAGGCTGCCCAGTGCTGCTGATGCACTTACCCAAGCACAGGATTCTCCCTGTAACAACCTGCCCACAAGACAAAGGGAGGCCTCTTAGTATGCAAGGGAATATATACCAAAATATATGTACAAAAGCCTCACACCTCAGGTCTGCCAGTAGGCTTTCAAGTAATTTCAATCTTTTCAATACAGAGAATTAGTTATAAATAATTGTGACAAT
Organism: Oryctolagus cuniculus; assembly: GCF_964237555.1. NCBI lineage: Eukaryota > Metazoa > Chordata > Mammalia > Lagomorpha > Leporidae > Oryctolagus > Oryctolagus cuniculus. The sequence continues at coordinate 48,933,271 of NC_091444.1, forward strand.
TTATAGTCATCAGATTCTAAGAATTTTCATACAAATACACACATGCACATACAAAACACACTTCATATAATACCACATGTCAAAAGTTTTTTTAAATGATCAAACTATAGCATACTCCCCTATAAAGCAATAAGTTGATTTTTCAGGTAGGCACAGGGCTTTTGTCATGAAGATAGGGCAGGCATTTGACTTAGAGATTAAAATACCAGTTAGTAGGCCAGAGTCTCACATCATAGCACCTGGGACTGACTTCCTGCTCTGGCTCCTGATTCCAATTTCCTGCTAATGCAGATAACAGGAGGCAGCAAGGGATGACTCAAGTAGTTGGGTTCCTGCCACCCACATGGGAGACTTGGACTAAGTTCCTGGCTCCAGCTTCAGCCCAAGTTGGGGACTGTTTGTGGGCATTTGAGCAGGAGTGAACCAGTAGATGGGGATGTGTTTCTCTCTCTCTCTCCTCTCGAACAAAACAGCAAAAACAGCATGCAGAAAGCTATAAAACACAAACAAACATAAAGCATTCTATCTAAAGAATCCAAGATTAATTTTATCCATACCATTTATAGGGAGAAGGTGACTTTATGCTCTTCTTGACATATGAAGGATCTCTAATGGAGGAGAAAACAATTCCTGAGTATCATTCATGGAAAAACAAAAGAAAAGGTGTAGGGTGGGCATTTGACACAACCATTAAGGCACCACTGAAGGGGCCGGCATTGTGATATAGTGAGTCCCACCGCTGTTTCCAAGGCCAGCATCCTACATCAGTTCAACTCCTAGCTGCTCAGCTTCTGAACCAGCTCCCTCCTAATGCCCCTGGGAAAGCAGTAGAAGATGACCCCATTAGTTGGGCCCCTGCCATCTATGTGGGAGACCAGGATGGAGTTCCTGGCTCCTGGCCCAGACCAGGCTGTTAGAGACACTTAGGGAGTTAACCAGCAAATGGAAAAATCTCTCTCTCTCTCTCTCTCTTTATTGTTCCATCTCTCTGCCTTTCAAATAAAAATAAATAAATAGATTAAAAAAAGAAACCACTGAGGACACCCACACCCCGTATTGGAAAAGTGCCTTGGGGTAAAGTCCTGCATCTCCCGACTCCAGCTTCCAGGTACCGCACTCCCTGGGAGGCAGCAGGTGACTGCTCAGTCTCTGCCACTCACATGGGAGACCCGGACTGAGTTCCTGGCTCCTGGCTTCCACCTGGCCCAATCCTGGCTTTGGAAGGCATTTGGGAAGCGAGGAAGTGGGTGGAAGATCTCTCGCTTTCTCTTTGCCTTCCAAATAAATAAATATATTTTTTTGAACTTCTTTTTTTTAATCTTTTTTTAAAACTTTTATTTAATGAATATAAATTTCCAAAGTACAGAATATGGATTACAATGGCTTCCCCCCCATAACGTCCCTCCAACCCGCAACCCTCCCCTTTCCCACTCCCTCTCCCCTTCCATTCACATCAAGATTCATTTTCGATTCTCTTTATATACAGAAGATCAGTTTAGCATGTATTAAGTAAAGACTTCAACAGTTTGCTCCCACACAGAAACATAAAGTGAAAAATACTGTTTGAGTACTAGTTATAGCAATAAATCTCAATGTACAGCACACTAAGGACAAAGATCCTACATGAGGAGTAAGTGCACAGTGACTCCTGTTGTTGACTTAACAAATTGACACTCTTGTTTATGGCCTCAGTAATCACCCTAGGCTCTTGTCATGAGCTGCCAAGGCTATGGAAGCCCCCTGAGTTCACTGACTCTGATCATATTTAGACAAGGCCATGGTCAAAGTGGAAGTTCTCTCCTTCCTTCAGAGAAATGTACCTCCTTCTTTGATGACCCATTCTTTCCTCTGGGATCTCACTCGTGGAGATCTTTCATTTAGGTTTTTTTTTTTCCCCAGAGGGTCTTGGCTTTCCATGCCTGAAATACTCTCATGGGCATTTCAGTCGGATCCGCATGCCTTAAGGGCTGATTATGAGGCCAGAGTGCTGTTAGGACATTTGCCATTCTATGGGTCTACTGTGTATCTCACTTCCCATGTTGGATCATTCTCTCCCTTTTTGATTCTATCAGCTAGTATTTGCAGATACTATTCTTGTTTATGTGATCCCTTTGGTTCTTAGTCCTATCATTACAGTCAACTGTGAACAGAAATTGATCACTGGGACTAGTGAGATGGCATTGGTACATGCCACCTCGATGGGATTGAATTCGAATCCCCTGGTATGTTTCTAACTCTACCATTTGAGGTAAGTCAGCTTGAGCATGTCCCGAATTGCACATCTCTTCCCTCTCTTAAACCCAGTCATTTGCAACAAGATGGAGGAATTTGGAAAACATCATGCTGAGTGAATTAACCCAGTCCCAAAGGGACAAATATCATATGTTCTCCCTGATTGGCGACAACTAACTGAGCACCAAAGGGGAAACTTGTTGAAGTGAAATGGACACTATGAGAAACAGTGACTTGATCAGCTCTTGTCCTGACGGTTGATGTACAATGTAATACTTTATCCATTTTAGTATTTTTTTTGTTCTAGTACCATTGGTTGAACTCTGTAATTAACACATAATTATTCTTAGGTGTTTAAATTATAACTGAAAAGTGATCCCTGTTAGGAATTTGGAAAACATTATGTTGAGTGAAATAAGCCAATCCCAAAGGGACAAATACCACATGTTCTCCCTGATAGGTAACAGCTAACTGAGCACCAAAAAGGAAACCTGTTAAAGTGAAATGAACACTATGAGAAACGGTGACTTGATCAGCCCTCACCCTGACTGTTGATGAGCAGCTTAATATGTTATCCCTCTTAGTATTTTTTTTGTTTGTTCTACTTAATACTTTTGGTTGAATACTGTAATCAATACACAATTATTCTTAAGTGCTGAAACTTAACTGAAAAGTGATCGCTGTTAAATATAAGAGTGGGAATAAATAAATATATTTTTAAAAAATCTTGTTCTGTAGTATCCCTAGACACTTGACAAAAAAATGAACCATCTTTTCCAGTGGACCACATTTTCACTTCACTCTAACACTCAAAGAATCCTCTCCATGTGACTGTGAGAATGAGCAGCTCAAAGCCAAAAGGAGGCAAACACAACAACAATCGGTGCCATGAAGAACCAGTAGAAACAGATCCAACGAAGATCTGAGATACTGGTATCATCACCACTTTTCAAATGTAGAGATTCTTAAATTTAACTCATGGCAAACTTCTGAATACTGGCCATCAGAAGTCCCAAACTAAATGGAGTGTGTCAGTGGTGCACACTGCTGTGTACTCTGCACCATGCTGTGTCTCAGACGACTGCAAACAAACTGGCGCTCTTCACCCAATGCACCTGGTGGCCCTTCAACATTCTGGCACTACTGGAGACAAGCACTTTGCTCTCAGAACCTTCCCTGCTGGGTTCACAAGGCAAAGTTCTTGTGTTGTCAACACAAGGTCTCTCTGGCAAGGGCTTGCGGTCACCCCATACCTCTTATCTCCAACTTGCAGCAAGTTTCCCCACTCTCTAATGCATTGCATAACGTGCTCAGCAAAAGACTTTATATATTTTTGCTCAATCATTTAAAAAAATATTTAAGGCTTGATGGACATTTAATGTGGAGGAGTTCATGGTGCACCAACTGAGCACTAATGGCCAACTGCTCTACTCACTCATTCAACTACACTTACTGAGCACCTGCTACATAAAAGCACTGTTGTGGGTTCAAGGGATGTGGCCAGTAAATAAGACAAAGTTTCAACCACTGCGGAACTCAACCTTCTACTTGGGGGAGGTCCATAACAAACATGCAAACCACTCAGTTTCAGCTCTTGTTAAGTGTCATGGAGGAAGCCAAAAGGTAACACCACAGGGTGGGGACTACCTTAGATGAAGAGGTCGGATGGGCCGAGGATGCAACCCTTTAGCTGGGGGATGAAAGTGAGCTCCTCTCGACAGGGAAGGAGCAGAGTGAGGGACTGCAGGAGTAATAAGGGGAGTGCCAAGGGATGAGGGCAAAGAGGGAAGAGGGGCCAGGCCATCGAGATCTCCGAAGCCATGGGAAAGAGTGGAGCTTTCACTCAAAAAGCAAGGGCCAGCTTTTGGAAGGTCTGACTGAGGAAGTGGCATCATATTGTCTATTTCGGAAAGAATTTGAATTAAAACAGGGAGACCAGTTAGTAGTCAGTGTTCTAGACAAACAGGATTTAAATAGGAAGGAAGATGCAGATTCACAACTCAAAAGTGGGACATGGAGGAGGAGTGGTAAGGAAATGATGAATCAGTCAGCTCCTAGGCTTGGGGCTTCAGCGCACAGGAAGATGTCAGCCCATTTACTGACAGGAGGAAGACACTGGTTTACGGCATGACAGGAGTGGGGCAGAGCAGGGCCAGGGGATCAGATCTTATTTGGGGCATCTCATGCTGATATTTACATGAAGATACCTGGTAAGAAACTGAACATGGGGGATGGCGCTGTGTTGCAGCGGATTAAAGCCCTGGCCTGAAGCACCGGCATCCCATATGGGTGCCAGTTGGAGACCCAGCTGCTCCTCTTCCAATCCAGCTCTCTGCTATGGCCTGGGAAAGCAGCAGCAGATGGCCCAAGTGTTTGGGCTGCTGCACCCACATGGGAGACCCGGAAGAAGCTCCTGGCTCCTGGCTTCAGATTGGCTCAGCTCTGGCCATTGTGGCCATCTGGGGAGTGAACCAGCAGATAGAAGACCTCTCTGTCTCCACTTCTCTCTGTAACTCTGCCTTTCAAATAAATAAAATAAATCTTCAATAAATAAATAATAAAAGAAACCAAACATGGAGCTGGAGGGAGATGGCAGCACACCGAAGACACCAACCTTCTCAATTGGCATAAAATGGTAGCAAAAGCCATGACACTAAATTCAATCATGTAGTAGGGGCGGGCCCTGGCACAGTGGATAACACACCACTTAGGACACATGCATCTGACATTCAGAGTGCCTGGGGTCGTGTCCCAGCTCTGGCTCCCGATTCCAGATTCCTGCTCACGTGCACTCTGGGAGGCAGTGGCGATGGCTCACGTAGTTGGTCCCTGCCATCCACATAGGAGACCCAGATTGAATTCCTAGCTCCTGGCTCTTGCCTGGTCTAGTTAGGCTATTGAAGGCATTTGGAAAGTGAACCAGCAAAATGGGAGATCGAGCCCTATGTCTGTCTGGGTCTATCTTTCTCTCTCCAAAAAATAAATAAATAAATAAAATAAAATATCCGCAGTTGTGAAGACAACCCTGGATAGAGTCGTGGGGCTTGGCAGCAGTTTGGGACTGAATGAAAGAGGAGGAGCTTGATAAGGCAGCTAAGGAGGCATGGCCGGTAAGGCAGAAGGAAAACAGGAAAAGCCAAACAAAGAAGCCCCTGGATTGGAAGCCATAAGCATCACTGGAGATGTTAACAAGAGCAGTGCCTATGGAGCAGTAGGGATAAAAGCTACACTGGAAAAAGGAGAACCTGGCAGGTGGGGGCAGGCAGCAGGAGACTCTTCAGTATCAGCTATAAAAAGGAACAGAGAAGCTGAGCGGCCACAGTGAGGGCAAAGGAGAGCTGTTGCTGTCGCCGCCGCTGTTCCCTTTGTCTTGGGGAGGGAGGTCCTGTGGCAGAGATGCTGCCACACAGAAGGCGCTGTGGTGAAGGCTACCATCCACAGCCTCACCATGCAGTCCAGCAGACACCACGCACAGCAGCTGACAGCAGAAGGGGAACTGGAATTGAAGTAGCCGCATGTGGCTCGCAGCTGCCAGGGCGGACAGTGCAGGCCTCCTGTGTGTTTGTGGACTGCTGCGTGTGGCTGCCCAAAGGCTGCTAGATGGGACAGAGGGAGGAGCGGAAGTTGAAGGCCTCTGCTTGCTCAATGCTTTCTAGGTGAGAAAGCAGGGAGGCTACAAGGGGACAAGACACGAGAAGGAAGCTTACTGAGGAGGGCAGGTGTGAAATGAACTTAGGGAATAAGCAGGGGAGGCCTTAAAACTTAAAGTGACCCTTGCCAGAACTGGTGTTAGTTTTTCTCTGACAAAGATCACCTCTGTGGGAGCCAGCAATGTGGCTCAGCAGGCTGGGGTACCGCCTGCGACAACAGCATCTAGTATGTGCGCCAGCTCCAGCTGCGCCACTTCCAATCCAGCTCCCGGCTAATGTGCCTGAAAGGGCGGCAGAAGATGGCCTAAGTGCTTGGACCCTGCCAGCCACATGGGAAACGTGGATGGAGCTCCTGGCTCCTGGCCTCAGCCTGGCCCAGCCCCAGCCATTGCTGACCATATCAGGAGTGAACCAGCAGACAGAAGATTTCTTTCTCTCTGTGTGTAATTCTGCCTTTCAGATAAATAAATAAATCTTTAATTAAAAAAAAAAAGAAAAGAAAAGAAAAGATCAATTCTGTGGCCTTCCAGTCTGGTCTCAGCCTCCCTCCGCAGTCAGCTCCTGACATCCTGTCACTTCTGCATTTCTTTTCTTTTAATTTATTTATTTACGTGAAAGGCAGAGACAGAGAGAGACATCTTCTATCTGCTGGTTCACTCCCCAAATGGCTGCAACAGCCAGAGCTGGGCGGATCCAAAGCCAGCAGAGCTCTTTCTGGGTCTCCCATGTAGGTGCGGGGGCCCAAGGACTTGGGCTATCTTGCACTGCTTTCCCAGGCCATAGCAGAGAGCTGGATCAGAAGTGGGGCAGCCGGGACTTGAAATGGTGCCCACATGGGATGCCGACACTGTAGGTGGTGGCTTAACCTGCTACGCCTTGGCACCGGCCCCCATTTCTGCATTTCTAACAGGTGTAAGCAGGTATATACAGTCCCTGGCTCCATACAGACCCTGGCTGAATATGGTCCTAGTCAACGTCAGCTCTGTCAGCTCTTCGTTTTCTCGGAGTCCCCAGGCAGAGGTAATCATGACTCAGCCCCTCTTTTCATCTCCTACCACTGTACCCTCTCTGACCCTGCACCAGCCATGCCAGCTTCCTTGCAATTCCCTGAACCTGCTGAGCAAGCACAGCCTCATGGCCTCTGCACAGGACAATCCCTGGCCTGGCAAGCTCTTTCCCCAGAGAGCCTCACGCCTAAACCCTTCGCCTCCTTCGTACCTCTGCTCAATGTCATCTTCTTGCTGAGGCCAATCCTCGGTCCACGCCATTTATAATCCTCCCCTGCTGCATCCCCACCGGATCTGTTACTGTGCATGTATCTATCACTGGTCTGTCTCCCCTGCAGTTATACAGAGCAATTCCAGGGCAGGGTCCACAATATATCCATTTTGCATCCGAAGCATCTTTCAGTATTTTCTGTGTTAAATGTGAAATAGCAACGGTTGCCATAACTTGCAACTAATGAAAGTGAGTTAGTTTTTTGACATCTCAAACAATCTAATCAGTAGTGGATATTATACTCCCCCAACACCCACACCCACACAACAAAACAAAATAGATGTAGAAAATAAAGCCACGGCACAAAGATAATTCTAAAATGAGAATTCTTCATTCAAAGATACACAGGGACACCAGATGCAATGGTGACATAATACTATGAATCAGAATAAAGTAACAATTAATTAAGCATAAAATAATTTGCCACATTTCACTATTTAAAATGTATTTTTTAAAAATAATGACAGCTGACACCTATGAAGAACTTCTCAGGTGCCAGCAGTTATTTAGGCATCTTGCAAGTACTAGCTTATTTAAGCCACATAACGAACTTCAGTGGCAGGTGCTGTTATGACCTCCTTTTACAAATACAGGACCAAGAGAGGCTACGTAACTTGCTCAAGGTCCCACAGCCAAGAAACACCGTGACTCCAGAGTGCAAGAGCTTAAACACTGTGCTCAGGTGGAAACTATAAAGACTTACTTAGAATTTAAAAGCTTATCTTCAGGTAAGTTGCTGTTTTAAAGTTCCTTTCAACACCTTTTAGGAGTAAATTATATATTCATTGTTTCTCTAAATGCTCTGAACATAAATAATTATTTTCTTTCTGTAAAGGGAAAAATATTTTCAAAGAGTTTAACCCATATTATTACAAGGGTACTTCAAAAATTCTTCTTGAAAAAATGGAATTACAAGGTAAAATGGTTTACTTTGGTGCAAAGAAAATTTTTGAAATCTATTTTTTTATAATAATTTCCATGAACTCCCTCATAGTTAATACTTTGTCCTTGCAAAAACAGCTCGAAGACTTAGAAGGAAGGGATCTCAGAGAAACAAGTAACTTTGGGGCCTGACACAGTCAGCACAGCTTGGGGTTTAGGGGTACTGGCTAGAACCCAACACCTACTAGCACAGAGATCCCAACGGCTCATGAATTCAACTCCACAGGTGCCTCCCCAGCAGCCTTCGCTCTGGCTGCTCATGTTCTCCCTGGGTTCCCAACCCACCATCACCTTACTCTCGTGAGAGTCCTCACCTGGATCACACCAACGCCTAAGTGGTCCATGAACAGAATTCAAGGACTCCATGGACTTGGCAGAATGACCCCTCTGTCTTTTCATTTATTTGAAAGCACTGTTCTGAGAAGAGGGCCACAGGGGCACAAAAAAAGAAAGGAAAAGAGGACAGAAGTAGACATGGGGACATAAGCTAGGAGCTTCTGATAACAGTTTAAGAAAGAGGAAGATTGGGCCAGCACCGTTGTGTAGCGGGTAAGCTCCTGCCTACAATGCTGGCAGCCCATATGGCTGCTCCACTTCTGATGCAGCTCTCTGCTGTGGCCTGGGAAAGCAGTAGAACACGGTCAAAGTCCTTAGGCCCCTGCACTCACATGGGAGACTTGGAAGAAGCTCCTTGCTTCGGATCAGCCCATCTCCGGCCGTTGTGGCCATTTAGGGAGTAAACCAGCAGATGGAAGATCTCCCCCTACCCCTCTCTCTGCCTCTCCTTCTCTTTCTGTGTACCTCAAATAAATACATAAATCAAGGAAGGGAGGGAGGGAGGGAGGGAGGAATGGAAGATAAATCTGGGCAGGACTGGTACAAGTAAAGATGGATAGGCAGAGACAGGGTCAAGGCCATACTCAGGTGTTCCACATGAAAAACCACATCCTCTACTGTCCTCCTACTTCTAACATTCCAAAAAGGGAAGCTGCCTCTCCTACTGATTTACTTCCTAAACCTTCCAGCTTTCACTCAGATACTGCGTCAATCACTCTAGCAAAAAGCACAACCCTGGGTATCAAGCTCTTGAGACCATCTAATGGTGCCACCTCCTTGCTGAGTTTTCCTTTTCCCCTCCTTCCGGTTTCTTCTTCACCCATTCTTCCCCTGAAAGTCAAGAGTCCCCACTGCACACAGAGCTCTAACTTACCCGTATGCGCAATGACCAGTTCTGCCAGGACAGTTCCTACATCAGCCCTGACTTTGTTCCTGGGCTCCAGCCTGCCAGAGACCAGCTCCAGCCAGTCCAGGGGCCCCAAGGTGTGAGAGGTGTCAGCGCTCAAAGAAATGAGAGACACTCACAGCAAGGCTGATGGCTTTTGAGCACCAGACTTTATTTTTATATTATAAGCCACATAATGATTTTTTCTTCTTACAATGAAAAGCCTGTTGTCCATTTTTTTTTAATTACAATTTTTTTGATTTTCAAGGGCATACTCAGAGCATGGGTTACAAGCACAGACAGGTGCAAGATAACAGGCTGCCCACACAAGCCAAGGCCTCGAGTGCTGCAGAAATTGGCTATATAGGCTAGAATAGTACCTTCCTAATCTAATCTTTACTAGAAGCCCCAAGTTCAAAGCAGACCCTTTTTAAAATGTATCCCCTCTTTGCAATTTTTTCTGTAATTATTTAATTTCTTTATTGTACATATTTAAAGGTTTACTTAGATCTATTTTACAGTTTTGACATCCTAACCATTGTAGTATTTGTAGCATATAGTGAATTAAAGCTTTATTAACATCTATCTTTATTCTAGTGGGAAGTATATACCAGAGAGCCTGTTGCCTTTTAATTCTTTTCTACAAACAGCTCAACCTTGCATAAGGCATTAACCCTTTCTTCTACACTAACATTCTGCTTGATTAAAATTCTACAAGGCAATGGACATTTTGGAGGTTATGAGACTAAGTGCTCTTCCGTAAAATTTGGAATACAGCAATCATTAGCAGGACCACCAGGAAGCTCCAGCTTGTAGTTCCCATCAAACCTAAAACCACCAAGAGGACCGCAGCTGTCCTTCTCATGCCTTGCTGAGACAGACCTTCTGCTGTGACCTTGTCAGCAGCTGAAGTTGCCTTGGCCAGCCCAACCTTCCCAGCATCCCACGTGTACTGTCACTGAAACATCTACCCATCACCACCTGCAATTCAACATTTCTTAAATCATGGGGCAGGTGTTTGGCAGAACACCACATCCTGCTTCAAGCCCTAACTCTCCCACTTCCAATTCAGCTTCCTGCGAATGCACACCCTGGGAAGCAGCAGGTGATGGCTCAAGTGCTTGGGTACCCACTACCACATGGGACACCCAGATAGTGCTCCAAGCTCCTGGCTTTGTCCTCACCCAACCTTTTAGGGAATGAATCAGCAGGTGGAATTTCCATTTGTCTTTGCCTCTCTGCTTTTTAAATAAAATGAAAATAAATAAATTAAAAATGATTTTAAAAGTTCCTTGTAACAAAATTTTTTCTATCTTTATCCAACACAAATTGTTTCTCCTAATTCTTCTAACTCCATCAAAGGGTTACGATTCTTCCAAGGACTCCTCTCGTACACTCAGGAGACAAAATCTGACCTTGTCTCTTCCTTTTTACAGCTCTCTTTTACAGCCTCTCTACTCAAAGTGTAACCCAGGGACCAGCAGCCTCAGGCCTCACCTCCATCAGACCTGCTGCACCAGAATCTGCATTTTTTAAAAGTTCCCAAATGATTCATATGCAAGTTAAATTCTGAGAAGCATGAGTCTAGTACTTACTAATATGCCACCAACCTAACTGCATCTGAATTTTCTCACTTTTAAGCATCATTTACTGAATCCTTATTATGTGCCAATTACTGTGATGGGCCTTTAAATACATTATCTCATTGAACCCTCAAAATGACATGGGAGGCTATCACCATTATCTCCACTTCAAGACTGCATAAATTCAGGCTCAACTGGCCACAATCACCTGCTCACAGAGCCCATGAATGATGGAATCAGGATTTGACCTCATACTATATCATACCAATTGCACCAATTCCATTCAATTCCAAAACAGGTATTTCCAAGTCTGCTGGCAGGATCAACTGCCTCGGGCACTGCATTTCCTAACCAACACAGGGGTAGGTTCTGCTGGTTTATCACGCGCCTTGCCGCCAGTGTCTTGGAAGGTACTGCGGACCACCCTGTTTGGAAAAGAGAAGGCACTGTCCTGCATGGGGCAGCATTCAGAATACTAAAGTTCTCTCAAAGGTATCTAATAAATGGAAAAGATGTTCTTTATTCTCAGAATATATTCACTAAATTAGGGAGTATAAAACCACTTCCCTAATAATGAACTTTGCTTTTCTCTGAAAAATGAAGAGACAAAAAAATATCAGATTAATTTTTGAATGAATGGTTAGTTGGGTTCCATTCAATGAGTTTCATTTAATGTTTAGCTAATTTTCATTTTATTTTAATCTAATTGCCTTTTTATATTCTACTCAGTCAAAATAATTTCATAGACATTTACATCTTTTTTTTTTTTTTTTTTTTTTTTTGACAGGCAGAGTAGACAATGAGAAAGAGAGAGACAGAGAGAAAGGTCTTCCTTTGCCGTTGGTTCACCCTCCAATGGCTGGCGCACCACACTGATCCAAAGCCAGGAGCCAGGTGCTTCTTCTGGTCTCCCATGCGGGTGCAGGGCCTAAGCACTTGGGTCATCCTCCACTGCACTCCCGGGCCACAGCAGAGAGCTGGCCTGGAAGAGGGGCAACCGGGACAGAATCCGGAGCCCCAACCGGGACTAGAACCCCGTGTGCCGGCGCTGCTAGGCGGAGGATTTGCCTATTGAGCCGCGGCGCTGGCCCCATTTATATCATTTTTAAACCTGGTTTCTTCTTTCACCTTTTTTTTAATATCCAAATATAAACCCATGAACCTAAAAGGAATCACTATTTCTCCAAAATAACATTTATCTATTTCAAGTCTTAGATGTTGCTGAGGATTTGATAAAAGCTATGGATGTGGCCTCCAGAAAGCCACATATTCCCCAATGCACAGAAAACACGTCACCTGTTTTAAGGCTAGTCCTTTCAAGCCACCACTTGTGACACTGGCATCACATGTCAGAGTGCCAGTTCAGGTCCCAGCTGTTCCACTTTAATCCAGCTCCCTGCTAATGTGCCTGGGCAAGTAGGATGATGGCCCAAGTACTTGTGCATTGTCACCTTGTGGAAGACCTGGATAGAGTTCCTGGCTCCTGACTTCAGTCTGGCCATTGCAGCTATTTGGGGAATGAAGGAGGATCTTTGAGTTTCTGTGTCTCTGAGTGAGTGAGTGAGTGTGTGTGTGTGTGTGTGCGCGCCCCTCTCTCCCTCTGCCACTCTACCTTTCAAATAAGCAAAATAAATATATATTTTAAAAAGGGTTGGCCTTCACAGATCCCCAGGGGTAATCCCCAAAGATAAACACTCCAGCTCTATTATGAGAACAGGCCCCTGCCTGATACTGCCTGCCCGGTGGAGTAAACCAGTTGGCTATGAAGCAGAATAAAGACAAGTGGACAGAAAAGTCCCAAGAGTACCCAAGCACCTGGTTCTTCTTGGGGTCCAGTTACCAGTTCTTCCTCCTACTATGCAGCTCCCCCAAATCTTCCTGATATTTGAATCTTTGCCCAAATGTGGTGTCTAGGGTTTGAAATGGAGACTCCTAACACAGGCTACTTTGAAGTATTCTGTGTTAAACAAGGGTTACATCCCTTAAAATCACTCTATATCAGTAATGAATGTCTTCTTTCAATTATTTAGATAGGTTTGTAAACACTAATTTCTAAAAGGCTCACATTTTGCATGTCTAAGGATCTTTTCATATTTATTTAAAACAAGTCTTGGCTCTTATCATTCAACATGCTTAACACTATTAAAATATCGTTTTAAGAAGTAAGCTGCCTGATGAGTTTTTAGTTTAATTCCAAATGTTAATGAGACAAAACTGTCTTAAGTTATCTTTTTCTTTATAAATTCAATTATAATATCTGCTTGAAATACTTAAAATAAAAACTGGCACTGATCCATTCACTGATGGATATTTTATGTTAGAAAGCAGTAACATTTCAAATTAACCACACAATAGCAGGCTTATTCTGACACTGAGCATTGCCCAAATCAAGATCTTCATTACCACCGCAATGGTCTTGAAAATGTTCACTTTAATTGTAAGATTTTACATTTCACTTAAATGGACACTATGTAATAGACTGCAATGCAGTTCAACTACAATCAAACACTTATTTCACAATCTCTTACAATCACCATAAATTTCCCTACCCTCTAGTCAATGCCCTGAAGATTTCCTGAATGCTGCTGCATTTGCAAGATTATAATAGCATTGCAACCTTTATTACATATACTATTACCATTCTACACATCTTACTATGACACTGTACACCCACTTAACTGTAAAAACAGTTGAATCTTGCTAGTTAGGAGAAAAAACTTGGAAATCATCCAGTCTATCAACCTTACTTCAGAGATGCAAAAATGCAAAAACTACTTAACATGCCCAAGGTCAACAGTAGGAATTAAAGAACTAGAACACAGATCCAAAGAGCTTTTTACCACAATATGTGTGAGATGCCCCATCCCCTTATAAGATGCCTAGATGATGAAATAAATGTGTAGTTTCTCTTTAGTGCTCCAAATCTGTCGTTATTTCCTAATATCCAGTGATAAGTTCACATGACTGTTCAAAGTACGGAACTACTATATTCATGACAAATCTTAATTCTGATCACATTAGAGATGTAGGAAAAGACATTTAAATTATCTATTCCTTTTCAGCTATACTTTCTCAAGGGTCCCATTCACATCCAGCACTATTTTTGCTCATTCTTAATATTGCTGACATCCTTATTCTCACATTAAACTGTAAACTTTGGGGCACAAGTCATATAAAACATGTATCTACTATCAGATATTATCTCCTAAAATTAAATCAACAAGAAGTACATGGTATCTAAGAGTTTAAATTTCATCCTTACATACACTCTGGTATTCTTCCCCAAAAAACCAGTATATTTAAAACAAATAGACATTTTGAAAAAGAAACTCATGGAAAAGATGCTTTTAATACGAAGGCAGATATCTCTGATATTTGGACATACATATGAGAGGGGTTTTAGCAATCTTTCCCACTGTGGCTGGCACTGCCTGTGCCCAATATAAATAATAGGCTTGTATCCTATGGAAACCTGGAAACCTCACTCCGCTGGCTATGTATACTCACTTCTCATGAAGACAAAAGTAACACCAAACTTACTACCTACAGATGATACATTATAAGCCTTAAGTAGTTTTGAAATATTTCCAATGCAAGAAACTATAAAACAAATGTAGCAAACCATAAAATCCAGTAACACATAAGCAGTCCCAGTAACACATGCACAGTTGCAAGATTTTCTAAAGTAAACTGGAATTCAGACTGATTCCTGGGGAGCACACTTTTTCGGCAGCACACTGTTGACACTACTTTACTAGATTAAACCTTGAAACAAACAATCTCCTGGCCAAAACACCAGAACTCTGAGAGATAAAAACACCCATAAATATGAGTAAGCACAAGGAGACATACATCCTATTCTGTAAATTACAGGTTTCTATCCCAGAAACTAACAACATAATTTTTTTTAAAAAGTGTTTAACAAAATTAGACATAGCTCTAAATTACAGATTTATTACATAGGAAACCATTCGTTTCATTTTCCCCATAAAATTTGGGGGAGTTTTTGGTGCAGCCATGCATGTATGCTGTTGCAACATCTTACAACTCTGATAGTTTTGTTTTTTTTTTTTTTTTTTTAAAGTGTATTTCAGTTAAAATGAACTTAAGCGGATCACACATTAAGCTGGTAGAAACAATTATTTCTCAACTTTGTTAAAAACAGCCACTCCACGCAATCAGCCCTGCTACTGTTTCACCTTTTCCCCCAACACCATCGGGGAATAGAAATCGGACAATGATGCTTCTGAGACATCTTAAACAACTTCGTGAAACCGAGAGTGCTCTCTCAAACACCAACGTGGTTTTCTGCCTTCTCCGTCACGGTGAAAAGGACACAATGACACCCGTGGACATCAAAAGCACGAAAAGCAAGTTTGCCTCTTTCCTCGGATGCCCACTGACTGCAGTGGGCAAGGTCACGGTCAAAATTCGCTGTCTTATTTCTACTTCCGCAGCTCTGCCAACAGCTCCTATCACATTTCCTGATCCCCATCTGAGTTGATTAAAACTGCAGGAGTTCCTCGCGGTAAGATCTGCAGGAGGCTGTTTCGGACCCTCGCACCGCAAACCGCATAGCCCGCGGGGGCGCATCTTCCACCGCCCGTGGCCGTACGCAAAGCTTCCCCAGGCGTTCTCCTGCAGCCTTTTAAACACAGCCCCTGCGCAGAGGCTGTCAGCTCAAGACCCCCCGTCCGCGCCCGCCGGGACCCCTCCAGCGGGCCCCGCCCGGACCGCCCTCCGCAGGCGGCGGCTTAGGGCCGGCTGCAGGAGGAGGTGAGCGGAGCGCACTCCCCGCCAATGGCTCCTCCGCCCGCGATGCGGGAGACGAGCGGCCCAAGATGCTGAACACCAGTGCAACACTTGCACTGGCTTCTAATTTGCCAAAAGGCCTCCTCGTGTCTAATAATACTTCCTTTAAAGAGGAGGGGGGGAGACCTAAGCTCTTAAGCTGTTGCCCCAAATCGTGCTCTCCCGACCGCCCGCAGGAGGTTCCGGACGCCCCCAACCTGGAACAGGTACACCTGCCTGGCGGCGGGGGGTACCGGAGCGGTGGCCTGGACTCGGCCCCCAGCAGCCGCTGACAGGCGAGGCGGAGCCGTGCCCCGCACAAACTTCCCACTTCCCAAGCTGCGGGGACCTCCCTGCGGGCGGGCGAGCGGACCGCGGGCAGCACCAGCACCGGCCGCAGGGCTCAAACGCAGACCGGACCCCTCGTGCCGCTCCGGGTCCGAAGGTCCAAAGGGGGCGCAAGTGGTCGGGAGGGGAGAGCGCGCGCCCCGGGGCCGGGGGCGCCGAAGTGGAGGGTGAGACCCAGCAGGTTCCGGCTGCCCGCCCCGCAGCAGCCGCGGCCGGAGGAGGAGGGGAACGAGGAGGAAGAGGACCGCGCGCCGCAGCCGAGCCCTTACCGAGTGGTTTACCCCCCACATCAGGACGCTGAGCAGCGGGTCGCTGGCCCGGAACAGCTTCACTTTCTGCGCTACGAAGTGCTTCTTCTTGGTCTTGGTCTTGCTCGCCAGCACAGAAGACCCCAGGTTTCCGGGGGTCGCCATGGCCGCCGCCTCCGTCCCCTCCACCGCCGCGCTCCCGAGGCCGGGGACCCGCCCTCTACACACCCGCCCGGGGAGGCAGCCGCATCCCCTCGGCGGCGGCCCCGGCGCGCCGTGCCCGCTTCCGCCTGCCGCCGCCGCCGCCGCCGGCGCACTCGGCCCCACTCGGCTCGCTCCGCCCGCTCGGCCCAGCTGCGGCGGGAGGCTGTGCCCGGCTCGCGCCCCGGCCCGGCTCCCGCGCCCGCCGCGGCTCCGCGCTCAGCCCGCGGCTGGACCAGGCGCGCCGCGAGCGGCTTCCGCGTTGGGCGCCGGCGTCATGACGCAGGGGGCGGGCGGGCAGCAGCTGCGGCGCCGCCAGGCGGGGCGCGGGGCGCGGCCGCCGGACCGTTAGGCTGCGCGCTCCGGCTCGGGCTCCGGCTGCGGCTCCTGCTTCCCGCGGCCCGGCTGCCCCGGTGCGCAGGAGAGCTCGGGGAGGCAGCTCCAGGCCACGCGGAAGAGGCCGCGGGGTGAGCGTTGGCTGCTGGGAGCGTGAGCACTCCGCTGGGCATCCCCTCTGCTCTCCAGAGAGCGGAGAGGAAGGGAGGCGCTGGGAGCGGGGAGGTGGCGGGGAGCCCCCAGAGGCCTGAGCCAGGGAAGCGAGGAGGCTCAGGGAGCCGCTGCTTAACGGTTCCGGGAGTCCCGGAGAGCTGGTGCACCCTGAACGCCGCATGCGGAGCCAGGCTCCCCAAGCGCCAAGTCGGAGCATCTTGGCACGTGGACGTCCACCTTGAAAAGTGCCCCTGAACCGAACTTAATCCGTATGCGCCTTCACCTTTTTGGCCCTTTGGGTTTGCTCTTTCCCAGACTCCCTGAGTCATTCGAGAGGGAGAATCGCACCTAATACTCTGCCCTGTCATTCCCTGCCCTCGCTGCTCCCCAGGCAGGACCCTGGATCGCTCTCCAGAGCCCTTGGTTTAGCCAGAAACACGGCCCCTAAATTGCACCTCCTTCTTGAAGTCCGTCAGCGCAGCGTGTTCCTCACCATCCCTACCCGCCCCCCCCGCCCCCCCCCCCGCCACAGTATCCTCACCTTCCTCCGTGGAAACCTGGTCGCCATCTCCATGGGTACCTACGTTTAGCTGTTATGCTAGGAGTGCCTGGCCCACCTCTGAGGCTACCAAGTACATCTAAAAGCCTGCTGTTTTGTAACTTCCCCAGTCATCTCATCGCATGCCAGGTACTCGCTCTCACTCAGCTCAGGGGTGACATTGTCGCCAATTATCAGTTTTACCCTGCCCCAATACAGGGCTGTGCTCTGTGCCCTTGGTGTACCCTGCTTGGTTCTGTTTGGGAGACAAAGGATGAGGGATTCCTTAAGGAGCTTCCGTGGGGTGGGGCGGCAGATCCTGGGATCACCCTCATGTGCTCTTCAGAGGGACGGCCCAGAGTTCTCTAGTTCTTTTCCACTTTCTTTTTACTACCATCAAAAATGATACCTGCTCCCCCGGCATCAACCATCGCCACTTTTAGTGGTTAAAAAGAAAAACAAAAACAAAAAACAAAACAGGGGCAGGTGTTGTGGCATGAGGGATTAAGCCGCAGCCCGCGGTGCCTGCATCCCAGATGGGCATCATCTGTGTCCCTGCTGCTCCACTTCCAATCCAGCTCCCTGCTAATAGCCTGGAGAAAGCAGCAGAAGACGGCTCAAGTGCTTGGGCCCCTGCACCCATATGGGAGACGGGGAGGTGAAGTTCCTGGCTCCTGGCTTCAGCCTGGCCCAGCATTGGCCATTGTGGCCACCAGGGGAGTGGACCAGCAAATGGAAGATCTCTCTATCACTTCCCCTCTCTCTGGAACTCTGACTTTAAAAATAAATAAATCTTTCAAAAAGAAAACCAAACTCAATTTTGTAGTGAGAAGACATGGGATTGAGCTGTATGTAGCTCACTTGCTTAGTTGATCAAATTCCTTTCTCTCCGGCCAGCTCTCTGCTGTGGCCAGGGAGTGCAGTGGAGGATGGCCCAAGTACTTGGGCCCTGCACCCCATGGGAGACCAGGAGAAGCACCTGGCTCCTGCCATAGGATCAGCGTGGTGCGCCGGCCGCAGCGCGCTGGCCGCGGCGGCCATTGGAGGGTGAACCAACGGCAAAAAGGAAGACCTTTCTCTCTGTCTCTCTCTCTCACTGTCCACTCTGCCTGTCAAAAAAATAAATAAATAAAATAAAAAAATAAGAATAAATAAAAAAATTCCTTTCTCTAAGCCTCGTTTTCTCTGATTGGTGTAATCAGACAAAAATGTCACGTTAGGGCTTCCTCCGGACCTGTAATATAATCCTGCCCTACCATACTTTATAGGGTGTTTGTTAGAATCAAAGCTACACTAGGTAACATCCATGGAAGCCCTCCGTACCCCACACAACAAAGATAAAACGCAGATGGCTTGCAAGTCGTCCCTCGCCTCAGACAAATGCCCGACTGAACCCACCTACATTTGTTCACAGGCACCTTTTAAAAGCCTAAAACCAACTTCAACATCTTCCCCCAGCCCACAAGTTGCTTTTTGTAATACAAGAAATGGCATTCATATCACTGTTACCCCAGCTAGAAGTTCATTTAACAAATTTTCATTGACTCAGGCTTGAAAGCTTAGCATTATCATTGATTATTCCTTCTCATCACCACTCCTTGCTAAGCCCTGTACCAGATTTTGCCCTTGAAAACAATTATGCTAAAATATTGTTTCTTCCCTGGTGCTTTCGTGGTCTTTCCTTGTTGAAATTAATCCTTCCAGCTCAGTGCTTCATGGCATTTTATTGGTTTCATAGTAGGTACGTTATACTTAATAGGGTATTAATAATGCAAGATAATGGGCTTGCTGTAAGTGCTTAAAAAGCTAAACTCGGTAATGATTAAGTGCTGAATGAGCCTCGAGGAAGGCATTGTCAGGTGAGATTTCACACTGGAGAGCAGCAAGCTATGGATGAGTTGAGAGACCAGTGTCGTCCTTGTGACAGAAAGACAGGGACACAGGCATGGAGATGAAGATCTGCATGAAATGTTTGGATATCAGAGGAGACTAGAACTTTTAAAAGGAGGTCAGTGCTAGGTACTTAGTGCTGTGGTTAATTCACTGCTTAAGATGCCTGTGTCCCATATGGTAGTCCTTGGGTTTTAGTCCCAACTCTGCTTCTGGTCCAGCTTCCTACTGGTGCACATCCTGGGAGGCAGCAGGTTGATGGCTCAGATTCTTGGGTCTCTGCTGTCAAGTGGGGCCCTGAATTTAGTTCCAGGCTCCTGGCTTTCACTTGGCCCAGCTCCAGCTGTTGTGGTCACTTGGAGGATAAACCAACAAATGGAAGATTTCTTCTCTGTCTCTTTGTCTCTTTCTGTCTTTCAAAGTTTTTTTTTATTTTTTTATTTTTGAAAATTTACTTATTTGAAAGGCAGAACTAAAGAGGGAGATATCTTCCATCCACTGGTTTACTCCCCCAAATGGCTGCAAAAGCCAGGGCTAGTCCAACCGGAAGCCAGGAGCTTCGTCCAGGTCTCCTATGTGGGTGGCAGGGTCCCAAGGACTTGGGCCATCTTCCATGCTTTCCCAGGCACATTAGCAGGGAGCTGGATCAGAAGTGGAGCAGCCAGTACTTCAACTGACACCTATAAGGGATGCCAGCACTGCTTTAACCCACTACATCACAACACCCGCTCTCAAAGAAATGAAAATTTTAAAAAAGATTTATTTATTTATTTGAAAGTCAGAGTTACACAGAGAGAGAAGGAGAGGCAGAGAGAGAGAGGTCTTCCATCCGCTGGTTCACTCCCCGATTGGCCGCAACTGCCAGAGCTGTGCCAATCCGGAGCCAGGAGCTCCTTCCAGGTCTCCCACATGGGCAGGGGCCCAAGGACTTGGGCCATCTTCTACTGCTTTCCCAGGCCATAGCAGAGAGCTGGATCAGAAGTGGAGCAGCCGGGTCTCGAACTGGCACCCGTATGGGATGCTCGCATTTCAGGCCAGGGCTTTAACCCACTGAGCCACAGTGTCGGCCCCAGAAATGAAATTTTTAAAACGATAATCTCTTAATGAAAAGTTTTGATGATTTAACTAGCTTTGAATAACATTTCATGCCATGTTCACAAATACATTTTGAAATGGTTGCCAGTGACTGTTCACGGTAGCATTGTGTTCCGTGGAGGCTGTGTGAGATGCAGGAGTTCTGAAATCAAAACTGACCTTGGCAGGCACTCAGTGCTGTAGCCAAATTGTGCACAGTAGGTGGACCTCTGGGCTCCAGAGAAAGGTAGCCCATTTCCTGATGTCATGGGGAACTGGAAGCTCCTGCAAGGCTGCTGGAGCCGCTCAGAGCCCCACCTCACTCCCTTCCACCTAGCAGCATGAAAACGTGTTAATGACTTCGAAGAGGACATTCTCATCTCTCACATTTCCATATGAAGTTCCCACAGCCAGGCAGCATTTGAGCAGGGTTCCATTCAGAAGTGCTTAACTGTGACATTGGGCTGGGATAGACACACTACTGGAACTTGAGGGCTTAGCAACCTAACACATTGATCACTGTGTTCCTCTGGAGTCTACGTGATAATGAATCAGTGCCTGTGTTCTGCCCATCCTTGGGGAAGCCACCAGTTCAGACTGCTTATGCTGTCAAGGGTTCAAGAATTCACCAAGGGTCTTGAAGCGAGGCTTGGCTAGGAAAAGAAGAAGTAGGGAATTCGGCCTCAGGAAGGGCATGTGGCTGTTTCAGTCAGGAGACCCCAGCTCCTTCCGTAAGTGCCTCTCCAACAGCCACACCCCTTTGCATTTGTTTGGTTCATGTGTTCATCTGGTGCCAGTGTCATTACAGCTCCAAGAAACGCCCTGGCAGCTAAGACCGCTAAGAAGTTGGGAAATATGGAGATTACTGAAAGGCTACCGATACCCACTGATTTATGCATCTTGTTGCCATTTTGCTTTGTTTTGTTGTACTACAATCAACTTTGTTTACCATCTTAAAACAATATGATGAAAGTGTTACATTGACTAAAGTATACAGAAATAGAAGTTGAAATAGCACAGATACCCTGATATCTTACTCGATTTCTTGAAAGGAGTGGTGTTTGGTATAGCAGTTAACACCCGTGTGCCATTTTGGAATACCTGGATCCGGCACCTGACTCTAGCTCCCCCACAGTGCAGACCCTGGGAGGCAGTGGTGATGGCCCAGGTAATTGGGTTCCTGCCACCCACATGGGAACCTGGATTGAGTTCCCAGCTCCCAGCTCCAGCTGATCATTGAGGGCATTTGGGGAATGAACCAGCAGGTGGGAGATCTCTGTGCCACTTCTCTGTCCCTTTGCTTGTCAAATAAATAAAATTGTAAAAAAGAAAAATACTCCTTCAATTGAATTAATTCCAAATAGGCTTCTTCCTTGAAGAGAACAAATCAGCAGCATCTTTGAGTTGGACTATTAAGAAAGTTCATCTTCTTTTCATTGATTTCTGAAAAAGATCAGAGCAAGATGTGGGACAATCCCAGTCTTTGGTGATGTCATCCAGAGCCCTGCCATTCAAAGTTATTATTTTGGAAGATCTTTTTTTTTAAGATATATTTTTATTTGTCTGAAAGGCAGAGTTACAGTGAAGGAGAGGCAGAGGCAGACAAATCTTCCATCCACTGGTTCACTCCCCAAATGGCTGCAACGTCTAGGGCTGGGCCAGACTGAAGCCGGGAGCCAGAAGCTTCATCCAGATCTCCCACGTGGATGTGGGGGCCCAAGCACTCCACTGCTCTCCCAGGTGCATTAGCAGGAAGCTGGATGGGAAAGGGAGCATCCAAGACTCTAATCAGCATCCATATGGGATGCCAGCACTGTGGACGATGGCTTAACCTGCTATGCCATAGCGGCAGCCCCTTGAATGCCATTATTAAAGCACATGTACTGTGCTGTCAAACCTACCCAAGGGCAATAAATGGGCTCCAAATGCAATAGGTTGTTTCCAAAAATTCACCTATAGCACGAGAGTTTGCTTCCAGGGGAAGTTATTGACATGATGCAACACAGCCTGCTATCTGAGAGTTCCCAGGGTCTAGCTATGCTTCCTAAGCTCTTCTTGGCCTGGCTATAGTTTGGCACCAACTGGTTAGAATTTTCCACTCTGATTTAAATATTGATGGTAGTTCTTCTGGCTCCTTCCTAGACGGTGGCAGCAATTCCAGGAATCTCCCAGTTAGTTGGCACTTAACTTGTTTGACCTGACTTGATGAGATGGGACTGGGAGAAGATGGGGTATGAAAGGCTGGCACACAGGCCAACCATTTCCCAAGCTGCCTCATCCCTTCCTGCCAGTCACTGCGTAAGAATTTTTACTAGCCCTGTGTAGGGCTAGGACTAAGTCTCCAGTGACATTATACTCTTATTTCGTATACTTTCATAATAAAAATAAAGTTCCCACATTACAAGATCAGTTAAATGAATTATAGTAGATTCACATGACAGACAATAGTGCATCCAGTAAAGTAGTATTTTTCCAAAATGTGATGACATAAAATATTTATAACATGAACATGGGTGAGAAAATAGGAGACAAATTGTATATATGGCATGGTTTAATATTACAAAGTGTGTGTGTGTGTGTGTGTGTGCATGTAAAACACTAAAAGAAAAATACATCCTACTGTTGACTGCTGTATCAGGGGCAGTTTGGATGATGGATGGTTTTCAAAATATATTTCTTCATTTTCTAGATTTATCATATACATGTGTGTTACTTTTTTAATAACTTTTTAAAATGCAACCATCTGCACTAGCTAAATAAGTAACATGTAATGGCATTTAACATACTAACCCAATTCCTATAAAGAACAGCCTTTTCAGTTATTTCCTGCCATTTACTATATTTATTACATAATTTCAGAACCGTTCGCCTAAGCTTGTAGCAGAACAGATCATTTTCCTCTATGTAGGCAGTGGGGGAAGCTCCCTGAGTTCACAGGGTCCCTAGGACAAAGGAAGTCTACGCATATGAGAAAAACCGAAGCAGTGTTGTTTCATCTATTGGGTGACATCTTCCCAATGTATGAGGACTATGGACTTCTCAGGGGTCTAGAAAAAAATGTGAAAAAAAATTTTGCTACAACAGAGAACTAGAAAATGATTTCAATAATAAACATTTGAGTAAACCTTTGCAAAACATAATTCTATCAAGATTATTTATATTTTTATTTTATTATTTTTATTAAAGGCAGAGTTACAGAGTGAGAGACGGGAAGAGAAATTGGAAGTGGAGTGGCCTGGACTTGAACTGGTGCCCATGTGGGATGCGGGCATCACAGGCAGACTTAACCTGCCAAGTCATGCCAGTCCTCTGCTACCAAGTTTATTAAATTTAAATTTACTATTAAAAAGTCATTACATTTGCAAGTAATTTTTGAGTTTTTTATTTTATAAGTTTGACTAATGATTGAGAAAAATAATAATCAAAAATTAAATGTTAAACACAACATACCAAAAATTATGTGAAGGGCCAGCTTTGTAGCATAGTTGGTGAACATGGCAACTGTGTCTCTGGAATCCTGGCTGCTCCACTTCCGATCCAGCTCCCTGCTAATGGTTTGAGAAAAGCAGCAAAAGATGGCCCAAGTGTTTGGGCCCCTGCACCCACATGGGAGACCCAGATGAAGCTCCTGGCTCCTGACTTCACATCAGACCAGCTCTGGCTGTTGCAGCCATTTGGGGAGATGAAAGCTTTCTCTCTCCCTCCCTCTCCCTATATATATATATATATATATATATATATATATATATATATAACTCTGGCTTTCAAAATAAATAAATAAATCTTTAAAAAATGAAAAAGTGAAAAAGAGAAGTTTATAGCAAGGGTGGCAATGTGGCCACCACCTGTAGTGCTGGCATCCATATGGGCAATGGTTGGAGTCCTGGCTGCTCCACTTCTGATCTGGCTCTCTGCTATGGCCTGGGAAAAGAGTAGAAAATGGCCCAAATGGAAAGACAAGACTCTGTGACAAAAAAAACCCTACACGGAGCATCTCTGTGAGACCTCAGAGGAAAGAAAGGGTCATCAAAGAAGGAGACACTCTTCTCTGAAGGAAGAAGAGAACATCCACTTTGCTTATGGCCATGTCCAAATACCAACAGTCTGTGGTCACAAAAGGCTTCTATAGCCTTGGCAGCCCATGACAAGAGCCTCGGATGATCACTGACGTCATAAAAAAGAGTGTTAATTGTTAAAGGAACAACAGTAGTCACTGTGCACTTGCTCCCCAGGTAGGACCTCTGTCCCTACTGAATTGTAATGTGAGAATCGACAGCAAATTTTCTCCCCAAACTGTACTCTGTATGTTGTGTGTGGGTGTGGGGGCAAATTGTTGAAGTCTATGATTAACATAGAGTTGGTCCTCTGTATATAAAGTCATACTAAAAATGATCCATAGCAAAGAAGGAGATGGGAGAGGGAGGGGAGGTGGGATGGGAGCGTGGGGGGGGGGGTATGGGGGAAAGAACCGCTATATTCCCAAAGTTGTATCTATGTAAAAAATGCATTCATTAAATAAAATTTAAAAATTAAAAATAAATAAAATGGCACAAGCACTTGTGAGAGACCCATGTGAGAGACCCAGAAGAAGCTCCTGGCTTGGGATCAGCGCAGCTCCCATTTGGGGAGTGAACCAGCGGATGGAAGACCTCTTTCTCTCTCTCTGCCTCTGCCTCTCTGTAACTCTGCCTTTCAAATAATTTTTTAAAAAAGCTATTATCTTTATTAAAAACATGTTTATAGTAATAGATGTCCACTTTTAAAAAAATTATCTCAAATAAACAATGTAAGATGCAACTCAAGAACCTAGAAATGCACGAACAAGCCAAAATGAAAGCTAGTAAAAGGAACAAAATAGCAAACATTAGAATATAAATAAGACTACATACAGCAATAGAAAAGATCAATGAAGTGAAGTTGTTTCCTTTTTAGAAAAATTAATAATCTATTTTAAAAGATTTAATTTGTTTATTTTATAGGCAGAGTTAGAAAGAAAGAGAGAGATTTTCCATTCTCTGGTTCAGTCCCCAGATGGCCACAATAGCCAGGGCTGGGCCAGGTTGAAGCCAGGAGCCAGAAACCCCATCCAGATCTCCCATGTGGGTGGCAGGGTCCCACGCATTTGGACTATTTTCTGCTGCTTTCCCAGGGACATTAGCGAGGAGCTGGATGAGAAGTGGAGCAGTCGGGGCTGAAATATGTTCATGTGGGATGTCTGCGTGGCAGTCTGCAGTGTAACCCGCTGCACCATAATGCTTGCCAATAGCCATTAGATAAATTTACCAAAAGAAAGTGAAGGCAAATAAAATAAGAGATGAAAAAGGAGATATTACAATTGATAACACAGAAATGCAAAAGATCTTTAGGGACTAATGTGAAATACTGTATACCAAAAAATTGGAGAAGCTAAAAGAAATAAGTTTCTGGACACATGTAATTTACCAAAATTAAATTTGAAGGCATAGAAAACCTGAACAGGTCAATAGCAAGCAATGAAATTGAATTAGTAATAAAAAGTCTCCCAGGGGCCAGTGCTGTGGTGTAGTACCTGCAGTGTAGAGCCGGCATCCCATATGGGCGCTGGTTTGAGTCCCAGCTGCTCCACTTCCAATCCAGCCCTCTACTATGGCCTGGGAAAGCAGTGGCAGATGGTCCAAGTCCTTGGGCCCCTGCACTTGCATGGGAGACCTGGAACAAGCTCCTGGTTCCTGGCTTCGGATAAGTACAGCTCTGGCTGTTGCAGCTATCTGGGGAGTGAACCAGCAGATGGAAGACTTTCTCTCTCTCTCTCTCTCTCTCTAACTCTGACTTTCAAATAAATAAATAAATCTTTTTTAAAAATAAAATAAAAACTCTTCTAGCAATGAAAAGCTCAGGACCTAAAGGCTTCACTGCTGAATTCTACTGAACTTTGAGGACAAACTAACAATAATTCTTCTCAAACTATTCCAAAGTATTGAAAAAGGGGAACCCTCCCAAACTCACTCTACTAAGTCAAAATTACCTTTGTTCTAAAACCAAACAAGAACACACAAAAAACAATACTGTAGACCAATATCTTTGAGAACCAAGGGAAAAAAATGTAAGGAAATTCAACTGCACATGAAAGAGAGCGTTCACCATGATCAAGTGGGATTTACTGTAGGGATGTAGGGGTGCTTGAAAATATGTCAATCACTAAGCACTGCACATCACATCAACAGAATAAAGAACAAAAAGGACATGATTATCACAATAGACACAGAAGATGCATTTGGTACAAGTCAACTTTCATCCATGCTCAAAATCCTGAACAAATGAGGTCTAGAAGGACTATACGTCAATGTAATGAAGGATATACATATGACAAACCCATAGTCAACATCACATTGAATGGAGAAAAGTTGAAAGCATTTCCTCTAAGATCTGAAACCAGACAAGGCTGTTCATTCTCATTGTAGTTATTCAAGATAGTCCTGGAAATTTTAGCCAAAGTAGTTAGACAAGAGAAACAAATAAAAGGCATAAACAAACAGGAAATGATAAAATCAAATCATACCTGTTTGCAGATGACATGTTTCTATATATAGGAAAACCTTTCCACCAAAAGACTAAGAACTGATAAACAAATTGATTAAAGTTGTAGGATTACAGGACTGATACACAAAAATGGCATTTTTAAAAAAGATTTTATTTATTTATTTGAGAGGTAGAGTTACAGAGAGAGAGAGAGAGAGAGAGAGAGAGAGAGAGAGAGAGAAAGGTCTTCCATCCACTGGTTCACCCCCCAAATGGCCACTTTGACTGGAGCTGGGCCTATCCAAAGTCAGGAGCCAAGAGCTTCTTCCACATCTCCCATGCGGGTGCAGGGGCCCAAGCACTTGGGCCAACTTCTACTGCTTTCCCAGGCCATAGCAAAGTGCTGGATAGGAAGAGGAGCAGCTAGGTTACTAACCAGCACCCACATGGTATGTCGGGGCCACAGGCAGAGTCTTAGCCTACTATACCACTGCCCAGCACCCCCCCCAATAGCATTTTAATACATGAATAATAAACTCTCAGGAAAAATTATAAGAATAATGCCATTCACAATAGCTACAAAAAATAAAGCAAAGCAAAAAATACTGTAGAGTAGATTTAACAAGGATGTAAAAGACCTACAGTAAAAATGTAAAAACACCAGTGAAAGAGATTGAGGGGCCAGCATTGTGGCATAGCAGGTAAAACTGCCACCTGCAATACTGGCATCCCATAGAGACACTGGTTCGAGTCCCGGCTGCTCCACTTCTGATCCAGCTTCCTGTTAATGTGCCTGGGAAAGCAGTGGAAGATGGCCCAAGTACCTGGGCCTCTATACCTGTGAAGCTCCTGGCTCCTGGCTTTGGTCTGGCCAGCCCTGGCCGTTGCAGCCATTTGGGGAGTGAACCAGTGGATGGAAGACCGATTCTCTCTGTCTCTCTGTCTCTGTGTGTGTGTGTGTGTGTGTGTGTGTGTGCCTCCCTCTCTGTCTGTAACTCTGCCTTTTAAATAAATAAATCTTTAAAAAAAAAAAAAGAAACTAAAGAAGACTCAAAAAAATGGGAAGACTTCTCATGTTGGTGGGTTGGAAGAATTAATGTTAAAATGTCCATACTACACAAAGCAATTTGCAGATTCAGCACAATCCCCATAAAAATACTACAGACAGTCTTCACAGGACTAGAAAAAAAATCCTAAAGTTCATATGGTAGCACAAAAGATTTTCAATAGTCAAAACAGTTTTGAGCAAAAAGAACAAAACTAGAAGCATCACAATATCTGTGTTCAAGACACACTACAGGGCCAGCGCCGCAGCTCTCTAGGCTAATCCTCCACCTAGCGGCACCGGCACACCGGGTTCTAGTCCCAGTCGGGGCGCCGGATGCTGTCCCGGTTGCCCCTCTTCCAGGCCAGCTCTCTGCTGTGGCCAGGGCGTGCAGTGGAGGATGGTCCAAGTACTTGGGCCCTGCACCCCATGGGAGACCAGGATAAGTACCTGGCTCCTGCCATCGGATCAACGCAGTGCGCCGGCCGCAGCGCGCCGGCCACAGTGGCCATTGGAGGGTGAACCAACGGCAAAGGAAGACCTGTCTCTCTCACTGTCCACTCTGCCTGTCCAAAAAAAAAAAAAAAAAAAAAAAAAGACACACTACATAGCCATTGTAATCAAAACAGCATGATATTAGCACAAAAACAGACACATAGGCCAGTGAAACGGAATGAAAATCCTAGATATGAATCCACACATCTGCAAAGACTGATTCTCCCCAACAGTGTCAAAAGCATACGCTAGAAAAATGGAAGTCTGTTCATCAGGTTGTGCTAGGAAAACAGGTTACTCACAGAAGACTGAAAGCTGACCTTGCCCCTACCCCTACATCTCCACCTATACAAAAATCAACTCCAAACCCTAAATGAAAGACCTGAAACTATGAAACTACTGCAAGAAAACATGGGAGAAACACTTTTAGAGTTGGTATAGGCAATGAAATTTTGGACACGACCCCAAAGCACAGGTAACAAAAGCAAAACTAGACAAGATTATACCAAACCAGATGCTTCTGCACTGCAAATGGTGAAGAGAGAAGCAAAGAATGGGAGGAAACAGTTGCAAACTCTACATCTAAGAAAGGATTAATATCCAGAATATATAATGAACTCAAAAAACTCAGCAAACAACAAACAACTCTGTTAAGAAATAGGCCAAAGATCTGAGTAAATATTTCACAAAAGAAGAAATGCAAATAGCCAACAAATTTGTGAAGAAATTCTCAATATCACTGCATATCATGAAAATGCAAACCCAAACCACACAGTGTATCATCTCATGGCCATTGGAAAGGCTGACAGCAAAAAGGCAAAAAATGACAAGTTGGTGAGGAGGTAGAGAAAAGGGAGTCCTTATACTCTATTGGTGAGAATGCAAATTAGTATAGTCATTACAGACAACAGCATAGAGATTCCTCAGAAAAGTAAAAATAGATCTAAAACCCACATGTGAAAGATATTCTGTATTCCCATATTTATTTTAGCACTACTCACAGTAACCAAGATATGGAATCAATCTAGATGCCCATCAATGGATAAATAGATAAAGAATGTGGCACATAGTCACAACGGATTATTATTCAACCATGAAAATGAATGAAATCCTGACATTTGCAGCAAAAGTAGTTGGAACTGCAGATCATTCTGTTAAGTAAAATAAGCAAGACACAGAAAGACAAATACTAAATGTTCTCTGTCATACGTGAAAGCTACAAATAGTATCTGAAGTTAGAATGGTGATTACTAGAGGCTGGAGGTGGTCAGGGAGGAACAATAAAGGGCGTTTGAATAATGGGTACCAAAACACAGTTAAACAGAAGAAATAGGTTCTAGTGTTCCCAAGCACAGTGGAGCATCTGTAGTTCACAGCACTGCATTGTTTAAAAAAACTGCAGAAGAGGAGCTGGTAGGCTCCAGACACAAAGAGACGGTTAGGAAATGAAAAAGCTTGTTGTCTGATTTGATCTTTTTGCACTGTATACAGGAGTTGTACTCTGCACTGTACCCCCATAAAAATATACAAGTATTACATACTAAATAAAAGATTTTAAATTAAGAAAATAAACTGTTAGTCATGGCTACAAATCCAAAGAACAAAATCATAAAAATTTTTCTAATGCATTTTAGAGCAAAAGTGTTGTATTAAGTGTGGAATATGAATACATTTTAATATGCTTGATACAGTGGAGTGCAGCTTCCAAAACTAAGAATTTCCAGCACAAAAGGCAATTTTTGTTTACTTATTTTTATTGAAAGGCAGAAAGAGAAAGAGAGAGAGAGAGAACTTTGATTCACTGATTCACTCCCCAAAAACCCACAACAGTCAGGTGTCCTGGTGCAGGTGGAAGCCAGGAACCTGGAACTCAGTCTGGGCCTCCCATGTGGATGGCAGGGACCCAAGTACTTGAACCATCACCTGTGGCCTCCAGGGGTGTGCATTCACAGTCAGCTAAAATTGAAGGTGGAGCTGAGACTCGAACCCAGCTACTCTAGTATATGTCTTAACCACTGAATCAAATGCCCTCCACTAAAGGTAATTTTTTAAATGCCCTGGGAGGAATGGAGGTTTATCCTGGCCAAGGGAAAAGTCCGCAATGTCCACAAGCAGGAACAAGGGACACCAGCTCTGTGGAGGTTGCCAGCAGGTGTTTGGCAAGAGAGGAAGACACACAAGTGTCCATGAACTTGCTGCTTCCATTTCTCCTGACTGAGGCAGGAGTTAAGTTTGACTATTGTTAGGAGGCTGACATTTTCCTCAGTTAATGGTTTTTTCATTTGCATTTAAGAAAAAATGCATTCATGCAGTTAATATTTGTTGATTGCACACAGCTGAACAGATTGGAAGGTACTGTATTTTTTTTCTCTCTCCCTCTTGTAGTTGACAATCTGAGAGTATACAGACTCTAAGCAAATTAACAAACAATCATATATTTATAGATGTTGACAAGGGTCAGGAAGCTGCTACAGTAATAGAAAATAGAGTGTTGAGGGAAAACTTCTCCAAGGAAGAAATATGCACGCCTGAAAGAAGAAGTCAGCCATGTAAAGAATGGGGTGAAGAGTGGCTGGGACAGAGTGGCCCTGGCTGGCCCGAGTGACAGCTTCTGCTCCAGGACTCAAAGGAGACTTTGCTGACAAGGGATTTAAATTTTGTTCTAAGTACAATAGGAGCCCTTTTGAAGCAGAGGGTTCGTTTTATAAAAAGATCTCAGTAGCTTCTATGTGGAGAAGAGATTGAAGAGACACAAATATTAAAATAGTGAGATACAGAAACTATTGCAAGAAAAGAGGTACAAGATGGTGGTGTTTAGTCTTGGCATTAAAGATAAGGGGAGAAATGGACAAATTCGTCTACAAGTAGTGTTTGCATGCAGTCAGAGAAGGAGAAGGTGCAAACTGGTCTCACTCCTTAACGGGGCTCACAGTTGAAGATCCAAGTCACCAGTCACTTCTTCGTTTATACTTTCAACATTCCTGAAATCCGGGGACACACTAATGTGACCACCTACTGCTCCTAAAGCAAAAAATTGCCCACCGTCTGCTTGAATGGAAGTATGAGTTCTGAATTGTAGCAAACAAGGGATGAGATAAATTCCTTGTCCTTCATGTAACTGTAACAATGCAACACTAAGGAGAAATAATTGATGTGCGTATTTGAAACACAGAAATGTAATGAGACCAACATGAGGAAAATGATCACAGCCGGCTTCCTGCTGCTGCGTACAACAGGCAGAAATAGGGCAGTCCCCATGGCCTCTGCTGCCCTTACAAATGGAAGGAAGGACTTCAGACAATGACCTTGAGAGGCAGCAAAGGACAAAGGCCTTGCCATCCAGGTAGCGTGAGGGTCTGTGTGGGTTAACCCCTGCAGTTGCCATCCAGCAACCCAGGGAGAAGAACAGAAGAACTGAAATGGGTAAGAGGAACAAGGAGCCCCCAAGAGATTCCCTTGCTACCCAGGCTGTTTCCACTTCCTGCTCACTGCTCTCAGTTCCTGAAATTTGCAGTCGCAGCTTCTGTAGAAGCAGAGGCAGAAGCAGCTCCCAGAACACTCAGGAGGTGCAGTGTGTTTGCATCTCTAGACCCATCTGTGTCCCTCAGGGCCATCCTCCCAATCGTGGGGAGCCTACCTGACTCTACCTCAGAGAGTTACACAGGCACCTGTACAAAGACCTCAACATCCTAGACCCGAGTCACCTCACAGTTGTCTGTTTGGCTGACTACTGCGAAGTGCTGATGACTTTCAATTAATAATCTGCTGTCCATCGGTCACCCGAGACATGCGCCAGTCGTTTTGTCGAGTCCCTTTAAATCCCTAAAGGGATGGAGCTGGGCCTCACCAAGTTCTCAGAAAGAGTCATCTTTTGATTCCCTTGTGTATTTATGGAGCCAGCTAAAATCTGAGAGCAGTGGATGAAATTATTGTTACATAAAATTCTAGGTCTGAATTTCAAAAATGTGAAACTGTTGATCATTTGTATTAGTCACGTCCTTGAATATTACTTGGTTCTTTCTTAGGGAGTTGATTGATGTCATCAAGCTAATTTTCAATGAAGAATCCTATTTTCCTGTATTAAGTTGGATTTTTTTTTTCTGTTTTAGCTTTCAAAATTCAAATTTTACATAGATCATCACATCGATATTTTAAAACTTGTTAAAACAGAACTCAGGGCCTAACCTGAAATCACAGATGGGTTTATTGTTTTTCCTCATTCACTGTTCACATATAGGTAAGGTCCTAGAAACATGAGTGAGATACATTCCAGGCTCTTGAGGAACTCTTAGTTTTGTGGAGAAGAAAAACCAAACCAGATGCTTCCAATGCTGTATGGGACTCGCCATGCAACACCATAGGATGGTTTCCCTGAGGAAGACCCAATCACTCAGCCAGCGGAGGTGAGGGAAGGAAGGAAGGAAGGAAGGAAAATGGTGGCCATTGGAGCTGACGAAGGCAATCTTGAAATGATGGTGCTTGAGTTAAAAACTTTATACAACATAAGCACAGCGTCTTTTGATTTCATTGTTGTGTTGACACAAAGAGCAGTTCAATACACTCCTGTAGAAAGTGCAGGCAGCAGCAAGTGTTTGGTCTGGTAGGTAGGACACTGCTTAGGACACCCACGTCCCATACTGGGGTGCCTGCTTCCTGCTAACGTGCACCCTGGGAGGCAGCAGCGATGGCTCAAGTAGTTGCCCCCTCTCACGCATGTGGGAGATCTGGATTGGGTTCTGGCTTTTGGCATAGATCTGGCCCAACCCTTGCCGTTGCAGGCACTTGGAGATTGAGCCTTCAGATGGGAGCTCTCTATTGGTTTCTGTCCTTCGGCTTCTCAAATAAATAAAAACTAAACAAATAAAAATGCTTAAAAAGCGCGAACAGTATAGAAGGGCATGGACTGAAAAGGGAAGTCCCTTTTCCACCTCCGTTTCCTTCTCCCTTCTACTCCTCCACCCCTACTTTGTCCCGCCCACTCACCCTCTACTACCCTCCTCTTTATATGATCTCAGCGGATTCTTATTTATTTGAAAGGCAGAATGACAGAGAAGGAGGGAGAGAAAGAGATCTTCCATATGTTGTTTCATTCCTCAGATGGCTGTGATGGTCAGAGCTGGGCCAGGCTGAAGCCAGGAGCCAGGAACCCTATCTGGGTCTCCTACATGGGTGGCAGAGATCCAAGTATTTGAGCCATCTTCCACTGCCTTCCTAGGAGCATTGGAAGGGAGCCAGATTGGAAATGGAACACTCTGGAACTTGGACTGATTCTCCAGTATGGGATGCTGGCATTGCAAGCGGCAACTTAAGCTGCCGGGCCACAACACTAGCCCCCTTCAAGGTCGTTTTTATGCATTTACATTAATATACATTTGCTTTTTATATAACCAGGAATGTACTGTATATATTGGTCCATGGCCTGCTTCCTTTCTACTTATCACTCTGCCTTGGCAGTCTTTCCGTAATGGAGTAAGGGGGACTAATCTCATTATCACAAATCTTGTGTATATCAAGTTGCAATTTCCTCCATCTGCCATTGACTTCCCTTAGCTCTTAGCTCAGTGGTTAGCTGAATAGTGGAGCACTCGATCGAGTCCCTTTGTGATAATCTCAGTCTAATTTTGAGCTTTTCACAGTCTCCATTAGGGAAATGCTCAGCGAAGGTCAATTCCACTTCCCCCTCCCCAGGTAGGGGTGAGAGGCTTGTGAGTTGTGAGTTTAGGATGGAGACCACCCGCAGAATGTTGGCCTCCTGGTCTCCAGGAATGTCCCAAGATGACCTCCAGCACAACAGGGTCTCTTTTACTCTGGCCTCCATGCTCTGCACACTCCTCAGCCCAATTCACATTCCCGTCAGGGCTACTGTCCCCCCTTCTGAGAGGAGCACAGGGGCTTTGAGTTGCCTGCAGGTTCTTCCTCTGGAACCTCGATCGTCCCCGCCATTGCGTGCTCTGGTCTCGCCCTGGCTCTTCTCTGTAATGCTCTCAGCTCTCCTGGGACGCACCTCATAATTGAGGCCTGGGTCTTGTCTTGCCTGCTCTTATTGCCTCCTGATCCCCATGACGGGTCTGCAGCTCTCCTGTTCTGAGAACCCTTGCAGCTGCACCAGCAGTATTCTTCCTCTTCTTCTAGTGGGTGCAACTGGAAATGATCATCTCAAACTATCACTTATGGCTACACATTTGTGGGGCTGATGTTTGGTCTGTCAGTTAAGATGCCTAAAGTCCTAAATAGGAGTGCCCGGGTTTGATTCTCAGCTTGGGCTCCTGGCTCCAGCTCCCTGCTGGTACAGGTGCTGGGAGGCATTGGAGATGGTCCAAGTAATTGGGTTCCTGCCACACACATGGGAAACCTGGATGGAGTTCTTGGCTCCTGGTTTTAGCTTCTGCCAGCCTTGTCTGTCATAGTTATTTGGGGATGGGTAAACTCTCTCTCACTGTGTGTGTGTGTGTGTGTGTGTTTTGGCTTTTCAAATTAAAAAAAATGTTAAATAAAGAGTATGCTTTATGTCACAATGGAGCAGTTAAAAGAGATGTCCTTCCATAAATAGTAATGTAGTGGGTATTTGTATTCTGACCATATAAAAAACTTTTTACAGTTTTATTTTTAAAAGTAGACCCCATTGTGGAAAAACCAAGGATGTTAGCTCCATATCTTCTGCTCTTTGTCCTTCCTGGCTGTAGCACCAGCATTGTCACTGCCTAGGTATATATCAAGTAGAGGTAATCATTGGTCGTGAGGTTCGTAGTAAAATATTCCTTGAGCAATTATGACAGTGCCTGGCATATATTAAGTGCTCAATAGGTGTTGCCCTTACTGTTCATTCATTTAACAAATTATTGAGCACCTGCTATGTGGTAGACACTGTTTTAAGCACTGGCATAGTAAATCAAACAGAAGAAAATATCTGTCCTATTGGAGCTGTTAAAGTGAAAATAATATATATATATATATATATGCAATATGTTTGATTGGAAAAATAACTAAGGACAAACCTATAACAGAGAAGAAAGAATGACGTTCAGACGGCATGATCAGAGAAAGCCTCATTGAGAAGGAAATGTTTGGATAACGGCCTGAAGCAGGAATGGAGCCAGCCATGCAGGCACCTTGTCCAGGCCATACAGGTACCTACTCCAGGTGAAGGCTCCGAAGCAGAAAGCTTAAACCATGGGTTTATGCTGCAGAATATTATCCCACTGCATTACTATTTATGGAAGGACATCCTTTTTAACTGCTCCATGGTTCCACGGTATAGCAGAGGTCAGCAAACTATTTCCTGAGGGTCCAATCCTGCCCACTGCCTGTTTTTGTTAATAAAGCTTTATGGGAACACTCAATCATTTCTTTATTGTCTCTGGCTGCTTTCACATCACAACAGTACAGAGTTGGATGGCTGAAGCCTACAAAGCCTAAAATAATGACTGGCTCCTTAGAGAAAAACGTTTGCTGAGTCCTGTGTGCAGGTACTGTCATGTTTTCAACTAGGTTCCTAATGGGCAACAAGTTACATTAATATTCTTTTGATTGCAAGACTTAGAAACGCTTTTGAACTAGTTTAAGCAAAGTTGGGGTGGTGAGGAACTGCTGGCTTATCAAAGTGGGAGAATCAGGCGCAGCTGGCTGTAAAGACTAACTGCTTCAAAGAGCAATTTTCCTAGCTGTTGATCAGCCACGGTGAACGCTGGTTCCATTCCACGGAGAGCTTCTCTTTGTGTTTCAGGGAGGATGGCCACTGAGAAACCCTGCCTTACACACTGCTGTGCGGAGGGAGCTTCTCCAAACCAGTGTCCATCTCTCAGTTCCATGGGGAGTCTGAGATCGGCCCTGTTGGCATCAGGTGCACAGTCTTGGCCTTAGTGCTGTGACCAGGAAAGTGCAGAGCTGCTGGGGGCCAGAGAGAGGCAGGAGCTGTTGTGATTGATGGACCTACTGTCTTGTTTCTAAATGAGATGGAAAGAGGTGATGTCTTGGTGATCTCTGAAGCGAGGATGGTCCTTTTGCATAGTGGCCAGGCCTGCACAGCCCAGCGTTCTCCTGTAGCTGGCTGAAGGCTGCACTGGGAAGGGGTGCCTTGGATAAGGCAGGTCTCTTCCACTGAGGGCAGTTTCCAGAGAGGGCTGCCATCCAGCAACTCGCAGAAACTGGAAATAAAACCTTCAGTGCCTAGCATAACACAGCACGCGTTACGCTGACCACATTTATTAATTTGTGAATTGCCTGTTCAGTCTATGTCCTTAATAATTTGTAGTGAGACTGTACTCTGGATATTAATCCTTTATACATTATATGTATTGCAAATATGTTGACTCAATCTATCACTTGTTTTGCTAAAGGGCCATTTATTCTTTTTTTAAGTTTTTTATTTATGTATTTTATTTAAATTATGCAAGTTTTGTATATTTACTTTAAACTGTTTTAGGAACATAGTGTCACTCCCCCCACCGCCCTCCCTCCCACCCATACTCCAACCCCTCCTCCCCACCTTCTCTCTCGGATTCCTACTCTTAATTTTTACAGTGATCTTTTTTCTACACTTAACGATCATATAGTTAACCCTATCCTAAGTAAAAGAGTTCAACAAATAGTATGAAGAGAAAAAAAAAAAAACTTGTCCTCCATAAAAGAGACAAGGGCTATAAACAATCATTGATTCTTAAAATGTCTTTCACTCCAATACATTATATGTCAGGTACTCTTATTAGTTACCTCAAATCAGGGAAAACATATGATATCTGCCTT
This sequence comes from Oryctolagus cuniculus, assembly GCF_964237555.1. Classification (NCBI taxonomy): domain Eukaryota; kingdom Metazoa; phylum Chordata; class Mammalia; order Lagomorpha; family Leporidae; genus Oryctolagus; species Oryctolagus cuniculus. Next base: position 48,970,537 of record NC_091444.1, read on the forward strand.
TTGGGTAATGGCTTATTTCACTAAATATACTGGTTTCCAGTTGCAACCAACTTGTTGCAAGATAAGATTTCTTTTTTTTTTTTTACATCTGTGTAGTACTCCATAGTGTATATATACCATAATTTCTTTATCTAGTCATCAGTTGATGGACATCTGGTTTGATTCCATATCTTAGCTATTGTGAATTATGCTGCAATGAACATGGGGGTACAGATAACTCTTTCATATACTGATTTCTTTTGGTTTGGGTAAATTCCCAGAGTGGGATGGCTGTATCGTACGGTAGGCCTACATTCAGATTTCTGAAGTCTCTGCATACTGTCTTCCACAGTGGTTATACCAGTTTACATTTCCACCAACAGTGTACCAGGGTACCTTTTCCCCCACATCCTCGAAAGGGCCATTTATTCAAAAGATCTATCATATTGCTAGATAGTCATATTTGCCATCTCCTTTCTCCAAGATTATAAAAATATTTTATAGTTTAAAAATAATTCTATGCTTTTTTTATTTGTAGCTCTTTAATTTCTTTGAAATTAATTTCTTCTTCATGATATAAAAATATTTCAGCATCACATATTTAATAAATTATTCTCTACAGACTGGGATAAATGATCATTTTACCATGTTTTAAATTTTCATTTTGATGGGAATATTATTTTACTCCCCAGTTCCAATTCTCTTTATACCTCATTTTTTTAACTTTTATTTAATGAATATAAATTCCAAAGTACAGAATATGGATTACAATGGCTTCCCCCCCATAACGTCCCTCCCACCTGCTACCCTCCCCTTTCCCACTCCCTCTCCCCTTCCATTCACATCAAGATTCATTTTCGATTCTCTTTATATACAGAAGATCAGTTTAGCATACATTAAGTAAAGATTTCAACAGTTTGCTTCCACACAGAAACATAAAGTGAAAAATACTGTTTGAGTACTAGTTATAGCATTAAATCTCAATGTACAGCACACTAAGGACAAAGATCCTACATGAGGAGTAAGTGCACAGTGACTCCTGTTGTTGACTTAACAAATTGACACTCTTGTTTATGGCCTCAGTAATCACCCTAGGCTCTTGTCATGAGCTGCCAAGGCTATGGAAGCCCCCTGAGTTCACCGACTCTGATCATATTTAGACAAAGCCATGGTCAAAGTGGAAGTTCTCTCCTTCCTTCAGAGAAAGGTACCTCCTTCTTTGATGACCTATTCTTTCCACTGGGATCTCACTCGCGGAGATCTTTCATTTAGGTTTTTTTCATACCTCATTTTAAAGTCACTGTATTGTTACATTTTCATAGTTGATTGGTCAAATCTTCTATCAGGAGTTAATTTCTTCAAAAAAATGTTGGTGACACTTAAGCATTTTCTCTTTCTTATGGACTTGAGGATGAGCTTCTCTTGCTGGGATTGCATAGATTTGCAGACTAAATTTTTTATTTATTTTTTATTTATTTATTTTTTTGACAGGCAGAGTGGACAGTGAGAGAGAGAGAGAGACAGAGAGACAGGTCTTCCTTTGCCATTGGTTCACCCTCCAAAGGCTGCCGCGGCCGGCACACTGCGGCTGGCGCACCGCACTGATCCGCTGGCAGGAGCCAGGTGCTTCTCCTGGTCTCCCATGGGGTGCAGGGCCCAAGTACTTGGGCCATCCTCCACTGCACTCCCTGGCCACAGCAGAGAGCTGGCCTGGAAGAGGGGCAACCGGGACAGAATCCGGCGCCCCGACCGGGACTAGAACCCCGTGTGCCAGCGCTGCAAGGTGGAGGATTAGCCTATTGAGCCGCAGCGCCGGCCGGTTGTCTTTTTTAAAAGTGCTCTGTAACCTTCAGGTGGTAGGTTTTGGGCCTAGCAGTTAAGACCCTGGCTGAAACGCAGTTGTCCCGTATCAGAGTGCCCGGGTTAGATTCCTGGCTCCTGCTTGCCATTCAAGCTTCCTGACAGTTCAGATCCTGAGAAGCTGGAGCTGATGGCCCAAGTAGTTGGGTCCCTCCCCACACGTGGTAGAACCAGATTGCATTCTTAGCTCCCACCTCCCAGATTTGGTTCAGCCCTTTCCTAATATTGCAGGCATTTGGGGAGAGAACGAGTGAACGGGAGGTCTGCCTATCTCTCTGTGTCTTCTATCCCTCTAACTAAAAACAAAAAAGTTTGGTGGCCTTCAGTAAAGCTTTATGCTTTCCCTCACATAGAACTTAGACGTTGCTTTGTAAGTTTTGTTCTAAGTATTCTGTCCCCCTTTTGTCAATAGAAGTTTTTTGTTCTACCAATGACATATTATGCATTTAACAATCTGCTGTTTTTGAGTGCTAGCATTTTTTAAATTTATTTATTTGACAGGTAGAGTTATAGACAGTGAGAGAGAAAGAAAGGTCTTCCTTCCCTTGGTTCACCCCCCAAATGGCCACCATGGCCGGAGCTGCGCTGATCTGAAGCCAGGAGCCAGGTGCTTCCTCCTGGTCTCCCATGCAGGTGCAGGGCCCAAGCACCTGGGCCATCCTCCACTGTCTTCCCGGGCCACAGCAGAGAGCTGGACTGGAAGAGAAGCAACCAGGACTAGAACTGGCTGCATATGGGATGCCGGCGCCTCAGGCAGAGGATTAGCCAAGTGAGCCGCAGCGCTGGCCCCAAGTGCTAGCATTTTATTGTATCCATGTCCTAAGTGAAATTAGTTCACAGTGACATGCTCTTTGATAAATCTGACACAGTTTTGGTAACGGATAAGTTGGACACATCACACGTTTCTGTTTAGAACTATTTAAATAAGACATGAGTTACCTGTTAGTTAAAGTTACAGCAGAACCTACTGATAAAACCGCTTTGATACAGTGCCAGTTTTAGGGTTTGGGAATTATTATGTATCTGTTCAGCTTTTATCTTCTTGAGCCAATTTTGATAATCTATGTTTCTAGAAAATTAACAACTTAGATTTTACATGCCATTGATATAAATTTTTATAAAGTCTTCTGTAAAATAATATCTTTTTTGCCCCAAATTAGGTATCATTTCCTATTGCTAATGTTTCAAGTTGTATTTTATTTTTTTAAAAAAATATTTATTGGGGCCAGCGCTGTGGCACAGTGGGTCAAGCCACCATCTGCAGTGCTGGCATCCCATATGGGCATCGGTTCGAGTCCTGGCTGATCCACTTCTGATCTAACTCCCTGCTAATATGCCTGGGAAAGCAGTAGAAGATTGTCCAAGTCCTTGAGCCCTTGCCACCCACATGGGAGACCTGGATGGAATTCCAGTCTCCTGGCTTCACCTTGGCCCAGCTCCAGCTGTTGAGGCCATTTGGGGAAAGAATCAGTGGATGGAAGTGCTCGCTCTCTCTCTGTCTGTCTGTCTGTCTCTCTCTCTCTCTGTCTCAGCTCTTGGCTCCTGGCTTCGGATCGGTCCAGCTCCAACTGTTGTGGCCATTTGGGGAGTGAACCAGTGGATGGAAGACCTCTCTCTCTTTCTCTGTTTCTCTCTGCTTCTGCCTCTCTGTAAATCTGCCTGTTAAATAAATAAATAAATATTTTAAAATATTTATTAAAATCAGAATTATAGAAAGAGAGAGAGGGAGAGACAGAGAGAGAAAGACATCTTCCATCCACTGGTTCACTCCCCCAGTGGTCCAGCTGGGGCTGGACCAGGCCAAAGTGAGGAACCAGGAATTCCATCTGGGTCTCCCACGTGGGTGGCAGGGGCCCAAGAGCTTCAGGTATCCTCCACTGCTTTGCAGGCACATTAGTAGGGCGCTAGATCAGAAGTGGAGCAGCCAGGACTCAAAGAAGCATTCATATGGGATGCAGGTGGTGACTTAACCTGCTGTGTCACCATGCTGTCCCCTCGTGTTGTATTTTCTAGTTTGTTTCTTGATCCTATTTGCTAAAATTCACGATGTTTTATTCTTTTTTAAAAGAAAAAAAATGTTTTATTGATTAAATCAATTCTCTGAATTTCTTTTTCTATTTCAACTTTTATTTTTCTTAATTCATTTTTTTAGATTAGTCTTTTTCTAGTTTTTGAGCTGAATAACTGTGTTTTTAATTTGCTTTTGACCGTTTTTCTTTTCTGGTATATCCCTTTAAGTCAATGCATGTTTCTTTGGGTACTGCTTTGCCTACATCACACTTTATGATTCATTAGTATTTTCTTATTTTTCACTCTTCTCTAAATAGTTGGTAATTTCATTTCGAATCTTTTGAACCTAACACGTATTTGAAAATGAAGGAAAAAATATTTTAAATAAATAGCCCTACGGAGGGGCCGGCGCTGTGGTGCAGCGGGTTAACACCCTGGCCTGAAGTGCCGGCATCCCATATGGGCACCTGTTTGATACCTGGCAGCTCCACTTCTGATCCAGCTCTCTGCTATGGCCTGGGAAATCAGTAGAAGATGGCCCTAGTCCTTGGGCCCCTGCACCCACGTGGGAGACCCAGAAGAAGTTCCTGGCTCCTGGCTTCAGATCTGTGCAGCTCTGGCCGTTGTGGCCATCTGGGGAGTGAACCAGCAGATGGAAGGTTCTCTCTCTCTCTTTCTCTCTCTCTCTCTCTCTCTCTCTCTGTGAAACTCTTTCAAACAAATAAATAAATCTTTCAAAAAAAAGTAAATAGCCCTACTGAAATGAAGAAGAAATCTCTAGAAGTCAGAGAGAAATGGTTTATGGGGAAAGAGTGCTATGTGTTTTCATGGGGACAGCTGGAAGGCAGTCCGCTAAAGTTTGCAAGCCTGGGAGTCTGACCTTGGGCTTGCATGTTTCGAAAACTGCTACTGAGCTGTGTGCATAAAGCCTGACTTCAGAAGTCTATCCCGGGGCAGGTGTTGTGGCCTAGAGGGTTAAACTGCCACCTGCAAAGCCAGCATCCCATATGAGTGCCTGGTTGTGTCTCAGCTGCTCCACTTCCAGTCCAGCTCCCTAGCTAATGCCCCTGGGAAAGCAGCAGAAGATGGCCCGAGTGCCTGGGGTCCTGGCCACCCATGTGGGAGGCTCACATGAAGCTCTTGGCTTCTGGCTTCAGCTGGCCCAGCCCTGGTCATTGCAGCTATTCGGGCAGTGAACGAGCAGATGGAAGGTCTCTCCCCCTACCTCTCTGTAACTCTGTCTTTCAAATAAATAAAGAAACAAAATAGTCTATCTCACCCAGGCAAGACTAGAGAGAACTCTACTTGCTGGCCTGGGAAAAGAGCAAAGACATTTGCCATTCATCTAAGTCAGCGATTGGACAGGATACTTTCTGCAATCCTACGAGGTCCATCGAGAAATATAAGTGTCTTGCCAGGTGGTTTAATGTCCTATGTGGCTATAACAAATTATGGTACATTTGTCACAACACCATGACATGTCAGGGGACTGCTTTCCGCTTAAATTGGGCCATGCGAAGGGTCTTCCAAGGGATAGGATTTTGGGAGATGCAATATGTTATGGCTTAATATGGCAGAAGTTTATTAGTTAACAGTTCTGGAGGTCAGAGGAATGGGATAGATGTCACTGGGCTGACATCATGGTCTTAGCAGAGCTGAGATCCTTCTGCAGGCTCTAGGGCAGACCCCATTTCCCTGTCCTTTCCTGCTGTAGTAGCTGACTGTGTTTCTTGGCCCATGACCCTTTCCTCCACCTTCAAAGCCAGCTGCCTGGTGGTGTTGAATCTCTGACTACACCTGTGCTTTCACACTCACAGCTCCTATCCATGCTCACATTGCTTCTCTGACGTTGACTTCTGCCTCCCTCTTACAAGACCCTGGTGGTTGCGCTGGCCTCCCTTGAATAATCCAGTACAAATTTCCCCTCTCAAGATCCTTAACTTAGTCACATATACCATGCCCATTTTTTTCCCAGATCTTTTGGCCATTTAAATACTGGGCTGTTTGTTTTCTTATGGCTGAGTTTTAAGAGCTCCTTGTATATTTTGGACATAAGGCCTTTACTGGAGGTGTGTTTTGCTAGTATTTTCTTCTAGTCTGTGGCTTGTCTCTTCATCCTCTTAGCAGTATCTTTTGCAGGGTAGATGTTTTTAGCTTTGATAAAGTCTTGTTTATCAGTTTTTTCCTTCATGATCATGTTTTTCATATCTCAAACCTCATCACCAAACTCAAGATCGCATGGATTTTTCTTCTAGAATTTTTATAGTATTGCATTTTAGGTTTAGATCTAGGACCGTTTTGAGTTAATTTTTGTTAAAGTCTTTTGTGTCTAGATTCTCTTTTTCTTTCCTTCCATCTTTCATCCCTTCCTCCTCTGCTCTCTCTTTTTCTTTTTTAAAAAATATGGATTGTTCCAACACCACTTGTTGAAAACAACACTACACTCCCTCCCCCCAGAAAATGACTCACTCTTGTTTTGGTCGTAGTTAAAAGCAAACAGATGTCCTTTCAGGTCCTTGCAGGTGAATGCAAGCCACAACTGATGGTGGGAAGACACATTTCAGCAGTGAACTTCCCTTGGTAAGAAACCTGGCTGAAGCTGGGTAAAGGATTCTGCAGAGGCCGCAGAAGCATCCTTGACTTCACCTTCCTGGCACTGAAAGCCACTCTCCCCCGCCTCCATTGTAATCTCCACCCCCAGCTGAACATGGAACATGGTAACTTAGTGAGCATGTGCACCTGCTCTTTTCTGAATGTGCATAACCTCTCCCAGAGCTTTCCTAAAACTTAGCAAACTTGTATAACTTCCCTAGAAGCACGCTCTACAGAACTTGTAACTGCTGACTGTTAGAAGAGCCTGAGTTTTGGTCACAAGACGAACTTTCTCCTGGTTTCATCAACACAAATGCATTCCTTTCTATTTACAGCTCAATCTATTGTCTACATGTTTCCTTTGGCATATATACCAGACAAGAACCCTTAAGTTTTCTACCTGATTACAAAAAATATTCTTCCTCTATTGAGTCACTTTTGCTTCTTTTTCAAAGATCAATTCACCATCCTTGTGTGGGACTTTTCCTGGGCTCCTTGCTTTGTTCCATTGATCTAAGTGTCTGTCCTTTTGCCAGTACCATGCTATCTTGGCTACTCTAGATTTGTAGTAAGTCTTGAAGTTCTATAGTAAAATCCTCCAACTTTGTTCTATAGTATTGTGTTGGCTATTCTGAGTCTTTTGCCTTCTTATGCAAACTTTAGAATTAGTGTGTGGATATCTATAATTAGCTTGCTGGGAATCTATAGATCAAGTAGGGAGGCACTGACATCTCAACAGTATTGACTCTTCTAACCCATGACTCTAAAATATTCCTCTCTTTATTTGGATCTTTGATTTCTTTCATCAAATTTTGTAGTTTCCTACATAAAATCTGACACATAGCTTATTGGATTTAAACATAAGTATTTCATTCTTTTGTGGGTGCTATTATGAATGTTATTTTCTTTTTAATTTCAGATTCCAGTTGTTTATTGCCATTGTGTAGCAATGACTTTTGTGTGCCAATCTTGTATCCCACAAACTTGTTAACAATCAAGTAGTGTAGTTCCAGCAGTTGGTTTTTAATTTTTTTGTTCTTTAGGGTTTCTACATAGACAAATCCCATCTGTGAAAGAAGACAGGTCTGTTTTTTACTTTATAATCTATAAACCTTTTATTATCTTTCCTTTTTTTTTTAATTGTACCAGCCAGGGTTTTCAGCACAATGTTGAACAGGAATAATGAGAGAGGGAATCTCTGCTTTAAGGTGATCTCATTTATAGGACTTTTTGGCAAATGGTCTCTGTCAAATGGGGGAAGTTTCCTTTTATTCCTAGTTTGCTGAACATTTTTGCCATGGAAGGATGTTAGATTTTGTCAAATGCTTTTTCTGCATCAACTGATACAACCATATGGTTTTTCTTCCTTGGCCTGTTTAGGTGATGGGTTATGTTAATTTATTTTCAGAAGTTGAACCAATATTACATATCTGGAATAACTCTCACTTGTCTGTGTGTATGATTCTTTTTTTTTAAATCTACTTATTTGAAAGACAGAAGAGAGAGAGAGAGAGAGAGAGAGAGAGAGAGAGAGATTCCATCTGCTGGTACAGTCCCCAAATGCTCATAATAACTGGAGCTGGGCCAGTGCCAAAGCTAGGAGAGAGGAATGCAATCCAGGTCTCCCCTGTGGGTAGACAAACCCAGTTGCTTGAGCCATCACCAGTGCTTTCTAAGGTCTGCATTAGTAGAAAGCCTGAGACAGAGCCAGGTGTTGAACCAAGTACTCTGAGGTGGGACGTGGGTGTCTTAGACTCTTAATCACTAAGCCACTCTTCCTTCATTACTCTTTTTGTACATTGTTGGATCAATTTCCTAATTTTCTGAGAGAAATTTCATGATTATGCTAATGTGAGATATTAGTCTATGAATTTTCTTTCTTTCAGAGTCTTTTTGTGATTTTGGTATTACAGTAATATTAGTCTCATAGAGTAAGTTAAGAAGTAGTCCTTCTTCTATTACCTGGAAAAACTCACAGAGAATTATTATCATATCTTCCTTAAATTTTGGTCTAATTTACCAATGAAGTCATCTGGGCCAGATGCTTTTTTTATGTAAGATTTTTATTATGGATTTAATTGTTTTAATAAGTATAGACCTAGGTTATCTGAATTTATTTAACTTCTGATAATTTTTCTTGTTCTGAAGCCTGTTTTGTCTGATATTATTAGAGCTACTGCAGCTTAATGTTAGCATGGTATATCTCTCTCCATTGCTTTACTTTAACCTATGTCTTTATATTCAGCCTGTGTTTGTTGTAGACAGAATATAGTTGGGTCTTATTTTTTATCCATTCCAATATTTTTGTCTTTAGCCTTTTTATTTTTCAGTTTCATCATTTATTTTACTGCTTGATTGAGATATCATTGACAAAAATTTAGCTTGTATGTGATGTTTTGATATTCTCCTTTGTGGAATGATTACTACAAGAAAGCTAGTTTGTATATTCATTACCTCATATAGTTAAGTATTACTTTTTTGTACCTGTTGAAAACATGTAAGGTCTTTCTTTGTACGTTTAATGCACACAATACAGTATCATTAAGTGTGATAACCCTGCTATACACTAGCTTTCCAGAACTTACTCATCTCACATGACTAAAACTTTGCATCCTTTGACCAGCATAACCCCACGGATCCCCAGCAATCACAGTCATTCTCTCCGCCTCTGTGAGTTCAACTCTTTTGGGTTCCAAATTAAGTGAGACCATGCAGAGTTTGTCTTTCTTTCCTTGCTCTTCCACTTAGGATAATAGTACTCCAGGTTCATCCCTATCATTGTTAATGGTAGAATTTCCTTGCTTTTTTAGGGCCGAATAATATCCCTATGTGTGTGTATGCATGTGTGTGTGTATGAGTATGTATACGCTTGTATGTATACACACATCATGTGTTCTTTGTCCATTCATCCATTGATGGACACCTTGTTGATTCCATATTTTGGCTATTTGAGTAATGCCTCCGTGAATACAGTGTGGATAGCTCTTTGAGACACTGAGGTTATTTCGTTGGGTATGCTAATATAGCCACAAGTGTAACTATGATATCACATGGTAGTTAAATTTTTTGAGAAACCCCCTCACTGTTTCTCTTTCTTTTCTCCCTCCTTCCCTCCTACTCTCTCTCTCTCTCTTTCTCTTTTATTTTGAATACCCTTTTCTGGCTTTGGCATCAGAGTCTAAAGTAAGTTTGGAGGTATTCACTCCTCTTCAATTTTTCAGAGTAATTTCAGAAGGAATGATTTTAATCTTTCTTTCTTTCTTTCTTTCTTTCTTTCTTTCTTTTTTTTTTTTTTTTGACAGGCAGAGTAGACAGTGAGAGAGAGAGAGAGAGACAGAAAGAAAGGTCTTCCTTTTTGCCATTGGTTCACCCTCCAATGGCCGCCGCGGCCGGCGCACCGCACTGATCCGATGGCAGGAGCCAGGTGCTTCTCCTGGTCTCCCATGGGGTGCAGGGCCCAAGTACTTGGGCCATCCTCCACTGCACTCCCTGGCCACAGCAGAGAGCTGGCCTGGAAGAGGGGCAACTAGGACAGAATCCGGCGCCCCAGCCGGGACTAGAACCCAGTGTGCCGGCGCTGCAAGGCAGAGGATTAGCCTAGTGAGCCCCGGCGCTGGCCTAATCTTTCTTTCAATACTTGGTCAAATTCACCTCAGTGAAGCCATCAGGTCCTGGATTTTTTTCTGTTGAAAGGTTTTTTTTTGTTTGTTTGTTTGTTTTTTTTTTGTATTTTTTTCACAGGCAGAGTTAGACAGTGAGAGAGAGAGAGACAGAAAGAAAGGTCTTCCTTTTCCCGTTGATTTACCCCCCAAGTGGCCGCTATGGCCTGCGCGTTGTGGCCGGTGCACTGATCCGAAGGCAGGAGCCTGGTGCTTCTCCTGGTCTCCCATGTGGGTGCAGAGCCCAAGCACTTGGGCCATCCTCCACTGCCTTCCCAGGCCACAGCAGAGAGCTGGACAGGAAGAGGAGCAACTGGGACTGGAACTGGCGCCCATATAGGATGCTGGCACCGCAGGCAGAGGATTAGCTTAGTGAGCCATGGCGCCGGCCCTGTTGGAAGGTTTTTGATTACTGAATGCTATGTTTTGTCTCCTCTGAAACTCATGTTGAAATTTGATTTCCACTGTGGTGGTGTTAGGAGGTGGGGTCATTAAGGGGTGCTTAGGTTCTTAAGAGGGGCTGATGCCTTTCTTGGGGGACTGTGTTAATTCTCGTGGGACTGGATCAGTAACTACAAGTGTAAGTTATTGTAAAGTCAGCTTGAGGTTGCCCCTCATGTTTTGCCTCTTCCACAGACACCTGTTTTTCAGTCTGACTTCCACTGTGTTAGAAGCAGCATGAGGCCCTCACCAGCTGCAGCCGCCTGATCCTGGACTTCCAGCCTCCAGAGTTGTGAGCCAACATACACCTTGTTCGCTTGCAAATTACCCTGGCTCAGGTCTTTCTTTATAGCAACAACAATAAAAAATGGACTAAGGCAGTAATTCAATGTCCTTACTCGTTATTTGCTTCTTTAGATGTTCTGTTTCCTCATCATTGGCGAGATGTATGTTTTTAAAGATTTATCCATATTTCTTATATATTCAAATTTGTTGATGTCTAAATTTATTATTGGCTCTTCTGATCCTTTGTATTTCTGTATATCAATTGCAATGTCTCCACTTTCATTTATAATTTTATTTATTTGGGTCTTCTCTCTTTTTTTCTTGTAAGCCTAACTATACTTAGGTCCGTTTTGTTTACTTTTCCAAAAAAAAAATATTCTCCAGATAATTTTGCTTATATGTTCATCAGGATATTGGCATGGAATTTTTTAAAAGATTATTTATTTATTTGAAAGCTAGAGCATCAGAGGGGGTGGGGGAAAGAGAGAGAGATTTCTTCCATCTGCTGGTTTACCCCCTAAATGGCTGCAACAGCCAGAGCTGAGCCAGGCCAAAGCTAAGACTCAGGAACTCCATCCAGGTCTCCCACATGGGTGGCAGAGGCTGAAGCACTTGGGCCATCTTCTGCTGCCCTGTCAGGTTCATTAGCTGGAAGCTGGGTCAGAGGTGGAGCAGCCAGGACTCAAGAAGAAGCACTCTGTTATGGGATACCAGCGTTGCAAGTGGCGGATTAACCGGCTACACCACAGCCCCAGCCCCTGGCCCGTAATTTTCTTTTTGTGAAGCATCCTTGTCCAGATGACAGACTGACCTTGGATGTGATTCCTTGGATTCTTAACATAGCATCCAGAAAGACCTATTTAAAAACACAGGTCATACCCACCACTCTCCTACTCAAAACCCTTGAAGGCTTCCTGGTCCCTGAAGATTATAGTCAAAGTCCATCTCAATGGTGTGCACGTCCCTCTGGGCTCGGGCTCCCATTAGCCGTCTGACCTCTCTCTGCTTTGGCCAGAATGTCCTTCTTGCTGTTTCTGGAACATTCAGTTGTGTTCATGCTGACTCGTTAAACTCTGAGTTCTCAGATGAGGTTTCCCCCCAGATAAAACACAGCTTACACCCTCACCTCCCTTAAGCAAATTCTGTCTTTTAGCATAAGTTTTCCTGTAAACCATATTCAATATCTGCACGTGTGGGTCTGATTCTATATTTTGTCCTTTCTCAAAACGCTCACCCATTGTGGTTCTTCCATCGTGGTTCCTGATATTTTGACTGTGATAGATTCCTTGGGACTTTCTATGTTGGGATTCTCTGAGGCCTATGATGAAAGGATGTTCCTCTGGGAAAGACTTTTCCACTTGGGCCTCTTTGCGCCACACAAGTATTGTGAATTTGGTCCTCAAGCTGACTGAGTGCATGTTTGTGGCTACCATAACTCAGGAGACTTTTTGCCCCTCTGGTTATGCAGAGCAAAGGCCAAACGAGGCAAACACCTTTTTCAGTGTGCTCGTTTTCTGGTTCACCCTGCTGTGCAGGAGGTCCCGGCTGCCGTGGGCAGCCTCTGTTCAACTCTTCTGCCCTTTGCCTTTAGATGGGACGTCAGGATCCTGATGCTGACCTCAGGTTAAATACTGACTGGAGTGCAAATGGAGAAATCCGGCTTTCCAGTGCCTTCCGTCCTCCGGTTGTTTTCCTTTACTTTTCCGGAGACCTAAGAAACACATTTTTGAGACATATGTTTTCCTGTTTTAATGATTCTGTGTTTGGACGGTCACATCACGTTTACCAAATTCCTGGAAGTGACACAGTCTTTTAAGAGATAATGATTGAGAACTTTCTAGAAAACTGTAGCGGCTCTGACGTAAAAAGTGTACTGTGTCAGTCGGTTTTTTTGTTACTTTTACTAAGATACCTGAGAGAAACTACCCAGGAAGGAAGGAGCTGTCCTTTGTCCCATTGGTCTGGAGATTTACAGCCCCACGTCAGCAGCCCAGATGCTAAGAGGCTGGCAGGGGCGGAAGAGAGGGAGGATCGCGTGGGGAGCCAGGAAGCAGGGAGGCACGGAGCAGGTTCTCTCCTCACAACCCCGAGTCTCTCTTTCTAAGGCCACAGTGATTGGATCCTAGACCTCACCCCAAGAACCCAATCCAGGCTGATCGCTTTCCAAGGCCTCCCCTTCTGTCTCTGCCTTTCAGTTAAGTTCCAGCCTCAAGCCATTCCCATAAACACATGGGCCTTTGGGGGACACACAAATAATTATCCAAACCATAACAGATATGGATTTTAAAAATATTTAATCATGTACGATTAATGGCATAACATAAAGTTTAAAAATCATTAAAAATAAAGAAGCAAATCAGAAAAAAGAATGACAGTTAAACAGATGATATATTTCTCATTTGCAACATTTGATGCCAGAGAGTAAATGGAAATTGACTATCAAGCTAGGATTCTATTCTGGACTGAGCCGCACCATATCACTCCCACCAGATCAACACAGATTTAATGGTAGAAAGTGGTAGTCATGACTTGGGGAAGTCAAAACTCTAAGTTGCTACTGGTGGAGTATAACTTGGTACAGCTTAGTAGTTTGACAGTATTCAGTGAAATTAAAGGCATGGAATACCTATGACACAGCAATCTCATTTCCCTGGGAAATGCTTTTACATATACCCATGAAAATTTATATAAACATGCATACTGCAGAATTATCATAAAAGCAAAACAAAAAATGGAGGCAACCTAAATACTCATCAGAAGGAGAATGGATCATTGAATTGAATATTTCACAGCAGCTGAAATAAATGAGCTTGATCTTACATATTTGAATGAAACAGCTTGACTCTTTTATATTGAATTAAAAATGTTTCAGAAATATACATAATGTTGTAAATTTAAAATTTTATGGGGTAAGGGATCAGCATAAGTTAACCCAAAATATGCCTCTTTGGCATCAGGATTATCTTCAGCTTAAGGAAATTAGGAGGCAGCAGATATGTTAAAAAAGAAATCAGAAGAAGAAAGCTCCTTGTTCTCCCTCTATCTGGTTAAAAGCAGGACATAAATTTTTATGTGTCATTCCAGTTCCCTCTTCCATACAAGGGAGAGGAGAATAATTATCAACCACCAGAATTCTTAATCAACAGAGTCTCTAACCTACCCAGAGAGGAATCAGCATGAGAAACCTTGGAAACAACCATTTTCCTCCATCAGTCTCCCCATCTACTTACTTTCTCACAGTTTGCAACACCTAAGAACCTAAACCATTGTCTTTGCCTTTTCGTTTGTCTTCTCATTTCTGTACAAGTTTATTGGTTTTTGTTAAGATGCCATATAAGCCCTGATTTCTAACCAACTGCTTTGAGTTACTCATACTGAATTTCTCCCGTGTGTATGTACATGTTAATAATTCAGTTTTCCTCTTATTAAACTGTTTTTCATTAGTTCAATTTCTTGAGGCCCACTTGCAGAGCCTAGGAGGTTAGAGAAAGTTTTTTTTCCCTTCTCTATAGCATAAATCTTAAAAATGCACAATACACATCTATATAATACTTATAGAAACACATGTATTTAATAAAAGTGCAGAAACAGCACTGGATATTCAGCATTTTTAGAGGATAGCTGGCCCTCCATTTATTGTCCAGTATTTCAGTGTGTCAGCTCTTTGGGATCAGCAAGGGATTTCCTCCTCTGGTCCTGCCTGGGACCATGCATGCAGGTGTAGTCTGCCAGCATCACGACTGGGATCTTGCGGCAGGCTGTTGGTGTCGGCTGCCCACTGGACCCCTCTGCATGGTTTCTTAAATCCTGAGAGTCTTGCCAGGTCCTCTTCCCTACAGCAGCATTCAAAGAAGGTACTGGTGCAAACTGCCAATGTCTTGAGATCTGGGCTTGCAAGGACTAAAACTTCACTCCTGTATTACTCTGCTGGTCAAAGAGAGTCACAAGGCCAGGTTTGAACTGGAGGGATATTACAGTCTGAACACAATTTGGCTTCCCAAACTCATGCAGACATTTAAATCCCAGCGTCTTAGGTTGACAGCTACTGGATTAATGCTAAAGGCTGATGGAGTAAGGTGAGGCTTGATCCAATTATGGTGTCTGAAGGTGGGGACATTTGGAAGTGTTTGCTTCGGATCAGGTTGTTTGGAGGGAGTCCAAAGATTGAAGAAGGAGAGACCGTACAGAGGCTGGATGAGGAGTCTCTGCTTCCTGGCTTGCCACGTGACCACCCCCGTGGCATCTTCAGCAGCACTAGGTGCATAAACCAAGGTCCCACCCAATCTTGGACTGTGAACTTCCAAAACTGTAAGCTGAAATGAACCTTTCTCCTTCCTAAATAGCTTCTTTCGGGTATTTTATGAAATACCTGAATAAGGAAAAGCTGACTAATACAAGGAAGAAGAAGAAAACTCCACTGCTTAATGGGAGGCATGGAAAAGTATCATTTAAAGGCTTTTGCATACAGGGCTGTGAAGATCTATCTCACCATGATTGCAAGCAATCCATCAGACTGTTGGATTGACCAAGTGTATGCTTTACTCCATTTTTTTGTCTAAGCGGTTTTGAAATTATGTCTGTCCTTTATGGTTTTTATTTTATTTTATTTTTTTGACAGTCAGAGTGGATAGTGAGAGAGAGAGACAGAGAGAAAGGTCTTCCTTTTTGCCGTTGGTTCACCCTCCAATGGCTGCCATGGCTGGTGCGCTGCGGCCGGCGCACTGCGCTGATCTGAAGCCAGGAACCAGGTGCTTCTCCTGGTCTCCCATGGGGTGCAGGGCCCAAGCACTTGGGCCATCCTCCACTGCCTTCCCGGGCCACAGCAGAGAGCTGGCCTGGAAAAGGGGCAACTGGGAAAGAATCCGGCGCCCCGACCGGGACTAGAACCGGGTGTGCCGGCGCCGCAAGGTGGAGGATTAGCCTAGTGAGCCGCGGCGCCGGCCTGTCCTTTATGTTATGATGAACAATTTAGCCTACATATTTGGTCTAGACCTCTTTCCTTTACTGCATGCATGCCCTCACTTGAGCCTCATCCACTCCACCCCTTCCTGAGAGCTGGTGTATGTGAGCCCCTCTGTGGCTCCCTTGCTCTCTAACTGATGATGGGTTTGGCAAGTGAGGAGCCTTGGCTGGCGATCAGAGGAAGGGAAGGGATGATTTGGAGTATCAATTCCTCCAGCTCATTCCCTCTGGAATTGACAATTCATGTTCACCTGCAGATTCCAGTTGTGACTGGCAGGACTTTTCTGGTGATGGTGGGAAGGGACACTGATGCTGTGTGAAAGGGGACAGCAGCTTGCGGTGTGGTATGGGCTCTTCCTGCTCCTTCTGAGTCTTAGCATCTGTCTTGGGTGCTAATTTTCTCCTGGGCCAAGTGCTCACATTCTCTGCTGTAATCTGGGTTTAAAGATAATGTTGCCCGTTGCTAAAACCAGAGTACAGGGGAGGAGCTCAATTGTGAGGATGGGTCCTGATGTAATTCCCCAATTAATCATCCTGATCGTATACTCTGGACTCCCATTCATTTGCTTCTTGTATCCGTTTCCTCTGGCTTGGTGCTCTCTGGAACCCTCCTATCTAATGCCATGTGAACTCTCACCTGGAAAGATCTGACTTCTCATCCAGTGACCACTCTCTTGCACTTTCTTTGTAGGACTCTCTGGAAAACAATTACAACAGCCTCAAAGCTTGTATCCATCCAATGCTGTTTGCCTATACCCAGGTATTTTATTGCCATGTTCAATATTTTAAAAAACTGTATGAGAGTGTCACACCCTAAACATTTTATTTAAACCTACCACGAGACCTGCTTGTGCAGTTAAGTGGTAATTTTAGAGAAGAATTAGACAATTGCTCTACCAAATTGCAGAGATAGCCAGGAATTTTGCATTGTTACTTAACAGATGTATGGCCCTCGGGGGTAAATAGAAGATGAGAGTTCAGTATGCAGAAATCATTCCAAACAGAAGATGTGATTGCCACAGATAGATACCCTGCAATTAAGTTCTTGTAATTTGCATTTTCATTACCTTGATAATGTTTACTCTGTGCAAAAGCACTGAAAAATCAGTGACATTTGGACTTTCATTGGTTCCTCAAAAGTAAGCCTCATAAAGAAAAAAATGAAATACACAGATGCTCCTCTGCTTATGATGGTGTTATGTACCAATAAACCCATAGGAAATTGAAAATATCACAAACCAAGAATGCATTTAATAAATCCAGCCTATAGAACATCCTAGCATGCCACACAGCACACTGTGGAATGTCAGCTGTTGCCCTATGTGACCATGGGCCTGGTGGGATGCTGTGACTCACAGCCACTGCCCAGCATGGTGGGAAAGGATCGCATCCTTAGTGCCAGCAGGAAAAAGTCCAAATTCAAAATTTGAAGAATGGCTTATACTGAATGCTTGTTGCTTTTGTACCACCATAAAGGAAAAATCACAAGTGAAGCCATTTTAAATTGGGGACTTTCTGTACCTGGATCGCAGAATACTCAAAATATCAATAAGCAAAACTCTCTATATTCCCATTCTAAGTTTAGACCAATGAAGACTTAAGTTCATCACTCTAAGTGTACTAGTAGATCCTCCCTCAATTAACAAAGCATTCCCTTTGGCTGCTTTGCAACCCAACTGGCTATAGTCTAAATTATTCAGATTTTTTAGTTACAAAAAATAGCAATCAGCACCAAAATCCAAATCTGCTTTTAGTTACCAGATAAAATTATAGTATTTCAGGTTATCTGGAGCAGTTCCAGGAATAGTAAGGCGAACATACCTGGTACCTCAGCTATTTGGATTTTTGTCACAAATTTTTTTAAGTTTTAAAATGTGACACTTTTGGCCGGTGTTATTGCGCAGTGGATCAAGCTGCCACCTGCAACACCTGCATCCCACATCAGAGCACTGGTTCAAGTCCCAGTTGGTCTGCTTCTGATCCAGATCACTGCTAATATGTCTGAGAGAGCAGAGGAAGATGGCCCGATTATACCCACCCACATGGGAGGCCCACATGGGGTTCTGGGCCATTGCAGCCATTTGGGGAGTAAACCAGCAGATGAAGGATCTCTCTCTCTCTCTTCCTCCCTCCCTCCCTTCCTCTGTCTCTCTTTGACTTTCCCTTTCTTTATGTGTCACTCTGCCTTTCAAATTCATTCAATAAATCTTTTTTTAAAAAGTGATTTTTGAGAAAGTTGTGGGACTTTAATGTGTTTCAGTTTCTGTCTTAGATAAGAAATAAGAAATATAGAGTACTTTTCTTAAAAATTTATCCTTGTTTACCACACATTAATATCTCTGAAGATGTGTGTGTGTGTGTGTGTGTTTTGCTTTCTCTCTCATCAGCTCTTGCTATATAACGAACCACCTCATAACTTAGTGACTTGAGAAAACAATCATTGTTTCTCTCTTGAGTCTGGATCAGGAGCAATCTGGAGTCGGCTCAGCGGGGCAGTTCCTACCAGCTACGGCTGGGTTAGGGGACTCGGGTCAGCTACTTGGTGTTGGGGCTCAGCCGGGCTAGCTTACCTTTCAGCTGGGACTGCATCACCTAGTCTCTTGTTTTCCAGTAGACTAATCCCACATAGTGGTGGAAGTGTGCCCAGGAGTTGCAGGTCTATGTTGCATTTCAGCAATAAAATTATAGAGTCTCTTTTCAAGTATTCATTTATAGCAAACATCAGCTATAATAAGACTATAAATATCTTTACCTAGAGTCTCCATTATTAGAAATTATTAGAGGGGCTGGTGCTGTGGCGTAGCGGGTAGGGTAAAGCCGCCACCTGCAGTGCCGGCACCCAATATGGGCTCTGGTTTGAGTCCCGGCTACTCCACTTCCGATCCGGCTCTCTGCTATGGCCTGGGAAAGCAGTGAAAGATTGCACCCAAGTGGGAGGCCCAGAAGAAGCTCCTGGCTCCTGGCTTTGGATAGGCGCAGCTCTGGCTGTTGTGGCCATCTGGGGAGTGAACTAGCAGAAGACCTCTCTCTTTCTCTCTGCCTCTGCCTCTCTGTAACTCTGCCTTTCTAATAAATAAATAAATATTTTTAAAAATTATTAGAAAAGTTACCTCTGTAGCTGTTTGGTTATTGGAAGAAATCAGACTATTTCTCTTTGAGTTAAAATACGCAACCAAATGAATCTGAAAGCCTTTTATTAAAATTCTTAATAAATAATTAAAAAACAACTGCCAAGCAAATTATGATTAGATCATCCTTAGAACATGACTTTTAAAGAGGTTGGCATTTTTAAAAATATGATCTGTTTATTTATTTATTTGAGAGGCAGACACACACACACACACACACACACAGATCTCCTATCAGCTGGCTCACTCCCCAAATGCCCATAAGAGCTGGAGTTGGGCAGGGCAGAAGTCGAGAGCCAAGAACTCAGGTCTCTCAGGTGAGTGGTAGAAACACAATGACTTAAGCCACTGCCTCCCAGGGGCTGCATTAGAATCAGGAACCAGTGCCAGGAATTGGACTCAGGCACTACATGTTGGATCTGAGCATTGTAACTGGAGTTTTAATCCCTAGAAAATTAGTATTCTTAACCCAGTTTATTCAGGTTTTTTTTGTTTGTTTTTGTTTGCTTAACTCTTCCTTCCTTTTGATTGCTTTTATGTGCTATTATTCTCTAAAAAGATAAAATCCAGTAAAGTCTTTGCAAGTTTCAGTTGATCAGCTCCATAGTCAACAGATACCTGACACATGGATGAATTTATACCAGGTTTGGCAGGGGCATTCTCACTTGGTAGTAGGGATCTAGAATATCCTATTGGGTTTATTAGATGCTTTTTGTTTTATTGTTCTTAGATGCATTTTGACATGATGCCACTTAATTGAGGTTAAGTGGAGTAAATCGTACTTAAGCTATCTCAGTATTTTTTTTACTAACATCAGTGGCAGTGAAAATTAACAAAATAACTCATTTCACGTATGGGTATAAATGAGAGGCTGGGCCGCACAGTAGGAAGGGGACAGGAGTTTGAATAGGTCTTCCTTTGCATTCATAGTAGAAATTTCTCTACAAAACACACGATATTTGAGTGGTGGTGCCTGTAAATTGCCCTTCTTGCAAGTTAGACAACATTTTATTTAAGAACTTGAGGTTGTGTGCGTTGCTGGAAGTGATCCTTTGGGGAAAATTAACTCGTAACGTTCGCAACAGCATGTGCTGATCTGGAGTGAGTCTTCCTGCTCTCTCAGCTGCATGTGGTGCTCTGGTGCCTTCCTCTTTCTGGAAACAGTCTCCCCCTCTGACTCCCGAGAGTGGCTCTTTCCTGCTTCTGCTTTCATTTCCATGAGCTGTTCCCACTACCCCTAGTCTCGCTCTGTCTTCCTGCCTTTTAAATAGTATTGTCTCTCTAGGGCCCGTCTTCACTTTTTCTCTTGGTAGTCTGCCCACATTCACTTATTTACATGTGGCTGAAATTGGTACCGGTAACATTACTAACTTCCAAATCTAGGGATCTCAGAGCTCTTTCCCAAGTGTTAGACCCATAGATGTTCTCTGGACACAAATCCGCCTTGAAACCCACGGTCTTGTCCCCCAGTAACCTGCTGCTTTTTCTCTCTGTGTGTGTGTGTGTGTGTGTGTGTTTGTTAAACTTAGTCCATGAGAAAGCTGCACATGTGCCTCCATATTTTAAATTCCAGACAGTTCCCTGCCTCAGTGGCTCCCTGTGCAGTCCTTTTGTTGCCACAGGTCTCAGAGAGGGGACAGTAATCACTTGATCTCTTGAGGATTCTGCTGTGCACAGAACTAAATATCCCTGAGCTGCCTTCCCTAGACAAGCAACAGTCATTTGTGTCAAAAAATAAGAGCACTCTATTATAGGACAATATATTCTGAAAATAAAACAACGGGGGAAGTGAAATCATCCAGTAAACAAATATTTTCTGAGTACCCACTCTGTACGAGGTGCTGGGAATGTCATGGTGAGCACAAAGGGAAACCTACTGCCCTCTAAGTCTTGGGGCAAGAGGAGTATGGGGGTCCGGGGGAATAGACCTTAAACAAATATTTATACATCCACCTGGGAAATTGCAGTTCTGACAAGGAAGCTTGGGGAAGGCTTCCCCGAGGAATCTTTTTTTTTTTTTTTCTTTTTTTTTTTTTCTTTTTTGACAGGCAGAGTGGACAGTGAGAGAGAGAGACAGAGAGAAAGGTCTTCCTTTGCCGTTGGTTCACCCTCCAATGGCCGCCGCGGCCGGCGCACCGCGCTGATCCGATGGCAGGAGCCAGGTGCTTTTCCTGGTCTCCCATGGGGTGCAGGTCCCAAGCACCTGGGCCATCCTCCACTGCACTCCCTGGCCACAGCAGAGAGCTGGCCTGGAAGAGGGGCAACCGGGACAGAATCCGGCGCCCCAACCGGGACTAGAACCCAGAGTGCCGGCGCCGCTAGGCAGAGGATTAGCCTAGTGAGCCGCGGCGCCGGCCCGAGGAATCTTATTTTGAGCCTGTGTCTGAACAATGACGTGCTGTGTTGGTTATAAAAATTGTCCCAACTGGATGAGCAGAGACAGATTGTCCAGTTGCTCCTGACCTTAACTAACAGGCATTTTAGGTGCCAGACATGTGAGTAAGGCCAACCTGGACCAGCCAGACCACACCTGGCCTGCTAAGTGAGCAGTGGCTGATAAGCAAGCCCAGCTGAGAGCAGCCGGACCTGGCCCAAGTGGCTGACCCGCTCAGCTGGCCCTTGGATCTGGGACTTTGGTCAGCATCTGAGTTATTAGTCACAGCAAACTAGCTGACACAGATGAGAACAGGTTAACCAGAGAGTTTTAGAGACAGAGGCCTGCAGGTAGCAATCTTTGGGTGAGGTGGGACTGAAAGAAGACCTGGGCGGATGCATCCTAGCGTGGGGAAACCACGGGAGCTGGGTCTGGGTGGCTAGGGACAGGGCCATGTCGAGCTTGACAGACCATGTTAAAGACTCACTTCTTTATTCAAAGAGCAGTGGGAGGCCATGCAAGGGTCTCAGTCGGGAAGGACGTGTAGTGAGATCTGAGTTTTGAAATTCACGTGAAGCATGAAGCACAGACTCCCTGGGGCCAGAAGAGAAGCAGGGTGAATGCTGGGAGGCCATGGCCATAGACAAGCAGGAGGCAATAATACTGGCTGGGTGGTGGTAGTGCCCGGACCACAGTCTGCCCAACTCCGGAAGGCTCCTCTCTCCACTTAGTGATCATTTGCGAGAACGGCAATTTTTGAGTTGCTCATGGCATCTTCTTGTGTCCTGGGAGTGGAAAAAACCAGATAGACTCAAGAGTTAAGATAGGAAGTGGGGCCAGTGCTGTGGCATAGTAGGCTAAGCCTCTGCATGTGATGCCGGCATCGCATGTGGGCACTGGTTCAAGTCCCCGCTGCTCGTCTTCTGATCCAGCTCTCTTCTAGTGTTCCTGGGAAAGCAGCGGAGGACGGCCCCAGTGCCTGAACCCTTGCTACCCACATGGGAGACCTGGAAGAAGCTCCCGGCTCCTGGCTTCAGATCAACCCAGCTCCTGCCGTTGCAGATGGGAGACTTTTCATTGTCTATCCCTCTTCCTTTCAAAACTCTACCTTTCAAATAAATAAAATAAAACAAATAAATAAAAACAAAACAAAACAAAACAAAAAAGATAGGAAAGTCAGATTCTAGGTGTTGTGTGGGTGGGCAGGATATTGGGGAAGTCAGGTTTCAAGGTACACAGCAAGGGTGCCTGCCGGGCCTCTCTGGCTGGATGATACCAACAAGGGAGTGAGATCAAGCTGGGGAAGAATGGTTTCAAGTCTGGATTTAGACACGTTGACTGAGATTCCTGGGAAGAGAGCCATGTTGGCAGGTGGGCAGAGGGGCTGGAGCTCAGAAGAGAGGTCTGGGTGGAGACACATTTTTCATCCTCTGTGTATGTGAGGTACGAAGACCTGAAAGTGCTGTCTTGAAGGCAGACGATCACCAGGTTTGGGGTTCCTGGGTCAGTGCTCCTCATACTTGCAGGGAGAGTTCCTCAGCTCTCGGGACCTCTTTTTCTCAGCAATTAATTCCAAATGTGAGGCTCACACATCATCCTTCTTTCTCGCCAAATGGTGAGCTGTTCTCTCCTTTGGAAATTAAGGAAACCCCCCAAAACAGTAAAAATGCTTGCTTGCTTGCTTGCTTGCTTGCTTGGTTTTTGTTTGTTTGGTTTGGTGTCTCCTGCCTGAATGTCATTCATCTAAAAGGAATTCTGGGGTACACCAAAACAACCCCTTTTGTACTTTTTCTTACACTGTTATAAGCAAAATCTCGGGTGTGATCTTCCCTTGAGCTTCTGTCTCCAATCCAATAATGGAACCTCATGGTTGTACCTCTCTTGAGAATTCCCCAGTTCTTCATACCTAGCTATTTCTAAGTCTCATTTGCCCCTTTACCTCCAGTCTTTTTCTCCCCCAATCATTCTTTAGACAGCTGACAGACTGCTTTTTCTGTTTTGTTTTGTTTTGAGATTTATTTATTTATTTGAAAGTCAGACTTAGAGAGAGAGAGATCTTCCATCTGCTGGTTCACTCCCCAGATAGCTGCAATGGTCACAGTTGAGCCAATCAGAAGCCAGGGGCTTCTTCCAGGTCTTCCACGTGGGTAGCAGGGGCCAAAGCACTTGGGCCATCCCCTGTTGCTTTCCCAGGCCATTAGCAGGGAGCTGGACTGGAAGTGGAGCAGCCTGGAGGCAAACTGGCACCCATTCGGGATGCCAGCTTTGCAGGCAGTTGCTGTATCGGTTAGTTGACAACGCTGGCACCTGTAGTGCTTTTTCTAAAATGTTAATGTCACCATATCACTATCCTAAGGTAGTCTCAGAGTGAAGTACGGCTTTCAAAACCTTTTTTTCCGTTTGTTTTTGTTTCACAGCTTTGGATATTTCCACCCTTAGGTCTTTATATTATCAAAACACCGTGTGATGTTTCAAAGCTGCCTCTGCACACCCCTGCTCCTAGCCTTTCAGAATGACTCTCAGTCCCTCCCTATACCATGGAGTTGTAAGTGGGTTTTTAGGGGGAGAAAAGCATGCAAAACAGCCTGAGCTTGCTTTAGTAATTGGCTAAATCAAAGCACTGTGTAGTAGCTCTCAGCAGACACAAAAGCGTAGCTAGAAAGATTATGTTCAATAAACATCCAGGTTGCTGAGATTAAAAAAACAGCAAGTAAAATCGCTTTTGGTGGCTGCATTCACACTAAACTTCTAGGATCACATTGACTTCATGCTTATCAAAGTGGTGTACACATTTGGCTACTGCTGTATTTAATGGGTAATTGCATTTAAGCAGTAAGTTGAGAATCTTATTTGATGGTGATATAATTGCTCTCTAAAATATATTTATATTCTATACTCTAGTACCCAGTTCTTAGCTACAACTTTTAATTTTAGTCCATTTCTTGTCATAAAGTAGGGAAAATATTTTTACACAAACAGCCATTATCTATTTTTCTTGGAATTTTTTGCCTCCTTTGAAAAGAATGTTTTTTTTTTTTCACTTTGGAACATCTCGAGATTATTTGGCATTATTCATCTATTCTGTTCCAAATGGTTTAAAACTAATCGTCATTTCTCTCAGATGGTAAACAACAAAATCCCACTTTGGGTTTAGAAGGCAAGGCGAAGCATTTTTAGCTACTCTTTGAAGGTCTTCAGAAAGAATTTCTAGAACATTTAACACGTAGTAAAAATTTAAAAACAAAAAAATAAATCCAAGCCTGGATGGCAATTACCAGTAAATGCCGGATTCACTGCACAGCGGGTGAAGAACTGCGGGATACAACTCCCAGTGTCTTGATAATCCCCAGAAACTCCTTAACCACAGTGAATAAAACATAATGGCATAGTATCCAATGTGGCTTCACTAACCTGGATGGTATTTTATGTCTTTATTCCACATATAGTTATCTTTGAAGGTGGGTAACTATTATTGTAGATACATTGATAGTATTGAAACCATCTAAATATCCTTGCAAATCCTTGTCACCTTTAGCTCCAAAGTATGGGCCCCACAATGCTCATTTAAAAATCTAGGCTATTCTCTTTATGCCTACCTCTCAAAATGTTCCCTTTTCCTCCATGGTGTTTTTGAGTTGGCCAACTGTTGTGATTCAAATCAAGTCTGATTCGCTGCAAAAGAGTTAAAGCTCCCTAAGACCGAGGCTTCGTGAGGCACCTTCTGCCCGTGGCTGGGGACATTGTCTGGGTGTGTGTTGAACAGATCCACAGCTGTTCTCCCATTCCTCCAGCATTGGCTCATCACATTTCTTTTATAAGCCCGAAAACATCCAGTTCACAGACGGGGCCCTGCAATATCTCTGTATTTACTATTCAGAATATTTTATTTCAAAAACTCAAGCACTGGAATACGTGAATACAGGTGATCCCTGACTTCGGATGGCTGGGTTTACCATATTTTGGCTTCACAATGGTGCGGAAGTGATACTCATTCAGCAGAAACCAAACTTCTCAGTGCGAAATTCAGTCTCCTCCACGGCTGGCGGATGTCTGGTGATGCTGGGCACAAGCAGCAGCCACTGCTTCCAGTCAGTTCTGCAGCCTCCAGGAAGAACAACAGGTACTCTACAGTGAGCCGTGCTGTCAGTGTTTCTTGGCGACAGATACTTATTCAATAAGCCGCTGGAGACAGTTAACACTTTATTATACAATAGACCTTGCAGTAAGTGGTTTCGCCCGCAGTAGGCTAATGTAAGTGTTTTGAGCATATTTAATGGAGGCGCAGCTAAGCTGTGATGTTTGGTAGGTGACATGTATCCATGCACTTGAGTTAGATGTTTTCAGTTTATAATGACTTTGTCAGGATATAACCCAGCCTCCAGAACAGTGAGAAAATAAATTTCTAATCTTTTGAAGCGATCAAGCCTCCAGTATTTTGTTATAGCAGCACAAAACAAACCAGAACACACAGGAAAACGTCATTTTAAAATACAAAATATTTTTGGCTTTAAATATTCTGATTTCCAAACATATGATTCATCACCAGTTGACCTTTAAGGGCATCATTCAAGTAATTTCAAACAAGATTCACTGTTTTCACGGTTTCTGGATCTTGTCTAAGGCCAGAGTTAGCAAGCAGTGTACTGGTTAGGTGCACAGATGCTAGGCTGAGGCTGCCTTGGTTGAGCCTCAGTTCTGTACTTATTGGCTGTATGTCTTAGGCAGATCACTCAGTCTCCCTGTGCCTCAATGTCCTGGTTTTCAAAATGGGAGATAACCATAGTACAGGAATTTTAGCGTTCATTTTTCAGCACTTATCTTGAGGATCAAATGGAAAAAAAAAAGCAGACTAGCTCTTGGCATGTAGAGTCCCTATATAAGTATTGGTTTTATTTAAAACATAAAAATCTAAATAGCAAAGCTTTTAGAAACTTTTTGAGTTGTTGAAACTCTTTTGTACTTTAAAGGCAATTTTTAAAAATATTATCCATCTCTTGTTCTAAGGATTTCAAACCGTGAACAGGATCCATGCATAAATTGCATAATTTTCTAGTATGTTGATATTAGATATATAATAATTAACTTTAGAAGGAAAGAGATCTTCCACCTGCTGGTTCACTCCCCAGATGGCCACATCAGCCAGATGTGGGCTGAAGCCAGGAGCCAGGAGCTTCATTCTGGACTCCCACATGAGTGGAAGGGGCCCAAACACTTGAGTCATCTTCCACTACTCTTCCTAGTCACATTAGCAGGGAGTTGGATTAGAAGTGGAGCAGCTAGGATAGGAACTGGCACCCATGAGGGATGGTGGTGTCCCAGATGACAGTTTTATCCATTACATCACAACACTGGACCCAACATTTATCCTTAAAAAGAAGGAAACAGAAGCAGAGTTTACAATAAAAATTTAGATATCAGGGCCAGTATTGTGGCACGGCAGGTTAAACTACTGTCTCCAACCTGGCATCCCATATCAGAGTATTTGAGTCCCTGCTGCTTCACTTCTGATCCAGCTCTCTGCTAATGCACCTGAGAAAGCAATGTAAGATGGCTCAAGTACTTGGGCCCCTGCACCCCTGTGGGAGACCAGGATGGATGGAATTCCGGGCTCCTGGCTCTAACCTGGCACAGCCCTGGCCATTGTGGCTATTTGGGGGTTTAACTAGTGGATGGAAGATCTCTCTTTTTCTCTGTCTCTTCCTCTCTCTGTGTCACTCTACCTTACAAATAAATAAAGTAAATCTTTTAAAAACATTAGGTCTCTTAGAGAATCATTATCTGGACATTAATTTATTCTACAGGCCTTAAAACATTCTTTGAAAGTCTACAATATAAATGCCAGGTTTTGGGGAAATTATAATCAGAAACAAAACCAAATCTCTCCCCTAAGAGGATCAGTCTGGTAGAGACACAGGCATCAACCAATTCTGTAAAGAAAATCACTGGTGCACAGGACACTGGTCAGGGGACAGGGGAGGAGCAAGGGCCCACTCATTTCTAATGATGAAAACCTACTGCATTAGCATGGCCTGCTAAGGGTCTTGACATGCTGTCACAAGAAGTCCGCATGCAATCACTGTGTTGGTAATAGGCGCATCCTAGCAAAGAAAAATCCCCAAGGTGAAATAACAAGGCAGAATTGGCTGTGCTCCCATGTGTTCATCATTATGATGGCGCTAAAATCATCTACCCAGTGTAGTTCTGGTACATTACTAGCCAGAGATACAAGTTAAAAAGAATAAACCTGCGTAAAAATCCAAGGAAAACGAAGACCTTCCCACCAGGCATGAAAATAA
The DNA here is from genome assembly GCF_964237555.1 of Oryctolagus cuniculus. Classification (NCBI taxonomy): domain Eukaryota; kingdom Metazoa; phylum Chordata; class Mammalia; order Lagomorpha; family Leporidae; genus Oryctolagus; species Oryctolagus cuniculus. The sequence continues at coordinate 48,998,123 of NC_091444.1, forward strand.
TTTTTTTTTCAAATCAATGTTTTAGGAAAATTGGCCAGCTATTTAAGAACTAAAAGGATTCTCAGCCTCACACTAAATGGGAAATTGATTCCAGGTGCATTAAGGGGCAAACTGTAAAAATAAAATCGCAGAAAAGAAAATTTTATCTGCTATAGAGGGTCTTTTCAAGCATGACACAGAAGATGAAAGTCTTAAAGATAGATTTGAGTAATGAAAATAAAAACGTACATCAAAATGTGCCATGAATGAAATATAAAGAATGAAAAGACAGCAAGCAGTTTGTAACAGGTATTTCATAACAGGGCTTTTACAAATCATTAAGAAAGATAATCATCAAAGGCTTTTAAAAATAACATGTACATTAAAGCATAAATATATACCAATACTATAAAATACACAACAAAATGTTAACCATGGTTAATAATGCAGTGAGTTACAGGAATTTTTTGTTTGCTTAAGCTTTTATGTATGCTTCAATGAATATTTAATAAAAAATCTATAATAGTTAAAATACTAGAAGGAAATAGGCATTCTAATGAAATGCTGGTGACAGCATCAGTGGGCATTTTATCTGAAGGGAAACGTTGCCCTCCTTATCGGAAGCTGTACTTCACATAGTTCTTAAATGACTCATTTTCTTTCTAGCAGTTTAAGGAAATAATGAGGGTCCTGTAGAAAGAGTAAGAGCACCCTTGACATTGCGTGTGGTTCTTGGCGGGAGAGGACTGGATGTATTTTCACTGCATTTTGGGGAGAAGGTCACATCATCGGAAAAGCACAGACTTTCTCAGGCAAAGTGAAGCATGGGGGTGCATTCTGTTTTCCGCTCCCCCTTTCTGCATTTTCGCCTGCTACTTACAATTTCCTAAATCTGTTTCCTGTAACATGTGTCATCGAAGATGAAGTCCTACAAAAATATAGACAATCGGGGCGCAACCACACAACTTTCTCTCAAGTGTCTGAAGCCGTCTCTACCACCTGAACAGTTTCCTGTCTGGTGACTCAATCTTTTGCCAATCTAGTCGAGAAGAACTGTTTAGTGGTTCAGAATTGGACAATTCTATGTGGGAAAACGTGTGTTTGGCATTTTGGTGGTTGTTGCTATGGCACGTAATAGAAATAACCTTTGTTAAACCACACATTGAGTCAGATCTCAGCTCAGGTCATAAGGAATAGTGAGGGCATATTTTAGTTCTTTTGACAGTTATCTACTAATAGTTTAAAGGTTTTGGTGTTGATTGAACTGTATGGTGCGTGACGAAAGCTGCAACTTTCAATTTCAGCGCTGTGTTAACCATATTTGCTTTTTGAGCACCTGTGACCATTAGTATAAAAATGTTGATATTGTAACTGTAACAAAATATGACAAAATGGCCTTAAATCTTAATGAGTGGGTAAGTTAGGTGGTAAAGTATATAGATTCAGAACAAATCCAATGATATCTACCTATGTAGATACCTATACCTGCATGCACACATGTATTTATATATACATACATTCATACACGTACATAAATCTATATATGTTGTAGGTATGCACACACACACACATATATACCTCCTTTCTTCAATATTGAGTAATTTTTGGAAAATTGTAGGTCTTGTTTTCATGATTTCCAAATCGGATTTTTAGAAGATCAAAGGGCCATAGAAACACTGCAGTTCGAGTGATCTCCCAAGCGAGTGCCTGTCAATTCTTAGCAGGCATTAAACTTTCCAGTTACTTTCTGTGTGTCCTTCCCCTACTCCGCACTGACTGCTTCCGCAGAGCAGAAACACCAGAAGGGCAAGGTGGTTCAAAGAAGGACGCTTTCCATCTCTTGATTTGATTTTTATAAGCATGAGCTTAATAACTGAGAAAAAGCTGTTCATCACCATTTTAGGGGTGGAATTTTAGACATTTCACCAACAAAAACAGTTCCTGACTTAAAAATACCAGATGATTATAGATGCTCATCTCTTAACTGCTGGGGTCTCCACTCTTCCCCTAGAAAAACCGTCGTGCTGTGGAGGAGGGGTCAGGAGGACCAGGAGTTCCCTTGGATTCAGAAAAGGAGGAAGGGAAGAAAATGTGCAGACACAGGTACAGGACTCCGACTCCAGCAAATCTGCTCTCTCCGTACTCTTTGCTATCTCTCAAACTAGAGCTTTTTTTTTTTTTTTTCCAAATTTTGATTTTGATTTTACTTTCCCCAACATCCTAGTAGGTACAAAGCTCTTTTTCTCCTTCACCTCTCCCCCCTCCCTCCCCCCCCAGCCCCCACCTCTCCCTTTGCAGGATGTTATTAGGAAATGCAAATGTCTTTGGGATGTGCAAGGATTATCAGTCATTCACATCTTAGTATAAATGGCTCAACAAGGCAGATTTTTCTGAAAGCATCTAAGAGAAATAATGCCAGTCTGGCTGGGGTTGGGGAAGAATTTTGAGATGTGAAGCCACTGAAAGGAGTGGGAGTGCTGGGACTGCAAAGCAGCGGCCAGGCTTTGTCAGGGGTGGAGAGGATTGGAGGAGAGGACACCGCACACGAGGATGCAGGGTTGGAAGAGCCGGACAGAGAGGGAGGGAGGGTGGGGCCAGCAGTCAGCTGCTTACTTTGACGATTCGTCTCTATCTGGCTGCGTCTCAAGGCTTTCATTTTTAGCTTAAAAGAAAAAACAATGATCCATTCAAACGTCCAGTTCTTTTCCCCCAGGCAGGCAAACTGCCACTTACTCCGACATTGCAGGCTGGGAGAGGCGCAGACCAGTCCTCATGTGCCGTGCATGGCAGACTGAGCACAGCACAAGTGGGAAGGGTCCTCCAGCCCTTGATGTGGGAGCCAGGTCCCAGGGAGCACTGGAGTTGGCAGAGCAAACTGGCGGCAGAACCAGGGACGGAAACTGCCTTGCTGGGTCTGTAACATTCACTGGGAAACATTGTGGATAAAAATAAGGGATGCCAAGTCACGACAATGTGCAAAAGTGAATATCTCCATTGCTGGTGTCGCTCCCCCAGGAGAGGGGTTCACACTAGCTTCTCTGCAGAGCTTCCCCGGCACGTGCACAGCACCTGGTGAGCTGGTCCCACTGTGGTTCCTGTGGTGGCTGTCCTGCTGCTTCACCTGTCTCCTGCGCTGTCCTCCCAACTTCTCATTTTCTTGGGGAAGGACGTCACAGTGACAGTCAAGTTCCTGCTTTATTTATTTATTTTTTTAATTTGACAGGTAGAGTTAGACAGTGAGAGAGAGAGACAGAGACAGAGACAGAGAGAAAGGTCTTCCTTCCCTTGGTTCACCCCCCAAACGGCCGCTACAGCCGGCGCTGCGCTGATCTGAAGCCAGGAGCCAGGTGCTTCTCCTGGTCTCCCGTGTGGGTGCAGGGCCCAAGCACTTGGGCCATCCTCCACTGCCTTCCCGGGCCACAGCGGAGAGCTGGACTGGAAGAGGAGCAACCGGGACTAGAACCCAGCGCCCATATGGGATGCCGACGCCACAGGCGGAGGATTAACCAAGTGAGCCACGGCGCCGCCGCCCCCCCCCCCCCCTTTTGTTTAAGATCGGTTTATTTGTTTGCCAAGTGGAACAACAGAGAGAAAGATAAAGAGTGGTCTTTCATCTGCCAGTTCACTCCCAGACAGGGTTGGGCCAGGCTGAAGCCAGGAGCCAGGAACTTGATCTGGGTCTTCCATAAGGGTAGTCCTTAAGCCATCATCTACTGCTTTCCCAGGTGCATTAGCAGGGAGTTGGATCATAAAGTGGAGCAGGTGGGACTAGAACCGGTCCTCTGATATGGGATGTAGGCAGTGTGAGCAGAGACTTAACCCTCTGGGCCACAATGCCAGCCCTGAGTTCCTATTCTTTTTTTAAAAGCACAATTTATCTTTCCTTTCCTTTTATTTTATTTTATTTATTTGAGAGTCAGGGTTACACAGAGAGAGAAAGAGAGGGATTCCACCTGCTGGTTCACTCCCCAAATGGCTGCAATGCCAAGGGACTGAAGCCAGGAGCCAGGAGCTTCTTTGGGGTCTCCCACATGGGTACAGGAGCCCAAGTACTTGGACCATCCTCTGCTGCTTTCCCAGGCACACCAATAGCGAGCAGTTGAGACTCGAACCTATGCTCATATGGGATGCTGATGTCTGAGGCAATGGCTTTACCCGCTATGCCACAGCACTGGCTTCCCTGAGTTCCTATTCTTATAACTTCCTCCTGTACCCAGAGGCTGCCTGGCCCTGTGCCCTGCAGCCTGGCTGTGGGTGAAAATGAAATTAGCTATGGAATTTGCACTCACAGCAGGTTCTATTCCCACAGGCCTTTGAGGGGTGGAACACTGTCACTGGTTCACATACCAACAACAGCTTTGTTATGTGGTTCCCTTCAGATGCAGTTGCCTTAAGATGGACCTAGGTTCCAAGGCCGCAGGCGCCTTTGACATGGATCTGTCCATTCCTCACTTATGTCATCACATTGGTCAAGCCTCAGATAGTTTGTGTTTGTAGGTATCTGAAAAATCCTTCATGTACATGCATAAACATCTTCATATTTAAATGCACTCCAGACTGAATAATATGGAGTGAGACTTATTAACCCAGATAAACTTAACAGGTGGTCAGCCCTTCAGCCTCTGAAAGATTGTGTCAATGAGTGACTTCAGAACCACCAAGGGCTCCAACAATGCAAGCAAAAGCGAAAACCCATAATTTCAGATGATGCATGCATCACTTAAACGATTGCCCTCCCCCCAAGTTAGTCATTTTTTAAAGATTTATTTATTTGAAAGGCAGAGTTACAGAGAGGCAGAGGCCAATGCAAAGGCTGAGAGGGAGGGAGGGAGGGAGGAAGGGAGAGAGAGAGAGAGAGAGAGAAGTCTTCTATCCACTGGTTCACTCCCCAGATGGCTGCAATGACCAGAGCTGAGCCTATCCAAAGCCAGGAGCCAGGAGCTTCTTCCGGGTCTCCCATGTGGGTGCAGGGGCCCAAGGAGTTGGGTCATCTTGTACTGCTTTCCTAGGCCCATAGCAGAGACCTGGATTGGAAGTGGAGCAGCTGGGACTCAAACCAGCACCCATACGGGATGCCGGCACTGCAGGAGACAGCGTTACCCACTATGCCATGGCGCCGGCCCCAAGTTAGTCATTTTTATTTCAGTCCTATTTGGATGCATTTCCCCACTGATTTGTTCAATTTTTGGCTTAAAAAACTTAAATTGATAGGATCTTCTTACATCAGGTCCCTTTCTATGCTCTGGATTGATTTGCGACCACAATGGAGGAAGAGGCAGGCCATAGAGAGAACAGAACTGTTATGTTAGAGCATGATGCCTTGTGTTGCCGAAAATCCTGAACTTTAGAATGCACAGAGAAGCTCCGTTCAGCCCCAGAGGTCCCTGAAGATCTATTTTGTGATTTCCTTGAGTCTCAGTTTCCCAATCTGTGTACTGGAGTTGTGGATGGCATACGATAGGTACGTAACACAGGGCCTTCCCTCTGCTGTTCATGGCACCCAAGAGACACCCAACAGATAACAATTCTCCTCCTTTCCCTTGCATGAGGCAGACTGCAGGACTTGGTTGGATTTGATGATGTAACGGTAGCCTGGAGGACTGCTCTCCCTTTCCCGTTTGTCACGTTTACCTGTGGGCAGCTCTGAAGCCAGTCCAGCCTTCACCCAGCACCGCGTTCTCCTTCACTCAGCCCCGTTCGCCATCTCCTTGCTTGTACTCCGGTTACCGTCTCTCTCCCCACCACCTGTTCCATTGTCCGCAGGCAGAGTCAACCCACAGCAGTCTCACTTTGAGAGGAAAAAAAAAAAGGCTATCAAAGTGGGGAATACATACAATAACTTTAAAGCGTGACAATAAATGACACAACTTCATCTCGGATTTTGCCCTAGGGAAAGGTTGACATGAAATGTTTGAAGAAACATGAAACAGATCCTAAAGACAGATGATTTTTCATAGTGAAATGCAATGTTTTCAAGCTTCAAAGCAAGGGTTCTTTTTGTCATCTGCTTGAGAGGTTATTTTCGACAGGATTTAACTTATTAAATTGTTCCACTGCTCTTTAAAAGGGTCTGGGCATATGAGCATGCTCATGACACATGATGAATGGTAGTTCTTAATTGAAATTTTTAAAATCTCCAGGTGGCAAAGCATAGGAATGACATGCGCTGTTTCGTAAAAGCTTCGAAAAGGAGTACCTTCTATCCCACCAAGTTCATGCTCAAAAAGCTGTAATAGGATGAACTGCAAGATAAGCTAGGGGAGGATATGCCTTCTGGATCAACATTAAAAATGTTTAAAGATTTATTTATTTGAAAGGTAGAGTGACACGAGATGGGGAGAAAAAGAGAGAGAGCGCGAGCGAACGAAAGAGCAAAAGTACTCCTATCCACTACTTCACACCTCAAATGGCCGCCAAAGTCTTGGCTAGGCCAGACTAAAGCTAGGAGCCAGGAACTCTAACGTGGGTGGAAGGAACCCAAGTACTCAGACCGTCAGCATTAGTGGGGCCAGATGCATTAGTTGGATGCTGGATCAGAAAGGCAGAGTAGCCAGGAGTCAAAGCAGTCACTTGCGTGTGTGCAGGTGTCCACACAGCAGGTTCCCCTGTGTGCCACAACGCCTGGCCCCTAGATGGGTATTCAAGTGCCCCTTGCAGCTGTGATTCTTCAGACTCTTCATACTCTTTCTCTAATTTGGACATTATTCTTTGTTATTTCATTGTGAACCCTAACATATTATGCCAATAAAAACAGTGAGTATATCTATACAATTATCAATCTTCATACTAATAGAAAAAACTATTTTTTGTTTTGGCGACAAAAGCATTGCTCCATTTTCAGACTCTCTTACAATTTTCAGATTCCCAGGGGCCAATGCTGTGTCACAGCAGGTCAAACCACTGCTTGTGACACAGGCACCCCACAGCGGAGTGCTGATTCAAGTCCCAGACGCTCTGCTTCTGGTTGTGCTTCCTGCTCATTCACCTGGGAAACAGTACATGATGACTGCAGTACCTGGGCCCCTGCCACCTGTGTGGGGACCAGAGGGCAGTTCTTTGCTCTTGGCTTTGGCCTGGCCCACCTCTGAGTGTTGCAGGCATTTGTGGAGTGAACCAGTGCATGGAAGAGCAAGCTCTTGCTCTCTCTCTCAAATAAATAAATTAATTAATCTTAAAAAAAAATTTCCCCAGGCCGGCGTTGTGGTAGAGCCAGTTAAGCCTCTGCCTGTGATGCTAGCATCCTGTATCAATGTCAGTTTGAATCCTGGCTACACCACTTCTGATCCAGCTCCCTGCTAATGTGCATGGGAAAGCAGAAGATGGCCCGAGTACTTAGTCCCCTGCCACCTCTGTGGGAGACCTGAATGGAGTTCCAGGCTCCTGGCTTTGGTCTGGACCAGCCCTGGCTTTGTGGCCATTTAGAGACTGAACCAGCAGATGGAAGATCTGTGTGTGTGTGTGTGTTGTGTGTGTGTGTGTCTCTATTCTCAAACTGCTTTTCAAATAAATAATCTTTATATTAAGAAAAGATTTCCATAAAATTATTTCATTCAGAAGAAATTTAATTGTGATATAAACGGAAGGATTTTGCTAGTGCTCTGTGAGCCATATTATAGTTGCTTTAAAGTTTCATTTAATGAAATATAATTATTATCAAAACTTAAAGTAGAACTTTGAAAGGATGAAGAATTTCTGAGAAATGTAAGTGCAGAGCCACATTTTCGTGACCACTAATCCAGTGACCGTCATTTCCTGCCACTGCTGGTTCTCACTTCACACCAGCTGCGTTGCGTTTGTGTTATGTTGTGGAACTACTAGAGAAAGCTGTTCTTTCTGAGAGTCGACAGTAGCACGTGTGGTAAAATGTGAACAGCCGCTACCTACCCTATCCTCTCACAATTCTGAACTTGTATACAACACGGGAAAGGGGGACACGCAGCAGGAGGGGAGGGCACCAACACTGAACGAGGACCTCTTTGGAGCTGGATGCCTCGTTTAATTCTCATAATTTGCAAAGACACTCTCGCCTCTTTTTACACGAGAGGAAAGCACGCAAGTATACACTGTCAACAAGGAGAACAAGGGCAGCAGGACTGGAAGGTGACCCCTGGTCACACACATCTGTGTCCTTGGTGTGACACCCCCAGCAATTTCTTTTTTTTTTTTTTTTTTTTTTTTTGACAGGCAGAGTGGATAGTGAGAGAGACAGAGAGAAAGGTTTTCCTTTCGCCGTTGGTTCACCCTCCAATGGCCACCGCGGCCGGCGCACCGCGCTGATCTGAAGGCAGGAGCCAGGTACTTCTCCTGGTCTCCCATGGGGTGCAGGGCCCAAGCACTCCCTGGCCACAGCAGAGGGCTGGCCTGGAAGAGGGGCAACCAGAACAGAATCCGGCGCCCCGACCGGGACTAGAACCCGGTGTGCCGGCGCTGCAAGGCGGAGGATTAGCCTAGTGAGCCGTGGCGCCGGCCCACCCCCAGCAATTTCCATCGTTGCATATCCCCTCCTCTGTCACCCACACTGACTTGCTTGCTTGATCTCTCTGTTTCCTTGTCCCTTTAAAAAAGAATGTGCTAAAGTATTTTAAAGTCAAGGCTAGGTGTATTGTTTGGCCCCCATTAAAGTCAGTATCCATCTCTAAAAAGAAAAGAAAAAAGGGTGTGAAAAAATAAAAATACCATTGTCATACCTGATAAATTCATGATAATTCAAGTATCACATGAGTTAGCTGACCATCTCCCACGCAGCTTTAGAGCTATCTTCTCCCCATTTTTCAAACTGAATTATGTACACATGTCTCAGACGACTGGCCGGCTCCCATGAGTCCTGGGAGCGGTGCCGGGCGGAGGGCGGAGAGTGGAGGGCCTCGGACTCAGTGGCTGGCAGACACTGTCCAGGGGTGAGACAATGTTCCCAGAGGCCACCAATTAAAGGGAAAAAATGGCTGACAATGGGAATGTTTCTTGTTATGAATTTGACAGCTGGAAGTACTTTAAAACCAGTAACATCAAATGGTACTGTCATATGATGAAAAATCCCATCACGCGGTCTGCCTGCAACCAGCAGTCTGGAGCCAGACGTTTACTCAGTCCGTCTTTCTGCACCTCGATCTTCCCCTCTGTAAAATGACATAACAGGGTCCGGCACTGTGGTGCAGCGGGTTAACGCCCTGGCCTGAAGCGCCGGCATCCCATATGGGCACTGGTTTGAGACTCAGCTGCTCCACTTCAACCCAGCTCTCTGCTGTGGCCTGGGAAAGCAGTGGAGGATGGCCCAAGTACTTCAGCCCCTTCACCCATATGGGAGATCCAGAAGCTCCTGGCTCCTGGCTTCAGATAGGCGCAGCTTTGGCTGTTGCACCCAACTGGGGAGTGAACCAGCGGATGGAAGACCTCTCTCTCTCTCTCTCTCTCTCTCTCTCTCTCTCGGCCTCTCCTCTCTCTGTGTAACTCTGACTTTCAAATAAAATAAATAAATCTTAAAAATAAATAAATAAAATGGCATAACAACAGTTCTGCCCATTACAGGTGCCTGCCAGTAGGCATGTACATACCAGACACATTGGCTCATAACACGGACTTAACAAATTGCAGTTAATTGTTAGCTTCTTTTTTTAATTAATTAATTTATTTGAGAGGTAGGGTTACAGACAGTGAGAGACAGAGAGAAAAGGTCTTCCTTCTGTTGGTTCACTCCCCAAATGGCCGCAACGGTCGGAGCTGCACCGATCCGGAGCCAGGAGCTAGGGGCCTCTTCCTGGTCTCCCACATGGGTGCAGGGGCCCAAGGACTCAGGCCATCTTCCATTGCTTTCCCAGGCCATAGCAGAGAACTGGACTGGAAGAGGAGCAGCCGGGACTCGAACCCGGCACCCACATGAGATGCTGGCGCCACAAGTAGAGGATTAACCTACTGCCACAGCACCAGCCCCAATTGTTAGCTTCTAAACTTTCTAGACAGTATGGTCAAAGAACATAAACAAACCCACTCTGTCTTCTGGGCTTGGTTTTCACAGGAACTGGGGCGGTTGTTGGGAATGCCATTTCTATCTCTCCAGATCAGATGGTGTGTTAGAGTAGTTGAAATTCATGTTACTCCTTGGGGATGCATCTGAAGAAAGGGTGATTAAGTGTGGACAGGATGATTCCTTTCTTGTTTCGTAGACGCTTGGGTGACAAAGAAATCTTCCAAAGTATTTCTCCCAAGTTGACGTGTTGGTTATATTTTCTAAGATATTCCATGACATCCTCCTAAGTTTCCTAAGTATTATGGAGTTGGTGACACAAATTCAGTTGTACAGATTGAAAACCCAAGGCCTAAAATAATTATGTAAGTCGCTTAGTGCAATAATAGCTGGAATTTCTGGGGTTTAGCCTCCCGGGTACCTTATGTTTGTCTTAACTCATATGCTCCTCAAAGCAATCCGGGGAGGTTGATGTGATTTCAGCCCCATTTTAAAGACAAGAAAACTGAGGCACAGGAGAGTTAAGAAACTCCACCAGAGTCACCTGGGTGCCAGGATCCCTGCTAGGCAGTCCAGCTGCAGTGTGTGTGTGTGTGTGTGTGTGTGTGTGTGTGTTTCAAGATTTATTGATTTGAAAAGCAGAGATACAGAAAGAAAGAGACCTTCCATCTGCCAGTTTACTCCCCAAATGGCTGCAATGAAGCCAGGAGCCTGAACTCCATCCAGGTCTGGGAAAGCAGCAGAGGATGGACCAAGTGCTTGGGCCCCTGCACCCACATGGGAGACCCGGATGAAGCTCCTGGCTCCTGGCTTCAGCCTGGCTCAGCCCTGGTCATTGGGGCCATTTGGGGAATGAACCAGGGGATGGAAGACCTCTCTCTGTGTCTCTTCTTCTCTCTCTGTAACTCTGCCTTTAAAATAAATAAATAAATAAATAAATCTTAAAAAAAAGGGGGGGGGGGACAGCCAGGGCTTGACCTGCAGCTCATATGGGATGCCAGTGTCACAGGTGGTGGCTTAACCTGCTGATCCACTGTGCCAGTCCTGAGTATGTGACTTTTCTTGGGACAAGGCTCAGCATGAATTATTCTCACAGGGATCTGCTCTCATCGTTCATTTAAATGAGGTATCCTTTCCCACGGTTATGAGACTTTTAATTATTTGCATCTCTCTCTCTCACTTCACTCCTACTTTTTTTTTTTAAGAAAAAAAAAATAAGAACGAGACTTTCATTTTATTCATCTCTGTTGCTTTCCCCCTTCCCAGAGTGTCGCCGTGGCCAACAGTGAGAGCGTCGGAAGATTCCTAAAGCAGAAGGCTCCTGTGATCAGGGACCAGCTCTTCACCACGGGCTGGAATTTGGGGGTGCTCGGGGGAGTTAGTGGCCGTCCTCCAGCACCTGTGAGCTACCACATCTGGTCTCTTCTCTCTCTCTCTCTCTCACCCCTCTGAGCAGGGATGCAAGCCGGAGGCAGTGTCCACCCTGCCTCCCACAGAGGCCTGTGAGGTACCTCTGTGTTGCTTCACAAAGCCCTCTTTGTTTGATCTTTTCATCTCCCCATTGTTTCTATCTCCACTGAGAGAGAGGGAGGAGGGCAGAGCAGAAATGGCAACCACATCCTTCAGAGGGTGAGAGCTGGGAGAGCCAGGGCACCCACTCAGCCTCCCTGCGCTTGCCCGCAAAATGCCCCTGCCGCAGGCTTCCCTCTCCTGTGCTGTCTCAGCTGATTGAGTGTGTGCATATCAATTACTTGGGTATCTGGGGAAAAAGGTTTGTCCATTTGGGATTCATTTTGGCCACTTAAAGCTGTAATTTTTTTGGTCTAACCATATCCATAAAACCCGGGTTTTGATTGAGGACAGTGTAAAAAGAAAATGGAATTCTTACACATTCTTACTTTGTGGTCATCAGAAGCTTAGAGATGAGATGAGCCAGAAAGGTGTACCCGGTGGGTACAGCAGCTGCTTGAACTTCACCCCAAACGCCACGCGGACCAGGAAGAGCCCCACTTCCTCTCCAGGTACCAGAGTTACTTTAGCAGTTTGGCTTTAAGGCGTGCCGCTTGACCTTCTGGCGAGGAAGGGATGGAAGAGGGGATGGAGGGGGAAGGCCAGAGAGGCCCTGTGGCCAAGTTACCCAGGTGAGGGGCTCACTAGGGCCTCGGTGGGCAGGATACAGCCCTGAGGGCAAGTTCCACAGGCGCTCAGGAGAACATGGTAGTCAACTGGACATGATGGCCTGGGAAAGGAAAGCAGAAGAAATGGCGGCAAAGGAACTAACGGGGTTGGCGCTGTGGCGTAGCAGATAAAGCCGCAGCCTGCAGTGCCGGCATCCCACATGGACGCCAGTTCGAGTCCCAGCTGCTCCACTTCCGACCCAACCTGAGGAAGTCCAAGGTTTAGTCAGCGATCCCAGAGGGAGGGATCCGTGGGATCAGATATCCAGTGAAGCCATAAAAGCGCCAAGAGGGGGAACCCTGGCTATCTGACTGCTTTGCCAAACACTTGCATTCACCTTGGACTGTCTCCAAGATGGCTGTCAACTCACAGGTGTGTGAAACCTACAAGTCTGCAAGGAGCTTCTAAAAGGACCCCACCCCCCAACACACACACACAACAAGCTCCTACAAAAGAAACGGAATTGAGAGTTCTACGCAAAAGGAAATTAGGGGATGTCCAGCCTGCTCAAGACCAACCCATGTTCATATAACACATGCTGCACACATGCATGAGGGGACTGCACAGTGTTCATGGGAAAACTGGAATTGCAAGCTAAGCTTATTTTGGTGCAAAAAGTTTTGCAAGCCACCCTTGGTTTCCTCATCCTGTGTGTTTTCCATGGACTTGTTGAAGCCCCCGCATATGGAAAGAGGGTGTAGATTTTGTAGTTAACAGCTAGAAAACAATGCTTGTGCGTCACCTGGTGCTGGATGCGGGGGTTCTCACATCCAGGGGTCTTGGATGCACATGATCTTTCTTTCTCTGACACGTTTATGTCAATCCTAACATGTTCCCCGTCGGTCCCACGTGAAAGCAGAAACCGAAGCTGTTGCTTTCAGAAGGGGGAGTTCGGGGTAGTTTTGATGTAAAGTCCTGTTTTCCTCCTAGTCCAGTTCCGTGGGAGACTACACATCCACTTAGACGTCTCCAGAAATGGCTTCAACTCTCACTCAGAATGATGCTTCTTCAACTATGTCAACCAAATAAAAACATGATATATGCTCATATTTTCTCAGCACAACCTCTAGGCTACTAGCTAGAACTGCTACCAATCGGTGAGCGAATAAACACCATGTTCAAAGGAGAACCTGATGCCAGTTGCATGCTGTATCTGAAACATGAATGTCTCCTAGACCAACATGACGAGTGTCTCTAGGGCAAGGATATAAATAACCTGGGTTTACTTTTCAACTTATAAAAGAAATGGCAAGCGTAACGAGCTTTGAGCGGTTTCATAAATACTGTGTCTGAAAATAGCTCTAGAGTATTTGGAACTCATTTATGAAATGCTTACATGTTGTTCCAGTAATGTACATGTTTTGTCACAGCTTAGCGGCTTGCAAAGTAGACAGTCACCGCTGAGGTTAAGGAGAAGTGGCCAATTTGCATAGGCACGCGGTGAGGTCTAGTCCTGACAGCTCCTTGCTTTTGCATACAGGTGACCCAGGCCGCAAAGAGCAAAAGGCAGTGTATGGTGTCACAGACAAGAACCCCTCAAATTCCCACTTTGGTTACGCATTGTTTGCTGCTTGCATTTGAAGGTCAAATTGTTGTCTCTACTTCCTTTTCTTTTGTTCTGAATCTATCCTCAGAAGACAGGCTAAGTGTGCACCCAAAGAGGAAGCCCATCCTGGCAGCCCAGGCCACCGCAGTCCCTGGGTTGTGTAGCAAACCCGGCTTCAGCCTCAGCCAACAGGTGAATGGTAAGTCCTGCTTTCTAGGTGGACGGCCAGGGCAGAGGCGGTAAACATTTTTGAAATATTTGACTCCTCCTTGAAGTCAACTTTTGTGTGCAGCAAGGCATTTTGTGGCTATTTAACTAAATCTCTCATGTAGCCACTTTAGCTCCTGTAAAAATCCTTCCATTTTTAAATGTACTGTTTTTAGTTTTGATTCTCTAGCAGCTGCTGTCTTGCTAAAATAAGCAGAATTAATATTTAAATGCTTTTGAGTTGCATCGTAAAATGGTGGATGTTTGTAACTCAGAAAGTTATCAGGACCTCTGAGTGCTTAGTCTAACCTAATAGTGCCTGGCAGTCTGCCAGAATCTGCAGGGTGGGCGCGCCGATTGGTAGCGGAGCTTGTGGGGAGGAAGTCCTTTCCCACTTCCTGTTCAAGGTGAGGGCACACAAATGCCCGCGTTTACCTGCACTAAGAACTGGCAGCCTGCACAGTGCAGGGCCCTAGTGGGAGCTGGTTTGAAATCCAGGATGCTGACCCCTCTAGGAGGCAGAAAGGGATGAGTTCGAGGCTGCAACCAACACATTAAGGGACACATCTGCCGAGACCAAACACTTGTGCATAGAGCTGGTTGCACAGCAGATCGCAACTTAAGGTGTTTGTAAAAAATGACTTCCTTTCCCATTGCCGAAGATGTTTGTAATGCTTCATCACCGAGACACACAAGGGAACCATGGGTGAAATCTATTCTTTTTTTTTTTTTTTTTTTTTTGACAGGCAGAGTTAGTGAGAGAGAGAGAGACAGAGAGAAAGGTCTTCCTTCCGTTGGTTCACCACCCAAATGGCCACTACGGCCAGCACGCTGCGCCGATGTGAAGCCAGGAGCCAGGCGCTTCCTCCTGGTCTCCCACGTGGGCGCAGGGCCCAAGCACTTGGGCCATCCTCCACTGCCTTCCCAGGCCACAACAGAGGGCTGGCCTGGAAGAGGGGCAACCAGGACAGAATCCGGCGCCCCAACTGGGACTAGAACCTGGGGTGCCGGCACCGCAGGCGGAGGATTAGCCTAGTGAGCTGCGGCGCTGGCCAGGTGAAATCTGTTCTATGAGGTGCCCAGGTGCCCGTCTTCCCTGGGCATGCCTCCTAGCTTCTGGTCTCCGCTGCATGGAAGCATCCTTCCCCTATGCTCTGGGTGGGGGCTTCTTCCATGCTTTCAGTTGGAAGTACCTGCATACTTGAGTCGCTATGTTTTTGGAGGTTTCTGTCTGAGTTTCAGGTTTAGAACCAGGCTGTTATGAGCCTTTGTTCTGGTTCCATTTCCTTGGGTTTAATATTGGGCTCTTCCTTCTACTAATTGCATCACCCCATTGTATTCAACTTCTTGAAGCCTCAGCTTAGCCATCTGTAAAATGGGGCTTGTCACGTTTCTTTCTCACACGGTTGGGTGAGATGGCATGGAAAGCACTTAGCAGGTGTGCCGGGCACATCGGAAGCACACAGTCAAGGTTGGCTATTATTAAGTCATGTGTCCTTTTGATAAGAACGGCATGTTAACTCTGTCAAGAGGCTAAACACCCGTGAAATCAGGTTATCCCACATACCGGACACCTGCCTTTGGTGACTCAAGCTGCCAGAGTGTTTAAGAGATGGCAGCTGTGTTGGTTGGAAGCTCTTTTCTCCTCGGCGTCTTCTCAGGGAGCAGAGTCAGGGGGTGGTATGGTGCTGAGGAACGCCAGGACAAGCTTTGTTGCCCCTTTGCAGGGGCCGTGCAGACACGCATGTCGCAGTTCCTAGAATTGCGGTGACAAGTCCCAGAAGTTAATGGGCAGGGAGGATTTTCTCAGGCCAGGCCCTACCCAGATCTGCCTTGGAAAGAAAGCCAAGCAGTTCCTATTTTCGGCACCGTGTGCTGAGAAAAGCGGGCCAAACCACTTGCTTCAAGAAACTTTCAGGGACTTTAAACAAGTTTTTGTGTGTGTGTGTGTGTGTGTGTGTGTTTTAAGGGGAATAATCATTTTAAAAGGAAATAGACTGGAGGGCCTTCCAGTCTCACTGTGTTAGGATACACAATTGTCTGTCGTGTCTTTATTCCTAACGTCGCTCTCCGAATTGTTCTAGTTTGTGCCCCAGGATATATAAGCAGCACAGGGGCGGGCATTAGGTGGTAAGGATGCTGCTTGGACACCTGGATTCCATATCGGAGTGCCTGGGTTCGAGGCCCGAGTGTGTCCCAATTCCAGCTTCCTGCTACTGCACCACCCTGGGAGACAGCTCAAGTGGCTGGGTCCCTGCCACCCACATGAGTGACCTGGGTGGAGTTCCTGGCTCCCAGCTTCGGCTTGGCCCGGCCTCAGCTGTTGGACATTTGTGGAATGAGCTATGTATGGGAGAACTGTCTGTCTGTCTGTCTCTCTCTTCCTCTGCTTATCAAATACATTAAAAAGTTAAAAATTAAAAAATAAACACAAAGTACCAACAGGAGAGCACTGAGGGTTCCTGCCTCTCTGCCGTGGCCCGGGAACTGATACACTGCAGTGCCTGGGTGGTGTCATCGCTGGGTGAGGCCAGGCACTGGACAGAGGGAGGAAGCTGTACTGTCGGTTGGTGGAGGAGCAAGCACACACTGTGCTCCTGGAGCCTCTTCTCCCAGCTGGGCTTGGGCCCTGTCCTCATGGCTGGGCTCACTGTCACACCTCTCCCTCAGGCTCAGCTCTCAAGATCACAGATCAGCTGCAGGTTCTCCTGGAAGGCAGCGCTGCTTCTGAGAACCGTGGCTGCCTTCTCACCTGGCTGTGTGCGGCAGCCAACTGCGCTCGACCTGTAGCACGCTCTCTGTCTGCCCGCTTCTTCCCTACCCTCAACCCTCTCCCTCTTGGGTTAAAAGCTCACATTTTTTAATCTCAAAAATTGAATATTTTTCCATATCTCTGATTTTGCTTCACATTCTTCTGATAATTTGATTTAACAGTTTATTTATTTATCTTTATTTACTTGAAAGGAGAGAGAGAGAGAGAGAGAGAGAGAGAGATCTTCTACCTGTTGGTTCATTCCCCAAATGCTCACAACAGCCAATGCTGAGGCAGGCTGGGGGCAGGAGCCTGGAACTCTATCCGGGTTTCCCACATGGGTGGCAGGGACCCAGGTACTCGAGCCATCACCTGCTGCCTTGCAGGAAGCATTGAGAGGAAGCTGGATCAGAAGTAAAGGGACCAAGCCTCCAGCTAGCATTCTGACATGACTCTGAAGCAGAATTTTCCCCTGTGTGTGGCACCACAACGCCTGCCCCTCTTTCTTCTTGAGTTGCAGGAAAGCCCTCCAAATTCCCCCTCCTCCAGGGGCTCCTAACACACGAAGAAAATGCTTTCACTTCTAGAGTGTCACCAAGAAAGGAAGTGGCAGTTTTGATGAAGACAAATTCTTCAACCTGAGAAGCAAACAAACGACAGCGACGGTGGCACCACAAACAAAATCAGAGTCAAAAAGCTCCATCTCTGTATATATTTTTTTAAAGATTTATTTTTATTTATTTGAAATACAGAGTTACAGAGAGAGGTAGAGACAGAGAGAGAGGTCTTCCATCTGCTGGTTCACTCCCCAAATGGCCGCAACTGCCAAAGCTGAGCTGATCTGAAGCCAGGAGCCAGGAGCTTCCTCTGGACCTCACACGTGGGTGCAGGGGCCCAAGGACTTGGGCCATCCTCTACTGCTTTCCCAGACCATAGCAAAGAGCTGGATCGGAAGTGGAGCAGGGATGCCGGCGCTGCAGGCCAGGCTTTAACATGCTGTGCCACAGCGCTGGCCCCCATCTGTGTATTTTTAAAATGCCTAATAACATTCCAAGAATTCTGAAAGAACTTGGACACGAGAGCATTCTAATTTTAAGTAGTCACATTTATATGCAAAGCAATTTATAAAGGAAAAAATCTTTTTTATAAAAGATTTATTTTATTTATTTGAGTTACAGAGAGAGGTAGAGAGGACAGAGAGGTCCTCCATCTGCTGGTTTACTTCCCAAATGACGGCAATGGCCAGGGCTGCACCAATCCGAAGCCAGGAGCCAGGAGCTAGGAGCTTCTTCCAGGTCTCCCACACAGGTGCAGGGGCCCAAGGACCTGGGCCATCTTCTACTGCTATCCCAGGCCATAGCAGAGAGCTGGATTGGAAGTGGGTCAGAAGTGAAGCAGCCAGGACTCCAACCAGAGCCCATTTGGGATGCCAACACTTCAGGCCAGAGCTTTAACCCGCTGCACCACAGCGCCGGCCTTGGAAAAAAAAATCTTTTGATAAAACACAGGAAAATAATTCTGCTATGGAGGTACTCTCATGTTCTGCCTTCCTATCATCTGCATTAACTAGTAGAGATTCTCCCTGGAAAATTTAACCACACAGAGGAGAGCCAAGGAACCTCTTAAAGGGCAGCCCTTGGCATCAGACTGACCTTGGTTTATCTCCTGCCTTAGCTACTTCCCTTGCAGCATAAACTTGAACAAGCCACTTACTGTTTCTGAGCACCAGTGTCGCTGCCGTCTCTACCATGGGCCGCCCTTCTCTTTGGGGGTGAGTATCAAAGGAGAAAATATATGCGAGCTGCATGGAACAGAAGCTGGCGCACCATGAACGATGACCCACGTGTGTTGTGTGCCTACAACGTGCTTGTCAGTAGACAGGGCACTAGGGCAGAACAAACAGGACCTCTGTTCCCGTCGTGCTGAGGCTGGCAGAATTGGCACCGTTGACTCGTGCCTTAGGGAGAACATCCCCCTCCCGTGGCTCTGGTTTACACGGAAGGGTGTGTCTAAGCAGCACAGGACAAAATACCATGCATTATTGGCAGTTGTCTGGTAAGTTGGCTGAAACACAAGGCCCTCTCTCCTTGCACACACATGACTCAGTGCCTGTGACAGATGCTCTTAGCCCCGTATTCCACCAGTCTCCAGTGACAACTTGTGTGTCTTTTTTTTTTTTTATTTGACAGGTAGAATTATAATCAGTGAGAGAGAGAGACAGAGACATTTGGTTCACCCCCCAAATGACCGCTATGGCTGGAACTGTGCCGATCTGAAGCCAGGAGCCAGGTGCTTCCTCCTGGTCTCCCACGCGGGTGCAGGGACCCAAGCAGCTCGGCCATCCTCCACTGCTTTCCCAGGCCACAGCAGAGAGCTGGACTGGAACAGGAGCAACCGAGACAGAATCCAGCGCCCTGACTGGGACTAGAACCCAGGGTGCCGGCGCCACAGGCCGGCCACAGGATTAGCCTAGTGAGCCGCAGCACTGGTCCCTTCTGCTGTCTCTTGAGTTCACTTTCTGCTCCCAAGGGTTTTATAGATCCTCGCATCATCTGTTTGACCTGATTTACTGCAGCACCCTCTAATCCAGTTTACCTACATTTTGTTATTTTTTTATTTTATTAAGATTTATTTATTTATTTATTTGAAAATCAGAGTTACACAAAGAGAGGAGAGGCAGAGACAGAGAGAGAGGTCTTCCATCCACTGATTCACTCCCCAATTGGCTGCAACGGCCGGAACTGTGCCAATCCGAAGCCAGGAGCTTCTTCTGGGTCTCCCACGTGGGTGCAGGGGCCCAAGGACTTAGGCCATCTTCTGCTGTCCCAGGCCATAGCAGAGAGCTGAATCAGAAGTGGAGCAGACCGGCGCCGCAGCTCACTAGGCTAATCCTCTGCCTTGCGGCGCCGGCACACCGGGTTCTAGTCCCAGTCGGGGCGCCGGATTCTGTCCCGGTTGCCCCTCTTCCAGGCCAGCTCTCTGCTGTGGCCAGAGAGTGCAGTGGAGAATGGCCCAAGTCCTTGGGCCCTGCACCCCATGGGAGACCAGGAGAAGCACCTGGCTCCTGCCATTGGATCAGCACGGTGCGCCGGCCGCGGCGGCCATTGGAGGGTGAACCAACGGCAAAGGAAGACCTTTCTCTCTGTCTCTCTCTCTCTCACTGTCCACTCTGTCAAAAAAAAAAAAAAAAAAAAAAAGAAGAAGAAGTGGAGCAGCCGGGCATAGAACCGGCTCCCATATGAGATGCTGGTGCTTCATGCCAGGGCTTTAACCTGCTGCGCCACAGCACCAGCCCCATTCTGGTTTTGTTTGTTTGTTTGTTTGTTTGTTTTATTGAGCATTTGCTCTGTTCCAGGTGCTAAGCAGAGAGCAAGGAAGGCGATGTGCAGTGCATGATACAGGTCTCCATAGCAAAGCATTTGAGGGCAGAGGGAGCACTCGCAAAAGCGATGTTGAGCTCAAGAGGAAGCTCTGGGCTGAAAAGAAAGGCTTGGGAATGGTGGATGGAAGAGTGTATAGAGGGCAAAGGAACGATGTGAGGAATTAAACTGGGAGTGAGGTATTTTGGTGGGGATGAACATGCAAGAATAGGTAGAAAAGGATGAACCAAAGAGACTAGGAAGGAGCAGCAGTCAATGCAGAAAAACAAACCAAAATGACACACACACACACACACACACACACACACACAAACAGAAGGGTCCAGAAAGCAAAGGGAAGGGATTGCTTCTACAATTTTCCAAATGAGAAGACAGTAAAGACAGAAAGACATCTGAGTTGAGAACTGAGGTCATTGGTGACTATTATGAATGTAGTTTCAGTGGAGTGCAGGGGCGAGGGCCAGGTCCTGATTGGTAGAGGAGTGAATGGGAGATGGAGAAGTGGAGAAGGCTGGGAAGGGCAACACTTCCTTTGGAAGAAAGGGATGAGAAAGAATAGAAACAAGTAGCAGGTGCCAGTGGTAGGAATTGGACGCAGAAAAGTGCAGGAGCTGCCTGCTAGGACTCAGAACCTGCCACCTAGCTTTGAAAGTTGATGATGGCCCTTACTCTCTGTGTGACCTTGGGTGAGTCAATCCTTCAATTCTGTCACCTGTAAAATAGTATCTCTTTCAGTGAACCACCCACAGCACAGGATGATCCATTATTTAGATGTACACTCTTGAAGTACAATTCAATGTTTCCTTACTTTTACTTCTTAAAAAAATATTCTGTTGGGGGCTGGCGCTGTGGCATAGTAGATGGGACCGCCGCCTGCAGGGCCAGGATCCCATATGGGTGCCGGTTTGAGTCCTGGCTGCTCTACTTCCGATCCAGCTCTCTGCTGTGGCCTGGGAAAGCAGTAGAAGATGGTCCAAGTGTTTGGGCCTTTGCACCCACATGGGAGTCCCGGATGAAGCTCCTGGCTCCTGGCTTCAGATTGGCCCAGCTCTGGCTATTGCGGCCACTTGGGGAGTGAACCAGCAGATGGAAGACCTCTCTCTCTCTCTCTCTCTCTCTCTCTCTCTCTCTGCCTCTGCCTCTCTGTAATTCTGCCTTTCCAATAAATAAATAAATCTTTAAAAAAAAGAAAAATATTGTGCATGGATCATGACTGCAGGCAAAAGTCAGCCATTATCTCCAGTGAGGGAAAACCATGGAGCAAATTTATTTCGTTTTTGGACTGGCTTTCTATTTCTGAAGCGATCGTCGGTGCTTCCTGCATGTCTTCGCTCTTGCTGATGACGCTTGTGTGTCTGACCATGTCGTGGCTGCCTCCTGGAGAGGTGCTCTAACTGCTTCTTGCTGTGCTGCGATTTGCACTGAATTGTGCTGTTGGCCTGCGTCCGCAGATCGGTAAGAAACAGCCCAGTGAAATTCACTGTTGCATTACCTGGAAGGATGTTGTTGAAAATGGGCTTCACTACTCTGCATGGTGTTGTGTTAATGAGGTTTCTTAGGAGACTGCGATAAGGAAGAGCTGTGCTTCACCTGACTGAATGGTTCAGTTTGGCAACATAGGCACCACGTTCTGGTCTCTGTGAAGACCCCTGGAAAGCTTAGAGTATACTTGTAGATCAACCTAAGCAACTACTATGCATTTCATAAACTGGGTTAATTCCTGGCCCCCCACTTACATTCTTATTCTCTGTTCTTTTTCTCGTGGGCTCCTAGTTTATTTTCTTTGGGTACAAAGTACAGTCTTTCAGAGTCACCTGAAATCTCTTGGAAGTAGAATAATAGAGTGTGAGATCCGGAGTCAAAAGTCTTATTTCACATCCCTGTTTGACTAATTACTGACTGTCCAACCTTGGACAAATTATTTAATGTCAGTTTCCTCTCCTGCAAAACAGGATAACTGATTTTACTTCACAGAGTTTTGTGAGGATCCAATGAGGGAAGTCATGTAAAGTGTTAGCATATTACCTGGCACAGGGAGGGCACTCAACAAATTGATGTCATTGTTATTACCAACATTCCTCTATATCAATGTTAGCAAACAAGACACAGACACACACATCTCTGGAAAAGATCTGATTATAACTCTTAGGGAATTAACATGGTTTTGCTTCTTCCTGGTTTATTTGAAATTCACATGCTTTGATATTCATGGCAAAGAACCAACTTCAGGAAATAGATTTTCAAGTGTTGACTCAAATCAGGCAAAAGATTATACTCGATAATTAGCATCAGCAACAGACGACTAAACATAAATATGTTTTTTTTTTTTAATTTTGTGTCTCTCTTACCACAGATACAAGCTACTGTTCTGTCTTTAGACTGATGGGCCTATTTACATAGTAGTTCTAGAAATGGCAGTGAAATGCAGGAGGTTATTCTGTCTTGCAATTTAAATGAAATATTGCACGGATAATTTCAGAAAGGAATTTTCCAGAGAGTAGGAATAGTTCTTAGCAACATGAAAAACCAGAAACAATGCTAGATCTAATTCTGCAAGAGCATAGCCATGTGCTAAGTGTACCATTTCATTTTTAAGGACATAGATTTAATTTCATGCGACAATCTGGCATCCAGGTTTTCCTCTGGTCTTTTTTCCAAATAGCCTAGTAAATATGAAAATGCAATCTCATGGTAAAAGATTAAATTTATGAGACCCTACTTGCAGGGCACCAGGGTTATTATGGAGGCAGTAGATGAACAATGCAGATTAAGAAAAATGTCAATGATAGTTGTAACATATAAACACATCTAATAAATAACTAATGAGAAGCCTATGTGAATAGTGAAATGCCACCCTTTCTGTCTAGCTTATTGTTTCCCATACCATTTCCATCCATCATGTTTATCAAAGAAATTTAGTAACTCTTCAGGGTATTATAGTAATTTATGTAGTATTTTTTATCAAGACAAAAAGAAAACATTTTTTGCATTAGTAATTGGGTGTTATTTTCTTCCAGCAAATTTACTTTAAAAGGAATCTGGCTACAAAAACAATTCTTAGTAGCTTATAACCAAATATTTAAAAATTCTTCTGTTGTATAAAAAAAGTGACAAATTATAATTTACTGCACAAAAACATGACAATTTATTTCATTTGTGTTCCTAATGAATTCATTTATTTGTATTACACAGCTTATTTTAGTTCCCATTTTGCTGTTTTAAAAATAGAATAAATATTTATCTATTTTAACAGCACATGACCAATGAGTCTCCATTTAAGTTTCATTTGTTGATACAGAGTTCCACATTGTGATTTTTAAAAAATGAGTTATGGATTTCAAGGCATTTTCTCTTTCCCTTTCTGTGGTCTTCTTGTGCCACGATGAAGAAGAAATTCAGGAAGTCTTTGATCATACATTCACAACTGGCACGCTTAACATGGGACCCGTGTGGTGACTTTTGAAGTGTGCCATGTCTGCAAAGAGTGGACATCAGGTACACTGGCATTCATAAATGTGCCAGCTCTTTAATCACCTGGTCACCTTGGGCAAGCCTGCTTTTCTCTTTCCATCATCTGTTCCTATAAGGGGAGAAATTTTCATACTACACAATGGTGCTCACCACACTTCAAAAATGCACTTAGAAACCCATGGTCAAGGATGGCACTCGGAACATCGCTGATGTATTTTTTATTTTTAAGAAGATTTTATTTATTTATTTGAGAGGTAGAGTTACAGAGAGGGAGAGATAGAGAGAAGGGTGTTCCATCTGCTGGTTCACTCCCCAAATGGCCACAATGACCAGAGCTGGGCCAATCCGAAGCCAGGACCCGGAGCCAGGAGCTTCTTTCAGATCTCCCACATGGGTGCAGGGGCCCAAGGACTTGGGCCATCTTCCACTGCTCTCTCAGACTAGAGCAGAGAGCCGAATCACAAGAGGAGCACTCAGGGACATGCACCAGAACCAATATGGGATGAAGCCTTCTAAGCCACAATGCCGGCCCCAGTTGATGTATGTTTAAAGTATCTTCTTTCCATCTCATTTATTTTCAACTTCTGAGCATAAAGAATAAGTGATTTTCTAAAGTAAGCAGGGGAGTTGAAAGTTTAAGTTAAGGAGCTGCTGGTGTGCTGGAGCTGGTTAAGCTGCGGCTACAGTGTGCATCCCATATGGGTACCAGGTCAAGTCCCAGCTACTCTACTTCCAGTCCAGCTACCTACTAATGCACCTGGAAAAGCAGCAGAAGCTGGCCCAAGTACTTGAGTCTCTGCACCCACATGGGAGACTGGGATGCAGTTCCAGTATCCTGGCTTTGGCCTGGCCCAACCCTGGTCATTGTAGCCACTAAGGGTGTGAACTACCAGATGGAAGATCTCTCTTTCTGTCTCTCTCTCTCTCTGTTCTGTAACTCTGCCTTTCAAATACATATATAAATAAATCTTTTTTAAAAAAGAAAGAAGATAAACTTCTACAACCCTGATTACTGATTTTAATTACTTTGACTTTCAGATAATTCTATGAAGAATTCTTTCTTGATTCACAAGACTATTTTCTTTCACATTTGTCTTAATCACACTGAAATGCACCTATGGGAAGGGAACAGATTCTTATGGAGTATCTGCTATTGCCTAGTAGTTTAAATAATTAATTAAATTCATTCCTTATAGTATCCTTACATGGAAAATGTTGCTATCACCATTTTACAGATTAAGATAAAGCAAAAGCAAAGATCCAAAGACATCCAGATAGGTTTCTGGTTCAGATTTGGGATAACTATTCACTCCCTTAAAATTGTTGAATTATAGAATGCTTTTAAAATTATTTTACTATAAATATAATGTACTTGTTGGTTATTTTCATAGTTTGAAAAATAACAATGTGTCATGACAAGCAGTGAGAAGGGTTTTCTCAATCTGGAGTGTGCAACCTGTTTACTTTTCTGGAATTTACCTATTCAAAGATTTAGAAGCAATAGACGGTTTCATGTTAAAACAATCTCCAATAGCTTCCAAAATCAATGCATGCTTAGTATAACATTTTAAAATGCACCAAGAGACTTCAGAGACATCTCTGAGAGCCTGTGGTGAGGTCCCAAAGCTTCTAGGGCCAGGGTTTCTGTCTGCTCTCCTGTGGAGTACTTGAGACACTGGAGTGCCCTGAGTACTCTCCTTAACGACAGTGGAGTTCCCTGGTTTGCCAAGTCGCTGTGTGGTAGTCTTTCACAATCAGTGGGAATTTACCTCTTAGGAAAATCAACTTTGAAAAATGAATGAGCCTCTCCCGGGGCAGAGGGCAGTTCCCATATATGTAAAATATTTTTTTGTATTTGGAAAAAGATGTTTCTTTCAGCACTGGCTGGGTGTAAGCAAACTTGTACAGATCAAAGCCAGTTAGCAGAGTGGTTGACATTCTCAGTGAGAATCAAAAACTGTGTCGGCTCTACACGCTACCAGCAAAAACACCAGAATCCTGAAACTCTCCCCATGTCGTCTGCTCTGCCAGTGCCCCTGAGTGCTTGGCTGCTTTCTGAGATGGTCATTACAAATGGCCCCTCAGCGCCTGTGGTCTTGCTCTGTCTCTTCTCGCCGAGGGGACTGATGCTGGCGTTTACCTCTGTGCTGTGGGGGAATATGTGTCTATAGCTCCTTGCCCTGAAGTTGCTCCTCCCAGGCAGTGTTCTCCTAAGGCTCACCGACACGCAAGCATATGCAAGCTGATTTGGCATAAACAAGAACCTCATGAGCGCCTGCATCACAGTGGGTTAAGCCATCATTTAGGACACCAGCATCCTACATTGGGGCACCTGTTTGAGTTCTGGATACTCTACTTCTAATCCAGCTTTCTGCTAATGTGCCTGGGAAGGCAACGGATGATGGCCCAAGCACGTGGGCCCTTGCTGCCTACATGGGAGACCAAGATGTGATTCCAGGCTCCTGGCTTCTGGTTTCAACCTGGCCCTGCCCTAGCCATCATGGCCATTCGGGGAATGAACTCGCAGATGGAAGATATTGCTGTCTCTGTCTCTCCTCTCTCTCTCTCTCTCTCTCTCTCTCTCTCTCATACTGTGTTTCAAGTAAATAAAATAAATCTTTAAAAAAAATGGTACAGAAAAGCATTCAACAGGTTTCAATATGCATTTGCAATTTCAAAAGTAAACTCTTGACAAACTAGAAATAGAAGAGAACATTTTCAAAAAACCTACATCATAATTCAAAACTGAATTATTTTACCCTCAGATTGGGAAGACAATGATGTCCTTTCCTGCCATTACTGTTACATGAGAGTTCTTAGTTCAGGGTACAAGTCAAGAAACCAAAAAACAATCATGTATTTTGGAGAGCAATATATAAAATGGTCACTATGTAATAGTGACATGTGGAGTCCTAAGGAATCTATTAAAAAGCAACCACAACAGCAGCAAATTTAACAAGGTGACAGAATATGAAGTCAACGAACAGAAATCAATTGTATTTCTGTATGCAAGGAACAAACAATTGGAAGTAAAATTTTTAAAATACATAATTTACAATGGCATCACAAAACATTAATTACTTAGGTTTAAAATTTAACAAAACAGTGCAACTTGCCTTGTGGCACAGCTAGTCAATCCACTGCCTGCAAAGCACGCACCGGATTTTAGAGCAATGCTCCACTTCCAACCCAGCTTCCTGCTGCTGTGCCTGGGAAGGCAGTGAAAGGTGACTCAAGTGCATGGGTGCTGGCTTCCCATGTGGGAGACCTGGATGAACTTCTAGGCCCCTGGCTTCAGCCCGGTCCAAACCTGGCTGTTGAAGCCTTTTGGGGAATGAACCAGCAGATAGAAAAATCTTCTCTCTCTGTCTTTCCCTCTCTCTCTATTGTTCTGCCTTTCAAATAAATAAAAGAAATAAATCTTAAAATTTTTTTTTGCAAGGCAATGATGGTATGCCCTTAGAAAACTCTTAGGATTTCTTTAGCAATATTTAAAAAAATCAAAATAAATACTGCAAAGTGCCATATTCAGAGTTCATTTGACTTGATTGTTGTTAAGATGTCAAATCTCCCCTAAACTGACCTACTGATTTAATGTAATCCCAATCAATATCATCAATATCCAGGCAGGATATTTGCATAGAGATCACATAGACATGTGAAGTCCTATGTAGCCAAAACAGTCTTGCGAGAGAACAACTACTACTTGATTTCAAACTTATTATACAGCTAAAATCAGACAGTGTGGCTTTACCCTAAGGATAGACAAATAGATCCATGGAGCTGAGAGCCCATAAAAACTCTTATCCCTTATCTCATACAACCTAAGAAAGCTAACTTAAAGTGTGTTATGGACCTAAATGGAAAATCAATAGCTATAAAACTTCTATAGCAAAGTAGGAGGAAAATTCTTTGTGATTTTGGAGTAACAAAGACTTCTTAGGATGCAACAAGACACAAATAAAAAATTAATACATTGAAGAAATCATCAAAATTTAAACCTTCTCCTCAAAACACATTTTAAGAAAGCAAAAATGTAAAACAGATTGGGATAAAATATTTGCAACATATATTCTCATAACTGATAAAGGACTTGTTTCCAGAATTTGTAAATGATTCTCAAAATTCAATAAGCAGACACACAACCTGATTTTTAAATGGGAAAAAGATTTGAGCAGACATTTCACCAAAGATATGATAATGGCCGAAAAAAACACATAAGAAAACTCTGTCATTAGGGAAATGCAAGTAAGGCCGTAATGGCCTCTACAATGGATAAAATGTTTTAAGCTGTAAATATTAACTATTGCCTAGGATGTGAAGCTGATGGAACTCTCAGCACCAATGACAGCAAAGAAAAATAGTACTGCCATTTTGGAAAAGTTTGTCATTTTCTCATGAAGTTGAAATCTCCATCTGTTATTTTCTTTCTGCCTGAAGAGGATTCCTTTGACATATCCGCAGTTCCATGGGTGACAAAAGTTTTGTTTTTGTTTCTTGGAGTGTCGTCTTTTCACTCCTTCTTTTTCTCCTTTTATGTTAAGCATTCTGTGTGTATTTCTAAATTTATTCCTAGGCCTTCTTTCTCTTATTGTGACAAAAAACACATAACTTTTTATAATTTTAACCATCTCTAAATGCCCAAGTCAGAGCATTAAGTACAAAAAATGTGGATCTCTTCTGGAATTTGTGTGTTATCCCTGTGCAAGGGTCATGCCAGTCCATTTTGTGCAATGGTAAATGTGTATATTCCCTCATTATAAATGCAGTCAGACTGAATTTACTCCTGGGAAGAGGCACTGGGGGTGCAGGGTGACTTTGGGGTTTTTTAGCTTTATTTTTCAAAATTCTCACTTGGTTAAAAAAATGAATTGACCATAAATGCTTGGGTTTATTTATGGGCTGTTTTGTTCTACTGGTGTATATGTTTGTTCATTCGTTTGTTTATTACTCCTACTACATAGCTATCTGATGCCTCAAGCTTTGTTCTTTTTTTTTTTTTTTTTTTTTTTTTTTTTTTTTTTTTGACAGGCAGAATAGATAGTGAGAGAGATAGGCAGAGAGAAAGGTCTTCCTTTACCATTGGTTCACCCTCCAATGGCCTCCGTGGTCAGCGCACTGTGGCCGGCGCACCACACTGATCCGATGGCAGGAGCCAGGTGCTTCTCCTGGTCTCCCATGCGGGTGCAGGGCCCAAGGACTTGGGTCATCCTCCACTGCACTCCCGGGCCAGAGCAGAGAGCTGGCCTGGAAGAGGAGCAACTGGGACAGAATCCAGTGCCCTGACCGGGACTAGAACCCGGTGTGCCAGCGCTGCAAGGCGGAGGATTAGCCTAGTGAGCCGCGGTGCCAGTCTCAGCTTTGTTTTTTCTGTTGAAGATTGTCTTGGTTATTGATTTATTGATTTTATCTGTAATTCCATATGAATTTTAGGGTAATCTCTTGTTTCTGAAAAATATCATTGGATTTTTGATAGCAGTTACTTTGAATTTGTAGGTCATTTTGGGTATGGACAGTTTAAAATGTTAGTTCTTCTAATCCACGAATATGGAATATCCCCTCATTTATTTGTATCTTCTTCAATTTCTTTTGTTAATGTTTCCATCTTCTCAATTTTTTAGAAGAGTTTGAAGGTTAGTATTAGCTGTTTAAATGTTTGATGGCATTCAGCAGGAAAGCCATCACTTCTTGGGTTTTTCTTTGATGGGGCTTTTTTTTTTTTTTTTTTAAGAATTATTTTATTTGTTTGAAAAACAGAGTTATAGAGAGAGGCAGAGACAGAGAAAGAGGTCTTCCATCTGCTGGTTCACTCCCCAAATGGCTGCAACAGTTGGAGCTGCGCCAATCTGAAGCCAGGAGCCAGGAGCTTCTTCTGGGTCTCCCACATGGGTGCAGGGGCCCAAGAACTTGGGCCATCTTCTACTGCTTTTCCAGGCCATCAGCAGAGAGCTGGATTGGAAGAGGAGCAGTCAGGAATAGAATCAGCTCCCATATGGGATGCCGGTGCTTCAGGCTAGGGCTTTATCCCCGCTGTGCCACCGTGCCTGCCCTTTAATAGGACATTTTTACTACTGATTCAGTCCCCTTACTAATTATTAGTCTGTTTACATTTTCTATTTCTTCATAATTTAGCCTTGGTAGGTTATATGTGTCCAAGAATTTATTCATTTCTTCTCTACTACCCAATTAGTACATTTAATAGTAACATAAAACTTCCGTCTAATCTGCCATTTATCTGTCAATTTTATCAGTTGACCTAATGACAACCCTCTGTCATGTAAAGGATCTAGGGTTTGGCCAGACATGAAATTTAAGTGTCACGTCCCTTTAACCTCCTTCAATCTGGAACTTTGTCTTTCTGCATTTCAGATTTTACTAACTTGAGACAGCACATTATATAGATTTTTGCTACATTTTGTTCATTTACATTTGTATATATATAGTCTTATATTTCACAAAAGCAAATAGAATAAAAAATCATCTTTTTATTTATCTGTCATCACTACTTCCTTCCACATTTTAATTAGCTTTTGTATGTAACCTTTTCTTTTAATATGCAAAATGCAGTTTTTAACAAAAATGATATTATATTTTTCTGATAATCCTTTCTGCTTACTCATACTTTTTGCATGTCAAAGTTTATATTTTTACTTCTTTCCTTTTTCTTCCCAAATTGTTATTGAAGTAACACATACACAGAGAAAATGAAAAACCCATACATGCTCATCTCCAAGAACTTTCACAGGTTGAGTGCACTCCTGTGCCCAGCACTGAAATCAACAAACAGAATGTCAGCTACATGCCAGGGGTAGCTTTTGTTGCCATTCAGGTTTTCCTTTCAAAAGGGCACCCACTATTTCATAGCCCCACAAATTCATTTAACAGTTTTGTCTTGTATAAATAGAACCACATAATATGGATTCCCTTGGCTGTGGCTTGGCATTATGTGGGTGTGGTTCCTTGTTATTATTGTGTCAGCTGTGGCTTGTGAATTCTTATTGCTGCGTAGTGTGTCAGTGGGTATGGATACCACAGTGTTTATCCGTTTTCCTGTTGACAGGCATTTCGGTGGTTTCCTGCCCAGGGTTATTATGACTCCTAGTGCCAAGGACATCTGAGCACATATCTGTTGTAGATGTATGTTTGGATGGGAACAGTGTAACTATATTTACAGCTTTAGTAAATTCTGCCAAACTCTTCTCCAAAGTGGTTAGACTAATTCAGACTCCACCATACATATATGAATGATCTGATGGATTTGCCAGGACTTGATACTGCTTTCTTTTTCACTTCTTTCTTTTACTGTAGATTGGTTCTTCATTTAGAGTGTAGGATGGTGTTTCATCATGGTTTTCATTACTATCTTCATAGAAAGGAAGAGAGTAAGCATCTTCTCATATTTTTATTGACCATTTGGATATCCTCATTCAAGGTTTTCACTCATTCTTCCAATGGATTTTTAGTGGTTTTTTTTTTTTTTAAGATTATTTATTTGAAAGGCAGAGTTACTAAGAGGCAGAAGCAGAGAGAGAGAGAGAGAGGAGGAGAGAGAGAAGTCTTCCATCTGCTGGTTTACTCCCCAAATGGCTGTAACAGCTGGAGCTGAGCTGATCCAAAGTCAGGAGCCAGGAGCTTCCACCAGGTCTCCCATGCGGGTGCAGGGCCCAAGCACTTGGGCCATCTTCTACTGCTTTCCCAGGCATAGTAGAGAGCTGGATCAGAAGAGGAGCAGCCAGGACTAGAATCGGCGCCCATGTGGGATGCCGGCACTGCAGGCAGCAGCTTTACCCACTATACCACAGCACTGGCCCCTAGTGCTTCTTAAAATTTGTTAGAATTTGTTTTGTATTTAGGTGTTCTGTTCTTTATTGGACATGTGATACGCAAACATCTCTGGGTTTCTTTTTTTAAGATTTATTTATTTATTTTGAAAGTCAGAGTTATATATAAGTAAAGACACACACACATACACAGGAGAGAGAGATCTTCCATTTGCTGGTTCACTCCCCAGATGGATGCAATGGCCAGCACTGAGTCAGCACTGGGCCAGGCTGAAGCCAGGGGCCAGGAGCTTCATCCAGGTCTCCCACATGGGTGTCAGGAGCCAAAACACTGGGGCCATCTTCCACTGTTTTTCCCACAAAATTAGCTGGGAACTAGATTGGAAGTGGAGTAGCTGGGATATGAACCTGTGCCCATATTGGATACTGGCATCCTAGGTGGTGGCTTTATTTATTGTTATTGAGGGCTTTACACCTCAATAACACCCCTGTAGATTTCTTAGTAAGGTCCTTCTGGTGGTGTATTTTCAAAAATAGCAGCTCTTCTCACATCTTTATTTTTTTGTCTTTGTATTTGATTTGGAACTTTTTTATATTGAATGAATAAAGGACTTATTGTATTTTATTTGGAGCTTTATTGTGTTGAAAGAACATTTTTTGGCCGGTGCTGAGGCTCACTTGGCTAATCTACTGCTTGCGGCACTGGCACTCCGGGTTCTTGTCCTGGCTGGGGAGCCGGATTCTGTCCTGGTTGCTCCTCTTCCAGTCCAGCTCTCTGCTGTGGCCTGGGAAGGCAGTGGAGGGTGGACCAAGTGCTTGGACCCTGCACCCGCATGGGAGACCAGGAGAAGCTCCTGGCTCCTGGCTTCGGATCGGCACAGTGTGTGGCTGTGGCGGCCATTTGGGGGTGAACCAATGGAAGGAAGACCTTTCTCTCTGTCTCTCTCTCACTAACTCTGTCTGTCAAAAAAAAAAAAAAAAAAAAAAAAGAAAAGAAAAGAAAAGAACATTCTTTTCCTACTCAGATGTTGTAAAGCTTCTCTTCTGTCTTTTTATTGTAGGAGAAATTCTTTCTTTATATTTTAGGCCTGAAATGAGAAATATTAAGAGTTCATCTTAAATGCCGTAAAGAAACCAACTTTATCTTTTTAAACTAAACTTACCATAGAATTCTGAAAATGTAAAGCTTTGCTTCTAAGCTTTTAGGTC
Source organism: Oryctolagus cuniculus (assembly GCF_964237555.1). Classification (NCBI taxonomy): domain Eukaryota; kingdom Metazoa; phylum Chordata; class Mammalia; order Lagomorpha; family Leporidae; genus Oryctolagus; species Oryctolagus cuniculus. Next base: position 49,030,587 of record NC_091444.1, read on the forward strand.
TCAAAAATAACTTGGATATTTTTCAAGTCTATCTTTTATGTTTACTTTAAGCAGCAAACATAGATCTTCCAAAACCAGTATCTCCTAGCTCCAGTACCTCAGCTGAAGTTGACCCTCTCTATCTGCAGGTTCTACATCCTTAGATTAACCCAACCTTCAGTGGAAAATATGTGAAAACAAGAATTACATCTTTGGGGCAAGTGTTGTGGTGCAGTGGGTTAAAGCTGCCACATGCAATGCCAGCATCCCATATGGGTGCTGTTCAAGTCCTGTCTGGTCCACTTCTGATCCTGCTCCCTGCTAATGCACCTGGGGAAACAACAGAGGATGGCCCAAGTGCTTGGGCCCCTGGACTCAAGTGGGAGATTCAGAAGAAGCTTCTGGCTTCTGGCTTTGGTCTGACCCATCTGTTGTTGTCATTTGGGAAATGAGCCAGTGGATGGAAGATCTCTTTGTCTTTCCTTCTCTCTCTCTCTCTCTCTCTCTCTAACTCTGCCTTTCAAATAAATGAATACATCTTTTTTAAAAAATCAAAATCTCAATTTTTTCCCCATCTGCACAGGTCTTTTCTTGCCTTCTCCTTCATGTTTGTATGTTTTATTTTTTATTTCAGTGAGAACTCTGGGATCCTGAAACAACCATTTTTTATTTGCCCAGTGGTATAATATATCTAAAATATTTTCAGAATCACATCATTTTTCCATATGTGAAACAAACAAAAAGAGTTCAGGAATTATTTTTAAGTTTCTCCCTGCCCAACTACTTGACCATGAGCTGAGGATACCCTCAGCTTTTCAAACCATACCCTGTTATGGTTTGAACAGAATTTGGGTGTTCACAATCATGTAGTCATCTAAGCACCAAAGTCTTAGCTGATGCCTAATGGATTAATGTTAATAGTTGATAGAATAAGGGTGGAGGCTTGATCCAGTTCCCACATCTGGGAGGTGGGCCTAGTGGGAGGTCTCTGGGTCATGGAAGCCTGCTCTCTGAGGGTTGTTCTCATGGGAAGGTTGGTTACATGAGCTGAGTTTGGACTTCTTTTCCTGCTTCCTGCTTCCTAGATCACCATGTGAATTACAGCCTCCCCAGATGGCTCTAGCAGTTGACTGCCTAATCTTGGACTGTGAGCTAACAAAAGTTAAAGGGAGGGGCCAGCACTGTGGCACAGCGCATTAACGCCCTGGCCTGAAGCACCAGCATCCCATATGGGTGCCGGTTCAAGACCCGGCTGCTCTACTTCCAATCCAGCTCTCTGCTATGGCCTGGGAAAGCAGGAGAAGATGGCCCAAGTCCTTGGGCCCCTGCACCCACGTGGGAGACCAGGAAGAAGCTTCTGGATCCTGGGTTTGGATCGGCACAGCTCTGGCCGTTGCAGCCAGTTGGGAAGTAAACCAGCAGATGGAAGCCCTCTCTTTGTCTCTCTGTGTAATTCTGACTTTCAAATAAATAAATAAATAAATAAATCTTAAAAAAAAGTTAAGGGGAAATAAACCTTCCTTGCTAAATGACTCCTCTGAGGTATTTTAGTTAATGTAATGAAAACCACTGGAGAGAACAGTTAAATACTGTATTCAGACATTGCTAGGGTTAATTTTTCTGCATTTTCTCTCTGTGTGGTTATGCTGTTTATTTAAAATCTAATTGGGTTGACTTTTTCGTATTTTTTTCCATTTCATTTCTTTTATGCTATTCTTACTAATTCGATTAATCCTTTGTATGTGTAGAAAGTCGTAATATTTTCAAAAGAAAATCTGGAGAGTTATAGCCACACAAATGCCATTCCGTACACAGTCCCTTCTGCCACATTCCCCTTGTAGCTCACCAACTTCATGGTTCTGGTTTATCCTTCCTGTGCTTTTTTGTAAACATCCCTAGATATTCATGGTTTTAATTTTTCCTTCTGCTTCCTGGAAAGGTAGAATACCATACATACTCGGGGTCAGCACTGTGGCACAGCGGGTTAACTCCCTGGCCTAAAGCACCAGCATCCCACATGGGCGCCGGTTCTAGTCCCGGTTGCTCCTCTTTCAACCCAGCTCTCTGCTATGGCCTGGGAAAGCAGTAGAAGATGGCCCAAGTCCTTGGGCCCCTGCACCCATGTGGGAGACCTGGAAGAAGTTCCTGGCTCCTGGCTTTGGATTGGCACAGCTCCGGCCGTTGTGGCCATCTGGGGAATGAACCATCGGATGGAACATCTCTCTCTCTCTCTCTCTCTCTCTCTCTCTCTCTCTGCCTCTCCTCTCTCTGTAACTCTGACTTTCAAATAAATAAATAAATCTTTAAAAAAAAGATTTTTATTTTTTTATTTGAGACATAGAGTTACAGACAGTGAGAGGAAGAAACAGAGAGAAAGGCCTTTCTTCTGTTGGTTCACTCCCCAAATGGCCACAACAGCTGGACCTACACCTACCCAAAGCCAGGAGCCAGGAGCTTATTCCTGGTCTCCCATGTGGGTGCAGGGGCCCAAGCACTTGGACTATGTTCTACTGCTTTCCCAGGCCATAGCAGAGAGCTGGATTGGAAGAGCAGCAACCTGGACTAGAACCGGCACCCATATGGGATGCTGGCACCGCAGGTGGAGGATTAACCTTCTGTGTCACTGCGCTGGTCCCCATACATGCTCTTTTAAAAACAGCTTTTTGATGTATAGTTCACATAGCATGAAACTGACTGGTTGTGAGTGTGTAGCTAGACATGTTAGTGAAGTAGCATAGTTGTGCAACCTTCACCGCCATCCAGTTTTACACAATCGTGTTCCCCCCGCAACTTCCCTTATGCCCATTTGCAGATGCTTCCAATCTCAACTCTCGCCTTAGTCAGTCACTGTCTCTACACTTTTTCTAGAAATTTCATTTAAATAGGATTATACCATATGGGGTCTTGGATATTTGGTTCTTCCATGTAGCACAGTGCTTTTCCTCTTTCACGTAGCATAATGCATTTAAGTGGGGTACATCAGTGGTTTTCTTCATTCTCTTGCTGAATAGCTTTTATGGGTAAACCACCATTTGTTTAACATTCACCAGTGTGAGAGTTGCGGATTGTTTTCAGTTTTTCTGTGATCGTGTGTAGTGCTGCTATGAACATTTGTGTGCAAGTCTTTGTATAGACATATATTTTCATTTCTTTGGGGGTAGATACATAGGAGTAGAATTGCTGCATCGTATGGTAAGTGTATGTTAAATTCTTTTTAAGAAATAATTATTTATTTGAGAGGCAGAGCGAGACACACAGGCATACACACACAAACACACACAGACACACACACACACACAGAATGAGATCTCCCTGTCTGCTGGTTACTCCCCAAATGCCTACAACAGCTGGGGCCTTCCTGGGACCAGAGCAATGAATCAGGAATGCAATCCAGGTCTCCTTGGGAGAGTGGCAGGCACCCAATTACTTGAGCCATCACTGCCACCTCCCAAGGTCGGCATTAGCGGGAAAGTGGAGTCGGGAGCCAGAGCTGGGGAAGGAACTCAGGTACTCTGATGTGGGATGCAGGCACCCTAACTGCTAGGCTGAATGGCCACATCCTGTGGAACTTTTTAAGAAACTGCCAAACTATTTCCAAAGTGGCCAGATCATTTTATATTCCCATCAATGTTGTATTTATGATTTTTACGTTAATTGTAAGCAAGCGTAGTGTCTCAAAGTTGCTGACAAGTCTTATCTTAGCTAAGCCATGTGTCTTTGTACTCCTGCTCACTTTTTACTTAAGTTTGAATTCAGAAGTAATGTGGTAAAAAAAAAAAAGACGCAGAAAATTGTATTCTTTCTTTTCTTAGGGGATGGGAAGATGTTGATGACAGTCTTAAAGGAGGGATTTTATAGCCCCAGTCTTTAAAAACAAAGGCTATTTGCATCTCAAACCTGGGTTTACATTCTCTCTTGTGGTGGGGCAGGAAGTGGGATTAGCTTCCTTTAAACCATAGATATTTGGGAAATTCACTAAGCATAGGGTAGGGCCATTAACTTCACATTTTGAAAAATGAGAAGAAAATTCAAGATTCTGCAGATTTATAAAAGGGGAAAACTTCATTTAGTTCTCACGTTGTTACTGAATTTTGAACTGGGTGCCGGGGTGCAAACTGGGTGCAAAGAGACTGTTAGAAGTGAGAACGGTGTCTGCTGACTTAGCTGCCTGGGAGCCCAGACACAGGCCTGGGCCCCATCATGCAGGGTACCCCCAACATGATACCTCAAGGTACACCCCAGGAAACTGTGTAGCAGTCAATAGACTCTCCGTTAATTTGTAAATGAACTTCAGCTGAATTTTTCAATGATCAAAGTTTATCATGAAAAAAGACCCTCTTCCCATCCCTTTTCACTGATGTTTCTCTCTCCTCATCCTCTTCCTGTCTCCCACCGCCCACCCACCGCCATCCTATGCACCTAGATTGTATTTTGTTAGGCCTGAAGTCAGCCAGGATAAACATTATTTACTACAACTCCCTTTGATCGAATGTTCAATTAGTATGATTAGCTTGTATTCTTGCTTCGGAGAAATGAAGAAGTATTTAGGTAGTTAAGGGGTCTCTCTGGTGGCTCTCAGAACATACCCTGTGTTTCTCACAGGCCCAGTGCTGACGAGGTGCATGTGGACCTGAACATCTGGACACAGGGTTTTTAAGAAAGGAGAAATGGGCACTGGCACTGGGGTACAGGGGGTTAAGCCTCTTACAACACTAGAATCCCACATTGGAGCACTGGTTCAAGTCCTGGCTCCTCTGCTTCCAATCCAGCTCCCTGCTAATGCACCTGGGAAAGCAGCAGAAGATGGCCCAAGACCTTGGGACCCTGCCACCCACGTGGGAGACCCGGATGGAGTTCAGGCTCCTGACTTTGGCCTGGCGCAGCCCTGGTTGTAGCCATTTGAGAAATGAACCAGCAGGTGGTCTCTGTCACTCTTCCTTTCAAATAAATAAAATAATTATTTTTTAAAATGGAACTTTATTAAAGAGAGAGCGAAAAGAAAGAGGAACATACTCCTTTGGAGCTTAGACTATATTTGGATGAACGAAGTGAAAGTATTTGGTACCTCTGTATATCTGGCTGAGTGCAGCTTTACAGAGACGTAATTAGGTGCTGAATAACTGATAAGGGGGAAAAGTGGGAGGCTAGGGTGGTGTGCGTCCAGAAGGAACGGCTGATGTGTATAATTGGGCAAACGGGCCTGTTGATTCTGTAGGACACATTGTTAATTAGTTGTGCATGCAGTCCCCTATTTTCAGAAACTATCTCTAAACACACATGCACGCCGCAGTGATTTTTATTGTTGGTTTCCTGTTCCAAGTTCAGAGCTGTGCCATTCCACAGATGGGAGGAGAGTTCAGAAATGTTATTGAGGAAACACTGAGATGTTCGTACTTCTGGTTTGGTTAGGCCGCATGTCGATTTCAGGAGTGGTCTCCGGGTATGCACAAGTCCCTCTGTTCACTTTGGGCTGGTGGGGACGAACTGGGTGGTGGCAAATATGCAGTGCCAAGAGGGAGAACCACGAATGCATGCCAGGGACGCCTGCAACTTGCCTCTTTCCCTCTGGGTTCTTTATTTTCTATCTTTTACATTTGTGACAAAACAAATGAAACTCGTCTGTGCTCGTCAGTCCGTGGCAATTTTAATGTACTTTGTACCATTCCATCGCATCCCCTTGGTTGCAGAACTTAAGTTTTCTCTGGGAAATCTGTCCCTGGCAGTGCCTTCCCCTCTGCAGCCTGTGGTGTGTTGCTTAGTGTTTAACAACTAGTTCTCTGGAAAAGTAAAAAGCTCTGATTTACCGCATTTGCTGATTTTGGTGGCGTAAGGACTTCTCTTTGGCTGATTTCAAGCTTCTTGAGTGATATCACTCAATGCAGAGTTGGAAAATTATCATTATATAATATTTGCACTGAACCAATAACAATAACATGAACAACCACAGAAGCATAGGCGACCACTAAAGGCTGGAAAATAACTAGGAAATGATGGGTTTAAGTATATGTTAGCTCTGGTGTAAGTATAATTCATTGAATTGCGTGTTTATATAATTTACTGTTTAATAATGGCTAGCTCAGAGAGTTCCTGTCAATTTAATGATTGGTTATCACAATTCAGGATGGATTGGCTCCAGCACCTTCTAAACCTCACTTTGCCATAAGGACAGCGATGAGGGCTTGGGGCTGCTGGTTGGAGTGAAGGCAGCAGCAAGCTGGCAGGACCAGGAGGGCTCTGGTCAACTAGAGTCACAGTCAGGTTTTTATTGCAGGGTTTCCTGCCTCTTATAGATTGTGTATGTTCAGGTATGGGAAATGCAGATTGTACTTGAAAAAGTTTGTAAAAATAGAAGTAAAGGTTAAGTTTATATTAGGTGCAAAAACCATTGAAATCCTTGCATAGTATTTTCTTTTTTTTAAAGATTTATTTATTTATTTGAAAGTCAGAATTACACAGAGAGGAGAGGTGGGAGAGGAGGGGTCTTCTATCTGATGGTTCACTCCCCAACTGGCTGCAATGACCGGAGCTGTGCTGATCCAAAGCCAGGAGCCAGGAGCTTCCTCTGGGTTTCTCACGCAAGTGCAGGGGCCCAAGGACTCGGGCCATCTTCTACTGCTTTCCCAGGCCATAGCAGAGAGCTGAATCAGAATTGGAAAAGCCGGGTCTCGAACCGGCACCCACATGGGATGCCGATGCTTCAGGCCAGGGCATTAACCCACTGTGCCACAGCGCCGGCCCCTATAGTATTTTCATAATATGCATTTTGCCTGGATTTTTTGAAGATTCCCTGCATGGTATATGGAAACCAGCTCTGGGCAGTGCCTTTTTGTTTCTTGTGATTGATGCTTTTCCCTTCCAGACTTCTACTGGACACTGTGCCTAAAATGAGCACCCTCACAATACAGCACAGTCAGTGGCTCTCTTTCCTACTGTTTCCTCCTTTGAAGCAGGAGGACATTGTTGCTCACGTTCTACTTTAGCCATCTCCCCGAGAGTAAAGTCTCCAAGGATGACTTCACTGTGCCTCCGTTGTGATGACTGTTTCCCTGCTTGGTGACAACAACACCACACTCTGGTGCTGCCACCCTACTGTTTACCCTCTCGGCTTTTCTCTGTCTCCCTCTCATCACCCCTTGTATTTTTCCCTTTCTTTTCTTTATTTTTTTTTAGATTTATTTATTTGAAAGTCAGAATTATGGGAGCAGAGAGAGAGAGAGAGAGAAATATCTTCCATCTGCTGGTTCACTCCCTATATGGCCTCAATAGCCAGGCTAAAGCCAGGAGCCAGGAGCTTCATCTGGGTCTCCCATGTGGGTGGTAGGGGCCCAGACAACTGGGTCATCTTCTGCTTTTCCCAGGCCATTAGCTAGCAGCTGGATTGGAAGTGAAGTAGCTGGGATACAAACCAGTGCCCACGGTCGGTGTCCCAGTCGGCAGCTTTATCCTCCACGCCACAATGCCAGCCCTGTAGTTTCCCCTTTCTATCTTCCTCATTCAATCGGTCTTAAAGTTAGTCCATGACACAGAACCAACTTATATGTTGTTATTAATTATTGCTTTTATTGAACAGAATTTTATATTCTCTTGCCTTTTTCTAAATACTTTATGAACAGTATGTGTCTCTTTCAAATCAAACATGGACTTTTAGGTAGGTTTTCTTGGGGGAATTCCAATTGCCTTTGAGAGAGAAAAATAGGCTTTTCCCAATTCCATCCTAAATACTCTATTAGTTCAGACTGAGAGAACACTAATGATGAACTAACAGAAGAAATAAAAAAGCAAAAACAAAAAGGCTTCAGGATTTTGGAGACAAGATAGCATCCCAATGCATGTTCAGTACAGCTTCAAGTCCTTTTTACCAAAAATTGAACAAAAATCCCAAGATTTTGGGGATATCCAAGATATGGTAACACCCCAGATTCTTTGTGGCGCTGAGATTTGAGCAGCCAATGACGTTTGATCTAAGCTTGCTCAGGGCTCGGCTCCCTGACCAGCGATGCTGCTCTTTGAGGAAGAAGGCGCTGGGGGTGAAATGCGTAGCACATATGGGCCTGAACCAGTGAAACCGGCTTCCAGCTGGATTCCTCGAGAAGTGTGAGGGTGCAGAAAGTGTGATGCACTCGCAGATGCTGCATGAACAGCCGACGCGGTGCCTGTTGTTTAGACAAAGAAGCTATTTTTAAAGTTTAACACAAATGGAAAGCTTTGCCTGTGCAAGATCAGGAAGTGGTATTTCATTCTGAGGAGACCCTAGTAAACACTCTGTGCAGGTTCAGAATCACATTTTAGAGACTAGAACCATCCAGAAGGGAAGTTGTAAAATTATGAATATCTTGTAAAAATAAGGCTGCAAAGAAAAGTAGGGTTACTTGAATCACTGGAACCAATAGAGATAAACTTGAACATCTCCCAAGGAGAGAAAGCAGGGCTTGTTGTCTTTTGGATCCTTCGCCTTACCTAGCACTGAGGACACACAGGCACGATTTCATGGAGGATCAGTGACTACAGACAGCCTTATCTGGCAAGTGGAACAATTATGAGAACAATCATCTCTCTAAGAATGTAGAGATGTTAGGTGTTGGGGCTTGAGAGTTGTATGGCCTCCAACCTGGGGCAGGTGCTTCTCAGTGAAGGCCTGTCTCGTAGGATCCAATAGGCAAACCTTTAACAATTGCCTGGTAAGTGACCCTCCTCTCTCACAGCTCCCCCACAACTGCAGGAAATCCGTTAGAGAATGTAATTTCAACTTTGGACCAAAGAAGGGTTCCTGGCTCCTGTCTTTGAAGATTCCCTAGGACCTTGGACGCCCCTGGGGAGAGGGGTGCTGGGTGGGTTTTAAAACATCTCACAGTGCTCTGGGGACAGGATTCAGTAAAGCACACTGTTCCTTCTCATCCATCAAGGAATGGAGGATTTGGGCAAGACAGAATGCAGTGATGTTTCCCTTGTGTGCAACGTGGCCTAGAGGACGTGAAGTTCCTCAATGTTTCTCCCCAACACTCCTCAATGGGGTGCAGGTAGATCACTCTTTCCTCCATGGGCCAGACTGGAATTGTGAGTAGAAAGTATAAATATTTTTCCTCATGGTAAAACAGGCAAGTATGGTTTTGATTTAGATCAAGGAGACTCAAGCTAGATCTGCGAAAGCCTCTTTTCTCGGGAAGAATTATTCACAGTGAAAACAATTCTCACTGAAATGCTCAAGATGTGGTTTGCAAGTGGTTGCCTAATTAGAGTCAGATATCCATAGAGTCAGATTTTCATGCAAGGAATCAAAAGGGAGATACAATAGAAAAAGAGGCGATTCCAGACACAGAAAACAGCAAAAGGTAGCATGAAGATCGGACAAGACTGATAATAAATGTATTTCATGGCTGATCATAAGGGATTTGTACTCAAAACAAGTTAATGAGAGTTTGAGTTGAAGTTTACATTTGTAAAAGAAACCTGAAGCGTATAGGCAGACTAGGTGTCTGTCCTGTTGGACAAGTGTTCTCTTTGGTTTCAGGGCTTTACTTGAGGATGAAGTTTCCCTCGTCCTTGTCAGAATGCTCAGGTGTGGAACCAAAATCCATCCCTAGAGCCACTCAAATCACAATGCAGATTATCCCCTTCCGCATCTCCCAGCACGCCTTTGGTCTCAGTTCTTAGGCTATCCATTTCTCCTTCTCAGGCGAAAACCTTTTCAGACCGCACCTGTGAGAGAAAGTGGCTTTATCTTTCGCCGAATGATCCAAATAACTTGTGGTTCAAGGTGATTGTTCTTCTGATCCCCCAGGTGCCTAACCTTGTGAGGCACACAGCTTTATTCCGCAGGCTTTCTTCTGAGGAAGATTCTTCTGTGACTCTGGATACAGGTGGTGTCACTCGAGAAGGTACGATGAGACAAATTGGGTGAGCAGGAAACCAATCACCTTTGGGTGAAGGAGGAAGTAACAACAGAAGGTGGGTGTGCCCCTGCAGCTGTGGATTCTTCCGGGGTCTCGGGTGCTGCTTAGCCATAAATCAGAAGACACCAGGACAACTTTTAAAAAATGCACAATTTAGCTTATTTTAATATTACCTCACCATCTTCCAAACAGTAGTAAAAAGATAGACAGTGTAACCACGCTGCCAACAAAATTTTAGAAAATATGTAGTTTATGGCACTTGTGCTGGGAAAATATTACCATGTAGGCTCATTGGTAAATAATGAAATTGTTATGCCTCATTTGGCTTCCTATTGATTGGGAAGGCAGAAAATGTTTCAGAGGAAATTGATAAATGGAAGCGAGTCTTGGTTTGGATTCTCAGTGAATCCCAGATGGTTCACACAACCTTTATCACTTAGCTCTGTGTACTTTAGACCTAAACTTAAACAAAAGGAAATAATGGGCCTGGAAAATTGTGTTCTCTTGAAAGACATCTTCAATAGCCTGAAAAGCACACATTTTGTGATCATCGTCCGCTAACATGTATGGGTAGGACTTTCTGCTCTCAGAATCACTCCCAGTTTCTCCCTGTGAAGCTGCATCACGTGGGCCCTGGCAGAGGCTCTGCCTAGGTATTCTATTAGCATTTACCATAACCAGTGTGTAGAAAACACAAATGACTCAAGTCGTTGCTTTGAAAGCCCTTTGCACAATTGAATTTCCTGTGGAGAAGCAATATCCCAGGAGCATAATAGATTTTTCTCCCCTTCTTCCATTTACACACTTTCACAGCTAACTAATCAGTTGCAATTCTAATCCATATTTCTGATTTGTTTACATGCATCATGCAGGCTGGCAATCTTTAGAATTCAAATGTGACTTAAAGTAAAAGAAAATAAACCACGAGTAAATGACAGAGAATTACTAACAGTAGGAGCCTTGTTTACATTCCACATTCTGAAAATATTTTGTTCAGCTGGCTAGGAAAACCACATGGTTGAGACAGACTGGGTGATGATTTGCTTTATTGCTTAGCTGGGGCCAGGATGGAAAAGGGTATGGCTCGTGATACGGCTGTCTGTCACCTCAAACCACAGAAAGAACACATTTTCGGCACACGTGTGATCTGGGCTTTGACAGCAGAGGGCTGGTAACCCTAGCCAGATCATCATGTGTGCCTGGCCCCGAGCCAGAACAATGTGCCAGACTTTTGGAGTCTTCAGATAATAACCGCCTCTTCCTTTCTGTAGTCATCAGCGGATGCTGCTTATTTCCCAAGGCCCTTCAGAGCCTATTTGTTCTTCAAGGCCTTTGTTCCCCTCTACTCTCTGGAATTACCTTCCAATGCATTCCCACTTTCTCCCTTTCCACCTACATTTGAGAGGCTTGCGCAGTCTCACTGACGCCCCTGCTCAGCTCAACCGCATGAAACTAACCAGTAGCTCAGCAGCAATCACCAGGAGCCTGTTCACTCCTAGAATGCTGGGAAAGACAACGATGCTTTTGAATGGGTTCCTGTCCTCCAGAGAAGGAGCATCTCAACCGTAGAATGCACTGAGATGCACCATGCAAGTCCTTGATATAAGAAATAAGGAGGCAGGGGAGAGGATACGATTTTAACAAGTCTTTACTATTAGCAGATATACCTGAAGTACAACTTAGAAAATCAGTGATGTCGTTATCTGTTGGTTAGGGACATATTTCCTCCCTGAGGAGAACCAAAGGAAAATCTTCTTCAGAGACTTGAAGAAGCTGGCACATTGTTCCTTTGTTTTGTTTCTTTTTTCTTTGAAAAACCAATCTCACTGAGGGTGGTGCGGCACAGTGAGCTAAGCTGTTGCTTGTGACACCTGCATCCCATATCGGAGTGCTGGTCCGAGTCCCAGCTATTCTGCTTCGGATCCATCTCCCTGCTCAATGTGCCTGGGACAGTGGTCCAAGGGCTGGGCTCCTTCCCACCCATGTGGAAGACACAGATGGAATTCCTGGCTCCTGGCTTCATCCTGGCCCAATCTGGCTGTTGTGGCCATTTGGGAAGTGAATCAGTGAAAAATGTTTGTCTCTCTGTCTCTGTCTGTTTGTATCTCTCTGTTGTTCTTCCTTTTGGATAAATCATCTTTGGAGAAATAAAACAAAAATCGCCACACACAGGGTTCTAGTCCCGGTCGGGGTGCCGGATTCTGTCCTGGTTGCTCCTCTTCCAGGCCAGCTCTCTGCTATGGCCCAGGAGTGCAGTGGAGGATGGCCCAAGTGCTTGTGCATGGGAGACCAGGAGAAGCACCTGGCTTCTGGCTTCGGATCAGCGCAGTGTGCCAGCCGCAGTGCGCCGGCCGTAGCAGCCATTGGAGGGTGAACCAATGGTAAAGGAAGACCTTTCTCTCTGTCTCTCTCTCTCACTGTCCACTCTGCCTGTCAAAAACAAACAAACAAACACCTCTGTAAGTTCATTGTACACTTTGAAAGCTCATCAAGCGACACATCCTGCCTAATTAGGGCTTCCTGGAGCCCCAACAGGAAGTCTGGATTAGTGGCGGGGGGGGGGGGGGGGGGGTGAGGAGAGAGAAGCTGTTGTAGTCTCCTCTCCCAGCCTCCCAGACATGTGCATCTGCAAAGAAGACAATGTCCAAGAGCCACTGTAAGAATCAGAAGAACTGAAACCATCCCCAGATGCATTTCTCCAGTTGTGTGTCTACCTGGGAAGATCAGAGGCGGCTCCTTCCACCTTGGCACTGCAGCTGGCTTCTTTCTTTCTCTCTCTGCTCTGGCCCCAGCTCCCCTCAGCCAGCTTCCAATCTTTGTTCTGTGCCTGATAACAGAGCTTGGGCAGCACTGCACTCCCTTGCTTCTCTTGGGCCAATCTCTGGAATCCTGTCCGTGTTCAGAGGAGTGGGGAACAAAACCTGGAGCCTAAGCCTGCTTTTTGCTTTGTGCCCCTTAATCTCTCACTCCACAAACCCTCTTTCCCACACCCTGAGTTTTCCTTTCCAGCCTTTGAGATTGTGGAAAGAGTCTCTCAACATAGCCATGGTATTAGTCAGCTTTTGTTACTGTAACAAAATACCTGAGAGAAGCTACTTACAAAGCAAAGAGGTGTTTTTTTTTTTTTTTCTCACCACTTTAAAACTTCACAGCCCATGATCAAGCAGCCCCTTTAGTTTACCATCTGGTGGTGCATTCTTGCTGTCAGAGTCCTGACGTGGGGCAGAGCATGTGTGGAGGAAGTATATCACACGGTGAGGCAGGAAGCGGAAAGAACCGCTGTGACTGGCGCAGACTTTTGTAATAACCTACCCTCTCGACAACTGCATTCCAGCCACACTGGGCTCACCACCAGCAACCTAAGGATGTCTCACTCGACCCTACCTCTGATCACTGTAATTGGATTCAATTTCCACCCTCTTCATGCCATTCATTTTTGACTTTGGAATTTAAAGTTCATGATTTCAGGAACCAAATCTTGTTCAAACAATAGCTGTCATCAAAGAGCAGCAAATCATGCTCAGAATGAGAAAAAAGATAACAAATGGGACTCTGAAAATATTCACTGGCAAATTTAGAAATGCATAGAGAAAATTCCTCCCCCCACCCCGATGAAGGAGATCTGCTCCCAAAACAGAAGAATAATGTAGTTAATATTTCCTCGGTTCTCAACAAAAGAACATACTTGGAATAACAGGCACACAAACTGAAATAAAACTTTAATTGAAAACAATAAGAAGCAGATCTAACACTGTAGAAAAGTGAACCATGTAAGGGGAATGATTTACAATGTGAAGGATTTTTAAATTTTTTTTTTTTTGCAATTTCATTAATGGTATAATTTAATGACAGTTGGCAGTTTTAGGGATTCCATTTGATGAGTTTTGGTCAATGAACACCATTGTGCAGTCACAAATCACAGCAAGCTTTGTAACACTTGCATTATCCCAAGGCCTTCCCCTGTGTGTAAAAATCCATCCCCATCCCCACTGCAGCCCTCAGCCCTTGGAAACCACTGACCTGCTCTGTGTCACCATAGTTTCGCTTGTGCAGAAATGTTCAGTAGAATGTGCCCTGTTGTGTCTGGCTTCCTGAACCTAATATGGTGTTTTTGAGATTCGTTCGAGGGCTGAGCATTTCGGTAGTTCATTTCTTTATGTTGCTGGGTGCGTTTTATGGATAGATCATATCTTCCTTATCCACAGATGAACATCTGGGTTGTTCCCATTTAGGGGTTATTGTGACTACTCCTGCTGTGAGCATTCACATGCGAATCCTCACAGGGACGTATGTTTTCATGTCCTTTGCAGAAGAGCCCAGGGGAGAAAATGTTGCTATATTAATATGTTGGCACATACCCAGAATAAATGCATGTTTAGCTTTTTTTTTTTTACTTTATTTCATTGCAATTTTTTTTTATTTTTTTTATTTTATTTTTTGACAGGCAGAGTGGAGAGTGAGAGAGAGAGACAGAGAGAAAGGTCTTCCTTTGCCGTTGGTTCACCCTCCAATGGCCGCCGCGGCTGGCGCGCTGCGGCCGGCGCACCGCGCTGATCCGATGACAGGAGCCAGGAGCCAAGTGCTTTTCCTGGTCTCCCATGGGGTGCAGGGCCCAAGCACCTGGGCCATCCTCCACTGCACTCCCTGGCCACAGCAGAGAGCTGGCCTGGAAGAGGGGCAACCGGGACAGAATCCGGCGCCCCGACCGGGATTAGAACCCGGTGTGCCGGCGCCGCTAGGCGGAGGATTAGCCTAGTGAGCCGCGGCGCCGGCCTTCATTGCAATTTAAAACTACATAAATGAGCAGGATTCAAGTTAATCCAAGTTATGTACAGGTGATCAAAGCAAAGAGCCATGATAGTGTTTTTTCTTACTGAATGTTTAAAACAGGAAACCTTTTTTTGAAAGTAAGCATATTTTGGGCTTTATAAGACAGATATAATTTCTACACTAATTTATAATTTCTTTCATTTCTGTTCTAAGAAGAAATGAAACACAAAACATTCGAGTATTATAACTTTTAAAGACACTCTCAAACCGTTTTCTCAAAAGATCTGCAGTGTTCTCTGTCCTCGCAGCACTAGGGTCCCAGCTGCACCAAGTCCTCATGTATACTTGGCATTGTCAGTCATTTGAATTTTATTTATTTATTCCTTTTCTAAATATTTATTTGAGAGACAGAGAGAGAGTGTGTAAGCATATACACTCTCACCTCCTGGTTCACTTCTCAAATACTGGCAATGGACAGGTCTGGCCTGGCTGAAACTGGGAGCTGGAAACTCAACCCAGGTCTCTAACCTGGGTTGCAGGAATCCAAAAACTTGAGCCATCACCTGTGGCTTCCTAGGATCTGCATTAGCAGGAAGCAGGAGTTAGGAAGCAGAGTCAGGTATTGAACCCAGCTACTCCAGTATGGATATGGGTATCTTAACTGGCATCTAACTGCTAGGATAAACACCTACCCCATCATGTTCACGTTAGCCATTCTGGTGAATATGTGGTGGTATTGCTTTATGGATTTACATTGTACCTCCCTGTTGACTAATGATATGAAGCATTAATTCCATCTACTTGTTGTCTTTTTTTGTAAATGTCTTGTCAAAATGTTTTTTGTTCATTTTTTCCAATTGGGTTATTTGTCTTTTTCTTATTGAGTTTTAGGCATTCTTTTATATTTGGAATACAAGTCCTGTCAGATATAGTTTATGTGTAAATATTTTTTCTAGTCTGTGGTTTGCCTTTTCATTTTTAATGGTGTTTTTAAAGAAGCAAACATTAATTTCAATGGAGTTCAGTTTCTTGGTTTCTTTCTTTTATGGTTTGTGCTTTGTAAGCCCAATTTAAGAAATCTTTGCTCAAACAAAAGCCACAGGATACTTTCTTATGTTTCCTTCTGTAGCAAACTCTTTGAATAAAGAGGCAGATATTGAAAATTTATTATGGAAAGCTATCAGCCTATAAACCATTATAATCAAAAAATGTAAATAGAGCAAATAGATTTAAAAAATGAACAGAGAGAAAAGCCTTTTACAAATCTAAAACGTTGAAATTTTAAATCTAAAACAAATCTAAGAACGAAGGCTTGAACGAGATGGGTAATCGCAGGTAGGGCAGAGAAAGAGAAAACACAGCATGAAGTTTCAAAGGCAGTGAAGACGCAAAGTGCACATGGGAGTCAAATGCTGACGTTTAGGAAGGATTGCATCTGGACAGACGGAGTCTAAGCTGATTCATCCACTCTGCCCCACACCTTCTGGTTCCCGAAAGGAAGGACTCAGGTGCCTTCATGACCCTACCGGATTCTGCCCGGCTTGGCTACTTCCCCTGTTCTGGACCCTGAGATGTCTGGCTCCCTGAATCTGACCTTGGCCCTTGCTTTCATCTCCAGTTGCTCACACTGTCTCTATCTAGCACTGGAATGATCTCCCAGGCCTCCGAGGACTCAAGCCTGAGAAATCCAGGCCCTGAGGCTGATCCTCAGCCCATCCTCTGCAGGACGTGTTATGGTTGGACATGATTGGTATGTGTTCCTCAAGGGTTCAGGTGCCGGAGGCTTGGTCCCCACTGTGAACATCCTGAAAGATGGTGGAACTTTTAAGAGGTGGGGCCTTTTGGGAGGGCATTGCCATATGGGAGCATGGCCCTGGGTGGGTGGGGGGATTAGTGCTGCTCTCACTATGAGTTAGTTCTCATGAAAGGACGTTGTCATTAAACTAAGGAGCCTGGACCCCGAATCCCTCTGGCCTTCTCCTACAGCAGGTGGTGATCTGTCCCTCTGACATGTGCTCCCGCTCTGATACTGTCTACCATGTTGCGATGCAGCCAAGGGCTCCCTCCCCAGAGGATGAATAGATGTGGCTGCCTGAACTTTTAGCCTCCAAAACGGCAAGCTACATAATCCTCTTTTCTTTATAAAGTACCTGGCCTCCAGTGTTTTCTTATACTAACAGAAGACAAGCTAAGACAGGGTGAGAGAGGAAAAGCTTAGGAGGATCTTACACAAAACTAAAGCCAGCTTAACTGAAGACTTCTTCTCACCAGTAGTGGAGCATAAGAGATAACAGAGCAACATCTAGAGGGTTTGCCAGGAAAAAAAAAAGCTTTTAATAACCTAGTGAAAGGCAATTTTAAAAAGTCAGATATGCATATCTGCAGCATACAGATGATCTTGGGGTCATTTTTGTAAAAATTGCTTTAAAATGTGCTTCAACCACTAGGAGAGTAATCGTTGGAAAACAATGGGTTAATGGAGATTGTGTGGACAAAAAGGACTGGGAGTGGACTTTAAAACCATCCCAATAGTTTGATGCTAATGATTAGGATAAGGATTCTTCCTAAGAGGTTACAAGTTGTGTTAACAGATTGAGCGTGACATCATGAGTGGAAGGAAGGGACTGTACAAAGATGGTCTGAGAGGTTACCACCTGTGACGTACTGAGTTAGGCGTGACGAGGAAGACAAGGACACAGGAAAGCGTGGGCTCAGTCCCTGGAGCTCATGATGGGGCTGGAAAGACAAGGCTTACTCTCCTGGTGAGGCTGAGACAACTACAAGGAAAGCAGCTGGCCAGCGGGCTCTGTCCTGCCCAGGAACCCACCTTTAGCGATGCAACCAGAGCATAGGGAGTAGGAATAAAGTAGATTGACTTCTGGAGAAGAGAACCTATGGAGAATGTGTGTCTAGCTGTGGGACGGACAACAAAAGGCAGGACACAGGGAGCAGGCCTGGTGGAAACCGCCACATCCCACGGTTGGCTGAGGCAGGTGTGCGGGACCCAGTGACTGGTGGCCTTTCAGTCGCTTCCCAACCTAGTGAGTGACACAGGTGACCATGATGGTCCTACAGTGGGCACAGTCCTTTCTGAGGACAGGCTTCCTCGTTGCCATCCTGGTGCTGCTGCTAGGGTATGCTGGGGGGGGGGGGAGGGGGCGGTGCCAGCAGGAGCCCTAGCAAGCCTCTGCTGACGGAGCTCACAGTCACACCATTCAGGTCAGCTGGTGAGCTGCTGTGTACCGAGCATGTGCGGTGCCTGTGAGCCAGACGTTCCCAGTGCCTCCAGTGGGAGACACAGACACCCCAGATGATTTCTGTACCGCAGAGTAGGTGACAAGAGCAAGAACACAAGTCTGCACAGCACCCTGCATGCAAAGTCAGCTTCAGTGCCAGCGCCTCTCAGGGAAAGGCTGCAGGAGAAACAGTGTGTGAAGAATTGCAAGAGTTTCCTGTGAAGAGAGGAACCTTCAGAGAGAGAGAGAGAGAGAGAGAGAGAGAGGGGAGGATTTTCCACACAGAGAAAAGCACTTGCGAAAAAGAATGGGGCATAAGTATTGCTTACTGTGCGGTTTGGGAAAGAGGGAGCTTAGGGTGGTGTGAGCAAGGGGTGACGAGAGGCGTCCCCGAGGGGCAGTCCTGCAGAGCTCGCCACTCATCCTACCCCAGGAGGTGCAAAGCCACTGAGGGACTGTGCAGCAGGGTGACGTGGCCACAGGGGTGTGTTAGATGGCTTGCTCCAGAGGCTGGTGCAGAAAATGAGCTGGGAAGAAATTGCTTTTGTCTCAGAAGAAGACACAGATGGAGAGCAGCGGTACAGAAGAAGGGGCGAGAGGCCGGATGGGAGAAATATTTAGGAGGTCAACTCCATGGTGGACCAGGGGAGGTGCAAGACCTGGGATTTCTTCTGGGTCTCTGGCTGCCCTTCTGAATGGCTCTTGGTGCAAGTTAACACATCCATGGGGGCGGGAGCAGATATGTGTCAGAGGTAGAGGAAATATGAATATAGGGAGATTCCTCTCTCATAAAACATAACCTTCTGTTACAACTAAAGCAGAATACATGCATCGTAGAGAACTATAAAATGAAGAGAAGCCAACAACAAGGTAGTGGAAAGTCCCCCTTCCATCACCCACTGACTATCACTATGAAATTCTTAGTGTATATCCTTCCACATCTTTTTTCTAGGAGATCACAGTGTCTTGTTGACTTGTTACTATTTTCAGTCAACAATTTCTAACTTTTCTGGTCCATAACATTTCTTTTTTCTTATCTTTGACAGCAAGAAGTCAATCTGGTTTGTTCAGGTCAGGTTCTAACTCGGGGCCGGGAGGGGAAGGCAGCACAGTCTGTTTGTCCATGCTACCACGGTGCTAGAAGCACAGTGCATACGGAGCACCAGCAGTGGACTGCAGTGCAGGGCTGTCCCTCCTCCCGGGTCTGCCTGGGACTGCCTGGAGGAGGTGCCATCTCACTTGCTCCTCCATCCTGCAGGGAGGTTTCCCACAGTCACTAGTGAAAAGAAAACAAGTGTAGTCGTAAGTGTAGAGAGGGATAAAGACATACCACCAAGTGCACTAAAATTTCAGAGAAGGGGATTTGACATTTGAGCAGGCCATTGGCCATTGACTATGCGTAGAATGTGGACAGTTAACCAGGTGGAGAGTTCCAGGGGATGGCACAGTGAATGCAGGCCCAGGAGGGAGAACACACAACACTGTGGGTTCCTTCTGGTTATTCGGAGGATGCTGGTACAGTTTACCGAAATGAGCGAGAGATAGTGGTGGCCGTTGACGAGTGCTGTGATATGGGATGGAAACTATCGTGCAGAGAGTTCAGACAGGATGTCCTTTTCAGATGACACCGCTGAAGAATACTGGAGATTCTATCAGTTCTACGATCTTACAGGTCAGAGCAAATGGAAGGCGCTCAGGGTGTGCATTTCATACAAACATCTTCCTGCTCTTTGTCTTTCTGATAGTGTTTTATTTGGATCAGTTTTAGAGGCAATGCCGGCCTGTGAGTTCAGAAGTTATCTAAATCTCCAGGATCTGTTGTCTCTGAACATGTGATGAGGCAACCGGAAAACTTTTTCTCTGATGAAATCAGAAAGCTTATCCGACAGTGCAGTGGATATTTTCAGTTAGAAGGTAATTGCATTGAAACCAAGGTAGAGTCACACTTCTGGAATTTAATTATATCAAATGTCTGCTTGAATTACCTTAGTAATTGATATATTCACATAAGATTCGATGACTGAAACAAGCAGAATTGCCATCCTGTTTGTGTTTTTTGTTTGTTTTTCAAGTCCATTCATTTACTTTCATTTACTTGAAAGGCAGACCAATACACACACAAACACACACGCACAGAGGAAGAGAGTGAGAAAGAGAGAGGAGTGGGGGGGGCAGGAAGGAGAAATAGAGAGACAGGAGAGAGGCCTTCCCTCTGCGGGTTTACTCTCCAAATGCTTACAACAGCCAGGGCTGGGCAAGCCAGAAGCTAGGAGTATGGGACTCTATCTGGGTCCCCACATGGGTGACAGGGACCTAAGCACTTGAACTATCATTTGCTGATTCCCAGGATGCATTAGCAGGAAGCTGGGTAAGAAGTAGAAGAGGCGCTGTGGCGTGGCGGGTAAAGCCACTGTCTGTAGCACCAGCTTCTCATATGGGCGCTTGTTCGAGTCCTGGCTGCTCCACTTCCAATCCAGCTCTCTGCTATGGCCTGGGAAAGCAGTAGAGGATGGTCCAAGTCCTTGGGCCCCTGCACCCATGTGGGAGACCCAAAGGAGACTCCTGGCTCTTGGTTCCTGGCTCCAGATCGGTGCAGCTCCAGCCATTTCGGTCAACTGGGGAGTGAACCATGGATGGAGGGCCTTTCTCTCTCTGTCTGCCTCTCCTTCTCTCTCTGTGTAACTCTGACTTTCAAATAAATAAATAAATCTTTAAAAAAATAAATAAATAACAGATTTATTTATTTGAAAGTCAGAGTTACACAGAGAGAGAAGGAGAGAGAGAGAGAGAGAGAGAGAGAGAGAGGTCTTCCATCTGCTGGTTCACTCCCCATTTGGCTGCTATGGCCAGAGGTAGGCCAATCTGAAGCCAGGATCCAGGAGCTTCTTCTGGGTCTCCCATGCAGGTGCAGGGGCCCAAGGACTTGGGCTGTCCTCTATTGCTTTACCAGGCTGTAGCAGAAAGTTGCATTGGAAGTGGAGCAGCTAGAACTTGAACTAGCGCCCATATGGGATGCCGGCCCTGCAGGCAGCAACTTTACCTGCTATGCCACAGCACCGGCCCCAATAAATAAATTAAAACACACACACACACACACACACACACACACACAATGGAGATAGTGCTGCAGTATTTATAGATGTTTAATATTATTTTAAGCAATAAATCAAAATCAAGAGTAACTGAAAGGCTCTTTGTTTCATTTAATTCTTTTCTTTTTTTTTTTTCCTTGTTTTATTTATTTGAAAGGCAGAGTGACAGAGAGAGAAAGAAAAAGAGAGGGAGAGAGATCTTTCAGCTGCTGATTCATTCCTCATAATAGCTGGGACTGAGCCAAGTTGGTAAAACCAGGAGTCAGGAACTCCAGTCTGGTCTCCTGTGTGTCTGGCCCTTATCCACTGCCTCCCAGTGTGGTAACAGCAAGTTGGGTTGCAAGGGGAGGTAGGACTTGATTGCAGGCACTCTGATATGGACGGGTGTGTCTGAGCGGCGGCTTAATCCACTGTTCCACAACACTCTACCCTGCTTCCTTAAGTTCCAATGACTGTTCTATAATAATAAATTTCATATTGTATCCTCGAAGAATTAAGTCTCATAGATTTGAGGCTAGATAGCATTGTTATGTATTACAGTTGGCATGGTTACCACTTGATTAAACTCTTAAGCTGAATGATACATTTTTACTGTTTTTCAAGATAGTTAGCCAAATTCCCTGTAGTTTAGAACTTGATTTTGGTGTAACACTTCAAAAGAGAGCTTTAGATTCCTGCTCCTTTTAGATGTACAGAACATGGTTAGATAACTTTGGGTATAGGCTGGGGTGGTGGTGAAAGTGGTTTGTTAGTTGTTTGCCACAAACTGTAAGATGTGAACACTGCTGCTGTCACTGCTGCCCCTCTAAAATCTTTTCATCTGTGTTGGTTCTGCTTTTTTTCTGCTAGGTCTCCCTCCATAGGTATTCTAGTACTCACAGACTCGGGACCACACAATACAGATTTTTTAACAAACAAAAGAATGGATCCAGCTATGCCATTTTTTTTTCTTTTAGAAAAGAGACAAATAATTTCCCCCATGTTTCAGTTTGGCTTTGAAGATGTTCCCCAGATGCTCCTTGTGGTCGTACCAGTTCTGTAACTTTCCCCCAGCCTTGGCTCTTGAGCAACAAGGTCCAGCTATTGCGTATGATATTTGTCGAAGGACAGAGAATGAAAGTTCAATGTAAGAAAGCTCTAGGTTCTTCTGTACTTACCTTTAGAGGAATAGAACCCTCTAGCAACTAGTTGGTAGACAGGGTTCACCAGTGCCCTCATAGTTTTATTTATCTTTTAAGAATTTATTGATTTATTAATTGAGAGGCAGAGAGAGAGAGGGAGAGAGAGAGAGAGAGGGAGAGAGTGAGTGAGCTCTCATCTGCTGGTTCATCCCACAAATTTCAGCAGCAGCTGAGGCTGGGCAAGGCTGAAGCCAGGAGCTGAGGACTCAAACCAGGTTTCTGCGGGGGTGGCAGGGTCCCAACCCCCTGAGCCAATCGCCACTTCCTCCCAGGATGCACATTGAGCAGGAAGCTGGAATGGGGAGATGAGGAGCAGGGCCTGGACTTGAACCTAGGCACTCTGGTATGGGATGCAGGGGTCTCTACTGGCAGTTTAACTGCTGGGCCAAAAGCCCACCATTTTTTTTTTTTTAAAGATTTATTTATTTGAAAGTCAGAGTTACAGAGAAGCAGAGAGGTCTTCCATTTGAGACTCACTCCCCAAATGGCTGCAACAGGGGAAGCCAGGAGCTTCCTCTGGGTCTCCCATGTGGGTGCAGGGGCCCAAGCACTTGAGCCATCTTTACTGCTTTCCCAGGCTGTAGCAGAGAGCTGTATCAGAGGTGGAGCAACAGGGTCTTGAACTGGTGTCCATATGGGATGCTGGCAGGGCAGGCGGTAGGTGGTGGCTTTACCTGCTACACCACAGTACTGGCCCCACCCACCTCCCTTTTTAACACCTTCTTTTAATTCCCAAATAACAAACCACTTCTATTGACCATGCAAAGTTACTAGATTTGTAGACTTAGAAACTGTAAAATATTCTTTAAATGTGATTGGAAGAGTGAAATGTGGAAGTTTATTGTAGAACAGGCCTTTGTGATTTTGAGGTAGGTTAGCAATACCTTGTATATAACAACTTCCATTTTATGGTGACATTTTTATAAGCTATGCGCTATCCTAAGCATATTTCATGCATTATTTCATGACAGTCCTATGAATCAGGCACTGTTTTTACTCAGGCTTCATGGGTAAGAAAATGGAATCAGAGTCAAGTAACTGACTTGTCTGAAGTCACACAGATGGGAAGATCAGAGCAGGACTCGCTGAGGTCTGAGTGCGTGCAAAGCGTGTTCTTTGTCCTATTAGGCCGTGAAGCTGGGCTGTTGCATCAGGCCCACTTCTCTCCTCTCTTGTATCTCAGATGCCGGAAATTTCACTCATTAACATTTACTCTTTTCTAGTACAGTGTAGCCCTTTGTTAAAATACTAATAGTCTTGGCTGGGGGTGGGGGCGGGCAGTGCTGTGGCGTAGCAGGTAAAGCCGCTGCCTGCAATGCTGGCATCCCATATGGGCACCAGTTTGAGTCCTGGCTGCTCCACTTCCAATGCAGCCCTCTGCTGTGGCCTGGGAAAGTGATAGAAGATGGCCCAAGTCCTTGGGCCCCTGCACCCGTGTGGGAGACGCGGAAGAAACTCCTGCCTTCGGATCAGTGCAGCTCCAGCCATTACAGCCAACTGGGGAGTGAACCAGCAGATGGAAAACAACCCCCTCCCCCCGCCTCTCTTTCTCTCTGTGTAACTCTGACTTACAAATAAATAAATAAATCTTTTAAAAAAAATACTAACAGTTTGGGTGTGTCAACAGGTTGAGCCATCTCCATTGTTAATAACATTTAGTGCAGGTTAATGGATCAGATTCTTCTACTGTGATTAGTTTTAGATAAAAATTGCTGAGAACTAGTAAAAGGCGAGTTCTTTTAATATACTTTTTAATAAAGATTTTATTTATTCATTTGAAAGGCAGAGTTACAGAGAGAGAGAGAGAGAGAGAGAGAGAGCGTGTGCACACTTTCATCTGCTGGCTTATTGCCAAAATAGCTGCAGTGGCAGGGGCTGAGCCAAGCCAAAGCCAGGAATCAGGAGCTCCATCTGGTCTCCCACATGGGTGCAGGGGCTAAGTACTTCAGCCATTTTCTACTCTCCACATTAGCAGGGAGCTGGATTGGAAATGGAGCAGCCGGGACTCAAACCGGCACCCATATGGGATGCCAGCATGGCAGGTGGTGGCTTAATCCACTGCACTGCAATGCAGGCTCCCAAAGGCAAGGTTTTTGTTTCTTCAACCACAAGTTAAGGTAGGTGAGATTCGTTCGGGTTATGAGGGTTGGTGATAAATAACAGGGATTCCGTAGCCTGGATCAGATGCCATTCGTATGATCACATTTTATCTGCAGTCTTTCAGAACAATTTGAAATAAACACTTTGCAGTGTGTGAAGTCAGTCACCAAGCCTGAATTTGAAGAGTACCTGTCACCTTTGTCAAAAACTAAGCCAAACCCGCTTCGTTTTTAGCTTAGGTCTCGTGTGACAGCGGGATTTGAAAGGTAACCCTGTTGGCCAGGAGAAACTGATCATGGTGGTGCCAGTTTCCAATCTGTTTTTAATTAGGATTCATAGCTCCTGCCTGATCTCTTGGGGACGTGGTTTCATTTACATCTGAGTAGCTGTTCCATCGAAACTGGCTGACTCCAGTTTGTGGAACGCTTAATAGATTTTACATCGTATTTTAAAATGACGTTTTCCGGTGTGTCCACCGATGGTCTTGTCAGGTGACGCACCGCCTTTAACCTAGAGCTGAGAGGTTTGTGTTTTCCTCCTGACCAGCTGTTTGTAGTTAAAACTAATCCTGGCAGGAAGAGCCTGATCCATTAATTATTACAAAATGCTATTAACAACCAAGACAGCTACACCTTCCCACCAAGCAAGGGTAGATGCTAAAATGAGCTCAGGGAACTTGAACAATTTGCAACATTTGGGTATCAGGTGATGGAGACAGGTGATTCCCCAGCTCATGAGCCTACCCCAGGCTATGCCTAAGCCTCTTATCTCTTCACCTCCTTTGAAAGGCCCATCCCTCTGGACACAGGTTTGGGCAAGTGACTAACAGCACCTCACTCACCTGGCAGTAGGTAGGTTAAAATTGTGTCTGAGGACCATGGCAGTCAGACTGTATTTTGGGATCGATACAACCCCTCCACACTCCTCCTTTGTGTTTTATTGTTAAAATGTTTTTATCTGTTTGTTTGATTTATTTGAAAGGCAGAGAAAGAAAGGGAGAGATCTCCCACCTGCTGCTTTACTCCCCAAATGTCCAAGCTGGAGCTAGGAGCTGGAAACTCAGTCTGGGTATCCCAGGTGGCTGGCAGGGACCCAACCACGTAAGCCGTCACCTGCTGCTCCCCAAGGTGGACATTTGCAAGAAAGTGGAGTAGAGGACACAGCCAGGATTCAAACCCAGGCACTCAGATATGGGATGTGGGCTCCCCAAGTCGCAGCTTAACTGCTGAGCCAAAAGCTTGTCCTCATTCCCACACTTTAAATTTAGAAACTTTTTGTTTTGTTGTTGTTGATGGCTTAAAGGAATATGGCCAACAAGCTGAGCATTTCTGAGAGGTGCTATTAACTGGTCTGACCACTCTAAGCATAAACTCCTGGCTGAAACATTCAGGGAGGGTGCACTCAGGCCAGATTGTTATCACAAGCAAGGCCTGGCAGGGTTCCTTTTACCTGGGACATTGGAAGGCAACAAAAGAATTAATTAAATGGACAGAACTCCAACAGCCTGATGTCATTGAAAATTTGAGTTATACAACTCTTTCCTCAGTACTGATTCTAGGCTTACCAATGTTCTCACGGATAGGTTTTCCACGTGGTTTACTTCCAGCGTAAGGGGGTAGGAAGGCTAGTGCCGGCTCTATCTAAAACTGTGTCTTTCATTGTCAGTGGACCAGTAGCCTGTTGGTTTATGAACTTCATCTCTTGTGATCTGGTTCAGGGCCAGTTGCCCAAAGCCCAGTGAACCAAGGATGGTGACAGGAATGAGTTTGTGGGTGTGCAGGCTGGTGACCATGCCTGTGACAGTGTGAACTGGAACTGGTGCCACACAGGCCAAACATCAGTTGTCCTTTCCCCAAGAGATACCTAGACATGACCGCTACTTTTGCCTAGAACTTTTACACCGATACCTTAGATCTCAAACAAATGAGTATGTCCTCACTGACTCACCCCAAGCCAAAGTATATGCCTCCGTCAGCTATTTGGGTAAGAAGACAATCATCTTAGGCAAATTCTCTGTTAAAAGGAAAAGGGGAACAATGTTTAACCAAATTATACTGCATGATTGGCATAATTGTCTCAAGCAGACACAACCTTAATTGCTGAGTCTGAAAATTTTTCCATTTATAAAATGAAGAGAATAATAATTACCTAAACTATTCATTATATCTAAAATTATTTTATGCCACCTTATGAATAATGCTGGGAAGAACAGTGCCACCCAAAAACAAAGCAAGAGAGCATGATTTCCTCAGGTTCTGTGCACATTTATTGAGCATCTATAATGTATTCAGGTGTTCTTCTGGGTGCTTTGCCTCTTATTTTCATTTCTCTGTAAAGTTTTTAGCTTTAAACTTTATTTCAAAGGCAGAGCAAGCGAGCCATCTCCCAGCCAATGGTTCACTCACCAAAATGCACACAGTGGTCAGAGCTGGACTAAGCCAACACTGGGAGCCTGAGCTCAGTCTGGGTCTCCCACACAAGTGGCTGGGACCCACGTGCAGCCTCCCAGCGTGCACATTAGGAAGAGGCTGCCACGGGGAGCAGTGCCAGGACGCTAACCCAGGCACTTTGATGTAAGGCGCAGGTATCCTAAGCCATGGCTTAACGGTTACAGCAAACACCCATGCTCACTTCGGTTTAAGAGCAACTCGGGGCTGGCGCTGTGGCGCAGCGGGTTAAAGCCCTGGCCTGAAGTTCCGGCATCCCATATGGGTGCTGGTTTGACCCCCGGCTGCTCCACTTCTGATTCAGCTCTCTGCTATGGCCTGGGAAAGCAGTAGAAGATGGCCCAAGTGCTAGGGCCCCTGCACTCATGTGGGAGACCCAGAAGAAGTTCCTGGCTCCTGGCTTCGGATTGGTGCAGCTCCAGCCATTGTGGGCAATTGGGGAGTGAACCAGTGGATGGAAGACCTCTCTTTCTCTCTCTCTCTCTCTTTCTGCCTCTCCTCTCTGTGTAACTCTGACTTTCAAATAAATAATTAAATCTTTAGAGAAAAAAAAAGAGCAACTCAAGAAGTGAACATTATACCAAACCAAGTATGGTTTCTTTCTCTTCCTTCCATCCTTCCTTCCTTCCTTTTTTTTTTTTTTTTTTTAAGATTTATTTATTTAAGCAGAGCTACAGAGAGGCAGAAGCAGATAGACAGAGGGAAAGGTCTTCCATCTGCTGGTTCATTCCCAAAATGGCTGCAACAGCCAGAGCTGAGCCAGTCCAAGGCCATGAGCTTTTTTCTGGGTCTCCCACATCATTGCAGGAGGCCAAGGACTTGGGCCATCTTCTACGACTTTCCCAGGCCACAGCAGAGACCTGGATCAGAAGTGGAACAGCTGGGTCTTGAACCAGCGCCCATGTGAGATGCCAACACTGCTGGTGGCAGCTTTACCCACTATGCCACAATATGGTTTCTTAATTTTGGATAGTTTAGTAACTTCATTAGAAAAATGACGGAAGTGGGGCTGGTGCTGTGGTGCAGCAAATTAACACTCTGGCCTGCAGTGCTGGCATCCCATATGGGTGCCAGTTCAAGACCTAGCTGCTCCACTTCTGATCCAGCTCTCTGCTATGGATTAGGAAAGCAGTAGAGGATGGCCCATGTCCTTGGGCCCCTGCACCTGCATGGGAGACCCAGAGGAAGCTCCTGGCTCCTGGCTTCGGATCGGCACAGCTCCAGCCATTGCAGCCATCTGGGGAGTGAACCATTAGATGGAGGACCTCTCTCTCTCTCTCTCTCTCTGCCTCTCCTCTTGTTGTGTAACTCTGACTTTCAAATAAATAAATCTTAAAAAAAAAAAAAAGAAAAAGGACAGAAGCAATTTTTTTTTATTTTTTTATTTATTTTTTTTTATTTTTGACAGGCAGAGTGGACAGTGAGAGAGAGAGACAGAGAGGGAAAGGTCTTCCTTTGCCGTTGGTTCACCCTCCAATGGCCGCCGCTGCAGCCGGCGCACCGCGCTGATCCGATGGCAGGAGCCAGGATCCAGGTGCTTTTCCTGGTCTCCCATGGGGTGCAGGGCCCAAGCACCTGGGCCATCCTCCACTGCACTCCCTGGCCATAGCAGAGAGCTGGCCTGGAAGAGGGGCAACCGGGACAGAATCCGGCGCCCCGACCGGGACTAGAACCCGGTGTGCCGGCGCCGCAAGGTGGAGGATTAGCCTAGTGAGCCGCGGCGCCGGCCCAGAAGCAAATTTTAAGCCTACATCCCTTATCTTCAGATGTGGATCACTGGGTTGAACACTGTTCTGCCTTTTTTTTTTTTTTTTGGACAGGCAGGGTGGACAGTGAGAGAGAGAGAGACAGAGAGAAAGGTCTTCCTTTGCCGTTGGTTCACCCTCCAATGGCTGCCGCGGCCAGCGCACTGCGGCCGGCGTACCGCGCTGATCTGATGGCAGGAGCCAGGTACTTCTCCTGGTCTCCCATGGGGTGCAGGGCCCAAGCACTTGGGCCATCCTCCACTGCACTCCCGGGCCACAGCAGAGAGCTGGCCTGGAAGAGGGGCAACCAGGACAGAATCCGGCGCCCCGACCGGGACTAGAACCCGGTGTGCCGGCGCCACAAGGCGGAGGATTAGCCTAGTGAGCTGTGGCGCTGGCCTGTTCTGCCTTTTGATACTATTTTTCCCAGAGCTATGAACAAAGTCTGAAAGCAACACCTATGTGTTACCTCAGGAATCGCTGAGGATCATTCTGCGGCTTTTGCTCTCTCTTCTGGTCATTCATGAGTTGTTGTAATCCTCAGAGATAGAAGATTCCGTAGCTAATTAAGATGGGAGGTGTTTTATTTTGAAAGAAAATAAAATATCTTCCTCAGCAGATAAAACTTGGCTTGCTTTTGGCTACCACGGTGAACCGCAATTAAACTTTGAATTCTGGGCTTCCAATTCTGCCTACAAGTCCACTGCTGACTGATTAGATTGGCTTAATTTACTCCAATTTAGGAATTGTTTATTGGGTAACCATTGAGTGATCAATGATCCTTTTAAGAGCTTACAGACAGGGCATGATCTACAATAGGCAGCTAAAACAATCATATAGTATAATAAATACCACAAAATTCCAGTGCTGTCAGGGTTAAGCCTTAGCAGTAGCATCCTGGCTTTAGGAAGCTTTATTAGCCATTGTCTTTGTTGGTAAGCACTTGAACCAAGAGATATCATCCTAGTGGATAAAATAGGAGTTTGTCTCTGAGTGGTTCTTTATTTTTTTTTCTTTATAATTATCTATACTTTTTGGCTGTGAAAAAAATGATGAAATAGCCAGAAAATAGCAAAACAAAATCAAGCACAGTTATCCCTGTCTTGCCACATTATTATCACTTGAATGTGATTTTTTTTTCCCTGTCCTTTTTCATTGGATTAAATTGTGCCATGTTCTTGGGGTGAATGTGAGCAGAGCACATGAAATATAAGATTAGAATCCACAAGGTAAAAATGGAACGGGCATTAGGCCTAGCAATTCAGATGCCCGGTCTCACATCAGAGTACCTGGGTTCAGTCCTGGCTCCAACTCCTGATTCCGTGTTCCCTGTCAGTGCAGACCCTTGGGAGGCAGGGGTGGTAGCTCGGGTAACTGGGTTTCCTCCGTCCATGTGGGAAACCAGGATTGTGTTGCCAGTTCCTGCCTTGGCCCAGCCCTGGCTGTTGAGGCCATTTGGAGAGCGAACCAGCAGATAAGAGGTGTCTCTGTGTTTCTCTCTGGTTCTCATTTTTTTTTATTAATGAAGTGCTCAGATTCAACCTGTGATTATTTTTCCATCAGGAATACACTCAAGGGTACTTTAAAAAGTTCGTGGAGAATGTGGTGTGCATATATGGGGTGTGTATATGTCACTGGGCAAAACAGCCGTGGGGTTCTTGTCTTCACGCAAGAAAGAATTCAGGCGTGAGACAGAGTGAAGTAATAAGGTTTTATTAGGGATAGGGCATCCGTCAGAATGGAAGGGACAGATAGAGAGTGCTCAGTCGCTCGGACTAGGGGAGAGCGAGGTTACACGGTTGAATGGAGAGAACACACCTGGGAAGGCCAGGTGGGCGGCTCAGCAGAGAGCAGAGAGCAGAGAGCAGAGCTGAGTGCGCAGTCTTTGTCTGGACTCCGTTTTTTTTTTTTTAATTTTTTTTTAAGATTTTATTTATTTATTTGAGAGGTAGAGTTATAGACAGGGAAAGGTAGAGACAGAGAGAAAGGTCTTCCTTCCGTTGGTTCACTCCCCAGATGGCCACAACAGCTGGAGCTGCGCTGATCTGAAGCCAGGAGCCAGGTGCTTCCTCCTGGTCTCCCACATGGGTACAAGGGCCCAAGGACTTAGGGCACCCTCCACTGCTTTCCCAGGCCATAGCAGAGAGTTGGAGTGGAAGAGGAGCAGCCAGGACTAGAACCAGCACCCATATGGGATGCTGGCACCTCAGATGGAGGATTAACCTACTGTGCCACGGAGCTGGCCCCAGGACTCTGGGTTTTTAAGGGAGCCTCTTTATCTCCTTCCCCCTTCTCCTCCAGGCCAAAGATGGGGAACCCTGGCATAAGGGTTTATTGGGTGAAAATATGAAAAATCCCTTTCTAAGTTTACCACTGAGGTTGTCAGACAGGGGAAGCCTTTCTGGAGTCAGCCAAGGGGCTTCTCTCTAGGGTACCCACCTTAGAGGAAAGCTGTTTACCAGGCCAGGTAGAAGGGGTGGGGCCGCCTGGAAGGTTAGCAGGGTCTGGGCAGAACTTTGAAATGCAGATGCTGGACTGCTTAGATGTCAGTTTCCTTAGGCTCTTCTTACACACATAGGCTAATTTCTAACTTCCCGCCTAACACCCACACCCACACCCACACAATGGAACACTATTCAGCCATAAAAAGAATGAAATCTTGTCATGTACAGCAACGTAGATGGAACTAAACAACATCAGATTAAGTGAAATAAGTCAGATACAGAAAGATAACTCATATTTCCCCTCATATGTGAGATAATACTGATTACTAGAGGCTTGGAGGGGTGGGATGGACAGAGGGAGTTTGGATTAAAAAATAGAGGAAATCGTGGGTGGTTCATTAATTGTGAAAAATGTATTGAGGCCGGTGCTGTGGCTTAGCAGGTAGAACTGCCCCCTGCAGTGCCAGCATCCCACGTGGGCGCTGGTTTGAGTCTCAGCTGCTCTACTTCTGATCCAGCTCTCTCCTATAGCCTGGGAAGGCAGTGGAGGTTGGCCCAAGTCCTTGGGCCCTTGTACCCCTATGGGAGACCTGGAGGAGGCTCCTGGCTCCTGGCTTCAGATTGGCCCAGCTCCAACCATTGCAACTATATGGGGATGGGCTGGCAGATGGAGGACCCCCCCGCCTCTGTGATTCCGCCTTCCAAATAAATAAATCTTTAGAAAAATGTATTATACAAATATGAGATGCTAATAACAGTGGAAGCTAACTCTTTGTACTACCTCACAATTTTTGTCTTGTAAATTTAAACTATTATGAGATGGAACATTCAACAAAGAGTAAATAGAATTAAAGATAAGTTTATTTTGGTGCAAAAATTTTAAGAAATTCCTGCATAGCTTCCTCATACCACACATTTTTCCATGAACTTTTTGAAGAGTCCACATGTGCACGGATTGCGGCATTTTTGCATCAAAATAAACTTATCTTTTAATTTCATCTTCCTGAAACTTTTTGAAGCACACACAGAAAAATGAACGAACCTGCAGACTGATGATTATCTCAACAATGGAATTAAGTTGACCCTGTCCCTTAAGGAAGATTTGAGAGCATTCTTTCCAGATCAGGTCAGATTTGGTTGACTCAGTGCTATTAATATCGGAGACAGACCCCTTAAAGGTCCCACCTGGGGTGCCATTTATGTTACTGGGTGCTTATTAATAAACTCGGAATATTAACAAGCTTGTGAGTTCTTGCCTCATATTCAGAGAAGAATTCTGAATACTGGCACAAATAAACGAGGCAGCATGATAAGTTTTTAATCTTTTTATTCAGTGAAAGAAATGCATAGGACAGTGAGGGGCCTATCTAAGAAAGAAAGAGAAATCTAGATTCATACCGAGCACTGGGAGCCAGCCATGTGGAGGAGCGTGCAGGCCAGAAAGCATGGGGAAGATCACACACCCTGGAGGCGCAGGGCAGCAAGGGCCTGCAAGCAGGAAAGAGGCAAAAGGCCAAACAAGAGCTGGGCCCACCCTGTCCCAGGCCTTTAATCCACTTCCAAAGGGGGAGTGGTTAATTAGTCTGAGTGGCAGGTGGGTACACAGGTGTGGCCAGGTAGGGGGATGAGATCACACAGGGGGCGTGGTGAAGCCGTGGTCTTCCAGCTCACAAACCTAGTCAGTTTTACCTTACATGCTCGCCCACAACACTATGGCTTTGGGTAGAGGTGAGAGCTGTGTATAAGCAGTTGTTTTGGTCTGATCAAGTGCATAATTGAAGGAAAAGAGGTTCCATCCCACTTCCACCCTCTTGCTGGAGGAGCAGGAGAGGGGAGGACACCAGTGTGAAGCAGTGATGCTTGAGCTGCCGTCAAGCAGCAGAGGGTTTCCCAGCAGGCCACCCAGCCCCCTGGGGGACAGAGGAGTCTTGGCCATCCTGGCTGTGTTGTTGCAGACGGCTTAGAGCGACACTGACGAGACATGCTTGAGCGGCACAGGTTTTAGGCCCTGAGGAAAGGGCCTGCTGTACTTGATGGCAGTGTTCTGGAGAGTGCCACCTGGGTCTCAAGCAGGACTGTCACAATGCACTTGTGCTATCTAGTTCTGCATTTCCTCTTGAGAAGCCAGAAAAGCTGTGTTTGCACGGCTGTGGCTCCCTGCCTTGCCCCTGGCTACTGCTAGTGGAGAAGTCCCTTTGACTCAGTAGGAACAATTGAAAAGTGTTCCAGTGTATTAGTGCTGACAGGACATTAGTAATGATTGTTTGCAAAGGCCCCTTGCCTTTAGGATGCAGATGGATTGTGAGAGCTGAGCTGAAAGAGCCTTCATTTTTGTGTTTGCAGTCTCTGGAAAACAGACAGGATGATAATTGAGTAAATGCATTCTGATAGTTTTGGTATGCTATATGGAAAAGGAACTTTGCTGACTTTTTAAAACAAAAACTAAAATTTATTGCACACTGTTTATTACTTTTTATGCATACACACTCATACAGATAAACACACTGCCATTTTGTCTATACACATAGAAAATAGTTCAAAGAATTAAGGTATTTTGAAAGGAAGTTGAGCAAAGTGTGTGTGTGTGTGTGTGTGTGTGTGTGTGTGTGTTAGGCTATCACAAAGCACACCAAACACTCCCTTACGGGAGTAAGGGAAAGAGTTTATTGGGGAAAACCCAGCAGACGAGGGAAGGGGCGAAGAGGGAAAAAGAGGCACGTGTCTGGGAAGTGGGTCTAATATACCTTTTCCAGGGGGTGGACAGGGAAGTAGGAATAGCCAATCCCATTGGGTTAGGGGTGGAGCTTGACAATGGCAGTTGGGCCATGTGGCCACCTGGCTTCAGGCAATGGCGGCGGGGGCTGGGGCATAGGATAGTGTTAGGGTGTAGATCGCACCACAGATAAAACTGCGCCATTTTCCTAACCTGTGTGTGCCACAAAATAATCCAAAATTTTAATTTTTTTTTTTTTTTTGACAGGCAGAGTCAGCAGTGAGAAAGGTCTTGCTTCTGTTGGTTCACCCCACAAATGGCTGCCACGGCGCGCCAGCCCGAAGCCGGGAGCCAGGTGCTTCCTCCTGGTCTCCCATGCAGGTACAGGGCCCAAGCACTTGGGCCATCCTCCACTGCACTCTCGGGCCACAGAAGAGAGCTGGACTGGAAGAGGGGCACCGGGACAGAATCCGGCACCCCAACCAGGACTAGAACCTGGTGTGCCTGCGCCACAGGCAGAGGAGTAGCCTAGTGAGCTGAAGCACCGGCCTTAATTTGTTCTTAACTTTGCCTGGTTTAATGGTATATTGGAACGGGCATAGCTTCTTTCTTTTTCTTTCTCTCTCTCTCTCTTTCTCTCTTTCTCTCTTTCTCTCTTTCTTTCTTTCTTTCTTCCTTTCTTCCTTTCTTCCTTTCTTCCTTTCTTCCTTTCTCCCTCCTTCCTTCCTTCCTTCTGTTAGGTAGGAAGTCAGTTATGAGCTTATGTGTGTGTGACATAAAGGCCTAAAGAGAAGACATCTATGTCCAGCATATGCATCTGCATCTCAAAGTCATCCTGACAATGTTTCAGGGGCAGCCCGGTATTCGAATCCTGCCCTGCCCCCTTCTACCTGATAACCTGCCAGGTGGAGATCCCCACCCCTTCTGCCTGACAAATCTTCCACAACCTCCCAGATGCAGCCCAGTATCTGCATTTCAAACACCCTGCTCCCGGATCCCCATTCTCTAGGGGGTCCTGCTCACCCTTCCTCTGAACCCAGGATGGCGCCAGCTAGGCTTCCTCCTGTCTGATACCTTCAAGGGAAAACTCAGATAGGAGCTTCTTAATATTTACAGCCATAAAATCCTTTGTTTCAGGAGGAGATGTGTGAAGACAAAGACCCATCTCCTTAAAAACCCCGGGCCCCAACCTGACTGCACACTCAGCCCTCTGCCTCTATGCTGAGTCGCCCGCCTGGTCTGGCCAGGTGTAATCTCTCCACTCAACCATGTAACCTCGCCCCCCCCCCCCCCCCCCCCCGCCAGTCCGAGCAACTGGGCACCCTCTCAGGCTCTGTCTGGAGAGGTGCCCATCGATCCTTACGGATGTCCCTTCCCTAATAAACCTTGCTATTTTACCTCCCACACTACTCTCTGTCTCATGCCTGAATTCTTTCTTGCGCGAAGACAAGTGTGGGGAGCAGCCCGGACTAGACTGAGTTACTGGAATTAAGACTTATTCTATGCATCTGCTCTCCCACAATATGGCGCTGGGAGAGAAGTAAACAGCTTCCGCACAGCTGCCTCCAGTTCAACCAATAAACTGTAGGACTTGCTCCTGATTGGAGGAGAGCAGCGTACTCGGCGTGTGGGCAGCCGAGTTGGGATTGGCAGAGGAGGACTATAAAGGAGGAGAGAGACGGCATTCACCAGGAATATCTAAGGGGAACATCTAAGGGGAACACCTGTGCAGCCCCCGAGAAAGCCGGCCGGCGGTGTGCCGCTCCCCTGCGGAAGTGGGGAATGTGGCCAGGGGGAACTGCCCTTCCACGGAGGCGGAAGGGATAGTAGCCAACCCGGGAAGAACCAGCAGCAAACCCGGGGAGGGCCGAGCAGACAAAAGAACAGCGCAGGGTCCTGTGTCGTTCCTCCACGAAGAGGGGGAGCGACATAATGGTGCCGTGACTCGGATATGAAGCCTAGGCAGGGCTTAGTGTCGTTCCTCCACGAAGAGGGGGAGCGACAACAAGAACCCTGCAATTTCTCCGGTAACCCTTCCTTCCTTCCTTCCTTCCTTCCTTCCTTCCTTCCTTCCTTCCTTCCTCCCTCCCTCCCTCCCTCCTTCCTTCCTTCCTTCTTCCTTCCTTTTCCTTCCTTCCTTCTGGGCTTTACTGGAAGAATTTAATCATAGAAAAAGACAAAGGAACAAAATGGGTTGTATATTGATTGTCCATGTGAAGCAACATGAAAATTTGGAGGCCATGAGGCTGATGCACCATGAAGCACATGTGGTCACAGAAAGTCTTCAGAATACTTGCTGTCAGTTAGGACACAAGATAACATGCTCACAGATAGTTCCCTAAGCACTCATCTCTCATAATGACAGATCTGTTACAATACGAGCTTGATTTATTTTCTACAATATTAATGAATTTCCTATGAAGCCCAAATGTAGAGCTTCTGGAGGCCACACCAGGAATAAATCCTAGCCTCCTGGCCCATAGGGAGAGGTCAGAGCTGTGACAGGCAGGAGTGACAGGGAGGAGTTAAGCAGGGACTCTGTGCTGTCACCACCATGGTACCTATTCTGGGATAAAAATAACATGTCTGCTTATAACACGGTCTCTTAATACCCGAACAGTGACTGAGCTGGAAGATCTGTGTTATCTTGAGCCTAGAAGAAGAGATTAAATGAAGGACTCAATACATTTGACAGAGTCAGAACCTTCCACACCTCCATTCATCTCCGAATAATATCTGAGCCCGAATTAGACCACTCAGAAAGCATAAAGTTTCCATCTTCCCATGGGGTGTGCCAGAAGCCAGCCGAGATTCGAGGTTCACGGAATGACTGAACAAAAGAAACCAGGATATGGCAGTGATTTGGATGTGAATCAACACTTTTGTGTCAAGTTCTCCATTTTCAGATTGAAACAGAATAAAGTGTAATTGCTTTAGTTAAAATGTATTATAATATTTAAGAAATATTTAAATCTTTTCAAGCACATATTGAAGATAATATAAAGAGTGAACTCCTTCCATAGCCAAATAGGTTAGCATTACTGTTCTTTTATCCTTTATATTTTTGAAAATACCTTATGATCTTTAACTGCACAATGTAATCCAAAAGAAAAAAATATTTATCTATAGAAAACTGATCTGTTTTATTTTTAAAGATTTATTATTATTATTATTATTGAATTGAAAGGCAGAGTTACAGAAACAGATGGAAAGACAGAGAGAAAGAGATCTTCCATCTTCTGGTTCACTCCCTAGGTGGTCACACCGAATGGGGCTGGGGCCAGGCCAAAGTCAGGAGCTTCATCCAGGTCTCCCTGGATGGCAGGGGCACAAGTACTTGGGCCATCTTCTATTGTTTTTCCTAGGCCATTAGCAGGGAGCTGGATTGGAGGTGGAGTAGTAGTGGGGACTGGAAGCTGCGTCCACATAGGATGCTGGCATTGCATGTGGCAGCTTAGCCTGTCACACCACAGTGCCCACCCCAGGGAGTTCCCCTTTATATGGAACATAAATCATCTAGTAACTGTGGACAGTGTTAGGAAACTGGCGCAGTTTTATCTATTGTTAGCCGTCACAAGGCTCACCAAACACCGGAGTAAAGGAAAGGGTTTATTGGGGAAAACTCAGCAGGCTGGAGGGGAGGGGCTAAGAAGGAAAAGAGAGAGAAGGAGAGTATAAGAGAGAAACAGAGAGGAGAGGAGCTAGCGAGCAGAGAAGAGAGAGACAAGAGACAAGAAGGGGAGAGGAGAGCAGAGGGGGAGAGGAGAGCAGACGAGAGGAGCCAAGAGAGCACATGTTCAGGAACAGCTCCTTTTAAATCTTTGCCCGAGGGCGGGCAGGGAAGCAGAAACAGTGAATCCCATTAGGATGGGGGTAGAGCTTGACAACAGTGGTTGGGCCCTGTGGCCACCTGGCTTCCAGCAATGGCGCTGGGGGCTGGGGCATAGGATGTAAATCAGGGTGTAGATCGCACCAGTTTCCTAACTTCTCTTCTGCTCACTCTCTCTAGCCTTCTCTCCTCTCTCCTCTTTCTCTTACTTTCCTTCTCCCTCTTCACCCCTTCCCTCCGGTCTGCTGGGTTTTCCCCAACAAACCCTTTCCCTTACTCTGGTGTTCGGTGTGTTTTGTGATGGTATAACAGACAGTGTAGTCAGTCAGCCACAGTATCATAATGGAACCTGTCTATTGTGGTGTTGGGGTGTTTTCAAAGAGACAGGAATAAAATATTTGGCTGTCCAGACAATTGCCACTTGCCTTGGATCTACTGAATATCAGCTTCCTGTCTGTTAAGCATGTGTGAAAGTCCCAGAGAGTTCTTCTCCCTAAGGCTCCCTATTGGGTCCTACTGATGCAGGATACCTTAGGTAAATAATTTTAAGTTCACAGACTGGAAGTTGCACCTCCTTCTCTGTGTATTGCCTTGTTCATCTACCTGTCAATCAGGGGACCCTCCCCAGGAAGTACCTCCTCTTACTGGGGACGTGGGGGTGGTACCATGTAAACTCTTCCGTTTTTCTAAGTGCATAAAAAGCTAGGAAGGGCCAGCGCCGCGGCTCAGTAGGCTAATCCTCCACCTGCGGCACCAGCACACCAGGTTCTAGTCCCGGTCGGGGCACCGGATTCTGTTCTGGTCGCTCCTCTTCCTGTCCAGCTCTCTGTGTGGCCCGGGAGTGCAGTGGAGGATGGCCCAGGTCCTTGGACCCTGCACTGGCATGGGAGACCAGGAGAAGCACCTGGCTCCTGGCTTCGGGCTGGTGCGCCATGGCAGCACGCCAACTGCAACGCGCCAGCCGTAGCGGCCACTTAGGGGGTGAACCAATGGAAAAAGGAAGACCTTTCTCTCTGTCTCTCTCTCTCACTGTCCACTCTGCCTGTCAAAAAAAAAAAAAAAAAAAAAAAAGCTAGGAAGACTGGAAGCTTGAGCTCTCCTCAAGGACGAGCAGAGCAGGGTATGATAATTCCTTTTCTTTGGTCCCATTTTCCTCTAATAAAACCCTAATGGGCCTTTGTATTTTTTGCACTTCTCTAAGTAAAAGGCAAGAACCTGGAAAATTAATTTAGACCCAATCCTAGCCCATAACACCACCTCCTAAAAGGACTCATTAGTCTCCAGTTGTACAAGTGGACTGCATGGGTCATGCAGGGAGCCGAGAGAGCGACAGCTGGCTCCTTGCCGGAGCCACGCACTGCTAAAACCCTACCCTCTTCTGTGCCTGTCCAGCCGGCTGCTGGCTCAGCATATCCGTTTCCCCATGGTGCATGTGAGCTTCGCTCTTCCATCACACAAAAGACGCCTTGATGACTATGTGTATCCTGAGGTCCATGTGAAGACACCATGGTGCCTTGTGCGCTGAAGCCCCGCCCAAACTCCTCCCCATTTGAATATTCATTTAGGACAGCAGCCCCTCCCCCATAAAGGGGCCACCCAGACTTGGGTGGATGCAGCAGCAGATGCCACTTGTTCCTCATGGACAGTCTGCCTGCATTCACTTTTTTTTTTTTTTTTAAAGATTTATTTATCTGAAAGAATTACAGAGAGACAGAGAGAGAGGGAGAGGTCTTGGTCTTGGTCTTGGTCTTCCATCTGCTGGTTCTCTCCCTAGATGGCCACAACAGCCAGAGCTGGGCCGATCTGAAGCAGGATCTTCTTCTGGGTCTCCCACACAGCTGTAGGGACCCAAGCATTTGGGCCATCTTCTATTGCTTTCCCAGGCCATAGCAGAGAGCTGGATCAGAGTGGAGCAGCCAGGACTGGAACCGGTGCCCATATGGGATGCCAGCATTGCAGGCGGTGGCTTTACAAGCCACGCCACAGCGCTGAGCCCTGCATTCACTTCTGAATGTGTACTATTTCTTTACTCTTTTAAAGGAAATCCTCCTCCTCATTCTTGCTCCATATCTATGTCTTTACTTTGAATTCTCTCATGCTGAGGCCAGAAATTGGAATAAATCCAGCTGGGGAAATGAAAGGAATTTCTGCCCTCTGCAGTATGTCCCTCGTATTCCCTTATGGGACATCTATCAAGACTCCCAAGCAATACCTAAGACCACAGGTAGCAGGGACCCCAGCATATTCTGTTTTTCCTATACATAGAAACCTATGAAAAAGCTTAATTTGTAAACTGGATACAGTAACAGATTAACAACAGCAATAACAAATGGAATTATTATAATAATATACTGTAATTATTTTGTATTTCTTATTTTTGGACCACAGTTGGCTGCAGATATCTGAAACCAAAGTCACGGATCAGGAGGGACAGTTGTCTAGCTGTGTGGTGCCAGGTCACACTCTTTCTTGCTGTGAGGATTCTTTGTTATTGGTATTTGGATATTTGTGATATAAATGTTTCCAGGAATCGCACATCACGTTTTACATTTCAGAAATTTTGCCGGCTCCACCACCTCTTCCCATTTTCACTGCTTAAATACGAACCAAAAAGCATGGACGTTGTAAACCCACATGATATAAGTAAATATAGTTTCAAATAAGAAATATTAAAATATAATTTTTGGTGGGAGTTTTCTCTCTGTAAACTGTTTCAAGTAAACATGCTCAGAAATGAATGGATCAGCTTTATAAATTCTATACATCAGGCACGATAGTAACAGTACTGGCTTTCCCAGCACCTTTTGTGAATTCCAGTGATCTTCTGGAGGAAAGTATAGACAAGATTATTTGGTGGGTTTAGCAGAAAGTGTCTTAGGGCTACCAGGGTCTGCTGGAATTAGCAGGTGTTTTGATACTCTAGTTAACTCGTCTGTGCTCTGGGAGCTCCCTGGCATAGCCCAAGGCCTGATACAGAGCTAAAATCAATGCTTAAGGAATCTGTAGATTAAAGATGAGTAAGAGCTTAGTTTCCTTGGGGGTCATACAGAAACCAAGTCATCCAGCACTTCATAATGTTTAATGTGATGGCAGGAATGAACAAAACAATTTAAGTTATATAAGCTTGTATTCTTGTATTGTTTTGAGATAAATTACTACTTGATATTCAAGCTCTGGGAGGGAGCAGTTCCAAATAGGTTTTTATTTTTCTGAAAATTATTTCATGATTTGAGTGGTGACAAGATTCCTTTTAAAACATTACAGGTAGGCCGGCGCCCGGGCTCACTTAGCTAATCCTCCGCCTGCAGCGCCAGCACCCCGGGTTCTAGTCCCAGTCAGGGCGCCGGATTCTGTCCCAGTTGCTCCTCTTCCAGTCCAGCTCTCTGCTGTGGCCCGGTAGGGCAGTGGAGGATGCCCAAGTGCTTGGACCCTGCACCCGCATAGGAGACCAGGAGAAGCACCTGGCTCCTGGCTTCAGATTGGCGCAGCACGCAGGCCGTAGTGGCCATTTGGGGGGTGAACCAACGGAAGGAAGACCTTTCTCTCTCTCTCTCTCTCTCTCTCACTGTCTAACTTTGCCTGTCCAAAAAAAAAAAAAAAAAAATACAGGTAGTTTTAAGACTCTATGTTTAGGGAGTTAGTAAGGGAGGCGACTTCGTGAGGGGGAAAATCACTAAAGGGAGATTGGTTGAGAGGGAAAGTTCAACTTTTCTCTCTCCAATGGGAAGGAATAAATAATTGAGTGTAGAGGGATAACTGGATATACAGAAACATTCACGGTTTGGAAAGATTTCGCCACAAAAGTTCTGCCTTCTGTATTGAGTCTAAAGATGTGATCTGTTGGTTTGTTCTCTGTAGTTTGTGTGAGGAGAAGCAAGCGAGCCAGAGAATTTTCTAGACTATTACTAGAAGTGAACGTATTTGAGTTATCCATACAAGTTTCC
The DNA here is from genome assembly GCF_964237555.1 of Oryctolagus cuniculus. Lineage (NCBI taxonomy): Eukaryota > Metazoa > Chordata > Mammalia > Lagomorpha > Leporidae > Oryctolagus > Oryctolagus cuniculus. Next base: position 49,071,957 of record NC_091444.1, read on the forward strand.
TAGTAGGCTGAATAATCTAAATGCTGTGAAAGCTGGAAGATATTAACATCTGTAAAAAAAAAAAAAAAAAAACCTCCAGGGGCATGGCACTGTGGCGTAGTGGGTAAAGCTGCGCCACCTGCAGTGCTGGCATCCCATATGGGTGCTAGTTCAAGTCCTGGCTGCTCCACTTCTGATCCAGCTCTCTGCTGTGGCCTGGGAAAGCAGCAGAGGATGGACCAAGTCTTTGGGCCCCTGCACCAGCATGGGAGACCTGGAGGAAGCTCTTGGCTCCTGGCTTTGGATCCGCCCAGCTCCGGACATTGGGACCATCTGGGGATGGAAGACCTCTCTCTGTAACTCTGCCTTTCAAATAAATAAATCAATCTTAAGAAAAGAAAAAAAAAAGAAAGAAAAAACCTCCAAAATCTTTCTGTTGTCAGATAGTTCTGAATTCCTTCCTATGTGGCCAAAATTAGGAGAGATTTGGAAGCAAGTGTTCTAATCAAGTTTAGGGATGAAGTCCACGATGCACCCTGCTGTGACGGGCGACTGTTAAGGGCAGTGAAGAGGAAAGCCGGGCTTCCCAAACCTTGCGGAAGTGTGTTTGTGAAAGTTTCGTTTCCTATTGTTTCAGTAGAAGGTTACTGCCTGGTGAAGCTCATCTTGCTCTTCATTGCACCCCTGGGAAAAGCCTGTTAGTTTGGTAACTACAAACCAGACTTCTTCCCACCACTTTGTATGTAGCCACTCTTATTGGCACATTATATTTTGAGAAATCAATAAACTTCTTAAAACCTGAATTTATACTATAAAGAATACATTTTTAAATTAACAATACAATGAAAATACCATTGAAAGTATGAGGTAGTATGATGAAACACATTTGTCAGAAGCTCTGTTTCCAGTCCCTGGACTACGTAGCAGAATTATGTCATCAGACGTTTACTGTCACCCCGTTCCCTCTGCTTCAGACTTAAGTCATTCAAGACAGTGATCTGGAGCCTAGCATAGCCCCTGGCACCTGAGAAGACACCTATAAGTATTTGATAAATAACTGAATGGTTCATTTATAAAGAGTTTATCTCTTTTTTATTTATCATCTATCATCAGTCTTATCATCTACCCTCCACAACATCCACTAGGGACGCAATGAGGAACAAAGCCAGATACACACTGAGCTCAGGAAATTCACAGTGCAGTGGAAGCCTCAGACACCTCAAAACAAAGTTTGACAAAGCACTGTATTTGAGGCAATATTGATACCCTCAAGCATTTCCCTTTTTTTCCCCAAAGATTTTATTTATTTATTTGAGAGGCAGAGCTAGAGAGAGGGAAAGATCTTCCATCTGCTGGTTTACTATTCAGATGGCCGCAATGGCCAAAGCTGAGCTGATCCGAAGTCAGGAGCCAGGAGCAGCTTCTGGGTCTCCCATGCGGGTGCAGGGGCCCAAGCACTTGGGCCATCCTCCACTGCTTTCCCAGCCCATAGCAGAGAGCTGGATCAGAAGTGGAGCAGCCACGACTAGAACTGGCTCCCATATGGGATGCTGGCACCGCAGGCAGAGGCTTAGCCCACTACACCACAGCACTAGCCCCTGTCCCCTCTTTTCCTTTTTAAATAGTCTATGTCTCAATTTTGTATGGGAACTGATATACCCACACTATTATACACATGTAATACACACGTGCTACCTATTGGTAATTCTAATATTGTTATGTACTTGTAGAGTCACATCCAAAGATATTTCAAATACACATCACATCACATGTTCTATAAATCTTCAGCATTATCCTTAGTGACTCTGACCTGGTGGGATAAACAGTGAAATCTCTATTACAGACTAGATTTCAGTTCAGTCTTACAGGAAGGACAGAGATTAGATGATTTCTTGAGAGCTCCATCCTTCTCACCAGTTTCCAAAGGTCTACAGATCATAAAGCAAGCCATTTGTTAAAGAGATAAAAACATCCTCTGGGTGCAGGGAATTTGCCAGGCCTCACACTGCAAAATTGAGAAGAGTTTACTACAACTATCATACAGTGTGGCTTGGCCCAGTGGGTCTTAATCTTCCATAGGAAATTTGAAAGAATACGGGGAGTTTGTAAAGTATATGGATTCCCAGACTCTGCTGGATTCTGCTGCGTCAGAATTTCTGGAGGAGTCCCAGATCTGCATTCTAGCAAAATTTCTGTTGTTTCCCTTCCCAGCTGGGACCCCACCTTAGGAAACACGACCCCCAGGGTGGTGCTGTGGCACAGAAGGTAAAAGCCCTGAAGCACTGGCAACCCATATGGGTGCCGGTTCTAGTCCCGGCTGCTCCTCTTTTGATCCAGCTCTCTGCTATGGCCTGGGACAGCAGTAGAAGATGGCCCAAGTCCTTGGACCCCTGTACCCTCATGGGAGACCCAGAAGAAGCTCCTGGCTCCTGGCTTCAGATCAGCACAGCTCCGGCCATTGCAGCCATCTGAGGAGTGAACCAGCGGGTGGAAGACCTCTCTCTCTGTCTCTACCTCTCTCTGTAACTCTGTCTTTCAAATAAATAAATAAATCTTCAAAAAAAAAAAAAAAAAAAGAAAGAAAGAAAGAAAAGAAAAGAAAAGAAACCCAACCCCTTTGCATCCAACCAATCAAGCTCTGCCTTGACAGAGGGTGTTGCTGGTTTGAGATGAGAAAAATGTTGGATCAAGAAATCCTTTTCTCCTTTCTAATAGATTTTGATTAGTACCTAAAAAGAGAATCTGAAGTCAATTGGTAAAACGGCTTTGTATTTAAAATGGAGTTGTATTTAATACAATTTTATTTCAAATATAAAATAATTGTATTTAATATGAAATTCTGCCACTTGTGAATTCCAAAGCATAGAATCAACCAATTAATATCAGTCCCTCCCCACCAACAAATACTCAGGGGAGCAGTTGGAAATATATTACCATCATTTTCAGAGGGCCCTGATATCCTGATAAAAAATTAACAGGCTTAAAGACAGAGCAATATAAATTTCCTACCAACAAGTAGTTAGATTAGTAGATGTAGTAGTTACAGATTCTCAAAGTAAATCTCCAATAAAATTTCAAAAAGCACTGTTGATTTGTTCTGATTCTCGAAGCATATGTATTCATTTTCCAAATATTTGACAATTCAGAAAAGTATAAAAAGTCATATTAGTGACCTCATTGATCTAATTTTCTACAAGACATAGTTAATAAGTTAGTGTATTTCTTGCTAATTTTTTACTAACATACATGAAGTCATGTATATGTTGGATCACAAAATATGCACAGTATGGAATTTAAAGAATTATTTTCACTTACAATGTTAAGAGCATTTTAACAAACCACTAAATAGTTTTTCTTTCTTTTTTCTTTTTTTTTTAAGATTTATTTACTAAATAGTTTTTCAAAAATAAAATTTTGAGGGGTCAGCACTGTGGTGCAGCAGGTTAACGCCCTGGCCTGAAGCGTTGGCATCCTATATGGGCGCTGGTTCTAGTCCCAGCTGCCCCTCTTCCAAACCAGCTCTCTGCTATGGCCTGGGATAGCAGTAGAAGATGGCCCAGTTCCTTGGGCCCTGCACCCACCTGGGAAACCGGAAGAAGCTCCTGGCTCCTGGCTTCGAATCGAGGCAGCTCCAGCAGATGCGGCCATCTGGGAAGTGAACCATCAGATGGAAGCCCTCTCTCTCTCTGCCTCTCCTCTCTCTGTGTAACTCTGAATTTCAAATAAATAAATAAATCTTTAAAAAATAAAATAAAATTCTGAGTTGGCTGTTCAGTTTCCCAGTCTATGGACTTACCATAATTTAAGTAGGTCTTCTATAGTTGGACTTCTTGAGTAGCTTTCAGATTTTTTTCTAATAAACATGGCATGCAAAGTATTTTATTAGCTGGTCTCAAAGTTCTATAGAGAGAGGACATTGCCTTTGTTCAGAAAACTACCTCAATAAGCTGCTATTAGTGGTGGAAGAACTTTGAGAGAATGAATATTGAATCCAATTTTAAGAGGTTTCTGTGGCTGTGACTTAAAGCTATCTCCCACACCCCAAGCCAACGTGATAAAGTGCATGCCTTTGTTTTAGGGGAGAAGCAAAGAAACAGCTTAAGTTGGGATGATGTGGATGAGTCATGGGTGAGATCAAGGTTCCAGCGATGAATTGAAGTGACAGAGAGAATGGAAGTGCCCAGCAATTTGCAGAAATATCGGAGGAGGGCACTGTGTTTCCCTAAGGACATAGAACTCAAGACTCAGGCCAATTTCATTTTAATTTTTAAAGGTCAAGATGACTTCAGCTGACATCCATGAAATAAATAGCACTGACAAAATAGCACAGATGGATCCTGCCTTACGATCCATTGGAGAGCCTTTGTCTTCCTATAGGGGAGATTTTAGCACACGTGTTGACATCAATTGTTTCAGGGTTTCAGTTAAAAAATACTTTGTGCTCTTTGAAAAAAAAGTGTATCGGCTTCAATTTTTCCCATTTTGCTGTAGTTACAAGAATCAGATTCATTTTGCTCATTACACCTGAAAATGATTTGGAAATTGCTTGTGATATCACCTGTGATGCTGCCACGAGTCAGACTCCCGGAGATGCATGTAGAGAGTCGCATGAAGAAGTTGGCTGGGAAGTGTGCTCAGATCAGCATCCGTAAGGGATGGGGGATGTGGGCTTGGCTGAGAGACGAGGTGACCTGTAATGCATTTATGACAGAAACCTCAGTCAGACCTACATGTAGCTCTGAGATTGGGTTGGCCTTTCTAGAATGTTCCATGTTGAGGTGTGTGGGAGGGACTAGCAGATCTACTCCAGCACTGTCCAGGCAGGGATGCGGGCTGCCTTCAGAGAGGGGTGATGTCCTGAGAGCAGGACAGTGCCTCCACCTTAGGGCAGTTCCTGGGAAGGGCCCCAAGCATGTGCCTTTAACAGCCAGGACAATTAATTCCTCAGTTCTGAAGAAGGGACCTGAGTGGTGTCCACGGTACCAGCCACACAGACCTTGTTGTGCTTCTGTTAGTATTTCCTGCAAGTTAAAAATACCTGGGCTTCTTTTCTCTCATTGAATGTCAGTAATTACATTGAAATTTTTTTTTCCACAGGCATAGTTAGACAGAGAGAGAGAGAGACAGAGAGAGAGACAGAGAGAAAGGTCTTCTTTCCGTTGGTTCACCCCACAAATGGCCGCTGCGGCCAGTGCGCTGCACTGATCTGAAGCCAGGAGCCAGGTGCTTCCTCCTGGTCTCCCATGCGGGTGCAGGGCCCAAGCACTTGGGCCATCCTCAACTGCCCTCCCGGGCCACAGCAGAGAGCTGGACTGGAAGAGGAGCAACCGGGAAAGAACCGGTGCCCCATCCGGGACTAGAACCCGGGGTGCTGGCACCACAGGCAGAGGATTAGCCTAGTGAGCTGCGGTGCCAGCCTACATTGAATTTTAATGGAAAGAATTATTGACTTACTTTTGGGCTAGATGAAAAATTTAGCAGGATTTTATTTCTGCACTCCTCAGTTTTTTATTGATATAATCTAAGATTATAGGTCAGCATAATTAATAACATCATGTTTCTGTGTTATAGCTTATCTTTAAGAATTATTTTTGTCATCAGTACTAGATTTTTTTTACCATTCCCACATCTATATAGATTTAACTTTTATACTTATGAAGGGGAAATATGAGATTTCTCCTCTGTCTTGATGAACAAATGAAAACAAAAGTCTCAGAACTGAGAATTATGCCTGCTTTGCTGATTAATCCCAAAGCCAACATTCCCAAACCTGTATCCATACTGCAAAAGTAATATGTGATCATGGAAGGTTGTATTGAGACCCAATTTTTCTCCCTTTTTGTTTCACACGAAGGAGATTTGGTGTTCCAATAATTATTTTTGGTTAAAATCTATCACAGGTTCCAATTTTTCCTATCTGTGAGGGAGGTGGCAATAAAGGGTCAAGGCCAGAATCACATTCGCTTTGATCCATCTGCCCCACACATTCTCTGTATTTGATTCTTCTGCCATCTTGGCATGGGCAAAGAACCTTGACTCTACGGAATTTGCCGAAACATGATGATCAGCACAGTCCATGCTGGATTATGAGACTAAGTTAGGAAAACCACAAGCAAAACCGGTGTCTGCACCCTATCCTTACCTCTCACATGGTAGGAGCTTTTTACCAAATGATTAATCTGCAGTCACATCCAAGAGGGGAATGCTGGGAGGACAGGTAGGGCTCTGCATGGGATCAAAAGTATGATTCAGGGGGCTGGCGCCATGGCTCACTAGGTTAATCCTCTGCCTGTGGCGCTGGCATCCCTTATGAGCGCCGGATTCTGTCCCGGTTGCTCCTCTTTCAGGCCAGCTCTCTGCTGTGGCCCGGGAGGGCAGTGGAGGATGGCCCAAGTACTTGGGCCCTGTACCTGCATGGGAGACCAGGAGAAGCACCTGGCTCCTGGCTTCGGATCTGTGCAGCGCCGGCTGTTGCAGCCATTTGGGGAGTGAACCAATGGGAGGAAGACCTTTCTCTCTGCCTCTCTCTCTCACTGTCTGTAACTCTACCTGTCAAATTAAAAAAAAAAAAAAAAAAGTATGATTCAGAGCAGGAAACTCTTTTATGACAAAATGAGGAGTCTTTATGTCTCTCTCCAACAATGAGGAATCTTTCATAAAATATGCATTATTAGAAAAGGCCAGCCAGTGCCGGGGCTCACTAGGCTAATCCTCTGCCTGCGGCGCCAGCACCCCGGGTTCTAGTCCCAGTTGGGGTGCTGGTTCTTTCCCAGTTGCTCCTCTTTCAGTCCAGCGCTCTGCTGTGGCCCGGGAAGGCAGTGGAGGATGGTCCAAGTGCTTGGGCCCTGTACCCGCATGGGAGAAGAGGAGGAAGCACCTGGCTCCTGGCTTTGGATCGGTGCAGCGCGCTGGCCTAAACGGCCATTTGTGGGGTGAAGCAATGGAAGGAAGACCTTTCTGCCTCTCTCTCTCTCTCACTGTCTAACTCTGCCTGTCAAAAACAAAACAAAACAAAACAAAACAAAACAAAACAAAACAAGCCAAAGTGTGGATCCTCAGAGATGGGATTCCAGTGTAGATTCAGACAGTGCATAAGTTAGTTTGTTATCAGTAGTGACTTGTTTTTTGTTTTGTTTTGTTTTGTAATTTGTTTTAATGTGAGCTACTTGACTATGAATTGAAGGTAACTTGGATGGAGGTGCTGTGGATTGGTATCATACACTATCTCATTGGTGAGGTGTAGGAACACTGGTGGGACCTTGTGTATCTATGTTCAATCATTGCAGGCCGAATTAGGCAAGGGATGCCAAACTTGTATTCAGCAGAATGACACAGTAGGTCAGGAATAGGGCTGTGTTGAGTCTATGAAGATGTAAGTCCCTCAGCCCCTACCATTATATCTGTTAAAGAAGTTTGCAAAGATGTCATATTTAATTTGGTTCAGTTTTTCTTTTTCTCTATTACTACATGGAGGTACTGTTCATATCTTTGAATGTTTATTTTATATCAAATGTTTAATAGCTGGTTTTTGGTACTATATATTATTTACTTTCTAATTAGATGGAAGTCATCAAAATTGCACATAGGCATTTTTTTCCCTTACGCCAATCTGCTTTACTGGTCAAATAGTTTCTTTCCGGGCCAGATGTCCACAAATAGCATTGCTTTAGAGCAGATGACAGGGGCATGGTGTTTTTGCAGACGTTTTTGTCTGTCCTTAGAATGCCCTTTTGTATTTCCATGTGAATCTCATCACATAAGGATTGAAGCAATTAATTACCCAATTTATAAGTAATTCCTTCTGACAAGCTAGCCACCTTCCTTTAGCAAAAGTATAAAATGAACAATCTAGGGGACATGTATTAAAGTCACTAATTAAATTAAATGTAAAACCAAGGGCATTTGGGATCATGTTCCTTTTGTAAAGCAAATAGACATTTCATAATTAATAATTAGATTACAGTCATTCATTTTATTATAAATAGTGTTTGATTTCAAGAGTCAAGTCATAAATCAACATCGAATGTCAAATGTACTTGTAGACTAGTGCCTGAACACTTCTATTTGGTTTTCTCGTGGAAATTTCCTCATGAAAGATTATCAGTGAAATTTTTTTCTGGAATTGGAAACCCTCTCCTGTACTTTTCTAAACTTTGGAAGAGAGAATACAATGATGCATTGTGAGATTATATCCCAATAAATCCACCATAAATTGAGAATATTGTAAATGGGAGATGCACTAAAACAGCTAACCTGCTGAGCATCATAGCTTAGCCTAGACTCTCTTAGACATTCTCAGAACACTTCCACTAGCCCACAGTTGAGTAAAAGCATCTACCACAAAGCCTATCTTATACAAATGTGCTGAATAGCTCATGTGAATTATTGAATTCTGTACCAAAAGTGAAAAACAGAATGGTTGTATGTGTCCATTCATTTTTGCAGAGTCATAAAGTTGAAAAATTTTAAGTCAAATCATGATTAAGTTGAGAACCCTCCATATATGGATCTGAAAATCAGGGTGGAATGGTGAGTTGGTTCCATGTGTTCCAGAGTAAAGATTTCCCAGGGAGAGTGGGTAAAGGGCAAAGAGCTGACGTTGGGGTAGTGGCCCGGGGAAGACTAGTATTTGAGTGGCAGGAGGAAGAAAGAGTATGGGAAGAAAATGCACCTGACTAGGGAGGCTGGAAGAGCCCAGAGAGGAGAGAAGGGGTCCCAGAAGCCATGGGAGGGAACTGTTTCAGAGCTAGAGGACAGAAGAGTAGGCAGTGGGCAGGGGCACTGAAGAGCCATGTGACTGCTCTGCGAATGTCCCTAGGTCTGGGTCAGGGAGCATCATTTGGCTTCCTGGAGCACAGAACAGGCAAAGCTTAGCCCCTACACACAGACAACAGTACTCTGCAGCACACAGCACCAGAGAAAACTCTCAGGAGACATGGACAGACTCTATGCACTTGTGAGGTTAAAACAGGGAAAACTCAGGCTGCAAAGTCAGGTACAGAATCAGAGAAAGAACTAACGAGAAAACAGCAGTGAGGACAGGCTGTGCCTGAGCTGGAATGGGGCCTTGCCCGGTGATGTCAGGGTCAGGCATCGCTCTGGCCAAGGAGCTATTATCAGCACCCATCACCAAGCACAGCTGAGTGCCAGCCCCAGGCCAGGCCCTGTCATCCAAGCAGGTCTCCTTTAGAAAGCCAAGTTGGGTAATGAGGGAATAGTAGAAGTTGAAAAATGTTGATCAGTGAGTGAAATAAAGAAGAGAAACCAAAAGGTCTTGATTGAAAACTCAAATATTTCCTTAATTTCAAATTTCAGAGTCTGTTGAATAAGATTATCTAATGCTAGGGAATTCTGAAACAAAACGGCCAAAAAGGGCCAGCGCTGTGGCATAGTGGGTTAAGCCTCTGCATGTGGCACTGGAATCCCATAGGGGCACTGGTTCAAGTCCTGGCTGCTCCACCTTCAATCCAGCTCTCTGCTATGGCTTGGGAAAGCAGTAGAGGATGGCCCAAGTGCTTAGGCCCCTGCACTTGTGTGGAAGACCTGGAGCAAGCTCCCGGTTCCTGGCTTTGGATCAGCTCAGCTCTGGCCATTGCAGCCATCTGAAGAATGAACCAGCAGATGGAAGATCTTTTTCTCTGTCTTTCCCTCCCTCTGTCTGTAACTCTACCTCTCAAATAAAAATAAATAAAAATCTAAAAAAACAAAACAAAACAAAAAAACTGCCAAATACACAGAATGGTTAGATGACTTGTTATCTAAGAGGAAGATTTGGATAACAAAAGATTTCCTATTGCTGTGGTTTATTTTAAATAAAGCTAGTCTTAGTAGAATGAACTAAATGATAAATCAATATTTATATACAGAAACAAAAACTAGCACTGATTACAGATTCATGAAATTGGTCCTTTAGTATTTATTGACTACCCATCACTTGGCCTGCAGTGGTGAGCCAGATCCAACAAAGTTACTGTGCCCACATTGGTTAAACAATGGTATTGATAATGGCAAAACTGACACTATCTGAAAGAATAGTTTATAGTAGGGAGGCTTCAGTTGCAACCATAAGAGAAAACTTTGCTAAGAAATTAACAATTCCAAATGGAAGGAGCATGAACAAAGGCCCTATGGCATGAAGAGGCATGACTGGACATCTGTCTGAAGAAGCAGCAGAATTTTTTTTAAAAGGGTTTTGTTTATTTGAAAGACAGAGAGAGAGAGAGAGAGAGAGAGAGAGAGGCCTTCCATCTGCTGGTTCACTCCCCAAATGGCTACAGTGGCCCAAGCTGAGCCAATCTGAAGGCAGGAGCCAGGAGCTTCTTCCAGGTCTCTCACTTGGGTAGCAGAGGCCCAAGAACTTGGACCTTCTGCTGCTGCCTTCCAGGCACATTAGCAGGGAGCTGGGTTGGAAATGCAGTAGCTGGGACTCAAACCAGTGCCCATATGTGATGCCAGCGCTGCAGGCTGGAGGCTTTCACCTGCTGCGCCACAGCACCTGCTCCAGCAGCAGAATATTAAGCTTCATCTTAATCCTCAGAGAATTGGAGACTGAAGGATTTTAGGCAGAAGAGCTGCATTCTCAGAATGATCTTGCCGGCTATTAAGTGAAGGAGAGGAATAGAGTAGGTTTATCGAGAGTTGTGGAAGTCTAGACAGGGCGCGATGGTGACATGGGATAGGGTGGAGGATGAATCTGAGACATTTAGTAGGTACAGTCAACAGGACCAAGTGTTTGAACCAACATGAAGGAGAGGGATCAAGAGAGGTTCAGGGTGATCCTTAGCCGTCTGTTTTATACAACAGAAAAGACTGTAGTGTCTTGCCAAAATAAAAGAAGTGGAAGGGGACCCCGACTTGTGGGTGGGAAGGATGCAGGATTTAGTTTTGGAATGGTTGATGTACCTTTGAAAGAGCAACATGGAGAAGACAAATTGGCAAGTGCATGAGTAGGTCTGAAGTGTGATGGCATGTCTGGTCTAGAGACACAGGTCGGTGAGTCATTTGTATAAGTTCATGGTTGCTAAGAGAGCTTAGGAAGAGTACAAACAGCAAAAAGGAAAGAGGGGGTACACATTTAGCTCAGCAGATAAGTGAAGAATTCCATGTCCCACACTGGCTTTTATCCCCTGGTCAGGTTCCTAACTCCAGCTTCCTGCTAGTGCAGTCCTGGGAGGTGGTGGTGATGGCCCAAGTAATTGAGTTCTTGCCACCTAGATGGAAGACCTGGATTGAGCGTCCAGCTCCTCACTTCGGTCCAGTCCAGCCCAGCCCAACCCTAGCTGTTGCATTTAAGGCATGAAACAGCGGACAGGAGCTCTTTTGTTTCCTCTCTGTATCTGTCTCTCTTAGATAAATAAATGATAATTAAACAAAAAGAAAAGAAAAAGAAAAAGAAAGAAGAGGACCTGGTACCTTGTCTCATATTTAAAGGTCATATTTGTGCAAAGGAAAGGTGGTAGCCTGCAGGGCAGGGAAAGATAAGGAGAGCCCCCGCCCCCAGGCCCAGGAACGGTGGGGGTGGGGCCAGCTGCTGAGCTGTTGAGTGAGATGAGGACAGTGACATGTCCATTGAGGCTAGAGACACGAAGGGCCTAGGAACCTTGACAAGACTGGCTTTAAAGGGAAACCGAATGCCAGCCAGAGCTAGGAATCAGAGAGCATGTGAGAAATCAGGGGAGGGTAGGAAACTCACGCTTGGTTGTGATGAGAACCAGCTAGCAGGTGGTTGGAAGAATGTGGGAAGTGGAGTATGTGGGATGCCCTTGGGCAGGAACAGAGCAGCCAGCTGAGAGGCCTGGTGTGCTTGTAGGAGAATTTCTGGAGAGGGTAAATTCCCAAAGGAGATGGGAGGCAAAAGAATCTGCAACCCAAGTAGAGGGACAGGGATGTGGGGTTGGTGCTGTGGCATAGTAGGCTAAGCCTCTGCCTGAGATGCCAGCATCCCATGTGGGCACTGGTTTGAGTCCCAGCTACTCCACTTCCAATCCCACTCCCTGCTAATGCGCCTGGGAAAGCAGTGGAAGATGGCCCAAGTACTTGGGCCCCTGCCCCCACACAGGAGACCTGGGAGAAGCTCTAGGCTCCTGGCTTTGGCCTAACCCAGCCCTGGCCATTGCAGCCATTTGGGAAGTAATCTCTCTCTGTCTCTCTCTGTCTCTCTCTCTCTGTAACTCTGCCTTTCAAATAAATAAAAAATAAATCTTTAAAGAAAAAGAATGACAGGTATGAATATTCATACCCAGGCAATATGAGTCCTCATGTGACAACTGCAGTTTTCTATATAGGTAGGAAAAGTTTCTGCTGAGATTGAAGAGGGAGGCATAAGAGTGTGTGTGTGTGTGTGTGTGTGTGTGTGTGAATATGCGTACATGTATGTGAATGTGTGTGTATGTGTGTGTGAGTGATGGAAGGGGGCAGCTGCCTCCATGGAAGGAAGACACTGTGCATTAGTTTTTGTGCAAAGCAGAGTGAGTGAATCAAACAAATGTAGGAAGAGGAGCCACCACCCAAGGTTTGCTTTTATGCATTTACAGCAAAACCAACCTGCTGTGCTGCATGCCTTTCTTCAGAGGGCTTTGCTGTGGGCACTGGAATGTAGATAGTTGAGTTCATCAGGGGAGTTTTTGTCAGAAGGGAAACAAAACAATCTCAAAGGGCAAGGGAATATAATAATCTCAAAAAGGGTCATCGAATGGCTAAGCCCCAGGCTCTGCTGGCTGAGGAGGGAGGTGAAGACGAGGTGAGGGTGAAGGCACTGTGAGACTGAGGGGAGACCAGGATCAAGAAGTCCTGATGGTCTAAAGAATGAGTCGTCCAGGGCACCAGAGGAAGAGGTGCTCGCAGGACCTGGGCACCTGTGACTGGGGGTACACGTGGCAGGGCACGGTGAGGCCAGGGTGTGCTGGAGTAGATGACTCATGAGGAGTAGAGGGAGCAAGCACGGTGAGAACTGGAGGAGACACAAGCCTGTGGGCCAGCAGATTGTAGGGTATGTAGGGAAGTACTGGGGATGATGGCAGGGCTTGCGGGTACGATGCTGGGACTTTGGTCCATGGCAGGGAAAGCAGTGTCCAAGAACCGGAGAGGACAATGATGACAAAGCGTGGTACACCTGAAAATGTGAAGCACACAAACGTGAGGTTTTGCAAGAGGGAACAATAGCAGGGCATGGAGTGTCATGGAGCTGGGGGAACAGCAGCTCTGCCTCCTCATCCTTGTGCATACGTAGGAGAGGGAAATGAGAGCGCAACAGAAGGGTGTGTGCTGGACAGGGCATGGGGCTGGGAGGCAACTCAGGGCCCAGCCTTAGCGAACAGCAACCCGGAGCAGAGAGAGTACCATTACCTGTGAGCTGGGGAGGGAAATGCCTTAGAAAGCTTAAAGACATGGAAAGGAGCATTAGCCTCCAGCCTCTACCAACGTTATGCAGAATCAAACCTGGAAGAGCAGAACACCCACAGGTCCCTGAGCCCTAAGCAAAGAGGATTTTTCACTTGGACTTGAATCCATCCCAACTAGGATTTGAACCTCATTTTAGAGAAATCTCTTAACCTTTAATACCAGATGTTCACATTGCAGCTAAAGATACTTGTTTGCACTCTAGGGAACAAAGGAGACCTGCTGACTATGTGTACAAGCTTGCCAATTAAAAACACCAAGTTAATGACCTCTCTGCTTTCTCTTCTTGAGTGGAATAATCTCAATCCCTCACTTTGTCTGCATAGGCCTTAGTGTCTAATCCTAGTTAGACTTAAGGATACGATACTCTAGGAGTTCCTAATCTCTCTGTAACCATGGAGCTCAGGAATGGATGCAGTGCTCCTGGGAAAGTTTGACTGAGACCAGGCGTGATGGCCTGGCCTCCGGGTGCTCGTTGTGCATCCTATAGGTGTAATTTCAAGAAAGTTGTTAGAATTGACTCCAGCTTGTCTCTTTGCTTACTGGCTCCTTTCTCGATAGATTATAGCCAATCACCTCTCATCTTCTGTTTGCATAACTTTACTTCCCTCTGCGGAAGCTGCTCAGTGAGTACTGGCTAATGTGCTCCAAGTTTCCTTCCTGCTGATGCTGTGTTTGAGGACCTCTGCCTGGGAATATTTTCTGCCTACATTGTCCGCCACTCCTGGGCCTTCTTTGCATGGAGTTGGAGAGGGCATTTTCTCTAGGGGGTGGGCACTGATCATCTTTCTAGTCTTTGTCAATGTCAAGAGAATCAGTTCCTATGTATTTCTTTTTTTTTTAAAAAAGATTTATTTTATTTATTTGAAAGGTAGAGTTAGAGAGAGAGAGAGGGAGAGAGAGAGAGAGAAAGAGAGAGATCTTCTATCTGCTAGTTCGCTCCCTGATGGCTGTGGCTCTGCTAGATCAAAGCCAGGAGCCAGGAACCCATGTGGGTGCAGGGCCCAAGCCCTTGGGTCATTTTCTGCTGCTTTTTCCCAGACCCATTAGCAGGGAGCTGGATCGGAAGTAGAGCATCTGGGACTAGAACCAGAGCGCATATGGTGTCGCAGGTGGCAGCTTTACCTGCTATGCTTCAACACTGGCCCTGAGTGCCTGTATGTTTCAAACCTGAGCTCTCACTTCTGTAGATGTTAATGGTGCAGAAGGCTATTTCCATTATAACATGTGCTAGCATCAAGAATTTCATTCCTTACATCTAAAGTCAGCACCCGGTGGATTATTATGTTTTTATCTTTGTATATATGTATATATTTTGTATCTAAAGCTCTATCTTGTCCTTTAGGAGCCTGTGGGTCAATTTGGTGTCTGGTACTATTAACCCAACCACTGCACAGAGCTAGAGCATCCTTAAACAGTGATAAGAAGAGTGAATGTAGAGAGTCAGAGAGCGCTGGGCAGGACACAAGTCAGCAGTCAGGAATCCTCCCTCCCGCCAAGATGGATCTCTTCCTGCCCAAGTTCCAATGGGGGCAGTGAGGCGCCTTATCTCTCTTCCTTTCCTTTTGTCCTCATGCTTCCTTTGTCAATGCAGTTCCAAACATTCACCGATAATAAACCTTGCTTGCCTGTGAGACTACAGGCCCATCCAGGCCCATCAAAGGAAGAGATGGTGACAAATGTGTCTCTAGCTCACAAACAGTGTCTTTCATAATGTTTTACAATGGTCAGGGCTCTATTAATATTTGCTGACTGACAGAACAATGAAAGGAAGGTTTCATCCTAAATTGGATTTTTGTTTTGGAAAAGTAATTTAATTTTAATTGAACTCATCTTCCTCATTAGAAACCTTATTTAAATGTTGACAAATGACAAATGAAAACTAATCAGTTTGAATGTTGACTTGTACTCAAGTCAATTTTCATAAGCAAATGCAAGAGGAAGTCATGTCCGTCTGCCCCTCTCAAATCTGGACAAAATGCTTAGAAACTCCCAGCAGACAGCTCCAGTGGTAGCCTGTAATAGCCAATCAGTGAGAATCAGATGCCTGGATCCTGTCAGACAGTTCCAAACAATCTGATTATGAGCAGAAGACCCATTGACAAAGCAGTACTTCTGTATAAAGCACACATTAGAATAAAAAGAAAGAATGCAATTGAGAAAAATTAGCTTGAGTTAACATGTAAATCTAATATTTGTCATGCTGTCATTACACATGCAGAATTACCTGGGTCAAGACCAGAAAGTTATTGTTGGCCATGAAGATTATCTCAGTGTTATTCCTGTCAGTAAGTAGCCCTAGGTGTGTCAGGCAGCCCAATGCATCATGCCCCAAAGGATGCAGTGGCTTCACACGTCTCTGCATGTATACAGCATGGCACTTTCTCCACAGAATTTATAAAATACTAGCACAAAATTATTGCTGAATGTTTTGATTAGGAAAAAAATGGCGGTATGTTAAAATAATTATCTGTTCCACTCCCTAGTCTAATGCAATTTGCTGCAGTAACTCAAGGCTGGCCTCTGTGTAGGTGTTTCTCATTCTAAATGCAGTATAGAATATAGAATGAAGAGATAAAGGCCTTTGGAGCCAAGACCTCCTGCAGCACCTCTTGACTGCCTCCTTTTGGGAGCCTCGAGCTTCTCCCACGGGCTGTAGGAAAAAAGCAATAACCAAGCCTTTGTCTGGCCTTTGTCTGGCTGGGTCTAGAATGATCTCTGCAAGTGCAGACCCCACAGATCTAGAGACAATTTGGAAACCAGTTGCCTAATGGATTGGAAAACATCCCTACCCTAGAAAGAGCCGGACCAGTCCAAAGATCAGCAACACTAACAAACAACATGTAAACTCTTTCCAAATACCAGATACAATCACCATCATAGATTGACATTTTATTTGACAGTAGGCATCACGATAAATGCTTTATATCCGATTTATAGATGATGAATTGAGGGATTGCAGAGGATTGCATGACATGCTCAAAGCTGCCAACTAGAAAGCAGTAGTACTGGCGTTTCTAACCAGCTCTTCCTGACTTTCAAGCCCTGCCCTGGGGCTGCCCATGAGAAATGAACCTGTACCTTGTTTCTTTGGCACTGGAGTCCAGGCTTGAACCCTAAGTACCTGTCAGAAAACTTGGGACTCTGCCCAACTCCAACCAGTCCCTTCTGTCTTTCCCCATGTTATGCTTGGTGGCAGAATCACACTGCAAAATGATCTCCAGAGGAGTGGATTCTGGGAGCAAGCAAAAAGAATAAAAGGAAAATTCTGTGACGAAATTTCCCCTCTTAGAAAGCCACTTTATCTTAAAGACTTAGGAAGTCTTACATTAAAGAAATGGTAACGGGGTTTCCTGCACCGACTTAAAAAGAGAATCCTTTTTGTTCCATGAAATCTATTAATAATCCTCGAAATTTGTATCCTGCAGAAAACATCTTGAACAATGGTGACCTGAGTATTTCCTAGGCTCTCCGTATGGACTCCTGCTATTATAGTTCAAATAGCTCTTGCTCTTGTATTCTTTGGGGTATCACACAGTTTGGATTAACCTGCGTTTTGCTGATCCCTTTGAACACAAGGTCTGCTGTCTTTACAAGGGCCAGTTCCCAGCTTAAACCCATTCACATTCCATATCCTTCTCTGTCCCTGTGAGAGCATATGGCCAAGTTCCCAATTATGGCAAAGATAAATCCATCTAAGTAACAACAAATACAGATGTTACAACAAAGGAGAAAATAAGACATTATAGACACAAAGGAAGTAGAATGAAAAGGAGAAAACAGGTGATTGAATTTTACAGTTTGAAAGTTCAACTTTGGTGATTTATGATAACGTGCAGAATGTATTTATAAACTTTCCTGTTGAACCATTCTGAAGAGACTCAACAAACTATGAAAACAGAGCTGCAAACTTCAAGCAAGATAAATTCTGACTTTTGCAAAAAGGATGTAATTCAGAGAAACAAGGCCTATCACTCAGTTACATGGAGTACTGGCTTTCTGTACAGACAATAATTAGCTCATGTATTCATCCAACAAACATTTATTGAGTCTCTACGAATGCCAGCCTTTTCCCTATATACTTAAACCTGTAAGTTTATAAGTATTCTATGTTAACGGGCGATAAGTGCTAAGAAAAAATAAAGAAACTGATCAGACATCATCTCTTTGAGGGGGAAAAGTACAGATTGCATGGTTAAATGGTGAGATTAACGGGGACCTGTGGGGCAGACTGACATAGGGCTTTAGCTGCTGCCTGGGACTCTGAGGTCCCAGGCTGGAGTTTCTGTGTTGGGGTTCTGGCTCTGCTCCTGGTCCCGGCTTTCTGCGAATACAAACCCTGGGACGCAGCAGTGATGGCTCCAGTACTTGAGTCCCTGCCAGCCATGCGAGAGCATCGAGTTGAGTTCCAGGCCCCTGACTTTGACTTGGCCCAGCCCTGGCTGTTGCAGGTGTCTGGGGAGTAAACTCACGGATAAAAGATCTCTTTGTGTGTCTGTCTCTCTCTTTCAAATATATAACATAAAAATTTTAAAATGAGGTGAGCAATTATATGAAACACTTGAGTAACTGAGATGTATTTTTATAGCCCCAACTTTCTGCTTCACTTCTGCCATCCTCTTTTCTTCTTGCTATTCTTTTATTGTCTGTACTTCTCTGATTTTGTGTCCGTATTTTTAAATACTGTTTTTCAAAATATGTGTATTCAGAAAAGCATAAATAAGTAAGCAAAAGTAACCTGAAATTTTATCATGTGTTGCAGTTTGGGTTAACATTACATATCTTTTTTAAAAGATTTATTCATTTATTTTGAAAGTCAGAGCCACAGAGAGAGAGAGAGAGAGAGAGAGAAGGAGAGACGGAGAGATCTTTTATCTGCTGGTTCACTCCCCAGATGGCTGCAATGACCAGGGCTAGACCCGGTCGAAGTCTGGAGCCAGGGGCTTCTTCCAGGTCTCCTACTTGGGTATTTGGGTGGTAGAGGCTCAAGCACCTGCACCATCTTTCTGCCTTTCCAGGCCATCAGCAGGGAGCTGGTTTGCAGGTGGAGCAGCCAGAACACTAACTGGTGCCCGTATGAGATGCTGTTGTCACCGGTGGTGGCTTTACCCATTACACCATAATGCCAGCCCCTCCATATTTTCATTCTTATGAACACATATATTTGCGATTTTTCAAAAGCAGCATCATGCTGTGTATACTACTGTATAGTTGCTACTCTTTTTCCCCACTACATAGTATATTTTATCATTTTCATGACATTTTAAAAACATGGAGCTTCTCATAATGTTCTTCCAGTATTACTTTATATACATACAGCAAATACACATTTATAGTAGGAAACTACAACATGACATGAGGTATACTGTACTACACTTTGATTTTTCCCTGTACATTAAGGAGACCTTTTCTGTATTGGCACATAGGGCTCCTTGTCAGATACAGGCATTTATTGTGTGGATGCACTATAGTGTAATTGCTCTACTATTGATAATTATTCAAGCTCAGTCAATTTTTTAAAGATTTATTTTAGTATTTATTTGAAAGGCAGAGTTACAGAGAGGCAGAGGCAGAGAGAGAGAAAGGTGTCTTCCATCCGCAGGCTCACTCCCCAGTTGCTGCAATGGCTGGAGCTGTGCCAATCTGAAGCCAGGAACAAGGAGCTTCTTCTGGGTCTCCCATGGGGGTGCAGGGGCCCAAGCACTTGGACTATGTTCTACTGCTTTCCCAGGCCATAGCAGAGAGCTGGATCGGAAGTGGAGTAGCCCGGAATTGAACCAGCACCCATATGGGATGCTGGCACTGCAGGCAGCAGCGTTACCCACTATGCCACAGTGCTGGCCCTAGTCAATATTTTAAATGAAGATTTTATTTATTTGAGAGGTAGAGTTACAGACAGAGAGAGGGAGAGACAGAGAGAAAGGTCTTCCATCTGCTGGGTCACTTCCCTAATAGCCACAACTTCAGAGCTGGGTTGATGTGAAGCCAGGAGCCAGGAGCTTCTTCTGAGTCTCCTATGTGGGTGCAGGGGCTCAAGCACTTGGGCCATCTTCCACTGCTTTTCCAGGCCATAGCAGAGAGCTGGATCAGAAGGGGAGCAACTGGGACTAGAATTGGCGCCCATATGGGATGCCGCAGGTGGAGGCTTAGCCCACTGGCCACAGGACCAGCTCCAGTCAATCTTAAAAATGAGGTAACATGACTGTTAATGAACAACTTAATACATTATCCCTCTTAGTAGTTTTTTTGTCTGTTCTACTTAATATGACTGGTTTAATTCTGTAATTAATACACAGTTATTCTTAAGTGTTAAAAATTAACTGAAATGTGATCCCTGTTAAACATAAGAGTGGGAATAAGAGAGGGAAGAGATGTATAATTTGGGACATGCTCAAGCTGACTTGCCCTAAATGGTAGAGTTAAAAACATACCAGGGGATTCCAATTCAATCCCATCAAGGTGGCATGTACCAATGCCATCTCACTATTCCAAGTGATCAATTTCAGTTCACAATTGATCATAATGAAAGGACTAAGAGTCAAAGGGAGCACATAAACAAGTCTAGTACCTGCTAACACTAACCGATGGAATAAATAAAGGGGAGAGTGATCCAACATGGGAAGTGAGATACTCAGCAGACTCATAGAATGGCAGATGTCCTAAATAGCACTCTGGCCTCAGAATCAGCCCTAAAGGCATTCGGATCTGGCTCAAAAGCCCATGAGAGTATTTCAGGCATGGAAAGCCAAGACACTCTGGCAAAAGATCTCTGCGAGTGAGATCCCAGTGGAAAGAACAGGTCTTCAAAGAAGGAGGTACCTTTCTCTGAAGGGAGGAGAGAACCTCCACTTTGACTATGACCTTGTCTAAACAAGATAAGAATCGGAGAACTCAGAGGGCTTCCATAGCCTTGGAAACTCATGACCGGAGCATAGGGAGACTACTGATGCCATAGACAGGAGTGTCAATTGGTAAAGTCAACAACAGGAGTCACTGTGCACTTACTCCTCATGTGGGATCTCTGTCCTTAATGTGCTGTGTATTGAGATTTAATGCTATAACGAGTACTCAAACAATATATTTCACTTTGTGTTTTCATTGGGGTGCAAACTGTTGAAATCTTTACTTAATGTATACTAAACTGATCCTCTGTAAAAAAAAAAAAAAAAAAAAAGAAATTATCAATTCCCAACTTGACTCTCACTGGGATTAAACATGACAATAGGTCTGCTCTGATTTCATCATCACTTAAAAAAAATCATCTATTATTTTTCACTTTATGTTTCTGTGTGAGAGCAAACTGTTGAAATCCTTACTTAATGTATATTAAGCTGATCTTCTGTATATTAAGATAATCGAAAATGAATCTTGATGTGAATGGAAGGGGAGAGGGAGTGGGAAAGGGGAGGGTAGTGGGTGGGAGGGACGGTATGTGGGGGAAGCCATTGTAATCCATAAATCGTACTTTGGAAATTTATATTCATTAAATAAAAGTTAAAAAAAATGAGGTAACATGAACTTTAAACAGAATGTGTCTGGAACAAAACTGAAGAGAAGATACTAAATTCTTCCTTGGAGTTAGGAGTCTGTGGCATAAGATGTTACAGACACCTGTGCTGCAGTCTTCTATTGCGGCTGTACATATAGGCAGTCCCAGGGTGAACAGGTACTCGTGAGAAGCCTTGTGCTTTTCATATCTACTTTACATGTGATGAGCAGCACAAGGTTGGAATTAAACTCATTGAAACCCAGACCTCATGAGTTTATTCTAGGTACGAATATTTTGTAAGCATTTATCTTGTTAACATCTAATGCATAGTTACATTAACTCTCAAGGTAAAATTAAACATTCAATGTTAAATATTTCTATTGCAAATTTTTTTATCAACTTTATTTCCCAAAAGGATAAAAATTAAAACCTGTAAGCATTCATATAAAGTTATTCTTTAAAATGATTAATTTTTGGAAATAGGAAGTCGTAAAAAGTAACCTTAAATCACCACTCTGCGCCTGGTATGTGCTGAATTTGCCCACTTTGAGCCTTACAGACCTGGGAGTTAGACATCATTATTTCCTCTGACAGGTGAGGAAAGAGGATTGGAGGTGAGATGCTGTGCCCAAAGTTACACATCTATTAAACCCAGAAGCAAGGTCTCAGTACTGAGCATTCCCCACTCTAGAGTCTGTGTATTCAAACAGGCCCTTACTCTGAGTCCAGTTGATGGCAAGCGGCCTGCGATCATTCATCTGTTGACAGTTCTTCTCTGAGAAATAACCTCTCTTTAAATTAAAAAAAGAAAAATCTTTTCACCTTCCTTTAAATTACAAAATGAAAAATCATTGAAGGGTTTGCAACCTAACAAGGGGTCCTAGGCCGTTGATCTTTTGTTTTCTTCCCTT
This sequence comes from Oryctolagus cuniculus, assembly GCF_964237555.1. Lineage (NCBI taxonomy): Eukaryota > Metazoa > Chordata > Mammalia > Lagomorpha > Leporidae > Oryctolagus > Oryctolagus cuniculus. The sequence goes on from NC_091444.1 coordinate 49,093,734, forward strand.
CAGGAAAAAAAAAAAAGCATCCCTGAAAATGTCATGTATATTAGATAGTAGGTCTTGATTTCTGAAATATAATAGTGAGGCAACACAGTCTTGTAGACCAAGCATTGCTACTTACAAAGATAAAGTTGGTGAGATAGAAGGAGAAAATCACTCTAGTGTACAATCTCAGTTTCTTCCTTGGAGGAACCAGATCTGGAGAGATTAGTATGTCACCAACTACAAGAAAAATGGAGTAATTAAGAATGACATCTCCAGTTTCCTGTAGCACAAGTATACTCTGTTTCCTATTGACGGAAGAACACTATCACTCACCGCTGGAGACTAACACTTGACACAATAGACTTTATAGGATTATTTTGGAAACCAAGAGGAAAAAGGAGGGACTCTGTGACTCACGTACTGGAACAGCATTGAGGATGAGGTAGTTCACCCTTTAAACCAGGGTGCTGGTGTGTTGTGTGAACTGTATATCCACTGAGGTTTCTATTATGGTATCATGAATTTCATCTTCCTCTTTATCTCTTGCTGTGGAATTGGGGAACTAATTTGGATTTGAGGTTCTCCATTATGAAGTAGCCAGTCATGGGAGATCTGAAGGCTGTCTTTAAGTAACAAAATCAAGGGTATTCCTTTGTAAGAAGTAAAGTGAAAATGATATTATGGGGTAAAATATTAATTTTTATACCCATCCCAGCACATCACAATTTTGTAGGCACTCAAACCCCTTCCATCACAGACTGTTTTAATCATCCTGGACTCCCCAAGAATGAGGAGAGCTGACCATGTGGGCTCCAGTCTGAGAGCTAGCAGGCTTCAGACCCAAGGAGAGCCCAAGTGTCAGTTCAAGTTTGAAGGCAAGGGAATGACTGATGTCCCAGCTCAAAGAGTTCAGCAGGAGGACTCTCTTTTACTCAGCCACTTTGTTCTATTCAGGGCTCAGTTGGTGAGTGGAGTCTGCCTTCATTAGGAAGAATGCTCTGCCTTCCCCAGGCTGCCAAGTCACATGATGTTGATATAATCCAAGAACATCCTGACAGATGCCCCCCAAAATGTTTGACCAAAGTCTAGGGACCCCGGGGTCCAGTAATGTTGACACATAAAATTGACCATTACAGATGGATGTTGGGGAGATAAGTAACAAATGGCTTTTAGGTTGATAAAAACACAATATATTCAAAATTCTCAACCTAAGAGATTCTAAAAATCGGTTAGTCAACATTGTTTAACTGTTTCACCATTCTACCTGCCGTTTCCTTTAATCAGAGACATTTCCAAGAAATATGGATGGCTTTCCCATGCATTTGCTCAATTTGAAAAATATTGATCATTTAAATTAAATGTTACATAAACAGAAACTGAAGACATCTGAAAGACCCATTTTCTTTTCTCCTTCTACCTAACATTCCCTGTTCTTTCTTCCCTCTATTATTTCTCTCACTCTTTTTGTTCTGAATGCTTAGTTTACAAAAACAAAGGTAGAGCAATCCTTAAGTACAATATAAAATTGGTTTTGATGTTGCTACTTTTAAGGCGAAAAATTGTATTATTGATGTTAAATCCTTGATTTTTCCAATGAGTGTTAAATGTCAAAATGGTTAATGTTACATACAACAAGAACAAATGCTCTCACTGCAAACCCTTTCTAGTGGAATCATCCATTTAAGAGCGGAAATTAGAACGTTTGTCAGCAGAAGAACGGAATCGCCGTAATTCTTCCCTTGCTTGTGCTCACTGTACCTGATTTTCCAAAACTTCCATTGATAGATGTTTCCTCAGTGACTGTCATGGAAAAAATTGTAATTTTCCTAAGCCTATGTAGTAAACATTTTGTAGCTTTGGTCTAGTCTAGCAATTTTGGTACAAATTTGGATTTTTCTAGAAATAATGTGTAGTTTCAGCATTTGCCAGTAACTGGAATATACAGGTGAATAATATTTATCTGTAATTATGTTTTTACTACTGTATTGTTATATAATTAGCCATTTTTAAAATACTATAATATTTGAAAGAGCATGCATTTTGATAACATACTGATTAGGCGGCCTACATACTATCATAATTTTCAAGGAAATGCTTTTGCCTCTTGATGTTTTCAAAGTTTATTTGTTGGGAAGTCAGCTCATATAGATTCTCAGCTGCAGGCCAGTGAACAAATCCAAAGTAGCTTTTAAAAACCTCCACCCTGCTATCTGAAGAGCCTGCGAGAGGACCAGAAGGATGCTTCTCGCAGCTTGATTAGCAGTCCTGAAAAAGATCCAACAGAAAGCAGAGATATGAGACAAAAGGGAAAACTGCAAACTGAAGAAAGGATGTACTATTTCGCTTGCCTGTGGGTGTAGGTGAATGATTTTCTGAATCCAAACTTTTCAAGTTTGTCCATTTTGAAAGTGTTACCTGGAAACACTTTACATAATTTATTGTTATTAATTCATACTTTAGTTGAGTATCAATCATAAAATAGTTGAATATAATGTGTGTGTATGAGAAGGCTTAAAAAAGTTTGTGGAAAAGTGGAATTAAAAGATGATTCCCAGGGGCCGGCACCATGGCACAGTAGGTTAATCCTCCACCTGCAGTGCCAGCATCCCATATGGGTGCCAGTTCCATTCCCGGCTGCTCCTCTTCCAATCCTGCTCTCTGCTGTGGCCTGGGAAAGCGGTAGAAGATGGCCCAAGTACTTGGGCCCCTGCACCCACGTGGGAGACCGGGAGGAAGCACCTGGCTCCTGGCTTCAGATTGGTGCAGGTCCGGCCATTGCAGCCATTTGGGAAGTGAACCAACTGAAGGAAGACCTTTCTGTCTGTCTCTCCCTCTTACTGTCTGTAACTCTACCTCTCAAATAAATAAATAAAATCTTTTTTAAAAAAGATGATGCCCATTTCCTATGACCCCATGAAGTCCCCTCATACGTTGCTTTCCTTTCTTGCTGCCTGGACTCTGAAGGAGACCCCTTAGGTAGCCAGGGGGAAGGGATTGCCGGCACGTTCAGGGCAGCTTCGTCCCAGGCAAGGAGCTTGCGTTTCAGGTCTTCGTAAACGAGAAACCTCATGGGGTCATGACAGGAAAGGGGCATTCACCTAAAACTGTTTGTGTATCTCTCTCTGTCCAGGCTCTTATCTCATTTCAAATATGAGGGGTCTTCAAAAGATTCAGTGAAGATTTGTACTGTGAAAAAATTATGCATGGATTTCAATATTTTTGCATTCAAATAAACTCATCATGAATTCCATTTTTCCATGAAGTTTGCAAAGTACCTGTGTTAGAGAGCTTTGGATTCAAATAGCTTCCTTTTTTTTTTTTTTCTTTTTTTGACAGGCAGAGTGGATAGTGAGAGAGAGAGACAGAGAGAAAGGTCTTCCTTTTGCTGTTGGTTCACCCTCCAATGGCCGCCGCGACTGGCGCGATGTGGCTGGCGCACAGCGCTGATCCGAAGGCAGGAGCCAGGGCCATCCTCCACTGCCTTCCTGGGCCACAGCAGAGAGCTGGCCTGGAAGAGGGGCAACCGGGAAAAAATCCGGTGCCCCGACCGGGACTAGAACCCGGTGTGCCGGCGCCGCTAGGTGGAGGATTAGCCTAGTGAGCCGCGGCGCCGGCCTCAAATAGCTTCCTAATCTACTTTGTGCACAGGATGAGTGAGAATACAGTAAGGAAATGAGAATAATTCTCAGTTATATCAGCTTCGATGGGATGCTGTGAAGACTCTAAATGTTCTCCTTTCACATAAGAAAAGCTGGATGTACAAGACATAAGCATTTTGCATGGCTGGGTTGGTGACAGACAGAACAAACATGTAAGCATTTCGTGCGTTTTTCTGTAAGAAAACTTTAGAAGGCTCACTCTGAGAATTACAGCTGTGACCTCCTGGAGCCAGGGAGAGGCGGTGCAGAGGCGATCAGAGTGAGAGAAGCGGGAATGGGGAAACAGAAGTTGCCATGCTCGCCCATTGCTGCTGTTTCTTTGGGAGCCTTCTGCAGGGGTGGAGAGGGAGAGCTACAAGCCTTAAGGGCCTCCCTGCAGAGGTAGCCAACAGCACACACCAGCATGGCTCTCCCAGCTAGAGAGAGCGTCTTGTACCAGCACGGAATATGATGCTTCTCTCCTCTCTCTGTCTCTGTCTCTCTCTCTGGCTCCTCCTTCCCACCCAGTGCCTCTCTTTGGAAGTGACAGTGTCCTGAGTGTTTTCAAGCACCTGAGGAGTGAAGGACGTAATGAAGGCTGGTCGTCCACACAGCCATGGACGTGTTTAGGGATAGAAAATTAAACTGACCGAAACCAGCCTTTCCATGGCTGCATGACTCTCTTGTCGCGTTTCTCTGAAGAAAGTGAAGTCATTTCCCAGTGCTGGCGTGAGGCCGAGTAGCCCACGTTACACAGCGTGTGTTCTCTTTCACACAATGTGATTTCACCTCTGAGGAAGAGCCATGCTTTCAGGGAGTCCTTGGGCTGGGTGGCAAATGGCCCGGCTACACTCACTGAGCCAGGGATTCCAAACTTGCCAGTTCCCCCACAAAATCCACGGAAGGATTTTGCTTGCAGACTGTCGGGGGACTTTTGGCCCAGTTGAATAACGCCATGAGAACATTCATGAATAAAACATTCATGAGTTAATATAATTTTAATATTTATGTGCAAAAGAGATTTAAAACACAATGTGGGGGGTATTTGGCTAAGCAGTTAGGCCACCTCTTGTCCTTGGCTCTAGCTCCTAATTCCAGTTTTCTCCCAATGCTGACCCTGGGAGACACAATGATGACTCAAGTAGTCTGGCTCCTGCCACCCGTGTGGGAGACCTGGATTGAGTTCATAGTTCATGGCTTTGACAGAATTGTAAGCACTTGGTGAATCAATAGAGAGGAATTCTCTCTCTGACTCTCAAATAATAATAAATAAAAAATTCAAAAATAAAAAAAGTAGAAGTTCTGAATTTACTTTCAATACTAATCACAAGACAACTTGTTGAACAGTAAGACCATTGAGAGAACCCAAGGAATTTCACCTAAAACGTGGCAACCGGGTGTGCTGATTATTTTACGTTAAGGGTCCTTGGAGACCAACAGACACTGGAGAGGCCAAAGTCTGATTCCTTTATTCCTTTATGTGCCTAAAGAGGACGACCTGACAAAGAGGAGAACCACTGCTTTTGGTTAATAGAACCTCAAAGGTTCTTATCCCAGGAGGGAATGCTGGAACATAATCAAACCTGGACAGATGTTGTCACAGTCTATGGCACCTCCCTAAAGTCCTTTCATTCTTCCAGGCAGCATTATTGAGAAAGCATTGCTCATCCCCTTTGCCCATTCATTCCCTTGAAAAATTACTCACTACCCTGCAGAAAGAATCACCTTCCTCCCTGCCTCCTTCTTCCCTTGAAGAAAGTTACGTAATCATCTAACCCTCACTCAGTTGGTGGGTATCCACGCTCCTGTGATTTTACCCCAATTCACATTAAATACCTTTGTATGCCCGTTCCTCCCGTTAACCTGTATGTTGTCTGTTCATTCCAGAAAACTCTCAGAGGGCAAAGTTCCCCCTTCATCCCTATGCCATAAGGACATCACTAATCGAGAATTTGTGAGAGTTAGGATGGGGCAGGACAGACAGTTCAGCACTAGCCACATAGTTGCTGATTGTTTCCAGCAGGAGGAGAGGAGATCAAGCTTTGTGAAGTTAGCATCCCCAGGCAACCCCTATAACACACCTATTTCCATGACAGAACTCGCTCATCTCCTCGAGGAAGAAGGAATAGGAGGAAAAGATGGTGCCCACGTGTAAGAAGACCCATGAAGTTGTACTTCCTCTGGTTTTTAGCTACCTAAGCCCCAGTGTAACCTTTATTTCCTGATGAGACACTGAAGGGTTCAGGACTGGGAGCTGAGCCAGAAAACTCAAGTTGAACCAGAGCTTCTCTATTTGCCGGTTCATTCCCCAAATGGCCACAACAACCAGGGCTGGTCTATGCAAAAAACAGGAACCAGGAACTCCATCTGGATCTCCCACGTCGGTACAGGGACCCAAAGACCTGGGCCGTCTTCTGCTGCTTCCCAGGTGCATATGCAGGGAGATGAAATGGAAGTGGAGCAGCTGGGACTCAAATGAGCATCCATAAGGGATGTCTGAGGCCACAATGCCGGAACCATATTTCTCTTTGTGCACATTCTGTTCGTAGGTGAGCTCATCCCTCCTGTGAATTTAATACCCTCATGTATCAACAATTCCTACATCACAATATTCAGCACCAGCATTCCCTCTGAGCTCCCAACCAAAAATACAACGTTGTAGTAGGCATCTCTAAGAACATGGTTACAGCACACCCTGGGCAGCTGTGGTGTTCCCCTGACTAGCAGAACTCTTTTAGAGGTCTCTGCTTCAGGGAATGGCTTCATCATGTCTCTAAGTATCCCAGTCTGACATCTGTAACTCATCCATGCCATCTCCCATGGTAACACTCCAACTTCCAACCATCCAGTCCGTCAGTCTTGTTGATTCTAACTGCTGCGTTACTTAGATCTATCCACTTCTCTCCACTGCCTTTGAGTGTACTACAGTCACATTGCAACAGGATTACTCTTGGACCAGTCATGTCCCTGGAGAAGATGTAGGGTCTTTTGTGCACACGAGGTAATGATTAAAGATGCAAATTTAGGTGATGGTATTATGGTGCAGTGGATTAAACCACCACCTGCCACGCTTGCATCCTGTGTAGGTACCAATTCAAGACATGGCTGCTCTGCTTTCCATCCAGCTTCCTGCTAATGTGCCTGGGAAGGCAGCTGAATATGGCCCAAGTGCTTGGCCCCTGCCATGTGGGAGACCAGGATGGAAGACCAGGCCCAGCCCCATATGTTACACCCATTTGGGGAGTGAACCAGTGGATGGAAGATCTCTCTTTTTCCCTCTCTCTCTCTCTGCCTTTAAAACAAATAAATCTTTTTTTTTAAGAAGACACAGATTTAAGAGTTGGAGCTTAAAAACTTTCAGAGTCTTCCCTACTCACCAATCCTTAACAGCATGCCTCAGGCTGTATGTGAAGAGATGATTCTTCCCTCCTTCATGTATGCTCATCCCACTTTCTGCTGTCCGGGCACAGGCATGGTAGCCCCTTTCCAGTTCTTCTAATGAGATGGACTTCTTCCAGCCCCAAACTTTTCTGTGTCTGGGTTCCTAGTCCTACAATGCTCTTCTACTTCTAGGGAGACATTCCCGGTCCATAAGACTAGGTCAGTGCCCACTGTTACATGTCTTGTTGTTCACCTTGTTGGGTAATTATTCTCTCCCTGGCTTTTCTCATCTGTAAGGTCACAACTACAAGGGCTGTCCAGTGTTGGTATTGTTGAGATGAACCTCAAACATGCTACCCTATCGTATAGTGCATTGACATTGAAAGAGTCTCAGAAGTAAGGCCCCTCTGACCTTTTGCCCTCTCTGTCTCATAGAAACCAGAATTCCTCTCCCCCAGGTGGGTCATAGAAACTCAAAAGCAAGCCATAAAATCTGGAAAGGTCACTTTCTCCCTTCTCCTTTGAAGATTCATTCCTGAAGGATCGTGGCTCAAGCCTGGGAGCAGAGAATGAGACAGGGAAAGGCCAGAAAGAATCTCAACAGACAGGCCCGGCTTCCCCCGCTCAGTGCGTATCATCAGGGCATACCTTTCTGTCTAGTCACATTTCTACACAGCTGCCCCTTCCTCATTAAACCTAATAAGTGCACAAGTAGTTTTCCCTGGGATGGGGGTCGGGGGGGAGTCTTCCTTTCTGAAGGCTCCTGTGTCATGTAAAATTTTGATTATATAAATTATTTGTCATGCTTTTCTCTTCTTGGCTGGTCTTTTGTTACAAGATCATCAGCCATGACCCTTCTGATATGTAAGGAAAGATATTAAACCTTTGCATAGCACGTTTCCAAGTGTGCAGGAGACAGCCAATAAATGAATGCTTGGTGGAAGGATGAAAGCATTCGTTAGTCTGAATAGAACTGAAAGGAGATCGATAAGTAGAGAGAAAATAAAGAGCATGGATACAGGTACATACAAGGGTAATGGCACAGTGCCCCAGACTGCCACGTTTACCCAAGACTTACCAGGCTCAAGTTTTGGAATCCTCAGGGCCATCCTCGTCTGAGATTAGTTGGTTAGCGATTGGAAGGTCCTCATAGACTCCTCTGGGTTTGATAACATGCAAGAGTGACATAGCACTTAGACTGGAGCTGTGGTTATGATTAAAGTTTTATTTTGGCAAAAGATACAAATCAGAACTAGCCAAAGGAAAAGATCTAGGATAAGGAGAGCCCCAAACACAAAGCCTCCATTTGCTGAGGGACGTGGTACTGTCTTGGTGTTGCTTGGTGACCATTCATGCGCTGTTAATTCCGACCTAAGAAGCTCATGTGAATGTTGGGATCTGCAGATCTGATCAGGCTCCATGCGGCAGGCGTGACTGATGGCAGCCTCCTCCCCTCCTGGGGATTAGGCTACTATCACATGATTCAAGGTCTCAACCCTCTCATCATAAGGTTCGTCTTTCTGTTGTGGTCAGGCTTCACCCTCAGGCTATCACTGTGGCCTGGGCCTCCCCTGAGTCATCTCTTAGCATAGCCCACCAAATGCACACCATAAATCACCTCATTGGCAGAAACTATGAGATGTGGTCTAAGGGACCCACAATGAATAACAATGCCTCTACTGTTACTGTAGAAATTCCAAGAGCATAAACATTAACCCTCAAGAGAAGGGACAAAGACCAGCTAAAGCTAATTCATTGCTGAATCTTGGACTGTGCAGGTGCTTGGAGCAGACAGACTACATTCCTCTGTGGTGGCTCAGAATATGATGCCTTAAAGTTTGACTAGGCATGCCGAAATGCTGTGAGCTAAAGGAGAACCAATGTCTCTTTGATCTGCTCCCACCCCACCCCTCCAACTGCCATGGTCTCTCATGCCAATTTCTTTCTAAAGCACAGGCATGGGCTTTCTCTGAAATTCCCTTCTCTACCGGGAAGGCTGGATTCTCCAGAAGATTAAGGCATAGGAAGAAGGACTAGAGTTGACATCATCACACCCGAAGTGCAGGCAAACTTTGTCTGACTATTGTCTGTTTTTTAGGTCCCTTTGTCTTCTCCAAAAATCATTGCCCACAATCCCTACTTCCCTCTATCCTATCAAGAAGCTGTTTAAGCATCTACCATCTGATCCTTGAGTTTCATACATTTTGTATTTGTGCATTAGTAAATTTGTATGCCTTTTCTCCTGTTATTCTGCCCTGTGTTGTTTTGTTTTATAGACTTAAATTATTGAAACTTCAGTAGGGGAATGGGGAAGAGTCAGTTCTTTTACCACTATACTTCCCTAACTGTACAAAGCCAAAGGCCAAGACAAAGCAGACTGGGCCTTTGGCAGATTTCAGGGTTGAAATATCAAATGCTGCCAGCATTATTTTGCCTTTGGTTCCTTAAAATTTAAGAAATAATTTTCTGCTAAGAATGCAAAAAACAGAGAGATAAGGAAGATTAAATATTAATAATACACAAATAAGAGATAACACCCCCATGATGATCAAATGATGATCACTGTAACAGAACTCAATAAAATCAGAGAGTATAATAATGTTACCTTACTTTTCTTAGTGATTTATAGCTTACAAAGTGCTTCATATATCATATCCCTTGGGTTGTTTAAGTCTTAGTGTAAAAAGAGTATGAATAAATAATTCAAAACTTGAGTAGCAATTAACAGCACCAAAAAGATTATTCAACTTATTTCATTTAACTTTAAGCTGTGCAAGAATTCATTTTTCTAGCACAGCAGAAATTCCATTTACATAACAATGGACATGCTAATTAAGATTCATCTAAGAAAACTGCTGTGTGACAATGCTTTGTTAATGTATTTCAGGATATTTTATGAATTTGAAAGTTCAAAATTTGATAGACAGTAGGTTTTTAAAGAGTTTTTCTCAAAAATCAAACAGTGTGACATAAAAAAATTAAAGTACAGCAGATAATAAAATGTTCTTCTCGGAAGGAAGCTATTCTCTATATAAGCTGAATATTTACTATTTCACCCCTAAATTAATAGAAATTCAATCATTTCATTTTGAGACTATGTAAAAATTCTTTCTCTGTGTAAATATGTCTGTATATTTTTTATTTGTTCTTCTGTAAATAGTGTGTTTTCTTCCTTCTAGCTGTTTTAAAAATTTTCTCTTTATCCTAGGTGTTCTGGCAATTTGATAATGATGTGTCAATAATTTTTTTTACCCCAATTGAGATTTATTAAATTTTGTAGATTCTTGAATTGTGATAAATTTGAAAATGTTTGTGCTATTTCCTCAAATACTTATCAATTCTCCAAATTCTTCTAGAACGCCACTTACACATATGTCATAGTAGCTCACAGATAATCCTTCATGATTATTCTGACCATTTTCCTCCTTATATTTTATATTAGAGTGTCTATTTGATGTCTTCAAGTTCAATTATCTTTTCTTCTACAAAGTCCAATCAGCTGTTAGGAACATCTGGTAAAATTATATTTCCTATTTTTCATTTGTTTTAGCAAATTACTCCTTGTATATAGTTTCAGTTCCAGAGTCTAATGTCTTCTTTTCCTTCATTTGGGTATTTCAATAAAGACTGTATAGTCCTTTCCTACTAACGTTGTCATCACTATCATTCTGGATCTATTTTTATTGATTGATTTTTCCCCTGGATGTGGGTCACAGTGTTTTGCTTTGTAAAATATCTAGTAATTTTTTATGGGATGCTGGACATTGAAACTATTGTGTTGTTGAGTATTTGGAGTAATAGGAACATCTGCCTTTGCTTTCTGAAGTTTTCATAATTGAGTCTGCTGAAATAAACTGATAATAGATTCATAAGAGAAAAGACATTTAGGTTTATTTTATGCACAGGAACATCATAAGAAAGCAAGTATGCAATAATTCAAGGAGATTTAGAAGCTTATATATCCTTTTCATAAGGAAAAGGGAAGTGGGCAGTGTAGACAAGTTCAGAGAATGAGTACTTGATCTGTAGGGGAAAGGAGTGGACCCAAAGAACAGAGAATAGCCCTGGGCCAATTTCACCTGGGTTCTGGATTTGGTTCTAGTCTTCTTTCCTGTGAGTTAATTTTACCTGTTTGATGAGATCAGTGTGGGGAGGCTCAAGAAACTTACATTCCTTCAAAAGGAACATCCTTTAAGGAGTTAAGGAACTTCCAAAAAAAGTCCTTGCCTCTGTTGGCTGCTCCATAGCTGCTCTCAGTCCCAAAGTGTTATTTGGAGCGGGGGGAGGGGAGGAGAGAAGGGATAACATGTTAGCAGCTCCAACAAGTGTCTGAATTTTTCAAAAACTTCCTTTAAAGTGTGTTGAACTGTTTTATGACTAGTAGGCAAGTTGCTTGTGTGTCACTTTGCTCTTTTAGACACTTTTTTATACGCTTTGGTAAAATGAGTCTGCAGTAGAATTTAATCTAGGTAGTTTTAGTAGTATTACCAATCCTTCCATGGTCTCTATGGGATGATTCCGGTTTTCAATATGGTATTTCCATCCTAGCTAGTTAGAATAGCAAACCTCTCCCAGCTCATGGAGAGGTTTTTCAGCTAGTTGCTTCTTTGCACTATGTTATAGAATGGGTTTTTTGTTGTTGTTGTTGTACTTTGGAAACTCTTTTAAAAATAAGTTTGTTTCTATCTTGAAAGAGAGAAAGAGAGAGAAATCTTCAGTCTGACAGCTTACCCCCCAAATGCCTGTAACATCTTGGGATTAACCACATTGAAGCCAGGAGTCCAGAACTTCATCTCCGTCTGGTGTGTGGGTGGCAGGGACCTGACCACTTGAGCCATCATCTGGTGCCTCCCTGAATGCATCAGCAGAGAGCTGGATTGGAAACAGAGAAGTAAGGACTTGAACCAGCACGCTGATGAGATGAGGTCATTTCCAGTGGTGACGTAACCCTCTGTACCACAACAGCTGGGATCCCCCTCATGGAATTTTGCATTGCACATGTTTTTCTTAGTATTCAGCTGAAAACTCAACAGGCCTCCCAGGATTTGGATGTTTCCTTCAAAATACGTTTAAACTTAGTTCATAATTTACATGTTGCTGGTATTTGGAGATGGGGACTTTGGATGGGAGGTAATTTAGAATACATGAAGTCATCAGGTGAACCCCATCGTGGGACTAGTGGCTTTATAAGAAGAGGAAGACAGACTCCAGTTGACACTGGTTTGCTCAGTCTCACCATCCACTGTGTTACCAAGAAGTCCCCATCAGAAGCGAAGTTGATGCCAGTGCCATGGTCTTGTACTTCTCAACCTCCAGAAACAGGAGCGAAACAAAGTTCCACTCTTTCAAAACAAGAATTTACATATTTATTTGAAAGGCACAGTGACAGAGAGCGATGGAGAGCTAAGAGATCCTCCATCTGCTGGTTCACTCCCCAAATGGCCGTGACAGCTGGGGCTGGGCCAGGCTGAAACCAGGATCCAGGTACTCCATCCTGGTCTTCCACTTGGGTGGCAGGGGCCCAAGTGCTTGAGTCATCATCTGCTGCTTCCCAGATGTGTTATCAGGGAGATGCATTGGAGACAGAGTAGCTTGGACTCTGCTGTGGGCTGTGAACATCACCAGCTTTGGTTCTGGGTCACAATGCCCACCTTCTACTTTTTATAAATTATTCAGTCTCAGGCATTTTGAATAAGACAGTTCCTTGTGGGAGTATGCAAATTTCTGGAGCTTTAGCTCTACAGGAGTCCCTCTACCCAGTATTTTGCCTTGCAAATTTCATTCTCACTGGACTTCCCAAACTCCAGTCCCTGTCTACTCAGCTCTGTGAGACCAGTGATACATGTGTGCTGCCATCTGCAAAGTGTCTTCAGAGTGAAACTATGGGGATCACGAGTTTCACCTAGTTTGGCTCAGTTTTGATTATTTTCTCTCTTTTATTCTTCTGGAATCTATATATATTTATTTGTTATTTGTTTATTTTTAGTTTTAAAATCTAACTATTTTAAACATTTTCCATGTGTTCTTTGAATGTAGATATTATTTTTAAAAAATATTTTATTTATTTATTTGAAAGAGTTAGAGAGAGAGAGATCTTCCATCCACTGGTTCAATATTCAAGTGACCATGACTGGCCAAGGCCAAAGCCAGGATCCAGGAGCTTTATTTGGGTCTCCTACATGGGTGCAAGGCTCCAAGCCATCTGCTGCTGCTTTTCCTAGACCATTAGCAAGGAGATGGATTGGAAATGGAACAGCCAGAACACAAACCATGGCCTATATGGGATGCTGGCATCATAAGCAGTGGCTTTACTTGCTATGCCACAATGCTGGCCCCATATATAGATGTTATTTACATACATATATATATATATATACTATTTTTTTCTTGAAAATGGATATTAATATCACAAAATGAGGAATTCACAACAATCATCATAATGTATGGGAAAAAGGGTATATTATCATGTACATGGAGTTAATACAGAGAGAACATAAAAACTGGCCTTTTTACTTTTTACATGTTGGACTCTTCATTTAGTCGAGTATTAAGACTGAGCATAATTCAATTACAATGTTGTCTCAAAAATTAAGAAATAAAGAAAGAAGAGGGAAAGAGGGAGGGAGTGAAGGAAGAATGGAAGTTTCATTATAGTTTTAGAATTGTATCTATGAATGACATTCAACCTATTCTCTTTGTATTAATATCACATTAACACATGAGAATTAACATGAGAATTGTGTTGTAATAATTATCATAATTTGCTGCGACCCCAAGAATCCAATGTATCAATATATTCCTATGAAAAAGCTGTGAGGATGTCATATCATTTTGCATATAGTTATAAATATTTGTCACTGACTATTTTCTAGTGTTTAAAACTACTGTTTCAGATATTGTGTCACATTTTCTAGTTGTTTATAGCTACTTTGATAGCAGGTATTCTGTCATAGGTGAAGGAGGAAGTCTTCATTTTCTCTTGGTTGTGTCATCGTGTCATTGAATCACATGAAAAGTGATCTACCTCTGGTCTTTCTAGATAAATGAACCCATAAATTTTCTTCTTATTTTAAAGTTTTATTTTATTTATTTGAAAGGCGGGGTTACAGAGAGAAAGGGGATAGGACAGAGAGAGAGAGAGAGAAAGAGGGAGAGCGAGAAGAGAGTTCTTCCATCTGCTGGTTTACTCCCCAAATGGTCACAAAGAAGGCCCCAGGCTGAGCCAGGCTGAAGCCAGGAGCTTCATCTTGGTCTCCTACTTGGGTGCAGCCCAAGCACTTGGGCCATCCTTCATTGCTTTCCCAGGTGCATTGGCAGGGAGCTGGATCAGAAGTGGAGAACCGGGGACTCAAACCAGCACCCATAGGGGATGCTGGCAATGCAGGCAGAGGCTTAACTTGTTGTGCCACAATGCTGTCCCCTACTTATTTTAATAGTTGCAACTTGGAATTCTCTGCTGCCATCAACCAAAATGTGTATCCTAATGATGTATTTTATAAACACTTGGATTTGCAAAAAGAAAAATAGTTATTAATTATTGTTATTTCTTATAAACTTTCCCCAAACTTGATGTTAAGCAATGCAGGTACTATTCTAGTTAAGGTCAGCCAACTTATATGTATTTATTGAGTACTTGAATATAATTCAGATGCCGTGCTAGACACTAAGAAAGTAGAAGTGAAGATACTGAATTTGAAGGTCAGTTATAATACAGATGCACAAGGAATTAAAGGTTTGTGCTCATCCCCCATTTCCTATGTAGAAGCTCTAAGCCCCAGTGAGTTAGGACTTTGGGGATAATTATGGTTATACTTAGTCATGAGGAAGATTACTCTGCTCATAAGAAGAGGAGGCATGTGACCTCTCTCTCTTTCCCATGGGAGGATACGGTGAGAAGGTGGCTTCTGCAAGCCGGGGAGTGGGGTCCTCACCAGATGCTGAAACTGCAAGCATCTTCATATTGGACTTCCAAGACTCCCAAACAGTGAGAAATAAATGTGTGTTGGCTAATCCACCAGGGCTGTGGTGGTTGCTACAGCAGTCTGAACTAAGGCAACTCTTAAGTAAAGAATGCAGTCATCTGTTACTTATCTACTTTATAAGTCTAGATTTGCTTCCAGTGAGGGTGTACATCTGTATCACATTAGGCAATTTATCATAATATGTTCCTTTTGATGTATCATTTTAATTCATTTCCATTCAAGTTCAGTTAGTCATATGGTTGATTGTTGTAAATCAATTGTAATCGGTCAAAGGTAACTCATAAAAAATGTAATACTTCTGTTTTATGGAATACTCAATTCAGTGTAGGGAAAACCATAAACTGTATGGTGACCTTTCACCTTTTCTAGAACTTGAGCACATGTCGTTTGCCAACACATGCTGTAAATAGCTGCTATTTCTCTCAACAGTAGATTGCCACTAGGCAGTTTCTTCAACCACATTGTGTTATTTAAAAGTTGTCTGCTTTTTTGGCTGCTGTTCAAGGGAGTTCTTTGCCTGTAAATCCTCTTTATCTCATGCTATGGTTGAAGTAAAATCTTGGCACAGTTTTAGTGTGTTTGCTGCTTGTACCAGGGGAGAAAAAAATTAAGGGCTCCAGAGACTGACACTACCTTGCAAATGGTCATGAAGCAGTGGGGAGGCCTGTTGGCTTTTCCTTTGGGTAAAACTACTAAGTACTCCCAGTGTGAAACAAGATCCCCTCACACAAGAGGTAGATGCACTATTTGGGTGTATGTGTGTGTGGGGGGGGGGTGTGGGTGGGTGTTTGTGTATAAATAAAGATAAATTACAACCCTGAGTGATAGCATTTCAATGTGGTGCTCATTATATCCTTGACTCCAGGCCTTTAAAATCATCTTAACTTCATGGACTAAGTTCATCAGGAGCTGTCATTTAGTCCCTAGATTAGCTTCTTCTGATTCTGAACTTGGCTTCTACAATTTGTATTATGGAGACAGCAGCTTGTTTGCTGGCGGCTGTGAGGTTTAAGAGAAGATAGGGCCCATCTCTCTTACAGCAGAAGAATGATAACAGACATCTGAGACAGTATATCCCTTCGATATAACATCTCATTCTGTGAAGGCCACCCCAGAATGGCTTCTTCCACTACTGACCATCCACCAACATGGACCGCATAATCCATAGTGCTGGGTAAAGGGTAGGAACTACTGTCAGAGAAAGCCCTGGTCGTGAACTGATCACTCTAGTTTGGCTTCTAGTTTGTCTTTAAAAAAGGTGAACAATTGTGACTATTTAATGAGGGATTTTTCTGAATTGGGAATGCCAGAGTTGATCTAAATATGACACAGATCAGAGCCACCAAAATAGTGGATATAGGCATTTGGTTAAGATGCTAGTTAAGATCCCGGTGTCCCGCATGAGAGTCATGTTCAGTTTCCTTCCAGACCCTGGTAGTCAACAGCTGATGATTCAAATAGTTGGGCTCCTGTCTCTCACATGCAGACCTAGGTTGAGTTTTCAGCTCCTGGCTTTGGCCTGACCCAGTCCTGGCTGTTGTGGGCATTTGGAGAGCCAAATAATTTCTCTCTCTCTCTCTGCCAAATTACAAAAAACAAATAAATAAACAAAAAGAATACTGACTATGATGACTTTAAATCTAATAGTTTAGCCGGCGCCGCGGCTCACTAGGCTAATCCTCCGCCTAGTGGCGCCAGCACACTGGGTTCTAGTCCCGGTCGGGGCGCCGGATTCTGTCCCGGTTGCCCCTCTTCCAGGCCAGCTCTCTGCTGTGGCCAGGGAGTGCAGTGTTGGATGGCCCAGGTGCTTGGGCCCTGCACCCCATGGGAGACCAGGAAAAGCACCTGGCTCCTGGCTGCTGCCATCTGATCAGCGCGCTGCGCCGGCCATTGGAGGGTGAACCAACAGCAAAGGAAGACCTTTCTCTCTGTCTCTCTCTCTCACTGTCCACTCTGCCTGTTAAAAAATAAAAAAAAAAAATCTAATAGTTTAGAAACCTATGAGTTTATATTGATAATATACAAACAGCCAAAATTCATTAATTATCTTTGGAGGTGCTAGGGTAACAATTCATTATTCTGAAAAAGTTGGCAAGTAAAAGGAAAGCATCAAATATTTTTCCTCCCTTTCCTACATAAATGGTGTTTCAGGGTAACCAGGTAGTTGATGGGGGTAAGATCTTAAAGCTCTGGGTAATAAATTCAGAAGCAATGGAAGACATGGAAGATCACCATTCTGCAAAAACCTAAGGAAGTAATGGACCTAGAAAGTGATTTTCAGTGGCCAATAAAGTTAATAATCTGGGAGCAGACATTTTATACAGTAGTTAAGTTATTGCTTGAGATATTTGCATTTAAGATCAGAGTGCCTGTTTCAAGTCCTAGCTCCTTTGCTTCTGATCCAGCCTCCTGTTATTGCACACTCTGAGAGGCAGCAGGTTCAAGTACCTGGGTCTGTGCCATCCACCTGGGAGACTGGACTGAGTTCTGAGCTCCTGGCTTCAACCTGGCCCAGCCTTGGATTTTGCAGCTATTTGAGGAGTCAATGAGCAGATAGACTCTCACTCCTTCTGTCTTTCTGCCTTTCAAATACAATGAAAACAAATAACTAAAAATTTATAAATCTGGGTATTTTATAATGGATAAGTCTGACTAGTAATGCCTTAGTCCATTCATAAAAAAGCACAACTCATAAAAGAGAGACATCTAGTCACTATGTTCTTCCTGCTGTGATGCAACAGGAAATACACAGCACCACCTGTGCTGTTCTCTTGCCAAAAATTGCACCTGAATGTATCCCTCTATAGATATGAACACTTGTTTGTAGGAAAAATGTCTGTGGACAAGCATGCTAAATGGCAGAATGGAAACAATCAGGAAAACAAAGAGGAGAAAATATTTATTTGGCTTCTTCAATGAATAAGCACCAAGATTTTTTAAAAAGCAAGTTAAATGGCCATATATATATATTTGTCAACTTCATATTTTTTTGAGATAGTCTTTTTAATTTATGTTATAGTCAAAAGCTTAATGACTACTAAATAAAGAGTTCAACAAATAAAAAGACATTACAGCAGGAAAATAGGCAAGGGCTATAAAACCATACTCAGATGAAAAGATGTTCAACTTCACTCATATGAAATACATTTAAAAATAGTCATAAAGTCCTTAAATCATTCAAATTATAGTTGTATATAATTCCTATCCAATTGTTTGACAAGATTTAAAACAATGTTTGACAAAAAAAAAAAAAAAAAAAAAAAAAAGCCGGCGCCGTGGCTCAATAGGCTAATCCTCCACCTTGCGGCGCCGGCACACCGGGTTCTAGTCCCGGTTGGGGCGCCGGATTCTGTCCCGGTTGCCCCTCTTCCAGGCCAGCTCTCTGCTATGGCCAGGGAGTGCAGTGGAGGATGGCCCAGGTGCTTGGGCCCTGCACCCCATGGGAGACCAGGAAAAGCACCTGGATCCTGGCTCCTGCCAGGATCAGCGCGGTGCGCCGGCTGCAGCGGCGGCCATTGGAGGGTGAACCAGCGGCAAAGGAAGACCTTTCTCTCTCTGTCTCTCTCTCTCACTGTCCACTCTGCCTGTCAAAAAAAAAAAAAAAAAAAAAAAAAAAAAAAAAAAAAAAAAAAACAATGTTTGACAAAATGTTGTATTTGCAAAATTGATACAGGCATTTCTTTTTTTGATTTTTTTTTAAATTTTAGCTCCCACATATAAGGAAGAACATGCAGCGTTTGTCTTTTGTGTCTGGCTTATTTCATTCAAAATAATGTCTTCTAGTTACCACCATTTTGCTACAAATGATAAGATTTCATTCTTTTTTTTATAGCAAAATATATTTCATTATGCATATATATGCATGTGTGTATATAAATATATACTTATATATACTGTCAAATATTTAAGAAAGAACACTCACTAATGCTACATAAGCACTTCTAGAGAGTTGAAAAAGAAGGACATTTTTTTCAACATATTTTCTGAGAACAAGACCAAAAAGATATTTAATGAGAAAAAACTATGGACCAATATTCCACATAACTGTAAGATACAGAAATAAATCCTTATCTAAAGATTACCAAATAAAATCTAGTTTTCTTGTAAATGATATCATATAATGTCCAAGTGAGGCTTATAACAGGAATGCCAGATTGGTTGAATATTTGAAAATAGTTCCATGTATTGTCAGTGTATTAACAAATGAAAGATGAAAAACTATGATTATCAAAATTGATTCTGATAACAGCACTTGGCAAAATTAAACTTAATTCAAGAGAGTTTCAGCTAGATTACTTGAACGGACGACACTTGATTGGCTGTATTTTTGTTGCCTAAACACAAGGAGGTCTTCGAGGCCAAAACTTTCCGTCATACCAAGATATTTGCGTTTTATCATTTGTTCTAAAAAGTATGCACTGAGACTACAAACTGTGATGATGTTAGTGAATAGTAGTACTATGAACTATACAAGTTATTTTAAAATCCTGTAGTTTTCCTTGTGTTTCAGCACAAACATAAGTACTTGTGCAATGTGTTACATCTTTTCTCCCAAATTTCCAAATATTAAAGTTTTAGAATTTAGGAAACTTATTCCAAAATACATTTATGCTTTTATTATTTAAGAATGGATCACTGACTTCAGTAAAACAAATTTGTTAAACCAGCAAAGAAAAAAATTAAACTTAATTCACAGCAATAATCCACCAGCAAACAAGTAGTAGAAGCAAAGTTTCTCTTCTTTTTTTTTTTTTTAAGATTTGTTTATTTATTTGAAAGAGTAACAGAGAGAGAGAGAGAGAGAGAGAGAGAGAGAACCTTCCATCTACTGGTTCACTCCCCAGAAACCACAACAGCTGGGGCTGGGCCAGCCTGAAGCCAGGACGGAAGATCTTTCTCTCTCCCTCTCACTGTCTGTAACTCTACGTCTCAAATAAAAAATAAATAAAATCTTAAAAAAATGTAAATTGTAGACCTAAATGTAAGAGTCAAAATTACAAGACTTTGAAAACAAAACATAAAAGAAAGTAGTTTTTTTTTTCTCATTGTGTTAGGCAAGGTTAAAAAAACACTTTAAAAAAACTAATTGGACTTTATCATATTGAAGACTTCTGATCGTCAAAAGATATTTTCTTGAAATGAAAAGATAGCCACATACAGGAAGACAACATTTCCAGAATACTTATCTGATAAATGATCTGTATCCAGGTCATACTGAGAACTCTTAAAATGCAATAATAAGATGAAGACTCTAGTAAAAAGCTGGAAAAATATTTGAGCAAATGCTTCACAAAAGAACATACAGAATGGTTACTGAGCACAATATGATGAGAATTAGAATAGAATGATATAGTCATGAAGGAAATGCATATCAAAACCAGAAGGATAGCAGTAACACCCATTAAAATGGCTAGTTTTTTTTTTTAAAAGATTTATTTATTTTATTTGAAAGACTTACATAGAAAGAGAAGGAGAGGCAGAGAGAGAGAGAGGTCTTCCATCTGCTGGTTCACTCCCCAATTGGCTGCAACGGCCAGAGCTGCGTCAATCCGAAGCCAGGAGCAGGGAGCTTCTTCCAAGTCTCCCGTGCAGGTGCAGGAGCTCAAGGACTTGGGCCATTTTCTACTGCTTTCCCAGGCCATAGCAGAGAGCTGGATAGGAAGTGGAGCAGCTGGGACTTGAACTGGCATCCATATGGGGTGCTGGCATTGCAGGTGGTGGCTTTACCTACTATGCCACAGCGCCAGTCCCAAAATGGCTACAGTTAAAAGGACTGATGATGTTATGTGCTGTTGAGTACATGAAGCAGTTAGGCCACTCATTCATTGCTGGTGAGACTGCAAATAAAATACCCACCCTCTGGGAAGAAAATTGATGGGTCCTCTTCACATTAAACATACGTATGACATGAGACTGAAATTCTACCTCTGGATATTTTTCCTAAGAAGGTGGAAACATGTTCACGCAAAAACTTGTATATAATTGTTCAGAGCAGGTTTATCATAGTAATCCTAAACTGGAAACATCCTACGTGTCCAGCGACCAGTGTGAATGGTTGTTGTACAACCAGTGCAATACTACTCAGTGATAAAGAGAGGCAAACCACTGACATATGCAACATTGTGGACAAACCTCAAAAAAATCTCAAATCTCAAAAGCATGTACTAAATTAAATAATTGAGACACAAGGAGAATAGTGTGTGATTCCACTTATAAGACTTTTTAGAAAAACAGAAATTACTGTAAGAGAAAACAGACCAGTTGTTCCCAGGAAAGTGGGGTGAAGGTTCAGGTTTGACCTCAAGGGGCACGAGGGAAATGTTCTATATCTTCATCAATTACATGTGTTAAACATGACCAAAAAAGCTGACACACTCAGTACAGATCACTTAAGTCTATGAAAAAAGGAACCGTAAAAGCAATTTAAATTATTTCATAAAAACTCTTTACACCTCATTATTAACACTGTGCTTTTAGGATTGGCTGTTACAGTGCTTTGGTTCAGAACATGTCTACAAATATCAAGCCAGCCTTGGTTCATGTCTTGGTCTGTCATCGATTAGCAGAGTGACCTTATGGCAATTCATTCATACCTCACAGGGTCATAGTAGGTGTTTTGGTTTTTGAGTAAGTTTAAAAGCTTACTGCATCTCATCACGTGCTGTGGCAGTTGGGAGCCAGCTAGGAGAGACACAAATGTGATGTGCATCTTACAAAGTAACTTTAATCATCTTGGAGAAGAAGGATTGAAGGTAGAAATGGGAGACTTGCCAGAAAGCTTGTTAGATGAATCTAGGTATAGGTCGGTGACACTGTATTATAGATATGGGAATGGAAAGGTGAGAATATATTTTCAAAGATTTATGTATCTATTTGAAAGGCAGAGTTACAGAAAGAGAGAGAGAGATCTTCCATTCACTGGTTCACTCCCCAAATGGCTGCAAAGGCTGCAGCTGAGCCAGGTGGAAGCCAGGAATCCCATTTGGGTCACCCAGTGGGTGGTAGGGTCCTCTGACCTGGGCCATCCTAGTGTTTTCCCAGGTGCACTAGCAGGGAGCTGAATCAGAAGTGGAGCAGCCAGTGAGAATAAGTTTGGGAGACTTTTATAAAGGAGAACACAGAATCTGTTTATGAAGGAGAATGGTGGGTGGTAGTACCTCCTAATAAATGGAAGAACACGACTATACTGGGGAAATGATGAATTTAATTGGATGGTGTTGATGTTTGAAATGTTTGTGGGTATCCAAAAGGAAGGCCATACTCATTCGTAAAGAGGAAGACTATACCCATGTGACCCTAGAGCTCACTATGGGAGTCTAATGGTAGTTGAAGTTGTAAATATAAATAAGATCACCCTGGAAAAGCATACAGTATGTCGGGGCACCGGATTCTGTCCCGGTTGCCCCTCTTCCAGTCCAGCTCTCTGCTGTGGCCCGGGAGTGCAGTGGAGGATGGCCCAGGTCCTTGGGCCCTGCACCCCATGGGAGACCAGGAGAAGCAGCTGGCTCCTGGCTTCGGATCAGTGCGGTTCGCTGGTCGCAGCGCGGGTCGCAGCGGCCATTGGAGGGTGAACCAACGGCAAAGGAAGACCTTTCTCTCTGTCTCTCTCTCACTGTCCACTCACTCTGCCTGTCAAAAAAAAAAAAAAGCATACAGTATGGAAAGAGAGCCAGGGAGAAATCCCCGGGAAATATCACTGAAGGCTGTCTACAAAAGACCTTAAATAACCGTCTTGAGAGTATGAGGACGACCACAAGCAAGAGCACCAAGAAAACGAGGGAAGGAGTTCCCAGACCGAGGGATTATTAGGAGAGCTATATGCAGCTGCCACCTCAAGGCAGACGAAGACTAAGAAATATCCGATTGCGTGGTGCTCAGGACATCAGAGAGGGAACAGAAAACAAAATGCAGCCAACCAATTGGTGGGCAGGCAGGAGAGACAAAAGGAAATTGAGGTCCTTTCTGTGTACTAGCTGACTGAGAGGCACGGCGGCAAGACGAAAGGTCTTACCAGGGAGAGAAGGTTTGGAATGGCCCATGACTTGTTCTTGGGGACAGATCGGACATCCTAGCGCACGGAGTGTTGACAACGCAGGTTGACAGCTTCGTGCAGTCTGGGCAGGAACGGGCAATGTGGTCATTTGCACAGAAGCTGGTTGATTCCTGCAGAGGCCACAACACAATGGATTCTCGGCATATGTGAATCCACACCAGGCCTCGGGCCAAAGTGGAGGCTGATCTGCCTCCTGATGTGCAGTTTTCACCTGGCTGGCCCTGCACAACTGGGACAGAGGCTTCCCCCGCTTCCATTTTACCTCAAGGCATAGACTAGGGTAACTGCGGACACACTTGGCTCCTCCAGTACTGACAGTTACAGGGGGACAGTGGGCACCTTGGCAGCAGAGCCAGGAGGCGCAGGTGCAGGCGCACTGTGGCGTCGCCTAGCAACCAGGGACACGTGATTAGGAGGTGCGGGCCAGCCTCAGAGCCTTTGCTAGGAGTGAGAAGCCATTACCCAGTGGTACCTCCCTACAGGTAATGGCGGGTCCCTGACACCACGCCTCCCCTCACGGGTCAGAGAAGCCCAAGGTGAGCCCGGAGCAAGTCCTGAGGAAGGAAAAGGACTGTGTGGGTGGGGTCTGCTGGAGCCAGCAAGGGGCCACCTTGTTGAGGGTCGTTGCTGCCCAGTACCTGCGGCGGGAGGTGGACGTCTGGTTTCCTAGTCATCTGCCACTCCCACTTAACAGGTGACCGACCTGAGTTCCTAAGAGGGGATCTGAGGGTCTAGGATTTGATTACTTTGGCTGTAACTCAGGAAATGGGCCTCGGCTTGTTCCAGCTCTTCTTCCTGCCTTTTAAATCTGGAAACAAATCTCTCCACGGGATAATCTTAAATTTGTAGGCTGAAAGTCCTTGAAGGGACCGATAAAGACGGGGGAAAAAATGTGGCTCTGATAATCAAGAAAATGCAAATTCGTCTTCATAACCAAAGCTTTGAACTATGTGAATTTTCACGGAGGTATTTTACTGTCTCAGATTTATCCTAAAGAAACAGTTGAGGATGTGGGTGACAATTTTATGACCAAGAATGTTCATGGCAGTCTTGTCTATAATTCCAGAAAATTGGAAGCAAATGCCCAATAATGAGACTGGCAGGATAAATAATGGATTTTAAATTATTATTTAAGGAATGTGGTATATGGAGCCACTGGCGATGAGTGGAGCAATAGATGGTGACTAATATTTCATGAAGTTGTCTGACATTTTAAAAATTTAGTAGGAAAATGGTCCCAGAAAGGGGAGGCTGAGAATGAGGGATGGAGAGCAAAGTAGGCTGGCAAAATCACTATAGAAAACACACGGAAGAGGAACTGTCTAGAAACGGCACTGGTGTTCCTGAGCTTCTCTTTGGGTGATTTTTGTCCCTCTTACTTTCCAAATTCTCTTTAGTGAGATGTATTATATTTATAAGGAAAAGAAATTAGGGTTATCTTGGAGAGTCGTTGCTCCTGGCCTGTGTCACCTGTTTAGATCCAATGTGGATAAAGCCAAAAGCACCAGCCCTGTCATTGCAATGTGCTGTGTGTTCACATGATTCCAGCCTCCGCTTCATTATACAGCTGCTCAAAAATGCTGTCCTGAAAGAGGGAAAATGGGTTCCTGAGTGAACATCAGGTGATTTACCCAATTTTATTCAGTTGTAATTTAATAGCTTCTTAAATATTATTCATAAGGAAATCTTTTATAAATAAAAGTGAGCTACGTCTTAGAATTAGTTATAAAGAGCTATGAACTAATATATTCCTAGAGATTATAAGATAGATTCTCACTTGCATATAGCTCTCCTAATAATCCCTCAGTCTTGAACTCCTTCCCTCGTTTTCTTGGTGCTCTTGCTTGTGGTCGTCCTCATACTCTCATGACAGTTATTTAAGGTCTTTTGTAGACAGCCTTCAGTGATATTTCCCGGGGATTTCTCACTGGCTCTCTTTCCATACTGTATGTTTTTCCAGGATGATCTTAAAGCACCTAGGAAAGATGTTTGAGATCTGAAAAAGCAATGACTCTAGATATGGGGGCCAGCGCCATGGCTCAATAGGCTAATCCTCCGCCTTGCGGTGCTGGCACACCGGGTTCTAGTCCCGGTCGGGGCGCCCGATTCTGTCCCGGTTGCCCCTCTTCCAGGCCAGCTCTCTGCTATGGCCCAGGAGTGCAGTGGAGGATGGCCCAGGTGCTTGGGCCCTGCACCCCATGGGAGACCAGGAAAAGCACCTGGCTCCTGGCTCCTGCCATTGGATCAGCGGGGTGCGCCGGCTGCAGCGCGCCGGCCGCGGCAGCCATTGGAGGGTGAACCAACGGCAAAGGAAGACCTTTCTCTCTGTCTCTCTCTCTCACTGTCCACTCTGCCTGTCAAAAAAACAAACAAACAAACAAACAAACAAAAAAAACAATGACAGCAATGACTCTAGATATTGAAAAAAATGGAAAAACCAGTGCTAATTAAATGTTTTTGTTAATATTAAATTTTCATTACATTTGAAAACTGTTTAAAAATTTTGCAAGAATTTCTAGGTATACATACTGATTACTGAGTAATTTCAAAGTTTTTACAATGAACATTATATTTAATGGGGTGTGTGTACTCTTTTTTTCATATTGGATATAGAGTGAGCAGTGCATCACAAAATAAGCGAGCTCAGACTCTCAAAGATCTTAACATGTTTGTGACCCACAGTTAGTGGTCCTTCAGAAATCAAATTTCTATGAACATGTGGCTCTTTAATATATGTGATAAATTCTGGTCAGTATTTCTAAAGCTAGGAGTTGCTTCTGACCCTTGCCAAGAAATTTGAACTAACCTTGACATTGTAGATTCTCTCTAAGGATTTTCTACTTTCTGAGATTTCTTTTGAGACTATGGAACTTCTCTGAGGTAAAAATATACCATCTGAGATTGTTCTGATTACAGACTCTCATTGGATTGTGTTTGGCCTAGCAGTTAAGACACCGTTTAGGACGCATGTGTCCCGTATTGGAACACCTGGGTTTGAACCCTGGCTCTGATCCGGATTCTAGCTCCCCGCTAATGCAGACCCTGGCAAGCAGCAATGATTGCTCAAAGTTGGGTTCCTGCCACTCATCTGGGAGAGCCGGATTGTGTTTCTTACTCTTAGTTTCAGCCCATTTGGCTGTTGCAGGCATTTGGGAAGGGAACCAGTGGTTAGGACTTTCTCTCTCTCTCTCTTTCTCTCTCTCAGTGGTTAGGACTTTCTCTCTCTCTCTCTCTCTCATAAGCAGTTGAAACTTGAGAGAAAAAAAAAATAACTACAAAGATGTATTGCCTTATTCTAACAAGCACTAATATCTTAGAAAGTTCTTTTTTATACCCAGGTGGAGTGGCTGCTCTGTGGTATGTCAGCCATATATATACTCTTTTGACTTTTCCACACAAGCCTGAGTATAACATAGCAAGTGGAGAAGGGTCTTTAAAGGCACAACTTCAGGTTCCTAGAATATATCTCTTTGGATTCTCAATTGATTTTTCATTATATTTGTTACCTGAGGAAATAACACATGCGCTGATTCAGATTTTTTTTTTATGGGATCTTGTGTACCATTTACAAAACTATTACTCCCAGGAAAACTGGAGTTATTGATTTTTATAAATATTGGTTGCCAACTATGTGCCAAACACTGTTGTAAATGCTTGGGAGAGATCAGTGCAAGAAAATAGCCAGAAATTCTGCCTTTGTGGCACATTCTTGCAGATTTCAAAAGTAATTTGGATTTAGTCTCTCAAGTCCCAAATAAGTGAGCTATAAGCATGGTAAATGATTTCTGTTACGTAAGTAAAATTATATCAGTGATATATTTGCTTTCTTTGCAAACTGGAAGCCAAGACTAGTGCTCAAAAATCTTATTAATAAACTTCTATAAAATAATGGAATTTAAAATAAGGATGCAGGTAACTTGTTTGTACAGGTAATTTCTACATTTATTGCATTGCCTTTTTCTTTTATTAAGTAAAAATGTAAAGGAAGAAGTAAAGCTCCTCCCAAGGACACAGGTAACTGAGAGATTTATACGTATAAAAGGCACAAATGGCACTTTAACCACTTACTGCATCTTTTCCACAATTGGTAAAATGATAAAGAAGGAAGTAGAAACTTCTCCTTAGGATGTGTTCTTGATTTGAATACTATTAGCACTTTAACAACTAGTTTTAAAAATAAATTGTTCAAACAGTTTGGCATGTACCAGTAAACACATGAATACATGATGGCAGAAGTCCAAAGTCTGACTAATGATAAGACAGAGAAATCTAACATCATATAAACAACATTTACAACATTGTCATTATGTAATTAGCACAATTAGAGAGTAATTATTAGCTTTTCCACTATGTGGATGGTATGTTTATAGCCTAGTTAATAAATAAACAGTTTTGTTTTTTTCCTTTTAAATGGTTTACATTTACATTTGCCAGTCTCATTGTTAGTTATTCAAGTGAATTTTCAAAAATAACCAGTAGCTATGGTATATATATGTGTGTGTATATATACGTATATATGTATATATGTATGTATGTATATAGAGAGAGTTGTGGTTATGAAATTATATATATATATGAGGTTATAACCATGTGGATATGAGAAGTACTATATTTTTTTTTTTTTTTTTGACAGGCAGAGTGGATAGTGAGAGAGAGAGAGACAGAGAGAAAGGTCTTCCTTTTGCCGTTGGTTCACCCTCCAATGGCCGCCGCGGCCGGCGCGCTGCGGCCGGCGCACCGCGCTGATCCGATGGCAGGAGCCAGGAGCCAGGTGCTTTTCCTGGTCTCCCCATGGGGTGCAGGGCCCAAGCACCTGGGCCATCCTCCACTGCACTCCCTGGCCACAGCAGAGGGCTGGCCTGGAAGAGGGGCAACCGGGACAGAATCCGGCGCCCCGACCGGGACTAGAACCCGGTGTGCCGGCGCCGCTAGGTGGAGGATTAGCCTAGTGAGCCACGGCGCCGGCCGAGAAGTACTATATTTTACAGTTATGTTGAGAGAGTAGTATTTGGGATCATCATCTTTGCTTTGGTTTTTAAAGATGTATTTATTTGAAAGGCAAAGTGACAAGGGGAAAGAAAGAGAGAGATGGATCTTTTCCATCCACTGATTGATTCCCCAGATGCCCATAATAGCTAGAGTTGGGCCAGGCCAAAGTCAGGAGCCTGGAACTCCATCTGAGTCTCCCACATTGGTGGCAGGGACTCAAGTACTTTGGTCATCATCTACTGCCTCCCAGGGGCAATCCTTGATGGATTGGAAGCAGAGGGCGGACTTGATCCCAGGCACCTCATATGGGATGTGAGAGTCCCAGGTAAAAGCTTAAACCACTGAGCTACCTTGTCTACCCCCAATTTCTTTCTTTCTTTCTTTCTTTCTTTCTTTTTAAAGATTTATTTTATTTATTTGAAAGACAGAGTTAAGAGAGAGGTAGAGACAGAGATAGATAGAGGTCTTCCATCCTGCTGGTTCACTCCCCAAATGGCTGCATTGGCCAGAGCTAAGCTGATCCGAAGCTGGGAGCCAGAAGCTTCTTCTAGGTCTCCCAATGTAGGTGCGGGGGTCCAAGGCCTTGGGCTATACTCCTCTGCGTTCCCCAGGCACATTAGCAGGGAGCTAGATCAGAAATGGAGCAGCTGGGACTTGAACTGGCGCCCATATGGGATGCCAGTGCTAAAGACTGGGGTTTTAACCCACTGTGCCACAGTGCTGGCCCCCCAATTTGTTTCTATTTTAAATGCTAATCAATGCATTCCCCACTACAGAAAACCTTCTTCTTTCTTTTAATAGTGTGTTTTCATCTTCAATTACAGAAAAATTGTGTTAAAATTGATAGTTCTCAATTTAGAAATCCATTTTGTAGCAGATATATGATGTGATTTTCTTCAGTTAAAATACGAATAGAAAAGAAATGAATATGATTGACAGAATCACAGGATTTTAACGTTTGCAGGAACCTGAGCTTATTGTAGTAATCTACCCTCCAAAACTGGAGAATTGTGGTTAAGACAGCTTTGTCCCAGCCTGTTAATGAACTGTGTTATTTTGGCCAGGTTGCTAAATTTGGTCAGATTATTTTGGTTTTTCTTTATCTTGCAAATGGGAATTGTCATTTCCAACTCATTTCAGCTGTTATATGTATTAAATCAAAATAAATTCCATAAAGTTCTCAGCCTCTGGTACAAAAGTAGCACTTGGTAAATAAGATCTATTATCATGGGAATCCTCTGGACTCTGCTACACACACACACACACACACACACACACCCTGTGTCTCAGATCCAGGAAGCCTTTGTAGAGATAATCATTGTTTCATAATGTAGTTTCATCATTCTGGCTGCTTTCCCTTGGAACTACCTCCAAAATGTTGCAGATTCTCTTATTTTTTTCCTAAGGCATCCTGAGTTTGCATTACCCTACTTCTTGCTGCCAAATAGCATTATTGACTTCATAATAGAACATGGACTCATGAACACGGTACTTGGCAACAATTACATTCTGATTAAAATTGGAATTAAGAGATTAATAAACAGGTTTATTTGTCTAGTAGAACTCGTGTAATTTTATAATGTTTCACTGTATTATATTCTGTACTCCAAGCACATTCATGTTGATTAGTCCTCAGTCTCTCCTCCTTGTTAATGGCACAGGAGAAGATTAGCATGGCGATTATTTAATCAGAGCAGTAGAAAATAGAAGAACAGGCTTTCTCACCTGAGTCGCCAAATCCAGTTCTTGGAAGAGTCGAATGTTTCCTATGGCTGTTTTTTTCTGAGTCTTCTTCATCAGTCTCGGAAGCCAAATTTTAATACTTTTTTGTACTTTGACCACATTACCATGGAGTTTTTAAAATAAAATGAAGAATCAGAGGGACTTATTTTCCCATATTACTCCCTCATCAAAGATTAACAAGAGCTCAGGAGTTAATAAAAAATATAAAGATATAAATAGCCCATATACAAAACTGTGTGATAATTACCACATTCCTCACTTTGCTCTGAAAGTTTACTACTTCAGGCTGTAAAGTAAACCAAGAGCCATTTTGACGATTTCTGTTATGACCCTTAGGAATTCCAGCAACGTTTCCTGCTGAGGTCTAGAGACTCTCTACTGACAGTTCATGTCAGATGAGTGCAGGCACTTCTTCCTGTTTATTTGCCTCTCTTTTCCTGTGCAATTGGCTCTCCCGGATCTGAGGCCACTGGTGTGGTAAACACATTCCCATAGAAACCAAAAGCCCTTTGACTCCCACTTTAATGGGCACCACAAAATCACTCAACTGTTGTGGTCTATCTGTTTTCACTGTATTCAGCTTTATAATTCTGTGCTTTTTTTTCTTTAAAATTTCTTTAAAATTCTCCTTTCAACTGATGTATGATAACTGTACATGTTCGTAAATCCAAAAATGTGTGCAACATGTAATGATCAAATCAGGATAACTAGCATTTCCCTTTTCTTAAACATTTATCATTTCTTTGTGTTGGGAATCTTTAGTCTCTTGTAAATATTTATAAAATATATAACAAATTCTTGTGAACTATAGCCAACCTGTCATACTATAGAACATTAGGACTTATTACTCTGAACTAACTGTATTTTGATACCAATTAGCAACCTTCCTGTCCCACCCTTCTACCCTCTAATGACCACTACCCTCCCATGTACTTCTGTGAAGTCAAATTATTTAGCTTCTACATATGCTTGAGAACCTTTGGCATGTGTCTGTCTGTGCCTGGCTTATTTCTCTTGGCACAACATGCTGCAGTTCCATCCACGTCGACACAGATGGCAGGATTTCATACTTTTGGTGGCCAATAATATTCTATTGCGTTAAAGTTCAAGTCCTAGGCTACTTCATACTTTTGCTTTCTGCTAATATGCCTGGGAGGCTGTAGATGCTGGTCCAATTACTTGGGTCCCTGCTACCCACATGGGAGACCTGCATAGAGTTCCTGTCGCCTGGCCCAGTCCTAGATGATGTGGGCATTTGGGGAGTGAACCAGTAGGTGAAAGATCCAGTTCTCTCTCTGTTTCTCTCTCCCTCTCTCTCTCTCTCTGACTTTCAAATAAATAAATAGTCCTTTAGAAAAACATTCCATTGTATATACATACATTTTCTTAATTCATTCATCTTTCAGTGGATACTTTCATTGAGTCTTGGCTGTTGTGAATAGTGCTGTAATAAACATGGAGGGCAGGTATCTCTTTGGTAAATTTATTCGATTTCCTTTGGCTAGATACCCAGTAAGGGGATAATTGGATCATATGATACTTCTAGTTGTAGCTTTTTGAAAAGCTTTCATGTTGTTTTCCATAATGACTGTACTAATTTACATTAGAACCAACAGTGTATAAGAGTTTCCCTTTCTATATATCCTTGCCAACATTTTTCTTTGTCATTTTGATGAGAGCCATTCTAACTGAATTCAGATACCTCAGTGTGCTTTTGATTTGTATTTCTGTGATGATTAGTGATGTTGAACCTTTTTTAAAATGATTATTGATAAGATTTTTAAAAAGTATTTATTTTTAGAAGCAGGCAGAGAAAGAAGCAAAGAGAGAGAGAGCATGAGAGAGCAAGCTCCTATCTGCCAGTCCACTTTGCAAATGCTAGTACTTTCGAGAGCTAACTGGGACTAAACTTGAGAGGCAGGAACTCAGTCTAGGAACTCAAGCCAGTTCTCCCACGTGAGTGACAGGGACTCAACTACTTGAGCCATCACTGCTGCCACCCAGAGCGCACGTTAGCAGCAAATTGGAATTGTGAGGGAAAATGGGACTTAGAGCTAGATACTATGAGGTGGGGCATGGGAGTCTTTTAACCAGTAGGCCAGATGCCTGCCCGATGTTGAACATTTTGTGATACTCTTTGGCCATTTGTCTGTCTTCTTTTGACAAGTATCTATTCAATTAAAATCAGTTGTCCACTTTTCAATCTGATTTTTTTTTCGCTGTTGAGTTTTTGAGTTCCTTATGTACCCTGTATTTTAAATCCTTGTCAGATGAACAGTTTGCAGATCTTTTACTCCGGTCTACAGGATATCTTTTCACTCTGCTGATTTCTTGCTGTGCTGTTTAGAAGTTTTTTGTTTAATGTAAACCTGTGTGTTTAGTTTTGTTTTTGTTGTCTGCACTTCAGGAGTTGATTTTGTGTTCTTGTAAGCCTGTGCTAATATGATACCTACTAGTCACATGTAGTTTTTAAAATGTAAATGCATAAGAATTAAACAGTTAAGAAATAAAATTAGCAGTTTAATTATTAGGTCTCATTAGTTGTGTTTCAAGTATCCAAAAGCCATATGTGGCCTGTGACTGCCAGTTTGGACCGCACAGGATCAGGTCTTTCTCACGGGTGAAGTCTTATTGGACAGCCCTGCTCTAGACAGTCTTACTTCCTTAACAGAGATATGAAAATATCTCTATAAGCCTCTGGCCTCTGTAATGGGCTGGAATTGAAATCCAAAGCTCAGCCAATGCGCTTCCCCTTTCTTTCATTATTTTTGTAAGTAATTTTGGTTCATCATTTATTTTGTACGGAGTGTGAAATTATACTTTTACAACAAGCTTGTTGGTGACTGTGACTTCCTCATGGGAAAGCAGATGGGACATGTAATTACAGCCCAGTATTATGTATTTAGTCGTGTGGCATTCTGTTATAGCTATCATTTTATTCTTGATGCCTTTTAAATAAAAAATTACTATAATAATGTAGGCTCTGTAGGAGAAACAAATGCCATGCCAAGTTTCTCCACTCTCTGCCAAACATTGGTATTTCTCCTGATTTGACAGCTCTTTAGATTGTAATTCTGACAGTCTCAGGCTTCCCTTTAAGCTTTTAATAAACCATATCATATTTTTTAAATACTGACAAAAAGATATGGCAAAATACTGGAATTTTTTAAAGCATTGAAGATTTACTAGTGTTTTTGTGCAAATCTATTTTCATGTACTCTACTTCTTTGCAAATTATCATCATTCTATGGCGATCACAACATATCCAGACTTAACCTCAGTAGACTTATTCACATGCTTTTAAAAAGCATTAGAGGTATCTGATGTGAGAGTTCTCAAATGGGAGGGAAGTCTGTCCTGAATGCGAGTTGATGGTGAGGTAGCCAGCTGGAGTATTAAGGAACTGGCTTAGGTGGAACAAACAGTTGAAGGCCTCGGCGTACACTCAGGGAGCCTTCCAGAGTAGATGGGAACGGTGGCCCTCTCCACACAACAACGCGCTTTAAGTCCCTTGCATCTAATTGCAGTGGGAGAATGGCTACATGCCTATTGATGCATTAATGAACCTCAGATTTAGAGCCTTCTTCCCAGCACCAGCAGTTTCTAGAGGCACTTCAGTGCATTCCTCTAAAGGCATTTCTTGAATACTTCTTTACCCCAGATATTATTCTTAGGTAATAGAAATAGAGAAATAAAATGGTCCTTTGCTCTAAGAAATTAATTCATTAACTAATTAATTCATTAATTAAACACATAAGTGTTCTTGTGCATCTTGGGAGTGAAGATGGGAAACAAGTTCAAACCCCAAGAAAGCTTACATTATAGTGAGAGGAATAGTCAATTAAAAATGATAATATAATTCAGATAATGATAAGATCAATTGAAAAAGGAGATATGGGGGGACTGGCCCTGTGGCGCAGCGGGTTAACACCCTGGCCTGAAGTGCTGGCATCCCATAGGGGTGCCGGTTCTAGTCCCAGTTGCTCCTCTTCCAATCCATCTCTCTCTCTCTCTCTCTCTCTCTCTCTCTCTCTCTCTTTTTATTTGACAGGTAGAGTTATAGACAGTGAGAGACAGAGAGAGAAAGGTCTTCCTTCCGTTGGTTCACTCCCCAATTGGCCGCTACGGCTGGTGCTGTGCCAATCTGAAGCCAAGAGCCGGGTGCTTCCTCCTGGTCTCCCATGTGGGTGCAGGAACCCAAGCACTTGGGCCATCCTCTGCTGCCCTCCTGGGCCACAGCAGAGAGCTGGATTAGAAGAGGAGCAACCAGGACTAGTACCTGGTACCCCAACTAGGACTAGAAGTCAGGATGCTGGTGCCGCAGGCGGAGGATTAGCCACAGCGCCGGCCCCGATCCAGCTCTCTGCTATGGCCTGGGATAGCAGTAGAAGATGGCCCAAGTCCTTGGGCTCCTGCAACCACTTGGGAGACCTGGAGGAGGCTCCTGGCTCCTGGCTTTGGATTGGCACAGCTCTGGCCATTGTAGCCAATTGGGGAGTGAACCAGTGGATGGAAGACCTCTCTCTCTCTCGTTCTATGCCTCTCCTCTCTCTGTGTGTGTAACTCTGACTTTCAAATAAATAAATAAATCTTTTTTAAAAATCCACTAAAACTTTATTTATTTATTTATTTATCTATTCTGACTGAGGTTTTCTCCCCAGATACATGTATAGCATACTCATTTCATAAGCCCTTTACAAACATGACCACTGCAAAGGTCTCCTGACCTACAACCTACTTAAAATAGTCCCATCACTTTACATCCCATATCTCCTTTTTTAAAAAAAGATTTATTTTATTTATTTGAAAGAGAGTTACAGAGAGAGGTAGAGACAGAGAGAGAGAGGTCTTCCATCAGCTGGTTCACTCCCCAGATGGCTGCAATGGCCAGAGCCGTGCTAATCTGAAGCCAGGGGACCAAGGACTTGGGCAATCTTCTACTGCTTTCCCAGGCCATAGCAGAGAGCTGGATCATAGGTGGAGCAGCTGGGTCTTGAACAGGCACCCAAATGGGATACCGGCACTGTAGGCAGAGGCTTTACCCACTACACCACAGTGCTGGCCCCAGTCTTAGTAGATTTGAAGAATGCCAAGTTTGTCATGGCTGGTGATCAATAATCAAGGAGTAGGAGGTGGGCCACAAAGATCATGTGGTGGTGGCAATCATGTACAGCCTCTTAAGCTATGTTAAGGAAGTTGGACTTTCTTCTAATGTGCAAAAACAGAAATCTATTTCAAGCTTACAAGGAGAAGACATTTGAATTATGTATCAAATGAAAGCTCATTCTAGCTATTATGTGAATGAAAAGTGAAAACTGAAAGACCAATTTGTAGACTATTGCAGTAGTGCAGTTAAGATAGAATGGGATTGGCTGTTTGGTTTAGCAGTTAAGATGCCCACAACCCATACAAGAATACCTAGATTCCAGCCCAGGCTCCACTCCTATTTCCAACTTTTTGTACTGCACACCAAGAGGTAGAAAATGATGGCTCTAATAGTGGGGTCCCTGCCATCCAGGTGGGAGGCTTGGGTTGAATTCATCTCTCTCTCTCCCTCTCTCTCTCTTCCCCCTCCCCCTCTTCTGCCTTTGTCTGTCTCCCTCTCCCTCATTTCCTCTCCATTTCTCTATCTACCTCTCCCTCTCTCTCTCCCCCTTCCTCCCTCTCCTTCTCCCTTTGTCTGTCTCCCTTTCCCTCTCTTCCTCTCCCTCTCCCTTTCTCTGTCTACCTCTCCCTCTCTCTCTCCCCCTCTCCCTCTCCTTCTCTCTTTGTCTCCGTTTTCGTCTCCTTCTCCCTCTCTCACTACCCCCATCAAATGAATAAATAAAATTTTTTAAAGCTGTAGTGGCAGCAAGGACCAGATGTAACTGGAGAAGGTGAGAAGTGGCCAGCATGAGCATACATGTTGAAGGTACAGATGACAGGCTTTGTAGATGGATTGTACATGGAATATGAGAGAGGAGTTGTGAGAGATGTTTCAAGGTTCTTGGCCTGAGCAACTGAGTGAATGATGCTATAATATACTGGAGTAGACATGTAAATCAATGAAATAATGCAGCATGTTATATGCTATTACAGAGCAAATCAGAAGAATATAGCTATGAAAAAAAAAAAAAAGGAGCAAGAGAAAGAAGTAGCAAAGAAAATACAAGGATTTTCAACACCCAAAATTCCACAAATAAAAAACAATGGAGATTTTATCCAGGAAAATTGAGACCTACTTGACTGTTGAATAAGCCATATACTTCAAGTACTATTTTATTATTTTAATTCATTAGAAATGAAATAAAGCTATCAATAAGTAGCAGGTTACATATGACATGGTGATCACTAATGGGGACTATTTTGGTGAGTTGATGAGGGTGAAAGTCACACAGAATATGTACAAGAGACAGGATCAGAAAATGAAGAAAGGTAAATGGTTCATAAGATTTTTGACTGTTAAAGGGAAGGAAAGATTGTGTGGTACATGGAGAATGATTAGCACCTGGGAAAGTGGGTTTTTGTTTTAGAATAAGAAAGTTCTTAGAAATCCAAGTTTAGGAAAGCTGTGGTGGTTAGAATTTGCAGGGCGGAGTACCAACAAGGAAGGAACAACATGGAGGAAATCTCCAGAACTGTGGCTATTAGTCTTCTTGAATCTTTGACTTCTACGTTATACAGGATGAACCACCCCCCACCTTTGACAGCATGCATGAACAACTATGAGGGAGCTGTTAGCTGAATAATTCTTAGCACTCACACAGGTCTTGGAGATGTAATTTTGAACAAAAAGGATGGAGAACCTTACTGAACACATAAAGCACTAAGTGTAGTCTCCAGGGTCATTCCTTACAATCTATATGTAAGGAATATGTAAAGACTTCCCTCCATCTCCCCTAATAAAGCTTACAACCAGGCATTAAACAAACCACACTGATTATATATAAGATAACCGCCTGGCAGAGAGCAAAGTCCAACATCCTTTAAGACTTCTAACCCCAACCTAAAAATAAATCCAGAAACTCAATTCTATCCTTTTCGCCATGGCCTATAGCCAATCAAAATTATTAGATTATGGAAAGAGAAAAAATATGAGCCATAACCAGGAGAAAAGTCAGTTGATAATTCAGTAGAGCAGATAAAATGAGATACTAAAAAAATTTCAATTATTCTAAAGAAGAAAAAAATTAATGGGAACAGAAAGGATAAAATAGAAACATCTAACAGAGAGGTACACATTTCATCCACAGCCACAGAACACACATTTTTGTCACTAGCACATGGGACATTCTTTACAAAGAGCCATGTTAAATCATACCATATATCTTCTCTGACTACCATGGAATAAAAGTAGAATCAACAAGAGGAACTTTAGAAACTGTGCAAATACTTAGAAATTGAGTAACATTCTCTGGAATGACTGGTGGGTCAATGAATACATCAAAAGGGAAATTTAAAAAATTCTTGAAACAAATGAAAATGAAAGCAATATACTAAAACTTAGAGGACACAGCAAAAGTAGAACTAAGAGAGAAATTTATAGTAATAAGCAACTACAAAAAAAGAGAAAGATTTCTGGGGCCAGCCATGTGGTATAGCAGGTAAAGCCACTGCCTGTGACACCAGCATCTCATACTGGTGCTTGCAGTCATTTGGGGAGTGAACAAGGGAATCTGCCTTTCAAATAAAAAATAAATCTTTTAAAAAAATATTTATTTTTTTAAAATAATTACAGAGAGGCAGAGGCAGAAAGAGAGAGAGAAAGAAAGAGAGAGAGAGAGAGAGAGAGAGGTCTTCCATAGGCTGGTTCACTCCCCAAATGGTTGTAATGGCCAGAGCTAGGCAAATCCAAAGCCAGAAGTCAGCAGCTTCTTCATGGTCTCCCACCATGGGCCCAGGGGCCCAAGGATTTGGGCCATCTTTCACTGCTTTCCCAGGTGCATTAGCATTGAGCTGGATCGGAAGTGGAGCAGCCAGAACTCGAATCAGCGCCCATACGTGATGCCAGTACTCCAGGCGGTGGTTTTACCCCTCCTCCCTATCTGAAACTTACAAGAAAACAGACAAAATAGATAAATAATGGCCAGGCACTGAACATTAGACAATGAAGGACAGTGACCACTGGGAGACAGGAAACAAAGGATATAAATTGACTGCTCCAGCTGGTTCACTTCAGAGAGCTTCCAGGCCACATCACTGCATAGAGGAACCAGGTGGGTTCTGTGAGGTGAGAAAACAGCTGAGAGTGCAGGGAGTAAAAGGCAGCTGGCAAAAAGGGCAGAGGAGGCCGGCACCGCAGCTCACTGGCTAATCCTACGCCTGCGGCGCCGGCACACCGGGTTCTAGTCCTGGATGGAGCACCGGATTCTGTCCTGGTTGCCCCTCTTCCAGTCTAGCTCTCTGCTGTGGCCTGGGAGGGCAGTGGAGGATGGCCCAAGTGCTTGGGCCCTGCACCCCATGGGAGACCAGGAGGAAGCACCTGGCTCCTGGCTTCGGATCAGCATGGTGCGCCGGCTGCAGCGGCCATTAGGGGGTGAACCAACGGAAGGATAGACCTTTCTCTCTGTCTCTCTCTCCCACTGTCCACTCTGCCTGTCAAAAAAGAAAAGATGAGAGGAGTACGCTGCACAGAGAACTCAGGAGATCTGGGAAGGGTCCGGCTCAAGCGTTCGGCAGAGCCCTGAGCAGCGTGTGTTTGTGTTGGGAGGGAGATGCTGGCCAGACCAAGAGCAGCTCCAAGTCCACGGAGCTCTGTGCAGAACACACAGAGGAGTGTTGCCGCGGGAAGAGAAATAACGAGTCCTACACAGAGGACTGTTCTGGTACCACCAACACCAATGAAAAGCAAGATCTTGAGAGAATCAGACTTTCCAAGTAGCTTAATTGTGTCTTCAAACAAACTTAAAGAATACAGAAATATTCTTTGTACAACAAGGAAAAAGTCATAATGTTGGTAATATAACATTGCCAGGCATGAAAAGAAGCAGGAAAAGTAACCTATGGAGTAAAGGATACAAATCAACCAGTTAATCAAAACCAATCCAGATGTTAGAATTTTCAGAAGACACATTAAAAATGACTTAAAACTATATCTCATGTGTTCAAAAAGTGGATAAAGAAATGGAAGATATTAAACATATCCAAATACAGCTTTTAGAGATGAAAACTTAAGCATCTGAGATAAACTATCATGGACTGGGTTAACAGCAAATTAGACCTTGGAGGAAAAATATTAATGAAGTCATATAGCAACAGAAACTATCCGAAATGAAGCACAGAGAGTAAAGAGAGTTTAAGAGAGCCATGGGAAAATTCAAGTAATTGGAGTATTTGAAACGGGAAAAAATGAAAAAGTATTTGAAGAAATAATAACCCAAATTTCCCTACATCTGATGAGAACTCTGAGGCCATAGACCCAGGAAGCTCATCCAAGTCCAAGCACAAAGAATATGGAGTAAACTGTGCTGTGGTACATCACAACCATATTGCTGAAAACCAGTGATACAGAGAAAATCTTAAAGGCAGCCTGGGTGGGGATGGTACTATATTCAGGGGAACAAAGATGTTCCTGACAACTGATAAATAGCAGGTGAGTTATCATCAGAAATGATGCAAATGAGAAGTTAGTGGAGCAACATCTTTAAAGAAAAAAAGATCTTTCAACCCTGAATTCCATACTCCAAAAAAAAAAAAAATAGTTTTCAAAAACAGATGAGGGGCCGGCACCATGGCTCACTTGGTTAATCCTCTGCCTGCGGTGCCGGCATCCCATATGTGCACCGGGTTCTAGTCCCGGTTGCTCCTCTTCTAGTCCAGCTATCTGCTGTGGCCCCGGAGGGCAGTAGAGGATAGCCCAAGTGCTTGGGCCCCAGCATCTGTTGGGGGACCAGGAGGAAGCACCTAGCTCCTGGCTTCGGATCAGCGCAGCTCTGGCCGTTGTGGCCAATTGGGGAGTGAACCAACGGAAGGAAGACCTTTCTCTCTCTCTCTCTCTCTCTCTCTCTCTCTCTCTCTCACTGTCTAAATCTATTTGTCAAATAAATTAAAAAAAAAAAAGTAGATGAGGGGCTGGCACTGTGGCTTAGTGGGTAAAGCTGCCACCTACAGTGCTGGCATCCCATGTGGGTACCAGTTCTAGTCCTGGCTGCTCTATTTCTGATCCCGCTCTCTGCTGTGGCCTGGGAAGGTGTGGAGGATGGCCCAAGTCCTTGGGCCCCTGCCCTCCTGTGGGAGGACCCAGAAGATAATCCTGGCTCCTGGTTTTGGATTGGTGCAGCTCCAGCTGTTGTGGCCATCTGGGAAATGAACCAATGGATAGAAGACCTCTCTCTCTTTCTGCCTTTCAAATAAAATGAATAAATCTTAAAAAATAAACAAAGACATAGATGAAATGAAGATTTTCTTCCCATATTTGCAAAAGCTGAAATAATTCATTGTCAGTAGCTCTATACTACTGATTATGGAGTAAGAGGATCCTTCAGACAGAAGGAAAATGACACTAGATGAAAATTTGGGCCTACACACACAAAGCTCATGCAAAGCACCAAAAGTTGTAATGCATAAGATTTTTTCTGTTGTTTAAGTCACTTTAAAGGCAAATTTATTATTTTCAGTGAGAATAATCATATATTGTGCATTGTGAAGCATGTATAAGTGAAATATATGACAGCACCAACAAGTAGAAGGGGAAAAATGGAAATATACTCTAGGAAGATTTTAATACGTTAAGTGGTATAATACCACTTGAAAGTAGACTGATAAGCCAAAGATGTCTATTAGATACCCTAATGGAGCCACTAAAATACACAGCAAAACAAAACCAAATAAGCCAGAAAATTAATAAATTGGAATCATAAGTAATATTCAATTTATACAAAAAGTTACAGTTACAGAAAATTAAGAAAAAAAGAATAAAGAGACATAAAAAGCAAAAAGACAGTAGATTTAAACCTAATCATATCAATAATCAAAAGGAATGTGAATGGCTAAGTGCCTCAGTTAACAGGAAGAGGTTGTCATATTGGATAAAAACCAAACCAAGCTGCATACTGTGCTTAAGAAATGGACTTGCCGGGGGCGGGGGGAGTGTTCGGCACAGTGGTTAAGACTCTACTTGAGATACCCACATGCTACTTGAGAGAGTTTCTGGATTCTAGTTCTGGCCTCACTTCTAATTCCAGTTTCCTATTAATGTGTACCTTGGGAGGCAGCAGATGATGTCTCAAGTACTTAGGTCCTTGACATCCATGTGGGAGGCCTGGATTGAATTCCTGGTTCCTATTACTGTTCATAGTGGCTGAATCTGATGTGCCAACAGAATGATAGGCACTATAATTTCTGGTGAGAGCCATCTTTACCCTTTACAATTGCAAACAAGCTATTACTCTTCTTCATTTCCTCCTCTTCCTCCTCCTCCTCTTCCCCTTCTCTCCCCCTCCCCTCTGCTTCTCCCTCCTCCTTCTCATTGCTAGAGCCATAGAGCTTTGTATGTTTCTGTGCCAACCTGGGATCTTCAAGACAAGCATTTAAATTATTTTGTTAAACTTTTTTTTTAACCAAAATGGAGCTACTATCTTCTTTCACCTGCCAATTGTGTTTAGTTCTATGAGGACATAAAACAACAGAGACTCACTTAATGAATTCAGCTAAAGAGAGAGTTGATCAGGATCCTTGTAAGGTGAGGTAGCCTTTGAAGCTTAGACTGTGCTCGATGGCGCCTCGGCTCAATAGGCTAATCCTCCACCTAGTGGCGCCGGCACACCAGGTTCTAGTCCCGGTCGGGGCGCCCGATTCTGTCCCAGTTGCCCCTCTTCCAGGCCAGCTCTCTGCTGTGGCCAGGGAGTGCAGTGGAGGATGGCCCAAGTGCTTGGGCCCTGCACCCCATGGGAGACCAGGAGAAACACCTGGCTCCTGCCTTCGAATCAGCGCGCTAGCCAGCGGCAGCCATTGTGGGGTGAACCAACGGAAAAAGGAAGACCTTTCTCTCTGTCTCTCTCTCCCACTCTGCCTGTTTAAAAAAAAAAAAAAAAAAAGAGCTTAGACTGTGCTAAAGGCAATCTGAGGAGCTCACCTTCCCCAGAAAATGTTAATTGAAAGAGCACTCACATAGAAGATCAAGAAAAAATTAGATGGCCAATATTATGCTATCAAAAATTGTCAATAAGAATGTGATGAATACAGATTGTATGAGAGTACTCAAGAAAATGAAGT
This sequence comes from Oryctolagus cuniculus, assembly GCF_964237555.1. NCBI lineage: Eukaryota > Metazoa > Chordata > Mammalia > Lagomorpha > Leporidae > Oryctolagus > Oryctolagus cuniculus. Next base: position 49,135,691 of record NC_091444.1, read on the forward strand.
TGCTGACAGTTCTGAAACAACCTAAAATTGTAGGTGTCACACTGTTTATCTAGCAAATAGTTCCTGTTCAGTAGCCATATCTGAGAATGTTCTCAATTGAGAAGGAAGGGGACAGAAATCAATACCATGTTTAAAATGAAGGAAGCAGCACATTATCCATTATTTTTGCAGATTCAACCTCAAGAAGAGAAAGATTGTTTGAACAATCTGGTGTCAAAAAGCAGGAAAACACATCGATCAACTGTGTCGCCAATTTACAAGAGCTGCCAGTGAATTGCAGTCCTCTGTTGAGCTGTAAGAAAGTGGTTTGGTGGATAGATTTACTACATCTGTTGCTGAACATCACAATTCATTATTCAGATCTAGAAGAGAATTTCCTGATGGAAAGAATCCCCGGGTGGAGACGTTCATCTCATTTGGGCAGTCAAAGTGTGATGGTAGCTGATGTTGCCACACAGGTGCAGCCGTGCAGCCTCTCACTGCCCGCAAGAGCCAGTGCCGCACAGGTTCAGGCGAAACAGTGAGTGCACAGAGCTGCCTCTTCCTGACCTCGTGGTCGTTTCAGAATATCTGGAATATCACATGGGGAATGCACTTGCAGATCTAAAGACCCAGGAAGTCTTTTCTTCAATCAAACGAAAACAGGACACTTCTATATGGCCCACACAAATGCCCTACTGAGCAATACAGACTGAAATTATAAATGAGAAGAGAATCCCCACACTCTTCCAGGGGCTCTACACTGTTCACTAGAACACTTGAGAAGATTTGAGTACTACTCCAGGCTATTATTCTTTTTTTTAATTTTTCTTTTTTGACAGGCAGAGTGGACAGTGAGAGAGAGAGAGAGAGAGAAAGGTCTTCCTTTGCTGTTGGTTCACCCCACAATGGCCGCTGCGGCCGGCGCACTGTGCTGATCTGATGGCAGGAACCAGGTACTTCTCCTGGTCTCCCATGGGGTGCAGGGCCTAAGCACTTGGGCCATCCTCCACTGCACTCCCTGGCCACAGCAGAGAGCTGGCCTGGAAGAGGGGCAACCAGGACAGAATCTGGCACCCTGACCGGGACTAGAACCCGGGGTGCCGGCGCCACTAGGTGGAGGATTAGAGCCTATTGAGCTGCAGCGCTGGCCAACCAGGCTATTATTTCTTAATCAGTGGAGTCAATGCATTTTTTTCTTTTTAAATTTTTATTTAATTTATTTGAGAAAGAGAGCACCCATCCACTAGTTTGCTCTCCAACTGCCCACAATAGCCAGGACTGGGCCATGTCCAACTCAGGAGCCAATAAGTCAATCTAGGTCTCCCCTATGGGTAGGGGAGACCCAAGTACTTGAGCCATCACTTGCTCTCTCTCTCCCAGGGTACACAGAAGCAGGAGGCTGGAGTCAGAAGCTGAGTTGGGAATTGAACCCAGGAACTCTGATAGGAGATGCAGGCACCTCAGCTGGCATCTTAACCTATAGGCCATCTGCCCATCCCCTTTTCAAAAACTGATGCAGACTAGAAAATGTCCTCCACTTTGGGACACTGCATTCCTAGAAGCACGTTTATTGGTTTGTATATCAAGTCAGTTTACATACATCTAACATTCTGACATTTTTTGGACATTTTTTAGCCATTTTGAACAGTAACAGAGCCAAGGTTTTGACAGGTTGAAAAATGGGTGGGCCCAGCATTGTGGCTTAGCAGGTAAAGCCACCTGGGACATCAGCATTCCATATGGGCACCTGGCTGCTCCACTTCCAATCTAGCTCCCTGCTAATGTGCCCAGGAAAAGCACCCAAGTGTTTGGGCCCCTGAAAGCCATGTGGGAGACCTGGATAAAACTTCTGGCTCCTGGTTTCAGCCTGGCCCAGGCATGGTTGTTGCAGCCATTTGACGAGTGAACCAGTGGATGGGAGACCTCTCTGTACCTCTTTCAAAGTGAATAAATAGACCTTAAAAAAAGAAAAGAAGAAAAATGGGCATATCGTTGAGTTCCTTAGGAAAAAAAAGTCCAGTAAAAGTTAAATATATCCAGTGGTTAATGAGGAAGAATTAACCCAGAGACCATCTGCTTCAGCTGCTGCCAAGTAAACTTTAACAACATTCTGGGAATAGTGGTTTTGTCTTCAAGACAAAGATGATTGACCAAGAAGAGAAACTGCAAAACTAAAGGAGCAGCTATGCCTTATTTCTCAGAAAAATTGTGGTTAAGAACGGCAATAGACATACCTGTCTAGTCCTAATTGGATTAATTGTAGAAAAGTAAAATTTTTAAATGTCAATACCCTGGGGCCGGCATTGTGGTGCAGTGGGCTAAGCCGCTGCTTGTGATGACAGTATCTCAATAAGAAGTACCAGCTTAAGCCCTGGCTACTCTGATCCTGCTTCTTGCTAAGGCATCTGGGAAAGTTGTGAGCCCCTGCCACCTACATGGGAGACCCAGATGGAGTTCCTGGCACCTGGCTTCAGCCTGGCTCAGCCCCGACTTGGCAGCTATTTGGGGAGTGAACCAGCAGATGGAAGATCTTTGTCTCTCTCTATCACTTTGCCTTTCAAATAAGTAAGTAAATAAGTACATCTTTTTAAAAAGTCAGTATATTTATTGTTAAGCATTTTTGGCATTTCTGATAAATGAAATGGAAGCAATCCAGATGTATTAATTGAAATAGGTTTAGATAATTCCTATTTGCATTCTGTGTAAGATGTATTAAAATTGAACTTTAAAAATACCCTCCCAGCAAAAACAACAAAAAGATTTACTATATTACATAATGAACAAGTACACGGCTAATAATTCAGCTTTACTGATACATGTTGCAAGCACATTTTGCACTTTTATGGTTTTCCTTAGTGTTTTGAAAGACAGTTTAGTCCTGTGATCAAGAAGCATAGGTAGGAGTCTGTGTGGGGTTGGACTGACATGGGCACGAAGCCTGACTCCACCACTTACTTGCTCCGTGGTTTGAGTCCTCAGTTGCCATAGCGGTAAAATTACATGCTAACAGCAGCTATATCAGAAGGGACAGTTCAGTAGACATTGCCATTATTATTATTAATAAACAATAGTATTCTTTTTCTCCCTTTGTAGATGATGTTAAAAATTGTTGAGGGAGTTAAATGTCATGAATTTTATAATTGCCATGCTCACTCCAGAAAATAACTTTGCCTCCTACCTCTATTTCAGAATTGGAATTCGTTTCTTTTTATTTGATTAAAATGCATATTGAAAGTAACTTATGAAATATCAATTATGAATCATTATTAAAATCCCTCAAACCACAGCTCAATTTTGAGTCTATAAAAAAAAAAAAGACGGGCTCTAAGAAAAGTGTGATTTGTGGAGTTCTGGGTTTTCAAAGCATATTTCAAAGTGATGGTTGCAAAGGCATTTAGCGTCCTGGTGTTGTTTATTTTTGATATGCAGAGAGAGTTATCCATGAATCTGCTAGTCTTTGTCTAACAAACATGTCTGCAGAGTACACAGGGCAAGTGCAAATATTTGAACACGGTGGATTAGAGCCACTCCTCGGACTGCTGAGTAGCTCAGACCCTGATTCACAGAATTCAGTTGCAAGTAGGACAACTTGTTACAGGCAAGACCGATATTTAAAAACGTTTTGCTGAAAGCTGGCTATAGACTTTATTTTCCCACTCAAAAAGGAAAAAGGGCTTGGAAAACTCACTAGTTGTGCATCATCAGTTCTTCAGTACTTAATATATTTATCCAGAGAGAAAGTAATGGAACTGTAGATAGCCTTCGATTTTCACATTTTTAAAGTAATTTTCTCCTATGAAAAAAATTTTAGCAATGAATTTCTATTTTAAAAGAATGGAATGGCATGCAAATTAAGATTGAATGAAATGTACTTCTTCTGAAATAGGAAAGCTAAAATATTCATGATGAACATGGGCAGTTTCTTGTTGGTTTAACCCAGGTGATCTAAGCTCTCTGGAAGTAATAGTGTGGATACCAAGATTGTAGATTAGACTTACTAGTGATGTGAGTTGGCTGAGCAGAACTCATTGCTCACAGCAGCAAGATGCTACCTCACTGCTGTTTTCCTTTGCCATGGAAGGGGACTGCCCACCTGTGCCTCCCCTCCATCCTTGTCTTCTGTACCCGTCCCCTCCCCCCAGCATACACCCCCTGACACCCACAGCTCGTCAGCTTCCCTCTCTGCCTGAGTCCCTGCTCTGGGTCCTTAGCCTTTACCACACACGTCTGATAAGCTTTACATCATCTGGAAATACACAAACACCACGTAAATCGCTATCAATAGAGTGTGAGAGAGTCGTGCAGCAAGACTGAGGCAGGTGGATAGGGTTCATGGAGAGGCCAAGGGAAACATATGGGCTCAAGCCAAATGGCCTCCAGAACAAACATGCCTGGCTGCGGTGTGTCACTGTCGTTTGACTGGGCACCTGCTGGTTTGACCCTCACTCTTCCTTGCAGAAAGAGACATCCTGAAGGGGAAGCACGGGGACCAGAGCTTTTCCCTTCTCTGCTTACTTGGGCTTCGCCTCACCCAACAGACTTCCATATTCCTGTAAAGATATTTGTGTTTTTAATCCCAAGACTCCTTACAGCTGTCTCTGTCATTATCTGTCATCCAGCAGAAATGAAAAAAATCCTCCAATTTATTATTATTATTATTATTTTCATTTTATTTGAAAGGCAGAGAGACAGAGTGAGAGAGACAGATAATCTTCCATCCACTAGTTCACTCCTCCTAGTCAAGACTAGGAGCAAGATTCAATCTGGGTCTCCCATGTTGGATGCTTGAGCCGTCACCTGCTGCCTCCCAGCTGGTGCATTAACAGGAAGCTGTTAGACGCAGAACCAAAGCTGCAGCCCAGGCACTCTTGACATTGGATGTAGGTATCGCAGGTGGCATTTTAACCGCTAATTCAAATGCCCACATCCCCCACAGTTCTTAATAACAGAATTCCTAGCTAATAACAGTATACCAGGTTCCTAGGGATTCTGTAACAGTGCCACAATCTGGGTGGCTTAAAACAACAGGAAGTCACAGTTCTAAGGGCTAGAAGTTTGCAATCAAGGTGTTCATAGGGCCACGCTCCCTCTGAGCCTGGGTGGCATCCTTCCTTGTGTCTTTCCAGCTTCTGCTAATGGTGGTCATTCCTTTGTGTGTCTTGGTTTGCAGCTGTGTCACTGCAGTCTCTCCCTCTAGGGCTCTCTCTCTCTCTCATTAAGGCCCCACGTTGCTCCAGGATGACCTCATCTTAACTATTACATCCGCAGTAATGACACTGTTTCCAAATAAGGCCACGTTCTGAGGTACTGAGGTTGGGACTTCCATATATGTTTTGGGAAAGGGGAGACAATTCAACACATAACAAGATGCAACCTATAACTTGTAAGTCTAAAGGAAGCTGAACATCAGAGGTCAGATGAAGCATAGTTGGGAAAGCTAAGCTGCAAATGGGACCTTTTCCACTCTCTCTCTCTCTCTCTCTCTCTCTCTCTCTAACTCTGCCTTTTAAATAAATAAATAAATCTAAAAAAAAAGAGTAAGAGAGAGAGAATTTGTAAGGGTTCTTCTAGGATCTCCTAATCTCTTTCTCTCTCTCTCTCTCTGTCTCTCTCTCTCTCTCTCTCTCTCTCTCACACACACACACACAGAGATTCTAACAGTTGATTGAGTAGCATTTAACTGATTTGGGCTTCTGGTAGGTCTGAAAGCACTTAGTGTCTTAACTCCAGAGTACAATGGTGATACATAAATTTCAGATCCATTGCCCCACTCTGATGGCTTAGTAAATTAAATAACAAAAAATTATTTTCATTGTTTCTTAGATAATCGGGAGTCAAGGACAGGTGAATAGGACTTAAAAGATCCTTGAGTAACAACTTTTTATTAATTTTTGTAATATCCAGTTAGTACTTTTTTTTCCTAGAACAAACAAAACAAAGCAAAACAAAAAACCACCTCAGGGCTTACTATGGAAAACCAGAGAAATAAAGTAAAAAATAAAAAAGCAGTGATGACACAAGTGTGTCCCCTAGCCAGATAAACCCAGCAGCCTTTGCTTTGTTGATCCCCGTGTGCCAGGCTCTGTGTTGGGCATTTAACATTTGTGATATACAATTATAAAAATACAAATATATCACTAATATATTCTGTTTTTAAAGATAGAAACTGTATATGAGGTGGGTTACTAAATTCACCCTATGTCACATAGATAGAAAATGATCAAGCACAGGGAGGAACCTAGCTTTGCCTGGTAAATCTCAGTATTCTCACAGGTCTGATCTTTCACCTGTCTTCGCTTGATCAAGAAAGGGGAGGGGAAACTAATTGTATGGGTGTTTTGCTTCTCTGATTTTTATAAATTTCTAATTTCTTGAAGAATAATTTTTCCTGTAAAATGAGAATAGTAATTTCAACATTATACTATAACCATGTTATAATTATTACATCACTTCTCATTTCACAGATGAGAAAAATGAGGCTCAGAAAAGTTAAATAAGTTGATTACAGTCACAAAGCTTGGAAATATAGGGGCAGGGCAGGTTTCAGAACTAATACAGGGATTCTAGTTAGAAAAATTCAAATATACAGACATATATACAGTGAGGAGTGTTTCATCCTCACCTAAGATGGGGTAAAAGGCGCAGATGTTTGCCCTCATCACTTCAATGTAGTGTTGTCCTGGAATTCCTAACCAGGACAAGAGAGACAGAAAAAGCATAAAAGACTAACAGACTAGAAATATGTGACAGAATGTGTGACCATGTATACAGAAAATCCTAGAAAGACTACAGAGGGTTACTAGAGCTAATCAGTAAAAAGTTTATTGCATAACCATTATATTTCTATGTACTAGTATTGAGCAATAGAAAAACAAAATTTTAAATGTGATTTATAATATATTCCCAATACACCAGCTGTATGCAGTGAAATTTATCCAAAATCTATTCGTTATAAAAGGAATGATTTTAAAGAAGGCCTAAATAAATGGAGAGGTGAAACATGCTTGTGGATTGACACATATTATTAACACGTCAGTTTCACCAAATTGCCTTTTGAATTAATTTTCAATTCTCTTATAATGACTTATTGATTGGTTGTATTTAAGCTTGCCATTTATTATTTGTGCTTTGTCTGATCTGTTGCTTAATTCCTCTATACTTCTTTCCTAACATCCCTGGTATTAATTTGATTTTCCTGTTATATTTTTGCTCTGTTGGCTTTCTGGTTATATCACATTGCACTATGCTTAGTGGTTGCTCTGATGTTCACGGTGTGCAGCTTTAGCTTACCACAGTCTACTTGGAGTTAATATTGAACTATTCCAAGTACAATACTGGAGTCTTGTGATTTTCTACTTGTCCCATTCTTAGTATTATTTTTGTTAGATATTTTACGTCTGTGTTCATTATAAGTCCAACACTACAATGTAATGATAATTATTGTTTTGAAGTCCTGTGTCATTCACACATTGAAGAAGCTAAGAACAAAATCTTATATTTGCATACGTATATGTATAGCGTCCGTCTCTCGTCTCTCTGTCCATTCCTAGATAAGCAGTCTTTCAGATTTGCTGGTATATTTACCATTTCTGGTGTTGTTAATTCTTTCCAGTTGATCCAAGTTGCCAACAAGTCAATCTCCTGAAGAACTTCATGTAACGTTTCCTATTCAGTAGATACACTGAAGTAAATTATCTCGGTTTTTAAGTTTATCTGAAACATCTTCCTTTCACCTTGAGTTTTAAGAACATACTTTTGCTTGCTACAAAATTCTTGGTTGAGAGTTTCATTTTTACTATTAGCACTTCGTTATTTCTTCTTAACATCTTTGTTTCTGATGAGAATTCAGCCTTTAGTCATATTGTTATTTCACTGTGATCTGTCCCTTGTCTTTGATGGCTTTTGAAAGTTTCATTTTTTCTGGCTTTTTGTGTTTCTGCTCTGCAAAGAAATGCAGAAATGTGGATGCTATTTCATGTCTGAAAATTCTTAGATCTGTAAGTTAGTGCTTTCCATTAATTATGGGAATTTTTCGGTTATTATGTGTTCAAATATTTGTTCTGTTCTGTTTCTCTTACTTGGATTCAATTCTGTAACTGCTGTCCTGAGTTGATATTATTGTATAGGACTCCAGGCTCTGTTAATGCTTCTTCAGTTTTTTGGATTAAATAATTATTTTATAAAATTTATTTTCATTTTATTTGAAAAGCATAGAGAGAGAGAGAGATTTTATATCTACTTGCTCACTCCCCAGATATCCACAGCAGTTGAGTGTGAAGCCAGGTGCCCAGAACCCAATCCAGGGTTGGACCAGACCAAAGTCAGAAGTCCAGAACTCATTCCAGGTCTCCCCCACAAGACCTTGCTGTGGCAGGCATTTAGCGTATGGAAAATATTTCTCTCTCTCTCTCTCTCTCTCTCTCATTCTTCTCTCTCTCTCTCTCTCTCTCTCTGTGACTGCCTTTCAAATAAATACACAAATCATTTAAAAAAAAAAAAAGCCTTAGCTTATTCCTACCTCTGACTCTATTCAGAGTGAGTTTTTATTGACTGCAATTTTCCTCCTGAATTTGAATCACATTTTCCTGTTTCTTTGTGTGTCTATAATTTTTTTCTTGGCTAAAAATGATAATTGTTAGTAGTACTGTCTAGTGATTCTAGGTTCTGTTGTGTTTTTCTAAGGATTGCTCTAGTAGGCAAGTTAGTTGCAAATTCTGCCTCTCTTGTTATGTGCAACAGCTGGTATCTTTGTTCTCTCTCTCTCTCTCTCTCTCTCTCTCTCTCTCTCTCTCCCCCTTCTTCCCTCTCTCTCCCTCTCTCGATTTTAAAGAAATGGCTCATGATTGTGGAGATTTGTCAAGTCTAAAGTCTGTAGGATATGCCAGCAGGTAAGCCAGCCGACTGGAGATTAAGCAAAGTTACAGTGTGAATCCAAAGGCAGTGTACTGTCAGAATTCCTTTTATTTAGAAGGAAATCAGTGTTCTTCTATTAAGGCTTTAAACTAATTGGGTGAAACCCACTCTCATTAAGGAGAGTAATCTGCTTTACCAAAAGTCTACTTAATCTCACTTAAAATATATCTTCACAGAAACACCTAGAATAATGCTGTACTCTACGCTAGCCAAGTTGACACATGTTTCACCATCACAAGCCCACTGTGTCATTTTGACACCCATACACTCTCCTTACAGCATACTCAATATTCAAATAAAGATAATGACACAGTCACACTTAACATTTCTCATGATAAAACTATCCTGTGTGCACCCCAAAATGCATCTTTCCTTGGAGGAGGATGCAAAGTCCTTGGATAACACTTACTTATCTCCTTGATATTCAGGAATTTAAGTACAATGATACCAAGTTAATACAAATTACATTAAATGATAAAGGCATGAAAGAAGGAAAAGCATATACACGCCTACACATATACATACACACTCGCACAGAAACACTCAGAACCAAACGAGGAAGAAATACGATGATTACAGCCCTCCTGTCCCTAACTCATCACATGGGTGTGGTTGATGCTTGTAACCACTTTCTTCCCTTTGCCTTCATCAAGCTCCTAGGCTGGGTATGATCATTTACCTGTGGAGTGACCCAAACCTTGATTGCTGAGGGGTCCGGGCCCTCAGTGGTCCTGCCTGGATTGCATTGTGCTAGTATTCCATTGACTTTAGTCAGCAGAAATGGTCATGCTAGGAGATGCCCTCGGAGACCTTCTGGTTCCCAGACATACTCCTCCTCTCCTGCATTGTGGAGTAGCAGTCCGCTTTCCCCTAGCACGGGGACACTCTTCTTGCTGCATCAAAGGCAGCAGGAGCCCAAAGTGCCCCAGGGGCAATTTTAACTTCCATTTAGACGGAACCATTGCTGCGTCTTCTGGTGGAAATGTTCTTCCCATTAGAACTAAGTGGCAAGGTCAACAGAGCATAAAGCGTCTGATACAGAAAGTAAAAGAATTGCCGGCGAGTCCCTAAAGAAAACACGGAACCCCGCCGGCTCCATTGCCTGCCCCTCCCCGATTCCTAGAACCCTGAGACCTGGCTGGGGGAGAAACCGCATGGTTTGACAGACACTAATTGAAAGCATATACCGCCATCTGGAAAAGCTTGTGCTAACCCTGCTCGGGACTGCCCCCTAACTGGTGTCGTCAGCAAGTCTTTAAAGGGCTGCGCGCGGTCAGGCCGTGCAGTGAGCTCCCTGGTGAGCAGCAGTGCTGTGTACAGCAGCGTGATAGGATCATGCTTTCTGTACTTCCCTCACCTAAAGGATTTCTGACTTGACTTTCTAGCTGTTCAAGTGAGGCTCCTGTGGTCCATTGCCTTGGAGATTTGAGCAATTCTTCAAGCAAGAAAGCCACAAACTCATAATACTTCCCTCTCGCATTTGCACATTTGAAGGACTCTGTTTTCATTCAGCTTCTGTCTGTTTCCTCAAAAAATATTTTCTGCAGATTTTAGAATTGTTGTTGGTATAAGGTTGTATGAGCAATTCCCCCTGGCTATCATTACCGGAGATTTTCTCAATAGCGGTTTTTTTTTTTTTTTTAAACCATGAAGTTTTGAGAGTAAGGGGAGTGAGAAAGATGGGGAGACAGGGAAGTGACGTTACTTGGAGAAGCAAAACTCCTGTTTCCTCTGCTTTCTGTCAAAACAAACTTCATTACCTTATGTTCTGACTGACCTCAGTCTCTCTTGCAGTAACATTTAGAAAGTGCAAATTTCTTTTATCACAACCTTCTAAAGTTGTGTTTAATTTTATTACTAGGATCTGAATAACCTTCATAAAGAAGTAATTTTCAATGATAGCCGGTTGCCTAGAAGACAAGAGCTCTGTGGTGCTGACCCAATTGATACAGGGTCTTCAAAAGCTGCTGTCATTCACAGAGAATTCTATAATTCTTGATATTCAGAAGAATGCAGAAAAGGCAATGATTAAAGCGGGTTTTGGTCATATGCCTTATTTTACTTTATTTGAATGAAGTATACCTATCCCCTCTTGTATTTTTGGTTAGTACTGACAATCAATAGAGTATTTGTCTGCTTTCAAATAACCATCTGAGAACAGTGCTATACTTGCTACTTAAGTCCAAAGCTCATCTCACTGCCAATGAGTTAAAGTAGAGATTGATTTTTTAGGGATATAATAAATTCAGCCTTATTTAATTATAATCCTGTTTTCATTACTAGCTCATTCCTAAATTAACTTTAATACCTATTTCTTCTGAATTTGGAATTACATAGAATACATGCATTGTTTGTGATCCTGGAAGCACTGTTTGAAGAAATCAACATTTTCCAAGTCTCAGCTGCAGTCTGGTAGTGCCATGTAGTACAGCTGTGAAAGGCAGTCTGTTCTTCCCATGTATATAATGCAGGTGTCGTATCAGGGACATGCTATGTTGATATAAATCTGTAAAATATGAGAGATTAATTACATTAAGCACTAAAAATGAAATTATAGCTTTAATGTATGTATATGTGGGGTATTCTATTTAATAAAAGATGTGATTTTAGTCTTCCCCTTCTGTATCACTACTCTTATAAATGATGACAGCTTTGATTATTTTGAGTGGTTTATATTCTAACCATATATACTCGTGTCTGTATATATCTCTATGTGTGTATTATGGGAAATGTTTCCTTTTCAGGCAGCGCTTCCTTCAAGGCAAAGCTTCCATGCAATGAACAGAATTTCACTGCCTAGTACATAATAAATATAGAGGGGCCTCATGAGTTACATTATAAATGCCACATCTAAGGACAGGCTCTGTAATTTAGATTTGTAATGTTCGCCCAAGTTGTTTTTTTCAGTGTTCCATAAAGTGGAACTTGGACATGCTTATGCTTATAGCTGCCCAGTTTTGTTGTCCTCTTCCAGCCTCCTTAGTTCAACTGAGACCCAAATAGAGGTGTAACGGGAAGACATGGACAATGGACATACTGCAGCTTCTCATTTGCATATTGTAGCTTCTATTTGGTCTGCTGTGGCTGGGTCATTCTAAGTCTGTTCCAGCCCGTCTTGGGCTGGTGAGCTTTATGATGCTTACTGACCATGTGATTGTCTGGGAAGAACCTGGATAGGAGTTCCTGTTGTTCTTGTTCTTGCACTAGTTCTACTACGAGCACTGCCACAGCATAGTTATGTGACTGTGTAGTGAACTATAGTCTTCCAAGACCTATTTGTTAATTCATTCATGAACAATTTGTTGAGCCTCTTTTTTTTTGTGTTGATAAACCCAACAAAGGCAAGTAAATAGGCAATCACAATGCAGTGCTAAAGTACTTCCTGATGACTCAAGATTACCCAGGAAGACTGCCTAATGCAGACTTGTGTCAGGGAAGTCTTCCTGGAATGAATGATTTATGCGGTGGAACCTGGAAAGAACAGTAGAAGTTGGCCAGGCCAAGAAGGTCGTGATGGGCACGGCAGAGAGTCAGGAGCTTTCTAGCAAAGAACAGTATACGCAGAAAGTCCAGAGGTAGACTCCAGAATGGAATGTAAAATTCCAGAGCTGAAAGTTTCAGAATGGTTCATAAATGCAATGCAGCAGAAAACTTAGAGTTGAGGCAACAGAAGCAGTGAGGGGTCAAATGTCCATGGGTAATATATATGCCAAATTATGCACTTTGGACCTTATTTTAAGGGCAGTGAATGATCCACTGGAATGACTTAGAGAGAGGAAGGAACATTGTGAATTTTTAGAAAAAAAAAATTTAACAATCTTTTTAGAAAGAAAGAATACTCTTGCTGCAAAGTGGAAGAGAGATTGGAAGTGTGTAGGACCAAACACAGAAGGCCAGGGTAGCGGGTGGTAGGGGTGTGCTGTGGTGTGACCTAGGCAAAATATAAATGTGCCTTGAAGCAGAGGTGGTGATTGGGATGGGCATTTTGTAAGGAGAGCCAGCAGCACAGTGAGGAGCCCATATGTGTTTGTTGAATGACTGCTCGGGGTGAGGGAGGAAGCAAGGGATACTAAGGACAAAACCAGCTTCCAGCTTGGGCAGCAGGGAGTAAAATAGTGCCATTCACAGAAACAGGGAACTCAAGAAGAAGAGCAGGTTTTGATTGAAGTAAAAGAAATGAGTTCCATTGGAAAAAAAAGATACTGTATCACACGTAATGTGGGAAAAATAAGGAAATGTATCATCATAACTTTTTATATTTAATTTGAAAGGCATAGTTACAGAGAGGCAGAGGCAGAGAGAGAATGAGAGATCTTCCATCTGTTGGTTCACTCTTCTAAAGGCCACAACGGCTGGAGCTGAGCCGATCTGAAGCCAGGAGCCAGGAACTTCTTCTGGGTCTCCCACGTGGACTCAGGGGCCAAGGATCTGGGCCATCTTCTACTGCTTTCCCAGGCCATAGCAGAGAGCTGGATTGAAAGTGGAGCAGCCAGGACTCAGACAGACACCCATATGGGATGCCGGCACTTCATGCTGGGGCTCTACCCCTTTGTACCACAGCACTGGCCTCATCATCATATCTTTTTAAAAAAGATTTATTTATGTATTTATTTGAAAGTTGATGAGAGAGAGAGAGAGAGAGAGAGGAAGAGAGGAAGAGAAAGATAAAGAAAGAGGGAGATATCTTCTATCCACTGGTTCATACCCCAGATGGTTGCAGCAGCCAGGGCTGGGCCAGGACAAAGCCAGAAGCCAGGAGCTTCTGGGTCTCCCACATGGGTACAGGGGCCCAAGAACTTGGGCCATCTTCCGCTGCTTCCTCAAGCTATTAGCAGGGAACTGGATCAGAAGTAGAGAGGCCAGGACTCAAACCAGCTCCCATATGGGATCCTGGCTTTGCAGGTGGCAGATTTATCCGCCATGCCACAATGTGGCCTCCATCATAACTGTTTTTAAATGTACAGCTCAGTGGCATTAAATATATTCATGAGGCTGGCATTGTCATGTAGCAGGTAAAACTGCTGGTGTGACACTGGCATCCAGTGTGGGAGCTGTTCATGTCTCAGCTGCTTCACATCCAGCCCAGCTCTCTGCTAATGTGCCTGGGAAAAGCAACAGAAGATGGCTTAAGTGCTTGGGCCCCTGCACCCAGATGGAGCTCTTGGTTCCTGGCTTCAGTCTGGCTTACCACCTGTAGTGTGAACCAGCAGATGGAAGATTCTCTCTCTTTCCCTCTTCCTCTCTCTGTAACTGCACCTTTCAAAGAAAAATAATAAACATTTGTAGTAAATACAATCACATTTTTATGCTGCCATCTATTCATGGAACTTGATTCCTCTAACAGCATGAAAATTATTCCTACCACTCAGTAACTCCGCATTAGCCCCTTACCCACCAGTCCCTGCTCACCACCATTTGACTTTCTCACTCCATGAATTTGACTATTCTAGGGACACAGAATCATACTGCATCTTTCTGTGACTGTGTGTACTTAGCATAATGTCCTCAACAAGGTTCATCCACGTTAAAGTGTGTGTTAATATTTCTTTTTTTAAGGCTCAATTAATATTGCTTTGTATACATACATATTTTACAATTTGTTTATCCCCTCAACCATGATGGGCAGTTGGATTTCATCCACCTTTTAGCTATCATGAATAATGCTGATATGAACATGAATGTGCAAATATTTGAAGCCCCACTTTCACTTCTACAATGTATATATCTAGAAGCTGAGTTTCTCAATCTGAATCATACGGTAATTCTATTTTTAATTTTTTGAGTTGTTGCCATATTGTTTTCCACAGCAGCTGTACCATTTTACATTTCTACCAGCAAAGCACAAGGTTTCCAGTTTCTCCACATGCTGACCAACACTTGTTATTCTTTAAAAAAAAAAAAAAATAATAGTCATCTTAGTGGGTGTGCAATGATTTCTCCTAGTATTTGTGTTTGTATTTCCCTAATTATTGTAATGTTGAGCATCTTTTTTGTGTGTTTGTTGGCCATTTTTATTTATTTATTTTTTTTTGAGAATTATCTGTTTAAGTCCTTTGCCCATTTTTCAGTCAAGTTGTTTGTTTTTATGATGTTGAGTTGTAGGAGTTCCTGTATATTCTAGCTAATAACATTGTATAGATAGATGACTTGAAAATATTTTCTCTCATTCCAGGGATTGCCTTTTCACTATGTTGTTTGTGTCCTTTGATATACAAATTTTTTTCCTTTCTGTGGCTTCTTCTTTTGGTGTCATAGCCAAGGAGTCATTACAGATCGCATGTCATCAAGCTTTGCCCTTGCTTTCTTCTAAGAGCTTTGTAGTTGTAGCTCTGAGGTTTATGTCTTCGATCCATTCTGAGTTAATTTTCTTTAATGCGGTAAAAGGTAAGTATCCAACTTCATTCTTTTACACATAGATATCCAATTTTCCTAGCATAATTTTTTGAAATACATTCTTTATTTGTAACACAAAGGAATTCAAGCAGATAGTCTCTAAGTCCTTTCTGGCACTTAATGTTTCCTGATTCTACTTCCTTCTGTCACTTCTAAAATAACTACATTCCAGATACAAATCGTGTCTTCTCAGTCTTTATTTTAGAATCTCTGACTAAATCTCTATTTACTTCCTCTGTGCCATATGTGATTCTATCATGTTCCCGTCAGCCATCACTTTTCCTGTCTGAAGAATCGTTACCTTGTTTAGTCTCTCCCTGCACATTGTGTCCTCAGGGTGTCCTGTGCTGCTTCTCTTACCTCTTTGGGACTTTCACTTGTTTATGATACCTTCCTTGCAGTGTGTTGATAAGTATGAAGAATAGTATTTTTTTAAAATTTGCACCATCATTTTAGATAGTGTAACGATGGATTCTTTCATGATTATTTTCCATTTCAGTCTTACGAGGCCAGTATTTCAGTCCATCTCTTATTCATGTCAGCACGTAGGGCCCACCCTTGCCAAGGAAGACCTAAAGTGAGTCCCACGTCTCCTTTCTCAGTCAGGACCCATATCTCAAAGTCTTTGATTTTAAATTCTAACATTGGTGATTCTATGTTCTTAAAATGAAAATTTTGCCTTAAGACTTGCATTTTCCTTGAGGCCTAGCATATGATTGATGTGTACAAGTGTTGTATTAAATCTTGAAAAGGTATACTCTGCTTCCGACTTAGGGGATATTTATTATAGGCATGCTAAATGCAAGGCAGTGTTCTAGAAGATAAGGATAAACAGTGGATGAGGTAAATGAGTAAATATTCATTGAACAGAGAAAAACATTTTTTCCTGTAGAATGTAGAGTTTGAAATTTATCTTTTAGTTCAACCTCATAAATAAGATTACAGAATTCCTTTAATTCCTATTTATTTTATCTATTCGATCTATCATAGATGAAGAGTGGAATATCAGAAGTTTCCCACTATGTTATTTCTATTTTCTCTTATGATTTTAAGTAACTGTGCTTTATTTGATATTGCTTTGTGTGTCCATTACTGATTATGTTTTTTTAAAAGATTTATTTATTTGAACGGCAGGGTCACAGAGAGGCAGAGGTAGAGAGAGAGAGAGAGAGAGAAGTCTTCCATCCACTGATTCACTCCCGAGATGGCAATGGTAGGAACTGTGCCAATCCAAAGCCAGAAACCAGGAGCCAGGAGCTTCTTCCATGTCTCCCACATGTGTGCAGGGGCCCTAAGGACTTGGGCCATCTTCTGCTGCTTTCCCAGGCATGGCAGAGAGCTAGATCGAAAGTGGAGCAGCCAGGTTTCGAATTGGTGCCCAAAAGTGCCGAACCCTGATTATGTTTTAAAAATTTTTTTTATTATTATTTGAGTCATAGAGAGAGTGTGTGAGAGACAGAGACAGAGAGAGAGAGAGGGAAAAACAAAAACCAAAAAATGCCCATCTGCTAGTTCATTCTCCAAATGCCTGTAGTGGCCATGGCTGGGTTAGGCCAAAGCTGGGATGTAGAAACTCAATCCAGGTCTCCCCCATGGGTGGCAGGAATCCAGTTAGTTACTTGAACCATCACCGCTGCCTTCCAGGGTCTGTATTAGCAGGAAACTGGAGTCAGGAGCCAGAGCCATTATCTAAACCCAGCTACTCCAGGGTGGGACGCAGGCATCTTGACCAGTGTCATAATGGCTGGACTAAATGTCTGTCCTGATTATGTTTTCTTTTTTAGAGTCTCACATTTGCTTTTTAGCTGTAAATTCTAATTTGGTGTTAAGATTGCCTTGTGTTATCAAGTCAGAAAAAAGTTATGTAAACTCCATATGGCTTAAGCAGAGACAGATGAAAGGACTGCTGTCAGAAATATAGTTAGGATTTAGGAACAAACAAGGAGCAATGAGGTCCCCATGGATTAGCCACATTAGGAAGCCTTCTCTTGTGCTGGATCCAAGAGCAAGGCAAAGAAATATGTTGGATTTATTTTTACAACTAATGCATTTGGCCCTATTTCTGACATCATGTCTTACGCTTTGCACTTTTTATTATTTTGTGCTGTTTTCTCACTTCTTACAGATTTTTAAAGCTTTCAGAAACAGTTAATTAAAAGATAGTCATTACAGTTATGGAAGATGCTTATCAATCTTGCTTCCATAACTCTTTCCTTTCTGATGCTTACACATTTAATAGGGAGGTAGGGATTTCCCTTTCTAGAATCTATAATCCCCTTTTTAAAGAAGTACTTCGCTGTTGGGGGCAGAGCAGGTTAAGCCATCACCTGCAGGGCCGGCATTCCTTGCATCCCAACTGCTCTGTTTGTGATTGAGCTCCCTGTGAATACACCTGGGAAGGCGGCCGGATGATCGCCCAGGTACTTGAGCCCCTGCCACCCACATGGGAGACCCCTAGATTTCCAGGTTCCTGGCTTCATTCTGGCCCAGGCCCAACCATTGAAGCCATTTGGCGAGTGAACCAGCAGATGGAAAATCTTTCTCTTTCTGTCTCTCCTCCTCTCTCTCTATCACTCTGCCTTTCAAGTAAATAAGAATCTTTTTTTTTTTTTAAGAAAAAAGATTCACTTTGCCATTACATTCAATTTTATCAACTTTTTTCTTTTAAAGATTTTGTTTTATTTATTTGAAAGACAGGGTTACAGATAGAGGTAGAGACAGAGAGAGAGGTTTTCCATCCGCTGGTTCACTCCCCAGATGGCCACAACAGCTGGAGCTGTGCCGATCCGAAACCAGGAGCCTGGAGCTTCCTCTGAGTCTCCCACGTGGGTGCAGGGGCCCAAGGACTTGGGCCATCTTCTACTGCTTTCCCAGGCCATAGCAGAGAGCTGGATTGGAAGAGGAGCATCCGGGACTTGAACTGGCACCCATTTGGGATGCTGGCGCTCCAGGCCAGGGCTTTAACCCACTGCACCACAGCGCTGGCCCCCTTAACATTTTTTATTGAGAGTTACATACAAATTGAATCTGTTTCACTGTACTTTGTCAGTTTTCACAATGAAACTTACCCATTCTTAAGATTTTGATTCATTTCTCAAATTAACCAGGCTATACTTTTCAGTTAAAAATGTTTTTCAGAAATATCCAAGACTGGTGTGCTATTGAGACCTTACCTTACCAGACTTGTGAATATATCTGTTGCCTTTCATGATTTATGACAATTTAACTAGGTTTGATATTCTGGCTTCCTAATATTTTCTCCTGCAATATCTGTAACCCTTGCTTTTGTAGAGTCTATACCTGAGGCTAGTTTAAGTTCTAGTATTTTGTATATATGATGTTTCCTTTATCCTACCAGTTCAAAAATTTTGCCAAAATGTCTAACTCTTAACCCCATCCACCTCCCTCCCTGACAGTGCCCCCCCCCCCCCCGCCAGGATAGTAAAGCATTTTAATTTCCAGACCTGCTGGGTTGTTTTATGTTTTTTGTCCCCTAACTCCAGAAACAGTTTTTTTCTCATTATAATTTTTGTTACTGCTTTTTGTTTCATTTCATCTCCCCCTGCAAAGAGTACTTATTATTTTGCAAGCATCTCCATTCTCTTTCTTCCATACCTGTTGTGGTCTTTCATGGTCTCCCTTTTGGATGTTCTCCATGGAGTGCAGAAGGCTCTGCCTAGGCCTGGTTTGAATGAATAGACAGGGATTCAAGGGTGCCCTTTGCTTGTGTTCCCCTTCAGCTGAGATGGCAATGAAAGCCTTTAGCCCACGTTTGACATTGAGGAGACCTTCCTCTAATGTGACATTGCCAATGCCACAGTCCCATCCTCTCCTGATCCCATTGCTGACACATGAGGAAGGTAATATAGGTTTGGAACATCTAAGAGTCCCATAATTGATTGGTGACCAAGGGTGGAATATGGAAATTTGGTTTTGTCTCTCTTGCCCTTGCCCTAAGATCCTCTTTTTCTTCTCATCTTCCTAGTCAACCTCTTTGACAGACTGGCCGATTTTAAATCACTCCCCTCTTCATCTGGTCTCCATCATTTCGCCTGCTGCACATCCTGCCAAGACAGTCCGTGTAGAATGTGACCAAGGCCTCCCAGCTCCTAAATCCCACAGATGTATTTTCAGGTTTTTGTGTTTTTTTAATTTCATCTTTTGTGGTATTCCACACTGTCGATTGCCCTCTCCTTAAAACTCTTTAATCCTTTGATTTCCATAACATCCCTGTCTCTTGATTATTCTCTTAATTTTCAAACCAGCCCTTCTCTTTTGCCAGCTTCATCATGTCGATACTAAACTTGCCTTCTCGTCCTCTGTCTTGTTCTCTTTTAAATCTCCCTGAGCAATCTCATTTATGACTAATGCTTCAGCTGCCTCCCTTATTTGCTTATGAATCCCAAATCTGTTTCTAATTCTGACCTGTCTCCTGAATCATGCCTGTGTTTCTGACAGCTTCCAAGCACATCCAACTAAATTGCCCAAACTCAGTTTTTGAGGAGTTGTGAATTTTTTTGTTAATCTGATCAAAGAGTAACTTTACTAAAGTGAACATATGCATGGCATTCTGTATATAATTTCAGGGAGTTTGTGGACTTCCTGAAGTCCATCTATGTCTTCTGGACCTTCGGGCTCCAGGGTAATAGCTTTTGGAGTACAATAAACAAGATCAAGTCCATATACTCTCACTTAACATCAGTGATATTTCTACTTTATACAATCACCTGACTGTTGGTTATCAATTGCTCTTGCTCAAGCACTCTACGTTGTATTCTGGAATATATACCTTTTGGTAGACTGTAATTTTGTACTCATTTGCTCTCCTTTAGGTTCTTAGTCTATATTCTGATTTTGTAAATCCTATTCTGACCTATTGATATCCCTGTTCTTCCAATAGCTAGAGATAGAATGAAAGATCAAATGTTAATTCTCTTTCTGTTCAAGTCACTAAAATAACTGACTTTCTTTAAGGAATTAAAAAAAAATGTGCTTTCTCATGCTTTAACCTAGGATAAAAATCTGTGACAGTGTTTTCTGATAGCCTATTCTTGTTTAAATATGGTACCAGTTTTCTCACACCAGATTTTCATCTATCCCTTCCATTAGATTAAAGCAACAACCTTTGCATGAACCAAAGATGACCCTTCTACTTTAAAATATCAAGAAACACAGCACACAAACTAACTCGCATTGCTTTGCAGACATTCCATTTTTCAAATGGGGGATATTTGCATTGACCCTGACATCACTCAACCAACTGCCCACCTGTATTACAATAGGGCCCCACTCCCCATTGCTTTGCAGGTTTCTGCTATTACTATAAAACCTTTACTTACTTGATCATTCAACTTATTGATCTGGTAACCTTTTCCCATTCTTGCTACCATAGTCTCCTTCCTTCCTAAATTTTCTCTACCTTTGGTAACTGTATTAACAATGCAAACAGTGTATCAGTTGGATCTCAAAATTCCATGGGTGCAGAGAAGAGGTTTTTTGTTTGTTTGTTTGTTTTTGTTTTTGTTTTTAATAGCCAGTAGAAAGCTGTTTGGAAAGTTTAATTCCTGGAGCTTCTAGGGAAGATATATGGTTCCACAAAGATTCAAGCTTTCTCTCTGTCCACATACAGGACTAGACCCTCAACAGTGAATCCTTTTCTGATCCGAAGCACAGGGCTTGGAGAAAATCTCTCCATCACAACGCTAGCCTTTAGAATTATTCCCCTGAGGCTTCTGAACGGCCTTGGTCATAGCATTTAGGGGTGGAATTGCCTACACCTGGCCTGGACCCAGTACTGCACAAGAACCCCCAACCTGGGGCCAGCGCTAGAGGACAGGGCAGCATGCTCCTCATTTGGCTGCTGATCCTGTTCTACTTTTATTGACTGAACTCTTAGCTCTATTTACTTGGCTACGTAAACAGCAGCCAATCCTCCTTCTCTGCCCAGTGTCTAAACTCTGCCTTCTCATCAGGTTGTACCTGTACTCCTTGTCTATTTTTATAACAACTCCTTTCTGCCTTGGCCTCCATCTACCAGAACCAGCCAGTTTAGGTAGGCATATTTTATTTTATATCAGTTATAATGATAAACTGAAATCTTTGTAAAGATAAACAGTTAGCTTTTAATATTTCTGTATTGAAAGTAAACAATTATGAAGTTAAAAAAAATTTCCCAGAGAGCCAGTGTAGTAGGCTAAGCCTCTGCCTGCAGTGCCAGCATCCCATGGGTGCCTATTCAAGGCCCGGCTGCTTCTCTTCCAGTCCAGCTCTCTGTGGTCTGGGAAAACAGTAGAAAAAGGCCCAAGTGCTTGGGCCCCTGCACCCTAGGCGGGGTACCTGGAAGAGGCTCCTGGCTCCTGGCTTCCAATTAGCTAAACTCAGCTATTGCAGCTATCTGGGGAGTGAACCAGCAAATGGAAGACCTTTCTCTTTCTCTCTCTCAAGTAAATAAACACAAAATCTTAAAAAAAACTTTCCCATTTAGGGTCTGCGCCGCGGCTCAACAGGCTAATCCTCCGCTTTGCGGCACCGGCACACCAGGTTCGAGTCCTGGTCGGGGCGCTGCATTCTGTCCCGGTTGCCCCTCTTCCAGGCCAGCTCTCTGCTGTGGCCCGGGAAGGCCGTGGAGGATGGCCCAAGTGCTTGGGCCCTGCACCCCATGGGAGACCAGGATAAGTACCTGGCTCCTGCCTTCGGATCAGCACAGTGCGCCGGCCGCGGCGGCCATTAGAGGGTGAACCAACAGCCAAGGAGGACCTTTCTCTCTGTCTCTCTCTCTCACTGTCCACTCTGCCTGTCAAAAAAAAAAATTTCCTATTTAGAAAACTCCATTCATAAGTAAGTTTTGATAAGTAGCACTCCTAATACTGTTAGTAAAAACAATGTCACTATCAGTATTAATTTATAACTTTTTTATATTCTATCATCATAGGAATTTTTAGATTAGGTCATGCATTATTATTATATATCAAAAACACAGCAGAAACACACACACACACACGCACACACACGGAACACACATTCTTTAAGTTTTGTTTGTTGAGTAAAGTTTAAACTTGCATCCCCACTGTGGAAAGCCTGAATCAGTCCGCTTTTGACCTGGTACCAGTAGGAGAAAGGTGTTAATTACTGTGTTGCCAGGAGGTTTATGAACTGGCATTAACATCTCAGCAGGAGCAAAAATGATACAATAGCAACTTCTGGGAATGAGTGAGGAAAAGCATGATTATGTACAGATTTATTTTAGGGAACAAAACCTCATGCGTTTTATTTCAGTGATGTTGAACACATGTTATTTTTAAAGAGCATTACTCTGTTAACAGCATAACTATCTTGCCATCTTTATTATCTGTGTAATTGAAACACAAATACTTCACTTCTCAGTGTAGCAATTCAATGAAAGTACTTGGTTAATATGTTAATTCATCTTTTAAATCTACTACAGCCATGCTGTGGTCAGCACTTCTGAAGTGTGGTAAGCACAGCTGGATTTTGAGAGCACTCACAGCAGGGCTAAGAAACTAATTGTCCATAGTATGTATTTAAATTGCTTAAAAAAATCTTTCTGATAATTACATATATTACCGTTTTTTGAATGCAGTGCTAACACACTCCAATCTTTGTCTCTGCGAATTAATTATTTGGGCTAATTTTTCCTGATAGAATCCACCCTTTACAGTGTTCTGTTTAGGAAATTTGATTTAGAGCTATTCAGGAAATCTTAATGATGAATCTAAGCATTTTAGGTTATAGACTCTGGAAAACATTCAGATATTATTTATTCAGTGAAAACTAATAAAGACTACATATATTTTAAAACATTTTAGGAACCCCATACTTTGAGAGAGAAGTTTTAACTGCAGCTTTTTTATGAAACACAGTTAGGACATGCCTGAATTGTAATGTTAAATGAAAGGAAGAAGAAATTAAAATGATAGGATTACAGGACAAGGCTCATGACTGGTTCAAGAGACGGGAGCAGGAGTGCTGGTCACTTAGCCTGTGTCAGTCACAGCCAGACATCTGTGTAGCTGATGAACCAAGGCCCAAAGCACCTGCAGCCACGGTGCATCTGAGTGTGGGACTGGGTCTGTGGGAAGGCGTTCATTTAAAAAACTTGCTATGAAAGGGAGGGAAAAATCATATCTTAACTTTACAATGGAAACCTAGGTGCTAATAACTTCTAAAAATAGTTCTGGAGAAAAGCAAGTTAATTAAATTTTGTCTGAGTGACTTACACATGTAAAGATTGTAATCTAAATTACTGTCAGCATTTTTTGCAGGGATTCTTATTTTAACAGAATATTCTTGTATATACATATATATATATATATATATATAAACATCCTAAGAGCACATTTCACACATTCTCCTATTTTGATAGTGAAAATTCACTTTATAAAAGTTAATTTTTATAAACTTTAACAAGATTATTAATGGTGGATAAAATCTATGACAATGTTTTTTGAAGGAACTAAAAGTAATTTAGCAAGGAATTTTTTGTAAACTCTTTTATATCAGTCTCTGGTACTTTTTTTTAAGAGTTATTTGAGAGACAGAGTTACAGAGAGAGAGAGAGATGGAGAGGCAGAGAGAAAGAGAGGTCTTCCATCGCTGGTTTACTCCCTAGGTGGTCACAACAGCTAGAGATCAGCTGATCAAGAAGCCAGGAGCATCGTCTTAGTTTAAAGCAGTATTTACTAGTATAAAAAATCAAACTAACTCAAGGGAAGTAATGTTTAGGAAAAAATAAAGAACATTAAAAATACTTTGGATTTGGCTGGCGCTGCGGCTCACTAGGCTAATCGTCCACCTGCGGCACTGGCACTCCGGGTTCTAGTCCTGGTCAGGGCGCTGGATTCTGTCCCAGTTGCTCCTCTTCCAGGCCAGCTCTCTGCTGTGGCCCAGGAGTGCAGTGGAGGATGGCCCAAGTGCTTGGGCCCTGCACCCACATGGGAGAAGGTGGAGGGAAGCACCTGGCTCCTGGCTTCGGATCAGTGCGGTGCACTGGCCGTAGCGGCCATTCGGGGGGTGAACCAATGGAAGGAAGACCTTTCTCTCTGTCTCTCTCTTTCACTGTCTAACTCTGCCTGTTAAAAAAAAATACTTTGGATTCAAATTTAATATTTTATAATGGGGTCAATGTCATTGCATAGAATCATTATTTTATTGGTTTCCAAATAAAGAAAACTACTCAAATGTATTTTTAGATTATGTTTGTAGTGAATTATCATTTAAATAATTATTTTAATTTTTGCTTATTAGCGTATATTGTATTTTGAGATAAAATATGATTATGATTTCTTGATATGCGTGTAGAAGTTCCTTAAGAGTCAGGATCTACTAAATAAGAACTTTTTAAAATTATTATCTACTTGTTATTATGTGCTTATTTTTATATCTACTCAGGAAGTACCTATCTTTACTTCCTCCCTGCTCTGCTCCTCCCCTGGAGTCTTAAGTATCCTGCTCACCAGTTTACACATCCTGGGCACTCTTCAGATCTTGGGGTTTGCATTTAAAATGACCATCAAAGGAACAGCTTTTTGTGTTTAGTGAGAAGATAGCCTGTGTGAACACTGGACACCATGTCACCACATGGTTGTTAAAAACATTCATCTTTCTTATTGCAGCATTTTCTTTGCTGCAGTATTGATATCATATAAGGGAGCAGGGGAAAAGGCAACATCCATGATTCATATGATTCAGCTGTGGCGTTCTAAAGGTTAAGTAGGTATGAACTTAGCTTAGACTGTGCTACTAAATCTGGCACATAGTTTGAATCCCTATCATACTTTGCGTGGGATAGTAGTAATCTTTGTATCATTTTGTAGCAAAAATATGAATTCTTTTTCTTTGGGTTTATGGAAGCTGAAAATAGAAAATATTTTCATGAATAAGAGGTTGAAAAATGCCCGATAGCCCTTTTGTCTGAAAATCATGGAACTAAAAGTGCTGCTTCCCAAGCTATTCCAGCAATGTGTGAGATTTGGTCAGCAAAGATGTTTTCAATAATCAAGACAAGCAAACTGAAAACAAATGTTTTGGACATTTTTTAAAGTCACATTTTAACTTTCTTTTTCTGTAGGGATTCCGCAATTAGTTCAGTTGTGAAAAAGTGACAAAGAAAAGGTCCTAGAAGTTGCGGCTCCCGTCTGGCAGCCTGGCCACTTGCAGACCTGCTAATGCAGAGTGGAGAAGCTCACTCAGCACTCACTTCCACTTCCTGTTGGACACAAGGGGTCTTCAAAAAAGTCAGGAAAAAAGGGTACCAAGAAATAACTGTGCAGGGATTTCAAAATTTTTGGTACCAAAATAATATCTTTTCATCCCATTTTCCCATTAACTTTTTTGAAATACCCTCCTATTTCACAGTGCAAGACGTTCTCGAATTTATATTTTATATATTTCAAGATAGCTTGTATATTGTTTCCGATGTTCTATCTTGGTTTATTCTTCAGATCCCTCATGAAAATAGAGTCGTCATCATCCTTACTGGGCAGGGGAGATATCATGATCACGAAAATAGAGTCATCAGCTTGACTTGTTTTCCAAAAATTTTACAAAATCTTGATTATTTCAAAGTTTGTTGGGAAAATATGCAGGAGTAACTTGTATAGGCTTCTACTAAAAAGAATACTGGATAATGTTGGAAATATTAGAGAAAACTTATAAAAATTTGATAGTAACATTTTTAGAAGATTCATTTTGATAGGACATACATTTTAGAGATATATATATATAGAAACATTTTAAAAACTATTTTAAAGCAACATTTTATAGACAATGCCATGCAGAACTTTAGGAGATAGGAATGCCCTCTGCATTCCAAGCACTGTGGTGAAAATTTCTATTAATTTGCAAAATTAATTATCAAAAGTCTTTGAACAAGTGGGAAAACGGAGACTGGAAAAAAAAATAAGCCAAACTGAAAACTTACCTAATATTTCTGCATATACATATTTATTTATTTATTTATTTTTTTGACAGGCAGAGTGGACAGTGAGAGAGAGACAGAGAGAAAGGTCTTCCTTTGCCGTTGGTTCACCCTCCAATAGCCGCCGCGGCCGGCGCACCGCGCTGATCCGATGGCAGGAGCCAGGAGCCAGGTGCTTTTCCTGGTCTCCCATGGGGTGCAGGGCCCAAGCACTTGGGCCATCCTCCACTGCACTCCCTGGCCACAGCAGAGAGCTGGCCTGGAAGAGGGGCAACCGGGACAGAATCCGGCGCCCCGACCAGGACTAGAACCCGGTGTGCCGGCGCCGCTAGGTGGAGGATTAGCCTAGTGAGCCGCGGTGCCGGCCCGTATATACATATTTATTTAACAGCCAGTCTTGGAAATTCCAGTACAGAAGATAAGATTGCCTTATAAAACAGTAAATATTTCTTGAAATTAGTTATCACAAATAAAAAAATTATTTGCCCTTCCAACATCTCATTTGGTATGTTAATTAGCTTTCATTTATTATTGTTTTGTGACATCATTGCTAAAGTTACCCCTTTATAAACTTACCTTTTTAAAAAATTTTTTGAGAGGCAAGGAGAGAGTGAAAAAGAGAGAAGACTTTCATCTAATGGTTTACTTCTCAAATGTAGTGGTGAGGACGAAGCCGGGAGCCAGGAACTTAATTCAGGTCTCCCATATGGGTGACAGGTCCCAGTCTGCATTAGCAGCAAGTTGCAGTAAGGGGCCAAAGACAGGTATCAAACCCCGGCTCTTGGATATGGTGTGCTGGGCCAGACACCTACTCCTACTCATTTCTGATGTGAGATAAATTCTCTGCACCCAGCTATTACTTGACCTTTCTTTCCTTTTCTCTACTCCTACACAAATATTTTGTAAGACCTTAATGGAGTAACTAAAAAAACTCTTAACAATGCAGATGAAAACATAGCAGAAATGAATAAGCATCAAAACAAAACTGTATTCCTTTAATAGCTGCCTCTTTGACATGGACTTTCCTAAATTAAGGGTCATCATCATCTCTACGGAAGCACACACACTCTTCCAGAATACTGAGTCATGGTAAGTAGCAGTTTGAAAATAGCGTATTCATTTGTTTTTCCAACATAGTCACGCTGGTACAAAAAGTCTTTATCAGCAACATGAAGCACTTCTACCTCCAGGCCAGGCAGAGGTATCTATTGTCTGAACTCCTTTAATTGGCCTCCAGAGTGTATGGCTGTGTTGATTTGATGTGAGTGTGCCTAGCTTATCTCGTTTCACAGTTTTACATAAATTCATAGAAAAATAGGATGTTCGGTAGTTCCAAAAGGTCCTCAGATTTGCCTTTCAGTTTACTAATCTGTTTCTTCAGAGACTTTTGTCATCTGACTCTAATTCCATTTTGTCAGCGTAGAAGTGCCGGGTAGGACTAGATGATGCCTAACTTCTCTGCTACAGTCAACTTTAATACTGTTAGTCTTACAAATGTTTAATTTTTAATTGCTGCTATTCTTTAACTTACTATATATTCTATCTTAGCTTTTATTTATTTATTTATTTATTTATTTATTTTTTGACAGGCAGAGTGGACAGTGAGAGAGAGAGACAGAGAGAAAGGTCTTCCTTTGCCGTTGGTTCACCCTCCAATGGCTGTTGCTGCTGTGGCCGGCGCACCACACTGATCCAAAGGCAGGAGCCAGGTGCTTCTCCTGGTCTCCCATGGGGTGCAGGGCCCAAGCACTTGCGCCATCCTCCACTGCACTCCTGGGCCACAGCAGAGAGCTGGACAGGAAGAGGAGTGACCAGGACAGAATCTGGCGCCCGGACTGGGACTAGAACCCATTGTGCTGGCGCTGCAGGCAGAGGATTAGCCTATTGAGCCACGGCGCCGGCTTTTTTTTTTTTTTTTTTTTTTTAATTCGTATTTGGTAAGGGAAATGGGAAATGAATGCAGGTAGTTTTCTGGATGTTCTTTGGAGCCTATATAATTTTTACTTTGAACTTTTTAATTAAAAAAAATGGGAAGTAAATGTTTTTAAGGAGGACAAGGAGTCAGATTTGATGTATTTGTGCCAAATGCTAAAGACTGGAGTAGCAGAGGTGTGAGTCAAAGGAAGGACCACTAATAAGCCTCCTTGCCAATCCTAGCAGACCTCCTGCGGTGCGACTTGCTAAAGCCAAACACACCATGAGTGACAGCAAAGGTGACTGGTTGCTTTTAATAACAAATATTTCCTACGTACATTGTCTTTATAAGACTGTTAGCTAAGCCTCGGCGCTGGCGAGTGTTCCCAGCGTCACATTTTAGAAGCGGCTTGTTTGATCATATCTCCTGGCAGGAACTGTGGCTGTGCTGCTGCAGTGGGTGGAATCGGGGTTTTCTAATTGCTTTTCTGTCGCACGTAGGAAGGAGGCAAAATCCCAGACCAAAATTTGTCCAGGTCCATTGTCTCATAATTGCTTGCCTAATTTAAAAAAATGCACTTATGTACCATAAACAACAATTTCTTGCAGGTTAAAATGTAACCCATCGCTGTACTCTTATCTCGATGTGCTTAACATGAATTTCTAATTCTTAAGTTCAGGGCATTTTCTAGAGTTGGTGGTTCATTTTATGAACTGAGTAATCATTGGTGTGTTGTGATAACATAAACCTGGTGTAATTTCCTTTATGTAACAGATTTTTGCCTGGAAAGTCATGGGTATATCAACATTTTCTTTTTTTTTTTAAGATTTATTTATTTATTTGAAGTCAGAGTTATGGGGGAGAGAGAGAGAGAGAGAGAGAATCTTCCATCTGCTGGTTCACTCCCTAGATGGCCACAACAGCCAGGGTTGAGCCAGGAGCTTCATCTGGGTCTCCCATGGTAGGTGCAGGGGCCCAGACACTAGGCCCATCCTCCGCTGCTTTTCCCACATGGTTAACAGAGAGCTGGTCTGAAGTGGAGCAGCTGCGACTTGAACTGGTGCCCATGTGGGATGCTGGTGTAGCAGATGGCAGCTTTACCTGCTGTGCCGCAATGCTGGCCCCCAAATTTTGTAACATAAAGAAAAAAAGCCAGGGGTAAGAGAAGCACACTTTGTGGCAACAGTTTTCAAAACTGACAAGTACTTTTTATTAAAATATTTTTATAATCTAAAAACAGAATTTTATAATCTACGTAAATTAATTAAAATTTAAAATATCTGATTTCAAATTTGCCTGCATCTTGCCTCCTCACAAGACAAACCATTCACATGTAATAAAGTCATGCAGTAAGGAGCAATTTTAGCAGGAAATATAAATCAAAACCAGACCATCCTATGCTTTTGTGAGAGATTTTCAACTTTAAAGTAACTTGGACATCACCTAGATTCGTGCCAAAAGATCTTGCCTTTGTGAATGAAACTCCTGATATTTGGGTTTCCTGGGTATATAAAAATTTACTTCTTTAATCAACAAAACTTTTATAAATTTGTAATGAGTTTGCATTAAAATATTCTAAAATCCTTCACCCTCATCTGTCTGAGCTGATCAAACTGTTGTTTTGAGAAGTGGCCATTACATGGGGGTTTTCGGGGCCCACAGGGACTGTGGGCTGTTTGCCCCACTCTCTGAGTGTGGGGCCAGGTGGCAGTCCCTTGGGGCTTGATTACATTTCATGGACTTGTTATTGGCAGTCTGTCAGTTACTAATTTTCACTGCTGTCAGCTGATCGGAATGGCAGAACCTCTCACTTCCTCCTGCCAAGATTCCCTTCACATCCCTTCGTTCTGCCAGTCGAACACTTAGACACCAGGGAACCCAGCTTCATCAAACTGTACATAAAAGCCATAGATGAGGGCATAGTCTGGCTTCGAAGAGGCCGTTTCTTCCTCCATAGTTCTCATTTATGTTCTGGATAGGTGAGGTTTCTCGATCCACTTGAATTACGGATGAGCAAAATCGTAATTCAAAGACAAATTTCTACTTACGAATCAGTAAAATGAGGAATTGGGAAATAAACAGACCTTAATAGATGTTCTTAAAAATTCTTGCAGCCGCACTTCTCCTTAGTTAGGAAAACCCTGTCGGCCTGCCGCTTACTCCTTCACCTTTCACGTCTGGTCACTCGTCCGTCCCCTTGGGTGCATTATCAATCCTGAGTCACTGCTGCCCTTTTCCCCAGCGCCCACTCTTTTCTGATGTGATGTAAAACTCACCTGTTTCACTTATTATTTCTTGCCTGTCTCTCCCCCTCTCCTACCCCTACCACCTGCAGTCATGAGGGGAGTAACCTGTGTAATTCACCGATGTATTCCAAGCATCTACAACAGTGTCCATTCCATAGTAGGAATTTGGGGGGGAAATAGGTTTGTATCCAAAAATAAAACAAAAAAGTCTATTTGGAAAAAAAAAAACAGTCTATTTGACATCAACCTAAAACACAAAGAAAGCATCAGTGCTGTTTTACTTGTTTTTACTCAGTTTGGTCATAGAAGCAACAGTGGAGGTTTACTTATAATAGGTTTTTTAAAAAATATTTATTTACTTATTTGAAGGCTGGAGGAACAGAGCGGGTAGGGAGAGACAGTCTACCATCTTGGTTCATTCCCCAAGTGCACACAACTGCTGGAGTTGGGCAAAGCCAATGCTGGTTTCTAGAAACTCAAACCAGGTCTCTCACATAGGTGGCAGGGACCCAACTACTTGAGCCATCTCTTGCTGCCTCTCAGGTGTCCATCAGCAGGAAGCCTGAATTGGGTGCAGAGCCAGGACTCAGAACTCAGACACTCTGCGATGGACTGTGGCGTCTCAAGCAGTTGTAACTGGTATGCCATATGCCCACCCACCACGATCCCCTTCTACTGATAGATTTCATTCTTTATTCTCTGTAGAATAAAGCTTACTTTAAGTGGGTGAAATATAAAAAGGCAATGATTGATAATATGACTTTTTGGAGGCATAGGAAGAGGATGAAGATGGCCAGATTCACTGATTAGATGTGAAAGAGAGAGAAAAAAATATTTTAAGTGAATACATAAAAAGTGAGAAAATTAAAATAACCTCTAAATAAATGAATAGGTAAAAATGGAAACCAAGGAGCAATAATGGATTTTACACAAAGATGTAGCCCATTTAACTCATCTGGACCCAGATATCCTTTATTTGTATACTTCACATCTCTTGGACAATTCCCAATCAGTAATTTCTGAACTAGGGAACATTATTTTCAACTAAAGCTCACATGTATTTACCCTGTACTCGTACATTCAGTTAATCCTATCAAGTTTTATGGTATTTATATAATTACTGAAACATTGAATTATTCTTGGTTGACATTCTTCTAGTATGAGAATAGTTTAAACTATTAATTTATAACATCACTGCCATCTGTTGGATCTGATCAGAATTAGAGATTTTAGAATTATATCAAGAATGAGAAGGATTTGGTGTTTTTCATTTCTCTTTTTCAATGCTAACTAAATTTGGCCATTGGTAAACTAGTATAAATATTTGCCAGATATTTTCCAAGAGATGTAATTGTTTGGGGGAATAAAATGTAATAAAGTGATAATATAAAAAGCAGCAACTACAACTACTTTGATTCCTGTAGGTAAGTTAGTGAAAACTGTGTTCTGCCATGGTGAATATATAATTGAGTCTATGTTGTGTACACATACATCATACTGACCCTGATTCTTCATACTGTTCCAAGGAGAACCAGATCTCGTCAATCTTATGGAACCTGTTATTTCCATTTCCTTGTTTCTTATATATTTTAAAGTTTTCGGCACGACTTCTTACTTCCCACAAGAGCAGTAACCCAAGAAAGTTCTAAATGGTAGTACATACAGTGGTTACCTGGAGAGCAACGTGATTGCTGAACCATGGCCAGCCACCTGCCTGAGTCAAAGAGCTCCCCTCTGGGACCTGTCCTCCTTTTTTGGGACCTGCAGGTCAGGACCACACAAGGAAAATGATGAGATGAGCAAGGAGTACATCCCAGTGAGACTCTAGAAAGAGAGAAAATGCCCCAGATTAAATACATGTGCATTTCAATGCTTTGGGGACTTTTACATGTCCTCATTATAGATAAATGACTTGGCACTTTGTATGATCGATACTAAAAATTCTCTTCACAAACACAGAAATAAAGCATTGACTACATGATTTTAATACCTGTGAGAGTTATGAATGGAGTATCATGCCTGAGAAAGCCATGTAATGTGCAGTGAAAAAGATGTGCAAGGCAGGCCACACAGGAACTTCATACAGTATTTCAAACAAAGTGAATACTTGCTGTGAGAGAGCTGCAAGCAAAGTCAGTACTGCATGTATTCACAATAACCAAACTCCCATCAGTCATTTCAGTATTGTTGGGAGGGGCGTGAGCGCAGGTGATTTCTCGGATTGTGAAATCTCTGTAGCATGTATAGAAAGCGCTTTTCAAACACCCTTCTCCCCTTTTTTAAATGTGTATTTCATTAAGTAAAGTTGAGGGCAAAGTAACGTTATTTGTTTATTGTTACCATTTCTTCCTTTTGTTCTGTGGATCTTGACCTAATGCTCATTCCTTGGCATTGCCTGTGTTCTGTTGTGGAGCCCTGGCTGCGCCGCTGTGAGTGGTGGTGATGGTGTTGAAGGGGGCCAGGTGGAACCTCTGAAAGTTAGCAGAGTAACCCAAGTCTCACTTCTCCGCCTCCATCCCTCTACCGGCAGAGGGCGATACACACACCTTTGAGAAGGCTGGGCACTGTCGCCCTTTGAAAAGCCTGTCTCAGAAGAGGCCCCTTGGCCAATCCATGCCCAGATTCACTTCAGTAAGTAATTTTGTTGCCTAGAATTCTTGTCAAAGAAACACTGGCTACGGATATAAGCCACAGTGATTTACAAAATTAAAATTCAGCCTCCCGAACAATGTAAACTCATAGTATAAACTTGCTGTGGAGGCTGGACATACTGATGCTAACGTTCTACAGTTATTGTCTTTGTTGCTTGAGGTTTTTCCTTGGAAAAGGTTTTGGGAAGAGTTTGCTTCCTAACAATAGAGGAACTGCGGCTTCATACTGACCCCTAGTGGCGATTTAGGGAGAGGTTGGGGGAGGGGCAAACAGGTGAATTAGTAAAACGCTGATTGAATTTGAAGCACTCTCTGATGTACCTAAAATAACATTTAAGATTGTGATCTAGAAAGCATTTCCTGGTGATGCTTTCAAAGAGCTAATATTCTTGTGCTAAGTGTGTGCCCAACAGATGCTTATGTTTATCATTTTTTAAGGTGTAGTGACCAAAATAAATGTCCGATACATTCATTGAGCTGGTGGCTAATTACCTGATGTAATAGGTAGCCATCTAGGATAAAGACAGTGCACTTGAACAGCGCAAATTAATGCATCTCATTGCCATCCTAGTTTCTCTTTGAGGGAGGTTAAAATGTTCATAGACATGGAATTTAAAAATGTTTATTTTCATGCATGAAACCCATGTATACTTTTTTTCATAATGTGCATTGCCATAATCATTTTGGAGCGACTTCATCGAATTGAAAAGATTGTTGTGTTTTAAATTCTTATTTATGTCATTTGTATATGTATATGTCATGTTGTATAGTTCTAAATCCTTTGAGTTAGGGTGCTCACAATATGAGCTGTTTTTCATAGCCTTTTCAGAGGTTCGGTTTTTTGTTAAGGGTGATTCAATTTTTTGTGTGATACCTCAACGAACTTCCTTAAAGTATCACTTTAAATGGCTTCTGAAGTGAATAGATAAAATAGAGTCTTTGTGGCAAGCATAGCCCTGTATTATCTCCATCCAAGTGTACTAAGTGGATACTTTTCATTTCTACCCCGTAGAGCCTAGATTCCCCTCTTCCTGATGGAGTCTTCGTATAACCTTGGTCGTACTGGATTGGAAACAGTGCAAGCACGTGTTGTGCAGGCTGACAGCTGTGGGTGGACACTCAGCTCCCAGGCAGTCTGCCCTGTACCTGAGCTGAAGCTCTTCCCTCCACCTTTCCAGCCTTGGATCCTGATCAGAGCTCCGGACCCTGAGCCTCTCTGAACCTTCCCCACGAGAAGGCTGCCCACTGCCTTCCTGATCTCCGAATGCTTCCAGACACGACAGCCCGGCGCCCCTAGAACCTGTCACTCCCCCCTTTCCTTTTCTTCCCTGCCTTCTTTCTCCCAGGTTCCTCTCTCCCTACCCCTCCTCTGCTCTTTTTTTCCTTTCTCTTCCTCTGCCTCTCTTATTTCTTTTTTTTTATTTTTTTTTTATTTTTATTTTTTGACAGGCAGAGTGGACAGTGAGAGAGAGAGACAGAGAGGAAGGTCTTCCTTTGCCGTTGGTTCACCCTCCAATGGCCGCCGCGGTCAGCGCGCTGCGGCCGGTGCACCGTGCTGATCCAATGGCAGGAGCCAGGTACTTATCCTGGTCTCCCATGGGGTGCAGGGCCCAAGCACTTGGGCCATCCTCCACTGCACTCCCTGGCCACAGCAGAGAGCTGGCCTGGAAGAGGGGCAACTGGGACAGAATCCGGAGCCCCGACCGGGACTAGAACCTGGTGTGCCGGCGCCATAGGCGGAGGATTAGCCTAGTGAGCCGCGGTGCCGGCCGTCTTATTTCTTTTTCCTTAAGGAGTGATGAAGGGAAGTAAGTGTGTCTTTCTGTTTTGTTTCTCCCTGAAAAATCTCTTCTTTGTGAAGCTTAAAAGACTGATAAATGTCAAAAGATGATGGACTGAAAGGGAGAAGCCCAGGGCTTTAATTCTGTGTTGATTAGCTTGCTTCATGAATCAGGTTTAATGTCTCTGACTTTCTTTTTTTAAGATTTATTTTATTTATTTGAAAGAGACTTACAGAGAGAGGTAGAGACAGAGAGAGAGGTCTTCCACCCATTGGCTCACTCCCTAGATGGCTGCAATGGCCAGAGCTGTGCCAATCTGAAGCCAGGAGCCAGGAGCTTCTTCCAGGTCTCCCATGTGGATGCAGGGGTCCAAGGACTTGGGCCATCTTCTACTGCTTTACCAGGCCATAGCAGAGAGCTGGATCAGCAGAGGAGCAGCTGGGACTAGAACAAGCACCCATATGGGATGCTGGTGCTTCAGGCCAGGGCTTTAACCTGCTGCGCTACAGCGCTGGCCCCAATGTCTCTGACTTTTATCTTTCTCAGCTATGAAACAAACCGGCAGAAAAATGTGAATCCAGATTGTCTCTATGTTGAGCACCTAAGTGCTTTCCCTCTGCCCAGTATAAGAGGGAGTCTGGAACCCAACTTCTTGTGTAATTGTTTCACCAGTGTTCGGGTGTCTTTCTGTGCCACCTGCTGGTCTGGACTGCCGAGAGGTCGTGGGGCAGGGGCAAAGTTTCCAGGGAGTGGCATCCAGCACTGCAGTCAGGGAGACAGGCAAGGCGTGAATAATCGCAGAAGAAAAACCAGTGTCGAAGCAATAAAACAGCACCGCGTCACAGAGTAGGCATGAGCTCAGGGTCGTGAAAGGGGTGCTAGGGAATGACACGGCTGGCCAAGGAAGTGGAGCTGGTGCTGAAGAGAATAAGCCAGTCCTGGCGAGTGCTTGCCACCACACTAGACAGCATTCAGTGTCCTTATTGTTCAGTTATGAAGGTCCACAGTGTGGTGCGTTTGCTTACGTGGAGACTGTGTCCCTTGTCATCTACAGCTATGCAAGCTGGCTGATTGGGTAACCACGAGAGTTACTAGCACCTTGACCACTGTCCTGTTTTATTAGGAGAAAAGTCAGCCCTGTGCAGGCCAGCAATTATTGGCAGACTGTTCTGGCTTTTGAAACGGAGGTGGCATGTATGCAAGTGAGGAATTGTGAGTGACCAGATAAGTCAATAACGACTCCATGTGCCTTGTAGGCAAATGACATTGGATTTCCCCAGCCTTTGATTGACTGCCTCAAAATCAGTCACAAAGACAAGTGCACTGGCTCGTGGATATGCTGGCTGAGCCTGGGCCATCCTCACTGCACTTGTTCAGGTCTCCTTTGGAAAGCAGATGTTGCAACAGCCGGAAGCGTGCATTCTCAGAGTCGCGTGATCACACCAATGAAGGCACAATGACATGATGTTTGCGTTTTTAAAATTTGGTTGTGGAGTGCAAACACAATTGTTTCTGCTGCTGGGGTGTACTTTAATAATTATGTTACTTAAAGCCCTTCAGGTTAAACATCTGTCTATAGTTCATTGTAATTCGCTCCCTTATTAGTGAAAAAGCTTCTTTAAATAATATTTCCTGAACAGGAGAAAATGCCCTTGGCTAGTTTCCTCAGGCCTGGAGTTCAGCCAGAGTTTGGGGGTCCATATTCCAGTACTGTGCAGCTGGGGGCTGCGGCAAGGGGATCATGGTTTTAGACTCAGAAATTGGCCAATTTAGCAAACACCCTCCACTTCTTGAACTGTTACCTTTGCTGAAAAACTGGCTGGACCAAGAGTCAGGAATCCTGCTCACCCCTTTCCAAATCCAGCTGTGGTAACAGGAGAGTGTATAGGAATGGCCGGTGTTTTCACCTGTCCCCTCTGACTGTCCCACGTGCCCCTCTCCCGGCCACCTGCAGCACGTCTGCCGCCGAGACGTGTTTGCCTGGGTGTGATAAAACTCACAGAGACATACGAAAAGTCATGCTGCTGGGCATGGTTGTAATCACTGTTAACAAACAAGGTTCTTATTGCCAGTAGTGCCATCTGTTTCATCGGGTTCCACGGATTCCCCGGTGGGTGGGCTCTGTTAAACAGATTTCTGTGCTGCCCAAGGTCACACTTGATTCATGTAACCAGCCTCTGCAGATGGGTCGAATGTGAACTTCAAAATGCAGCAAGGATCCAAGCCTGAGACGTGCCAAATGGTGTCATCTGGTGACCCCCTCAAGTAAGCAGAGTTAACATTGTCTTTAAAGGCAAAAGGGAGGCACCCCCTTGATAAAGCCCTAAGGAGTTATCCAACATGCAGAATTTCATTCATCGAACTCCGTGTAAAACTAACTTCACTGTGTAAGTTAAGAAGCGTGGGAGGTGAGGAGGAAGTGAATGGATCTCAGGAGCAGCTGTGAGTGCTGCAAGTGGGACTGTGTCTGGAAGTGGCTTGTCCGCCGAGGGCTCCTGTGTGGGAGGCGTGGTCCCCAGCGTGACAGTGCGGAAGGTGCTGCGACCTTTGTGAGGAGGTGATTAGGTCACAGGGGGGCGCTGCCCACATAGGGATTAAGGTGGTTTTCAGAGGACCCCGAGTTTCTCATGAGGGTGATTTGCTATGCAAGGACCCCGCCTCTCCCTCTGGCTTCCTGTCTTGAGATGAGAGCTCTCTTTGTCTCATGAGCTCCTGCCCCTGTGACACCATCCACTGCACAGTCTTCCCTGGAACTGAGCCCATGTGGGCTCCACGCCCTTGAACCTCCCGAACTGTAAGCTGATTATACCTCGTTTCTTTATAAAGTTACTCAGCCTCAGATATTGCATTACAGTAATGAGAAACAGACTAATACAGTGGAGAGCCCAATTTTATTGGATCCTATCCTTTCTTGCAAGCTGAAACCTAAGCAGAGCGTTTTTCCTCCCTCACTCCTTCTCAACACCTGCAGAGGTTTTTCTTCATCTCTCACCGTGAATTGATTCTAATCATAACATATATCAATCCTGC
This sequence comes from Oryctolagus cuniculus, assembly GCF_964237555.1. NCBI lineage: Eukaryota > Metazoa > Chordata > Mammalia > Lagomorpha > Leporidae > Oryctolagus > Oryctolagus cuniculus. Next base: position 49,173,538 of record NC_091444.1, read on the forward strand.
CTGCATTGCAGGTGTCAATAAGACACACACATTACCTCTACGAAGCATGTGTCAGGTATAGACGTAGGAGGGGTAGCGATGGTCATGAGGAGCTTTGCAAGGGTGGGTTGCTGAGCAGGGATCGAAGAGTGAAAGTAGATTTACTCAGGCAGGAGTGCACGAGGGCTAGGGGAAGGGCTCTTGGGCAAAGGGAACCTGAGTCAGAGACATAGACACAGGCAACAGCCTAATAAGTGAGTCCCAGTTAGACACCACTTGCGTAACGAAATTTCTCTTAGGGATGTTAGGAGTCCCCATTCCATAATTGCTTTCTGATTGTAGCACTTGGGAGCTTTAAATAAAACAGTGTGTGTGTTGAATTCCTTCCTTTAACAAGTACTGTGAAATAATATTTTAAATGTGTTACTTAGATTCTCTAACTATGGACATTTTTGTGGAAACGTCATTTATGAAACAAAAAGAGATGCATGTATTTAGCAAACAAATGCTCTCAGCTCATGTAAAAAAAAAAAAAGTCCTAGTTTTGAAATCAAGAAATGCTTCCCTGGGGAAGAGAGATTTGTACAAAATGACGGGAGGCGAATAGGAATTATCTGGGGCAGGGGGAATAGCGTGCCAGCAAGTGGGAAGAGCATGTGGGAATACCCCACCGTGAAAAAGACCCTGGCATCCGGGAGGCTGCAGGGGAGGCCTGAGGCACAGGGCAGCAGGGAGAGGTGGAGTGGGGTGCATGGAACCCGAGAGGGAGCGAGGGGCTCCTGATGCAGGGCCTGCGAGCCCATGTGACATGAGCAGGGCTTTATCCTAAGTGATGGGAGGCCATACATGTTTAAAGTCAGGGAGCAGTACGATTTCATTGTAAATTTTAAAAGATCATTTTTGCTATAAGATGGAGGAAAGACTGGAAGGGGAGAGGACAGATCTGTTGTTAGGAGATTATTTAAATCAATATGTAAGAGAGAGAGGGCATGGATTGGATTTGGTGGAAGAAGAGAGATTTGAGAAATATGGAGGAAGAAGACAGTGAGGACTTTGTAATAGATGAGCGACACCTGACATGTCAAACATCGTCTCTACTTACGTATATCAGATGGTATAAACAGATGTCTTCATACATCCCCATATTCAATTTTTTCCATTTACATTTTAAACTTGATTAAACTCCAACTGGATGGAGGCTAGTGATAGTAAGTATCAGAAAATATTTTTAAATTATTGTGGTAACATATGGTCCTGTAATTCTGGATTTTACAACAAAGCAGTTTGACTTCTGTCCCATTCATTCAGATAATGCAATGCTACTTAAGAAACTGAAATGTGTTTTAAAAATATGACAGCTTTCGGCTTATAGTGAAAAATAAAACAATGTCTAGAGTTTGAAGGAAACAAAATCAATGCAATTCCTTTTTAAAAAGGAGTACACATTCCTCACTGTATTTCTAGAAATGAAGTGAACCTTTTTTAGGTAAGAATAATAGTTTGACTTTCCACTATAATAAATTAATCTCAGGGTTTCTTTTTAGATTTAAGCAGGGCTGCACAAAGCAAATTATGGGCAGATATGCACATATGCTGCGAGTTGTTCTCAACTGTGCGTGCGTGGTTTGCCTTTCTGTGCTGGCTTTTATGTTCAATTTAGTAAAAGCTGTCTTCCACTGCTAGGATCTTTGGTGTTTTAAACAGCTAGATTTTTTTTTTAATGTACTTCCCTTTACTGTCTCCATAAAAAGCAAAGAAAAAAGCAGACGGTAGAGATATAAATGAGCCAAGGCAAAATATGCTTTCGTGCAGGAAAAAGGAAGAAGCTAAATCAAAGAAAAAAGACCGAGAGCTCAGGTGCTTCTGATGGAAATTTCTGTATCTCGATGACCCAATTTTTCTTAGTTTTCAAGAGAATCTAAAATGATGGAATGTGTTCCTGTGTATTCCTTCAATTTTCCCCCAACACTCCCCAACACCCACACAAGACAAGGCCTTTGGGAATTTATTGGTGTACATTTACTTAAAGTACTATGGCTTCCGACATAGCTGTCACTGAAATACCACCACTGGTGGCAGGCATCTGGCTTAGCAGTTAAGACCCTGCTTGGGACTCTGGCATCCCATTACTGAGCGCCTGGGTTCAAGTCCTGGCTCTGCTTCTGATTCCAGCTTCCTGCTAATTCTCATTCTGGGATGCAGCAGGTGATGGCTCAAGTGCCTGGGTCCCACCTATGTGGGAGACCCTAACTGAGTTCCAGGCTCCTGGGCTCCTGGCTTTAGCCTAGCCCAACCATGGCTGTTGTGGGCATTTGGGGAGTGAATCTGTAGATGGAAGATCTTTCTCCCTCTCTGACTTTCAAACAAATAAGTAAATATTTCCTATTTTTTATTTATTTATTTTTATTTTTTTATTTTTTGCCAGGCAGAGTGGACAGTGAGAGAGAGAGAGACAGAGAGAAAGGTCTTCCTTTGCCGTTGGTTCACCCTCTAATGGCCGCTGCGGCCGGCGCACCGCGCTGATCTGATGGCAGGAGCCAGGTACTTCTCCTGGTCTCCCATGGGGTGCAGGGCCATCCTCCACTGCACTCCCTGGCCACAGCAGAGAGCTGACTTGGAAGAGGGGCAACCGGGACAGAATCCGGTGCCCTGACCGGGACTAGAACCCGGTGTGCCGGTGCCGCAAGGCGGAGGATTAGCCTAGTGAGCCGCGGCACTGGCATGTAAATATTTTTAAAAAGAAAGAAATACGTCCTTTGGATGGTCTTCCTTAATTCTCCAAGATGTTAAAGAAGTGAACATTGTCAAAGGGAAAAAACATTAAGTGACAAAAGAATTGTATGTCTGGGCTAGGACATAAAGATGCCTTAAAATTACTTAAAAATACACGGAGGGGCATTTAGCATGTACTTAAGTCACTGCTTGGGATGCCACATTCCCATATCATAGTGCCAGAGTGCCTTCAGGGTTAGCACTAACTGAGCCCCTTATTCTCCAGAGAAATTCATTTTGCAAGGGAACCATTAATCCTATATTCAAAAAGCTGTTGCTTTTCAGGGTGCAAAAGGGTGGATGAGCTGGGAGGAACACACAGGGGTTCCAAGTAATTGAAATGTGCTGTGGGTTAAGCTGGTGTAGTCAGTGTTCAGGTGTCAGGTGAAGAAATATAAGACATCCTGTGTGTGGGCAGAGAGAAGACCTGCCCCTACCCTAGTCCTTGTCCCATGGAAAATCATGACTCCTTGCTCTATGGGGGCCTTTTCCCTCCCCCCTTCCTTCCTTCCATAAACTTCTAATATATGAGAGAGAGAGGATATAGAGAAGAACATTTGGGGTGGGTGTTGTCTGTCCATCAACATGTAATATGTAAATATTCCCAGTGTGGTACCTTTCTTTTCTTCTGTATCTGGTACCATCATGGAAGTAAACACTGGTCAGAGCCTGACATGGAAAAACTGCAGAATAACCACACCACAAATCCAATGGGCTCTCTGCTGTCTTCCTTTGATTCCATGTTGCCAGTCAATTTCCAGTGGATATTAGAACTCAGAGCCTCTGACCCTTGGGATAATTGAAGAAACTCTAAGTAGGAGCCAACAAAGATAAATAAATTATATTTACAAGTCTCCAGAACTATGTGCTGAAACTTAACTACCACCTGTCATGTTTCTTTGAAATAAGAACTGAATAATAGAGCTAAAGATTCAAGCTTCAGCATTCTTCTTTAGAAATATCATGCATATTTATACTGAGGACTTCAAAAAGTTTGTGGAAAATGTGCATTTTCTTTTAGTTCAATTTTCCATGGACTTTTTGAATATGTATACAATATTTATGTAACATTTTATACAAATGGTCTCAGTTATTGCTTCTGAAAAGGTTTATAATATTCTTTTGTCTTATATCTACCTTTTATGCTTTTAAAACAGTATGTTACTGCTAAAAGTCAGTTCCAAATAGGACCTTCTTGCTCTCCTTCTCTCTCTCTACATGCATAATATTTTCTTTAATTGCTCTGCTTTCTTTCATGCTTTTTCTTTGTTACCTCCTCAGCAGTAGCTGGAGTTTACATGGGTGACTTTGGTTTCTTATTTGCCTATATATGGTTCTAATTAAAAAATATTTTAGTTCAAAAGCCTAACAAAAGTCAAATAAAATCTCTGCCTGTCAGAGCATGTTCACGAGAGATGATTATCATGGGCCAGTCAAAACATTGGCTGGATTTGGGGCAGACGTCTCCTTTTACATGTGGTCCTGGAGAAGATTTGCCTCCTATTCTCTTGATAAGGGGAGGACAGGCCACTTGGCTGATGAGTGTCCACACAGTCCCATTGTACATATCACCCTTCAGGCAGATTTCAGTTTTTCTTCTGGTTCTCAACACAACAGTCAGCCAGCCTTAATTTTTTTTTAAGATTTATTTATTTATTTGAAAGGCAGAGTTAGGCAGAGAGAGAGAGAGAGAAAGAGAGAGAGAGAGGAGAAAGTCTTCCATCCGCTAGTTCACTCCCCAAATGGCTGCAACAGCCAGAGCTGTGCTCATCTGAAGCCAGGAGCCAGGAGCTTCCTCTGGGTCTCCCAAGCGGGTGCAGGGGTCCAAGGACTTGGGCCATCTTCCATTGCTTTCCCAGGCCATAGCAGAGAGCTGGATCAGAAGTGGAACAGCTGGGACGCGAACCGGTGTCCATATGGGATGCCGGTGCTTCAGGTGGCATCTTTACCTGCTATACCACAGCTCTGGCCCCCAGCCTTAATTTTTGATCCTTGCAATTCTTAGCTTTTCTCAACACCTTATTTTTCTTATTGAGCAGTATGGTTCTTAATCCTAAATTTTCTGAGCAATCCTTCTGGTAGGAAGCTGTTTGGTAAACTCGTGAATATTAGTAGGCACATCGTTTGACAGCATGGGTTGTTTTGCTCTGATGTTTGATGTTAATATTTTTCTGGAACATTTTGAAGCACTCTCATCTTTACCTCATTTAATCCATGTCACTTTGTTTCTGGACATGTTCTCTCTTTTTCAACCCTTTTGCTATCTTGCAAAAGGTATTCAGGATGCTTCCTCTACTCCTTTTCTTATTCTGTATCATTTTATCTCCCACTCATATTTGTGCACCAGCTTCAACCCCTCTCCTGAGTCCAGACATATTTATGCAGTTGCCTGTCGGGGTTCCCAGCCCTGCCAACTTGGAGACTCTTCAGGTTCAATATGTTCTAAACCGAGCTCATTGTTCCCCCAGCTCCCAAGCCTCCTCTTCCTCTATTCCTCTGCTACCTGATCCCTGTTACCACCCAGTTGTCTAAGCCTAGGAAGCATCCAAAAGTTCTTCTTCGTCCTCAATACCAAATGACCGTCCTAGTCCTACACACTCTTTGTCTTAGGTACCTTTGAAATCTATGTCTTCCTTTCACTTTTCACTTTTACTTCCCCGGTTCAGACCTTTCAGTCTCAACACAGTAGGAAAGGTCCTGCCGCCTGTTGTATGGCCTTACGTAAATGCATCCTCCAAGCTACCTTCCTTTTGGAAAGGCACTTCTGTGCCTGAAATAATGATTGCCTGTCATCTTCCAGAGAAGTCTAAGCTCCCAGCATGCCAGACCTGGAAGAGCTTTTACTATTATATACACATGATGGATTCTTACTTTTATTTTGTTTTCTTTCTGTTAGTTTTTGTTAAGCCTTCTGTGATCACCTTAGGCTGTACTTTATGATAATTCATTGGTGAATTTGAGTTTTTAGATTGTGTTTTCTTATTTATATTTTTCTTAGCTTTATTTTAGTATCATTGAAAAATAAAAATTATGTATGTTTATAGTGTACAACATGATGTTTTAATACACGTGTGCACTGTGCAGTGCTTGTCACAGTCAAGGTCATTTACATATCCATCACCTCACAGACACCTTTTTATGTTTTCTTTTGTGATGAGAACATTTAAGATCTTCGAAGATCTCAAGCATACAATACAATGTTAGCAAGTGTAATATAACATTATTACACTTACTTATCCTGCAAAACTGAGACTCCTTTGTTAATTGGTTCGCTCTCAAGGATGAGGGACCTAACAAAAGGTCATGAAAAATGCAACTATGATAAAAGCACACACAGATTTCAAAATTTTTGCCCCCAAATTAACTTTCTTTTTTAAGGGTTTATTTATTTATTTATTTGCAAGACAGTTACAAAGAGATAGGGAAAGACAGAGAGAGAGAGACAGACAGACAGACGGAGTTGATCTTCCATCAGCTGATTCACTTCCCAAAAGGTTTCAGTGACCAGGGCTGGGCCAGGCCAAAGCCAGGAGAGTGGAACTCCATCCATGTCTCCCACATGAGTGCAGGAGCCCAAGGACTTGGGCCATTCTCTGCTTTCCCAAGTGCATTAGCAGGGAGCTGGCTTGGAAGTAAACAGGTGGAATTCAAACCAACACCCATGAGGGATGCTGGTGGGCTGGTGTCATGAGTGGAGACTTAACTCACTGTGCCACAATGCCCCCTAAACTTATTCTTTAATTCAATTTTTCATAAACTTTTTGACATCCTCCTGCATAACTTGCACAAATTGGTGTTGACTGATGGATTGATTTGATTATCTATTGATTTGGTTTTTTAAAGGTGTTCTAATATGTTAAAGAAGGATATTTTTGTTTCTTGTGTGTGTGTGTGTGTGTGCGTGCGTGTGTGGAGAGAGAGAAAGAGAGAGAGAGAGAGAGAGAGAGCAGTCCCATCTGTAGGGCTCACTTCCTAAATGCCAGAAATGGCCAAGAGAAAAGTCTGGTGCTGGGAACTCAACCCAGGTCTCTCATATGGGTGGCAGGAACCTAATTACTTGAGCCATCACCACTGCCTCCCAAGTTCTGCATTAGCAAGAAGTTGAAGTCAAAAGTCACAGCTGAGAACTGAACCCAGGTACTCCAATATGGTATGCAGGCATCTTCACACTAGGCTAAATCTCATCCTTATTTGACTTTCTTGCTAAGCAATGAGTTGTGTGAAATCTGGGACCATGCCTTTTTCACCTTTATATTCATAGGACCTAGAATACTCTCAGGTATTTCAGGGGCAGTGTGAAATATTAATGTTGGGCTGGCGCCATGGCTCACTTGGTTAATCCTCTGCCTGAGGCGCCGGCATCCCATATGGGTGCCGGGTTCTAGTCCCGGTTGCTCCTCTTCCAGTCCAGCTCTCTGCTATGGCCCGGGGAAGGCAGTGGAGGATGGCCCAAGTGCTTGGGCCACTGCACCTGCTGGGAGACCAGGAAGAAGCACCTGGCTCCTGGCTTCGGATCGGTGTAGCTCCGGCTGTTGTAGCCATTTGGGGAGTGAACCAATGGAAGGAAGACCTCTCTCTCTCTCTCTCTCTCTCTCTCACTGTCTGTAACTCTACCTGTCAAATAAAAAAAAAAAAGAAAAAAAGAGAAATATTTACTGGTTAAATATTCACAATTTAACTATTGACTACTGCTTACTGCAAATGAGCACAGTTATTCATTCTGCACACCATCTCCACTCTGTCTTGTTTCTCCATTTATTGCAGCTCACTCCACACTTAAACATAGACCCTAATGTGCTCCCAACATCCAAGAGGATGGTTGGCCTAAAGGGTCACATAGACTTTAGATTCAGATGAGACTGGTCCTCAGTTGTCTTACCTGTAAAATGGAAATGGTGACCCCTAACTCATAGAGCTACTATGGAAAGTGCCTAAACTATCGCATGGAATATTTAAGTGTTCAAGGTATGCGCATTCTCACTCCCCTTCTTATCCCTGGTCCACTGGGGGATAGAGTGGTCATGATCCTCTTGTCCTGTTGTCTATCTTTTGGTCAACCATTCTTAAATTAAAACCTTGGGCTCCTGGGAGTAAACAAACTGTTAACTGTACTTGTCTGCTGATTTCATTGAAAATGTTTTATGTTAACCAGAACAGAGGGGGAGATGCTGACAAAGAATAACAAAATATCTAGAACCACAAAGTGGCTGTGTCCTTAGAAATGAAGAGGAGAGAGGAAATGAGAAACAGGTAAGACCAATTACATGTGACGTTGTCTAACACAGACAAGAGAATATGAAAGTGTGTATTTCCCTCTCTTTTTCTGATTTTGCATAATTACCACATATCATGTAAACTAAAAGCCCAGTTAAGCAAAGGACACTCATTGGATGACCAGCCATGCATTAGTTTTAGATTTGAAAGTTTGCTTATATTCCCCTTAGGGGCAGACCCTCATAAGAGAGGTGGTTGGTTTGCTTCCTGTTTATTCGCCACCTTCCTGATACTTCCTTAGGCTTTCTTGGAACTAACATGTCTAATATGCCTTCAAAAGCTTTCCTTATAAAGAACCATCTCCTTATAATAGACATTTATTAGACCTATTTATGAAATAAATATATCTACACTTTGGTTTTCAGTCAGTTTTCATAAACATTAAATTGATTGCACATTTATTACACACTCCCAAGAAATCAGAAAATAAAAGAGTTATCTGCACCCCCATGTTTACTGAGGCTCAATTCACAATAACTAAGACTTGAAATTAACCTAAATGCCTGTCAATAAAGACTGGGTAAAGAAATTATGGGATATTTACTCTATGGAATACTACACAGCAGTAAAAAAAAGAAAAGAAAAGAAAAATCCAGTCATTTGCAACAAAATGGATGAATCTGGAAAACATCATACTTAGTGAAATCAGCCAGTCCCAAAGGGACAAATACCATATGTTCTCCCTGATCTGTGATAACTAATAGAGCACCTAAAAGGAAATCTGTAGAAGTGAAATTCACACTTTAAGAAGCAATGACTTGGCCGGGCCATGGCTCACTTGGCTAATCCTCTGCCTGCGGCCCTGGCACCCAGGGTTCTAGTCCCGGTCGGGGTGCCGGATTCTGTCCCAGTTGCTCTTCTTCCTGTCCAGCTCTCTGCTGTGGCCCAGGAGTGCAGTGGAGGATGGCCCAAGTGCTTGGGCCCTGCACCCCATGGGAGACCAGGAGGAAGCACCTGGTTCCTGGCTTTGAATCGGGGCAGCACGCCGGCCGCAGCGGCCATTTGGGGGGTGAACCAACGGAAGGAAGACCTTTCTCACTGTCTCTCTCTCTTTCACTGTCTAATTCTGCCTGTCAAAAAAAAAAAAAAAAAAAAAAAAAAAAAAAAAAAAAGCAATGACTTGAACAGCCCTTGTCTTGACTGTTGAGGAACAGGTTTGTTTGTTTGTTTTTCTTAATGGAGAATGGGACTAGGAATGGGAGAGGGAGGAGGAAGTAGGGTGGGAGTGGGGGTGGGAGGGTGGGTATGGTGGGAAGAATCACTATATTCCTAAAGTTGTACTTATGAAATTTGTACTCCTTAAACAAAAGTTTTTTTCGGAGAAAAAAAGATTTTAGTAAATTAGGAATAAACACTAAAAAGTCTATTAGAACTGTAAAATAGCACCTTTTTATTGTAAGATTTTAATAAGTCTTTTTATTAAAAGAAAAAAAAAAGGCAGGCATCATGCAACAGCAAGTTAAACCACCTCTTGGAACAACCACTTCCCATACTGGAGTGCTTAGTTTGAAAACCAGTAGCTTTGCACCTCCAATTCAGCTTTTCACTAATGCACCTGGGAGGCAGCAGATGATGACCCAAGTGCTTGGGTTCCTGCCAAACTGTGGAAGACTCGAACTAAATTCTTGGCTCCTGGCTTCATCCTGGACTAACCCTGGCTGTTGTAGGCACTTGGGAAATGAACCAGATGATAGAATATTTCCCCTCTCTCCACCTTCCTTCCTCCCTCCCTCCCTCCCTCTATCCTTCCTTCTGTCTCTCCCTCCCTCTCTCTCTCTCTCTGTCTCTATGATTCTACATTTCAAAGAGTAAGTATATAATTCTTAAAAAATAATACTGCAAGACAGCTTTATACGACTGGAGAACTCAATTCCTGTAATTACTCAGAGCTACCTACAGAACGAGCAGTATTTCTCACCCAATGTGCTGCTTCAGGTTAGAAGAGACATTTGCATGTATGAGATGGTATTTGGTTTACCTTCAAGGAAGGCAATCTTACTGAGTAATTAAAAAGGATAATATACCGGAAGTGTAGTTTTCTGTTGCTATCAATAGAAGCTTTTCTTTTGGACTTCTTTCCCACAAAAGCTGCCAAGTTGTCTCAATCAGAGCTTCAATATTTAAATGAATTTCACTTCTAAATGAATATGGAAACACCTGGAAATTACAAAATTAACTCCTGTGCCATTAGTCCTCAGAAAGTACAGTGGTTTATAATCAAAGGCAGAACACTGACCTTCACTGCAGAGACTCTGGCAAAACCACCTGAGAGAATATGCATGTATTATGGAATTCAAAATTCTAAGGATATTTTTCTTTTCTTCCTTTTAGAAATAAACTTAACTTAAAAAAAAGATTTATTTATTTGAAAGGCAGAGCATTCAGAGAGCAAGGGAGAGATCTTCCATCCGCTGGTTCATTCCCCAAATGTCTTCAACAACTGGGGCTGGATCAGGCTGAAGCCAGGAGACAGAAGTTCCATCTGGGTCTCCCACGTGGATGGCAGGGGCCCTCAACTACTGCCTTCCTAGATGCATCGGCAGGAAGCTGGTTTGGAAGTGGAGTGGCCAGGACTCAAGTCGGCACTCTATGTGGGATGCTGATGTCACAGCAGTCACTTAACCTGCTGCACCACAACACTGGCCCCTTAAAGATAATTTTCTATATTTGTATGTGGATTACTAGGAGGGTAGGTAAGTAGATGCAGATTGGGCATCCCTTCTCCAAACTGCTTGGAACCAGGAGTGTTTTGGATTTGGGATGTTTTTGGGTTTTGGTATATCTGCTTATACATAGTGAGATATCTTGGGAGAGGATCCAAATATAAACTCAGAATTTATTTATGTTGCATATACACCTTATACATACAGCCTGCAGGGAATTTTATACAATATCTTCATTACTTTTGTACAAGAAACAAAGTATCAGGATGTAAAATTTTCTATTTGTGGCGTCATGCTAATGCCCAAAAGTTTTCTGATTTTGCAACTTTTCAAATTTCAGAATTTCCAATTAGGGATACTCATCCTGTAGAATATTTAGTTAGCCATAAATTGTGTAGCAACATCTCAAAGTTTAATTACTTGCTCCTTTTTTGATATCAACAACTAGTTAAATATATAAATTACAGGGCAAGGCGGGTGGGAGAAATACAAACTATGACCCCCAGCCCACCTGGGGTTTCAACTTGCAGAACTATTCAATATCAGGCAGAATTCAGTAAATTCCACATGAATGACAGAGATACAAAACTCAAGGTGAGGGAGGAGACGAGTAGGTTGCTTCCAGTCGTGTAGGATGTCTGAGACACTCCCGGCTCCGAGACCTGGCAATTTTTGGACACAGAGCTACGTGTAATCCACAAGTTGGCCCCCCGTTTTCCTCCAACATCCAGCCATTTGGGATGATCATCCCCATTAGTTTATAGGATTCTAAGCAGTAACAACATCACATCAAAAGCCTCCTGTGTGGCACCTGGTAGAGTGCTCAGTGGAAAACCTTGTTTTCTGGCTTCTCTCTCCTCCTTAAAGTCACGTAGCATCTTCTGCAACCCACAGGTGAAGATGTGCCCAAAAAGCCCGAGGAATGAGGAGCCACTAGAAGAGAAGCAATCTCATGGAAGAACCACTTGCAAGGAAATTATTATGTAATGAAAATGCTTCAAAAAATCCATCAGGCCAACCCTCCAGTAACTTTGCTTCTCAGGGATTTTGAACACAAAATCTAGGAAGACTATTTACATCATATATTATATAAATAAGTTTTCTATCTTTAATCAAGAAAAAAGCACTCTAAATGAAATATAAAAGTCACAATGAAATTTTAGTTGACAAAAGTTAAAAAAATCACAGGAAAACTAATGAAAACATTGCAATTGGAAATTCATGTGTAACTACTTTTCCATCAGTTGCCCATTATTATAAAAAGTAATACAAACTATTCAACTCTTTCTTCATTAAAATGGTTATAGTATAACACAAGGTCAAATTTTAGGTCAACTGAACCCTTTTGCTTTAGTAAATATGTTGTAATGATAAAAATTAGATAAAAGGGAGTTGGGACTTTAGGTCATGAGGTTATGACATACTGGCCTGATAAGGTAAAATGTTATGTATGCATTTTCATTGACAGTTGTGTAGATGTAGCTCCAAGCTATGCTATAAAAAAAAAAAAAACATTCAAGATGATCGATGTCTGAAGAACCCTAATCCAATCAGATAGCCTATGCCAGCTATTCCAAAAGAATGGAAAGAGATATTATTCCAAATGGAGAGGGGTTTGTTCTGGATGGTAGTATGTGTGTGTGTGTGTATAGTTTATTGTGTTTAATGTCTGTCTCCCCACTGGGATGTGAGTTCTGTGAGGGCAGAGGTTTTGTTCACTGCTGTATCTGTGATACTTGAACAATTCCAGGCACACAGAAGGTACTCAATAAGTATTTGTTGAATGACTGAAAAAATCCAAGAAAAGAAGATGAATAGGAAATTTAAATGTGACTAAGAGATGATATCTGTCTCAGAAAGATTTCAGTTATAAGTCAGTCAAGATTTTGTAGAGGAAACAAACAGCTGGGTTTAAACAGAGTGTACAGGAAATGATTTTTAACAAAACTAAATCATGGCCGGCGCCGCAGCTCACTAGGCTAATCCTCCGCCTTGTGGCGCTGGCACACCGGGTTCTAGTCCCGGTTGGGGCGCCGGATTCTGTCCCGGTTGCCCCTCTTCCAGGCCAGCTCTCTGCTGTGGCCCGTGAAGGCAGTGGAGGATGGCCCAAGTGCTTGGGCCCTGCACCCCATGGGAGACCAGGAGAAGCACCTGGCTCCTGCCATCGGATCAGCGCAGTGCGCTGGCCGGCCATTGGAGGGTGAACCAACGGCAAAAAGGAAGACCTTTCTCTCTGTCTCTCTCTCTCACTGTCCACTCTGCCTGGCAAAAAAAAAAAAAAAAAAAAAAAAAAAAAAAAAAACTAAATCATTGCAGGATGTCACTGTCACAGTAACAGAATTGTGAACGCATATGTTGCAGAGATGTAAGGGACTGCAGCGATGAGCAGGCTGGAAAGAGGGCACCAAACAGGAGACGGGACAACAGTAACCCTTGGGAGTCCTTTATCAGTCGTATAGTTTGCAAATAATTTCTCTCATTTTATCAGTTGCCTCTTCACTTTCCTGAGTGTTTCTTTTGCAGTACAGAAGGTTCTCAATTTGATGTAATCCCACTTGTCCTTTCCAAGAACGCTTTGCCTGTGCCAATGTCTTGAAGGGTTTCCCCAGTGTTCTCTAATAATTTTATGGTATCAGGTCGTAGGTTAGGTCTTTAATCTATTTTGAATGGATTTTTGTGTAAGGTTTAAGGAACGGATCCTGCTTCATATTTCTGCATGTGGAAATCCATTTTTCCCAGCATCATTTGTTGAAAAGACTGCCCTTGCTCCAGGGATTGGTTTTAGCTCCTTGGTCAAATGTAAGTTGGTTGTAGATGCTTGGGTTGATTTCTGCTATACCAATCAAAATGCCAAAGACATCCTTCTCAGACATAGAAAAAATAATGCTGAAATTCATCTGGAAACACAGGAGACCTTGAATAGCTAAAGCAATTTTATACAACAAAAACAAAGCTGGAGGCATCACAATACCAGATTTCAAGACATACCACAAGGCAGTTATAATCAAAACAGCCTGGTACTGGTACAAAAACAGATGGATAGACCAATGGAACAGAACAGAAACACCAGAAATAAGTCCAAGCATCTGAAATCTTAACTATGTATGTGAAGATGTCCAATTTGTTTTACAAAAAAGGAAAGGCGTCAAGGTGATATACTTGGGAAATAATTAATTCTTGCTTAGATATTTTATCATAACCTACGTTTTGTGTGTTTAATGAGACTTGTTCCTTTGCTAAGCTGAAGCAAATATAGTATTTAATTAGAAAAAAAAAAACTTCTGGGACTTGTGGTTAAAAGTTTTATAGTTCTCAAATAGTAGTTGAAAGGATTTTTTTCTATTTTTCCTCAAATTAAAACTAAAGGTTGGCCGGCACCATGGTTCACTTGGCTAATCCTCTGCCTGCGGCGCTGGCACCCCGGGTTCTAGTCCCATTTGGGGTGCCGGGTACTAGTCCCGGTTGCTCCTCTTCCAGTCCAGCTCTTTGCTGTGGCCCGGGAGGGCAGTGGAGAATGGCCCAAAGTGCTTGGGTTCCTGCACCCGCATGGGAGACTGGGAGGAAGTACCTGGCTCCTGGCTTCGGATCGGTGCAGCGCCAGCCATAGCGGCCATTAAGGGAGTGAACCAAAGGAAGACCTTTCTCTCTGTCCCTCTCCCACTGTCTATAACTCTCTCTCTCTCTCTCACTTTCTCTCTCTCTCTCACTGTCTAACTCTGCCTGGCAAAAACAAAACAAAACAAAACAAAACAACACAACTAAAGGTCATATAAACTTCACTTGATCCCTCCCTCACACCATGTGTGTCAAGTACTACTTAAATAACTCCTGCCCCTCACTTACTGCTAGTAGAACAGGTGCTCAGTTTGCCTGACTGCCCTGGCCTACCCCCATGTTCTCGGCTTTCTTGACCTGTGCCGTATTGGTTGTTTTTCGTTCCTGGATTGCAGTAAGGTAGCAAGATAAGAGGTGCAATAAAAACTGCCATTTGCTCTTGATATCGTCAGGCTCTACCTCTGTAAACAAGATGTGTGAGAAAATCTTGTCTCAAGAAGTAGACAAATGGCACAGTGCTTCCCATAGAGAGGCGTGTGGGAGACACATAGGTAAAGTAATGATTCTTTTGAACAATAAGCTGAACGGTATATGTATACATAACTAGTTAAGTGATAAAATTCTTCTGGAAAAACTGAAATGGAAAACTAAGATCAATCAGAGCAAGCTGGCTGGCTGAACGGGAAGCACTATTGCCTGTAAGTCAGGAACTAGAGGCAGTGTTCTCCCCCTTGAAGCCCCACCATTTCAACTCACACCTTAGTCTGTTCTGGAGACTTCTCCCATCACTCTGGAGAGCTGGGTAGCTAGGCCTGGGGTAGGGGAGCAGTCTGTGTTTGTGCCTAAGGTTTCAAGGCAGCTTCTCAGCCTACAGTGGAGTCTCGCCAAGTGCTTGCACTGCTTGGGAAGATAGGACTTCATTTTATTCATTGTAAAGGTCACTACCCAAGGTCATTTGGGGCCACAGGTGGCTGCCTCTTGATCTGCCTCTGTGTGACATTGCAGAAGCCAAGATCTACTTGAAAAGGGGAAATGCATCTTTGAGAGTACCACATTTTAGACTTGTACATTGGTAATTGTTAAGGAAAAAAAGCAAAAGCTGTGCCTGCCGTGAAGTGAGGAGGCTGTGACTCTGTGATCCTTGCATCTTGCATTTTCAGTGTCTGTGAATTCCTTGCAGAGCTGCTCTTGGAATGGGTGAGGAAATCCTCCCACTTCCTCCCGGAGGGTCCTCTAACGTCACAGGCAATATTCGCCCAGTCCCAGCTCTCGGCTAGTAGCGATCCCTCGGGAGATGTTTGATAAAGTGAGCCTTGTTGAGGTACAGATGGCAGAAACGATGTTACACATTAGCCCGGGGATATTGTAGCAAAATGATGATTTTGTCCATTGACACCAATATGTCTAAGTTGAGGATGTGATGTTTGAGGAAGGGGTACAGAGTAGGGAATGGGCTGTAGTTCATCAAATCATACCTGCAAAGTGCCTGGAATGAGTCACACTATTTGTAGTGTTAAAATATCATATATATAAAAGGAAAATGATAACTCTCATGCAAACATAGAATGGATACATGGCAAATTTTTATTTTTTTAGATTAACTATACCATAAAATGTACTTCTATATACAATCCTATGAATTTGAAAGAAAGATTTGTGTAGCCGTCATTACAATCAGGATGTCAAACACTTCCATTGCTGCAGGAAGCCAAGTACCTGGTATTGTCCAATCTGTTCTCTGCTCCTACAGTTTAGTCTTTTTGAAAATGCCCTGTGAATGGGATTGTACGGTATGGAAATTTGAGACTGTTTTTTTTTTCCCTCCTCAGCATGAGGAGGTTATTCCAAACTCTTTAGTGCATCAGTAATTTATTTCTTTTTCCTTCTGAGCAGAATCCCATTGTATGGATGCAGTACGATATATCAGTTCACCTGCTGAAGGTCACTGGAGTTGTTTCCAGTTTTTGGTGATTGTAAATCAAGCTGCACTCAACATTCAGGTACAGAATTTTGTGTAGATGTGAGTTCTAATTTGTCTAGTGTAAATACATGGAAGTGGGATTTCTGGGTCATATAATAACTGTATGTTTTATTTCAGAAGATGTTGCCAAACCTTTGAAGAGTAGTGATAGTGTTTTGGATTTTCATCAACAATGTAGGAGAGTTCTACGTGCCCCACATTCTCATTAGCACTGGTATTGTCAGTATTTTTTAGCTATTCTAATATGCAAATAGTGTCACATCATTGTTCTAATTTGCATTTCCCTAATAGCTAATGATGTTACTTATTTGCCATCCTGATATCCTCTTGCTGAAGTGTCTATTCAAGTCTAATGCACATTTTCTAAATCAGGCTATTTGTTTTACTCTTTAATATTGATAACTCTTAATATTTCTTGGCTGTGAGTCTTGTATTAGATTTGTGGCTCATCTGTACCTTGTCTTTTCATTCTCTGTGTATCTTTCTCAGTTCAAAACTTTTTAATTTTGATGATGTCCAGTTTATCAAAAAATTTTATTTTTAGTGTCATGTCTAAAAACTCTTTTTCTAACTCCATATCAAGATTCCCTCCTTTGTTTTTGGCTAAAATTTGAATGCTTTTAGATTTTCTATTTAGATCTAGCATGGATTTTGAGTTCATTTCTTGCATAGGATGTAAGGAATAGGTTAAAGCTTAATTTGCACTGAGGCATCCAATTGCCCCTGTAGTATTTGCTGAATAACAGCCTTTCCTTACTTGATTGTGTTTACACCTTTGTCAGAATCACTTAGTGACTTCTTGCAGATCAAGGTGGGTTCAGGCCATAATTCCCAGAAAACTATCCAGAATGCTATAATCCCAAATGTTGAAACCCTGACAGATTAAAATCCCTAAAGTCTAAAGTCCCAAAAGATCAAACTCACAAAAACATGATTTTGGCTAAAATAGTTTAAAACTTCTTTAAAAGACATTTATTTGATTTTTAAAGGGGCTTTATTTTGAGACAATATAAAAAATTATGGAACACTTCATAGGCCACTTTACACAATAGAACAAGCAATAACAGCACATATTTCCATAAGCATGAACAATCAGGTGTAGTAATAGCAGTCACATGCATTTATAAAGAAATAGTGAACAAGCAAAATGTATAAATGCATTTCACTCTGGTTGGTAATTGTGTGCACCCAGCTTTATAACTGGTCATCTGATGATGGCCCAAGTACTTGGGTCCCTGCTACCCTGGATGGAGTTCTGGGCTCCTGGCTTTGGGCTGGCCCAGCACTGGCTGTTGCAACCATTTGGGGAGTAAACCAGCAGATAGAAGACCTGTCTCCCTACCTGGGTCACTCTGCCTATCAAATAAATCAATTTTCTTAAAAATAAAAAATAGTAATAAAAATAATTGGTCATCTGAAGCATTATGATAGACAACCTTAGTCTTTGATGATGTTGATCCCATCACCACTTACGTAGTCATCCAAAGAACCGAGGTCTCCAAGAATTTTATCTCACTTGATTGCAGGCATTCACAAAGGACATCTCAACACCTCCTGAGTAAGTCTGAGCATTTATATATAATACACACACACACAATGTTTACAAAGTCAGTGCTGCGGTAACACACTGTGTTGGAGTCAAATTTGCCAAAAATGTGCAACACAGATTAGAACTTCCTGAGCATCTTTGCACAATGTATGCCTCTGACATTGAAAATGATGCAAATTTCTAAAAATAATGGTGAAAAATTAAAATAGTGTGGGGAAGATGCTAAAAAAGAAAGAAAACAAAAAAGGAAAAAAACAGCTCAACCTACTGACAAGCGCATTATGGGGATGGATAATGGGCAATTGCATGGAGATAGCCTCTGGGAGCTGACTGACTTCCATGATCATTAACTGTGTTTTGAAATTTTGTGTCACAATGTCTTTTTCTTCTTTTTTTCTCCCCTAGAATGCATTCACATTGATTTTTTGGAAATTCCCACATGATTCATTATAACTGACATGAGGATTCCTGATTAAACTTTCCCATCTTCTGCGTCATGCTTCTATGTTGTTTTGATTCCACATGCACTCATACACAGATCTCAAATATGGGACAGACAATCCTGATTTTTCAACAACAACGTCGCTGCTCTAGTGTCTTATTATCCTACATAATTATTTTCAAACCAGTCAGTAACTTCAGTGGCTTCTTCAGTCAAATGCAGCTTCAATGTATTAAAAGCTTTTGGAATTTCATCTGTTGGAAGGAATGCCAATGCAGATAAATGATGCATTTTTTGAATGGATTTTTCATCACTCCTGTATCATATAGCTTCCCAGAAACTCTTTTCACCCATAGGAATTACAGTTTTCAGGATTTTGGCTTTCACGATTTGAAGATTGAGGGTCTTAATTTTCCAGGATTGTGATTTTTGGGATTACAGCATTTCAAGTGTCTTTTGGTACTGCCATTGACAGACATCAAAAGGGCAATGAGTAGTTTTTATCTGCTCCTTTTTGCTAAATACAACCACTAGCCTTGGAAATAATATAAGAGGTAACAAAAGAACTCCAAAGATGGTACTAAGAAGGTGAACTGGCTGGGGACTCTATGGGGGAATCAACACAGCAGCACAACATCCCATGTCCTGTATCCAACAGAAGACCACCCAACCCAGCACCAGAAAGTAACTAATAGTCTGTCCAGCAAAACCAGACAGCCAAGTTCCACTGACAAGTGGGTTGATTGGAGCCACACCAACACGAAGTGTCTAAGGTGAGCAAACTCCTCTTCTGCCAGCCAGATTCCATCCTCTTCCCCTCCTCATCTCCCTCCCTGCTAAGGCGTCTGGGCAGCACTAGCAGGTGGGACCTGGCTACAGCAGGTGTCGTTGAAGGCCTGAGACCAGCTTCCCTTATCCAGAGATGCTTGCAGCCAGGAGGCCCTAGAAAAAGGGTCCTTGGTCAGCAAAGAAATGGCATAGCCTAGGAATCTGCTTTGTCCCAGTGGGGCTGAGACTCTGTTCTGCTGCTGGGAGTCTTCAAGCCGTTGGGCAGAGCTGGCAAAAGAGACATAAGCACAGTAAGAAACTGAATAGAGAAAGCCCCTTTGTCCTGGTGGACTGGAGATGACCCTCACCCACCAAGAGACATGGAGTAGGGACTCCTGCCCCAAGTGCCCTGAGCGGAAGTGCTACCCATCTGACATAGGCTGGGAGGATTCAGCCTCAAGAAGCCTCTGTCTAGGGAAGCCTCTTGCTCCCTGCAGGATCCAGGCTTCACTCCTTTTAGAATAAGGCCCAGAATGGGGAAATCCCTTGTATCTCCTCAGGAAGCCCCAGCAGGAACCTTTGTGTGCCGCAATGGCACTAAAACCTTCCCTGCAAACAGCACATACACACACTGAAAGGCTCTGAAAACTAACCTGTCATTGGGATCAGCCCACAAAAGTAGGCCAGAACCTATATGTTGAACATAAACAGAGTGACTACTTTCTAAAATAAATTGCCCCAGAATTTCCTAACAATAAACGTGTCCAGAATGGTTTCTAAAAAGACTCATCGTACCAAGAGTGAAGAAAGTCAGCTAATGTCAATGCTAAGATAAATCGAACTTTAAAATTTTCCAAAGAATATTTAAAGCATTCACAATTTTTCTTGAAATAAGTTTTAAAAACATAAAATTTCAGCAATAAGGTAGAACTTATAAAAACACACCAAATATAAATTATAGAATTGTGACTGGGTTGTGGCTCAGCAGTTTAAGCCACTGCCTACAATGCCAGCTTCCTGTGACAGTGTGCTGGCTCAAGTCCTGGTGGCACTGCTGAAAGTCCAAGTTCCTTGCTAATAGGCCTGGAAAGGCAGCAGAAGATGGCCCAAGTACTTGGAACCCTGCCACCCATGTTAGAGACCAGATGGACTTTTTGGCTCCTGGCTTTGACCTGGCCCATCCCCAACTGATGTGGCTGTTTGAGGAGTGATGGATGGAAGATTCTCTCTCTCTCTCTCTCTTCCTCTCTCTCCTTCTCTCTCTCTCTCTCCCCCTCTCTCTCTCCTCCTCCCCCTCCTTCCCTATCTCCCTTCCTCCCTCCCTCCTCTCTCACTTTGCCTTTCAAATAAGTAAAATCTTCTTTTTTTAATTATAGAACTGAAAAATACAATGACAGAAATAAAATCTTCACTGGATGGGCTCATTAGTAGCCTGAGGAAGATAGATTATTGAGTCAGTAATCTTGCAGAAAGAATAATATAATTTACCAATATATACAACTGAGAAAATTAACTGAAAAGAAAATGGGGCCTATAAGACAGTAATACAAGATCCAACATTCTTGTCATTGTACTTCCAGAAGAAAAAGAGTGTGACTGAATTCCAATAAATAATAGCTAAACTCCTCAAATTTGGCAAAAGATATAAACACTTTAATTCAGGAAGAGGAGAAAACCCCAAATAGGTAAAATCCAAAGAAATCAATTCAACTAAAAAGGAAGAAAATGAAACCAACATAAGTAGGAGGGAAACAATAGTAATCAAAAATCAAAGAAACTGAGACTGTTGAAAGATAAAGAAGAGTTAAAAACATGAAAGAAACTAGAAAAAGCATGTATTTCCTGTAGGGGAACAACAATTCAAGTTAGAGTGGGTTTTTTCATCTAAAACCATGGAAGACAGAGAAAAAAACTTGTCACTTTTTCAAGTGCTAATGAAAGCAACTGCCAATCATAAATTTCTGGTGAAACTGTCCTTTAACAATAAAAAGGGAGAAATAAAGACATTCTAAGTAAAGGAAAACTGAAAAGATTTTACAGTTAGCAGGCCTACCCTTATAGATAGACTAAATAACAGTCTCCAAACAGAAAAGAAATGATAAAATAATCTGGAAGGACCCAGAAGAGAGAAGGAATTGAAAAAAAAAAATAGACTATTCATTTCCTCATGAGTTTTATAAATTTTATGTGATGATTGAAGCAAAAATTACAACAGCTGATACTCAAGACAATGATATTTATAAGTGGAGAGAGTAAGGGGCCCTGAGTGGAGGCAAGGTTTCCACATATTACTTGAAGTAGTAAAATATAGATGACTTTACACTGTGATAACCATACGTGTATTTGTGATTTCCACGGTGACCATTACAAAAGCTGTACAAAGAGCTATACTCAAAAACACTTTTATAAAAAGCCAAAATGGAATCCTAAAAAAAGTTCAGGTAACTCACAAGAAGACAAGAAAAGAACAGCATAGGAGTAAGAACAAATCAAAAGACAGATTGTCGGAATAATAACTGTATATCTGTCTACAAAAAATCACTTCCAATTCATTGGCATAATTTTACAGAAAATAACAGGATGGACCATATAAATGTTAATTTTTTTAAAGATCATTTATTTATTTGACAGGTAGAGTTACAGACAGTGAGAGGGAGAGACAGAGAGAAAGGTCTTCCTTCCGTAGGTTCACCCCCCAAATGGCCGCTACGGCCGGAGCTACGCCGATCCGAAGCCAGGAGCCAGGTGCCTCCTCCTGGTCTCCCATGAGGGTGCAAGGCCCAAGCACTTGGGCCATCCTCCACTGTACTCCCGGGCCACAGCAGAGAGCTGGCCTGGAAGAGGAGCAGCCGGGACTAGAACCTGGTGCCCATATGGGATTCCGGTGCCGCAGGCGGAGGATTAGCCAAGTGAGCCACGGCGCCGGCCCCAAATGTTAATTTTAAAGAAAGTAGGAGTGGCTTTTTAAATGTAAGGTAGGCTAAAAAACAAAGAAATTTAATAAAGAGGGAAATAACCCAATAATAAAATGAATTAAACCATGAGGAAGCATATTATTGAATGTGAATGCATCAAAAAATAAGACCTCAAAATAAATAAGGAAAACAAAAACAGAGGAGTAGGCATTAATTCTAACAATTGAGATGCTCATGTCCCACATCAGAGTGCCCAGGTTCAAATCCTGGCTCTGGCTCCTGAATCCAGTTTCTCACCATTGCAGACCCTGGGAGACAGTGCTGATGGCTCCAGTAATTGGATTCCTGCCTCCCAAATGGGAGGCAGTGGAATTTTTTCCTGGCTCCTGCCTTGGATCCCATGAGGTTGATCTCTCTCTCCCCACGCCACCCTCAAACAAATGAAAATAAATTAAAAACTGATAGAAAGGAAAGGAGTAGACCAATTATCAGTTATAATTGAGAACTTCAACATGTCCCTCTCAGCAACTGGTAGGACTTATGAACAACCAAAAATCAACAAGGATATACAAAGTTTGAGCAACACTAGCAACTAACAATATATAATATATATATATATATATATACACAAAATACTCCCAATAGCAGGATACATCTTTTGTTTCCCTTTATGTGCATGTGAAATATGCAGATATCCTGAGCCATAAAATGAACCTCATCAAATTTAAAATAATTAAAATGATACAGAAAGTGTTCTCTGACATAACAGAATTAAACTGAATGCAAATGAAAGCACAATGTATCAAGTTTTGTGGGACACAACTAAAGCAGTGTTGAGAAGGACATCTGTTGCGCTGAATTCTTACATCAGAAATCAAAAGAGGTCTCATACAATAAGCTCCTACCTCAAGCAACTATAAAGGAAGAAAATGAAACCAACATAAGTAGGAGGGAAATAATAGTAATCAAAAATCAAAGAAATTGAAAACAAAAAAACATTAGAGAAAATAAAATAAAAAGCTGATTTTATAGAAAGGCCAATAATGTCAGCAAATTGCTGACAACTAATAAAGAGAGAAGACATAAATTACAAATATCAGGGGTTGAAGAAGAAACAATCACTACAAACCCCCCACACATTAAAGGAAAATAACAGAATGTTACAAGTACCATAGTTGAGCAACTTATACTCAGTGGACCAATTCATCAAAAACCTCAGATTACCAAAACTCACCAAAGATGAAATAGATAGCCTAAGTAGTCCTAGTAAATGAATTCATTTCATTTAAAAACTCCAAAACATAAATTTCCTCATCCATATAGTTTTATTGGTGAATTTTAAAGAATTAACACTTTGTAGGGTGTTGCAGCACAGCAGGCTGAACGGCTGTTTAGGAGGCCCACATTCCATATCTAAGTTCCATTTTTAGTCCCAGCTTCCTGCCCTTGCACCTGGAAAGACGGCCCATGGTGGCCCCAGTACTTGGATACCTGCCACCCTTGGGGAGACTAGGATGGAGTTCCAGGATCCTGGCTTCAGCCTGGCCCAGCTCTGGCTATTGTAGGCATTTGCTAAGTAAACCAACAGATGGAATATCTCTCTCTTTGTCCCTCTAGTTCTGTCTTTCTACTTTTAAAATAAACAAATCTTAAAAAAAATAATTAATACCAAACCTACACCACATTTTTTCCAGAAAATAGAAGATGCTTCCTAACTCATAAGAAATTAGCATTACTATAATGCCAATATCAGACAAGGACATACAAATTAACTACAGATTAATATCCATCATGAGCCTACATACAAAAATCCTTTAATAAATATTAAGCGAATAAAATCCAGCAATAAATAAGAATAATAACTTATCTGACCAAGATAGTTTCATCCTAAGAATGCAAGGCTAATTCATGTTTGAAAAACAGTGTATCTGGCTCAGAATCAGCCCTTACGGCATTTGGATCTGGCTGAAGAGCCCATGAGAGTATTTCAGGCATGGAAAGCCAAGACACTCTGGGGAAAACACACACACACACACACACAGAAACCTAAATGAATGATCTCTGCAAGTGAGATCCCAGTGGAAAGAACGGGTCATCAAAGAAGGAGGTACCTTTCTCTGAAGGGAGGAGAGAACTTCCACTTTGACTACAACCTTGTCTAAATATGATCAGAGTCGGCGAACTCAAAAGGCTTCCATAGCCTTGGTAACTCATGACAAGAGCCTACGGTGATTACTGACACCATAAACAAGAGTGTCAATTTGTTAAGTAACAACAGGAGTCACTGTGCACTTACTCCTCATGTAGGATCTCTGTCCTTAATGTGCAGTACACTGTGATTTAATGCTATAATTAGTACTCAAACAGTATTTTTTTACTGCATTTTTTTTAACTTTTATTTAATGAATATAAATTTCCAAAGTACGACTTATGGATTACAATGGCTTCCCCCCCATACCGTCCCTCCCACCCACAACCCTCCCCTTTCCCACTCCCTCTCCCCTTCCATTCACATCAAGATTCATTTTCGATTATCTTAATATACAGAAGATCAGCTTAGTATACATTAAGTAAGGATTTCAACAGTTTGCTCCCACACAGAAACATAAAGTGAAAAATAATAGATGATTTTTTTTAAATGATGATGAAATCAGATCAGACCTATTGTCATGTTTAATCCCAGTGAGAGTCAAGTTGGGAATTGATAATTTCTTTTTTTTTTTTTACAGAAGATCAGTTTAGTATGCATTAAGTAAAGATTTCAACAGTTTGCACCCCCATAGAAACACAAAGTGAAATATATTGTTTGAGTACTCGTTATAGCATTAAATCTCAATGCACAGCACATTAAGGAAGATAAATTTAGTATATATTAAGTAAATATTTCAACAGTTTGATTTCAACAGTTTACTGTTTGAGTATTTTTCACTTTGTGTTTCTGTTTGGGTGCAAACTGTTGAAATCTTTACTTAATATATACTAAATTTATCTTCTGTATATAAAGAGAACTGAAAATGAATCTTGATGTGAATGGAAGAGGAGAAG
Source organism: Oryctolagus cuniculus (assembly GCF_964237555.1). Classification (NCBI taxonomy): domain Eukaryota; kingdom Metazoa; phylum Chordata; class Mammalia; order Lagomorpha; family Leporidae; genus Oryctolagus; species Oryctolagus cuniculus. The sequence continues at coordinate 49,198,481 of NC_091444.1, forward strand.
GAGTGGGAGAGGGGAGAGTTGCGAGTGGGAGGGAAGTTATGGGCGGAGGGGGGATGCCACTGTAATCCATAAGCTGTACTTTGGAAATTTATATTCATTAAATAAAAGTTAAAAAAAAAAAGAAAATCAGTGTAAACAACCACATTAGCAGTATGAAGAAGAAAAACCATATGATCACATTAATTAATTATTATAATAATAAATTATTAAAGCCAAAAGAACTTTTGAAAAGTATAAACTTGAAAGAATTACTTTCATGATTTTAAGACTATAAAGCTGTGGCAACCAGGATAGTGTGGTGTTGCTGAAGGGATAGACAGATCAATGAACAGATTAGAGTCCAGACTTAGGTATCACAAATATGGCCAGCAAATTTTTAATAGGAACTTTTATGTGCTAATTATAGATTCTCATGCTCTTGTAAGAAATAATAAACATTTCATGTATCCCAATTATAGCATTTTAAAATTATAGTACAATATAATAACAAGCATTTTGACCGTGATATTGTCCAATTATTTTGTTTAGGTTTCCCAGTTTCACTTCTGCATATGTATATTGAGTCCTGTACAATTATACCACATGAGTAGGCTCACAAACAGTTAAGCTAATGGACAGTTTTATCATCACATTGATCCTTTATACCTAATTGCAACATTTGTTGTAAAGGCTTTCTTCCATTGACCTGCTTTTGTATCTATGTCAAAAATCAATTGAGTTATTGGTATGAGTCTGTTTCTGTGTCCACTGTTTTGGTACATCAATCTATTAGGTGTCAATCCCTCTACTAGTTATCTGTCTGAGTTACTGTAGCTATATCATAAACCTTAATATCAAGTAAATGATTTGTCTCATTTTGGTTTTCTTTGTCAAGACTGATTTAGCTGTTCTTCAGCTTATGCCTTTCCATATACAAAGTTTTATGGAACTTTCTATGTCTAGAAAAAACTTTGCTGGGATTTTGGTGGACTTGCATTAAAACCTGAGATCATTTGGGGGAGAATCAACATCTTCAACACATTGCATCTTTAGATTCATAAGTACACTATGTATCATCATAGGTCTTCTTTATTGCTTCCATCAGCATTTTGATATTCAGCACACAGATCATGTAAGAACCTTAATATATTTTCTGTAAATTATTTAGCTGTAAATCATCCAAAGTATTTAGTTGTAGATCTTCCAAAGACTTTATTTTAATTTTGCTTTCCAAGTGTTCATTGTTACTATATAGAAAAAGAGTTGAGTTTTTGTGCATTAACTTTTTATCCTGAAACCTAAGTGAACTCACTTGTTAGCTCTTGGGTGTTTCTATTAGATTCCTTGAGATTTTTCTGTATCAGACAGTCATGTTATCTACTTTCTCTTTGGTTTTTGATACTTTGATTTTGATGTGTCTGGGAATGGATTTCTTTGGATTTACTTTACTGGCATTCACTGAAATTCTTGAATATGTAGGTTTTGTTTTTAAGATTTTTATTTTTTTAACTCGAGAAATAGAATTACAGACAGAGAGAAGGAGAGACAGAGAGAAAGGTCTTCCATCCTGCTTCACTCCACAAATGGTCCCAAAGACCGGAGCTGTGCTGATCCAAAGCCAGGATCCAGGACCTTCTTCCAGGTCTCCCATGTGTATGTAGGGATCCAAGCACTTGGGCCTTCCTTCACTGCTTTCCCAGGCCATAGCAGAGAGCTGGATCGGAAGTGGAGCAGCTGGGACTAGAACTGGCGGCCATATGGGATGCGGGCACCACAGGCGAAGGCTTAGCCCACTACGTCACAAATCCGGCGCCGAATAAGTAGATTTATGACTTTAACCAAATCTAAGGAGCCATCTCAGCCCATATTTATTCAATATCTTTTGTACTACACCCTTTCTTCTAATTTACTGAGACTGATTATGCTAATATCAGAACTTTTTAGTTGTACCTCAGGTTCCTTGCCTCATCCCCAAGAGCATGTCAATTGTTTTTCCATTCTTTCCCACATTGTTCATATTGGGTCATTTTTACTGTTCTATCTTCAAGTTCATGGGTTTCTTGTACTTTATTTCACTGTTAAACCTCTTTTGGTTATGGTATTTCTAATAAAAATTTATGATATTTTTCATTTATAAATTTCTATTTTTACATCTTCCATCCAAACATCTTATTGACATACAGTATGCATACGAAGAAATGCACATAAGTTTACAGATAAATGAGTTTTTGGTCCTCTGATTATAGTCATAAACTGGCACCCAAGTTAAGAACAAAGCATTATTAGTACCAAAGTACCTCTCCCCCTCCATTTCTTTCTGTTTTTTTTTAAGCATGGGTGTGTCTTCTATTTTTTTTCTGAGATTTTTTACCTCTGTTCATTTCAAGAGTGTTTTACCTCACTATTTGGAGCACTTTAAAAATCTGACTGTGATAAACATCCGGGTCAGCCAAGTATTGGTGTCTATTGATTGTTTTTCTCCTATAAGTTGAGATGTTCCTGGTTCTTAATGAACTGAATAATTTTAGGGTATCACAATGTGTTATAAGTCTTATGGCTCTTATTTATATTCTAAGGATATTCCTCCCGTGTAGCAGATAATTGGCCTAATTTGATTTAAATTCCAACCAACTTTCAGTGGATTGTCATTTCGGGGCCAGTCCAGCTTTCAAAGCTTTGTAGGGCTATTTGTGTCAGTATCACATGTATTGCAACCACTGTCCAGTTTAGAATTTGGATTGTAGTCTATCCCACAGCTCTCAAAGTCTATGTGTGTGCTGTTTCAGGTCAACCCATGTATTCCCAACTCAGGGTAGACTTAGGAATACAGACTTAATTTTACAGGGTTGCTTTCTGAGCTTCTTTCTATGCATGATCTTCCTTGTATTTGGCTCATTCTTTGAGACTTCCCTTTAGGTCCTCCAGCCAGAAAACTTAGCTTATACTGCTGTGCCACACTATGGCCATAGCTATAGTACATCTACAGTCAAACATCAGGAGGATGGGGTGATCATAAAGCCATCTGAGGCTGCTACAGGATCCCACTGGCACCACTGCTGCAGGATGCTTTGGAGCTGAGGTGGCCAACAATGGAAAGAAAGAGTGGGGGAGAGGGAGGAAAGGAAGGAAGGGAGGAAGGAAGTAAGGGAGGGAGGGACGAAGGGAGGGATGGAGGGAGGAAAAACAGTCACTTGCCTCCACACTCTCTTTCACCTGTTTCTCAGGAGGGTTTCTCTCTCAGCTTTTTATGTGCTTACACTCACTTCTAGCTATTGGCTAGGTTTTGTTCCGCACAGGGACTAGCTGAAGAAAATAAAAAGATAAGTTCACCATCAGTGCAGCAGTAATTCAGATTTTTGTCTTCTCTGATCTTCTTGCTACTGTTTACTTCTCAGGGGCCTCCAGGAGCTGTTGCATGTATCCTATCCAGGATTTATCACCACCTCAATGGGAGTGACAGGGCGGGGTGTGCTTACTCCACATTACCTGGAATGAGAACCCAGGCTGCTGTGTTTGTTCAGTTCATCAATTAATGAGGGAACTGATAAGATGTTGACACTGTTTCAAAGAACATTTGAGGTGCAAGATATTCATATCCAGTTTAATTAAGGGATATAGGAAAATACCATTGAGTTACACACAAAAACTGGATAACAAACTATAGGACAATAACCTGAAACATTTGGGAATATCTTTCCCATTGGATGGAAATTATATGCATCTCTACTAGATAAAAATCTACATGTTAACTACTAACTCTCTAAGTCTAGACATTTATCTGATAGTAAATGGTATTGTTTTACTGATTACTAAGCAAATTCCACTTTAACAACATATACAAGTAAATCTGTTTCTCTATATAAATCTCAGATGAGCCTTTGCCTCTGTGTGACTCAGAAATTCTTGTTTTGTTTTTTTTCTTTTTTCTATTTGGAAAAATTTTCAGTTCAATACATAATTATTATATACTTGCTGTGTACCAGACACCGTGACTAGGCTATTTTGCAGGAGCCCAATATGTGATTTTCAAAATACTTATCAGTTACATAGTATTCTCCTTGAAATTAGTTTCCCATGCATAATAATCACTCTTTAAAATGAAAATTTTAAAGTATATATGGTATGGTTGTTGAGGTATAAAATACCTTATTTCTGTGATGTACTTCAGATTATCTCAGAACACAATGCTTATGTTCTGAGAAATTATTTTGTTGTGAAATCTTTACTTAGTAGGAGAAATTATTTTGTTTAGTAGGAGAAATTATTTTGGTTGTTGTTGATTACTTTAAAAGAAAATACCATGAGAAAACAGAAAAAGTGAAAGAAGATTAAAAAGCCTCTAGTGTACCAAAATTGACTGGTGAAGGAAACCCTGATAAAGAAGAGTGCCTTCCCTCTGACCCTGACTTATGATCTGTGTGTGTGTGAAGTGATCAAATCAATACTGCCCATAACCAATATTAAGGAGTAGATTCACATGTTCTCAGCAAGGAAGTTATCTATTATACACATATGTTTTTAATTTCCTGAAAAATTTTTAATTTTAGTGGTTTCCTTTTTTAGCCAACCTTCAGACAAATAGGCCATAATAAAATTGCAGCTTACATCCCTTTAGCTCTGACTCTGATGCAGAAACAATGAATTAAAAAGCTTCTTAATTTCTATTTTGATTACTTTTCTACAAAGAATCAGAACAGAGAGCTGGAAACTACTTGGAGTAAATGCCTGTTATTTTTTTTCTAGTGAAACCACCAATAGCATAATTTAATGTGATCTCAAAGAAGTTAAAAAAGAATTAAACCTTTGAAAATTAAATCATTCTTTAGTTGCATTCAGAATTTAATTAAATCCTACTGTGAATTGTAAACAGTAGGATTACTTACAGTTATTTTTTATAAAAATTATTGTATATACCGTATATTGTATACACTGTATATTGTATACACTGTATATTATATACACTGTATATTATTGTATGCACTGTATATTACAGTTATTTTTATAAAAGTTATTTTAAACAGTAGGCAAATTCACAGTTATTTTTAATAGAATAAATATCCTCCATCTTTCTGTTATAGGTCTGATATTTTGTGTTTCATACTGCTGTAAAGTAGGGGTGTGTGGCCTCATAAGAGATGGTTGCCTGGGCAGGCTCTAGAATCTGTACTAAGCTCACGGAGTTGCCCTTTTCACTACAGTGGTTTTATTTGAGAAGGAGAGGGAGAAAGAGAAGGAGGGAGGGGAAGAGAGAGAGGGAGAAAGAGAAGGAGGGAGGGGAAGAGAGAGAGAGAGAGAGAGAGAGACCTATTCCCCCCCCCCAAGAAACCTTTTATTTAAGGAATACAAATTTCATAAGTACAACTTTAGGAATATAGTGATTCTTCCCACCATACCTGCCCTCCCACCCCCACTCCCACCCCACCTCCTCCTCCCTCTTCCATTCCCAGTCCAATTCTCCATTAAGATTCTATTTCAATTAACCTTATGCACAGAAGACCAACTCTATACTAAGTAAAGATTTCACAATTTGCACACACACACAAACTATTTGAGAACAAGTTTTATAGTTAATTCTCTCAATACAACTCATTGAGTACAGAGGTCCTGCATGGGAAGTAAGTGCACAGTGACTCCTGTTGTTAATTTAACAATTAACACTCTTATGTATGATGACAGTGATCACTCAAGGCTCTTGACTTGAGCTTCTGAGGCTATGGAAGCCTTTGAATACCTCCATCAGTATTTAGACAAGACCAAAAGCAAAGTGGAAGTTCTCTCCTCTCTTCGGAGAAAAGTACATCCTTCTTTGATGGCCCCTTCTTTCCACTGGGGTATAATTCACAGAGATTCTTCATGTAGGACATTTTTTTTTTTGCCACAGTGCCTTTTTCCATCCCTGAAATGCTCTCATGGGCTTTTCAGCCAGACCAGAATGCCTTAAGGGCTGATTCTGAGGTCAGAATGCTACTTAAAGCGATTGTCATTCTACGGAGACTCCTGCCTTCTGAATCACTCCCCAAATGGCCAGGCGTCAAGAACTCAATCTTGGCTTCCTATGTGGGTGGCAGGGACCCAACCACTTGAGTCACTGCCTGCTGTCTCCAAAGGTCTGCATTAGCAGAAAGTTGGAACCAGGAGTCAGAGCCAGAACTCAAATCCTGGTACTCTGACATGGGACATGGGCATCTCAGATAGGATGTAAACCACTAGACCAAATACCCACCTCTAGAGTATTTAATCTGATTCCTCCCAAGGCTGACTGAGCATTTAACTTCATATAGCTGTAAGGGATTAGGGATCACTAGAAATGAAGGATGAGTTTCATTATTGACACCACCCAATAGGTGAGCTGCTAGCTTATACAACAGCTGCTGTCTCCATGGGAGTTTGTATCTACTCCAAGTACAAGTGAGTTGCTGTCACCAGACTTGGATGTGACAACTGCAACTGACACAGCTGCCAGATCTGACTTCTTGTCAACCAGACCTGGAAGAGAACATTTTCGCTACTGAAGTTTTCTTGATGTCCTTGAAAAGTGATGACTCAAGCAGAACTCTGATCCAGCTCCTATAAGCATTTATCAAATTTCCTCTCACTTTATTCCTATCAGAGATACTTTTCATCAGTCACACATACTTGTCTCTCTTTCAGCCTGAGCCCATATCAAGCCAGGGAGAGATGTGCAGGTTGTCTGGGCTTTGGTTCCTTAGTGTTCACTGGGGTCCCCTGGCAGAGTGGGAGTGGGGATGGAGAGTCAGTTCAGTAGCTTTCCCCCCACCTCGTTTCCTTTGGTATTATCTTTGTTCTTTTTGGCTTGGCTTCACACATAGCTAGAGGAAATTCTGTCTTTATAATTTGTAATTCTACCAGAGGACTTTTCCAGGTGTTTACTGACTGCACGAAGGGGCCCAGTAGAGGAAAAGCACAGGCAAAGAATTCATCCTGCTGGCTCACTGGCCAGCCGTGTCCTCCCCCCGCTCCTCCCCCCCCGACCTTCTGGCTCTTCCTCCTCTTCTTTATCCTCTAACTTTAGTGTTATGTAATCTTTTTTTCTCTAAATTGCAAAAAAAAATACATTTAGGAAGAAAAAAACAGTTATAAAACTTGAAAATGTCTGTGAATCTCATGAGAAATTTTTCTGTGTTCCTCCTGTCTCTGAGTTTAAATTCCATGAAAGAAGAACCATACATTAGCACAATGCCTTGAAGCGCAGATTAAACCTTTTAAAAATAGTCTTCAGGAACAAGATAAACTTTTAAAGCTACATTGATATTTAGCATGATATTTTTATATTGCTTTATATATATTAGGAAAATTAGCATTCATTTTCTTCTTCATGTTGAATGAAATTGCTGGAATTTCAGGTTATCCTAGAATAGAGTAAAGATAGTGCCAACCCACGTCTGTAAGTAAATTTTAAAAATTAAGATAAACAGTAAAAATCAGAGGAGATATACTTTATTTTATTTATTTTTTATTTAATAAATGTGAATTTACAAAGTGCAACTTTTTGTATTGTTGTGGCTCCCCCCCCAACCTCTCTCCCTCCCGCGCCCCTCCCCTCTCCCACTCCCTCTCCCATCCCGCCCTTCATCGAGTTTCATTTTCAATTACCTTCATATACAGAAGATCAACTTAGTATACACTAAGCAAGGATTTCAACAGGCTGCACTCATACAACCGCACAAGGTATAGGGCATTGTTCGACTAGTAGTGTTGTTTTTAAGTTTCATAGTAAAACACATTAAGGACAGAGATCCTACATGGGGAGCCTGTACCCAGTGACTCCCATTGTCGATTTAACAATTGGCACTCTTATTTATGACGTCAGCAATCACCCAAGACTCTTGCTATGAGCTGTCTAGGCTATGGAAACCCCTTGAGTTCACCAACTCTGAACTTGTTTCGTCAAGGCCGTATCACAGTGGAGGTTCCTTCCTCCCTTCAGAGAAAGGCGCCTCCCTCCTTGATGGCCTGTTCCTTCTGCTGGGGTCTTGTTCACCAGGATCTTTCCTTTAGATTGCTTTTTGCCACCATGTCATGGCTTCACATGCCTGTGAGACTCTCATGGACATTTTAGCCAGATCCGAATGTCCCAAGGGTTGATTCTGAGGCCCGAGTGCTGTTTTGGGCATTTGCCGTTCTGAGTCTTCTGTGTGTCCTGCTTCCCCCACAGGATCATTCTCTCCCTTTTAATTCTGTCCTTCATTAGTTGCTTACACTGGTCTTATTTGTGAAATCTCATCGACACATACCCTATCTTTTTGATCAGTTGTGTATTTATACTTATCACTTTACCAAGTGCACTGGCATTGGTACCTGCCTCCTTGGTAAGATTGTGTTGAAATTCCCTGGCACATTTCTAGTTCCACCATTGGAGGTAAGTCCGAGTGAGCATGTGCCGACCTATATAGGAGATATACTTTTCACACATACAATTGTACAAGTAATTACACGAAGACATCTAGAGTGAGATATCAAACTTGATTGATTTGATCTCAGTATGATTGACATAATCATGGGGCAGAGAAAATGGGTAGTAGGACTGCAAATTGACTATTTTCAGCCAGGAGCTCCACATAGGGGAACCACAGTTTCAACTTAAATCCAATGTTGTACCAATTAGATGGCTCAAAAAGAAATCCACTACTGAGCTTTGCTTTTCAAGGTCATTAAGATATTTTGCCTTAATTAGGTAAAAAATGTTTTTTTCTTAATAATATTGAAGTGAACCCATTGCAACAATGTAACTAGATTCTATTAGTCCTATCCTTTACTTACATTTGACATGCAGATTTACTTATATTTGACATTCAGCGGAAGTCAAAAGTTCTGGGAAATGGAATTAAAAGATAACTTTAGGGATGGGTGTCTGGCCAGGTGGCTGGGATGCCAGTTAGAGTGACTCTGTCTCATATTGGAGTGTCTTGGCTTTATGGCCTCCCGACTCCTGCTTCCTGCTGATGCAGACACTAGGAGGCAGTGCTGATGGGTCTCTTGCCTCTGCAAGCAAACAAGGGCAAGATGAGAGACAGGAAGACTAGAAGGCGAATAGAGCAAGAAGGATGGGCGCCCCGTACTGAGGGTGGGATAATTTAGAAGGAAATTCCAGAGATAGAATCCAGAGGAGCTGGTTATGGCCTAGGTGTGGGGTGAGTGACAGCATGAGAGGAACATCACAGTCCCCAGGCTCCTGGGAGAGCCCCTGAGCGGGATTGCTTTGTGCACTGGGGAAGGGTCAGGGTTGAGGGAGTCGTCATCTCTTGACTCATTGTATCCAGTGCCTGGCATGCAACAAGAGCTAAGGAAATGTTTCCTGCACCTTGACTGAATGTACAAAATTCATAGCCTCTTCCAAATACTTACAAGCCTTTTTGCATCCATGTTTATCTTACCTCCCAGCTAATTTTATCATTCAAATGCAAGCCTTTCCTATTTCCTTAGATTTCCTGCTCTATCAATTATTCTTTCTCTCCTTCCTTAAATCTGTTTCTCCCCATTGGTTGTTACATTTTTAAAATCTAACATGCTTACATTTAAAATGCAGAACAAGAAAATAGAAATCTTTTCTCATTCTACTTAGAACTCCTACTGCAGCTCATTTAAGCCGTATGCCAGGCACTTTATAAATTTAATCATGAACAGTCTCAAAACAGCTGGAGTTTGAAATTACTATCCTTACTTTATTTATTTCTAAAAAAGATTTATTTGTTTATTTGAAGTTAGAGTTACAGCGAGAGGGGGAAAGACAGAGAGAGATCTTTCATTTGCTGGTTCATGCCCCATATGGCCAGGAATTTAGTCAGGAGCTTCATCTGGGTCTCCCATGAACTTGAGTCATCCTCTGCTGCCTTTCTAGGCACATTAACAGGGAGCTGGATAGGAAATGGAGCAGCTGGGACTTGAGCCGGTGCCCATGTAGGATGCCAGCGGTGCAGGCAGTGGCTTAAACTACTGTGCCACAGCAGTGGCCCTCAGCCACCCTTACATTGAAGACAAGAAATCTGACACTTAGGGAAAAAATTCTCCCATGGTCAAGCAGAGGGATGGAGTTAGAATTTGAACTCATACTTCTGTATCAAAGACATTTCACACTGCTTATATCCATAAGTGATTGTCATTCCCAAAGTTATCTCAATTCCCCCTCTCTCCTTGGATTCTGCTCATTTTCCTCCTAACTCACCCCCATCTGGCCTCAACTCCAGTGCTCTTGGTAAGGGCCATAACAACCTCCTCACTGACCGCCTTCCTTAAAACATCAAACGATTTGTTGTTGACTGCTCTTTTTCTATGATATCGCTCCCCTTAGTTACTTTTATCCTCACTTCTGTCACTTCTTTCTTCCTCTCCTCCATGCATTTGTTGGCTTCTGTTTTCATATAAATCTATAAATCACATAAATCTATATGTCATATAAATCTAGAAATCAACCCCTTGAATATTGACCCATGATATCTCGGATGGTGAGCTTCACTGGCTTCTTGTGGCAGGCTTCGCTGACACCGGAAGTGGTGTGGAAGGTCAGGCACCACCTGCTGTTGTTTTTGTGCAGGAACTCAGTGCCAAATCCCCACAGCCTGTCCCTTCAGCCTGGCTTTGCCACCAAATGTCTCAGAGTACTTGATGAACCGGCTGGCTTCAGTTTTTTTCATTTCCCGGGGGAGGCACCAACCCAGGGCATTATTTACCCCAGCCCTCTGGATGAATTTAGCCATGTCACTACCCGTTAGGTTGAGCCCAGAAAGTTTGTTCTCCCTTCAGCCACTTTTCAGGGTGAGATCTCCCTCGATGTGGCCTAAAGTCTACAGAGCCTTTCCTCCATGCCCCAAGCCTCTCTGTGTCCTGATCCTGTGTCTGGTTACCCCCCAGCATGCTCCACGGCAGTGTCTCACAGGCGCTGTGTCCGTCAGTGTGGATTGCTGCAGCAGTATGCATCGACCTCAAGCCTGAACAGCACATATCAGGGTCTCACAGCCCTGGAGGCTACAGAACAAGGTGCCAGCAGATTTGGTGTCTGGTGAGAGCCTGCTTTCTGATTTGCAGACACCTGCCCTCTTGCTAACTCCTCAGATGGCAGAGAAAGACAAGGCTGTCTGCTCACTTCCTCTTCTTGTAAGGGTGCTGATGCCATCGTGGGTTTTCACCTACAAGGTCTCATCTAAACCTAATCGCCTTCTAAAGACCCCGCCTTCAAAGGCCATCACGGCGGGGATTAGGGCTTCAGCAGAGGAATTTTGGGACGCACGTTCAATCCATAGCAGGCATCTTAAACTTGTATGCCAAGCTGAATTCATAACCTGATACCTCAGCTGAGTCATGCAATTCATTGCCAAAGCTCTCCCACCACAGAAGTCAGAAACACCGGTATTCACTGATAAAAGTATCTCATCTTCCCACCCCTTCCAAATCGCTCATCCCTGTGTCTCCCCTCATTTTTTTTTTTAACAGGCAGAGTGGACAGTGAGAGAGAGAAAGGTCTTCCTTTTTTGCCGTTGGTTCACCCTCCACTGGCTGATCCAATGGCAGGAGCCAGGTGCTTCTCCTGGTCTCCCATGGGGTGCAGGACCCAAGCACTTGGGCCATCCTCCACTGCACTCCCGGGCCACAGCAGAGAGCTGGCCTGGAAGAGGGGCAACCGGGACAGAATCCGGCGCCCCAGCCGGGACTAGAACTCCGGGTGCCGGCGCCGCTAGGTGGAGGATTAGCCTATTGAGCCACGGCGCCAGCCCGTCTCCCCTCATTTTATTCTAGTTTCTTGGCCACTGTTTGGCTTTACTTTCTTGCCTAAGCTGCACAGATAAATCATCCACAGCCCTACTAATTCTCCCACTAATTTCCCATACTTTCCCTCCCCACCCTTCCAGCCCTTTGCCTTTCTAGCCAGCAAGGCCCCAATCTAATGGCTGTTTTCCACCTGTAACATTCAGGTTATAGCCATGACAGTGCAGGGTTGTGGGGGTGCCACAGCAGAACCAGGATGTCCAGAGCTGGAGAGACACTGTGTTACCTGGCCAACCTTTCCCCAGCAACTGTGCCTCCCACCTGCCTCCTGCCTCAGCTCTTCCAGTTGCATCTCTTCCCTCTCTTACGTGATGGCCCAAGTCCTGCTTCTCCAAGCAAATAGAGACTTTCTGATGGGCAGTGTAACGTTGAGGTTAGCAACTCAGTCCCTGGATCTCACTTTAGGTCACTGCATAGTGAGGCCATGGGCCATTTCCAGGACTCAGCTTTTCTCTCTAAAATGAGACAGGCGACAGCATTCATTTCACAGGGTCATTTTGATGATTTGAAGTGCCTTGACGTGGAGTAAGAGGTCAGCAAATTTACTTCACATGATATCCTGTAGCTCCATACTTGTTTTTGTCTCTCCTCCCCAGCTCTCTGAGAGCGGTACATTCAGTTACTGCTTGTGTTGTGCTTGACCCTTAACCAGGCAGATTCAGACGACACAAAATGTCAACGACACAAAATGTAACACCCTGAAAATGGCAACCCTGTCTTTTAGGAATTTGTTTCACTTAAATTTTTACTTAGTTATCTGAGAGACAGGTAGATAGAAGGTACGCTCCCATCCACTGGTTTATTCCTGAAACACCTGCAATGATTAGAACTGGGCTGGGCCAAAGCCAGCAGTCAAGAATGCAACCCAGGGTCTGTATTTGGGGAAACTTGAGTCAGAACCTGGAGCTGGGGATCAACCCCAGGCACTCCAGGCTGGGACACAGGCATCTTAACAGGTGTCTGAATGACCAGATTAAAACGCATTCCACCATTTGGGTTTTGTCTTTTTATTTTTATTTTTTTTTACAACCGTGTCTTAATCATCTTGGCCCACCCAAGATGACCTGGTGCAGTTATTTCAGAGTATGTAATCAATAAATTAATTGGTTGCTTAAACAACACAATTCTTGCCTTCTGGTGAGTATTTACTCTTAAACACTTGACCTTCACCTTCCTCACTTCCCCTCCCCCACCCCGCCCAAGCGGAAGGTGCACAGGTGCACAAATGGAAGCTCAGCAGTGGAAAGTCACTCGGTTGCGGTGAGCGGCTGGTGAGCTTTGTGGTTAGGCTGAAATTCAAGCCTGGGTAGTCTGAACCAGTGCCTTTTATTCTCTATGGTGTGGCTGAGAAGTTTCCAGATTGCTTTAAAGATGTAAAAAAAAAAAAAAAAAAAAAAAAAAAACCTAAAATCAGAAACCATCAAAGGCCAATGGAAGAGAAACCTTCCAAGAAACAAGCAGGCCCTGATGAGGTGGCGGCCAACAGCCCAGGAGCACCAACCACACACAGTTCTGCCCCTCCTGCCCCACAGCACCCACCCACGTTCCCCAGAATAAATTGGCCGGAAATTGGTCTCCCTGCAGAAGCGCAGCGTAGACGTGTGGAAAGATTGATAGGCTATGCCGAGAGCTCGTGGAATAGCTTTTCTGCAGCTACCTCGTCCATCTTGTGTGGACACAGCCTGGTGTAACTGCCTGGAAATTGTCACTTCCCAGCAGGACCTACCCGGGGCTTTTGAGTCTGCAGAATCTTAAGGCACAAAGGAACTCACCGCATGTGATTGTCTCCAATCACAATATCCCACGTTTTCCGGCTTCCCACCTAAACATCTCTTCGCAGGAGTTGTGTATTTCCGTTACAGCCAGGGCGGGGGTCACAAGTAAGGATTTTTCTCTACCACAGTCTCTCATCACCCTTGGTTTTTCTCTTGTTTCTGCTCCTACCGGTTCTGGCTGATGAAATCGATCTTGGCTGTTCTCTAGTTAGAGGGGAGTGTGGCCGAGCGTGGACTGCAATGAGGCTGATGAAGGAATCTTGGAAGGGAGTGATTGGAGGCTTGCACACACCTGAGGTGTTCACTGTTGACTTCACGTTCCAGCCAGGCAGGCTGATGCAGTTAAGATGTAAAGAGACCAGTTCTTCACAGATTCCTTCCAGGGTGGGGAATATAAGGCTGAGAAATCATTTGTTCTGGCCCTGGCAATCACAGATGGGACTAGAAATTCAATATATCGCCAGCAGGTGACTTTTTCTTTTTTTAAAGATTTATTTATTTATTTGAAAGAGTTACACAGAGAAAGGAGAGGCAGAGAGAGAGAAAGAGAGAGAGAGAGGTCTCCCATCCACTGGTTCACTCCCCAGACGGCCACAACAGCTGGAGCTGAGCCAATCCAAAGCCAGGAGCCACCCACACGGATGCAGGGGCCCAAGCACTTGGGACATCTTCTACTGCTTTCCCAGGCCATAGCAGAGAGTTGGATCCGAAGTGGAGCAGCTGGGACTTGAACCGGTGTCCATATGGGATGCCAGTGCTGCAGATGGCAACTTTACCCACTACAACACAGTGAGCAGGCAACTTTTTAAGCTGATACTTTTGTATGGTCCATAAATGAATTTCCAAATGGCCCTCGTAGAGAAAATGTTCCCCAGCCCAAATAAGAAATTCACTGTATCCACTTTCTGAGTTCACCAATTTCACCTCTTTAAATAAAATCATTAAAAGTGTTCTCTCTGTCTACAAATGAAGACACTTGGATTGAACCTAGTTGTGATTCAGGTTTCAGGGTTTTGGCACGAGTTCAGTCTCATTAGGCCATCTGATGTTCGCTGCTGCTCTCACACTCCAGCCCGCCATTTCCCAAGCAGTATCTCCGTCATTTCGGAATCACGTGGCAAAGCCCTTGGCGACTGCCCTCAGGAGCGTTCTATGTCCTCACGACTGTCACTCTTCAAGTCTAGAATGTTCCAGAAACTCTTGGTTAAGTACAGCCACTGGACTTTTAAAGTCTTCAGTCACTCATCTCTCTCTCGTTAAGCTTTTGATAGTTTACATACTTACAGCTCTTTTCTGGTTGTGTATCACAAATACCTTTCTAAAAAGTTTTCTTCAAAGTCTTTAAAATTTATCATAAAGAATATTTAGTATACTTACTGAATGAAAAAATTAAGCAGTATTTCTATAAAATGTCCGTCTTGGCTGTATTAACTTAGAAGTACATCTAGCTAAAAATTATTCTGATCTTTTATACATCTTAAATATAACTTCAAAAGTCTGATATTCTAGAAAACTTTAAAGTATAAAATGAATCAAATCTTCGGTAAGGAATTGTGTTTTCAAGGTTGAGCACAAAAAAGGGAGTAAATACACATTGCAGAGGGTAAGGCGAAGACATGGCTCCCTGAGAGCACTCCCATCAGCACATGCTGCTTCGTTGGGTTCAAGTCTAAAGTTCACCTACGTAGCTATTTTTCTAGAAGATGTTTGGAATCAGTTTAATTTTTGAAATTAAGGCTATTTAATCATTTTGTATGAACCTATATATATATATATATATATATATAGACAGGCAGAGTTAGACAGTGAGAGAGAGAGACAGAGAGAAAGGTCTTCCTTTGCCGTTGGTTCACCCTCCAATGGCCGCTGCGGCCGGTGCATCGCGCTGATCTGAAGCCAGGAGCCAGGTGCTTCTCCTGGTCTCCCATGAGGGTGCAGGGCCCAAGCACTTGGGCCATCCTCCACTGCACTCCCAGGCCACAACAGAGAGCTGGACTGGAAGAGGAGCAACCGGGACAGAATCCGGTGCCCCAACCGGGACTAGAACCTGGGGTGCCGGCGCCATAGGTGGAGGATTAGCCTATTGAGCTGCAGCACCGGCTCATGTCAGCATTTTCAAATCTGTTTTGATACAGAAAATATTTAAAGTGGATTACAAAGATATATAGTTTTAACAAGTTAAAGCTAAATGACAAGCAGGTCTAGGGGTAGGCATAGAAGTTCAGCAAGGATAAGCTAGGGATAAGCTTCAAATTCAAAATCCCTCCATGAAAATGCTGTGCATTTGTTAAAGATGGATGCAAATCTGAGCCTCAGCCCTCCAGCAGCAGGTGCAGAGGGAAATGGATGTGTTTTCTACAAGGATCCGCTGGCTAACAGCACAGAGCCCTTTCTCAAGGGGGCCAGAGACCGGGGGTTTGTCTTTGGGAGCTTCAGAGAGATGGCAAAACATATCAAATAAATAAATAAAATATTAAAAAAAGAAAAGAAAGTGCCTTTTTTGCCCACTGGGCAAATGATATCCTATTTAGTAAATAGTATTGGGAAAATTATAATCTTGGCAAGGGAAGACCCTTTGTATGTATAATAGAAAGACTAGAAGACATAAGTAACTACATATGATAAGGGTAACTGCATAAACCTGTAAGCTCCTGACAGCAAAATACAGTAAGCAAACTTACAGATTGGGAGAAGGAAACGTGCCGCGCATGTAACATTAACTATCCTTCACAAGCAAAGATCTCCTATAAATCATTAAGAAAAAGTCGACTTGGAAAATGCACAGATACTTGGAACAATCCCCAGATCGCTGAGGCTAAGCCCTTCATCCCAGTGCACGTCATACACGAGTCCACACTGCCTTGCAGGCCCCAGGGCTGATAGAAGCCCTCACCTCACCGCAGCACGCTCTGGAATTCAGGACCACGGTCTTTTATGTATTTATTTATTTTACAGGTAGAGTTATAGACACACAAAGAGAGAGAGACAGAGAGAGACAGAGACAGAGACAGAGAAAGGTCTTCCTTCTGTTGGTTCACTCCCCAAATGGCCACTGGCCGGCGCACTGCACTGATCCGAAGCCAGGAGCCAGGTGCAGGGCCCAAGCACTTGGGCCATCCTCCACTGCACTCCCGGGCCACAGCAGAGAGCTGGACTGGACGAGGAGCAACCGGGACTAGAACCCAGCACCCATATGGGATGCCAGCGCCGCCATAGGCAGAGGATTAACCAAGTGAGGCACGGCGTTGGCCCTGGACCACGGTCTTAACCGGAGCAGGGGCAGGTGCTGGCCGAGCAGTCTCTGACAGGACACGGCAGATTTCAAATTGGGTGAGCTCCTTGCCCGGGAAGTAGCACTGTCATCCATGAAAAGCACTAGAAGCCCAAACTGATAGACAAAATCATGTGGGTAGGGACCTTTCCTTTTCTCACTGAGACGCAGTTCTTACAACGAGTGACTTGTTGCTCCGCAAGATGCCATCATGGTGTGCACTTTTCTTGCAGAGCAGGAACCGGAGATGGAGGCGGAAGGCAGAGGGCTGCAGGACGTGGTGCACTTCCCTTTGGAACCTTCCCAGGCAAGGCTGTGACCCACCTGCTGTTTGTTTTTAAGCTCAGCTGCACACTACAGGTAAGATACATGGACTCCAGGCTATATAGAAAGGACACTTGGTACATTCTTACAGGATACAATAGTATCACATCACTCAGGGTTTAATAGTTAAAAGTCCTATTCTTTTTTTAAAAACTACTTGAGTATTATATAGATCACTAGCAAAAGCCTTGTTAAGAGTTATAATTTTGTGTCCAGGAATATGATTACTTTAAAAATGCAAGTCACCTTCACTTGAAGAGATAACCATCAAAGTGTCGGGTCTGAATATATTAATATAATGACTTCAAATAACGCTCTTGCGGAAACCCCCACAGTACAAGAAACTGTATGATCTGCCAATAAATAAACCACAAACCACACATTTTAAAAAACTTTGTTGAAAAAGGTAAAGAAATTTTATTATGGTGCTTTTGCTAACAAAGTCAATAAACCTTTATTATTGAGAAATAACAACAATGCTAGAAAGCCCAGGCTTTTGAAGCAGAGATGAAAATAAGTTCTGCCTCTCTCTTAAGCTGTGTGACTTTGAGGAAATTACTCAACCTCCCTGTTTCTTAGTTTGCTCTTACGGGAAGTGGGGCTAAATAACAATAGTACATAATATACTATGTGCTGGATGCTGTTCTGTGCAGTTTTAACTCTTCCATTAACCCTATGATGTAATCCACACTTAACAAGTGAGAAAGCCAAGGCTCAGAGAGGCTGGTTAATCTAGCCAAGATCACTCAGCTAGTAAGTGGCACGGTTTTATATTTGAACCTAGTTTGGCCTCTGAGCCTATCCTCCCAAACTGTAAGTCTCATCGAGCTGCTGGGAGGATGAAATGAATGACAGCTGAGGCGGATATGTAAGTGTGTGTGTGTGTGTGTGTGTCTCCATAGTCACATCATATTGTATCCCTTAGTCCCCATGTGTCTGTGTCTTCCTTTAGATCCCCAGGTTGAGCCAGGTAGTAAATATTTTAGGCTTTGTGGGTCACATGGTCTCTGTTGCAGCTGCTCCACCCTGCTATCGCAGCAAAAAAGCAGCCATAGATTATCCCTGGACAATAAAACTGTCTTCACTGACACAGGTGGGGAAGCAGATTTGGCTCATGGGCCCTAGTTTGCCAGCCCTGCTTTAGAGGATGAGCATTTCGTGGGCATGGAAATTGGAAGGGCTTAGTCCCTAGGCGTCTTAATTAACAGGAGACTCCTGCCCATGCTATGTTGTCTTCCTTGGTTTCTCTGGGTTGAAAGATGGATCTGTCTCGTCGATATTAATCTAGTGAGTGCCAACACAGGTGTCTTATTTTTAGTGCGGGTGAGGATGCATTTGACCTAACTACAAAGGAAAATAAAATGCTTTTTTCTGTTCTTCTGTCCTGAACTGTGAAGGATCAGAGATTTTACTCTCTCTGCAAGCCACTTTTATGTTGGCTGGAGACACCTGGTCAGACAAAGGACTGTATTACTCATAGTGCAGCAAGCATCATTATGCTGCCTCTTTATGTCAATTTTCCTTGTTCTCAAGTCTAATATATGTGAAATTTGTACTTATTCTCAAGTCTCTTGAGGGCAGTGTGGATTGAGCTAGATGGACATCTTCAAATGTAAGCATAAGAACCCCCTTCCAGGGCCGGCACTGCGGCTCTCTAAGCTAATCCTCCGCCTTGTGGCGCTGGCACACCAGGTTCTAGTCCCAGTCGGGGCGCCGGATTCTGTCCCGGTTGCCCCTCTTCCAGGCCAGCTCTCTGCTGTGGCCCAGGAAGGCTGTGGAGGATGGCCCAAGTCCTTGGGCCCTGCACCCCATGGGAGACCAGGAGAAGCACCTGGCTCCTGCCATCGGATCAGCACGGTGCGCCAGCCACAGCGCGCCAGCTGCAGCGGCCATTGGAGGGTGAACCGAGGGTGAACCAACGAGAAAGGAAGACCTTTCTCTCTCTCTCTCTCTCTCTCACTGTCCACTCTGCCTGTCAAAAAAAAAAAAAAAAAAAAAAACCTTCCAATCATCTATAATGGACAGGAAGGGAGACAATATCTGAACTTCCAAGACTGTTCGCTGATGCCCTTGAAACAATAGTCTGGGACAAAGGACAGGAAGGAAGGTGTGCAGAGACAAAGGGAGACCCATGGAGAAGTGGTTCCCCGTAGCTTCATCAGTGTACAAGGCTTTATGGAATTCCTCAACTACAAAATACAGGTGATTGATTTATGTGAAGTTTTCCGAGTCGATTTCTCTGTAAGAGTCAAATGTTACATATATATATATATATATATATATATATTACATATATATATACACATATATTTTAATTACATAAGCAAGGTCACAGCAGATCAGCTCAATGACTCATAAGGCCAATTCTTTCTCTGGTAGCACCAGAGGAGTATTTGAGAACATGAATCGCAGTTACCCTCAATATCACCCTGCTGTGTCATCTGACAGATCTTTTAGATAAAAGTTCAAGTCCAGATCCAGACCAGGCCTTGCCTTCTTCACTAAGCCTCCCCAGCTGCCCTTTGTTCCACTGATGGCCCTGTACATCGGTGTCTGGAGCACTCGTTTTGGCATTTTCCCACATGTCTATAGCCTCACAGTGCTGTTTCCTTAATGTACCTGTAGCTCAGGTAGTGGCAGAAAGCATTATGTGGGCCTTGGAGTCACAGGACTTGGATGTGAGTACCATTTCTGCCGGTCTTGGCTGTGGGATTTTTAGCAAATGTCTTGGTTTCCTCATGTCTACAATGGGGATGGGATAATAGTCATCACTTCACAAGGCATTCCTGCTCTCAGAAGTAAATTAAATAGTGCATATATGCTGTCAAAATCAAAATGAGATCAAGTTAGAATTTTAAGAGTTTCTTGTTCATACAAAAAAGAAAAATAACTTATAAACTGGAAAACTTTAAACAACATATCCTCAATTTTATAGTAGTTCCAGCACAAATTTTGATTTTTTCTTTAAAACCAACTAAGCTAATTTATCTGTAGCTGTTTGTTTTCGTCTCACTGAATCAATGCTAACAAAGATCCAGTGCTCGGGGTGGGCGTTTGACCGAGTGGTTCAGATGCCGCGTGAGCCGCCTGCATCCGCATCACAGTGCCTGATTTGTACCTCGACTTCTCAGATGGAGCTTCCTTCTACTGCACAGCCTGGGAGGCGCAGATTACAGCGCAAGAACCTGCGTCCTTGCCACCCACACAGGATACCTGGATGGAGCTCCAGGCTCCTGGACGTCGCCTGGCCCAGCCTGATGGTTGTAGGCATCTGGGGAGTGAACCAGATAGAAGGTCTCTTTCTTCCTCAATGTTGTGCCCTCTGTGTCTCTGTGCCTTAAAGTGAAAACAAATATTTTAAAAAATTCCTCACCTTGGCCAAAATGTCATCAACCTTAAGAAATGCCCCTTAGGCCCCCCTGTGAACTTCTTGTAACTTCTAGTTTTAGCAAAGGACCTGTTTAGTGAGAACCCACCACCCTTGATCAATACCTGATCACCTCAATATCTGGTCAGATTTCTCATCCCATCCTCACACCGGCCTGCCTTCACACTGGTCGGCTTGGCCAGAATCCCCAAACCTCTGATGTTCCCTCTTAGTAATTTTCCACCCACTCATCCTCTCCTTGCCATAATTCCCGCTTGCCCACGCTATGTTCAGAGTTGAGCCCAATCTCTCTGCCCCGCGGCATGACCCCATGGCAGTGACCCCTCACCTTTACAATGGTCCTGGGTAAAGTCTTCCTTCCTGGGTTTTAGTAAGGGTCATGGAGCAATTGTTCTCTATAGCAGTATTGACAATGACAAAAGTTTACATTTGTGTTTCGTTCAGGGCTAGTCCTTTTGGGAAATCAGGATTATTTAAGTGTTGGCTGTGTGGCCCTAGGCAATTGGCTTATGAGTATATATATGAAAGGTCTTCAAAAAGTTCATGGAAAATGAGTATTACAAAAGCACTGTGCAGCTTTCAAAAAAAATATTTTTTGCACCAAAGTAAATTTACCTTTTAATTCTATGATTTTCATGAACTTTTTGAAGTGTCTTGAATCTGACCTGTGGCCTCCATTTTTAATTTTATTTTTATTTTTAACAGTAATAAGCATTTGACAACTATTTGCTATTATGCTTTGATCTCCCCCGATGTGGTGGAAAGCTCTTTCAGGTCTGGCGTATACCTTATTGTCAAAGTCATCTTGACACTTGTTGATGGTCTTTATGCCTTAAGCTAACTGATTTTAAAGACTTAAAATGGGATTTTAGTTTTCACTTCAACTTGGATGCTTTTAAAAGTTGTTGGGTGGTAAAGAACATCCCTCTCGTTTCTGATGAGTGCTGATTTCCTTTTGCCTTTCTGTGTGGGGACACCATGATTGCACAGCTCCATTTGAACTCGTGCAGTAGGAAATGAAAGTGCAAACATCCTCAGTGTCTTTGAAGCCCGTGTCCTAAGTCTTTCTTCGTTATGTATGTGTCCATTCCTTCATCACCAACGCCTCCTCTGCCACAGGGTGGGTATAGCCTGTGTGTGGCTGCCTTGCTAAGAAAGGAGACAGCAGGACTATCCATCCATGCTTCAGTATTGCTGCTCGGTGGAAGGCGCCTGTGTGTGATCTGCAATGACTCACGTTGCATAACTGCTTGTTAAAGCACTATTTTTGCCATCAGGACTGCTTAGATTCTTAATAAACCTATTATCAATGCACACATTTTCAAATCAGTTAAGATCTTTGCACCAACCAGAGCCTGGAAATGAGCAGGCCCTTGTTCACAAGTGCCCAGGGAGCAGCATCTGCTGAAGGTATCTGTCCGTCATGGATGTTGAGTCTCGGAGCCATGAGCTAAGAGTCACCAGTTTCCGTTTCTAGTTCCTGGGTCTCAGGCCCCAGATCCTGCAGACAGGCAGACTCTGATTATCTTGAGAAAGTCCCAGTTTGTTTCATGCAAGAGCAGCTGACACACAAATGGAATCAGGCACTTTTAAGCAGTCATTAATCCTGCTGATGAGAACAGCTGAAACAAACAGTGCTCTCTAAGTACTTACTTATCTGACATACAAATCAAATGATCGCTCAGTGAGTTTATTTATAGGGTCCTTTCTTTGAAAGATTCAAGTTAGTGTCTATCTTTCCTTTTGATTCCATAATCTTTACTTTTGGAAAAACCCTTCAATACCCAGACAAATGCGTTTGTATCTGTATTATCAAGTCATTTATCTGTTAACTCACTCATAGTCATTATCTGCATAACAATTTTCTAGCTCTGTGACTTCATTTATTTAGCTTTCAGGGAATGTTTTTTTAGTCTCATTTTATTAATATAAATAAGATAGAGATGGAGCCAGAGAGAAATAGTTCCTCAGACTCTCACAGCATAAAAAGCTTAGCTTGTATTCTTTGTGTGCAATTGTTTACTTCTTTAAGGATTAGGATGAGATGAAAAAAATTTAATGAGATGAGAGTTTTCTTATGCAGTTATTATTATTCCTAGCTAAATTAGACAACAATAAAAAATAAAATGTGAGCTAAGAATTGTGGGAAGTAGACTTCAGTAGTAGTCTGAACAGGTCATGAAGCCATCCTAGCCAGCTTTGGGGAGTGCCATACACTCACTAACAGGCAAACCCTCGCCAGGCCTGGAAGCCGTGAGCACGGGCTATGCAAACATCGTTGGTGAGTCAGAAACGTTTGCAGAATCACGACACTGCTCCCTTCTCACACTTTTGCTTTACAGACTGAGTGCCCCAAGGTTTGAGCTCCCTGGGGCTGATGATGCTGCATCACTATATTCAAAGCACATGCTACCATGAAATCCCATGGATCTTAATGTGAACCACATGGTTCCTTTTTTTTTTTTTTTTTTTTTTTTTTTTTGACAGGCAGAGTGGATAGTGAGAGAGAGAGAAAGGTCTTCCTTTACCGTTGGTTCACCCTCCAATGGCCGCCGCGGCCGGCGCACTGCAGCCGGCACACTGCGCTGACCCAATGGCAGGAGCCAGGTGCTTCTCCTGGTCTCCCATGGGGTGCAGGGCCCAAGCACTTGGGCCATCCTCCACTGCACTCCTGGGCCACAGCAGAGAGCTGGCCTGGAAGAGGGGCAACCGGGACAGAATCCGGCGCCCCGACCGGGACTAGAACCTGGTGTGGCGGCGCCACAAGGCGGTGGATTAGCCTATTGATCCACAGCACCGGCCTCTAGTCCTTATTGTCTCACCATCTAGTTATGGGCATACTCAGAAAATGCTAGGTTTCTGTTTCTTCCAGGGCCTGAAAGCCTGGGCTGGGTTGGGTCAGAAGGGTGCCATCCACCAGGAAAGCCCAGTCCAGAACCTTAATGTCAATCACTACAGGGGAGGAGCCAGATCGCTCCCTCAGCCATGTCACTGCGTGAGCTTCAGAGCCCTCAGGGTCAAAGACATGGGAGAGGACACAGGTGGAGCAGTCCCCTCAAGGACATGTCCTGTCATCTCAGGTACAGTTGATATCTGTATCAAAGACACCATGCAGAAGGGACGCAAAAGCCCCACAGACAGAGCTCAGAACTGAACTTCCACAGAAGCGGTCAGAATCTATCTTGGCAAGTTGGAGAAGAAACTCTTCCTCTACTGTCTTGTGTTCAGCGTTGGGCGCCTGCAATTAAACTGCCAATAGATGAGCAAGAGCAGACCATCACGTGTGTAAGGAAGAGCACCAAAAATTGTGTCTCAAAGAGGAGTTAGAATTTGGAGCTTATATACCACTTTAATAAGGGAAGGAGAAGGGCACTTAGTGACCCTGATAATTCTTCATGATGCGTGGGCCTTGGCAGAGTGGAGGGGAGGAGTGACAGTGCTCCGGCAGTGTCTGCATAGGCGCCGTGCTGGTTTCCAGCCTCCACAGAGCATCAGCCTTTCCTGGTTCCTCCGCAGGAGGGGATTTATCTCAACAGAGTTCTTTCGGATGGCTCTGCATTTAGGCAGATTAGAGGTTTCCAGAACTCAAATACCTTCTGCTAGAATCATTTCTGTGTCACAAATAGCATGTTCAGGACCCCTTTAGCTCCAAACTATTCCCTCAGATCAGGTCTACTTACTCTGCTGGGATCGATAATATATTAAAATCTACACTCAACCTCAAAGAAGGGGTTGGTCTCCAACAGTTTAAAACAAATGAGATCCAAACTTTTAAAAATCGGATGTGTTTCTGTAAAAGGATCAATGAGTGCTCTAGAAAATTGGGGACTCGTGCAGCAGTGAATGCTTTGGCTGTGCAAGGCACTGTCAGTATTGAAGTGCTGTTATTCCAGGTTCATTATTTGCTGAACTGGGTGTCTCACCTCCCTGTCTTTGTGTACTCACACCACTGGAATGTTTCATCACTACAGTCCTCGGGCCTTGACAGCATGCAGCTGCTAGGTTCCCTGTGGGCCCCAGTACATGGTAATATGCTGTTTTTATTCTTGGGACTTGAATATGTGGTTTTCACAGGGAATAATAGCTATCTCTTCCCCATCTCAAGCTATGGAGTCACTCACTCCTGAGGATTATTGTTGAGGATGTCAATTGTTAGTACATAATTAGCACATGCCCAGAAAGCTATTTCAACATAATTACTTTAGAAAACTTCTCCATACAGAGGTGAGCATTTCAACTGGCCCTCTGCAAGCAGGGTGTGAGTGATAGATGGGAAGGCTATGGAGATGACATGAAGGCACAGAGCACCCTAGTTCATGCCTCCACTCTGCTCCTGAGTCAGCAAGTGGCCTTAGGCACGTTACTCCCAGGCTCTCAGTTTCTTGGCCTAAAAAGTGGCAGCGACAAGAGTCCCCCACCCATTGGAGTGTGGTAAGAGTTAAAGGGACTTCAAGTGGTGTGGACAGAGCCTGGCACAGAGGACGCCTCTGATGAACGTCACCTGCCCTCAGCTCATTTGTGCTGTGCCCTGAGACTCGGATTTTCAGAAATAGAAGACATAACCTTCAGACATAAATGCTAGAAGCAATTCCCAGCCCCCTTCATTCAGCCAGGGCCCTGCTGGATGTAAGAGAACAGATCAGAAGGCCCCTCTGTCACCCTCACTGTGGTTTGTCAGGGCGACTTGGGTGAACATAGGTCCCCCTCTGGTGGGGCTCAGCACACACTAACTCCAGACCTGGCCCTTGGGCACTGTGGACATTGTAAGTGGAAGGCATTTGAGGAAATAGCCCAAGCAGGAAGGCTGCTGTGGCCTTCACCTAATGCAGGTCATGTGACCTGCCTGTGGAAGGGACCCTCCTTGCACCCACAGGAAAGGAGCATCCTTGTCTGAACACAGAGGATGCTGAGGGGCTCGGGGAAGAAGCCTTGCTTGGTTTCCCCAGTGTAGCCCTGGGCCTATTACATTTTCCCGTGACTTCCCTCTCCTTATCAAACATATTGTAGAAACGCTCAACTTCATTTCCTTAGGAAGGCTCCCATGTCCTACAAACAAATGAGTATTTATTGCATTGAATAAGCTAGTACGATGTCCTCGTGCTAATCTGTCTTTTGGTAGTCTAATTTGCAGAGTCCAACCAGTGAACCTAAAACAGGTAGAAGGAAAAGATTTTGTTCATGCTCCTACACCTCTGTCTTCATATCTGAAAAACAGTAGAAGGAAAGTCTGCAAAGTATGACAAAAAGAGTTCTGTTTCCTTAAAAGAAAATCATCTTTAATCATTCAGTGTCAGGAGCTGGAGATTTCTATTGTGAAATGCTGGAAGTCTCTGCTTCCTTTTTTCTACCCGCAGAGCTCAGAACTAGAGCCCTGGAACCTCGAGGACCAGGCGGGGACCAGGAAGATCCAGTGTTTCCCGACACCTAGGGCTCCCTGCAACTGCTGAGCTTTTCAGGAATTCAAGTGTTGCTGAGGAAGATGCTGGGGGGAGGGGTGCTCTTTAGTTTTGTACTTGAGATTTGGGATACGCTGAGTCACCAGGGTCCACCCCTGGCAAAACCCTTGAGAGTAAAACTGGCTTTCCTACTCATCTTCCACCCTTTCCCCCCTGCACCTACACACCTAACGCTGCCTCGGTCACGCAGAGCCTCCTCTCTGAAGCCCTCCGTTCCAAAATCTTTTTTTTCCAGAAGGATGGATTCCTTAGCATGAACATAAAAGACACCTTCGAAGGGAAACTGTATTTTTTAAAAGATTATTTTAAAGTCCGAGTTACAGAGACAGAAAGACAGAAAGAAAGAGAGACCTTCCATCTGCTGGTTAACTCTCCAAGTGGCCGCAACAGACAGGGCAGAGCCAAGCTGAAGCCAGGAGCCAGGAGCTAGGAGCTTCATCCAGGTCTCCCACATGGGTGGCAGGAGCCCAACACTTGGGCCATCTTCTGCTGCTTTCCCCAGGTGTATCAGCAGGGGGGCTGGATCAGAAGTGGAACAGCCGGGACATGAACCTGCACCCATATGGGTATCCCAGGCAATGGCTTTACCCACTACACCACAACATTGGCCCCCAAAATCTATATTTTTAATAAGATTTTATTTATTTATTTGAGAAGTAGAGTTACAGACAGAGGGAGAGTCACAGAGAAAGATCTTTCATCCAGTGGTTCACTTCCCAAATGATCACAACGGCCAGAGCTGGGCTGATCTGAAGCCAGGAGCCAGGAGCTTCTTCCGGGTCTCCCATGCAGGTGCAGGAGCCCAAGGACTTGGGTCATCCTCTGCTGCTTTCTCAGGCCATTGCAGAGAGCTGGATTGGAAGTGGAACAATCAGGACTCAAACCAGCACCCCATATGGGATGCTGGCACGGAAGGCGGTGGCCTTACCCACTATGCCATAACGCTGTCCCCAAAAATCTGTATTTTTAAAAGCACAAAATACTTGAGAACCCAAATGATCAACTCTGATTATTTAATTTTGAGTATTGGCGTACATATATAAAATGAATTATTTTGTTTTTAAGAGATACATGCAACTTGTAGGCACTCTGGGAAATATAGTAAAGAAGGACACTTCTTTTTCTATCAGTTTGTGTTTTGAAATATATATTTCCAGTCTATTCATCTGGGCATTTTCTAACTTATCAGACTACTGATTTTTGTTCCTATCCTGAACACAGAAGACGGGCATTTATTTAGGAAGCTATTGAATGAGAAGGACTAGGGACACAGGGATTCTCTTGTGTTCAGAAGTCATACGACCATCCCCAGGTAGTACAGCCGTCGCCTGTTTTGTCCTAAGGAAAGCTAACTGGGGAGATGGGAACTTGCATGTGTTAAGTGTGGGATCCTCCTCCTCCTGTACTTTGATCACTGGTCCTTTCTCAGAGGCCTTGGCTTTGTGGAACAGCAGCCACGACCCATGACAAGCTGGGTGATAAATAGGATATTGATGGGCAATTACCTGACACCAAATAGCTCCATAAATCAACATGCTAGGAGCTGGTACCACAGTCAAGGGCAGCTCTAAGGGAAAGGCAGCTCTAAGTCAGGATGGAGAGCAGACGTGGCTTCTCAGTACCCAGCAGACGATGGACAGCTTCCTTCATGGAGAGGAGACACCCTGTCCTTGCCCTGCCGTGACTGACACACTTCCCCTTCCAGAAGACAGGGTCCCACCCCAGCCCAGAAGGGGCTGAGCTCCTGCTGACAACCAGCTCTGCAACACTTCCCTCTTCTAGAATGGGGCACTTTAAAGATAACGGATGCCTTAGGATTCTAAAGGTGATATATAGTCTCATGGTAGAGGGTCTAAACCGTTTAGACAAAAACATACAGAAGCAACCGCCAGTCACCCACTGTTCCATGGCCAGGGGTAACCAGCCACTGTTAACATTTGGTCCTCTTAGGCTTCTTAGAAAATGATGTGCCCATCATCCTGCCTGCTAAGAAGAGGTGCATTTTTCTCCTCATCCCCCTTACCACCCACTCAAGGACAAAGCTCTCCTCCCCAACCTCTGTCCTTTGCCCAAAAGACTGAGAGCCCAAATTTCAGGAAAGCTCCTTCCCACCCAAAGGTGGCCCCCAAAGCTTCCGGTGCTCCTGATGTCTGAGACAGGAAGTCCTCCCTGCTGAGACCGATCCAGATACATCATCCGGGTCACAAAATACCCGCCCAGACAGGAAGACCATTGTACTATCTAAAAATCAAAGAGGCAAACAAACCCCTCCGAAATCCAGGGGCATCTTGTCTTAGCACTCTAGGGTTTAGGCATTCCAAGGAGACGGGTCTACAGCGGAGAGTGGCATGCTGTCCTTCCAGGTGTCACCAGAGTAAACCTAGGCAGACCAGCAAAAAGAGGAAGAGCAGAAGGAACAGAGGCCCCGCCCCCTCGTTCTTAGGGAGGTCATTTGCCTAGATGAGAAAAGAAGTTGTGCGATCAATACACGCCACTAATACAGTCATTTACCAGATAATCACTGACCTTCCTTAGGTGATTTTACAGCATTTTAAGTACATGAAAAACAGGCTTGCTCATTTAATATTCTTCATCTTTCAGCCGGCAAACACAGATCACTCCCCGGCACGGGTACTTTCCTTGCCATGGTGATGCAGCTCATTTCATATGTGGTTCCTTATCAGTTACTGCCTAGATGAGATTCACTCTTGGTGTTCGGAGTCACACAGGCATGTCTAAATGACAAGCACACCTTCTCCGATTCCTCTGGCAAAATCAATTCCCCGGCAGGAGGAGCTGAAAGCTTGTCTGAGATCGGACATTGAAAGACATATTTGCATGCTAATTGCCCCTCCTCCAGCTCACTGAGGTGCTATAGAAAGGCTAGGTGAATTCCAGAAGCCCAGGGCTTTGCTGCCTCACTAGGGGAAGAGGAAATGAGGGTGTTTTAGATGGAAGCAATTAGAGTGCAATCTATTTTTTAAAGTCATTTTTAAAATCCACCTGAGTTGAATACGTCGCATCGGATTACCCAGAGAGCACGCTCTTGGAGTTATTCTGAGTGTAGATCTCTGTATCAGGAGCAAACAGCTTATTTTCTCCCGTGCCATTTGTAGCTTAGGGAGGCCTTTTCCACACAGGTTCCAAAGTCTGTGGGCCTGCGTTCAAATACAGCAGGGGAAAAGGAGACGTCTTTCTTTTCCATCACTCGGTTCATGGCTGAGGTCCCTGTAGCAAAGGACTGATTCCTAAGAGAAAAGCGCGCACATGGATTTAACGTAAGCTTTATGGGACATGGGAGACTCCATAAGGAAATGAGGAGCCAAAGACACAGAGAAGCCTGTGCATTCTGTGCTAGGTGTGGGGAAGAGTGGACAGTTGTGACGAAGTCGGATTGGACAAGGAAGGTGGGATCTGAGGGCCTTAACTGGAAGGAACCCCGCAAGGCCTGTTTGTTCCGATTCTTCTCTGTGAGCCTCTCTCCACAGGTCAGGGGGCTTTTTTCTCCAGTTGTGGGGAGGGCGCCTCTCCCTTGAGGGTCTTCTGACCTGCTTCAGGGAAGAAGGGTGAGGGGCAAGTGGGAGTGGCCCTCCTTCTGCTGCTGTTTCCCCAAATGCCAAGTGACATATTTTAGGGTAATTTTTGTATAGAACCCAATCAATATGAACATCAAAACGCATGGACTGCTCCAAAGAACCACTTGATCACAATTCCAAAAACTGTTCAATGGAAAAAAAAATGTTTTTATAGGGCAGCCATCAATAAGAACTCTTTTCTGATTGAATCAGACAAAACCACAACTATTCAACAAAGTAATCTGTGAATGCGATTTGAAAACTGATTTTTCCACTGAAAACAACAGGTAAAAATGGGGGCCTACTTTGACTCATACATAGAAATGAGAAGCAAGATGCCTTCTGGTTTTCTGAAATTTCTCCATCTTTTCTCTATGGGAGTGAGTGGCTCACATGTTTTTCCTTTTGAGGAAGATTCTCTGGTATTTCTGTTTTATTTTCTTTTGCTATATTCTTATTCTGTTTCTGTAAGATGCTTTTAAATGTTTATTTGTTAACTTCACTTATTTGAAAGGTGAAAGGGTGTGTGTGTGTGTGTGTGTGTGTGTATGGAGAGAGAGAGAGGGGGGGAGAGAGAGAGAATTTTCCAACTGCTGGCTCACTCCCCAAAAAGCAACAGCTCAGGCTGGGCCAGGTTGAATCCAGGAATCATCCGGGTCTCCCACGTGGGTGGCAGGGACTCGAGTATCTGTACCATCATCCGCTGCCTCCCAGGTGCATAGCAGGCAGCTGGCTTGGTGGGCAGAGGCAGGACCTGACCCCAGGCACTCGGGCTTGGGATCGGGGCATCCTAAGCTGTAGCCTGACCTGCTGCACCACAGTGCCCACCCTCTGTTTCTGACAGGCTTTGAAACTCTAAGAACGCCAGATGAACGTGGGAACGTTGCCGCCTCTCCTTACACCTTGACTCGTGGTGTCTGATTTCTTTTCCATTTGTGCCGAGCCTGCTTCTACTCTGAATGTTCTCTAGCACACCGGTGGTCTCAGGGATTCTGCATGCTTCAGGAAAACTCGGCCAATGTGCCTGGGTGTGCCTGGTGAGGGAGGTCCAAACCTCCCACACAAGCCCAGGCAAGCGCACGCGAGCCAGGGGCCAGTGGTATAACGCACACTAAGGGATTCCCACTTTGCTGTCCTCTCAGCATGCAAGAACGGCTTTTAAAATAAATGTCAGCATGGGGCTGATGCTGTGGCGCAGTGGGTTAAAGCCCCAGCTTGCAGTGCCGGCATCCCATATGGGTGCCGGTTCAAGTCCCGGCTGCTCCTCTTCCAGTCCAGCTCTCTGCTATGGCCTGGGAAAGCAGTAGAAGATGGCCCAAGTCCTTGGGCCCCTGCACCCGCGTGGGAGGCCAGGAAGAAGCTCCTGGCTCCTGGCTTCGGATCAGCCCAGCTCTGGCTGCTGCGGTCATTTGGGGAGTGAACCAGAAGAATGGAAGACCCCCCCCCCTCTCTGCCTCTCCTTCTCTCTGTATGTAATTCTGACTTTCATATAAATAAAGTAATTCTTTTAAAAAAAAAGTCAGCTTAGGCTAGGTGGTTGACTTGTGTCGTTTCCCCTCACATCAGATAATCCAAGATTGCTGAATAAGCTCCCCCACCAGTCATCACCACGATAGTGGTCTGAGGACCGCATCCCCTTAGCCAAAGTGAACCTGAGCTTCCTGCTCCTCTCCTCCCGGCTCCGGCATGGAAATTATCGGCAAAACAACTAGGAAGAACTTAACACCTCAAAGTTGCACTAAAATTATTCTAAACAGGGTTTGTCCTAAAAAATAAATTACTTTCCTTCCTCCAAATAACCCAATAAAGGCTTATTTAGAGTTCATTTACATCAATTGTGGATGATTTTTTTTTTCAGAAAGAACTTTTATGTATTATCTTCCTTATTACATGTATGTCATCATCAAAGACAGAAATGACAAATATGCTTAAAGCAGCCAACCAAAGAATCCCTAGAGAAAATGAGCGTTTCCGGTCTACAACAAATAAAGGCTATTGTCCCAGTGAAATTCAGTAATATTTTCACAAGAGGATTTTAGAGTTTTAAGAACTCCTACATATCATTCTGTACCTTTTTACTTTATGGTGAGGGGATAAGCTGAAGCCCAGAGAAACCAAGGGATTTCCGCAAGGTTTCAGTAAGTCCCTGGCAGTGTTCACAGTGGGAAGCTGCCTTTCTACTCCCTAGGGAGGTGCAACAAGACCCACGAGCTCTGCCAGGGCAAAGAGTCTGCCTTCTCTGTGTGGCCACCATTGCAGCCTGTCCTCCCTCTGCCCATCCACCTTCTCTAGTGAGAAGCATGGTACTGAATGCCAACAAGTGCCATCTACCCCTGGCTGAATGGGTGAATGCTGGGGTCAAATGCAAGGTCAGTCTCTCACCTTAGCACTGCAGGTTCCTGGCCTCGTTTCCTCACCTCTGGGACAGAAGTGTGGATCCCAGTACACATCCTCCTACAGGTGCTTTCTGGTCTACCAAGCCCAACCCAGTCTGGATCCACGTGATGGTTATAGTCACTAGGGAGGCAAAGCAAGTCCCACTCAGCCCTACCCACACCCAAGAGACATGAGGCTCAGGAAAGTGGTTACCTGTTCTGGTGTGCATGGCTTCCGCGTGGCCCAGCACAGCAGGGACCTAGAAGTCCCTAGCTTCACGCTGTGTGCCCGGTCCTCTATCGCATGCTGCTGCTGCTACAGATGATTTTTAAGGTGCTCTGCAATTAGGGTAGCAAGCACAGGTAGGGTGGGGAGGGGGAGGGGGAGGAGGAGGAGGGCAGGAGAAGGAAATTCTAAGGCTTTGTGTATATTTTTTTTTCTTTTTTCTTTTTTGACAGGCAGAGTGGACAGTGAGAGAGAGAGAGAGAAAGGTCTTCCTTTTCCATTGGTTCACCCTCCAATGGCCGCCGCAGCCAGCGCGTTGCAGCCAGCACACCGCGCTGATCCGAAGCCAGGAGCCAGGTGCTTCTCCTGGTTTCCCATGTGGGTGCAGGGCCCAAGCACTTGGGCCATCCTCCACTGCACTCCCTGGCCACAGCAGAGAGCTGGCCTGGAAGAGGGGCAACTGGGACGGAAACCGGCGCCCTGACCGGGACTAGAACCCTGTGTGCTGGCGCTGCAGGCGGAGGATTTGTATATTTTCATACATCTTCTTTTTAAGAAAATTTGGGATACACCCTTATAGGGGAAGAGAAAGATCTTTTCCTTGCCCATCTTGGATTCAAGGCTGAGGCCACTGTGACAAAAGACGGATGGACAAGAGAAAAGTGAACACATTTACGTAATACGGTTTACTCAACCCTGGGGCCGTTGTTACACAAAGCAGGTGAAGCTGTGTGTCTTGTATCTAGTCTTGACGAAGAGCGGATAGTCACAAGAAGTCTGAGTGGACAAAAGGATGGGCATGAGCGGTCAGGAGCCGGGGGAACTTGGCAAGGTTGGTTTGATCGTATTGCTCCCTCTGACCCTGCATCTTCAGGAATAAGCATGTTCCTTCCCTGTCACATCAGGGCTGAACATCCGGTTAGAGGGAGCAGGGCAGGCGAGGGTGAGAATGACCTTCCCGTTTGTGTCATCCACTTGGGTTCCTTCAGCTTGAAGTGTTCAGTGTGCCACAGTTTGGGGTAGCATGTCCTAAACCTGATCACCCTCACCCCTGGATCACTGGCACAGTTGAAAAGAAAATAATTTAATTCCTAGTTAGACTCATAGTACCATGTCCATATCACGTTTTTCCCCAAGAAAGTCAAATATTCTAGAAGTCACGGCGACCGATTGTCGTGGATCAGTGAGCAGTGACCCCAGCGGCAGACCTCTTCCTGTCAGGGCAGCTGGAGGCTGTCCCATTTTGGAGGGCCTGGCTCTTCCTCCTCGGCGACTGTGGAAATTATCCCATGCACACTCAGGCCAAGGCAGAACCAGCAGTGGTGAGGGACCTCTCTCAGCCCAGGGAGAGAGCAGTTTCTCTCTGCTTGGCGTGTGTAACCCAGGAACAGCCTAACACAGAACTGCTCTTAAATCACTTCTATTTTCTCTTCTTTATGATGCCATTGCAAAATGGCTATTTTTCCCTTTTGTAATTAGAGGCCTGGAACAGATGTGGAGGCCGTTGCTCAGGGAGAGAGATGTGCAGTAGTGGCAGTTCCCTGCCGCCATTGTTCCAGATGCCACCCAGGAAGCCAAGGCAGCAGGACCTGTCCCTGCCCCTCCCCACTGTCTAACTGCTTCTTTCACTTTTGGGGAAGGCTCCTGCTTGCCAGTCAGGACTCCTTCCCAGGCGCCGAGGGCAACATCAACACGGAAGCTAGGTTCCTCACAGACCCCTTCAGCTCTCGTTTTTATTTGGAACACGTGCTAAGAACTTTGTCCCTTCTCCGTAAACATAGGGCATTGGTTAGCT
Source organism: Oryctolagus cuniculus (assembly GCF_964237555.1). Taxonomy (NCBI): domain Eukaryota; kingdom Metazoa; phylum Chordata; class Mammalia; order Lagomorpha; family Leporidae; genus Oryctolagus; species Oryctolagus cuniculus. The sequence goes on from NC_091444.1 coordinate 49,232,426, forward strand.
AGGGAAGGTCTTCTCCCAAGAAGATCTAATTGTAAGCCAAGAGGCGCTTCAGAGAGAGGTACGGCTTTCAGCTAACCGTCAACAACCCATGTTGCCTGGAAAATGTCTTCCGAGGAAACAGTTGGCAAATGTGCACAGTGTCTGCTATGAGGTAGGCACTCAGCAAACACGTGCCAAAGCATGCTTGGTTGATGGCACCAAATGCAAGAGCAACCCAGTGAGCTTCTTCTCCTTTTTTTTTTTTTTTTTTGACAGGCAGAGTGGACAGTGAGAGAGAGAGACAGAGAGGAAGGTCTTCCTTTGCCGTTGGTTCACCCTCCAATGGCTGCCACGGCCGGCGCGCTGCGGCCGGAACACCGCGCTGATCGGATGGCAGGAGCCAGGTACTTCTCCTGGTCTCCCATGGGGTGCAGGGCCCAAGCACCTGGGCCATCCTCCACTGCACTCCCTGGCCACAGCAGAGAGCTGGCCTGGAAGAGGGACAACCGGGACAGAATCCGGCGCCCCAACCGGAACTAGAACCCGGTGTGCCGGCGCCGCAAGGCGGAGGATTAGCCTAGTGAGCCGCGGTGCCGGCCCCCAGTGAGCTTCTTGAAATCAACTCGTGCACGGGTTTCAAATTGCTTTGCACCAAAATAAATTGTAATTCAATGTTTTGCTAACTTTTTGAAGTTCCTTTGGATATAGGAACTGAAAGGTTTTGTTTTGTTGGATGAAGGTATCCCTGGAGAATCTCAGCAGCCCTGGGATTCTGCCGTCCTTGGAGCCAGGCCGGAGAGGTGGCTGCCCTGGGAAGGCCCCTGCGCTCCCTGCGCCCAGCTGGGCTGGATGTCCGCAGATCTTTTCTTTCCCAGGGAATCTCATCTGCTCTGAGAGCATGGCCAGCTGCAACCAAGAAATTGGAAGTCCTCAGAAAACGAAAGGTAAACTTTCCGAAAGGCTCGGCTCCTTTTTAACCCTGCAGGAAGAGGTTTACATGGCCGGTATTGGATAGCAGGCCGGGCCCAGTGAACACATCTCTCCCACCACAAATCACCCCGTGGCATTCTTAGTTGACACTGGTCAAATAAACACAGGGATGGCAAGGAGCTGCTTGTGCTGAAATGCGAAACGAGGGCAAGGAAACGAGACACACGGCATGGGCACGAGAATCGGGAGCTGGTCTGACGTCCACGTGGGTTCCTGCCTCTGTTCTCCCTGCTGTGAACATGTAATTTTGAGTCCGTATCCTATGGATAGCATTCCCTCAAAACCATTCCTGTCCAACTCAGACCAGTCTACGAGAGGCGGCCAACAGCCGACAGCTGAAGGGAGACATCTCCCCTGGTAGCAAGAGCAGGTGTTCTGTGCCTGAAGTCTTAGATGGAGTAAGACTGTACGTTCTCTTCGTAAACTAAAACCTTACATTTGTCACCATTTAGAGAAAACAGAAAGCAATGTTAGGAGGAATGAGTTTCTGCGAGAGAATAAGCCACCTTCGGCAACTGCTTTAACTATTTAGGAGCACTCGCTGGGATTCAGAGTCAGGAGGAAACGTGTTAGATTTGTCACTTGTCATCCGACATTCCTTTTCGGGCCACCCAGTCTGGCAACTCAGTGCTTGCTACCGCAGACTTCCCATTGGCTTTTCATGCAGCGAGTCCCCAGGATAGTGCCTGGCTGGTCACTGGTCTGTAGAGCTGCTGGGCGCTGCGAGGTGGCCACTGCTGGACAGCTGATGATATCCGACTGTTTCCAACAAGGGCTGACACCATGCCCCCACTGTTTGCCTCTGGCCACACACTCTGTATCTTCACTAGCTTCCTTGTTGTAACCACAGGCTTCTGTCAGCCTGTCACTGACCACTTTGCCCTGGCGTGCAGTAAGTTCTAGATCCCCTACAAAGTCTGCAAAGGCTGAGGAGAGCTGGAGCATGAGCGGCCACAGGCCTCTGGCCCCAACACCTCCCTAGAAAGAGCTATGCAATAGCTCGCCAGTGTGTGTGCGTGGGCCTAAGTAAAAGGCAGGCATCACATGGTTTCTTGGGATACTGGGGCTGTCCTGCCACAGCGAATCACAAAACACGAAACTGTTGGCCAGCGATTACCACTGGGCAGCTGGTTGTTGCCAGATTGGCTTCCCCTCACCTTCCACAAACCCCATCTCTCTGTAACACAGAGTTCAAGAGGAAATGGCCATACGCTCCACCCGTGTAAAGCAGGCAGCTGTGGACAGCTGGCTCTCCGAGCTACACATGGAACCTGCCTCTGCTCTCCTGGCAGCTTTTTGTGTGGGTCTAGAATGGCCTAGCTTTGGCTCCTGGCAGAGGAAGTGACACCCATGTGGCGAGGTCATTTGACTGGTGTACGTTGCATAGTTCTAATGAACTTGAATGTGCCCTGAGCTCCACGCTCTCCCATCAAGTCTAGAACTCTGTGGTCCCCTCCTGCTCATGGGACAACCGTGAGACACCCCACTCTGAATTTACAGGCATTGTATTGCTATCAAATTGCTGCAACTCAAGTTTGCTGTCTTGGTGTCTGGATACAACTCTGTGCATTTCATAGTCTTTCATGAAGGCTGAGCGATATACAAAAAAAAAAAAAAAAATGGCCCCAGTGGCTTCCTATTTTTTTTAAGATTTATTTATTTACTTGAAAGTCAGAGTCACACACAGAGAGAGGGAGAGACAGAGAGAGAGAGGTCTTCCATCCGCTGGTTCACTCTCAAGATGGCCACAACAGCCAGAGCTGTGCCAATCCGGAGCCAGGAGCCAGGCATTTTTTCCTGGTCTCCCATGTGGGTGCAGGGGCCCAAGGACTTGGGCCATCTTCTGCTGCTTTCCCAAGCCATAGCAGACAGCTGGATTGGAAGTGAAGAAGCCGGGACTGGAACTGGTGTCTGTATGGAATGCCAGCAATACAGGTGGTGGCTTTACCTGCTATGCTGCAGCGCCGGCCCCATGGCTTCCTCTTAGAAGGTAGGATTTTCACATGATTTTGGTTTTTGTCTTTTCTTTGTGCTTTTATGTATGGTTTCCTATACCAGATAGTGCTACGTTTACTAGAAAATGAAAGCCTTTTTGTTCCCAGTTACTCTATTATTATTTTGGAAATAGTTACTTTTCCTAAAGATGCCACTTATGATTCCTTAGAATGGGTGTTATTGTTACTTTTAAATGAGTTAACCAATATCTAAATTCCTCTGTTTTAGTTTACAGTACCATAAACAATGACAGATAAAACTTACAGAAACAATATTCTTCAGAGACTTCAGTAGCTGTGGTATAGCGGCAGGCATTTAGCCTAGTGATTAAGATGCCCACATTATACATCGACTCTGGCTCTTAACTCCAGCTTCCTGCCAGGGCGCCCGTGGGAGGCAGCCGTGATGGCTTAAGTAATCAGGTTTGCCACCCATGTGGGAGACTTGGATTACATTCCTGGACCCTGACACTGGCCCTGCTCCAGTCTGGCCATTGCAGATGTGAGAGGAATGAACCTAGCATGGAAGCGCTCTCTCTCACTCTCGCTCTCTCCCCCTCCCTCCCTCTCTTTCCCTCTTCCTCTCTCAAATAAATAAAATTTTAAAAAATTAGAATATAAAGAGTTCATGAGACCAAAAATATTGAGAATCATATAAGAGTATAGAAGACACATAGGATTTGGAATTTGAAAATCTAAATTCAAGTTCCGGTTCCATCACTTAGCTGACATCAGTTATAGCTAATTTTAAGTGTGACTCTCATGTCAGATGTCTGGGTTCGTAATTTTGGCTCCAAGCTTGCTGGTGGTATTACTTTGGGTGAGTCATTTAATCTCCATCTACAGGGATAAGTAATAACACCTACTCTGTTGGGTTGCTATAAGCCTCAAATGGCATTAGACTGTTTAAATGCTTACATTTGTACCTAGACCATAGTAAGAGCTTAGTCGACACTATTATTAGTCTGAAACTTTTCTTTACATTTTTTACTTATCTGAAATGCAGAAACAGAAGGAGAGGGAGATGGACAGACAGACAGAGATGTCCCATCCACTAGTTCATTCCCCAGCTGCTTACAACAATGAGGGCAGGGCCATGCCTGAGCTGGGAGCTGGGGTCTTAGTCTGGATCTCCCACATGCATTGAGAGATTCAAGTGTTGGAGCCATCGCTCTGCCTCCCAGTGTGTATGTCAGCAGGGAAGTGGACCAGCAGAACTGTGACTCAAAACCAGGCCTCCAGTGTGGGATGCAGCTGTCTCGAGTGGAGGCGTACCTGCTCTTCCCAGTGCCCAGCCTGAAACATTTTTTCTAAATGAGGAAAAGTTCCTTTCTTTTTCCTCTTCTCACAGTTCAAAACTGTCAGTAATAAAGAGTGATTCTACAGGGAGGAAGTGTTTACCAAAGCCACCTTCTGTGGCCTACCTCCTGCTGCCCCTGGGCGTGTACTGACATCAGAGTGGACGGTTGATGTTTCCCAGGAGGTGAACTGGACTAAAGCAGGTTGTGATGCTAAAGCAACAAAAAGTTATGAATGTTGCAGGGTGGCGCAGAAGGCTGGGAAGATTCAGACAGCCAAGCCCTAGGACCAGCATCTCCTAATGTGACCCCAAAGTGACTCTTCCCAGGCACACATGGAGCCCTCAGAAACACCGTGGGCCACTGTCTCTGGAGCTCTCCAGTCCTACAGAAAGCAGGCGGCCCTCCCCTCTTTTCCCTTTCTCTCCCCTCCCCACTTTTCCTCTCTCCTGCACTCATCTCCCTTCCTTCCCCTTCTCTCCCCTCCCTTCTTCCCCAGGCTTCTCTGGCCCCTCCTCCCTTCTCAGCCCCTCTCCTCCTTCCCGACCCCCTGCCTCATCCCTCCGTCTGGGGATTGGCAGTGCTGTTCTCTGTCCAGCCATCATCTTCCAGGTGATGGCCTTCCAGGAACACGGCTGAGGAGGAGGCTAGGAGGCCTCCAGCACTGGGCCTGGCAGCTGCTCACTTTGCAGGAAGGTGAACTGTGTTGAGGCATTGGGCGCCCCCTAGTGGGGCTCGCTGTGCTCAATCCCACAGACACCATAGACTGCAGAGCGGAGGGTGCCTTTAGTGAGAAAGGATTGAAGCAGGACTGGCAAAACCAAGCCCCTGCTGACCTGTCATGGTTCCACCGGCTCTGGCCCCTCACTCTCCCAGAGAGCCGTGCGTCACCGTGCTTTCCAACAATGTTTCATCAGGAATTCTCTCTAAGATCCTGCAACCCCACAGCAGCGTGCGACAGGCTGTGGAGTAAAGAGTGACGCAGAGCTGTGACCCCACGAAGAGCAAAGGGTGGAAGTACAACCCTGAGGCTTGACACAGCTCGGGCTCTTCGCGCCTGCTGACTGCACCTGAGAGCGTCTGAATGCTCATGAACGTGGCCCCTTCCCTCTGACGGGGAAAGCCTCCCCCTGGAGGCTGCCTCAGGAATCGCCGCGGCGAGGCCCAGCCCAGTTCTGGCTCACTCTTTTTAAATGGGCAGAGAGTGCCTCCTGAACACCTGCTCTGTGCAGTCAGCCCCGCACGGCAGCACGCTGTTTAACTCGCGACTTTGAAAATTCCACCTAGAACCCTGGGCAACTTCACCGTGAAGCCATAAAAGCGCATGTTTGGCTAAGGCGATGTTTCCTAATCTATAATTCATGCGATCCTCTCCAAGTACTTTTAACAGATGTTCGTGCATACCTGAGCTGGTAGACCATCTCCATTAACAACTGCTGCTTCTGGAAGGCAGGGAAGCTGCTCATCGTCTGCAGGCTCAAGTTCAGGTTGGAATGGGGATCGTGTTTCCATTCAGGCATTTTTAAAGAAACATTAGTAGGAGTTCGAAAGTTCCTGATGAATGGCAGGACATAAATACGTGAGCAGTGTGACCGCGGCATAATGGATTCATGCAGGCAGGAATTCGTTCCGTGGTCTTACTTGATAGATGCTAATCCCTACCTTGTTCAAATTGATTTGATTTGAGGTCCCTGGTCTCATAGTGACAACAAAGAAGCTTAGAGGCATAGTGACACTTCCTGAGAAAGAGCAACAGTTCCCACACGTGTCCCGGAGGATGAACGAGTCACTGTAGGGCAGGGTGACAGAAGTTGAGTGTCTCAAGTACTAAGAGTATCAAGCTTGCAGTGAAAAGAGTAATGTGGCCCTGGTTGTTTGTGCCTGATGTGCCCGTCATCAGGGTTGGGCAATGAGCTGGGCTGGGCCCATGTTCAGGATCTTTCTAGATTAGCTTCCAACCACACAAGTTGTTGACATCATCGTCCCACTGTAAACAGTCAAGAAACTACTGACATCATTAACTGAGGTCAAGGAGTTGTGCCCCCAAACCTAAGTGACTAAAAGAAAAGTAGTCCTCAGTGTTCCATCCAGTGAACCTGGAGAGACGCAAGTACAGGAAAGGGAAGTGGGCTCACTGCTCTGGTAGCAGGATTCGACTCCGGGCACTTGTTCTCACCCTACACTGATGGAGCAGGGGTTCTCACAGCAGCAGACATCAGAGTCCTCTGGGTTCTGGGGAGTGCTGAGCTCTGATCTCACGGGAACCACTTCAGTAGGTATGGGCTGAGACCCGAGACTGTATTCTTGACAAGTTCCTGGGGGATCCCCACTGCTGCTGCAGAGTTCAGGAAGATGCCCACAACCAGGAGCGCTGCTCTCAGGCTCCTGCAGGTTTGGGCCCCTCTGCAAAGTGGCTACTCCCCGGCCGGCGCTGCGGCTCAATTGGCTAATCCTCCGCCTGCGGCGCTGGCACCTTGGGTTCTAGTCCCGGTCGGGGCGCCAGTTCTGTCCCAGTTGCCCCTCTTCCAGGCCAGCTCTCTGCTGTGGCCTGGGAGTGCAGTGGAGGATGGCCCAAGTGCTTGGGCCCTGCACCCGCATGGGAGACCAGGAGAAGCACTTGGCTCCTGGCTTCGGATCAGCGCAGTGCACCAGCCGCAGCGGCCATTTGGGAGGTGAATCAATGGCAAAGGAAGACCTTTCTCTCTGTCTCTCTCTCTCACTGTCCACTCTGCCTGTCAAAAAAAAGAAAGAAAGAAAAAACAACATAGTGGTTACTCCCCATCCATGTTCATCAGTGACCTGGAATTCAAGAAATCCCAGATATTGGTTCTTATTTCTCACCTAATTTAGTGCCCACAGACAGCCTGCTTGCTCTTGTCCCTGTGTCTGTTGATTCTACTACTCTTGCTCTGAATATATTCCTTCTAACTTCACAAATTCTCTAGCTCTTCTCATTCCTCCCTCAAACTTTTTCTATGGAAAAATCTCTGACTTCCCTCTCTCATCCACAATGTCTCCATTCATTTGAATCTGTATCTTAACGGCCTAACTTGGCTAGAGAGACCATGGAAACAGAAATAACACCATGCTCTTTTTTTTTTTTTTTTTTTTTTTTTTTACAGGCAGAGTGGACAGTGAGAGAGAGAGACAGAGAGAAAGGTCTTCCTTTTTGCCGTTGGTTCACCCTCCAATGGCCGCCGCGGCCAGCGCGCTGCGGCCGGCGCACCGCACTGATCCGATGGCAGGAGCCAGGAGCCAGGTGCTTTTCCTGGTCTCCCATGGGGTGCAGGGCCCAAGCACCTGGGCCATCCTCCACTGCACTCCCGGGCCACAGCAGAGGGCTGGCCTGGAAGAGGGGCAACCGGGACAGAATCCGGCGCCCCGACCGGGACTAGAACCCGGTGTGCCGGCGCCGCTAGGCGGAGGATTAGCCTAGTGAGCCGCGGCGCCGGCCTACCATGCTCTTTTTTATAAAGATTTATTTGTTTATTTGAAAGTCAGAGTTACACAGAGAGGCAGAGAGAGAGAGAGAGGTCTTCCATCCGATAGTTCACTCCCCAATTGGCCACAATAGCTATGCTGATCCGAAACCAGGAGCCAGAAATTTCTTTTGGGTCTCCTCTGTGGGTGCAGGGGCCCAAGGACTTGGGCCAGCCTCTACTGCCTTCCCAGGCCATAACAGAGAGCTGTATCGGAAGTAGAGCAGCTGGCTCTTGAACCAGCAACCATATGGGATGCTGGCGCTTCAGGCCAGGGCGTTAACCCACTGCGCCACAGTGCTGGCCCCAACACCATGCTCTTTGTTTCATGACCTTTTACAGCACTTAATAAATACTAGTGGACTTAAGTCCTTAAATATGTTGGCAGCTATAACATTCAGAGTTTACAGGTGATTCCTCTTTAATTAATAATTTGGAAGTATAAACTCTACAAAATTTTAAATAACAAGTAGTCAAGAAGCAAATATGTTTATTCAAGTGAAGATTATTTCTTGACAAAGACATGAAAATAGATGATACCTTATGTGGATAATTATTAGATCCACATAAACTGGGCTTTCATAGAAGCAGTATGTGATGTTCTTCTTTTAGTTATAAGCCAATCATCCAAAAACCTAGACAAATGCAGGTATGTAAGAGGTGTGTAAAATGCAATCAAAACAGGCTGCAGTGTTCTGCTTTTTCAGCTGGTAAGACGTGCAGTAATGTGAACCCCTTTTAAATAAAATACATGAATTCATTATCACATAAAAATAAGTAGACTCAAAACGTGGTCCTTTTAGAAACAAACTGAGCGTTAAGAAACAGAATGCATCAGTGTAGTCAAAGCAAAATCAATATGGCTGTTTCACTATGGCATTCTACAGAGACGTCTAGTACATGGAACTTTTTGGGAAAATGATCCACACCTAATAAAACACAAGAACTGGAAGAGACAAATCCTTCATTTGCATAAAAGAACCTACACTGACAGAAAACACAGCCACCAGCCTGCCTGTATGTGAATTTTGAGAAAGTGTGGACCTCATTTGAGTGCCATGCAAGTTAAGAAGTTGAATTTGATGATCTCTAGGGCCCTTCCACTCTAAGCTTCAACACGATGTTTACACAGCCTTGGGAGGATAAACTCGTCTTGTACTATGTGTTCTGTTCTTAACTAGGAATGTCAGGATTATTGTACCATGAAAGCATTGTCATGGAAGGTGGGGATTTGCTTTAATTGTGACTAAAGTCACAGGACAGACCACAGAAGTCCTGCTCTTCACTTGAACCCGAAGTTTCAGGGAAGTGAGGAAGCTTGAATTGGGGTTCTTTGGTCTTGTTGGAGAAAAATACAGGTGTGTTGAGAGCACCTTTGAAATAGAATAAGACTGTGCTCTAGGTGCCATACGTGTAGAGCTGGGAGGGAATTAAAGCAAACATTTTTGTGCACGCTACATTTACCTTGGCTTTCCAAACCTCACTGTTTGTATGCCTTGCATACATCAACCTTCTCTGCTTCCTTGAAGTAGAATTTTAGTGCATGCAGATTTACTGGCATATAAAACTTTCCTGTAGTTGCCAGAATTCCAGTTTGCATATAAGCAAACTTTGAGTCGCTCTGAGAAAGGATAATCAGAAAAAGAAGAAGCTGGATATAGAGAAGAGGAAATGTGAGAAAAAAGGAAGAGCGGTAGAAGTGTTTCCAGTGACATTTAAAAAATACAAAAGAATAAATGAAAATAAAGTGTTTCCTTTCCCAAACTTAAGGATCCATATTTATGAAAGCCCTTGAGCTGACTTTTGGTTCTGATCCTGATGAAACAAGAAATCCTCCCAACATAAAAACTACGAAACTGGACAAAATATAAAAGCCACTGCTCTCAGGCAGTGGACAACAGAGCACAGGGCTGTGGGCTTTGAAAGCAAGGAAGTGGTGGATTCAGCCCGCCAGTCTCGCTGGGGACACTTTCCAAACTGTGGCACAGGAGAATGTAGCCCAACAGATAGTAGCGGTCTGTGTGGTGTGAGGAAACGGAGACTGAGTTCAAGGCTGTTAGGAGAGCGAGGATTTAGGGACTGGAGTACAACAGAGAAGGAAACTTCTCAAATTCTTGGAGGGTCCTTTCGATCCTGGAGTCTTTGGTTAAAGACCAAGCTGTGCCTGTGCGGGGTGAGAGCCTCTGGGGCCGAGGATTGCAGCTGGAGGGCTCTGAGAGGAGCAGAGGTGCTGGAGGTCAGGAAGAACGGCAAGGTGTTGGAGTCCTGCCAGCCGGAAGCACGAGCACTTGTGGAATCCCTCAGGTGTTCAGGCGAAAGCAAGAAGGGCCACACGGTCCTAGAACTAGAGTTATCAACGTAGTGTGAGGTTAGTCTCGGCAAACTCAGATGGCTCCATCGGTAAATTAACTGGGTGCCAGAAGTGAACTCAAGTAAGCATCAAAATTTGGCACCAGTAGCTTGCTCGCTCAAAGGCCCTGAACACAATAAAAAAATTGCCAGATGTTACGAGAAGCAGGCAAATGTGGCCTAAAATCAGAAGGAAAAAAATCAATAGAAACAAGCCCAAAGATGACACATTAAAATTAGTAGACAAGACTTTAAAACAGGTATTCTAAATTTGCTCAGGGATTTAAAGGAGAATATTGACATAAGTAGTCAGCAGATATGGAATTTCAATCAAGAAATGAGAAATAATAAAAAGGTAATTAAATGGAAAGTATAGAGCTGAAAATAAAATATCTGAAATAAAAATTTCTTTATATTTTTAATTGAATGCTTTTTTAAGGTATTGATAATAGCAAATATTGGGGAAAATGCATTGCTCATCAATGGGATGTTAAGAAAAATACCATCAATGTTAATTGATAATTAACATAATAATTTCAATGTATTGAAACAACATATAATTATGCAGAAAAATACATGCTGCTATGGAAAATGACCATAGTGGATTGATTTTTTGAATACTATCAGATACCATATATTAATCACTTTTTGGAAAATGAATATGATAAATGTGAATATACTTTTCTATGAATATATAAAGGATTGTGATGCTTGGTAGCACATTCAACAATGAATCATTAGCGGTTGTACCTAAAATTTTCATGCATTATGTTGGCTTAGTAGCAGACTGGACACTGCTGGAAGAGGCTGGTGAAAATCCCAAGATAATAGAAGCTATCAAAACTGAAGGACAGAGAGAAAAAAGGACCCAAAAACATAGACAGAGCCTCGGTGCCCTGTGGGACAGTATCCAGTAGTCTCATATACACACAAATAGTCGCAGAAGAAGGAAAGATAAAAGTTGAGGAAGAAAAAAGCATTTAATGAAATAATTAATTTCCAACTTATAGAAAAATGTCAGCCCATAGACTGAAGACTCCCAGCAAAGCTGAAATAGAATAGGCACGGTGTCCACACTGAGGCACACAGTAGTCAAATGCTGAGGAGCAGAGGCTGACGTCAGCGGGCTGGGCTGGGGGCAGGGTCCCAGTACATGTGGGAGAACAGATCACCGGTGACTTCTCCCCGGACACAGAGTCCGCCTGGCATCAGCGGAGTGGCGTTGTCGAAGTGCTGAAGGGAGGGGTAGGGCAGTTCTACAGCCAGTTAGAATATCTTTCAAAGATGAAGGTGGAAAGAGGTGTTCCCCCCCCCCCAAAAAAAAAAAAAAAAAACCGGAAGCTGAGAGACTTTGTTGCCAGCAAACCTGGGCTACAGTAAGTGCAAAAGGATACTTTTCAGGCTCAGGGCAAATAACACCGGTTGGAAATTCAGATCTATACAAGAGAATGAAGAGACCCCAGAAATGGCAAATTCGTGCGTAAATGTAAAAGAGCTTTTTGTAAACAACAACAAAAAAAAATCCTCAACAGGTAAACTGACTGTTTAAGAGCAAAATAAATAACATTGCAATTTCTTCTTGGCCCTTTGGCTAAGATCAAGTGTAATAACATATTGTAGCGTTTATAGCATATGTTGAAATATGTTGTATAACAACAATAGCACAAAGATAGAGTGTGGTAAGTGGATGTATATGATTTAAGGTTTCATATGGGAAGAGGTAATGAGCTAGTTAAAGATGTAAAGCTAGCCTCTATAGCAAACATAAAAATTGAAAAGAAAGAGGTATAACTCAAAAAGCAAACATTGGGAGAAAAATGGAATTATCGAAAACCAAAAAACACAATCCAAAAAAATTAGGGAATGAGATAAAAATAAACACCCGCCACCCCCACCCCATGGGACAAATGGAAAACAAACAACAAATAAACCCAAGTCAAGTGTGATGGTCCCCGAGGAGACTCAGTTCCTGTGGGAAGAGCCCTTGGGGATCCTGCTGCACTCACTGCATCACATGCAGCAGGCACCAACTCAGTGTTTTTTTTTTTGTTTGTTTGTTTGTTTTTGACAGGCAGAGTTAGACAGTGAGAGAGAGAGAGACAGAGAGAAAGGTCTTCCTTCTGTTGGTTCACCTCCCAAATGGCCGCCACGGCCAGCACACTGCGCCAATCCGAAGCCAGGAGCCAGGTGCTTCTCCTGGTCTCCCATGCAGGTGCAGGGCCCAAGCACTTGGGCCATCCTCCACTGCCTTCCCGGGCCACAGCAGAGAGCTGGACTGGAAGAGGGGCACTGGAACAGAATCCGGCGCCCCAACCGGGACTAGAACCAGGGGTGCTGGCACCGCAGGCAGAGGATTAGCCTAGTGAGCCACGGCGCCGGCCCTCATATCATATGATGACAGTTTATATACACTAACTGAGCATGAATGGGTTGTTAGTCATTTGCATTTGCCATCTTGTGCTGAGGAGAAACTTATGGAACCTTCCTACCAAGGACTTTTATTTATTTATTTTATTTTATTTATTTATTTATTTTACCAGGCAGAGTGGACAGTGAGAGAGGGAGACAGAGAGAAAGGTCTTCCTTTGCCGTTGGTTCACCCTCCAACGGCCGCTGCGGCCGGCGCACTGCGGCCAGCGCACTGCGTCTATCCGAAGGCAGGAGCCAGGTGCTTCTCCTGGTCTCCCATGGGGTGCAGGGCCCAAGCACTTGGTCCATCCTCCACTGCACTCCCTGGCCACAGCAGAGAGCTGGCCTGGAAGAGGGGCAACCGGGACAGAATCCGGTGCCCTGACCGGGACTAGAACCCGGTGTGCCGGCGCCACAAGGCGGAGGATTAGCCTGTTGAGCCGCGGCGCCGGCTTCTACCAAGGACTTTTAACAGGAGGTTTGGGAATTCTACGTGGTCACAGATGCAGCACACCCCAACATAAACAATTATCACCCCGGCGATCGAGAGATTCCTGATTCCACTGATAGTTTTACTGCAGCTGCTTGAGACAAGAGGCTTTGTGCACAGCCTCTTATGTGCGTTGCCTGGCACAAACAGTCTGAGCATCTGATGGAGAGAAAGACATTAGTGAAGGAGGCTAGAGTGTGCGGTGCAAGTGTTGCACAGTCCTCGGCCTGAGTTCTAGGTGGCCCTGCAGCAGGGCTGGAGAGAAAGACAGTGAGCCAGGTGCAGATGTCCTCCCGGAGTGTGGAAGCCTCAGGTGGCCGGCCTGGGGCACGGGCCACGAGGGTTGTAGACGTGAGGAACTCCAGCTGCAAAGCAGGGGTGTGTTTATGGTAGACCCGGCAGGGCAGAAGGGAACCCTGGGAGGAAGGGTCAAGCTGGGATAGCATCAGATGATGACACAGGACCGGTGAAAGGAGGCTTGATTCTGTGTATTTCCTTTCGCATTTGCTCGCTTTGCTGGGACGCCAGTCCGTGTGGACTGTGCTAAGGGGATCCGTCTTTTGTCGTTGTTCTTCAGAGTGGAACATCACACGGGCCCTGGCGGACGCAAGGGAAAGGCCCTGTCCCACAGAGCAGAACGGACCCCTCTCCAGGTCAGGAACTGACCTTTCTGGAGCTGCTCTCTGTGCACACACGGGGAGAGCTCCCGGTTTCAAGTGTGAGGGAGGGCAGATTCTTGCTTCGCAGATAATGACTTGGATTTAATTCCGTCACTGCTGTTGTAATGTGAAGTCAGCCTCCATGTGGTTCATTTTCTCCATCTATACACTGTGGAGTAGGATATTTACAATACATTCAACTGATAGAGAGCCTCATAAAACAAGTCATTACCAAGACTTTTATGTAATGTGTGCGATAAAACAAAATTGACTCTATTTCTCCAGCCTTTCAAACAATGTGCATTGAAGTCAATAAAATTTAAATCTAATTTAAATACAAACTTTAGTGATTTAAAGCAATTTTTAATATGCTATGAACTAAGCTTTTTTACTTTATTCAGAAAGCATGAACATTATTTTCTTGTTCTCTGATGACCTCTTATCAGTAATAAAAGCCAAGATATTACCTCCATCAAAATTCTGTACTCCATTGTAGTTTCTGAAGGAGATTTTTTACTCTGTTATCTTGGTAGTATTTATCCAGATGCATTACACATAAGGACTAATCTTTCCTCCATCTTTGTTAACTCTGATTTCTTTGTGTTTTCAGTGGAATTCAAAAGTGTCACTCCTTTTTTTTTAAGATTTATGTATTTATTTGAAAGGCAGAGTTACAGAGAGGCAGAGACAGAGAGAGAGAGAGAGAGAGAGAGAGAGAGAGAGGTCTTCCATCCACTAGTTCACTCCCTAGATGGCCACAGTTGCCAGAGCTGGGCCAATCTGAGCCAGGAGCCAGAGCCAGGAGCTCCTTCTGGGTCTCCCACACGGATGCAGGGGCCCAAGCACTTGGGCCATCTTCTACTGCTTTCCCAGGCCTTAGCAGAGAGCTGAATTGGAAGTGGAGCAGCCAGAACTCGACCCGGGACCCATATGGGATGCCAGTACTGCAGGTGGTGGTTTTACTCGCTACACTACAGTGCTGACTCCCCGTTACTCCTTAAAAACAAACAAACAAACAAACAAACAAACAAAAAAAACACGCACACTTTACCAGAGCCATAAAATGAAAGAAAAACATTTGTTGTGACTCCTATGTTGCTCTGAAGTTCCTGTTCAGTTACAGGTTTATTTTTATTTATTTATTTATTTATTTTGACAGGCAGAGTGGACAGTGAGAGAGAGACAGAGAGAAAGGTCTTCCTTTGCCGTTGGTTCACATCCAATGGCCGCCGCGGCCGGCGTGCTGCGGCCGTCACACCGTGCTGATCGGAAGGCAGGAGCCAGGTACTTCTCCTGGTCTCCCATGGGGTGCAGGGCCCAAGTACTTGGGCCATCCTCCACTGCACTCCCTGGCCACAGCGGAGAGCTGGCCTGGAAGAGGGGCAACCAGGACAGAATCCGGTGCCCCGACTGGGACTAGAACCCTGTGTGCCGGTGCTGCAAGGCGGAGAATTAGCCTAGTGAGCCACGGCGCCAGCCCAGTTACAGGTTTTCTATTGGGCTTTTATGGTTTGATGAAGGGAGCATCAAGTGATCACAGTTTTCCACTCTAGGATTGTCCCTCTAGAAATATCCCACTTGGTATGGCCTTGAACTTGAACTCAAACAGGCAAAGAAAGTCCAGTTGTGTGATTGTTCCTGAAAACTAGCATTTTGATGCTTTTCAATGTGGTCAATTTTAAATGCCTCTGAGCTCACGAGCCGCATTGCAACAAATACACACCCTGATAAAGAGCATCTGGCAATTTCTGTCAACTCAGATACAGATTTCAGCTGTCTGCAAGGCAAAGGGCCTCCAAAAAAAAATTTGCACACAGCTTTTGAGGTCAAGAATCTCAAGGCTGTGGAGAGTAATTTGCCTTTACTTTTCCTCCATGGAGCCGATTTTTAAGTCTAGAGGATTACTGATTGTCTGGAGCTCATCCATCCTGGTAGCTTTCTCTTATGAAAAGTGCGGTCCAAAAGATAGGATGTGGCCGGGATGCTCCCAGCCCTGAATCATGCCAGAACTCCCTGAACGTTGCCAGTTTTCATCACACTTGGCATTAATTGAAGATGCTGAGAGAGAGAAGCCTTCCTCAGTGTAGCCACCTGGAGCAGATTAAAATCTGGGTCTTACTGGTGAGGAGATCTGAGGGAGTGGGACTATGAGACTGCTTTAATTTTTTCCAAGTCAGGCTGCTTAGAAATATCCATACATCAAATGTCCATGGAACTCAAGCCGTTTCCTTCTGGGGGAATTCAATTACCAGCAACAAGAAGTGGGGTGAACTTGTCGCAGTGAGCCATCAAGGGAGGGAAGGTGCACCATCCCATGGCTGTGTGTGCCGAAGTTTGCCAGCACGAGGTTAAGGTGCTGAAGGTGCGGATGCGACAAATGACGTTTCCTTGGGAAGCCTTGTTCACGGGCCTGGGAAAATGGAATCGCGACCAGTGGAGAGCAGGGAGCACTCTCTGAGCAGAAGTGATCCTCTGCCGTAGAAAGGTGACCTTGGATTCCAGGGCCCCACCTGAGTCCTTAGGAAGACATGGCAGTGAGCCAGTGGGGCTGCCCTGCCTGAGAGAGCAGCCAAGCTGCTGCCGACAGGAATAGGGGTAGGTGGGACTGCCAGCGAACCGCCCCAGTTAGAATTCCGTTCTGGATCTATCCTAGAGCTATGGAAAAGAGCCTGCTCCCTTGAGGAATGAAGAAGCAAATTTAGCCTCAGAAAGTGCAAGACCCACAGGAACCTCAGAGGCAGAGAAAACCTTCATGTTGGAATGACAACAAGAGGAAATGCGACAGCAGAGTGTGAGGACGGAGACAAGACGGCCACGCAGGAAGAGTGCAGAAGATCACCAACCAAAGGGCAGGACCAGCCCGGACTGGAGCCATTGCAGGTCGTCCTGAGATGATGTCCCTCCTCAGGGCCGAGGAGACCTTGGTCCCCTGGCAAAGGAGCTGGCTGTCACTGAAAAGCAGTGCCCTCTACCACTTGGCCAGGAAATCTCTCCAAGAGTAGACAGAGCCAGAAAGATGAGAAAACCCAACAGCTTCTTTAGAAAACTGGTCCCATGACATGTTCACCATCTTTTATGGGGACCCATCTGCAACGTGGTAGGATATGTTTCAAAACAACTAGAAGATTCTGAGCATTGTGACCGCAAAGCAAAGAGGGCCAGGCATGGGGCCAGGCAGCTGAGATCCAGAGTCTCACATCAGGGGACCTGGTTCAATTCTTGGCTCTGGTTCCTGGCTCCAGCTTCCTGCTGATGTGGATCCAAGTGATTTGGTCCCTGTCACACAGGTGGGAAACCTGGATTACATTCCTGGCTCCTGGTGGTGGTCTGGCTTTAAGGAGTGACATATGACCTCTAGCTCTCTCTGTCTCTCAAATAAGTAAATAATAATAGAAGAAATGATATTCGAGGTGATACATGGTTACATACCATGATCCGATCATTGCGCAATACATTTGTGTAGAAGTATCTACCCCGTAAAATACACAATAACTATGTGTCAATGAAAAACAAAATAAAAATAAAATTTGCTTCAGAAGAAAAAAAAACCAACAAACTATCTAAATAAGTTGTGGATTCATCCAAACAAGAGTGAAGTCATTAGAATTGTATATAACACAGATTGATGTCAGCTGTATCCATAGGCTGTTAGATGCATTGGCTGAGGTTAGTGTAAAATGGCATTACAAGAAAGGAAAATGACAAACCAGTTTGGTTTTGAACATAAATATAAAAATCCCAAGCAAGGTATTAGTCAACCAAATGTTAAAACATGTAAAACAATAACAATTAAAAGGATTCACATTGTGACCAAGTAGGATTGATCTCAAAATGCCAGTGATGGTTTAGCATTAGTAGAAAATCTATTGTTGTAGTATCATATATTATATTAATATGGCAAAAGAAAAGATTAATTTGATCCATCACTAAATGCTGGAAAGTCAATAAATAAATTTCAACAATTATCCATGAAAAAAGTTTTAGTAAAGTAGAATCAGAAGGGATCTTTTATATACCAGCAAATTTTACCAAAAACCTAAAGCCCTGTATCCTGTGCTTGGGTAAGTTATTAGAAGCATAGCCATTCCTGACTGTAACAGATATGCTTCTAATCAGTCAGGAACAAAGTAGGGTGCCTGTTATCACTACTGCTATTAAGCATTTATTGAAGATCCAAGCCAGCACAATTAGAAATTAAAGGTGTAGACCAAGAAAGGAAGAAGGGTAATGTGGTGATAAGATTGCTTTCCTAGGAAATACATGAAACTCTTCAAGATAAACTGTAAGATTTAAGAAGAGAGTATGACATATTAGTAGATAAAAATACCTGTATCCTAAAATTATATGCAAATACACAATGATTAGAAATTAGAATGCTTAAATAAAAATCACAAATTTTCTATAAATAAATCTAATAAAAGATGTATAAGCCCATTATGGGCAATAGCATAAAACTATAGAAAAATATGGAAGAAAGCCTAAGAGCTCTAGAGAGGTACAGTAGCACTTTATTAATTTATTATTTTGATAATAAGTTTTCTGAAAATTGCAATTGCCTGACCCTGAATCTATAAATTCAATGCAATTCCAACCAACATTCCAATCAGATTATATCTTGGCTACTAGGTTTCATAGGAAGGTGATTCTAGATTTCACTTGGATGAATGAAGAAACAAGAATAGTAAATATATTTTTGGTGGAGGGAAATTTATATTTTTCAAATACTAAGACAACATAAAATTACAGTATTGATTCAGTAATACACTCCTGGGTATATATCCAAAGGAATTTAAATTGATATATCAAAGGCATGTCTGCACTCCCAATTTCATTGAGCATTGTGCATAAAAGCCAGGATATGGAAGCAGCTCAAGTGTCCATCCAAATGAGTGGATAAAAAAATACGGTGTAGGTAATACACATAGTAGAACACCATATGGCTTTATTCTGTCATGTGTAATAATATTGGGTAAACCTGGAGGACATTGTGCTAAATGGAATAAAACAGGCACAGGCAGAAAAATACTGCATGATCTGAATTACACGTAGATTCTAAAAAAAAAAAAAATCAATCATAGAAATAAAAAATAGATTGATGGGTAGATTGATAGACTGAGGCAGGGAAGGAGTGAGGAAAGAGAGGTATTAGTCAAAGGGTAAAAAGTTCCAGGGCCTATGCTGTGGCACAGTGAGTTTAAAAACCCAGCCTGCAGTGCTGGCATCCCAAATGAGTGTTGGTTCGAGTCCTGGCTGCTCCACTTCTGATCTATCTCCCTGCTAATGCGCCTGGGAAAGCAGTGGAAGATGGCCCAAGTCCTTGAGCCCCTGAACCCACATAGGAGACCTGGAAGAAGCTCCTGACTCCTGGCTTCAGATCAACTCAGTTCTGGTCATTGTGGCCATTTGGGAAGTGATAGAAGACCTCTCTCTGTCTCTACCTCTCTCTGTAACTCTGTCTTTCAAATAAATAAAATAAATCTTAGAGAAAAAAAAAAAAAAAAGAAAGTTCCAGTTACAGAGTGGGTTAGTTTCGGGGATCTATTGCATGGCATGATGACCATAATGCAGGACATATTTCAAAACTTGTAAAAAAATAGATGTTAAACCTCACTATTGAAAAAATGACAAGAAGATGAAATGAGATGATGGGTATGTTAACTAGCTTAATTTAAACTTTCCATAGATCAAAACATCACATAGTATTCCATAAATATGTGTCAGTAGAACACAACAGACTTTTTAATAAATGATTTAATGAATGGATATTTAATGAATAGTTCTTGCAAGTGACTCTTCATGTAGAAAGACAAAATTAGATACCTAACTCATTTTATATGCCAAAAACAATTTCAGGTAGACTAAAAATTTTGAATGAGTAAAGCAAGACTGTAAACTTTAAAGACTACATAGGAGAATACCATTATTACATAAGATTTTTACAACTAAATAAAATAGATTTTAAAGACCCATGTAGGTAAAACTTTAAAACAAAATATAGAGTAAGAAAAGCAAGTTGGGAAATGATACCACAGTATGAAGACTATAATATATACTTTTTGGGGAAAATAATATGCACACACAGGGGAATAAATATGAAAAAATGCAATACACAAAGGTAATGGTAGATAAATCTACTTAAAAATTTACAACACTGTACACTGAAATCCATGTGACCAAGAAATAATTGATATGCATAATAATGAAGAATTCCAACAAGACTGTAATAAAGGAAAAATAATCTAAAAGAAAAAGGAGATAAAATGCCCAAAATTCAGAGAGAGAACACCACAATGGTTAGTAAATATCTGAAAAGATTCTAAATTCCAAAATCAAGAAGATGAGAATTTAAAACTCCATGAGACCCCCATTCTGTACCCATTCTATTGGCCAAAACTAGTAATTCTCATATCACATCTGTCCTCGGTGAAGATACAGGGACACAAGGACTCATCCACGTTGTTGGTGGAACCCTGTGAAAGAGCAAAACGGGAGTCCTGGGCAGGCTGAAGATGAGCATCACTCCCTGACAAGCGAGTTCCACCCCTGGATGTCCACCCTAGGAGACTGTGCACGCACACGGAGGCCTGCACAGTCACTCACTGGAGCACAGTAGCATGGTTTGTAATAGCTGAAGAACAAAAACTTCCTACTGTCTCCGAATAGGGTAATGGCTGTCTTCTGGTTTATTAATACAATGGATTCTATTCAGTTAAAATGGGAGAATTACATCTCAATAAAAAATATAGGGGCCAGCGCTGTGGCGCAGCAGGTTAACACTTTGGCCTGAAGTGCCAGCATCTCATGTGGGTGCTGGTTTTAGTCCAGCTGCTCCTCTTCCGATCCAGCTCTCTGCTATGACCTGGGATAGTAGTAGAAGACGGCCCAAGTGCTTGGGCCCCTGCACCTGCGTGTGAGGCCCAGAAGAAGCTCCTGGCTTTGGATCGGCACAGCTCTAGCTGTTGCAGCCAATTGGGAAGTGAACCATCAGATGGAAGACCTCTCTCTCTCTGCCTCTCCTCTCTCTGTGTGACTCTGACTTTCAAATAAATAAATAAATCTTTTAAAAAATAAATAAAAATATAATACTGAATGATAATATCAATTTGCCCAAGTTATACTGACAGTGTGATATCTCTTATGTGAGGTTTTTTTTTTTTTTTTAAAGATTTATTTATTTGAAAGAGTTACACAGAGAGAGAAAGAGGCAGAGAGAGAGTGAGAGGTCTTCCATCTGCTGGTTTACTCCCCAATTGGCTGCAATGGCTGGAGCTGTGCCGATCTGAATCCAGGAGCCAGGAGCTTCTTCCCCATCTCCCACATGGGTGCAGGGGCCCAAGGACTTGGGCCATCCTCTACTGCTTTCCCAGGCCACAGCAGAGAGCTGGATCGGCAGTGCAGCAGCTGGGTCTCAAACTGGTGCCCATATGGGATGCCAGCACTGTAGGTGGCAGCTTTACCTGCTATGCCACAGCGCCAGCCCCTTATGTGAGGTTTTAAAATGCACTGAACAATACTTCAGACTGTTTCAGCATACATTCATTGGTTGCAAAAAGAACAGAAACTACACGTGGAAATGGGGAGAATGGGGAGATCAGAGAGGAAGGCAAAGGAGAAGAATGGGGAATGGGAATTTACTTGTCGTGTCATGTGCCAGAGACAGCAGAGAGGAGGGAGAAGAAGCAGCGAGGGGAGACAGAAAATCTGAGGCAAAAATGAAGTACTTCAAACTGTCTGTCAACACACCATAGTGGTTACACAGATTGTTACACTGAGGTGTCTCCTAATTACATGATAATTTTTAAAAGATATAGTCAATCCACTACGTGAGAAACAAACATTTCCGTTAGACCTCTAGGTTTTAAAGATAAGAGACCTGGGCCCCCCCCTGTAGCACAGCGAGTTTGCCACACCACTTGCCATGCTGGCATCCCGTATCAGAGTGCTGGCTGGAGTCTCAGCTGCTCTGCTTCTGATCAGCTCCCTGCTAATGTGCCTGGGAAGGCAGCCCAGGAGGGAGACCTGGATGGAGTTCTAGGCTCCTGCCCTGGTCTGGCCCAGTCCCAGCCATTGCAGTCATTTGGGCAGTGAACCAGCAGTTGGAAGATATTCATCCCCCCTCACCCCGTCCCCTGTGTGTGTGTGTGTGCATGCGTGTGTCTGTCTGTTTGTCTTTCTCTTTCCCTCTCTTTCTTTGTCACTCTGCCTTTTAAATAAATACATATTTAAAAAAAATAATGACTCATTTCAAACTGGCTTTTAAAAGGGGGGCATTGGCACAGCAGGTTGGGCAGCTGCTTGGGACACTGGCATTGCATACCAGAGTGCTGGTTCAAGTCCCCACTGTTTTGCTTCTGATCTAGATCCCTGCTAATATATCCTGGGAAACAGCAGATGACAGCTCAGGTGCTTGGCCCCTGCCCCCCAAGCGCAGGAAACCCAGATGGAGTTCAGGCTCCTGGCTTCCGTCTGGCCCAGCCATCGCTGTTGCAGGCATTTGACAAGTGAATGTGGGGATGAAAGATCTCTCTCTGTCTGTCTTTCAAATATGTGTAAAAACATATAAACATTTAAAAATGAAGAGGGGTGGGGACTCTCAAGTGAATGAAAGTCAATATGGAACCTTTAGGTAAGTCGAGCGGTTCAAACCACGTGGCCAGGGACCCGGAGTCTCCAGATTCTGTCTCCTCTGTCTTACAAGTCAGTGGCTTCCTCATGAATCCTACCTTATGCCCCCAGCTTGGCCACCGAAATTACAGACGCTCCCTCATGGCAATTCCAGATCTCAGGTCTTATTCTCATGCTACACTGTCCAGGAAAAGAATGACACAGCTTCTCCTTCCCCGTGGGATTGGCGAACGGCCGTGTTGCCTTGTGTGGTTCTGTTTGGTTGTGTGCCTGTCTCAGATCAGATCCTTGGGGTTTTAAACAGCAGGAATCAGCTAAGTGGCTTACGTCTTCAGGAGCTATGTCCAGATCAGTGGTTCAGAACTGAGGGAGACTTCACCTCCAGGAGCATTTATCTCTGGGGATGTTTTTGGTTGGTACACTGGAGAAGGATGCTGCAGGCATCCATTGGGTGGTGCCAGGAGCGCTGCGGAGCTTCCTCCAATGCCTGGTGGCTGTGACCCCCTCCTCCTCCCCCACCCATGCACCACCAGAGAATCCTCTGACACCAATGTCTGCAGTGCTGGGATGCGCCACTCTGTGAATATCCATCCTATCCAGGTCACCTAGCTGAGGAAAGGGACTGAAAGAAGGAGTTTATTTGTCAGAGAAAATCATAGTAGGGTTTAGGGAAAAGAGGAAGTCGTTGAAACGTCATTCACAGTATTCATGAAGAAGACTGAAACACTATACATTAAAATATTATGATTTGGAGGTAATAGTCAAGAATTTTTATAAACTTCTATTTTCTTTTTTTTTTTTAAGATTTATTTATTTATTTGAAAGTAGGGTTACAGAGAAACAGAGAGGGAGAGACAGAGAGAGAGAGGTCTTCCATCCACTGGTTCACTCCCCAAATAACCACAATGGCCGGAGCTGGGCTGGTCCACAGTGAGAAGCCAGGAGCCTCTTCTAGGTCTCCAACATGGGTGCAGGGGCCCAAGGACTTGGGCCATCTCTGCTGTTTTCCCAGGCACATGAGCAGTGCGCTAGATGGGAAGTGGAGGAATCTGTGCCCATATGGGATACCGGCGTCCCAGGCAGCAGCTTTACTTGCTATGCCACAGTGCCAGCTCCAGTGAACTCCTATTTTCTAATTTATCTAAAATGAATAGGAAATGTTTGTGAAATCTGAAGAAAAATAAGAGAAAAGTACGAAAAGGAATTTCTTTACCAAATAATGCTAACCTCTTCCAAAATTTCATGCCTCAGAACAGCTCAGTTTCACAGTGCCTGCTCTTACACATTGTTATTGTTATGTAGTAACTATTTTGTGTTTACTTTTTCCTCTTTGACTTTTTTTTTATCTAGACCATTCCAGCAACCCAGATACTCTTAATATTTGCCATTTAAAAATATTTATTTATTTATTTATTTATTTGAAAGGCAGAGTTACAGAGAGGCAGAGGGAGAGAGAAGGAGAGAGAGAGAGAGAGAGAGAGAGAGAGAGAAAGTCTTCCATCTGCTGGCTCGCTCCCCAGATGGCCACAACTGGAGCTGGGCCAATCAAGGGCCAAGAGCCAGGAGCTTCCTCTGAGTCTCCCACGTGGGTGCAGGGACCCACGGACTTGGGCCATTTTCTGCTGTTTCCCCAGGCCATAGCCAGGCCATAGCAGAGAGCTGGATGGGCAGTGGAGCATCTGGGACTTGAACCGGCGCCCATATGGGATGCTGGCACTGCAGGCAGTGGCTTTACCCACTACACCACAGCACTGGCCCCCATATTTGCCATTTTAATGGCTATATAATGCTTCATTGTATCACTGTTGAGGTTTACTTAGCCATTTCCTGGCTCCTAATGATTTTGTATTCATCTGTTATTATGAAAAACATAGCTGTAAAAAAAAAAGCCAAACAAACAAACAAAAACATAGCTGTAAACATTTGCAAAAATAGTATTTGCTTTGCTGTTGAACTCATTCCTTAGAGTTTGTTCCTCAAAGCAGATTTGCCATATCACGTGATGCAATGAGTTCTGGTTTCTTTCCAGAACCATCATACAACTGTTGTACACAACAGATTTCTCTCCAGAAGAAAACATGTCACCGTTTCCACAGGCCGTGTGTGAAAGCACCTGTGTCCCACATTTTTTCTTTCTAAAAAATCTCTAATTAATAATTCAATATCTATGAGGAATGACACTGGGCTGTTTTCATTTGCAATTTTTTCATTATTATGAAGGTGGATCATTTTTTCCAGTGTTTGTTCACTACTTGTATTTTCCCTGTGAAAACCATCTGCTCATGTCCTTTAACCACCTGTCCAGTCACACCCGAGTATTGCCCAGACCTGAGAGAATGCTATGTACACAGTGTTGAATGTTGAATTGCTTATATACAGTGCTCTCTTGTTATTATCCTTGCTATTTTCATAATTTGGGGAACCTTTTGTTCCTTATTTTGTGGTATGTGTCTACATTTTTATGTACCTAAACTTGTCAACCTTATCATTTATTTCTTCCATTGTCAGAAAATACATTTTTTTTCAGACTGCGTACGTGTAGCATTTAAAAAAAAGATTTCTCTCTTATTTGACAGGCAGACTTATACAGAGAGAGGGAGAGACAGAGAGAAAGAGCTTTTCCATACACTGTTTCGCTCCCCAATTGACTGCACTAGATGGGGCTGAACCAGACAGCAGCCTGGAACTCCATTTGTATCTCCCACCAGTGGCAGGTGCCCAATATCTGGGCCATCCTCTGCTGCCTTTCCAGGCTCGTGAGCAGGAAGCTGGGTTAGAAGTGCAGCAGCCAGGACTGGAGCTAAACAAACACTCATATGGGATGCCGGCATCCAGGTGGAGGCTTAACTGGCTGTGCCACCGTGCCAGTCCCTGTGTAGGTAGCATTATTTTACTTCATATGTACATATACAATGAAACTTTAGAAAGTTCACAGAAAATGAATTGAAAGATAAATTTATTTTGGCCGGCGCCGCGGCTCACTAGGCTAATCCTCCGCCTAGCGGCGCCGGCACACCGGGTTCTAGTCCGGGTCGGGGCGCCGGATTCTGTCCCGGTTGCCCCTCTTCCAGGCCAGCCCTCTGCTGTGGCCAGGGAAGGCAGTGGAGGATGGCCCACGTGCTTGGGCCCTGCACCCCATGGGAGACCAGGAGAAGCACCTGGCTCCTGCCATCGGATCAGCGCAGTGCGCCGGCCGCAGCGCGCCAGCCGTGGCAGCCATTGGAGGGTGAACCAACGGCAAAAGGAAGACCTTTGTCTCTCTCTCTCTCACTGTCCACTCTGCCTGTCAAAAAAAAAAAAAAAAAGATAAATTTATTTTGGTGCAAGAAATTATGAAATCCATGGAAAATGCATATTAAAAATTGCATATTTTGTGCCACAATAAACCTATCTTTTGATTCCATTTTTTACAAATTCTTTGAAACTCTCTTGTATGTATATACATATAGATACACAGTATATTAATTCAAAAACTAATTCTTTTGGTTGAAGTACTTTGTCAATCTTAGATTCTACCTTGGATGCTCAGGTTATTTTCCTTATATTGATAGTTACTTTTTCCCAAAATATATATTAAATAATTTAAGTCTCTTTATTTATGATATATTATATATGTATCAATTTAGGTAATCTCTATTTTATCTCTTTGATCTGTCTCTTAGTTATTATCCCAATCTGCAGACCATTTTGATAGCCCCAGTTCCTTGGCAAGTCAATTTAATATCTCATGAGGATACTTTACCATCATCGTGTTTATTATAAAAATATGCCTTTTATTCACATTTATTTTAGTTGTTATTTTGTTAATTTCTATACATGTAATCCATTGGGATTGCAAATGATATAGTTAAACCTATGAATTAATATGAATTAATTGTATGTTATTTTTAATCTTCACTTTAGCTTCCTTGTCAGTAGTAGAGCCTATCTTTTAATTTTCCTGCAAAAACTATATAACTAAAGACTTAGGAGAATTTAGACAGCTTTTGATTTATGGTTCTAGGTCCTCTTCTTCTCCACTTGGATTATTTTCCAGATGATGAAACCAAGGTCCAGAGACTGATTCATCAGAAACCCTGCGCCTGCTTCAGGAAATAGCTAAAACCCGAAACCAGAGCTGTCCTCATGCTGTACGTTTGCTACCACAACATTCATCCAAGCCTTCATTCATTGCCATTGAAGGTTCAACCCTGTCCTTACTAGTTAGATATATCTCTGTTGGCTGGTTTCTAGGAAATGCGTAGATTGTGTCAGAACAAAACCAAACACTGGTGTTGAACCTTGAGTGGATGGTAGCTGATGAGGTTCCTTTGATGAGGAGAATCTGCGCCAGGCTCCTTCTTCCCCAAGTGGCTTATCAGTAGGGGAAAGCACCTTGAGCTGGTGCCCCATTTTCTTATCTCACTAGGGGTTTTATGATCAATAATTGCTTCTGGTAATTTGATTGCCTTTTGCAAGGAACTATGTTATAAATACAGTGAACCAATGGCAAAGAACCTTGCATCTCCTGAAGATTCTCACAAACTCAAAGACATCAGATACAAACTGTATCAGCTGCATGAGACGGAAACTCCAAATAACAGTGGTTTGCACAAAAATGAGGATCCATTTGTCTCTCATGTACTGGGAAGTCTAACGGTAGGCAGGCCAGGGCCAGCATGTTGGCTCTCTGATGCCATCCATACCCAGATCAGATTTTAGCACTGGGATGTGGGCTTCATCTTCATGTTTATCAGAAGATTGTTAATGCTCCAAGCACCACGACTAATTTCCAGGCAGAAAGAAAAGAACAAAACTCCAGTGCTGAGTCAGTTCCTCTTTAACTGGTTTGCCTGGCAGCCTCCCAGGGATGTCTGCTTCTATCACTGCCCAGAACCAGGTCAGGTGACTGCCACTAAACTAGTGGCTTTGATGTAGAGACTTTATCAGGCCCCAGTATCTCTTCCGCAACTTGCGGCTTCCTCTGTCTTCAAGGTGGTGTTTACAAGGCGGGTCCTTTCTAAAGAGTAACTCATTAAATTAGGGGAGTGGTGCACGGGTGGGTTGGCTCTGTAGGAAGCTGAGTGGTAGGTCTCAGCGTTCAATTGTCACCCAGAGAGTTAGCATCCTGATGCTGGGCCTTCATTGAGATGTTTTTCAGGAGCTTCAAGCCTTGTACAAACACGTTTAGAAGCAATCTTCCCCTGGACCTCAGCCTAGAGTCCATTTGCCAACACAGCATCTTCAGAACGCGCCGGCCTCCTGTCGCTGGCCAGCCAAAGGGAGGCCGCAGTTGCTACGGACCAACCCAAGACCCACACACAAGCTTATCATGCACAGCTGAACTCCAACTTTCTATAAGTTATGTGCCTTTAATTCTTCAGGGAATTCAGGAACTAAATGACAGCTGCCCGGCTCCTTGCTCTGTGTATTGCGAATAAACTCCTACTCTCTTCCAACATCCTGGGGTCTGTTGTTATCTTGCTGCACGCCAGGCAAGGGGACCAAGTTTTTGAATTTTGTAGCACTTACCCCAACAAGTCTTGGGGAGTTCTCCTGCACTAACTCCAAAGGGCTGGTGAGTGTACCATTTTGCCAGACACATAACTACTCTCACTAAAACTGAAGGTCTGTGTGTGAAGAGAGAGGAGGAAGGATACTAACAGTGTCTCCCTGTCATTATATGAAACAAAAGATAAAAACACAATGTATGTTTTGTTCAGGCTAGGACCATGTGACCCAGAATCAGTGCATGGTCTTGATGGTTAAACAGGATTTAGAGAGATGAAGGAGGGCAAAGGGGGCATGCCAAGCATGGTTTTGCTGAGAACACAGGTGATGGAAATAAATTAGAGTTACTGGCTGAAACGCTCCTCGTCCTCCTTGCTAGGAGAGTGGTTTTAGTTGAAGCTTCATGTCAGTGCTTGGTGCTATCAAAAGCAGCTTAATGAACTGTCTTGAGATCTGAAATTCTTCAGCAACAGCACATTTGGCCAGACACCAGTACATACCAGGAGCTAGGTGACTTACCAGATGCTCCTTCCTGGGGAATCCATGCTAAGGAAATAACTCAAAAGAATAAAAAACTCTATGTGCACTACTCTTAGGGATCAGAAACTGGCTATACCCCAAATCAGTTAAGAACTACCTAAGTAAATCATGAACGTTCAGTTCAGACAACTTAGACATTCATCAAAAGTGATGAACAGGTAGTATGGTTGTTTAGTCAGCTTTTCATTAATTAAAAACCTGGTAAGAGCTCCTTGGGAAGGGAAAGGAGGATTTTGGCACATAGACTGAAAATGCACAGTCTGGCGTCCGATTGAGGCTGGCAGTGATGAAGTGTGCATACAGGAATGATCATGGGGGGCCAGGAGG
Source organism: Oryctolagus cuniculus (assembly GCF_964237555.1). Lineage (NCBI taxonomy): Eukaryota > Metazoa > Chordata > Mammalia > Lagomorpha > Leporidae > Oryctolagus > Oryctolagus cuniculus. The sequence goes on from NC_091444.1 coordinate 49,261,055, forward strand.
CAGAGAGAGATGCAGCAAGCTGGCTCAGCTTACATGACCAATCCTCTCCGGAGAACTTCCTTCCAAAGGCAAGCCCAAGACTTCGCACCAGGCCCAGGGCCTAGAGGCGGAATTGGATCCAGTGTCCACCCTTAACTGTTAACAAAAGACCTACCTGAGTTTTCATGTTCAGTCCTAACAAAGGTTAAGGGCTTGGGCTTTGCTAGTCCTGCACCTGAGTCATAATCTTCTGTCACTGACTGTCTATCTGAGCTCGAGCTGCTAGAACAAAATACCGGAGGGGATTGAACAACAGATATTTGACGGAGGGCACTGTGGCGCAGCAGCTTAAGCCACTACTTGGGATTCCTGCGTTCCATATTGAAGTGCTTGGTTCAAGTCCTGGCTACTCCATATTTCCAATTGAGCTTCCCGCTAATGTGCTCAGGAGGCAGTGTACAGGGGCCCAAGAGCTTGGTTCCTGCCACCCATGTGGGAGACCCAGATGGAGCTTCAGACTCCTGGCTTCAGCTTCGCCTAGCCTTAACTGTTAGGAGCATTTGAAGGGTGAACCAGTGGGCAGAAGATATATCTCTCTCTGTTCTTCCCTCTGCCTCTGACACTCAACCTTTCAAGTAAATAAATAAATCTAAAAACAGCAGCAACAAACAACCAAATAGGTGTTTATTCCTCACAGTTCTGGAGCCCGGGAAGTCCAAGATCACCATGATGACACATTTGGTTTCAGATGAGGACCCGTTTTCTGGCTGGCACATGGCTACTTTCTTGCTGTGTGTGTGTGTGTGCATGGCAATACCTAGCTCTCAAGTCTCTTCCTCTACTTACGAGGACACTAATCCCAATAGGAGGACCCCACTCATGACCTCATCTGAACCTGATTACCTCCCAGAGGTCCCAGCTGCAAAGCCTACCACACTGGGGGTTAGGGCTTCGACTGCGAATTTCTTGGAAGAGAGGAAGGGACGGCACAAACATCTGATCCATGCCTTGTCTTGGGACACGTTTTTGGAACTTGCAAACTTTAGTTTCTTCCCCTTCTATAAAATAAGAATAATAATAGTAGGATTATAGTGCAGAATAAAAATTTTTTAAGTGCTTTGTTACAGTGCTTGGCACTTTGTACTCGATAAATTTTAGCTATAATTTTTTTGGGACAAAGGTAGCATCCTTGAGAAAACAATCTGTTGCTTCAGGAAAACATCCTCTAGAAGCTGTCTCGCACATAAGGCTAGAGCAGTCCAGTCCCACCTGGTAGGAAGGAAAATTAATTTTGCAGATTACTGTGGGATGGGGAATCTGTGTACCATTTCCTAATGATTTCCATTAGGTTCAGCAGATGAGACTGGTTTATACGCGACAGTTGCTAGTATAGCACCTGTGACCAGAAAGGCAAGCAAAAGCAGAAAGAGGTCACCAGTGAGTGACCCTACAACCAAGAACAGGTTGTCTGAGAGGTGAGAAAATCAAGACCTGCCTCACAGAGAACATAGGACCAACGAGATAGGCAGACTGTGAAACTCACAACACAAAGAACGGAACCCAAAGGAATCTTACCAAAGCATAATCCCTGGTGTCTTAGTCCATTTCCTGTTGCTGTAACGATACCTGAGACTGGGTAATATAAAGAAAAGAGGTTTTAGTTTGGCTCTCAGTCTGGGTGCTGAGAAGTCCAAGACCAGGTGGCCACATCTGGCAAGGGCCTCATTCTGCTTCAATCACAGTGGAAAGTGGAGGGGCAAGTGGGGGCGTGCAAAGGAAAGGGAATGATTTGCTGTTCCAGTAACTAAGCCACTCTTGCCAGAGTGACAGCATGAATCCGACTGTCAGGGTGAGGCCCCCGCTGCTGTACTCCAAACATCTCCCACCAGGTCCCACTTTTCAAGGCTGCTGTCTCGAGAAATTTGGTTTCCAAGAAACAAAATTTTGGGGGACACACTCAAGCCATAACAGAAGTAAAGCTGTGTGACTGTTGAGTAAAATAGAAGCAGAAGTCAAACTTTGGGGTAGAGAAGAAAGCAAGAGAATCTGAAAAACATGCCGTCCTCAAAAGGACCAACACATGCAGAGAAGATGTGGCTTGAGGACAAAAACCACCTACACATACCCACAAGAAGCTTGGAATTACATCAGGAAAGGAAGGGATTTGGAAAATGGATAAATGAAAGTATAATAAACACTGCTGTTACTCTTAACTAGCAGTTTGTTCACAATGATCATAGCAATAATGTATTCAGTTCCATTAACTTTTACATATGCCTGCAATGTGTATGTGAAATGAATGACTACAATGATGTAAGGAGCAAAGAAGCAGTAGAGCATTATTATTATTATTATAAGGCACTTGTACTGCCTGTTAAGCCATAGAGTATTATAGGAGACTGGATTTGGATTAGTTGTAAATGTAGATTGAAAACTCTAGGGCAGCCATTAAAGAAAGACAGACGCTAAGAAAGGAAAGAAAATGGTGTGATAAAAATGCTCAATTGGACAATGAAAGGCAGTGAAGAGTGGAAGACAAGTGTGAAAACAAAGGCCAAGAGCAGCAAACAGCAAACAGTGGGGAATGGGGGATACGTGAATCCTGCATCAAGAATCACTGTAAACAGCAGTGGCTCAAATGCACCAATCAAGAGACAGTGATGGTCAGAGTAGATCAAAAAGCAAGAACCAACTGTGTTGTCTACAAAGAAACTCACTTCAAATTTAATAACATACAGATTAAAAGTAAAGGGATGGAGGAAGGTATACCACGCCAATACTAATCAAAAGAAAGGGAGAATAGCACAATTTAATTATTAATTTCAGACAGAGCAGACTCTGGAACAAGGAAAGTCACCAGGAATAAAGAGACATTATGGAATGAATGCAACAATCCTTAATGTGTATGTACCCAACGATAGAGCACCAAACACATGAAGCAAAAACGGATAGAACCTCGAGGAGAAATAGATCATAATTGGAGGCTTTAACGTGCTCTATCAGAATGGACAAATTCAGCAAGCAGAAAATCAGTAATGACATAGCTGAAGTCAGCAACTTCATCAATCAACTAGCTATAATTAACATCTATCTACTAGCTCGTCTACCAATAGCAGAATCTACACTCCGCTCAGCTCACATGCGGCATTCAGTAAGATGAACTGAGAGCAGAATGATGAGCAGGAGGCAGTCAGGAAAAGAACAGGAAAGAAGTATTTCAGCCAGAGGGAACAAGATGGAAATGCCAAGACAAGGGAAGCTGACACACCTTGGGAACCTCAGCGTTCTGCATTCATGACAGCATAAGGGAGGAGTTGTAAGTGCTGATCAGGCCAAGTCATGAAGGCCCTTGGAGGTCGTACTAAGAAGTTCGGGACTGATCTTGATGCCATCATGCCATGTTGAATAGTCTGGGGGTAGTGAGAAGAAAGTTAAGAAGTGATCTAGATAGGAGTAGGGCCTACAAAGAGGAAATAATGATTGCCTGAAAAGAGGCAGCGACAGAAGAGAAGGGAGAAGGAGCAGGTGCTAGAGTGACTTTGGAAGTAGAATCAACAGGACTTGGTGAGAGTGAAAGGGAAGAGTCCTGAATGATGGCCTTGGGTTCCAGCTTTGAAACATGGGTGATGAGCCAGAGCACTGGGAGGAGGAGCAGATTTGGGTTAGGGAGGAGGAGATACGTAAGTCTTTGTATGGACCTCCAAATAGAGATATCCATAGGACTCCGGAACTCAGCAGAGGGTGGAGGGAACAATCAATTTGGGAGCCCTCATCCTACGAGTGTACTTTAAGCTACTAGGTGGATGCAATCCCTCAGGGAGCAGGTATGGAGTGATGACAGCAGAAAGTCTAGGATGGATAGACTTCTCTAAAGAACACCGGTTTTGAAGGAATGATTAGAGAAGGGAGAGTAGAGAATGGATACAGAAAGCGAGTAACTAGAGTGACTAGAGAATTTGGTGTTGCAGAAGCCATGCCAGTGGATAATACCATAAAGGAGAATGTTGACTGTCAAATACCGTCAAAAAGACAGGGTTGAGTTGTCCACATGTTTTGCTGAGGTCTCTCAGAACAGATTCAATGCAGTGGTGGGGTAGTAGCCAATGTTTGGAGGAGGGACAGAGTAATGAAGTGCAGACAGCCCTGACAAGAAGTTTTATCATGGAAGCTGGCATTGTGGTTCAGTGGGTACAGTCACTGTTTGAAGTGCTGGCATCCCATATCAGAGTGCCAGCTGGAGTCCTGGCAGCTCTACTTCTGATTCGGCTCCCTGCTAATGCACCTGGGAAAGCAGTAGAAGGTGGCCCAAGTAATTGGGCTCCTGCCACCCACGTGGGAGACCTGGATGGAGTTCCTGGCTGCTGGCTCCTGTATTTGGCCTGGCCCAGCACTGACTGTTGTTATCAGTTGGGGAGTGAACTGGCAGATGGGAAATATCACTCTCTCTCTCTCTCCTTCTCTCTCTTTCTCTCTCTCTCTCTCTCTCTGTAACTCTACCTTTCAAATAAATAAAATACATCTGTATACAAAAAAAAAGTTTTGTCATGAAGGAGATGAGAAGAAGAGAATAGTGGCTGGATGGAAGTGGCTATGTGTGGAAAAAGAGGTTTGTGTTACTTCTCCCAGAGACTCAGTGTATCTAGATGCAGATGGCAAGGAGCCACAGAGCAGGAGAACTTGACACTCCAGGAGAAGTGGGATCATCAGTAGATGTAAGTTCTTAGAAAGGCAAAAAAAAAGTGAGAAGTAGAGTAGAGGTGGCCCAAAAAAACCACACAGACAAGAGGAGACAGCCACTGGTGCCTTCACAACAAGATAGAAGAAGGAAGGACTGGTGTGGGCGTAGGCACATGTGACGTGTGATGCTTTGGCAGCTGCCTATGGAAATGTCGTAATCACCTTGGTTCTTTGGGCCCCAGTGAACTTAGTAACTCTGACCTCATGATGTCATCTTCCCAGGCAGAAGGTGTTCTCCAGTAATGCTTCATGGTACAGGGGGAGGCATGGGGAAGATAATTTTTAAAATAAGCTTTTTTTTTTTTTTTTTTTTGACAGGCAGAGTGGACAGTGAGAGAGAGAGAAAGACAGAGAGAAAGGTCTTCCTTTGCTGTTGGTTCACCCTCCATTGGCCGCCACAGCTGGCGTGCTGTGGCCGGCACACCGCGCTGATCCAATGGCAGGAGCCAGGTGCTTCTCCTGGTCCCCCATGGGGTGCAGGGCCCAAGTACTTGGGCCATCCTCCACTGCACTCCCGGGCCACAGCAGAGAGCTGGCCTGGAAGAGGGGCAACCGGGACAGAATCCGGCACCCCGACCGGTACTAGAACCCGGTGTGCCGGTGCCGCAAGGCAGAGGATTAGCCTAGTGAACCGTGGCACCGGCCAGGAATGATATAATTTTTAAGTCACTATTTTTGCAGCTGATTTAGAAAAGAATCAATAGGGAATTCTAAAGCCTCCAGGTGAAAGAACACTAGGGAAAAGGAGAGTCACACAGTCTCAAAACCGCAGAAGTTACTAATTTTAAAGAAGAAAATGTACCTTTACAATGGAGAAATCTAGAAGTTATCACCTTAGTCCAGCAAACAAAGTTAGCATCAATAACTGTGGGACAAGTGACATCATGTGTCTCCCAATAGGATACATTGAGAAGGATACAATATCAGTAGAGTTTTCCTACCAAATGTTTTCATTATGATTATTTATTTGAAAGGCAGAGAGACAGAGACAGACAGAGAGGTCTTCCATCTGCTGGTTCACTTCTCAAATACCCACAGCAGATTGCGATGCACCAGGCCAAAACTAGGAGCCAGGAACTTCATTAGGTCCTTCTACATGGGTGGTAGGAGCCCAGTGTCATGACATGCACAACTACCTTTCAAATGGTTCCACAAGATAAACATATAAATAAGTGTGCATAAACATGTGTATGGAGACGGGAGTGCGGTGGGAAGAGAGGTGGGACAGGGCACAGAAATCTGGGAGGGAACTTCACCTCCGTGGTCCTTTTCCCAACGGCTCATAATCCCAGCTTAATCATGAAGAGAAACATCACAGGAACCCAGACTGAGGGATGTTTTAGAAAGTACCTGACTGGTACTAAACAGAATGGTCAAGGTCATGAAAAGCAAGGAAAGATGGAGAAGCAGTTGTCAAAAAGCAGAGAGAATAAGGACATTTGACGCGTAAATGCAATGTGCAGCCCAGGGTGGATCTGGGGACAGAAAAGGGGCATTCATGGGAAAACTGGAGAAATCCAAACCAGTCTGGAGTGTCCGTGACACTCTAATAATCTACCAGTGCCAGTTCCTTAATTTTGACAAATGTGACTTGATAATGTAAAAAATTAACAAGGGGATAAACTGAGTGAGCAGTATTGGGAACTCCATGTCCTATCTTCACAACCTGTCTGCTTAGCCTAAAATCATTCCAGAATTTTTTAAAAGCTTATTGGCATTCTGCATAATATGGAAGGCCCGGAGTAGTAACAATTGTCACATAAAGAGATTCTGCTTTGCTCCCAAAGAGATGAATTACAAAAAAAAAAAAAATGTGTTAATTAAAGTATATTTCCAAAGAAAAATATCAGAGGCCTATTTCCATAGTCAAAGTTAAATCCCTGTAGCTTTATAAAAAGTATATTTAAGAACTTGGTGTAGGAAGTCACTAAGACATGGCTTGGAATGCATGCATCCTGAATCCGAGTGGTTGGGTTGAAATCCTGGCTTCACCTCCAATTCCAGCTCCCTACTAATGTGCACCCTCAGAGGCAGTGGTGATGGCTCATGTAGCCGGATCCCTACCATGCATGTGAGAGACCTGGATTGAGTTCCCAGCTTCTGGTTTCAGCCTTGCCAAGCCCCAGCTGTTGCCAGCATTTGGGGAGGGAACCAGCAGATGGGAGATCTGCTCTTTCCCTGTCTCCCTGCTTTTCAAATAAAATAGTAAAAAGAAAAGACAAATTTTTAATATACTTAGGTGAATAATGTTTTTAAAATATGAACAATCATAAGCAATTATCAATACATAACACTGAAAATATGTAATACTGTGATCTATAATTCTGATGATGTTTTCATATTTTTTGCCAAAGGATTTTTAAGGATTTTTTGATAACCAAAAATGAATTTCAAATGCAATCTCTGATATGCTTGATACAGATATGCTGACATCACAGGAGTTCAGCATTTCATCCTCAAAGCCATGGCTGGGTTGTTAACCCTTTAAGCATCTGTTTTCTCATTTGTAAGCTGAAGAGTTGGGCAGATTATAAAATCCTTTCAAGTTATTTTTTCAAGTTTTATTTATTTATTTTGAATTGCAAGGCAGAGAGAGAGAATCTTCCAGCTGCTGGTTCATTCATCAAATGTCTGTAACAGCCAGGGCTGATCTAGGCTGAAGCCAGGTGCCAGGAACTCCATCCAGGTCTCCCAGGTGGGAGGCAAGGATCCAAGCACTTGAGTTACCATCTTGTGCTTCCCAGTAGGAACCTGGATCAGAAGAAGAGTAGCTGGGCCATGAACCAGGTACTACAACATGGGGTGCAGACATTGCAAGCAGCTACTGTGCCAAATGCACACCTCCTTTCAAATTCTTAGTATTGGATAATTAAAACATTTATGATGTGGGCTGGGTTTCCAGTCCCGTTTGCCTAAAGAGCTTGCTGTCCTAGTTACCTTGTGTGCACTCACCAAGACAGAGCCTGGAGATGAGCAGCCAGATGTTTAGCAGAATAAATTAGTGGGCTTCTCAGACAGATGCTGCCATATACTCTGTATTTGGCCATTTTACAAAACGAGCATCAGCCATTATTTTAACTCATGTCATAAATCTCCTTCAGTCACTCCCTCGCACACCTAACTTTTTTGGAATATGCCAGAACTGGAATCCTTAGCTTCATTAGGCCAAGGAAGGAGAAATAAAAAAACAGGAACCTTTCATTTAGTGACTCCAAACTGAAATTCAGTTACACATGTTTTTATTGGGCAACTCCAAGATGCCAGCACCGTGCTAGACCAACGACAGATAGCCTGCTTGAGCAGTCACTAAAAGCTGACATCAGCAGGAGGGGGGTTCTAGGCGGAGACCCGTGCCCCTGTGCCTTTCCTCTGCTCTGAGCTCGGGGAAGGGTGATGAGTTACCTTGCCCCTGCCTGCTAGCAGAACGTAGTGAGTGGAGACACCGGTGAGACTGGGCGTAGGGTAAAGAAAGTCGTCAGCTTGCAGTGTGCGCTTTGGGGTCTGCCGGCTGGCAGAGCCTGCGTTCTACTGCAGGGGCGGCTCCCGCAGGCAGCCCTCCTCCCAGCTGCGGCCTCGCCGGATTCCACTGCTGCCCCCTTCCTCGGCCCCACCCGTCTGGTGGGTCCCATCTTCTCAGAGGCATTGGTCTTAGGGGTGCTCCTCTCTCCCCTGCTTCACTCTGCCCTCCAGTCCTTTATGAAGTCACGCCCTTTGTGTGTGCCATCTGCAGGTGTCCGGATGATCAAAGAAGGACGAGCTGTCACTGGCCCAGACAGACCTGGAGATCCCAGGGCGGGTCTTGTGAACATCATTGTTTTCCCCACCCTGGTCCCTCCCTGTATGCCAGTGGCTGCCCGTTGGCAGGAGGTCAGAGTGTAAACTCTTTAGCACCATGTGATCTGCCTCTCCTGCCTTTTCCAGCGTGTTCTTCATTCTCCACCTTGCCCTCTCTGTCACACAGGTCTTGCCCAAGTAGTTCTGCCTGTCTCCCATTTCTTCATAGGATTAACTCTTACTCATCCATCAAAATTCAGCTTGGTGGTTTTTATTTTTTTAATTTTTAAAAAATATTTATTTGAAAGAGTGACAGAGAAAGAGGGAGATTCAGAGAGAGAGAGAGAGAGATTGTCCATCCTCTGGTTCACTCCCCAGATGGCTGCTTCAGCCAGGTGGAAGCCAGGTCACCCACGTGAGTGGCCGTGACCCAAGCACTTGGGCCATCACCTGCTGCTTTTCACAGGCCATGAGCAGGGAGCCGGATCAGAAGTGGAGCAGCCAGGGCTTGAATCGGTGTCAATAAGGGATGTTGGTGTCACAGGTGGCAGGTTTACCTGCTGTACCGCAACACTGGCCCCAGCTTGGTTGTTTTAAAAAAATGTATTCGAGAGATAGATATGGAGAAGAACTCCCATCTGCTGATTCACTCTCCATATGTCCCAAACGGCCAGGGGACTGAAGCTAGGAGTGGGGCACTGCATGCAGGTCTCCTGCTCGCGTGGTAGGAACCCATGTACTTGAGCCAGCAGCGTTGCCTCACGGGGAGGGTTCCCATTAACAGGAAGCTGTAGTCTGGAGCCAGAGCTGGGAATCAAACCCAAGCACTGGGACATCCTAACCAGTGTCTAAACTGCTAGGCCAAATGCCAACCCCACAGCTTAGTGGTTTTTTTTTTTTTTTGCATTTTTCTGTAATAAACATGCGTTAGCTTTGCAACTAAAAATAATAAAGGCTAAGGGGAAAAAAAAACACCGCCCACCTCTGATCACAGAGAAAATGTAGAGCATGAAGCCTTCATGGAAACGCCCTTGCAAAGAAGGGCGCTGTGCTACCCAGCTTCATGCTCATCTCTGTCTTGCTGTCAGCCCCCGTGTGACTGTCAGCCCCATGTCTCTTCACAATGAGGGAGCAAATTCTTCGGGTTTAGGAGCTGTGGATTGTTTCGTTCCCATGCCTGCACCATTAGCCCAGCCCAGCAGAGATTCTTAACTAAATACTACAATGAGCTTACAAGATAGCAGCTGAGTTGGGCCCTTAATAAGCAATAGGACTGAATAAAATAGGGAGGCGAGAGGGAGATAACACGTAAGCCAGGCAACGGGGCCGGTGCTGTGGTGGGTTAAAGCCCTGGCCTGAAGCCCCAGAATCCCATGTGAACGCCAGTTCTGGTCCTGGCTGCTCCTCTTCTGATCCAGCTCTCTTCTATGGCCTGGGAGGGCAGTGAAGGATGGCCCAAGTGCTTGGGCCCCTGTACCTGTGTGGGAGGCCCCTGGCTCAATGGCTTCGGATCGGTGCAACTCCAGCCTTTGCGGCCCTCTGGGGAGTGAACCAGCAGATGGAGGATCTCTCTGTCTCTACCTCCCTCTGTAACTCTGCCTTTCAAATAAATAAAATAAATCTTTAAAAAAAAAAAAAAGGACATCAAGCAAGGAGGCCACAAGTAGATGCTCACTAGGCTAATCCTCTGCCTGCGGCGCCGGCACACCGGGTTCTAGTCCTGGTCGGGGCGCCGGATTCTGTCCCGGCTGCTCCTCTTCCAGTCCAGCTCTCTGCTGTGGCCTGGGAAGGCAGTGGAGGATGGCCCAAGTGCTTGGGCCCTGCACCCGCATGGGAGACCAGGAGGAAGCACCTGGCTCCTGGCTTCGGATTGGCGCAGAGCGCCGGCCGTAACAGCCATTTGAGGGGTGAACCAACGGAAGGAAGACCTCTCTCTCTGTCTCTCTCTCTCTCTCACTGTCTAACTCTGCCTATCAAAAAAGAAATGATAAAAAAATAAATTAAAAGGACGTCAGGCAAGAAGGCCACAAGTAGATGCCATTTCATAAAATCTCCTGGCCCAGGACTGCTTTCCATCGAATAATTTATTTTCAATTTATTTCTGTACTTACTATGACAGCAATTCCCTGTTATTTCCTCTGCCCAGCTGTCACAGGCAATGCTGAAAGTCTAGTTGGAATCTTATCAGACTGTCGGGATCTTCTGAGTAGGCTCTTCCAGATCCGCCTTGGGACAGGCAGGTCTCTGGCGCGCACGCGCATGTGTGCGTGTGTGTGTGTGTGTGTGTGTGTGTGTGTGTATCATCCCAGGTGGGGGCGGTATAATAGCAGTTAGTGCCCATGTTGGGAGCAGGCATTCCAGGGGACAGCTCACAGCTCACAGCTACTTCGGCAGCCACGTGCAGGGTTGTTGATGAGGGAAAATGGCCAACCATGTCCAGATGGCTGGCTCAGTAGGTTAACCTGAAGATGGCTGTTGTCCTGCAGCTCCCTGGAAATGTGCTGTTAATGCTGCCACAGGGAGTGGGGACATGTGACCTGTGGATGCTGAGAGTGGGCAAGTCTGGAGAGCGCAGAAGAGTGTAGCTTATTTCCCAAGTCAGCTTTGCCACAAGGCCCACAGTGCTAGTGCACCTTCCTGGTTATCGTCTTCCGGTAGGAGAAGTTTGATTATTTGCATGTACAAAAGCCTCAGCAGGATACAGATAGTGAAGCAGGCAGGCATACAGGTTAAAACTGTTAGATTTGTGAACTGGAAGACCACGCCTTTGCAACTCCCCTGTATGGCCTCATGCCCCTACCTGATGCCTTTGCCATGCCCCTGAGTGGCCTCATTCCCCTACCTGGCCACACGTGGGTGCCCACCAGCCAATTAAGGTAATTAACCACTCCCCTTTGGAAATGGGTTAAAAGCCGGGACATGGTGTGGCCCAGCCTGCTCTTTTTCCCTGGCCTCTTGTCAGGAGGGGGCTTGCTGTAGCCCTGCGCCTCCAGGGTGCATGGCCTCCGGGCCATGTGCTCTAGGCTTCCTGGCCCAGATACAGGCCTAGATGCTCATCCACGTGGCTGGTTCCTGGTGCTTGGTATGAACCCCTATTCACCTCTCTTAAATAAAGCTCTCACTCTCCTATGCATCTTTCTCACTAAATAAAAGCTTAAAACGTACCATGCTGCCTTGTTTATCTGTGCCGAAATTTAGAATTCTTCTCTAAATATTAGGCAAGAACCCTCTTGGGCTTATTAATATTGGGGATTTATAATAAGCCCGTGGTGAAATTGTAAGGCACCCCAAATTTCAGTAGTACATGTGGCACCCCGGATAGCATTTCTAGGGAACTTTAAGGGGCCACATTTCAGTGTGAATTTTAGGAGGGTCTTGTCCGATTTCAGTAGTGGCCATTTCTTAGCCTTTGGCTCGTCCAGCTGGGCAAGGTGAGCCCCAGATTTTGCAGCCATTACCCTGACTCTCCACTGGCAGCCGATCTCATCACATACATCCTTGTCATTGGTCCTGCTGGCTTTCACCAGCTTTGCCAGAGTGCCTTTGTCTTCTGGGTTCCCCTGTTTGAAGGTGACAGTGGCAGGTCTTCTTGGGGGCCAGGAGCCCCAGCCTTGCCTTATCCTTGATGGCGTAGTAGGAGACACAGAGAGGATGGTGCTAAGCTTGATGAGACAGACCCATGTCATGTGTCATCGTCATAAGCCAAGCCTTCCTGTGCTCCACCTTGAGGGGTGGAGGACAGTGCTGATCCTCGCATCAAGGACAAGGGTCCTTCCTCTTAGCTGGATCCTGCTTGCTCTAGTGGCAGCCTTCTTCTCGGCCCAGACTGTGCCTCTTGCCTCTTTGGTCTGCACTTGTGGGCCAGCTTCAGCACCTGAGTAGCTCTGTGGCGGCCCAAAGCCTGGGTGAACCGGTGAAACACACGAGGCTCCTTCAGCTGCTTCCAGAGGCCAGCCCTTCGCTGCTGTAGCTGGCTGTAGCAAGGCCATCCGACAGAGTGGGTGAGTCCCTGGGGTCAGCACCGCCTGCTTAGGCCTTTTCTCGTGCAGGGGATTCACTGCTTTCTTGGCTTCTTCATGACAACAGGGGATGTGGCCCCCTGCCTTCCTGTCACCTTCCCTGCTTTCAGCAAGTTGCTTTTAATATCCTTTGACAGAGGAGATGACAAAAGGAATTGGGCAATAATGGTCTTCTTCTTCTTCTTTTTTTTTTTTTTTTTTTTTTTTTTTACAGGCAGAGTGGACAGTGAGAGAGAGAGAAACAGAGAGAAAGGTCTTCCTTTGCCGTTGGTTCACCCTCCAATGGCCGCCGCGGCCAGTGCACCGCACTGATCCGAAGCCAGGAGCCGGGTGCTTCCCCCTGGTCTCCCATGCGGGTGCAGGGCCCAAGCACTTGGGCCATCCTCCACTGCACTCCCGGGCCACAGCAGAGAGCTGGACTGGAAGAGGAGCAACTGGGACAGAATCTGGCACCCCGACTGAGACTAGAACTCGGGGTGCTGGTGCTGCAGGCGGAGAGTTAGCCTAGTGAGCCGCGGCGCCGGCCAGTAATGGTCTTCTTTACAAATGAGATCCAGGGGCTGGTGTTGTGGTGCAGCATGTTAAGCCGCCACCTGCAATGCCGGTATCCCATATCAGAGTGTGGTTTGAGTCCCACCTGCCCTGCTTTGATCCAGCTCCCTGCTAATGTGCCTGGAAAGGCAGCAAAAGGTGGCCCAAGTCCTTGGGACCGCCCCTGCCACCCACTTGGGAGACCTGGATGGAGTTCTGGACTCCTAGCTTTGGCTTGGCCTTGCCGTGGCTGTTGTGGTCATTTGAGGACTGACCCACTGGATGGAGGGTCTATTTCTCTATCTCTCCCCCCCCCCCTTTTTTTTTTGTCATTCTGCCTCTTGAATAAATAAAATAATCTTTAAAAAAATTTTTAAATGCGCTCCATTTTGCACAATAACACTTAATAACCATCTGCTTGCCTCACTTATTACGTTGCAATGCCTTTGAAAATGATGGATGCACTGGCTTAGTAATAAGCTAGGTAGTAACCTAGGCTTGTTATTGAACATTTATTAGATATACATTGTCCTAAACACCAAATGAAGCTTACTAAAGGCATGACCCCTGACTTCACCAAACTGTGCTTTCTTTTTATGTTTTACCCTTAATGGGAGACTTCAAAGCCTCTTAGACCGTGGGCTGGATTCCTGTTGTATGAACTCTTTTTGAAATAGAGACCTAAATCCTGCACCATCACAGGGGTCAAGATTCTTTCATCTTACTTTTTTTTGTGGATTTCAATGTTCTTGGGTGAAAAGTGCCATGTACATACCAAGCATCACTAGTATCATAATCAGGAATTCGCCACAACAAAGGCAGGGCTGCTTCCCTGGACGCCCTGTGATTTCTTTCTGGTGATATTTTTGTACTCCTTCAAATTGGTGCAGGCATTCCTTGCTCTGAGGATTTGAGTCGCGTTTCCATCTGCTGTGTCATCTCCTGCTGTCTGTGGGCTCCACCTGAGTGACACGGAGGCAGGGCTGTGTCACTGTGTGTGTGGGACTAGCCCACGCTTCAGGGGAGATGAGGAATCAAGAGCTGCCAAAAGGGGAACAAACCCCCAGAGCCACGCAGCTCTGTATCAGCTGAGGGCCAGGGACGGAAACGGCTGTGTGGTGCCGAGCTGCACCGCTCACGCTGGGGCTTGCCTGTCTCAACTTCGGCCCCAGAACAGTGACCAAGGCCTCCTTCAGCCTTCCTGCCCGCCTGTATCCCTTCAACAAAGCAGGCACAGAAAACTTAGCAGGCACGACCAAGCTTTGGGAAAAAAAATTTTTTTTTTTGAGGGAAAGTGTTTAAAGAAATCTAACCCCTAGTAGCATATGCCTGGCCACATGATTATAACAAAACCCCAGGGAAATGGGTTTATAATTTAATTTAAGAAACGTAGGATTTTACGAGGATGGATTCCCCGCAATGCTTGCCAGTGGTGGATACCGTGCCCCCTTCTCCGTAGCGAAAAGTAAATTTAATTGTCCCTTGATTCAAAGCCTCTTTTAAGCCAGTCGGGATCTCAAATCTCTCAACAAAGGCTTTTTTTGTTTAGATATGCAGAAAAGAGTCTAAAAAAGTAGATTGTAGGAAGAAGAAAGGAAAGCATCTTTGAAGTCCTGCTTTTCAGAACTTCAAAGATGTTTTCCTTTCTTTTGCATCAACACTAAATGGGTTTAGAATAAAATGTACATCGAGCCAGCTCCTCGGGGACTCTTCCGTTAGGCGGAGCTTCCTTGTGTCCCTGGGGCTCAGAGCAGAGCCGAGACAGCGGGTGCCAGGCTCCACCTGCAAGGCTGAGGAGTGACAGAGGTCAAGCGGCCTCCGTGCCCGTGGGCGGACGGGCTTCTGCACAGGTGCATTCCTGTTGTCAGTGGCTGCTGAGGACATTCTTAGCGGGCAGCCAGCTAGGATGCTGTGGGGGAACCTGCAGGGAACTACTTTTATCCAGAAAGACATGAGGCTCATATTCTGAGGCATTAGCTCTCTCTGGATGGCTGGTTCTGTTCGAGAGAAGCAGAACCTTGAGATGGCCAGGCAACCTTCTACATAATAGCCTTGTGTTCAAAGCGTGAAAGACAGCAGCTATTGCCTTACCACCAGACCCGTGTTCTGTTTGCACTGTTGCACTGTGAAGACACAGAGAAACCAGCCTTGTGCAAGCACTCGCCTGAGCTTGCATTTTGCCTTTGCCTTCATGGAGCTCCAGGTGCTGCATCTCACTACCTGTTGCCCACAGCCCCCACTACACAGGCTCAGCTTCAGAGTCACAGGATGTCGGGACTGGAGCGGCCTGGAGTCACAGCAGAGAGCTGTGTCCCCTGAAACTGGCTGTGGCGATGGGCATGCTCCGTATCTGCACCGGCCACCACAGTAGCCACTGACCACACGTGGCTCTGAGCACTCACACTGTGGCTAGTCTGGAAGAGAGGTTGCATTTTTAGTTGTGTCCATTTTAGTTAAATGTAAAAAGGTCACAGGTGGCTGGTGGCTACTCTGTGAGGAGAACTTGAAGCAGTTCACAGAAAGGTTTATTTTGGAAAGTGTGAAATCCATGATGTGCATTTTCCATGAACTGTTGGAAACCACCTCGTGTTGGCACAGTGCTGGCAGGTTAAGGAAATTAATGATACTTCCAATTAAGGCAGTGAAGTGATCAACCCCAGGTCACTGAGGTAGTACAGTAGTCAGGAGTGAGAGGAAAACCGGTTGATTCTGTGAAAGTCCCATTACCAAGTCTCCAGGTTACTACATGGCCAATTCACCAACCCTCAAGTTGTTTCCTTTTAATAATTTATTTTCATTGAAAAATACCCCTTTTTCTTTAGAACTTTTGAACTTGTCTCTGTTCCATATGCCTGCTGCTGCAGCTGAGACCAAGAAAAACAAGAATATAGTCATAAGAATCATGTATATCCCATATACTCTCTTCATTTATAGGAGAGGCAGTGTAGGAGAGTGGTTAAGGATGCTAAGAATACTTCGTGATTCCATTCCTGTATGACTTCTGACAACTTTCCTAACCTCTCGGTCTTTCATTTTCTTCAGCTGTAAAGGTTCTGGGAAGATTATCTGGGTTATGACTTACAAACGTGTGACTGCATCTGACATGTGCCAAGCGCTCAGTCCACGTCAGCACTGACATATTCTTTTTTTTTTTTTTTTTTTTTTTTTTTTTTTTTTGACAGGCAGAGTGGACAGCGAGAGAGAGAGAGACAGAGAGAAAGGTCTTCCTTTGCCGTTGGTTCACCCTCCAATGGCCGCTGTGGCCGGTGCGCTGCGGCCGGCGCACCGCGCTGATCCGACGGCAGAAGCCAGATACTTATCCTGGTCTTCCATGGGGTGCAGGGCCCAAGCACTTGGGCCATCCTCCACTGCACTCCCTGGCCACAGCAGAGAGCTGGACTGGAAGAGGGGCAACTGGGACAGAATCCGGCGCCCCGACCGGGACTAGAACCCAGTGTGCCGGCGCTGCAAGGCAGAGGATTAGCCTAGTGAGCCGCGGCGCCGGCCAGCACTGACATATTCTTAAAGACAAGTCCTCCTTAGGACTATATACATGAATGTTGGTCTGATAATATGGTATTCTGGAAAATGTATTCAAAAGAGCAAACACATGAAAGAACAAGTACATATAAACAAAGACTATATTACCGAGCTTCTTCCAGTCAAGAAGATCATCTCAACAGCATATTCTTGCTTTGCCTCCCATTTTCCCTCTGCCTCTGATCTCCAGCATCGACAGTGCGAAGAGCAAGGGCGTAGAAAAGAATGACTTCTGGAAATGCTTGAATAGGGTAAAAATGAAGTGAAAAGTCTGTCACTCCACACTAATTAAATTAATAAATGCAGGTACTACCTTGCTTCCTGCACCACCTGGGCTGCCTCCTACCTGTAGACTATGCCCACCTCCTGGGATTTGGCTACCCGATTGTACGCTGGTTTAAGTCCTGCTTATTCTTAGAGACCATTTTCACTAGGCAGCCTTCTCTGATAGTGAATACTCTGGGTTTTATTTCCCCACTCCAGATTCCAACTACTTTGTCAGCAACACATAGTTCTGGACTACTTTAATTCTCTCTTTGGCTTAATTGTTCTCCTCATTTAATTTAATTAATTTATTTTTAAAAAGATTAGTTATTTGAAAGGCAGAGTGATGGAGTTGGGGGAGGGAGGGATGGAGAGAAAGAGAGAGAGTGAGAGAAAGAGAGAGCTTGATCTTGCATGTCACCTGGTTCACTCCCCAAATGGCTGCAACAGTCAGGTCTGGGACAGGCTGGAGCTGGGGGCCAGGAACGCTATCCTAGCCTCCCACACGGGTGGCAGGGGCTCAAGTACTTGGCCCATCCTCTGCTGCCTTCCCAGGTTCATGAACAGGAAGCTGAATCAGAAGCAGTGTGGCCTCAACTTGCACTGGCATTCCTATATGAGATGCTGGCATTGCAAGTGGAGGCTTCACACGCTACACCGCAATGCAAGTCCCTCCTTATTTATTTAGTTGGGGTAAAACTGATAACTCCTTGAGTTCTTTGGTCAGCTTGTACTTCTGGTACATTTCTTAGGGAGATCATTAAGAGCTGAATTGGGTCTCTCACAAAGATACATATTTTAAAATTTTATTTTTGTTTGTTTTAGTTGAAATGCGGAGAGAGAGAGATTTTCCATCCACTGATTCACTCCCTGAATTACCTCAACAGCCAGAGCTATGTCAACCCAAAGCCAAGAGTCTGGGACTCAACCTGGTCTCCCCGTGGGTGGCAGGGACACATGAGTGCCTGAGCCATCACTGCTGCCTCCCGGGATATGCATTAGCAGGAAGCTGGATCAGAGATGGAGGAGCCATGACGCAAAGCAAGCTCTCTGCGATGGGATGCAGGCATCCTAAGCAGCAACTTCCCGGCTGCACCAAATGCCTACAGCTCTAAACGATACGTGGAAGTCCTAATCACACCTGTGAATACGACCGTTTTTGGAAATACGGTGTTGAAGACGTTATTAGTTAAGATGAGGTGACACTGAAGTAGGGTAAGTCCTTAATTGAATACGTCCTGTGTCCCTCTCAGAAGAGGAGAAGAGACCAGGACACAGAGAGAATTCCAGGGTGCTCTCGCTCCCAAACAGACTCCAGACTCTTCCTTCACTTTGGAATTGAGTGGCGTTGCCTCCTCCCTTCCTTCCTCTAGCTCCAGAATGGCTTTAGGTTTTTCAAGAGTGAGTCTTGTAATCTGCTAATGGTTTTAAAATATGTGTCAGAATTTCTAATGGGACTCATACTGAGATTCTCAGCCTTCAGTTACATGTTTGGTCCTCTCATATTACTTGGTAAAATCTCCAGATTCTGCTAATTGAGTCCATAAAGTTTATTGTTTTCCCATAAGACATTTTAATGACTCTTTATTAGTCTTAGATTTATTCATTTAAAAAATTAGTATATTTATAGTTCTCTATCAAAATTCTTTTAATGATCATTGGTTTGTATAGGAGAGGTCTTCAGAAAATTTGTGGAAAATATGTATTATGAAAAAATTATGCATGGGTCACAAATTCTTTTGCACGAAAATGAATTTATCTTTTAATTCAATTTTCCATGAACTTTCCCCCAAACTTGTATTATTTATTTATTTTGTATATTTGAGGTGGAGAGGGAGAGAGACAGAAAGTGCCATCGTTCCTGATTCACTCCCCGAATGCTCAACCATGTCTGGGCCTGGGACACCAATCCTGGGATCTGGGACCTAAATCCCGGTTTCCCCTTTGGGTGGCATTGTTCCCTCCTTCCCTCCCAGGGTGTGCATTACCAAGAGGCTGGAGTCGCTCGTTAGAGCCAGGTCTTGAACCCAGGTGTCCCAAGTGGCATCGTAACCACTGTACCACCCCTGTGCCCCCTCCCCTCAACTTTTTGAAACATCCCCTTACGATGTTCAGAGTGCAAAGACTGTGACTGAGAGATACTTAGGATACTTTTGAACCCTCAGGAGACGGTTGCACAGAACCCAGCCTGAATGTGCAGGCACTTCTAGTTGATCCAAGTCAAATCCATGACTATCTGTTACTATTACTAATAATGACATTTTTTAAAGAATAGCCACTAACTTAATACCACGAGTCAGGCACCGTGCTAAGCACATTACACGCAGAAAACACCTCAGTTAATCCTCTCGGCAGCGGTGCACGGTAACAGTGCCATTGCTGGTCTATAGAGCAGGCCACCAAGTCCTCCAGAGATCAAATAACTTGCCAAGTCCACACGGTGGAAACCGAGTGCGTATCCACTCCCCAACCTCCCAGGAGTCCAAACTCTCACTGGGAAAGAGCACCTTGATCTCTGAGAGGACCTCTCAGCATTCCTGGGACCTTCTGGGGGCCCCACGAGGTCCTCCTCTTCCAACTCCATCTCCACACGAGGCACCATCTTTTTGTAGTTCCAGGGACCACTACGTGGTGGTGGTGGTGGGGACTCACAGCAAGGGTCAAAGGTCGCTTTCCAGCCAGACTGTGAATAAGTCTGCAAAGCTGTAAAACAGCGCAGCTCTTTTCATGTTGGAAAACACAGCGGTCCTAAAAAATGTTATGTTTACATGTAATGGATGTATTGTTTTTAAGAAGCCATTTGATGCATGTGCTGTCTGAAATTCTCAGTTATAACAGTGATGGATGCAACTCATGTCATCAGGAGCTCTCAGGGGTCCTCAGTACTGTTTAGGTGTAAAGTGGTCCCGAGACCAAAATGTTTATGAATCCGTGTGTCACGTGTGCTCTTGGCCAAGCTTCCTTCTGGCTTCTGAGTCTAGGCAAGTCTAGGGATATGCTTATTCGCCACTTTTTTGCTCAATTTTTTTTTCAGGACTTAACTTTTAACTCTTTCTTCCTTCCTTAGACAAGTAGAGCCATCTCCCCACCATCTAAATTTTTTTTCTAAAAAAATCTATCTAGGGTCTTCAATGCATTTATGGAAAATGTTTAATGAAAAAATATAAATTTAAAAAACTTTTGCACCAAAATAAATTTATTTCAATCCTAAATTTTTATGAACTTTTTGAAGTCCCTTATATTTTCCTAGTTCAAGAAAAATTTTTCAAGTAGCTTTTTAAAATTAATTTATTGATTTAAAAAGAGAGAAAGGAAGAGAGAGACATGGCTCCCATCCACTGCTTCATTTCCCAAATGCCTGCAACAGCAGGAGCTGGCCCAGACCCAAACTGAGAGATAGGAACTCAGTCCAGGTCTCTCCCACATGAGGGGCAGGAGCCCAACCACTTGAGCCATCGCTACTGCCTCCTAGGGTCCACATTAGCAGGAAGCAGGAGCTGAAGCCCAGAGCTGAACTCAGGTCCTCCGAAGACAATTATAGGGCAACCCAACCTGAGCTTAATCTCAACCAGGGCTGGGAGACGTCAGGCTCATGGGCCGTATAAGGTCCGTGATCACTTGATCTGGCCCTGTCAAGGCAGCCGCAGCTGAGACTTGAAATTCAATAAATGAATAGCAGGCTAATTTTTAAAAATGTATTTGTTTAAAAGTCACAGTTACAGAGAGAGAGGGAGAGACAGAGAGAGAGAGAGATCTTCCATTTACTGGATCATTCCCCAGGTAGCCACAACAGCCGGGGCTGGCCAGACCAAAGCTAGGAGCCAGGAGCGTCTTTCAGGTCTCCCTCATGAGTGCAGGGGCCCAAGCACTTGGGCCATCTTCTGCTGCTTTCCCAGGCCACAGCAGAGAGCTGGATTGGAAGTGGAGCAGCCGGGACTTAAACCGGCGCCCATATGGGATGCTGGTGTCACAGATGGCAGCTTTACCCGTTGCACAACAGTGCCGAGCAGGCTAATTTTTCAGTTGATAATTTTATATGGCCTTGGCAGAAAAAGGTTTCCCACCCCTGCAAGTGGACCGTCCACCCCCTAGTGCCATTTAAGGAAGCATATATGTCAGAGCACTGACGGCACTGGGGCGTGGGTGAGTAGATGTACTTGTAGCACCCCGCTGCTCTCTCCCCCACCCACCCCGCTCCCTTGCCAGCTCCCCGGCTTGCCGCAGTCTCCAGCACCACTCGTCCCTTGGAGACTTTCCTTGAGGGTCACGCTTCAGGGCAGGAACAGCATCCATGAGCCGCTACCATGTGCCCAGTACCATGCTAAGCTCTGTACCACGCTCTGTAGAATATCCCCTGATGTCCTCAAAGTATCTCTGGAGAGTAGTTACCACTGTTTCCATTTTACAGGTGAGAAGACCAAGGCTCCAGGAGGTTCAGCAGCTTGCCTACCTGCCCACAGCTAAGCAGTGGAGGAGACAGCTCTTGAATTCCTGAAGGCAGTCAGGCTGCTGTGTTTAGAGAACATGAAATTACTGCTGCTAAAAATAGCTGTTTCATCAGACCCGACACTTCTCTTACATGTGCCAAGACCATGAAGAGCTCCTTTACCGCCATTATTCCCTTTTGATTTCTACCTCTTTTACATCTAGAGCACATGGCTTGGACTTGTGTTTCCTCATAAGCAACACAGCTCACAAAAGCCCTAGTATTCTTCGGTCCTTTAGATGAGACATTGAGAAAGAAGCCTTTAGCATCAAAAGAACAAGAAATCCTTTCACTGCCAGGAGACCTCTGCACCAGGCAGGTGCAGCGGGGAACATCCCTGGGAACTGATGGTTGGCACAGCTGAGCTGGGGTCTGGCAGGGGAGAGCAGGAGTCAGACCCTGCTCCCTAGAAAAGCGAGTCGGCCAGAAAGCGTGCTTGGTAGGATGCAGCAGAGCCTTTGGCATCTGCAGGGTCATGAGCATCTTCCACATTCTGAGAAACAGCGTTGCCGTGACCCTGGCTGGCCTTCATTTTCTGAGGCTCATGGGATGTCTGACAGGTGGCATCCACAGCTCACTGCTCGTCTGTGTGCATCAGAGGAAAGAGTGGCTGAAGTCCAGACAGCCAGCTCATTCTGAGACCCTGGGGTGCTCGGATTTCCTGCCAGTGCTGAACCGCCTGGAGTCGGTTCCACGACACATGGTTCACGGGTCAGTGAACGAGGTGGACAGGCTGCACTGGGGGACCCTCTCTCTGGCTTTTTCCCTTGTAAGATTCTCCCACTCTTTTCCGTGTTCTCAGTTCCCTGGCTTCCCTTTTCAGGTTTCCCAGACCTGTGTTTCACCTGTGGCCCGCACTGTCCCCATGTGCACCACACAGGCTCCACCTAGCCTTGTGCTACCCGCCTGGCAGGTGAGAACCGACTGGTCCATATCCCCACGGCCCCTCCTGCAAGCCGGCTGCATTCTGCACCAGGGGCCGCCTGCTTCCCTTTATCCTGCAGTACTTCAGTGGGGTGGCCTTCGTATCATGGCCAAGCTCTGTGGTTGTTTCCTGGAGGAACACGGTGGTCGGGGAGCGCCGTCATCCTTACTTCCAAGAAGAAGAAATGTAGGACTTTTATTTGCCGGTACACATGCTCCCTGACTTATGAAGAGTTTACACCCCAAGGGAACGCATCATGTGTGCCAAAAATATCAGAAGTCAAATACGCACTTATACCCCACGCCTACCAAATCGCAACACTCAGCTGTGGAGTAACTGCTGCTTTCCCAGGCTTGCGAGGCCAGGCTGCCTGGGAGCTGCTCAGCCTCAGGACACAGAATCGTACTCCATCTTAAGAGCCCCGGAAAACATCGAAATCAAAAGAAAAGACCAACATTCAAAAGTCAAAGGAAAATTTCTGCTGCATGTGTATTGTTTTCACACCATTGTAAAGTTGAAAAATTGCTAAGGTCAGTCATTGTGAGTCAGGGACTATACTTTTTTCAATGCCATATCTTCTCGTTTGAAATCAAATTGGATTTTAAATCAATCGTGCTATGTGTTTTGCAGCTGGTTTGTTCTGTGAAGCTCACCAGGCAGGTACAGGTTAAAAATGTGAATGAAAGTCACAGAGATTGATCACTGAGAAGTCTTGCTGAAGGCAAAGGCTCTGGGTCATTTTAAAGATAAATTATTAGGACTGGTGTCATGTCATGTACGGTGGAGTAAGCCACCATTTGTGACATCAGCAACCATACTGGAGTGCAGATTCAAGTCCTGGCTGCTCTGCTTCTGATCCAGCTCCCTGGTAATGTGCCTGGGAAAGCAGCAAAACATGGTCCAGGTGCATGGGCTCCTGACACCTGCACGGGAAACTTGAATGGAGTTCCCGGATTCTGGCTTTGGCCTGACCCAGGCCTGGATGTTTGGGGCATTCGGATAAAAGATTTCTGTCTATATGTATTTCTCCCTTCCCCTCTATCATTCTGGTTTTCAAATAAATAAATAGATAGATAGATAGATCTTTTAAAAATGGCTTTAAACTCTGTCATTCTGCCCTTCAAATAAATAAATAAATATTTTTTAAAACCCCATTGTTTTAAAAATAAATTTTTTCTGTAGTATAGTTCTTGTAACTATGTTCTTGCCTCCACTTTCCTGATTTGGGACACTTTAATGGACTTGAGGAGATCTGGGAACTCCTGAAATAGGAGAAAATAAAAGTGTGACTGGTCTGTTTTTCAAGGAAAGGGTCCTGTAACTGTTATCAGATTTTCAAAGGGGTCCTTTGCCTGAAATTGATTGAAAACCGCAGTGCTTGGCAGAAGAATTATGAGGCCTTGGGTGCTGTCACAGATGAGGTGGGCAAGAATCTTATTCTAACTCTTTGTAGTTAAATGGTTAATGTCAACCCTAAATTTTGTCTTGTTACTTTGTCAAATATTTCTATATTGGTTCTAACAAGGAGCATATACAAATGTGGCAGGTGGGTCCGTCATGAGTTTCAGAAAGCTACTACTAGTGCTTAGGACTGTCAATATGTGCAGTAATTCTCTTAGCAAGAACGTTGCTGTTAACTTCTTTGTCCACAGTGATGCCAACAGCATTCTGGGTAGCACTGTAGATTTTGTCTGGCCATGGTAACATACGGGGCACTCCCTTTTAGCAATACCCATTCTCTTGATGCCTACAGTGTCACCTTTCTTGTGAGTTTTTCTGGATGTGGCCAAAGAGATGCCTCCTGCTTTCTGAAAGGCCTAGAGAACGTGGAGCAGGTGCCTGTCCTCTTTCCCTTTGTGCTTGTGTTCTGGTGAATTATCGGAAGGTGGTAGCTGGAGCTCAAGGGCCCAGTAGCCTTTGGACTCCTCTTGTGATGTTTGATGAGCCAAGACACTTTGTGCTGGATGCTGGCTGTGAATGCAATTTATGTGCTATGTTCTGGCTTCCAAACTTTAGTGAGCTTTAAAACATATTCATTGGATTCTAACCAATTCAGATCATGGTGCACAATATATAAATCACCATTAACCAGCAGTTATCATATTTTTAAAAAGAAATTACTATTAAAGACCAAAAATAAGCCAGCGCCGCGGCTCACTAGGCTAATCCTCCGCCTAGCGGTGCCGGCACACCGGGTTCTAGTCCCGGTCGGGGCACCGGATTCTGTCCCGGTTGCCCCTCTTCCAGGCCAGCTCTCTGCTGTGGCCCGGGAGGGCAGTGGAGGATGGCCCAAGTGCTTGGGCCCTGCACCCCATGGGAGACCAGGAGAAGCACCTGGCTTCTGCCTTTAGATCAGCACGGTGCGCCGGCTGTGGCAGCCATTGGAGGGTGAACCAACAGCAAAGGAAGACCTTTCTCTCTGTATCTCTCTCTCTCACTGTCCACTCTGCCTATTAAAAAAAAAAAAAAAAAAAAAAAAGACCAAAAATTCTACTTGCTGCCTGTTCTACAATCAACCAACAAAACTGCAGGTGAGATTCTCAGTATGCTTGTCAGTTGAGTTCCAATATTTTATTTTCATCTCTATATATTATTTTGAGGAAATATATTTATTCTAGAAAAGAAAAAATATCCTGTAAGGAGAGTTCTATGAGTTCTATATTTATATGATTGTCATTTTCCCTGGAGCTTCTCTGTTGACTTCAGGGTTTTTTTCTTTTCTGGAGAACGAGTCAGCATGTTCCCTCTTTCATAGGCAGTGAAGTCAGCTTAATTGCCAGAGGCTATACCCATCCGTGGAGGATCTTGCAGCATCTCCAGCATAATCCTGTAGATTAAGAGGGCTAGGAAGACGCCCACTCAGAAAATGCTGACCAAGCAAAGATTTCCTGGGTCCCATCCAGTGCTGACTTCTGGAGCAGCTTTCTCCCAAGGTGGCCTGCCTGATTTCAGCAGTGTTTGCCACAATACTTGTGAGGTTTCCACTCTGCTTTCCTTTAAAATTGGCCTTCCTTACACATGGAAACGGGTAATGTTGTCCTAGTGTACATGGGCCTCCACCACCCTGCACGTGGAGGAACCCTGGGAATTTAATAGGCTGTCACTCTCATCTCCTCCCAAGGCATGATTTTCTTTGATCACAATGGACTGTGAATCGTTGTTTATTGGAGTAGCACCTTTAAAGGCTAACTAATGTCATACTGACTCTCACCATCAAATTAGTATGCAAACATGGGATAAGAAAATAAAATTTAAAAAAAAGTAGAAACTGGTGACGTAACTTGAATAGCTACAGAGAACTCTGACTACAGGATAGCTACAGAATCCTGTGAGTTGATCACAGGATTGTGTGTTGCTGGGGTGGTTATGCTTCTGCTCTTTGTTTTTTTTTTTTTTTTTTTAGAGATTTATTTATTTATTTGAAAGTCAGAGTTACACACAGAGAGAAGGAGAGAGAGAAAGAGAGAGAGAGAGAGAGAGAGAGAGAGAGGCAGAGTCTTCCATCTGCTGGTTCATTCCCCAGATGGCCACAGTGTACAATGGCCAGAGCTGCACTGTTCTGAAACCAGGAGCCAGGAGCTTCCTCCAGGTCCTCCACATGGGTGCAGGGGCCCAAGGACTTGGGCCATCTTCTACTGCTTTCCCAGGCCATAGCAGAGAGCTGGATCAGAAGTGGAGCGGCCGGGACTCAAACCAGCACCCATATGGGATGCTGGCACTGCAGGCAGTGGCCTCACCCGCTATGCCACAGCGCCGGCCCCACACTTCTGCTCTTTGTTAATAACAACAGAAATAAAAAGAAACAGCCTACAAGTTGCGTCTTCATGTATGGGAAGGTATGTCACATTGCCAGCTGTGATGGTTAATTACATGGTATCAGTTTCACTGGATTAAGGAATGCCTAGAAACCTTAGAACATTATTTTGTGGGTGTCTGGGAGGGGGTTTCCAAAGGAGATGAGCATGTGAGTCAGGGTGGACCAGATAGGAAGACTTGGCCTTGCTCTGGGTGGACACCACCCACGGGGTGGGGGTCTAGAGGGAATAAATACAGAAGACAAATGGTCTGTTCCTCTGAGAGCTGGGATTCACTGGACTCCTTCCTTGGACGGCAGTTGCTGGCCTTTGGATTCTAGGACTCATACCAGCAGCTTCCTCGCTGTTACTCAGGCTTTCAGCCTTGAACTGAGAACTGTGTCCTGGGTGTCCCTGGTTCTGAGGCCCTCAGATTTGTATGTAGTGGGCCATGCTACCACCGTCCAGCCTGCAGAAAACCTAGCATGGGACTTAGCTGCCATAATCAGGTGAGCCAGTTATACCAATAAATTCCCCTCCGTATACATATGTACCTGTCCTGTCGACTCTGGTTCTCTATAGAACCTTGACTAATCCACTAGAGCAAAAAGATTTCTTCCGACAGTAACCATTTGGAATTAGCACAGACAGCACAGGTGAGGTGCCTTTTCTTCAACAAAACTGTCCTCATTCCTGACACCAGCTCCACAGTTTCGGAGTCCCTAGGCTACCAATTTGAGGATGTTCTCACAACCTCCTCCTTTTCAAAATTTCCCTAGATTGAGTCACAGAAGTCTGGAAACTGCTCATCTTACTAGTGCAGTTTTATTCTGAAGGCTACACATCAGTAGCCATCAAATGAAAAGACACTTCAGTGAGGTCCTGACTCAGAGCTTCTTTTTTTTTTTTTTTTAATATTTTATTTATTTACTTGAGAGGTAGAGTTACAGACAGTGAGAGGGAGAAACAGAGAGAAAGGTCTTCCAACTGTTGGTTCACTCCCCAGTAGCTGCAACAGTTGGAGCTGCGCCAGTCCGAAGCCAGGAGCCAGATGCTTCTTCCCGGTCTCCACATGGGTGCAGGGGCCCAAAGACTTGGGCCAACTTCTACTGCTTTCCCAGGCCACAGCAGAGAGCTGGATTGGAAGAGGAGCAGCCGGGACTAGAACCGGCGCCCATATGGGATGCTGGTGCCACAGGTGGAGGATTAACCTACTGCACCACAGCACCGGCCCCCGACTCAGAGCTTCTGTGTCTTTTTGCTCTGGAATCAGCATGTGTCGCCCACCTGGCACATCAGTGTGATTGCTAACCAGAAAGTTCATCTGAGCACCAGCGTCCAGAGGTTTTACTGGGGATTCATTAGGCAGGCATGCCTGATGCGATCATTGGCTTTGTACTGGTTGGCAGTGGGGAGGGAGGTTGGACTAATACTGAAACAGCAAAGGATCCTGCCCACCCCCTTGCTTCACAGCAAGCTTCCCATTTCTGCCTAACATAGTAATAGCCCATAACCGTTCTGTGCCCGCTGGTTTCATGGTAACTTGCCATCCCATAATAGTTGCTTTTACAAAAAGATCTGCCGAGCTGTCTTTGCAGGGTCCCTGATAAAACTGGACCGCAGTGGCTACAGGCAGCCTTGTAGCTGGAGCCTGTGAAGGTCAGACTGACAGGGAGTCCCCTTCCGGAGAATTACGTTAGGTGACACAGTCCAGTGATGTTTTCGCAGCCGTCTTTGGAAGGCCATGCATGTGAAGACGTGAGTTGTCAAGCTGTGTGCCCAGAGGACGTTCCCCCATCCTTTCCCTCTGCAGCTGTCATGCTCTGTCATTGGCCAGCTCTGTTACCCTAGTTACTTAGGGTAACTAGTACATGAATTGCAAGAGTAGTTAGTTACCCTAATTCCATACATTCCCAAACCCCTTGCTGTCTGTGGAGATGTTTTGGTCTTTGACATGACTTGGCCCTTTCTCTTACAGGCCTGTGGTTAGAAAGAAATACCCTGTTTACAGAAGGCGGAGGCAGTGTTTGTAAGGCAGTGTGCACACAAGCAGGGGGACAGCAGTACCATGGGTGTCAAATCTACCACCCTCTAATCACACGGTTGGTTTTTCCAGGTGTGGCCAGCCCCTATCCTGAGTTACCTGCTCAGCATAAACTCCAGTGTGGTCCTAGACTCCGCATGAATTACAAAGACATGCTCATCACTCAGGGAATTCCAAGGAACCCAGGACAAAGACCAACGTTTTATGATATTGCTTTTTTAAAGAAAGATATATTTTATTTATTTGAAAAGTACAGTGACAGAGAGAGAGAGAGATTTTCCATCCTCTGATTTCACTCTCCAAATGCTCACAGCAGTCAGACAGCTCTGAGGCAAGCGGAAGCCACAATCCTAGAACTCCATCTGGGTCTCCCATGTGGATGACAGGGGCCCAAGTGCTTGGCTCACCTTCTGCTTCCTTCCAAGAAATGTTAGCAGGAAGCTGGATTGGAAGCCGAGCAGCTGGGGTGCAAGCTAGTGCTCCAGAATGGGATGCCAGCAACACAGGCTGCGGCTTAACCCGCTGCGCCAAAACATGCCTCCCGAGTTCTTTATTATTTTACTTCGAGAAAATATTTATAGGGTACTGTTAATACTATATTTAAGGTTATAATACTGTAACCTTAAATCCTTTTCCTATTTATAAAATAAAGTGATTAAATACAATAATTAATTAAAGAAATTAGAAAAATAATAAGGTAGGGACCAGCACTGTGGCTTTAACTGAAAATTGTTTTTCATTTATTTCAGCAACCAAAAGAGAAACCTATAGATCATTCACTTCCCAAATGCCCACAGTGGCTGGAGCTGGAGCTGGACCAGTTGAGGCCAGGATCTGGGAACTCAATCCAGGTCTCCCATGTGGGTGGCAAGGACCCACTTACTGGCACCATCACCTGCTGACTCCAAGGTCTATGTTAATGGGAAGTTGAAAAGTAAGGAGCCAGAGCCTAGAATTGACTCCAGGTACCCTTATTTGGGATGTGGGTGTTTTAAAGACTAGACTAGGCTAAATGTCCAATCCCTTCTTTTATAAAATAAAAAGTATGGGGGCCAGTGCTATGGTGTAGCGGGTTAAGCTGCCTCCGTGGCAGCAGCGTCTCATATGGGCGCCGGTTAAAGTCCCGGCCGCTCCACTTCCAATCCAACTCTCTGCTATGGCCTGGGAAAGCAGTGGAAGATGGACCAAGTCCTTGGGCCCCTGCACCCATGTGGAAGACCTGGATACAGCTTCTGGCTCCTGGCTTTGGTCTGGCCCAGCCCTGGCCATTGCAGCCATTTTGAAAGTGAACCAGCAGTTGAAAGACTTCTTTCTCTCTGCCTCTGCCTCTTCCTCTCTGTAACTCTACTTTTCAAATAAATAAATCTTTAACAAAAAGAAAAAGAATAGGGTAATCTTAAGGAAAATAGAATAAATAAATGACAGAAAAGAGAGTAATGAATTAGAAACATATAGCAGATTAAAAACATCAAAGAACTGGGTCTATGAAAAACAATAAAATACAATTTTAATAGTTTTAATCAGTAAGAAAAGAGTAGTTATCTGAACTAAAACTAGAAACAAAATACGGAGTATAATACAGTTATAGGAAGTTTAAAATTAACACAGTCTGTAGTGCTCAGTGAAAAAATGTGACTGGGATCCATGATTTCATTTTGCAGAAAATATTAAATGTATCTAATTGCTGCGGGAAGGTCTGTAATGCCTGAGTAGACTGATACACATCAGAGAAAGCTTCAGAAATTACAATAGCTGCCTCCCCACAAAGACACTGTGACCAGAGATTTTATGAGCACATCCTCTCAGACCCCTGATAATCCCTGTGCCACACACGTAGTTCCTGGAGCGAGGAATGACAAGCGAAAAAGCAGTTTTCATATTTGGAAAAATAGCTTAGCAGTAGCATTAAATCCCATCAAAGATAGGAGACAACCCCAGAGGAGATCTACAAATCATTTTAATCTAAGACAATAGAAGTAAAAGTATGAAGGAAATTAATAACAAAGTGAATTCAAAAGGAGACGAAAATAAGGATTCAACTTTCCTGTGATGGGGATGATGGATCCGATCCTTTGAAGGACTCTTCAGTTGAAAGCAAAACCAAAATGGAGCCCACGTGAAACATCCAGGAGTACTTCCAAAAGGTTGTGGGAAAATGGCATAAAAAGACACACTTATTGTGGTGGGAGGAATTTTGTCATCATGCATATGAGAGATCTTTAAGAGGTTCATGGAGAGTGTGCCATTATGAAAAAACTATGCATGGATTTCAATTTTGGGGGGTACCAAAATGAGTTTAATTTTTCACAAACTTTTAAGGATACACTTGTGGTGGTGGCTGTGGTGTTTTTCTCTAACTACATTGTTGGGCCTTCAGGGAATAAAGGAGCTCTTCAGGATAGGTTAGGGGTGGTAGCAGTGGAGTTGAAAGTGATAACACAGCATTCGCAGAAGGCTGGTTTGCCTGCAGGGGTGGGTATGACGCAAGCGTCATTCACTCAACAACCATTGATAGAGCGCCTGTCTTATGCATGGCTCTTCCTAGCCCTTGGAGATGGACCAGTGAACGAGACTTGGGAATCTGAGCTCCTTTCCTTATTTGGAACTTACCTTTGGGAGGAGAGCTAGGCAATAAAATAATTGAGTGTGAATAATAAACCCTTAGTGATCCTAAGTGCTGCGGAGAAAGACTGAGCATGGAAGCAGCACAGGGCACGTGGGGTGGGTTGCAGGTAGCCAGGGGGATGCCTCACTGAAAGGGTACCATGGAATAACCTGGAGATGCTGGAGCAAGCTGTGCAAATAGGTGCCGCTGTTGGGAACCCCACACTGCAAAGGTTGTGTGGGAGTGGTCATGCAATGTCTTAGGAGCAGTCAGGATACCAGTGTGGCTCAAGATGTGCTAGTGAGAAGAATACTATTAGCTCAGGGACCCGGCTGCTATTTCCAACAAGGTGAGTTCAGTGGGGACTTGTACGGTGACTATGTCTTTGAGGGTGGTGCTGATCTCCCCAATCCTTCCTTCATAAGGATCTTCAGGAATTTACCAGAGTGGCTACGCTGGGGAGAAGAGAAAAAGTAGAACGTTTTTCTTATTTTAAGGGTTTAGCTTTTTTTATTGAGTGTATTTGGAAAGAGATTTAGTCAAAAAGACCAAAGCCAAAATGTCATCACACTCTTCAGATTCTTCTTCTGCTTTCTCCTCGTCGACAGGGGCAGTGGCGGTGGAGGGACAGAGCCTTCCGCTGGAACAGGTCCAGCGGCTCCAGTGTCCTGATGCTGGCACCGGCCAGAGCCACTGAAAACAGACCAGGGCAGGAGATCCAACTCTCACGGCAGCTGCATCGGGGAGGGCCCTGGTGTTGTCGTTCATGAGGGCCGCCACGGTGCAGGCGGAGGAGGAGTGGTGCAGGAGATCCTGGAGAGGGAGGCCACGGGGCGGTGCTGGCCGCTGGCTGCACTGAGGGGCCCACTGCAGGGCAGCTTTAGCTCCCCCAGCTGACCATGTGGCCAAGGGTGCATTAATTACTACTCCAGATTCTTGTCTTACACAAAGATTACTTACAAGGTGCACAAACTGATCATGAAATGTATTCAGGACGTGAGAAAGTGAACACCATGCACACGTGAACAAGGGTTGCCCCACATGGAGAAATGCCCATCATGAGTGGGCAGTGGGCCAGAGGCTTGCCTGTAAGGAGGAGGAGTGGGGGAGGAGAGCACACCTGTGTAGCACTTCCAGCTAAAGTCTGGTCAAGGAGAATGAGACAGTCTCCCCCGATGTTGGCCCCTTTTATGATGTGGGGGTAGGGGTGGTGTTTGTACGGGTGTGAAGCTACCTGGGAATTTTATGACAGCTCCATCGGTTCCACATGGAACTTAATTTCCATATTTTCATGGTTTCCCCCTTAGGTCATGGGTGAAGCAGGTGCATCCTGGGAAAAGGGGCATTTTGACTGACAAGTAGGAGGATAGAATTACATCTGGGGCCTTCCAGTGACTTCCAGCTCACACAGCCCTGTCTAGCTGCCTGCCTATTTAACCCACACCAGTGGCAGCTGAGGAAAAAGGAGCCAGATGGTTTAAAGTCTGTTGGATATCAGATCCGGGTTGTCATTGATTCCAAAGATCCCAGAAGGCATCACGGCCTCTCATCACAGTGAGGTATACTGAAGTAAATCACCTGGCAGGGGAGCCACCGAGTCATGGACCTACCCTATGGCTGTTTGCCGATCCCTGGGGAAATAATCAGAATGGATCTACTTCCCAACGGGGGAAGGGACACCCCACACGGATTCCATGAGCCATGGAGGAAGGATAATCGTGATGCGAACGTGCAGATGCAAGCCGCTAACACTGGCCCTCCTCTCTCAGCCAGGAGAATTAACCAAACACAACATGAAATCCCGGGGGGCATGGCGGCTTTTAGTTAAGTTAGAAACACTCAACTGGAGGAGAAAAATGAAATAGTGGCACCAAGGACACACAGCTGTTTTTCTTGTCCTGAGTCAAAAAGCTGGACTTGGCTTAAAAATCATGTTGAAAAGGTGACCCACTAAGTAATGATACACTTACCACATCCATCTACAGGCTGGCTGATGGCTCCATCCGGTGTTCTTCCTGTAAGTCCCAGGCACATTGGAACCCTCCAGCAGCCTGAGGGATGATGAGGAAGCCTGCCCCTAAGAACACACCAAGGAGAAGCCTCAAATGTTGTCACGGCTGGATCCTGCCTCGGCCTTCAGCGTCTCTGCCCATCCCCCAGGGTGCACGGGTGATCTGAATTATATTGCCACGGGACCGGCGACCTCGATATTCTCAAGTCTTGCAGGTGATATGGCCATGTGTCTCCTGAGACACCTCTGGGGATTCAAGACTTCAGAAGAAAAGCCATTTTTTTCCTTTTTTTTTTTTTTAAGATTTATTTATTTATTTGAAAGAGTCACAGAGAAGGAAAGAGGAAGAGATCATCCATCTGATGGTTCAATCCCCTAATGAACAGCCAGGACTTGGCCAGACCAAAGTCAGGAGCCAGGAGCTTCTTCCAGGTCTCCCATGTGGGTGCAGGAGCCCAAGCACTTGGCCTATCCTCTGCTGCCTTCCCAGGCACATCAGCAGGGAGCTGGATTGGAAGTGGAACAGCTGGGACTCGAACTAGCACGCGTATGGGATGCCGGCACTGCGGGCCACGGCTTTAACCCACTGAGCCACAGCACTGGCCCCCAAAGCCATTTTTTTCAATGCACCAGTGAGTAAGGACTTCAATAAGGAATGGGTAGCCCTCGCCTCACACTCCCTGGCCCTGACGGAGGCCCAGGTGCAGTTCTGAGTTGCGAGGAGCAGGTCGGGGCAGCCCGAGAGGGCACAGTTGGCACAGCCTCCCGGCTGCTGGCCCTGCTCCTCTCATCTCGAGCGGGGCTTCCTGTGCGGCCACCTTCCTGCAGCAGCATCTGGCGGGAGATTCGTGAAGTTACCCAAGACCGGATCTGGGATCCCAGAGCCCGGGATGCCCTTGAGACGGACCCTCCCTCTCCTTCACTCAGGGTCAGGAACAAAAGAATTCGAGTTGCCTTCAGCTCCTGATTGCAGGGCACGAGGCTGCTAAGATATGCAGGTGGAGGGACTACTCCTAGAAGGCGGAGGACTGCGCTGATTGGGAACTGTTTACAGACTGGTTTCATTCTACCCGGTCTCCCTTGAAATCCTTTTCCTTGTAAATGTTAAAAGCCATATAAAAAAACAACAGCCTTGATTGCCCTCCTTTGTGTTCCAATCAGCAGCATGTCAGCAGCTGAATAAACAGTAATCCCTTCACCGTGCCTGCGAGGAGAATAGTTAGGCCACATTGAAAGGAAGATCTTGGCGGGGGGTCTCCAGAACAATTAGCATTAAAACAATTGATTTCCCACCCTTGACTGTGACAACACTGCTGGGGGTGCCTTTCCCTGTCCCAGGCACCCACAGCTCAGGGGCACTGGATTCTAGAATTCCACGGCCGACACCTGCACTGGAGGCCTCT
This sequence comes from Oryctolagus cuniculus, assembly GCF_964237555.1. Taxonomy (NCBI): domain Eukaryota; kingdom Metazoa; phylum Chordata; class Mammalia; order Lagomorpha; family Leporidae; genus Oryctolagus; species Oryctolagus cuniculus. The sequence goes on from NC_091444.1 coordinate 49,295,167, forward strand.
GTAGTACTGGGGGGCAGCTGTCCGTGTTCATTAGGGCCTCACTTGATGCCTTTTCCAGAGAATGTGCTTCTAGGGGTCCCCAGGACTCCCTTCCATCCCCATGGCTGGAGGCTGGTGTCTTGGTTCAGCAGCATGTTTGGAATCTGCAGAAAGCAGCAATAGAAAGGCGGGAGCTGGCCGGTGCCGCGGCTCAACAGGCTAATCCTCCACCTTGCGGCGCCGGCACACTGGGTTCTAGTCCCGGTCGGAGCGCCAGATTCTGTCCCGGTTGCCCCTCTTCCAGGCCAGCTCTCTGCTGTGGCCCAGGAGTGCAGTGGAGGATGACCCAAGTGCTTGGGCCCTGCACCCCATGGGAGACCAGGATAAGTACCTGGCTCCTGCCATTGGATCAGCGCGGTGCGCCGGCCGTGGCAGCCATTGGAAGGTGAACCAATGGCAAAGGAAGACCTTTCTCTCTGTCTCTCTCTCTCTCACTGTCCACTCTGCCTGTCAAAAAAAAAAAAAAAAAAAAAAAGAAAAAAAGAAAGGCGGGAGCTTTGGGCCGGTTCTGTGGCATAGCTGGCAAAGTTGCTGCCTGTGATGCTGGCATCCCATATGGGCACCAGTTGAAGTCCCAGCTGCTCCACTTCCAATCCGGCTCCCTGTCTGGGAAAGCAGCAGAACATGGCCTGGCCCCTGGCTCCTGGCTTCTGACCGGCCCAGCGCTGGCTGGTGTGGCCATTTGGTGAGTGATCGCTCTGTGGCCCTCCCTTTTTCTCTGAAATGCTTTCAAATAAATAAAATAAGTCTAAAAAATGAAAAAGAAAAGTGAGAGCTGTAGAGAATGGGGCCCTTGGAAATCTCTAGTTGCCTCTGTCTGGAAGTGTGCGGTGAGGGCTGGGTGGTGCATGCGCAGGGCACCACCATCCTGTAATAGACGCTACTGTCTACTTCCTGGAGAGCCATTTCTATAGGACTGAGGGTGAAGTGGAGGTAGAGGGTGCTGGGAAATACCGGAGAGCCAGATCTCTGAGAGAGGAGAGACTTCATTGCCCATCCCGCTGAAAATCCAGGGGGGCCTCCCCTTTGGGGAGGAGGGCTCTTTCCAACATTAGCCCAGTGGGGAAGGAAATGCTTTGGTAAAGGAGAGGATGCAAAGAAGATGGGTGTACTAGACCAGTATCACCTAATGCTTGATTTTGTTAAAGACAGTAGTGTGGGGTGTGTGTGTGTGTGTGTGTGTGTGTGATGAGGCAGGCGGTGGAAGTAGGAAGAGGAAATAGCACATGGAAAGACCCAGGTAGATGATGAAAACTGATCCCACAGAGCTAATGGAAAAAGTGTGTTTCATGGTTGCAAAATCCATAATTCCCCTGTTTTCCGCATCTCTGAAATGAGATAGGCCTTACAATATAAGGTGCTTTATAATTTTAATTGGCAATCTTTTTCTTACTGTCACATAAATGGTGAATTTTCCAAAGATATTTCAGATTTAATGAAATCAAGTAGTCCAGTTGGACCTCAATAGAAAGCAAAAGGTAAAAGGCAGTGAGAAAAAAGGCTGGAAGGGTCATCAGGTGGGCAGAGCAGATTAAGGGGTTTGAATGTGTCCCAAGTGTAACAAGGAAGCCATCTGGCCATTTTAACAGGGAATTTGCTAATCAGATTTGTATACTTTGGAATACAACTCGGTCTGTAACGTGAAGGATGCATGGGAGGCGAGTGTGGGGTGGAGATTTGGGAGCCACCCATTGTCAAGCCTGGGGCTGCAGGTGTGTGGTGGAGAACACGGAGGAGCAAGACTTAGGAGGTGACACCTTCGTTCTTGTTGACCGTGTGACATTGCATGGCGAGTCAAGGCTGATATCCAGCTTCCAATATGAGCAACTGGGTGTGTGGCAGGGAAAATAAGGAACAAAGGAGAGGGAGCGTGGTCCCAGTGGCGAGTGTTTGAGGATCTGGAGGGACATCCATCTGAAGAAGCTCAATAGGCACTCGATGCAGGGTCTGAGGCCTGGGGAAGACTGAAGCACGTGGCCCTGCCGTGCGAGACCTCGGCGTACACACAGGGGATTCAGGAAGTTCATGGACAGTGAAAGCAATACAGTGGCACATGTATTTTGCTGCAAAACATTTTTAAAGTCATGCATATTTTTAAAAAATATTTATTTATTTATTTGAAAGTCGGAGTTACACAGTGAGAGAGGAGAGGCAGAGAGAGAGGTCTTCCATCCGCTGGTTCACTCCCCAATTGGCTGCAACGGCTGGAGCTGTGCCGATCCGAAGCCAGAAGCTGGGAGCTTCCGGGTCTCCCACATGGGTGCAGGGGCCCAAGGACTAGGGCCATCTTCTACTTCTATCCCAGGCCATAGCAGAGATTTGGATCGAAAGTGGAGCAGCCGGGTCTTGAACCGGCACCCATATGGGATGCCAGCGCATCAGGCCAGGGCGTTAACCCGCTGCACCGCAGCGCCGGCCCCATCTATGCATATTTTTTTTTCCCAATGCACATTTCCACGAACTTTTTAATGTCTCCTTGTGGTGAAAGACTGGTGTTGAGATGGAATCACCGAGGGAGAGGACAGCATGAGAGGAGCCGTGGCAAACGGCAGACGTTCACGAACATTTGAGTCATGGGCAGAGGAGGCATCCTATGAGACAGACCACAAGGGATTGGCCAGAGAAGTCGGAGGAGAAGCAGAAGAGTGTGACGGCATGAATGCCAAGGGAAGAAGAGAGACTGCAGAGGCCCCCGTGGTCCAGCCTGTGAGGTGCACTGGAGAGGTCAAGGGGAGAGACAACAACAAAAATGCCTGTTGGATTTAATAAATTCTGTTTTTAATCATGAAAATAAAAGGAAAAAGACAAAAAGGGGGAAAATGCAACATATATAAGGAGCTCTTATAATTTGGTAATAGAAAGACAACCGTTCAATAGATAATTGGAAAGCATATTAACAAGCAATTCCAGAAAGAAGAAATTTAAAATGGCCAAATTATATTAGAAAATATTTCTAGACTCACCACTAATAAAAATTCTAGTTAAAACAATGATGCCGCAACTAAATAGTAAGGATATTTCTAAGTGAGTACAAGAGAACTGGCAAGTGTAGACAAAGGATTACCTAGTATATTAAGAGTTGGGGGGCAGCACTGTGGCATAGCAGGTGAGTCGCTGCCTGCAGTGCAGCATCCTATATGGATACAGGTTCGAGTCCCAGCTGCTCCACTTCCAATCCAGCCCTCTGCTAAGGCCTGGGAAAGCAGTGGAAGATGGCCCACATGCTTGGGCCCCTGCACCTGCATGGGAGACCCGGAAGAAGCTCCTGGCTCCTGGCATTGGATCGGCCCAGCTCCAGCCATTGTGGCCACCTGGGGAATGAACCAGCAAATAGAAGATCTCTCTCTCCGCCTCTGCCTCTGTCTCTCTGTAACTCTGTCTTTCAAATAAATAAATATTAAAAAAGAGGGGACTGGACCTCTCTCTACCAATACTTGTCCATGCCTTATAATGTGCATAGAGTATGTTCCAGAAATGCCTTCAAAGAATAATCTGAAATATATGCAGAGATGTATGTATAAGTATCTTATAAATATACAGGGTTATTTATAATGCAAAATGTTTGGAAAAGCAGAAAAATCCAACAATAGAGGACTGGTAAAAAAAAATCATGGTATGTCCATCTGCTTGAGAATTGTGGGATTATATGATGACATAGGAAAGTGTTCAAGATACATGGTGAAACTATGTCTGGAGTGATGTCCTACTGCACAACAGGATAACTACTGATAACAATAATATCCTGACCATACATACATAGTTAAAGCAGGTGTTGAGATTTCATTTTGCAGTTGAAGAATCCAATGACTTATCCAATGTCACCCAAAGTTGGTCTTCAAGCTCAGATTTTCCAGACTATGTTGTTTTCTTTGTGTTGAGTTTGGTTCCATTGTTGGCACAACTTTATAGAACTACTGCATTTGTCCTATGGGAACCAGCGCCGGCCACCCTGTAGCAGCTCCTTTACTGCAGGGAGCTAATGCTGCTGAGCCCTCCCCCCAGCACCCCACCCCACCCCATGAGCTTGCTCATTCCTCTGGTGGACCCTCTGTCATGCAGTTACATGTCACAGATCCAACAGCTCAGATCTACCTTGCCCCACCCAGGCCGTACACACTCAGGGCCAGACTTGGAAACTTGTACTCCAGGAAACAAACAAACAAGCAGAGCCAGTGCTACAGAGGCAGGGAGCCTACTCCTACCAGCGCTGGATTTGACTTGTCCCCATCATCAGACATTGTTCTCCTACATGGGGCTCCTTTTTGGCACTGGTCCCATGGACACGGGGTTTCCAGGCCACTTGCAAGATCAAACCCTACCCCAGGAAGCAGCGGGACGTAGAGTGTGGTTTTCAAGACCAGGATTTGCTTTCAGAATAACACGTAGGAAGGTAGAGAAAAGATCCACATGACTGTCTTCTCTCTTCTCCAGCCATGTCGGCCTCCCAGATCCATACGTGACACTGCACTGCCTTCTTGCTTTTGCATGTGTGGGGCCCCTGCACGGAATGCTTTCACTCCCTCCCACCGGGCTCCTGTTACTCCTCACGTCCCACCTGAAAGTCATGTCCTTGGGGAAAAGCTGTGAGCTCCTAAACCAGGTGAGATCCTGTTGTTGTATACCCTGGATTCTCATGTCACTCGTTACACTTGCAAGTCAGAAATTATGTAATTCCAAATGTCCCAATGTGGTTTCCTTCTCAGCTAAAGCCCTCCTCTCCCCACCCCACTCCACTGCCACTGCAGGAATCCAATAACACGGCACATGCATGGCTCAAAATGCCAGAATTCGATGCAGCTCTGGCTCGGGCTGGTCAGCTCTGGAGTCAACCAGGCTTCTCAGTGCAGGTGATGGGCTCAGTAGGGGCCATCCTGTCACGGATATTTCCCCAGGACACGCAGAACACCTGGCTCATGGTATGTGCTCACTAAATGCCCCTTGGATGACAGAATGAATGCTGGGAGCGGGGCAGCCCGGGTTGGGTACTCCCAACAGTCACAGTCAGAGTGGCCTTAAGTTCCATGTCTAGGGTAGTCCTGATCTATGCAGGTACTCGGAAAATTTGTGGGGAAATGGATGTAAATGATGAATTTATTCTGGTGCAAAAAGTTGATATCCATGCATGGCTTGGTGATATGCATTTCCCTTGAGCTTTCTGAAGATGCTCTGTGTCGGCCATCCTTTCTCTCTCAAGAAGCCCTAGTTCATATGTTCATTTATCTTGATGCCTCAGTGAAAGTATCAGTCAACTCAAATTCTTCTTCCTAATAAGTAATAACTTCCTGATTAAGAAATCAAAATCATTTTAAGGCATTCATGTGTTTTGATAACATATATACAACAAGCCAGCAGGTTTTCAGAGCTGTGCTCTGAGCTAGAAAGGAAAATGGAGAGGGCCGGCGATGAGGTGTAGTAGGCTAAGCCTCTGGCTGCCATGCCGACATCCTGTATGGGCGCTTGTTCATGTCCCGGCTGCTCCTATTCTGATCCAGCTCTCTGCTATGCCCTGGGAAAGCAGTGGAAGATGGCCCAAGTGTGTGGGCCCCTGCACCCACGTAGGGGACCTGGAAGAGCTCCTGGCTCCTAGCTTCAGATCAGCCCAGCTCTGGCCATTGTGGCCATGTGGGGAGTGAACCAGTGGAAGACTTTTCTGTCTCTCAATCTCTCTCTCTGTAACTGCCTCTCAAATAAATAAATAAGTAAATAAATAAATAAGTCTTGTAAAACGAAAGGAAGACAGTTTTTCCCTCTGGTCTGCAGAAAGTGCGTTGCCACAGACGAACATTGCTGCATGTGCTGTGTGCAGATCAGGGCTGACCCCAAGCTGCGCCTCCATGGAGACAGCATCGGTGCTGATTCTCCTGTTCCACCAGAACGCCCGAGTCCCGGGAGGGAACTCTGACTTGCTCAGGCTACAAACTCCTTTTGCACATTGATCCTAGAATCAATAAGAATTTCCCTATACATGACCATTTTTTCTTATTAAAAGAAATCAGTTTAATTTGTAAAATTAGAAAACATAAAGATTCAGAGAAGAAACACTAAATCTCCATAATCCCAACATTCAGAGATGCTCACTGTAGGGGACCATTTCTCCCCAAGGAAATTCATAATTTTTACTTTTTAAAGATTTATTTTATTTATTTGAGAGGCAGAGTTACAAAGAGAGAGAAGGAATAGACATGGAGAGAGGTCTTCCATCTGCTGGTTCACTCCCCAGTAGCCAGGGTTAGACCAGGCTGAAGCCAAGAACCAGGAGCCTCATCCAGGTCTCCCATGTGGGTGCAGGGGCCCAAGCACTGCAGCCATCTTCAGTTGCTTTCTCAGGTGCATTAGTAGGGAGCTGGATCAGAAGAGGAGCAGCTGGGACTTGAACTGGTGCCCAAATGGGGTTCTGGTGCTGCAGGCGGCATTGAACATTTAGGGATTGGACATTTAGCCTAGTCTAGTCTTTAAAAAAAACACCCACATCCCAAGTAAGGGTACCTGGAGTCAATTCTAGGCTCTGGCTCCTTACTTTTCAACTTCCCATTACATAGACCTTGGAGTCAGCAGATGATGGTGCCAGTAAGTGGTTCCTTGCCACCCACATGGGAGACCTGGATTGAGTTCCCAGATCCTGGCCTCAACCTGGTCCAGCTCCAACTCCAGCCATTGTGGGCATTTGGGAAGTGAGTGATCTTAGATTTCTCTTTTGGTTTCTGAAATAAATTAAAAAAAAATTTTAAGTGAAAGCACACTTGGAGAAGTTGAAGAAAAATTTAACACAGGAAGTACAGAATATGTTAGCAAACACATCTGTACATTCATTAGTAAATGCAGCCATCTGGGCATAATACATGGGTGTGTATGTGCTCATCCCTGTGTGCATGCCTGGAACAGTGCAGATAAAGGTGACACCCCCTGAAGTTCCAGTCCCTTCCTCCTTCCCCAGGAGCAACCATTGCCATGAAATGGTGTGTGTCTCAGCTCCGTGTGAATCTGTATGGGGGGGGGGGGGCTTGGCTAGCCTGTACGTTTGTGTTATCTACATAAATGCTAATCACTCCGCATATTGATCTTTAACCCACTATTTCCACTCTACACTTTTTAGATCTTTAGTGTTCAAATATGTAACATTAATGGATTTGTTTAAACAGTTGTATGATATTTTGTTATATATAACATTTTATTCATTTCTCCATGGTTAAAATTTAGATTATGAGGCCAACATTATGGCATAGCTAGTGAGGCATCGCCTGTGACAGTGGCATTACATATGGGCACCGGTTCAGGTCCTGGCTGCTTCACTTCCAATCCAGTTCCCTTCTAATGTGCCTGGGAAATCAACAGAAGATGGCCCAAAGCCTTAGGCCCCTGCACCATGTGGGAGACCTGGATGAATCTCTTGGCTCCTGACTTCAGCCCAGCCTAGCCCTAGCTGTTGAGGCCATTTGGGGAGTAAACCAGTAGATGGTTCTCTATTTCTCCTTCTCTCTCTCCCTCCCTCCTTCCCTCTCCCCCTCTTTTCTTCTCTCTCTCTCTCTCTCTCTCTCTCTCTCTCTCTCGGTAACTGTGCCGTTCAAATAAATAAAAATTTTAAATAAATTTTTTTAAAAATTTAGATTGTTCCCAATGTTTTACTTTTTCAGGTTGAGTACCTCTTATCTGAAATGCTTAGTATCAGAAGGATTTTGGAATTTGCAATATATGCATATACATAATGAGGTATGTTGGGGTGGGACCCAAGTCTAAAGATATAACTAATTTATGTCTCATATACAGTTTGCTTGTATGGCCTGAAGGTAGTATTATATGATATTTGAGCATACCTATGGTTTTTTTTTTTTTTTTTTAAGATTTATTTATTTGAAAGGCAATGTTAGAGAGGCAGAGGCTGAGAGAGAGAAAGTCTTCCATCCACTGGTTCACTCCCCAAATGGCCACAACAGTGAGTGCTGAGTTGAACTGAAGCCAGGAGCCAGGAGCTTCTTCCGGGTCTCCCACACAGGTGCAGGGGACCAAGGACTTGGGCCATCTTTTGGTTTCCCAGGTGCATCAGCAGAGAGCTGGATCAGAAGTGGAGTAGCCGAGACTCGAACTGGCACCGGGCACTGCAGGTGGTGGCTTTACCTGCTATGCCACAGTGTGTTTTGATTGCAAACTTGTCTCAAGGTCAGGCATGAATTTTTCCACCTGTGGCGTCATGTAAGTGATGGAAACATTTCAGGTTTTGGATATTTCGGATTTGGGGATCAGGGATGCTCCCTCTGTACAGACAATGCTGTGATGATTGCACAAGTTTTCTTGTACACATCTTAAGACTTTCTCGAGCAATGTCTTTAGAACTGGAATTGCTGGGTTGAAGGGCTTACAGGTGTCATGACTGCCAAGTTGATTCCCAAGGTGGTTTTGCCAGTGGGTGAAAGTTCCCATTTCCGTACAGCTTCATTGGCACTTGGCACTGCCTGGGCGCATTTTCGTAACCCAGTAGGTTGGAGCTGGCGTTTTACCCTTCGTCATCACTGTATTCATGAATGCGCATGAATTTAAGCTGCACACTGTTTTATCACTGCTGCCCCCCCTCAGTGTACCTGGAACCCCTTCTCACATAACATCGATACCGCTTCATATTTCATATGGCCCTGCTACCATTGTACAAACGTCACTGGACAGTCATTCGTGCTTCCAAGAATGTGCTGTCGTAGATAGCGTATGGGGGATGTGACAGCAGAGTGGACAAGGGGACAGATTTTACCTTCAGATAAAAGCGGGCCTTCTGTTGCCAGCTTCACAGCCCTGGGCAGGCTCCCAGAGACCAAGTAGAGGAGTGACCTCCAGGGCCCTGGGGCGCAGCAGCGGAGCTGACAGTCCCACTGCTGAAGCCAGCTGCTGTTGCAATCTGGTTCTGCTACCCAGTAGCCCGTGGCCTTAGGGAAGTTGCCCGGCATCTAGTGCCACCTGGGTTTCACTGTATGCGACCATTCCAGTCTAGTTGAGAAACAGTCATTTCTGGGTGCACTCAGCGGCCCACGAACCTTGGCATCCCTCTACTGCCTGCGTGCAGCACTGGACTCCCAGTAGTCTCAAATGGGAGCAACCCAGAAAGGCAAAAGGACATCTAACCATCTGCTAGACTGGCCTGGATGGGGCCGCAAAGGAGCAGGGGTGGGCGGGAGAAAAGCCTGGACTGACTTTTTTTTTTTTAAGATTTATTTATTTTATTTGAAAGGCAGAGTTACAGAGAGGCTGAGGGAGAGAGAGAGGAGGGAGTGAAGAGAGAGAGGGAGAGAGAGGTCTTCCATCCACTGGTTCACTCCCCAGATGGCCACAACGGCTGGAGCTGCGCTGGTACAGAGCTAGGAGCTTCTGTAAATGCAGGGGCCCAAGGACCTGGGCCACCTTCCACTGCTTTCCCAGGCCATAGCAGAGAGCTGGATCTGAAGTGGCGCAGCCGGGACGTGAACTGACACCCATATGGGATGCTGACACTGCAGGCAGCAGCTTTCCCCCGCTACACCACTGCGCCGGCCCCTGGACTGACTTTCGTGATGTAGTTAGGAGTACTCCCAATTAAATGGTTGCACTGAGCTGAGGACGACACCTGGACACCTGTTGTCTCAGCTACACACCCATCAGAGCAAGAGGCAGCCGCCTGTCATCTCCCTCGCCCTCACTGCCCTGTGTGAGCCCCTCTCCCTGGAGCTCATGTCCCTCTACTAGTATTCATTCTAATCATTACAGACTGACGGCATGTCAAGCACTAAACCTGTTGAGATGAAATAGGGGGAGGAGGAGAGAACGAAGGGAGAGAGAGGGAGGAAGGGAGAAAGAAGAAAGGAAAGAAGGGGAGGAGGAAGAAGGGAGGGAGGAAGAAAAAGAGAAAAGAGGAGAAGGGAGAGATGGAGGGAGAGAGAAAGACAGGAAGAAGGAGCAATTGGGCGTCTTTCATCTAGGAAACTCAAACCTGTAACCCGAGTCACACGGCAAAATGGCGAGCGCAGCGCCAGGTGCACAGCCTGCTCCGCGTGGGTCACAAGACCCCTGCCCTTCCTAGCAAAGGAAACCTCTTGCCCGTACGCACTGTTCGTTGACTTGCAGTCCCAGCGTCCAGCGCAGGGCCCGTGCGTGGTAGCACTTACCCACCCACCGTTAAATCCAATAAAAACCTGAACGCGTGAATGAAGCTAGAAGCCGGCTCTGGGGGCGCCTGGGGCCGTGGCAGCAGCACCGCCCAGTGCCGGCCTCCGACGGGTGCGCCCGCCAGGCTGCACCTAGGCGGCGGGGAAGCCAGGGTCGCTGGGCCGCTGAGTGCCTCCAAAACCCGCGCCCGAGGGACGCCACCATCTCCACGCGCAGCGCGCTCTCGGCTACAGCGGACCGCACGGCGTCACGCACGGAGAGCCCTCGGGCCAGGAGCCCCTGGGCTGCTGCGCGAGTTCTGCGCTCCCTCGGGTGGAAGGCAGGCGACCGCCGTGGGTGCGACCCGGAGAACCGGGGCTGCGCCGAGTGCGGCCCACGTGCGGCTCCGCCCGCAGCCAGGGCACGGTCGCGGCTGTGACTCGTTCCCCACGAACCCACCGCGGTCAGGAGAGTGTGCGCACGCCGGGACCCGGCAGGCAGACGACGCGGGAACTCAGTGTACTGCTTTTCGCGCAATACTTTTCGTCAACCCATTCGAAGCGTGCCGTTGACACGCGGCGGACAAGGGCGCGCAACCCCTCAAGGCTGAGAGGCGGAGCGCTAGGACAGCCGTGGTTCCAGGCAAGGTCAGTCCCTGGGGCGTGGGATTCGGCCCAGCCTCTGCGCGTCTCTCGGGGTCGGCCCTGCCGCCGAGATGCAGTGGATGGGCTTTAGCGCGGCACTTTGGGCGGAGGTGAGGGGATTTAAAGTTGCTAAAATGAACGTATGAAGGGAGTACTGCTAATATGCCGTAACCTTTTTGCATAAGAAGAGGGTTGAATCATTTTTATATTTTAAATTAAAGCTGTGCCTATATTGACCTAAGTCCTTAGCTAATTCCACTACCCCTGCCGAAGGTCAAGGGTTCGGGATTCACAGACTCTCTCTGGTTCCATCTTTCCGAATGTGCATTGGTGGTTCAGTGGTAGAATTCTCGCCTCCCATTTTCTGATTTCCAAAGCACCGGGTTTGCCTGTGTGGCGGCCTTATGTGGGGGAACGAGCAATTCGGTCAGGTACCACCAGAGGGAGCCAAATGACTGCTTTAGAACAACACGCGCGTCCCTGTGGCTTTCCTGTTTGGGAAGCTCCTTGACAAACTCCATTGAGCCATGCCTCTCCCCCACCCCCTAAGACATTTAATGAATCAGAAATAATCACAGAGTATTCTGTATTTTTAAATATTAATTTATTTGAGAGAGAACGATCGATCTATCTTCCATCCACTACCCAAATGGCAGCAATGGCCAGGGCTGGTCCATGCTGAAGCCAGGAGCCTGGAATGCCATCCGGGTCTCCCATGTGGGTAGCAGGGGCCCAAGCACTTGGGCCATCTTCTGCTGCTTTTCCCAGGTTCACTAGCAGGGAGCTAATCAAAAGCAGAGCAGCTGGGACTCGAACCGCTGTCTGGTATGGGATGCTGGGGTCTAAGAGCCATTTAACCCACTGCTCCACAACACCAGCCCCATCATTCCATATTTTCTTAACAGTTCACCCACTTTAAGAAATAATACTTCTGTGGTATGGTTTCTAACAGTAAAGACTGCCCACTTACTAGGGAATAAAGAGATCTCGTCTCAGGAGAAAAGGGAAATTGTGGATAGACGGTGAGGAATAAAGCCCGTCAGGTGTATGGGCTGGCTGGGGGCAGGATGGGAAGTCATTTGTGGTTACAAACAACTTCACTGAGCTGAACACCTCGCATCGGTTTTCAGCGAGCAACTCCTTTAAAGGGAGACTTGCCAGTGAGCGTTCCTGCCCACGCTGTGCTGGGCGCCTGCCTGCTTCCCGTTTGTGTCCCACTCCAGACACACGAGGCTTCCATCCAGGTCCCCACCGCCCCGATGGCCTGGGTGTGGCTGGGCATTCTGCCAGTCAGGCACCGCGGGCAGGATGGTATCTGATTCTCAACCAAGTTCCTAAAATCTCCTCCCGCCTTGAGTCCCACCTAGAACCTGGGGCTGGAGGGTCCTCCCGAGATCCTACACACTTCATAACAGGTTCTAGTGCCAATCCTGTCAGGTATTTCAACTCTGACTTCCGTGTTAAACGGTCGGCTTCTAAAGGATGGCGGGCACAGATGTGTGCCGTGTGATAAGGGCCATGCATGTAAAACGCACAGAGAACCATTGTGACTCAGTTATGAAGGGACAACTGGGTTTTCAAATCGGGAATTGTCTGAATAGAGAATGCTCTGACAAAGGCGTGCAGATGGCCACCAAGCATATGAAGAGTGATTGACATCCTTAGCCACGGGGGAAATGCCAGTCGGAACCATCATGAGCTAGCTCACCACACCCAGGAGAACAGCAATAATCAGAAAGTTTACAAATGTATTTGAGGGACGCAGTGGGTTAAAGCCCTGGCCTGAAGCACCAGCATCCCATATGGGCACCGGTTTGAGTCCTGGCTGCTCCTCTTCGATCCAGCTCTCTGCTATGGTCTGGGAAAGCAGTGGAGGATGGCCCAGGTCCTTGGGCCCCTGCACCCATGTGGGAGACCGGAAGAAGCTCCTGGCTCCTGGCTTTGGATTGGCAAAGCTCTGGCCGTTGCGGCCATCTGGGGAGTGAACCAGCGGATGGAGGATCTCTCTCTCTCTCTCTCTCTCTCTCTCTTTCTCTCTCTCTCTCTCTCTGTGTGTGTGTCTCTACCTCTCTCTGTAACTCTGTCTTTCAAATAAATAAATCTTTTTTTTTAATGTATTTGAGAGGATATGGAGGAACTGGAACCCTGAGCCACTGCTCAGGTTTGGGGCGGGCGCAGGCAGAAAAGTCGTGTGCTGCTCTGGAATGCTGGACGGCCGCTCCTCAAATGGGGAAACACAGCTCCTTGCTATACTTGTTCGCCCAAGAAAAACCAGGACCGATGTCCACGTGCAAACCTGGACGCATGTGTTCATAGCAGCACGGTTTGCAGTCGCCAACACAGGGAAATAACCCAAATGCCCATCAACCCATGAGGTAACATCTGCTCATGGAGAGTCTTTGCAAATAAACCTCAAAGGAATAAAGTTCTGTGATCCAGCTACAGGTGGATGAACTGTGAACGCTTAGTGAACAGACAGAACTCAGTCACACAGGTCCACACACGGCCTGATTCTGATTACACAGAGTGCTGAGAAGGGGCAAATTTATGGAGAAAGAGAGGAGATGGGTGGCTGGGGTCTCGGCAGTCTGGTCTTTCCTTCACAGATAGTGAAATGTTCCAAAATTCATCATGGTGATGGACATAGTAGGTAGTGAACCCGCTAAATGTACTGAAAGCCATCGGATTGCCTGGTGTGTTAATTATTCCACAACACAGCTGTTAAAAACTCATGGTCAGCTAGCGCCTCAAGCTTATACCACCAATCGTCAGATAAGCCCTCAGACTCCACATGACAGCAGTCATGGCAGAGACCTGGTTCCTCAGAGGGGAGTGTCCCGCAGGGCCAGAGAGGAGGCTCCCAGGAGAGGCCAGGGTGCTTGCTGGAGGGCCGCGCTCACCACTGCACTTCCCTGCCTGCCGGGAGCTGTCTGGCGCAGGGAACTCTGGTGAGCAGAGCCAGCAGGGCTCCAAACTCATGCGCAGGAAAAACGCACAGCTCAGCGGCGGTGGCTGCCAGGGCTTCAGTGTCAGGAGAAGCCTGGCTGGCCTCGAGGCATCTGGCTTGGGCCCTGGTGTCCCGTGGCTGTGACGTTCATCCCTGGCATGTCGCCGCCGGCAACTGCAGAGATCTGGGTGAGGAAGTCCCTTTAGTCTGGGGCCGTTGGCTGGGGACGCAGGGTCTGCCTTGGCAGCGGGACCGCTGGGCTGCTTAGGGACACAGCAGTGAGAAAGGAAACGGGGCTTGGAGGAGCTAGGACTCCAGTGGGTTTGAAAAGAAAACAATTACGATCCTAGTGGGCGTGCCCTTTCTGAACACCTGCAAACTCGCCCCTGTACCGCCTGGAAGGGGATAGGACGGAAGATGTGGTCCATGGAAAGGACTTAACCAGTCTTATCCTGACTCAGTTTTGATTACACCTTAGAGGTCCCAGGCAGAAAGGAAGTGGAAGCCGGCGCCGTGGCTCAATAGGCTAATCCTCCACCTTGCGGCGCCGGCACACCGGGTTCTAGTCCCGGTTGGGGCGCCGGATTCTGTCCCGGTCGCCCCTCTTCCAGGCCAGCTCTCTGCTGTGGCCCGGGAGTGCAGTGGAGGATGGCCCAGGTGCTTGGGCCCTGCACCCCATGGGAGACCAGGAAAAGCACCTGGCTCCTGGCTCCTGCCATCGGATCAGCGCGGTGCGCCGGCCGCAGCGCGCCGGCCGCGGCGGCCATTGGAGGGTGAACCAAAGGCAAAGGAAGACCTTTCTCTCTCTCTCTCTCTCTCTCTCTCTCTCTCACTGTCCACTCTGCCTGTCAAAAAAATAAAAAAAAAATAAAAAAGGAAGTGGAGTTACTCTAATACTATAGCTGTCGCTTTGAGAAAGGAGAAAGCATAACAAATTCTCAAGATAAAAAAAAAAAAATCAAAAAACAAAAAAAAAAAAAAACAACTACTGACACACAGATAGAGTTTTCCGACATGCATTTTTGCCCTAGGAGATACACATTCAGGAAGGCACCCCAAACATTTTGATATTTGAAAGTTACTTAGAAGTCTCAGATCTTTCAATTATTTCTACCAAGGTCTATCTTAGAAAGCAGCGTACGCTCAGTGTTTGCTACAGTTAAGCCACAAAATAACAACAAGCCAGCAATTATTTATGTTCCTCCTATGTCTCCCCACTGAGGTGGTCAAAAGAAGGGAAAAGAGGGGGTGAGCATGAGGGTTGTCTTCCAGAAACGTCCTCAGGAGAGAGCACACCTGAAATGATTTGAACCGTGAAGCAACAGAAACAAATCCTGAGGGGGTAGCGTCAGGCGCCTTGCCTCAGTTGGGTAGGGATTTCAGGGGGAGACATCAATGAGACCACAGTTACAGATGAAGAAGAGTTGGAACGGAGGCCCAGGGACCCCATCTCAAGATCCTGGCCTGCCTCAGCCAGGAAGAGGGCTGAGCCCTGCACCCAGCCGGGCAGGGCTGGTCCTGACCTCACTATGGGATTGCCATCCCCCACCGGCGGATGCAGCCACCTCCCCAGACGAGAGGTCCTGGGGGGACCCAGGAGAGAGAAAGCCCTCAGCCAACCCAGCCCCCTGTCCGTCTCATTGTTCCTGGGGCCTCAACGGGACCAGGTGGCATGGAGGCCATTTCTACCCTCAGCTCCTGGAAAGTGGCATTTTTTAAATCTTCTCAATGAGGGGTGTGATGACCTCTTGCATCATTCAGCTGGCTGGCGGGGAGAACGTGCACACAGCCAGAGTGGCTTAGCGAACACTGACAGCACAGCTGGAAAGAGATCTTCAGAAGAATGAGCGTCGGCTGAGAAAAAGCGCATGGGCCGGCTGCTGTCCCCAGCCTTCTGTGTTGGGATGTGACTGCAGGATACACACTGCGCCCCTCTTGTCCTCACTGCACGATGGCTTATCCTGGTCTCCCATGGGGTGCAGGGCCCAAGTTCTTGGGCCATCCTCCACTGCCTTCCCGGGCCACAGCAGAGAGCTGGCCTGGAAGAGGGACAACCGGGTGAATCCAGCGCCCCAACCGGGACTAGAACCCAGTGTGCTGGCGCCGCAAGGTAGAGGATTAGCCTACTGAGCCACAGCGTCAGCCCAGCCCCTGGTGGTTTCTAATATCTTAATCCCTCTGTCTGGTATTGCTGGTGCCTCTCTCACTTAGGGCAATATGTAGACAACATGCCTCTTGAGAGGTAAGAAAATAGGTGTTCCAGGGCTGGCGCTGTGGCATAACGGGTAAAGCCGCCGCCTGCAGTGCCGGCATCCCATAAGCTCCTCTTCCGATCCAGCTCTCTGCTATGGCCTGGGAAAGCAGTGGAAGATGGCCCAAGTGGTTGGGGCCCTGCACCGGCATGGGAGACCCAGAAGAAGCTCCTGGCTCCGCTTTGGATCAGTGCAGCTCCGGCCATTGTGGCCAGCTGGGAAGTGAACCAGCAGGTGGAAGACCTCTCTCTCTCTTTCCTTCTCTTTCTGTGTAACTCTGAGTTTCATGTAAATAAATCTTTTTTAAAAATAGAGGATGTAGAGTTGTTAGCTCTGGAGGGAAGAGGGCCTGTGTTTGACCTGTTCCTGTTGCTAGAACACAAACACATGCCTTTAGGGTCACTGTTGGGGCCACAATGAAAGGCATCATTTCACAAGGCCACGTGGAAGAAACTTTGTATGTGTCAATATCACAAAGAGTTGTTCTTACGTGAATGACCAGTTTACTTTTATCATAGACATGGTGAGTGATGACATTACTGTAGTTCAGAACCCCAGAGCCGGCCTTGGGCCGGTTTGTCCTCAGTGGCCCTTTGGAGGTTTTAAAGCCCGTGGGAGGCGCCGGCGAACGACGCGCCCCTGGATAAGCCAACCTGCACAACACCCCTTGTGGCGCTCCCTGAGAGCGCCTCCTTCCTCTGCCTCTGCAAGTCTGGCGCACCTCTCAGGACCTCGGCCGAGGGCAGCCCCAGCGGCGACCTCCGTGGAGCCCCCTGCAGCCTGACGCCCGCTTCTCTGCACTGGGGACCCCGCGCACCTGGCGCTCACACTGGAGAGCTCAGGATCCAACGGGGGGCGGGGGGGGGGGGGGCAGCGCTTGCAGGTGTGGCCTATTGAAACCGCCAGGCAGGCGTCACGTGTTTTGTAGAATTGCAAGAACGAGACTGATTGTTCCTGAGAGTTCCTCAGCCAAAAGAGGGCGTTTTATTAGCTGTGGGGTCTCGAAGAGCCAGGCACGGCCAACAGAACTCCGCATCCCGGGTAACCCCAGCTCCATGTGGCCCGGGAGGGACGCACGAAGTCGCCAAAGCTCTGACCTTGGGCCACGTCGTCCCCCCACCTTCAGTCCGGCTCACCGTGGCCACAGCCTCTGGGAATCGTCTGACGAGGCCAGCTCAGCGTCCCGAGGCCGCCGGCCCTCAGAAGGCTGAGCGCTCCGAGGCTTTGCCTGCACGAGGGCACAGTTAGGCCGGTGCCCGGACACCCGCGGGCCTCGGCGGGAGGAGGGGGCATCCCGCTTTATTACTCCATTTCTGCACGAGACGGGCGGCTGGCGGCACCTGTTTGTTTCACTCCCTGTGCTCCGTGTCCCCGCAGCCTCTCCGGAGCTCCGTGTTGGGTGTGCCCTGCGGCTGGAGGTCCCCGGCTCAGGGCTGTGGAGACGTGGCGGGGACAGAAGTGTGTAGACACGCGGACCTCCGCGCCGGCTCTGAAACGAGCATTACCGAGCAGGGGCGCAGAGGCCAGCGATATTTTTTTTTCCCCGGAAATCCTGGCGGGTGCGGGTGCTGCAGGTGGCAGCCATACCCCCGACACCCACCCCGGGAGGAGGCTCCCACCCTCTGCACTCTGTTGCCGGGTGGAACACCGACTATTCTACTTGAAGAAAGCAGTCAGTTGCTGAAAGCAGCAGACTGAAGGCGGTGCAGCCCCAGGAGATGAATTCGCTGTGATGCTAGAGCCCTCTCCTGTCCAGCTGCCTGGACTTTCTGAGGTCGGACAAATTGTAACCTCTTGGATTTTCATAGAAACTTTCACTTCCATCCCAGGTAATGTATTTTTTTAAGGAATACCAATCCCAGGACAAAATTATAAATGTGCACGTTCTGTAGTCTTGTTCGTGGCAAAACCTGAAAACTGGAAATAGACTTTATGCTCTAATGGCTGAACACAGGAAGGTGGGTTTACACCGGAGAATCTAATACAGCTGTTACGGTAAATATGCTACATGTATGTTGTCCTCAGGGGCGCTGCATTGTTTCAAAAACTTGGCAGCTTTAAGTGCAGAGTCATGTGTGTAGTTAAGAATAAGTGAATACAATAACACTTAAAAATTATCTAAAATCTCTGTCACCTTGGGTTGGTCCATGTTTTCTTAGCTGTGACACTGAGGGCAGAAGCAACAACAAAAAGATAAACTGGACTACATCAAACAATATTATCAAAAAGAAAGCTTGATGAAAATCTACAAAATGTAAGAAAACATTAGCACATTATATATCTGATAACAGACTTGTAAGTAAAATATATGAAGAACTCTTACAACCGAATAACAGGACAGCCCTATTAAAAGAGGAGAATATTTGGATAGTTCTCCATAGAAGATGTAAAAATGACCATTAAGCATATCAGACACTTAACATCACTAGTCATTTGGATGATGTGCATCAAAACCACAATGAGATACCCCTTTCCAATCCACCAGGATGGCTGTACTTAAGAAGGCAAACATTAACAAATGTCAGCAAATTAAAAACCTCATTCTTTGCTAGTAAGACGTAAAACGATCCCAGTGCCATGGAAAATAGTTTAGCAGTTAGTTCCTCAGAAAGAAAACCCAGGGTTTCCATAAAACCCAACAATTTAGTTCCTATGTAATATTCCCAAGAAAAATGAAAACACGTGTCTACCCAAAGACTTGTATGCAAATGTCCCAGCAGCATTATTTATAATAGCCCAAATGAGGTTGAACCTGAATGAGGTTGAAGTGAGGACTGGCCACACATGTCCTCTATGTCCACACCATGGAGTCTTATTATTTGTTCACCGAAAGGAACGGAGTCCGGTGACATGCCGTGACACAGACATTGTGCCAGGTGGAGGAATCCCGAAAGACCACACAGAACTCCACAGAGACAGGAAGTGTGTTAGTGGTTGCCCAGAGCTGAGGGTGGGTGTGGAGGGAGACACTTGTCCCTTAAAGGGGTCTTTATTTCTAGTTGAGGAAATCAGTGTATTATACTATGAGAGCCAAAATGTTACCACTTGTACACCAACATTAACAAAATGAAATGGCTGCAAGGGTAGTATGGGTCAAGGGACCAAAGGTGCAGGATCGCCCATGGCGGAAAAGGCCCAGTGACAATCTCCCATTAGCATTCCAGTGGCACCTCTCTCTCGGTGTTAAACTTGAGCAGATTTTCAAGCAGCTTTTTCAGCAAAATAATTTTTACACGACCACTGCTGTTGTTCCCTTGGTCATCTTCTGAGGTCTCTAAGCAGCATGTGTCCTCTGATGAGCTCCTGAGGTCTCTAATGAAAATTTTTCTTGGAATCTGTTTTGGTGGGCAACATGTTCCTAAGAAATAGATAATGAAATCATGAATTTTCTGAGTTCCATTCTTAGAAAAATCTTTATAAAATATGTCAATCACTATGTTCCTAAATTTGTAGATATGAAATGCATGAAGTTTGTATACCTTAAAGAAGAGGTTTATTGGTTATAAAAGAAAACAAAAAAAAATTCAGCCAGTGCCATGGCTCACTAGGCTAATCCTCTGCCTGCAGCGTTGGCACTCCGAGTTCTAGTCCCAGCTGCTCCTATTCCAGTCCAGCTCTCTGCTGTGGCCTGGGTAGGCAGTGGAGGATGGCCCAAGTGCTTGGGCCCTGCACCCGCATGGGAGACCAGGAGAAGCACCTGGTTCCTGGCTTCAGATCAGCGCAGTGTGCTGGCCGTAGCGGCCATTTGGGGGGTGAACCAACGGAAGGAAGACCTTTCTCTCTGTCTCTCTCTCTCTCATTGTCTAACTCTGTCAAAAAAAAAAAAAAAATTTTCAATTCCTCTCTCCTAAATTCCATTTTCACCTCAGTTGCACCTTCTTCCCTAGTTCTTATACAAAGCAGCCTTGTATTATTCCAGATCTTAGAAAGCCTTTACCTTTTCCTTGCTGATTCTGGTGTTAGCTGTTTGTTGGCTTGTTATATGTGGACTTTATTGAGCTGAGATATATGTTCCTTCTATCCTTAATCTTTTCAGAGTTTTTATCATGAAGACATATTGAATTTTATCAGATGCCTTTCCTGAATCTCTTGAGATGATAGTATTTTTTTAAAGGTTTATTTATTTATTTGAAAGGCAGAGGCAGAGAAGGAGAGAGAGAGAGAGTCTTCCATCTGTTGGTTCACTCCACAAATGGCTGCAATGGCTGGAGCTGAGCCGATCCAAAGCCAGGAGCCAGGAGCTTCCTCCTGGTCTCCCATGTGGGTGCAGGGGCCCAAGCACTTGGGCCATCCTCCACTGCCTTCCCAGGCCACAGCAGAGAGCTGGATCAAAAGTGGAGCAGACTTGAACCTGCACTCTTACGGGATTCAGGCACTGTAGGTGGCAGCTTTACCCATAGTGCTGGACCCAAGATGATAGTATTTTTGTCCTTCATTCTGTTGATATGGCATATGACACTTATTTATTTTTTAAATACTTTATTTATTTACTTACTTGAGAGGCAGAGTTAACAGAGGGAGGGAGAGACAAAGATTTTCCATTTGCTGGTTCATTCCTCAAATGGCTGCAAAGCCAGAGTTGGGCTGGTCCAAAGCCAGGAGCCAAGAGCTTCCTCCAAGACTCTCATGTGAGCACAGGGGCCCAAGCACTTGGAGCATCCTCCACTGCTTTCCCAGGCCACAGGTGGAGAGCTGGATCAGAAGTGGAGCAGCGAGGACATGAACTGGCGCCCATATGGGATGCTGATGCTGCAGAGGCTTAGCCTACCACGCATGCCACAGGGCCAGCCCCCACACTTATTGATTTGTGTATGTTGAACAGTCCTTGTGTCCCTGGGATGAATCTCACTTGATCATAGTGAACAATCTTTTTAATGTTGTTAGATTCAATTTTCTAGTGTTTTATTGAGGATTTTCATGTTTATGCTTATCAAGGATATCAGCCTCGGGGCCAGTGCTGTGGTGCAGCAGGTTAATGCCCTGGCCTGAAGCACCGGCATCCCATATGGACCCGGGGTTCAAGGCCCAGCTGCTCCTCTTCCGATCCAGCTCTCTGCTATGGCCTGGGAAAGCAGTAGAAGATGGCCCAAGTCTATGGGCCCCTGCACCCATGAAGAAGCTCCTGGCTCCTGGCTTCGGATCAGTACAGCTCCAGCCATTTCAGCCAACTGGGGAGTGAACCAGCGGATGGAAGACCTCTCTCTGTCTCTCCTCTGTGTAACTCAGACTTTCAAATAAATAAATAAATAAATCTTTTTTTAAAAAAAAAGATATCAGCCTGTAACAGCTTTCTTGTGAAGTCATTCTAAATGGGGCAGTACGAGTGGAAGAATGAGGTAGGCAGCCACAAGGCCAGCGAGGGGCACCAAGGTAAAGAAGGAAAATCTGAACGTACTTACTGGGGACGGAATGGAGAGAGATACATGGGAGACTCAGGATCAACCTGCAAAGACTTGTTACACTAGGATGTGGTCTGTACTCTTGGTAATGATGATCCACTGAATAGCAGTTGAGTTATATCATGACAAATAGGGTTGAGAAAGGCTATACTGGCCGGAACGTAAAAATACCTAACAATTATCTTCCATAGAGGTCCTGTGAGGTTTGAGGCACCTAGAGGACTTAGAAGCCATGTCAGGATGAAGGTTTTGGAACAGGAGTAGACAAACTTGCTCAGGAAAAGCACATGGCATCAAGAAGATAAGAGGTCTACAATTCATTACAATTTAATAAGGCAAATATCCAGAGAATTCGGACATTCAGAAAATGAAAAAACGATCGAAACACTATGGGATTCAATTTTTCAAATATAGTCCAACATTTATTTCAAGAATATAAAACAGAACTTCATTAGTACAAGGAGAATATTTACTCCTGGAATATTCTGGTAATATGCATTTTTAACTTAATATAAATATTTAATCCTATGACAACATTCAAAATGCTACAAGATGAGTCCTTTTTTTGGGGTAAAGCTGCCACTTGTGGCTTGAGCATCCCATATGGGTGATGGTTCGGGTCCTGGCTGCTCCACTTCTGATCGAGCTCTCTGCTATGGCCTGGGAAAGCAGTGAAAGATGGTCCAAGTGCTTGGGCCCCTGCACCCACATGGGAGACCCAAAAGAAGCTCCTGGCTCCTGGCTTTGGATCGGCCCAGTTCTAGCCGTTGTGGCCATTAGAGGAGTGAACCAGCAGAGGGAAGATCTCAGCCTCTGTCTATCTCTCTGTAACTCGGCCTTTCAAACAAACAAATAAATATTTATAAAAATGAAGAGATTTTGAGAAAAAGAGAGCGAGAAACTGGAAAAATCAGCCATCCCACTCCCCATATGCTTACAATGCCAGGGCTGGCCCATTCCAAGGCTGAGAGCCAGGGACTTAGCACAACTCTCCCACATGGGTGCAAGGGATTCAACTACTTGAGTCATCGTCTGTTGCCTCCCAGGGTGTGCAATATCAGGGAACTGGGAGGACAGGAAGGAAAGAAAACCAGGCACTCCAAATTGAGGTGTGGGTATCTGAATCACTATCTTTACATACAGGCCAAGAGCCTGACTCCTAAATGTTTTTTCCCAAAATTTTTACTGAAAAGAAAAAAGGTCAGATTTAATGATAATGTATTCGGGAAGTCTTTCCTTAATGTCTCAATACCAGTAGGCACATACTTGCATTAAGTATGTATGCCGCTCTTTCACAACTAAGAAATATCTTCTAACAGTTACAGAAAACCTTAATAGGAAGGGCCGGAAAATCATTATTTTAGCTTCTAAAATGTGCCAGGCAGTTATTTTCACATTTTCTCTCATATATGTGATAATATAAAAATGGTTGTGATGATGGTTGCCTCATTTTGTAAGTCCTGCTCACTCCCAAATGTTAGGAGTAAAATGATAAGCCAATGTGATCTACTGTTTACTGCCCAGAATGTCCTCCTCCTGGCGCTTCCCAGGGAAGGCTCCCTCTCGCCCTCTAGTGGCAGGGTTACAGCCAGACTCACAAAGATCCACTGTGGCTGCAGAATTCCATGCTCACTCCTACCTTCCTCCAAACTGCAAACTCCCTCCGTAGTCTCGACTCTTAAAAATATTTAATTTTTAACAAATGTTTATGTGTTTTTACTTTTTTGGAAAGGTAGAGAGGTAGGGAGGGGGGACAGAGAGACAGAAAGAGAGATTTTCCATCCACTTGTCTATTCCTCAAATGCCTGCAGCAGGGGCCGGCGCTGTGGCGTATTGGGTAAAGCTGCTGCCTGCAGTGCCGGCATCCTATATGGGTGCCAGTTTGAGTCCCAGCTACTCCACTTCCGATCCAGCTCTCTGCTATGGTCAGAGAAAGCAGTGGAAGATGGCTCAACTCCTTGGGCCCCTGCACCCATGTAGGAGACGCAGAGAAAGCTCCTGGCTCTTGGCTTTGGATCAGCACAGCTCTGGCCATTTCAGCCAACTGGGGAGTAAACCAGCCGATGGAAGACCTCTTCTCTCTCTGGCTCTACCACTCTACCTCTCTCTGTAACTCTCTTTCAAATAAACAACAAAATAAATCTTAAAAAAAAAAAATGCCTGCAGCAGCCAGGGCTAGACCAAGCTGAAGTCAGGAACCCAAACTCCATTCAGGTCTCCCATGTGGGAGGTGGGGACCCAAATATTAGAGCCATCATGGGCTTCCTCCAAGCATGAACATTAGCAGGAAGCTGCATCAGCACCACAGTAATCAGGCTTCAAACTGACACTCTGATATGGGGTTTGACTTAAGCCACTGCACCAAATGCATGCACCTCTCTCAGATTTCCCTCACTCAACACTCTCTGCCGTCTTTATGTAAAGCACTTTGAGTGACTTAATCTGATGCGACCATGATAGCAGTATTCCTCATCTTGTATATTCAGTGTCTGACTGTCACAGGACATCACCAGCACTCAACAGCAAATATTATTCAGGGTGAAAAGATTTCAAATCTCACCAGAAGGGCCTCAAGTGCCAGATCACTGCTTTGCTTTAGGAAATTTGCAGTAATAGTTAGTCTACTGAAACTTAGCATATATAAAATCCATATTCTAAATAGCCTAACTTCCCATTTTTCTGGATACTTTTGCCACTTATTTTCCTTCAGGTTAAAAAAAAAATCCTGAAATTTAAGACACTGAATATTACTATAATCCCTTTGTCCTGTATTTGTGTCTAGTTTTCAGCTTGCAATTTGCTTTCACATTTTTTAACCACATTTTTCATTACACATCCCCAGGAATCAGTTATTAGCACTACTTTCATGGTTGTGGTCATTGGCATTCAGATAGTTTATATCATTTTTCCTCAAGACTCCATAGCAAGTATGTGACAGGCAGCATACTAACACATCTTAGGACTTCACTGGAGTTACTGCCACCACTACCCAGCAGCGCTTAAAATCTCGGGCCTCTCCTGTCTCGTCTCCCAGTTGACACCGTACTCCTGCGGTGGTAGCATGACTACCATAATGGTACTCGGTGCATTTTATTTTCAGAATGGTTGCTATTTATCCAAATACCGCTAAACCATACTATTGAAGTCCCACATATTTAATGCTACCCGTTATTTTCCTTTTCTTGAAAAGTTCTTTGCAGATCTCTAGGTACAGATCTAAGTGTAATAATGCTATGGAGAGTCAGGTGTGTTCTTATGTTCCAGGTTGCCAAAGTGTTTTTTTCTATATCTCATTGGCATTACGAGACATCTACAGCTACTATATAATCATACATACAGCATAGGTTGAACTAGAATAAATCTACATATTAGAGAAATGTAATTTCAGAACCCAACTGATTTCTGGTGTCCTTGAGGCCTGTGTGTGTGTGTGTGTGTGTGTGTGCTATGTTACATTGGCTTCATTCAGTAGCCAAGCAGATTTGTAGAACTGTACTGATGCAGCAGCACAATGCTTAGTACACAATGTATTGCCAATGATGAAAGCGTAAGAAAACAACTCGTAGTGGGCATATGCAGAGATGAGAAAGAAAAGTCAGACCATGCCCTTCACAGGAACTCTGATGTGTGTAGAGACCTGCATTCAACATGAGAGTGCCTACGTTCCGCTCCTGGCTCCCGATCCTGATAACCAGCTTCCTGCTAATGCAGATTGCAACAGCTGATGGCTCAGGCATGTGTTCCGCCTCTCGTGATGGAGACTTGCATTGTATTTCTGGCTTCTGGCTTCTTTCTTTGGCATGTCCCTGCTGCTTCCAAGAGAGACATTTAGGGAGTCACTGGGATCATGGGAGCTCTGTGCAGCTGTGTGGCTGTGTATCTGTATAACTCTCTGTCCTCTCTCTCTGTTGTCTTGCCTCTCAAATACTTTTTAAAAAGACAGAAACAGAAGCATCTCTCCTTGAATGTTTTAACACACCATGATGCTTATATGTAAAAATCATAACAAGAGACAGTATTTCAGAATCCCAGGGTAAATCAATTGCCCCTTGTGATCTTAAAGTAGACATCACATCTATAAAACGTAGTGACAGATCCACTAATGAGAACATCTAATACTGTGAATTTAAAATATATATATATTTATGTACATGTATATCTCTATTCATGAACATTTCAATAAAATACAAGCAATGGAAAGAAAAAGCTTCAGAAGTTTGAAGAGGTTTCAGGAAGAAGTTGGTCATATGAAGAAAGACAACAAAAGGGAAACACCAAAAAGAAATTGGTTTTCTATTTGAATCTATGTCACAGTTGGGACATGTATACCAACAGGCAACTAATGCATTAAGAATGCCTAAATGCTCCTTTGTATTTATCAAAGGTAAAGCAAAGAATGGGATTTATTAAAATTCACTGCTAAAAGTGACCTCCTGTGTACAAGGACCATAATCCTAATGGAGTCTATTACACTGACCATAAACGGTGTTATTAGCAGAATCGGCATCAAAGGCTGGTTTTATCCAACTTAAGTAGCATGGCTTTTCAGGACTGACAGAACTAGCAGCAGCTAGAAGAGAAGACAGAACCCAGTTTTCCAGCCCCTCGGTTGAAACAGTTCAGTCCAGGGTGAAATGCCCTAGTTCAAGAAAGCTAGATCATCTATGGGCATTGCAGTGTGCATCATGGCAAAACCTGAGAAACAGACAAGAACAAGAATCCTCACAAAAACTTTCCAACTGCCAGTAGAGAAGCGTTCATGAGTGATCAGGGTACTTATACTCACTAATCTACAGCTGGGGAAGATAGTTTGAGCTATTCTCTCCACGTTATGGACCAAACAAGGTATGAATTCAATTGATCTGCCATTTTAACCTCCTTTGGAAAGAATCTTTGGAAAGGTAACTCTGTTAAGAGTATATATACTTAGGGCTGGTGCCATGGTATAGTAGGTTAAGCCTATACCTGTGGTGCTGGCATCCCATCTGGGCACCAGTTCGAATCCTGGCTGCTCCACTTTTGATCCAGCTCCATGCTAATGGCCTGGAAAAGCAGTGGAAGATAGCTCAAGTGCTTAGGCCCCTTCACCCATGTGGGAGACCTGAAGGAAGCTCCTGGCTCCTGGCTTCAGATCAGCCCAGCCCCAGCCATTGCAGCCATCTGGGGAGTGAACCAGCAGATGGAAGACCTCTCTCTGTCTTTCCTTCTCTCTGACTGTAACTCTGCCTCTCAAATAAATAAATAAGTCTTTAAAAAATAAAGAGTATATATACTCTGAACGATATCGCATGTCCTGACAAAAGCTTAAGAAGAAAAACAGAGGGAATGGCAAGTTGCCACAAAGTGCAATGACATAAAAATCCATGTGGGTGTAGATATTGGGTACAGCAGAGAGAATGCCACCCGGATCTGATCCAGCTTCTCTCTTATGCACATCTTCAGAGGGTATAGGTGATGGCTTAAGTACTTGAGTCCCTACCATCCATGTGGGAGTTCCTCCCTCCTGGCTTTGGCCTGGCCCAGCCCTGGCTGTTGCAGGTATTTGGGGGGTCACTTAACTATCAGAATGTGCTAATAGCTGCCCTTCTCTCAAAGGGAGGAAAACAAATTCTTTCACATAAAGCATGTGTGTGCACACACACAAACTAGTCTGGCTTTCATGGCATTCTCACGACAGAGAATCTAGTGGTAGAAGGTCAGCCGTATTATAATAATATAGATTATTTCCATGTTCACCCCCAAAAGGAAGAGGATCAGTGAAGAATATACCAACTCATCTGCAGTATTCCCTTTTGGGTCTGAGTTGCAATTTCAAGGTAAGTAGGAAAGACTTAATGATGTCAATTTTATAAAATACAACCTTGAGATTATCCCATTCCACTGCTAGAGTCTATCTGGGTCCACCTTATAGATCAGGTTGGTGCAGCTAATCTTGTGTACTACTGCATGATGTCATTTTCTGAACTCTTCTGGCAAATGTTTACAGAAATAATGCTTTTTAAACTGATGAGGCATATGACATCAAAATCTATGCTAGCAAACAAAATTTTAAAAAAGGAAAGCAAAAACAAGGACACATACTGTCTTAGAAGATTTCATTCAATTACATTGGAACTTTAATTTTTAAACTTTCAGAAGAATATCCACTCCATTATTTCAACTATATGACTAATATGGGAATAGCAAAACTATGGAGATAGTGGAAAGATCAATAGTAGCCAGGAGTTAGGGGAGAAGGAGGGATGAATAGGCAGAGTACAGAAGACTTTTAGGATACTGAAACTATTTTATGATATTACAGATGTAGCTATCTGCCACTATATATGTATCCAAATCTAAAACATAAAAGGATAACAGCAATACCGAACCCTAATGTAAATTAAAGACTGTGGGTGATAATGATGTATGAATGCAGGTTCAATGATTTTAACAAATGCACTGCTCTGTTGGAGGATACTGATATTGTGGAAGGCTGGGCACGTGTTGGGGCATGATGTACACGGAAAATCTCATTCATTCTCAATTTGCTGTGAATATAAAACAGCTTTAAAATGAGGCTATTAATTTTTAAAAATCATACGTATGGAACCTACTATTATCTTATAACATAACATTATCAAACTTCAAACTAGGAGTTAATTAAAAATCAAGGTAACAGAATAGGGGTACCACCTCCCAAACTCACCTGTTTGAAAATACATGGTACATATGTGAAATACATAAAGCAACAGGCATATGGCACAGCAGTTAAGGTGCCACTTGGGATGCCACTTGGGCTAGGGTTAGAGTTTGGGATGGGAAAAAGTTTAGGGCTAGGATTACGGCTTGGCTTAGGGCTAGGGTTAGAACTACAGTTACGGTTTTCAGCTAGGATTAGAGCTGGGCTTAGACCTATGGTTAACTTTTAGGGTCAGGGTTAGAGCTAGGTTTGCTGTTAGGGTTAAGGTAATCATAGAGGTAGGGTTAGATGGGGTCATTGTTTGGATTAGGTGTGGAATTAGACCTATGGTTAGGGTTGGATTTAGGGCCAGGTTTAGAGCCATTGTTAATATAGTCACAAACATGTTTTGTGTTAGGGTTAGGGCCAGGATAAGATATATGATTAGGATGTTAGAGTTAGCATTAAAACTTGGGTTAGAGTAAGGCTTGGTCTATGTTTAGGGTTAGTGTTAGGTCTTAGGGTTAGAGCTATTATGGTTAGGGCTAGTTAGAACTACGGTTAGGGTTAGGTTTACTGATATGGTCAGAATAAAGTAAGGGTTAGGGTTAGGGCTAGAGATACAGTAAGGATTAAGGATAAGGTTAGGTCTAGAATTTAGTGGTAGTGTTACACTTAGAGTGAGCAGTAGGATTAGTATTAGGTTTAGGGTTAAGGTTAGAGTTATAGTTAGGATTATGTTTAGGGCTAGTATTAGAACTATTAGTATTAGAACTATGGTTAGGTTTAGGTTTAGGTTTAGGGTAAGGGTTAAGCCAAGGATAGAGCTAAGATTAGGGTTAGGTTCAGTGATAGGTTTAGAGCTAGGGTTAAGGTTAATGCTAGGGTTAGAACAAGGTGTAGGATTAGGTTTAGGGTTAGGGTAGAGCTGGGTTAAGGCTAGGGTTAGAGCTAAAGTTAGGGTTAGTTTGAGGGCTAGGACCAAGCTACTATACCCTAACATGCATAACAAAAAGTATTGGGTACAGGATTGTGTGTATAGCATGTTGTATTTGTGTAAAAATACACACATTTTTATATACTAAATACGCAAATTAAAGTTGATTAACATTAATAAAACAATAAAAGATAACTTCCTGTGTAGAAAAAAAGAAGAAAAATTTAAAGATACCAAAGGATGACTTACAAGGAAACTAACAAATCAGAAAACAAAAGGTGATTGAGCATCAGGAAAGATAGACAAGCAGAGGTCAGCATGTGGTACAGGAGGTTAAGCTGCTGCTTACGTACCGACACCCATCATGTACATGTTGGTTTGAGACCCAGCTGCTTCATTTCCAATCATATCCCTGCTAATGTACCTGAGAAAGTAGCAGAAAATGGCCCAAGTGCCTGGACCCCTGCCACCCAATTGGGAGACCTGATGGAGATTCAGTCTCCTGGCTTTGGCCTGCCCAGCTACTATGGCAATTTAGGGAGTAAGACAAGGAATAGATGACATGTCTGTCTGTTTGTCTCCCTGTTGCTAAATAAATAAAAATAAGTAAATAAGCTTTAAAAATACAAAAGTAATTACAGACTCATATCACATAATATCAAGGTTAACTTACTGTGTTTGAGAATATATTCAAGAAAATATAAACAGAAACATGAAAAATTTATATGAAGATTCTTTAAACACTGCTGAAAGGCACAAAAAATGGATTTACACCAATGGAAATACATCCAGTGTTAGTGGATAGAACTCAGTATCATAAAAACATTAGTTCTAAGTTAGTTTATAAATCTAATTCAATCCCAATAAAAAATCAATATTCTTTTCTATAGATCGAGACATTTGATACTAAAATTCAGATGGAAAAGTAAACATACAACTAGGAAAACATGACCAAAAAATGTGACAAAGTTTCAACCTCACCAGTAATTAAATGTTAATGAAAATCACAAGTTACCTGTCTCTCCCCATTAAAACACCACACATAGTGTCAGGAAACAGCATACCCACATACTTACTGATGAAATTCTTAATTGTACAATATTTTTGGAGGGAGATCCAATAACTTTTAAAAAAAAATTTAATTATTTATTTGAAAGGCAGAGTTACAGAGATGGGGGAGGTGGTCTTCCATCCGCTGTTTTACTCCCAAAATAGCCACAATAGCCGGAGTAGAGCCCAACCAAAGTCAGGAGCCAGGAGCTTCTTCTGGGCCTCCCACATGGGTGCAGGGGCCAAAGGACTTGGGCCATCTTTTACTGCTTTTCCAGGTCATTAGCAGAGAGCTGGATCAGAAGTGAAACAGCTAGGACAGGAACTGGTGCTCGTATGGGATGCCGGCACTGCAGCCGGAGGCTTTACCCATTATGCCACAGTGCTAGCCCCTCGATAACTTTTTTAAACAAACAAATAAACAAACAAGCAAGCAAAAATATTTGGGAGGTGGGTGCTTGACCTAGTGGCTAAGATGCAAACATTACACATTGAAGTGTCTGGTTTCAGTTCTCGACTCTGGCTTCCAATTCTAGCTTCCTGCTAATGCAGACCTCGGAGGCAGTGGTGCTGGCTCAAGCAGTTGGGCCCCTGCCACCAACATGGGAGAACTGGCTTGCATTCTAGGCTTCATCCCTAGTCCAGGCCATTGTTTGCATTTGGTGAGTGAACCAATGAATGGGAGTTCTCTTTCTCTCTCTTCCTCTCAAATAAGTAAATAAACCAACAACACTTGAAAATATATATTTCTCTTTCATATTCCATTTCTAGAAACTTAATGTAAATAAGTTGCTAGTAATGTGTAGCATCCCAAATGACTCACAGTTGAAGACTGATGAAACAAATATGGTAGCACCCTATAAAGTACTATTTTGAGGCCATTACAAATTATGCCGAAGGGGCTGGTATTGTGGCTCAGCGGGTTAAACGACCACCTGCGATGCTGGCATCCCATATGAGCACTGGTGTGAATCGTGGCTGCTCCATTTCTGATGCAGCTCCCTGCTAATGAACCTGGGAAAGCAGCAGCGGATGGCTCAAGTGCCTGGGCCCCTGCCACCTACGTGGGAGACCACCCCACCTCGAGTTCCAGCCTGTTGACTTCAGCGTGGCCCAGCCCTGGCTGTTTTGGCCATTTAGAGAGTGAACCAGCAGATAGAAGATTTCTCTCTCTCTGTAACTGCCTTTCAAGTAAATAGATAAATCTGTAGAAGAAATCATGCATTAGAATAATGACAAGAGAAAATATTTATGATATACTGTTAAATGTAAACAGGAGGTGACATTAATAACATCTTTAGTGTGATCCTGATTTTGCAAATGAAGACAGTTGTTGAACAGCCAAACTCTGCATGGTTGTCTGAAGGAAGTGTGCTTACCTATAATTCTAATATTTCTCTTTGTGATGATTGTTTATTTCCAAATACTCTCTAATAGTAAAGAACTTCTGTTTTAAATTAAAAAAAAACCTTATGTATTATAAGACATATTCTGTACCAAGGGTCAAATACTTACATAAGTATTTGAAATTAGGATGTAATGTCAGTTCCATTTTCCAAAACAGCAGTACTTCACTGCACCTTCAAGGTGATTAGGATAAGGAGGAATATGTGCACAGACACTCACTCTCTTTCTCATGCTTCTGAACATAGCCTGAAACCTTCCTTTGGCTTCATCAACAGAGAGCACCATGCCTGCCTACAAACCCTGCACTTCCTAATTTCTGAAGCAGATTCTGTGAAATATAGGGATGTGCATGGGCTTAAATGAGATTGGAAAAACAGCTGATGGTGGTTCTGCAGTTAAATAAACTTTGGAAATAGTTGCTAAAGTATCTGTCAAAAAGTGAAAAAGGTTGACTGTCTCATATAAACATGAAAGCAAAATGTGTCATGGGTTTCTTAGCTAAGCCACTTGGGATGGAGCCAGCAGGACGGCAAAGCTGGTTCAAGAAGGGTCTGAGGGTGCAGGCATTTGGCACAGTGGTTAAGATGCCACTCGGGGCTGGCATTGTGCCATAGCCAGTTAAGCTGCCACCTGCAGTGCTGGCATCCCATATAGACACCAGTTCAAGTCCAGGCTGCTCCACTTCCGATCCAGCTCCCTGCTAATGTGCCTGGGAAAAGAGTGGGAAATGGCCAAAGTACTACGGCCCTTGCACCCACCTGGGATACCCAGAAGTAGTTCCTGGCTCCTGGCTTTGGCTTGGCCCAGCCCTGGTCGATGTGGCTATTTGGGGAGTGAAGCAGTAGATGGAAGATTTCTCTGTCTGTCCTTCATTCTCTGTAACTAAAAAAAAGGAAGATTAGGGGAAAGAGAAAGGAAGGAAGAAGAGAAAGAAAGAGAGAAAGAGAGAAAGAGATGCTAGCTGTGAAGATGCTGTCCAAAGCCAGGAGCCAAGAGCCTCTTCCAGGTCTCCCATGTGGGTGCAGGGGCCCAAACATTTGGGCCATCTGCCACTGCCTTCCCAGATGTATCAATAAGGAATTGGATCAGAAGCGAAGCAGCCAGGACACAACAGGCACCCATATGGGTTGCTGGCACTGCAGACGGCAGCTTAACCTGCTGCGCCACAGGACCAGCCCTGGGCATAAACTACTACTACTTTTTTTTTTTTTTAAATGGAAAGGGTTTATGGGGGGAAACCCAACAGACCAGAGAGAAGGGGTGAAGAAGGAAAAGAGGGAGAAGGAGAACGTAAGAGAGAGATCAAGAGAGAGAGATCGGGAGACAGAGAGAAAGAGAGCCACGTGTTCAGGAACAGGTCCTCTTAAAACTTGGGCACAGACTTCTTACTCTACCTTTCCCACCATTGCTACCGCAGCATCGTGAGGCCTGCTGGACCAGATGGCCCAAGCAGGGGACTTTGCCTGCAGCCTGAGCCCACTGCAGAGCAGAGCTCCTTCCTGCTCCAGGCCGTTCCCAGTGAGGAGGCTTCTGTCTCACACGGCAGATGGACTGGAGAGGTGGTCCTCACTGTGGAATGTGTTGCCTCCAAAACCCAATGAGGCCTCTTTCTTTCGGTGAGGGAGGCTAGATGTAGCAAATCGGTCTTTCACTTTTCCAGAGTATCCCAGCATGCCCCTGACTACTGCACCCCTAAAACACTATCTTATGGGGCGAAACCCCTAATCTTTCTCCAATTTGTCACTCATTGGGCAAAGCATGTGTGTCTCACAGAGGCCTCCAGTACACTAGCCACTTCCCGCTCATCCTACTGGATGGGCATGGTATCGTCACTATGGTATACCAATGTTTGGAGGGATGTGAAAAACTCTCAGAGCATGTTATTATGCCCCCCCCCCACAAAGTTCACATATTTGAAGTCTTAGTCCCCATTAACTCATTATGTGACTACCTTTGGAGATATGGCCTTTAACCAGGTAAAGTGGAAGGAGGGTGTCAGGGAGGGCCCTGTTATAATTGGACAGGTGTCGTTGTAAGAGGAGGAGGCGATCAGGACACAGACACACATGGAGGGAAGACCACGTGAGGACTCGGGCATCTGCTAGCCAAGGGGAGGCCTCAGAGGAAACTTCCCCACCCTGCTGATGCCTTGGTCTCGGCCTTCCAGCTTCCAAAACTGGGATAAATACATGTCTGTGATGGAAGCCACCCAGTCTGTAGTAATTTGTCACTGCTGCCCTCACAAGTGAACACAATTATCAGGCACCAGACAAAACACCTACTTCACTGGGTTACCCATGGGAAAGCATTTTAAATTTAGCCAAGTCAAGAAAGCACTGGGACTATTACTGGAATGGAGAGAAAGACATGCTGATCAGAGCCTTGCTTATCTTGGTGTTATAACCAGAGACTTTCAATATAGCCAAAGTAGGCTTCTGAAGCAATTGCCTAAACTTCCCGACTTACGGGGGAGCAAACGGAAACCCAGAGAAGTGACGTGCATGTCCAGCAATGAGGATATCAACGGCCTTTTATTGGATGCTTCTCACAGGTTCAGCTGACATGATGTTCATCTTCACAGCAGCTTAATAAAGCAGTTTATGAGCCGGCGCCGTGGCTTACTTGGCTAATCTTCCACCTGCGGCACCGGCACCCTGGGTTCTAGTCCCAGTTGGGGCGCCAGGTACTTGTCCCGGTTGCTCCTCTCCCAGTCCAGCTCTCTGCTGTGGCCCAGGAGGGCAGCGGAGGATGGCCCAAGTGCTTGGGTCCCTGCACCCGCATGGGAGACTGGGAGGAAGTACCTGGCTCCTGGCTTCGGATTGGTGCAGCACCGGCTATAGCGACGATTAGGGGAGTGAACCAACGGAAGGAAGACCTTTCTCTCTGTCTCTCTCTCACTGTCTATAACTCTCTCTCTCTCTGTCTTTCTCTCACTGTCTAACTCTGCCTGGCAAATAAATAAATAAATAAATAAATAAAGCAGTTTATCCTCCCTTGTACCGATGAGGAAATAGAGGCACAGAAATCATACACCGTTAGACTGTTCACTCCAGTGGGTGGTGGCTCTGGGATGGAGATGGCTCTGACTACAAAGGTGTGCTGTTAGCCGGAACACTGCCCACTCCACCCTCCAGCCCTTTAAGGAGCTGCAGCTAGGGTTAGGAAGTTGATCTGTCATTTATTAAGTGCATCCCTTGAGGCCTGAGAACATTAAGAAACCTGGAAAGTATGGCTCCCTTTCCATTGGTCGAATCAGGCCTATAAAGTGGCAGGAGAACATGGTCAATTTCTCCAGTACAAAAATATGTGGTCTTAGGGGCAGCTGTTTTGCCTAGTGGTTAAGAGGCTGCGTAAGAAGCCCCTGTCCCAAATCAGAGTGCCTGGCTTCACTACTGAACTCCAACTGCTGACTTCAGCCTTCTGCTAATGCAGACCCTCCCTGGGAGGCAACAGGTGATAGCTCAAGTAACTGGGGGTCTGTGCCACCCACAGGGAGATCTAGATTGAATTCCCAGCTCTAGGCCTTGGTCTCAGCACTGGCCATTGTGGGCAGCTGCACAGTGGACAACGAATAGGAGCTCTTTTTTTCTCTTTGCCTCTCAAGAAAGAAAAAAAATGTTGCCTTAAAAAGCAAGAACGATTAAGGAAAATATCTTGCCAGGTACAATCATCAGATAACACGTAACATGACAAAATAAGCATTCAGTTTTAAACCGAGTGTTGAAATTTGCTATAAAACTTGATCTTGAGAGTTGTTTTAAACAAAATGCATTTAAGACAGGAGAAATTGGCTTTTCCTGAATAGTTTACATCCAGGCTATTAATGTTCACAGGATTCTTTTGAATTGTTGGGCATATTTATTAAGAAGTAAAACCAAAACAATGTGTCAGCCAGGATTAGCACATATGTCTCTGAGTACCTATTCTGTGCAAGCTTGGCTTCTCTATTAACTAGAAAAGGAAGTACCAGTTGAACAAATCTGGATGCCGAAATAGTCACCCTCCATCAAACAGGGCTTAGCTGAGGAAATGCCAAGTGTCATGACGTATGAGTATCCACCTTCGAGCCATTCCTGCACATTCTCCTCTTTGGATTTGCAGAACACCATGACTGGGAAAGGCTATGCTGCACCACCCAGGCCGATCGCCAGTCCACGTGCCAGGAGTCTTTTAGGTAGTTTGCTTTTCATAACTAGGCTAGGTCCACGGTGTTACTATTCGTAGGAATTTCTCGAACTGTTGCACACACAGGAAAACAGGCAGATCTTGAGCAAACATGGCTGATGTTCAACCTACAAGTGTGTGTTTCAGTTCAGTGAAGTGAGGTCCCTAATGCCAGCAGGGCATCTGTTAACTGAAAAATGGAGGTACCAGATACCCGCCACTGCTACCTAATTCATCACTGAATCTCTGGACCTAGCGCAATGCCTGGCAGCCAGTAGCCTTTATACCCGCCCCTGCTTCCTTCGTACATCCACTCCCTCCTGCTCTGAATATGCTTCAGAACCCAAGAGTCTGTTAGTATTACCATCGCATGTTTTAGGCTCAGCACTTAATCTGAGCTACCTAATGGCCAGTCCTGTGGCTATACCGTGGAATCCCACAAGAAAGAAATGTCTGGAGAGGCAGGGAGAAGCTCTGCTTCCTCCTCCTCCTCCAGGGGTTCACCTGCCCCATGTCACCTTCTTCATGCTTCACAAGGAGGGGAAAGGACAGGGGAGCAAAGGAGGACCTCCAGGGCCTTCCAATCAGACAGGACTGACCGCCGGCTCCAAGAACTACATCCTAGGAACAGAAAGCCCTGGGAGAATAAGTCAAAGACAGTGAAAAAGGGAAGGATAGTGAACGCCTGGCCTGCCTCCAATTCATTTAAATATTGCTTAGAGCTCAGCAGAGCGGGAGGAGAGACACTGGCAGGAGGCGGCGCTGCAGCTAACGGCAGACTCTCGGGTGTCCTTCTAATGGCCCTGTTTTGGATGGTGGCTCGGATGGGCACGCCGTGAAACAGAGGGCCATTTCAGGACTCCCAGCTGCAGTCAGCGGCACTCTCTGTGCTTTGGTGCCTGCAGCTGGAAGGAAGCCCGCGGCAGCTCCCTTCTGTCCTCACATTGTTCACAAGACAGCCATTCACGGGATCTGGGGAGCACTCAGCCATGGCAGCACGCCGCGTGAGAGCTGCGAACTGCACGCCCCAGTCCGAGCCTCCGCTCTGGGCTTCTGGGCTTCCGGCAAGGGAGCCTTTTTTTTTTTAACCAAGTCTAAAGTCAGAGACTAAACGGTGCTCATGATTTGGGAGCTCTATGTAAGCATAAATCTCATTTTAAAAAATACCAGCAGAACAATCCAAAATGCCAAACTTGATGCCTCAATGTGTGTTTGTGAGCATCCTCTGGCATTAGCCTTAAAAGTAGTTTAAAGTAGTCGAGTTGAAG
Organism: Oryctolagus cuniculus; assembly: GCF_964237555.1. Taxonomy (NCBI): domain Eukaryota; kingdom Metazoa; phylum Chordata; class Mammalia; order Lagomorpha; family Leporidae; genus Oryctolagus; species Oryctolagus cuniculus. The sequence continues at coordinate 49,332,033 of NC_091444.1, forward strand.
TCTCCTCAGTGCCAGAAGGAACCTAGACTGCTGCTTTGTCCCACGCATGTGTAGATGTGCATTTTTTTGCTCATGTACTCAGTAAGCATTTGTGTGCAAACCATAGGCCAGTGATATCATTGAGAGGCAGTATCCTTTTTTAAAAAAACAGTATCCTTTTTTGACAGGCAGAGTAACATGGGGGTCAGGGGAGAGAGAGAGAGAGAGACAGAGAGAGAGAGAGAGAGTCAATCTTCCATCTGCTGGTTCACTCCCCAAATGGCTGCAATGGCCAGGGCTGGGCCAGGCCAAAGCCAGGAGCCAGAAACTCCATCTGGGTCTTCCATGTGGGTGGCAGAAACTCAGGCAGTTGAGCCATCTTCTGCTGCTTTCCAGGCACATTAGCAGGTGGGTGGATCAGAAATGGGGCAGCAGGATGGGGGTTGGGGAGAGAGCCCAACCCCATTCCCCCAAACCCCGTGTTGTGGCACAACAGATAAGCCACCAACTGTGACACTGGCATCTCATATTAAAGTGCCCGTTCGCCTGTTCTGCTTCTTATTCAGCTCCCTGCTCGTGTGCCAAGGAAAGCAGCAGAGGATGGCCTAAGTGTTTGGGCCCCTGCCATTCATGTGGGAGACTCAGATGGAATTCCAGGCTCCTGGCTCCAGCCTGCCCAGCCCTGGCTATTATAGGTGTTTGAGAAGTGAACCAGCAGAAGGAGGATCTCTCCCTCTCTCTCTTTCTCTCTAACTCTGCCTTTCAAATAGATCAATAAATCTTTAACACCACCACCACCACCAGAAAAGATGTGGAGCAGCTGGGACTGGACTGGGATGCTTGCTGCACTATAATGCCAGCCCCTGCAGGCAGTATCTTAACCTTTTCAATTTTTTTCTTTTAGGAACTACTTTATTGAGTTCTAACTTACATGCCATAAAATTCCCTCCTCTAGGGTGTACAGCTGAATGGTTTAAAGCAAAATTTTTTAAAAAATTATTTGGGGGTGGAGGGGAAGGCAGAAAGGGTGAGGGAAAGAGAGAGAGAGAGAGAGAGAGAGAGAGAGAGAGAGAGAGATGCGTGCAAGAATGTTCCTATTTGCTGATTTACTTCCCAAATGCCTGCAATGGCCAGGGCTGGGCTGGGCTGAAGCCAGGAGCTGGTTATTCAATCCAGGTCCTGTGCATGGCAGAAACCCAATTACTTGAGCCACCCCCTGCTGCGTCTCAGCACCTGCATTAGTGGGAAGTGAGGAGCAGAGGCAGGTATTGCACCAAGGTACTCAATATGGAATGCCAGCCTCTTAACTCCTAGGCTAAATGCCTGTCTCTCTCAAGATTTTTTAATATATTTTTAATATATGTGAATATTGTTATTTCAGTAGACCTGATTTTAAAGTTGTTTTTTCCAGGCAAATTTGTTGGCTTTGCAGTATTTTTAGTAGGAAATAGTCTATACTTTTCACTTAATATTTCTGATCCTATGAAGGCACCACTTGACCATTAAAATGAACTCTTCCATCGCTTCTCAGCCTTTTGGCTAAGATCAAGTGTAAAATTAACCCTCCTAAATGCTACTTTAATTCTGTTCCCCATCCCCAACCTGAATTTAATTTTCTTATTTGATCTAAGGAAGCATAGTTTTAATTAATAACTTTACACAATCATATGAAGGGTGCTTTATCCCTTTTTAAGTTAATTTTTATTATAAATTTTAACCAGTTTTTCTTTAAACATGTTATCTTTTTTCATTTTTTTCCACTCAATTTCTTTTTCTTAAAGATTTATTTATTTATTTGAAAATCTGAGTTAGAGAGAGGGAGAGGCAGAAGTAGAGAGAAAGAGAGAGAGAGAGAGAGAGAAAGGTCTTCCATCCACTGGTTCACTCCCCAGATGGTTGCAAAGGCCAAGTCTGGGACAGGCAGAAGCCAGGAGCCAGAAGCTTCATCCGGGTCTCCCATGTGGGTGCAGGGGCCTAAGGACCTGGGCCATCTACTACTGCTTTCCCAGGTGCATTAGTAGGGAGCTAGATTGGAAGCGGAGCAACCTCCATATGGGATGCTGGTGCCCATATGGGATGCTGGTGCCCATATGGGATGCTGGCACCACGGGCAGTGGCTTGACCTGCTATGCCACAGTGCCAGCCCCATCCACTTGATTTCTTAAGCTACAATTCTTCGCTCTTCTCGCAATGCATGGTCAGTTCTGACTGAACACCTCACACAGTCAGAAGGAAACAGTGCCTCAAGAAGGGGACCCTGGCCTACAGACAGGATGGGACCCCATTGCCTTGCAGCACCCCTGATACCTAGGGCGCTCCAATGCTGGGTGAATACACGTATTAAAGCAGCAGTGATCTCAGCTAGGGGGATGGAAAGTCAGAAACAACAGCAACAGCTGGTGCCGCGGCTCACTTGGCTAATCCTCCACCTGCGGCGCCGGCACCCTGAGTTCTAGTCCTGGTTGGGGCACCAGATTCTGTCCCGGTTGCTCCTCTTCTACTCCAGCTCTCTGCTGTGGCCCGGGAAGGCAGTGGAGGATGGCCCAAGTGCTTGGGCCCTGCACCCACATGGGAGAGCAGGAGGAAGCACCTGGCTCCTGGCTTCGGATTGGCGCAGTGTGCCGGCCCCTGGCTTCGGATTGGCGCAGTGTGCCGGCCATAGTAGCCCTTTGGAGGGTGAACCAATGGAAGGAAGACCTTTCTCTCTGTCTGTCTGTCTCTCTTTCTCTCTCTCACTAAGTCTGCCTGTAAAAAAAAAGAAAAAGAAAAAGAAAAAGAAAAAGAAAAAGAAAAAGAAAAAAGAAACAACAGCAATCCCCAGAGATGGCTGGTTCCAGGCTGTAGGCCTGCCTTGTGCCCCCCCACCCCACCCCTAAATTCTGGTGCCAATCTACGTTTGCATTTTCAAACAGTCCCCACCTCCACCCCCAAGCCTGAGTTACTGTGAAGTAGGAAAACATCAACGTGGAGACCCTTCCATGGGCTGAGTACTTCTTCACACCATTTAATCTTGCCAGCCTGGTAGGCAACCCTATATCCGCATTCACACAGGAGTCCCAGCACATGCTGTCGCTGGAGCTGCTGGAGCTGGAATTCACACCTCCTCTCTCCAGGCCTCTGAGTTCCTTACTCTGCAAATAGACAGCTGGCTCTTCTCCCTGCACTAGCTCAACTAAGCTAGCCAAATACAATATTCTCTCCTTCCCCCCAAAGCCCAGATTTCTTCCTTCCAGGCATGCACATTTCCTAATACCTGAAAGTCAGCGTCTGCATAGCCACAGGGAAGAAGTGTGGATTCACTGCTTTTCCTGGAAGCCAGATGAAGAGCAAAGGCTTCTGGGCTGTGAGAACATGAAACACAAGTTAAATGGGTCAGAATTACTCTGAAGTTACCCAGACAAAATAACCAGCATCAGGCGGACTCTCCAGCAGATCTAGAAAACTCCGGAGATCCTGGTGTGCATCTGTGGTGCATCGTCAGATCCAGGACGCTCAGATTCAGTAAAGCATCGAGCAGGTGTATCCCTGAGCACGGTGTGACCTATTTCACCCACACCTGGGTTCCCGCCCTAGGGACTTGCGTTGAAACAAAACAGCAAGCAGAGAGCTTAATTCTTGCTTCCACAACACTTTCAGTGACACCTCCACCTCTGCTCCCCTGCAGGTGTCTCAAATTGTCTGCAGCCCAACTCCACTCTCCACTTCCTCCTGTCCTTTGAAAAACATTTTAACACAAAGAAATAAACTTCTTTGCACCAAATAACTCAAGTGCACACCTGGCACTGCTGCCAACGAGGGCAAGAAATAGACCCTCGCTGGTGCTCTGCAGTCCACTGGGCCGCCCCCACCTTCTGTTTTTCAGTAGTTCGGTCGTCTTTGTACACATCCAAACAGTAGTCACAGTTGAGTTTTAGTTTAATTTTTTTTTTTACTCAACACTGTAAGGTGCACGGACTATGCTTTTTGTCAATCTTGCTATAAAACACCACAGTATTTCCCCAAGTTATTATAAATTAACATTCTCACCAACAGTATTTGAAAGTTCCTGATGCTTCATGTCCTTATCAACACTTGGCACCATCAGTTCTTCATGTTTTGTTAATGTGATGGGCATACAGTGTTATCTTGTTGTTTAAAATGTGCATTTCCTTGAGTGATAAAAGGCTGAGTTAATGCTTGCTGGCTACTTGTCTCCCCATGTCATAAATGAAGTGTCTGTACTTGTGGTTCCATTACCTTTCTACTCCTCAGTCCATGTCAGTCCTCTTTCCATTTCCATCACTGAACCAAAACTGCCGGTGCTAACATTGCCCACACCCTCCCCACCAAATCTAATGGACACTCTCCAGTCCTTATCATCATGCAGCTGTCAACTCCTATTTTGACGTATTTTCTTCCTTTGGCCTCTAGAACACTGTCTGCTTTCATTTTTCTTCCTTTGTTGACTGCTCCTTCTTTGTCTTTAAAAATTATTTACTTGGAAAGACAGAGAGACAAAGAGAGACAGAGATTGTCCATCCATTGGTTTACTCCCTAAATGCCTGTAAGGGTGGGCTGAACCGAAGCCAGGAACCAAGAACTCAGTCCTGGGTCTCAAACATGGGTGACAGGGACTCAACTGCGTGAGCCATACCACTGCCTCCCAGGATAAGCATGGGCAGGAAGCTGGATACGGTGCAGAGCTGGCACTCAGACGCAGGACGCAGGCTTCCCTAGCGGTGAACCACGGTGCCAAGAGCCTACCCCTGCTCCTCCTTTGTGACCTGCACATTTCAGTGAACTTCAAGGCAGGGCCTAATTCCTCATCCCTCTGTGCCCTTATCCTTGTTCAGCACACTTCTTTGCAGCAAGGCTTCAAATTCCAACTGCACGCCAGACTCTTGTACAAGACATGTGCTCGACTCCAATACTCACTTTTCCCTCTTACACAGCAGTTATGTCCAACGTGGGCTGCTGACCCCAGGACAGTAAGACTACCTCTTGCCAGGGACTATTTCAATGACTGAGGCCCAATCCAAGTGGAACAGGCTGGAGGGGGCTTCTAGGAAATCTGTGCCTTTAAGGACTGGGACGTGAGCTCATATTCCCACTAGAAATGATCGAGGGGCACCTGGTCCTTGTTGCTATGGTTAGCCCCCTCACAACCAGGGAACAAGGCAGCCTGAGAGAAGTCCACTGTCAAAGGGGGCAGAGCTGCATGACATAACAGAGGTGAGACCTTAGGAAGCTGCACTTGAATTGTACTTTCCATTATATCTACAAAATTCTTTATTTAAAAAATTTAAAAAATTTTTTAACTTCCATCCACTGCTTTATTTCCCAGATGGGAGTAAAGCTACAACAGCTTGGGCTGGGCCATGTGGAAGCCAGGAGCCCAGAACTCTGTCCAGTTCTCAGATGTGGGTGGCAGGGACCTAAACTTTGAGCCATCACTTCCTGCCCACACATGAGCAGGAAGCTGGAATTGAAAACAGACCTGGGACTGAAACCCAGGGACTCTGAAAAGAAATGTGGGCATCCCAAGCAGAGACCTAACTGCTGTGCCAAATGCCCAAGCCAGTGTTTATTTTAAAAACCACTTGGAGTCAGGTTTCTGCCCCTTGTGGGGAAGGCACTCTCGTGGATACAATTTTGCTTTAGCACAAGCCCAGGCGCGGCCACCCGGTGCCCACCTGGTATCCTCACTCGGCTCTCTCACAAGCATCTGAAACGTGTAATGTTCCAAACTGAACTCTTGATTCTTTCCCCTGAACATTTTCCTCTAGTGTCTTCATCACAATAAATGGCCACCCTGTCCAAGGCACTCATGCCACAAATGTGCAGGCTGCCCACCATTCCTCCTTTCTTCTCCCCTCTGCCCCCTCTCACAGCCCCATACAAAGTCCAGCCAAACCTCTTCAGTGCGCAGCAGGTCTGTCCATTCCCTTCATTTCCACTGTGCCTTGTTCCCTCCAGTCCACGTCACCCTCGTCTCCTCACTGGATGACGATTTCAACTGCCCTCCTACTTCTCTCTTTTATTTCTTTTTTTTTTGACAGGCAGAGTGGACAGTGAGAGAGAGAGAAAGGTCTTCCTTTTGCCGTTGGTTCACTCTCCAATGGCCGCCGTGGCCGGCGCACTGCGGCCAGCGCACCGCGCTGATCTGATGGCAGGAGCCAGGTACCTATCCTGGTCTCCCATGGGGTGCAGGGCCCAAGCACTTGGGCCATCCTCCACTGCACTCCCTGGCCACAGCAGAGAGCTGGCCTGGAAGAGGGGCAACCGGGACAGAATCTGGCGCCCTGACCGGGACTAGAACCCAGTGTGCCGGCACCGAAAGGCGGAGGATTAGCCTAGTGAGCCACGGCGCTGGCCACTTCTCACTCTCACACCCTCTAATCCACACTCCTTACTGCTACCAGTGACCTAAAAAACAAAACAAAACAAAAACATTCAGGATTATTTTCTACAGTGTAAGCATTTAAAAGGATGGCTCCATGGAGCAGGCACAGAGGGGGAGTCATCTTATAGCTGTACAACGAATGACACCAAACGTTAATGGCTTAAAACATTATTTCACAGCTCGGTGGTCCGGGATTCTGGGCATGCCTTAGCCGGGTGCCTGTGCCTCAAGCCCTAAAGCTTTGGCCTTTGCTGACGGCTTAAGCATGGCAGGATCTGCGTGCCTGCTTACTTGTGTGCCCAGGCTGGTGGAGACCACCCTCAGTTCACTGCTCCATGACAGGCCACTTTGCAGCAGACATCCATCTTCAGCCGTGCCCTGCAGGGCTTGGCACAGACCAGGCTGCCTGCCTGCTGTTGTTGTCCCGATGCTGAAGTGAATCCCAGGATGTATATGTGCTGGGGTCTCTCTGTCCTCTGGCCATTGGCAACGTTAGGGTGCAGACTGGACCACATCCTTCAGGGGCTTTCACCCCACCGAGGATAGAAGCCGAACGCCTGCCTGTGCCTAAGGTCTGCCAGCTCTCCCACCTCACGCCATACTGCTCCGCTCCTTATTCACTGCCTCAGCCCCGCGGGACTCACGTACACCTGTCTCCTCCCCATGTGGGTGCTTGGACCATTCTTTCCTAACTCCCACTTATCCTCTAAGTCCTCAGCTTACTGCTTCCTCTAGAGGCCTCTCTTGAATGCTCACTCCAAGTTAGACCTTCCCCTCCCCCCAGATCTTTTTCTGCACCCTGTATTGTGGTGACTACAGTTTGAAGTCCTATCCTTACTTATGGTAGTTTTGGATTAATCTCTCCCTCCCTCCCTGAACTACAAACTCAAGCCAGGGACTATGTCAGTTTTGCTTATGACTGGATTTTCACCAACACAATGTCTGCCCATGGTAGAAACTCACTTTAGTAACATAACAACATTTCTTTTAGGAATTTCAGTCAATCTTAGAGAAGTAACCAAACAGTCCTTCAATGAGTGGCGTCTACAAGGGACATCTACATTCTTTTAAGTCTATAACGGAGGTTTCCTGTTGATCACAAATGGTTTCAGTCACTTGGCTACTGAGGAGGCATCAATAAGAAATCTTTGGCGTGGGCTGAGCATAGACAATAAATACTTTTCTAACACTGAAGTACAGACTGATCTTCTAATCCATGTATTAAATACCAGGCTGAGCAACAGCACAATTAGAAGCCTGTTTACACAAGAGATTCTTTTATGCAACTAGGACGTTTTAGACATGGGAATAAAAATCATGGTCTTAGAAGATCTCGAACATAAAAACTTGAAATTGTTTCCTGTTTCTTCTCTATTCATCATTAGGTTCCTTTATCTTTATATGCTTGCTTCCTTTTGGTCAGTCTCCTGCTAACCAGAAATTGTGGCTACTTTTTGGGACACCATCCACTGCAGATTCACAACAATGGGATAAAGGTTCTTTCAGTCATATGTTGCTTAGGTTTGTCCTGTAAGCTCCCAGCCCTGTTTGGTGCTGTTTACTGATTTGGCTGAAGAAAGCAAGAATCTTCCCCACTCCTGCCTCTGCCCATACTGTAGGACTGAAGTAAGTGAGGTCAAGAGCACAGACCCTGAAGCCAGAATGCTCCAGCTGCGTGAGTGACCCTTGATGAGCGACTTAATCCACCAGTAACTGATTCCTCATTTGTAAAATGGGGATAAAAACACTTACCTCAGAGGGAGTTTAAGGAGATAAAATGATTTCACTAAAGCTTTTGGAGTGGTCTCTGGCCCACGGTAAGCATTATCTACATGCTTACTAAATGATTTATTTAGAGTCAGATTTTCTTTAAGATTTATTTATTTCATGTGGAGTGACAGGGAAGGGGTTGGGAGAGATCTTCCATCTGCTGGTTCACTCCCCAAATGGCCACAATGGGCAGGGCTGGGCCAGGCCAAAGATAGAATATAGAAACTTGATCTGGGTCTCCCACATGGGTGGCAGGGGCCCAAGTACTCAGGTCATCACCTGCTGCCTTCCCAGGCTCGTTCGCAGGAATGCTGGATCAGAGAAGTAGCCAGGACCTGACTCAGTACTGATTCCAGATGCTGGTGTCACAAGCAGTGGCTTGATCCACTGTTGCCTCAGACTCATTTTCCTTTTGGAGGTTTTTTGAAGTGTTTTTTTTTTTTTTTTTTTAAATCTTCAGGGCTATATGTTTTCGCTGGAACATGAGGATATTGAATTGATGGAACATTCAAGACATGTGACTGTTCCACAGAGGGTGAGGGTGGCTAAGGCAGCTTGGCTGGGCTTTTGGTGTCTCATTTATCAAGCTGCTGTTGCCAGGCTTGCAGGACCAGTGAGGATAACAGCCCTCTCCAGAGCACCACGTGCACGCTGGCACCTGCTATGTGCACACGGCCCTTTCAATACTTCTAAGAGTTTCAGAACTCAGGAAGGGTAGTCTATTAAGCCAAATTACCCAACTTACTAATTTTAATATAAATTAGTTTCCAAAAAGAAAAAACAAGGCCAACCATGCAGGTCAACAACTGAAATCATAGAGCACAGATGGACAGGGCTGGTACTGTGATTGGACTAACCTAAACATTTCTGTTTTTAATTAAGGAGAAAGTCTGCATCAAAACACACACAAGGTCCTTCAAATCATCCTAAGTCAGCTGATACTTGCACTTTGGAGACCAGTTTGCTACAGTTTAGGGATTTCATTATTTCCGGGAATATACCAGAGAATTCAGCCTAGAAGCTCACTTACCACAGGTAAGAATGCTTTGGGCTCCAGGTTTTATGTGCAGAACATGGAGAAGGTACACTGTCAGACTAAGTTACCAAAGGACTGTTTTTACCCAGTCTGAAATATATGGATTCTATGAATAAGAAACATTTCTGATTAACATCACAGGTTCTAGTAAAAAAAAAATTAGCACATAATTTTAGAGTGTTCCTGATAACTCTTGAGGTTCCTGTCAGAAATTCTGTTTTGAAGTGCACTTAACTGAACCCAAGTACACGGGCCATCTTCCACTGCCTCCCAAGTGGATTAGCAAGAAGTTGGACTGAAGTGTGGAGTAGCCAGGGCTTGAATCTACACTCCAATACGGATGCAGGCATTGAAAACAGTGGTTAAACCTGCTATGCCACAATGCCCCCTTGTACATTTTTTTTTAATTGAAAATAAAAATCTAGCTGTCCAATTTTAATCATCTGTGCCATGTTCCAATCATGTCACATGGCATACAAACACTATTTTTCTACCAAGTGAGGGCTAGTTTAAAGGATATTAACTCTAGCAAATGTGACCTCCAATTTCTGATCAAAGGGAATCCATTCTATCTATAACATATTAAAGTCAATTAATTTTAATACCATTTAAACATATTTTATTTAATTTTGAAAGTCAGTTACAGGGAGGGTGGAAGGGACAGAGATCTTTTGTCTGTTGGTTCTCTCTCCAGCTGGCTGCAACAGCCACGCCAAAGCTTCTAGGTCTCCCACATGGGTGGCAGGGGCCCAAACACTTGGTCCATCTTCCACTGCTTTCCCAGGCCATTAGCAGAAGTGGAGCTGAATCAGAAGTAGAGCAGCCAGGACTCGAACTGGCACCCATATGGGATGCCGGCATAACAGGTGGCAGCTTTACCTGTTATGCCACAATGGTGGTCCCCAATTTTAATATCATTTAAGCACTGAATTAGCATTTGCAATTGCTTAATACATAGTTTGAATTTATTAAAAAACTCAGTTCTCCCGCCCCTTTCAGATGTTATGGCAGGGTCCTTAAAGGAAGCTGAAAATAAGACCTTACCAAATAATCAGACAGTGAAAAATCGGTTGTCTCCAGTCAACCCATGGCAACCCTGGATATATAAACAGTATTAAAGGCCACCAATAATCCAGTGAATGCCAGGTGAAATCAAGATTCAAAGGAAGCCAAACAGAACACAAGGGCAGGTAAGAATGCACCTTCCTGGGGCCCAGTCTGGCCTCTGAAGCTCACTATCACACTGAACGGTACCCCAGAATGGACTTACCCATCTGTCTTCAGGGTTTAAATGAAAGGCCAACACCTTTTTTTCTTTGAAACTAAATACATTTTAATAGAAAACAAAATACAAAATAACTCTTTTCAGAAAACAGAAATATTTAATCCTTTTTCCACAATTAGAACTTGCTTTATCCTCAGAGCACAGTTTGATATGCGTGCGTATGTACTTACGATTCACAAAGTGTTCATTAAACTGATATTGCAGTGCAGGAGGTGGGAGCAGATCATCACAGGACAAAAAGACGTTGAAAGAGCTACACCTCTGTAGAAATGGTCACTCGGAAATTCACCATTTTTCTAATTTAACCTTGCGGCATCATTCCAAATTATTCTTTATCATAATCTTTCTTTTCAGGGGAGAAAATTATTACTTGAAGTGCAGCCATGGAAAGAATCTCTCCTTCCCACCATCACTGCAAGAGCCCAAAATGTTCGCAGTCAAACCCACCCACCCGCTTTCAGGAACATGTCAACCCGAAATTTCCCTTTCTCCCAATACACTGTGCTACCAAATTCTCTGAATTCCCTGAACCTCAAAATTCTAAGTATCACAGCCAGTGCCAGGAGTCAAACCTGAAAGGTAAAAGCAGAGAAGGTTCCCTCTGCCAGTGCTAGGTTTCTTCTTCTCAATAATAATAATAATTATAATTATAATAATAATAAAAAAAATCCTGGTTCTCTGTAATTACGGAAAAGGAAAAGACTTTTTGCCAGGACCATTCCCTCCCCTTTCCTGGTTCCCGCCCCAGCATCCCTCCACCTGTAAGGAACTCCCTTCCACCCGGGGATGGGCCACACGTGACACTCGTCGCACAGCTTCTCCTGAGTCCTCTGCAACTGTCCTCCAACCAAACCCAGCCCCGGGCAGGTGAGGAAAACGAGGCAAGGCAGGCAGGTGCAGGTGTGCAAGGTCCCAGTGGGATCTCTGCGAAAGCTTGGGAGTGACCCCTGTAGCATCTCATTCTTGCTCTCGTGTCCAGCCATCACCACCTTCCCCCCGCTCTCTGTCTCCCTGCAGTCCTTCAACACTGGGGGGCTGAGTGGAGGGGGCCTGCCTGGGATGAGTGCCCAGAAGAAAGGGGAAAGGGGAGAGGGGGCTCTTTCACAGTCACCCAGTGATTCAATCTCAGCTTGTCGGAGGACTGCAATTGGAGGCCTTCCACCACTGCCCCGGCCCACTCCAACAAAATTAAAAAATTAATGTTCCTGATTTTCTTGTGTGATTCCAGTCACCAGAAGGAGGTTACAGGCCATGAACTGCACGCTCAGGACGTTGCTCATCTGCCCAGTGTACACGCCCACGAGCTCGCTGGAGGAGCCGTCGGCAGGCGTGCTGCAGTAAGTGTTCCTGATGTCCCAGACGCGCACAGAGTTGTCCATGGAGGCAGAGGCGATCAAGCCGCTGTCCGGACTGAAGGTGAGGCTGGTGATATTGTCTGTGTGGCCTCTCAGTTCCTTAAAAAGGGTCCCAGAGGCCAAGTCCCACAGCTTCAACCGCTGGTCCTCGCCAGCAGATGCCAAGTACTTACCGTTGGGAGAAAAGGCAAGAGAAAGCACGGGGCCGCGGTGGCCCGTGAAGAGCCTCACCGAGTTCCCCTGCTGAGCGCTCCACAGTCGGACAGTCTTATCGGTAGAGCCTGTAGCTAAGTAGTTTGAATTGGGGTGGAATTTGACACAGTCCACATCTGCCAGGTGTCCTGCATATATCCTCAGCGGGTACGTCCGATCAAATGACCACAGCCTGGCGGTGCGGTCGTGGGACCCGCTGGCGAAGTACAGGCTATAGGGGCTGATGTCCAGGTCCCACACAGGATAGGCATGTCCTTGATACAGCACAGTGTTAGTGAAACTCCCCAGGTCCCAGTATCTGATGGTCATGTCTTCAGAACAAGAGAGCAACCCTGAGCTGTCTGCGAGGAACCTTGTGCTGTACACTGGTCCACAGTGTCCCCGCAGTATCTTCATCTCTGTGCCTGCATTATCATCTTCATCATCCTGGGCCCATTGGAGGAGGGGTCAGAAAGGAAAGACACACAAGGAGAAAAGGGTTAGTGGTCTGACAAGGAAAACAAATCCAAGAGAGAAAAAAAAAAAATAGAGAAAAAGGGAAACAGCATCTACCTAGTAAGCAACAATGGCCTTGATCTTAAAGGTCACTCGGGAAAACTTAGAACTGCACAACTGAATATAAAGTGTCTGACAATTTTCAAATTGTTTTATAAATTCGTCTTGCAGCTAAGTCTATATCACATAAAAGGAAAACTGCAAGGTTATTATTACACAGTAATGACTGTGGATCTTTTAAGTGAAGGATAACACATTTCAAAGTCTGATCAAAAAGTAGCTTCTGGTAACTTTCAGTGAGAATTCTAATATATGCCATTTGAAAGGTTTACTCCGGAATTTATGTTGAATTCTTTGATTCTTTTACTCTATGGGCCTCTCCTTTATTTGTCAGTTTTGGCTGCTTTATAAGCCATGTTGCTCCCTGTGTCTATTCTATTTTTAAAAGTTCTGACATGTTCATTACTTCCATGGTGGAGGTTAATGATGAAGGCAGACGTGGTCTCATTTCAAGATTGATATATAGCTATTGGGGTGTAGCCAAAACCAAAACCCGGATGTATAATTAACAGTAAGCTGGAAGCATGCAGTTATCAGTAAGTTACATCCTCCCCCACACTGTGACCAGCCCCAGGTTGCCGGCAACTTGTGGAGGGTCTCAAACATTTCCCCCAAAGTCCCAAAACAAGACATGGATCCAGAACTGCTTTAAACAAAGCCAAGCAACTCATGTGATTGCTGGAAATAATCTCCTGTGTGTGAGGACAGAAGAGAGCCATCATGGCATTTGGGAAGAAAAAGCTGCCTTCTCCCCAAGCATGCTGCTTTCACAACCTCCTTCATTCCCTCACAAATTCCTTAAAACTATAGCTGTCTCTACCCTGGAATGCATAAATTACAATGAATTTTAACCAAACTCTAAAGGGAAGGAATAAGATATAGATCCTTGGACCAGTTCTCTGCTTGCATTGTATCGGCCTTAGGTGCTTAGGAAAAGACTCATTTTCTACTTGGAAACTAGGGGGTAATTTAATAAGTGTGTGGAAAATGGGATTAAAAGATAAATTTATCTTGGTGCAAGCATTTTTTTTTAAAATATGGAACGCTTCATGAATTTACAAGTCAGCTTAGTGCAGGGGACCATGCTAATCTTCTCTGTATAGTCCAGTTTTAGTATACGTGCTGCTCAAGTGAGAACGGTGCAAACATTTTGGAAATTCACAAATAGGTTTTTATACAATACACATTTTCCATGAAATTTCCGAAGGCTCTAATATTAAATTCAAAACAAAATGAATGCCTCCAATGTGTACATATTTGAGAAAAAGTTAAGGGAAAACAAATACTGACATCCATGAATATTCAAAATAGCTATTCCAGACACTCAACATTAAAAACACATTAAGCATTTGGGAGCTCATGGTTCTACTAAGTGCTACCAAGAATATTAACAATTTTATTTTCCAAAGAGGTTATAGCAACACTTTAAAATTTCAAGAATGACTCACTGCTGTACACAGGAAGTTTATATAAGGACTACGGAAGCAAGTGACCCTGGATGAATTACAAAGATCCTTTGAAAAGTCAGCTGCGGTCCTCATTTGGAACAGAAGCTATGTAAGTGGGTCTTCACTCTAGTGGGGAATTAGGCACTGTGCTCCCTAGGGATCTTAATGATTGTCCTGGGCCTACGGAAAAGTCCCAGTTGGCTCTGAAGACCCAGAGATGGAGAAACCAGAATGTTCCTGCTGGTTATCACCATCAGCTCTCTGCTAGGACCACAGCTTAAAGTAACCTAGCCAGGTTTTCTGGTGGACTCAGCCCTGCAATCTCTTCCCTTCCTTTTCTCCTGCTAACAGGATTAGCACCGAGACTCCTATAATTCTGACTGAACATCCCACAGTAAGCAGGTATTATGCATCTCAAATGTAAATTTCAATTTGTAAAGTATATTCATGCAATAAACTACATTACATACATTATAAAACATGCATAAAATAGAAGTTTGAAGATTCAGGAAAATAACCATGAATAACCAACTATGTCCATTTGTGCTCTACTCTACTAGCCCTGCTCTAGATCATGGGGGCCCTAAAAAATCTCCCACACCACGAGGTCTGCTCCTTGGACTAAAAAGCTCCACAAACCTTAGCTCACACTTTGGGGCACTTTTAGGGGTGTGCCATTTAATTTTGGAATTTTCTCTAGTTACATGTCAACAGATAAAAAGAAATTAAACATGGCTGAGCTGGTGAATGGATTAAGATTGGGAAGCAAGCATGTTGCTGCTGCCTATATGAGAGACAGCAGCAGCCTGAAGGACAATAGAAAAGCTGGTTACTGACAAGTGCCAACCGATGAACACGGAAAACAGACATCAGTTTCCTGCTGCGTTTCTGACCTGGGGTGCTTCACCCCTCCTAAGGCTACCTGGTGGTCGGCTCCCGGGAGGTCACCACATAGATGCCAAACTCAGCGCAGACACCCGATTAGCATAAGCACCACAGCCCAGAACTCCTGGACTCAAGCCCACCCACTGTCCCTTCTCCTCTGCCGCCCTCCTCTAGCTGCCTGTCCTCTAATTGCTCACAAGCACCTCCCATCCTGTCCTGCCCCTTTCCAGCTACAGCCACATTATATTTCTTTCTGCGCTGGGAATCCTTCATGCTGTTCCTTACTTCTGGGTCTGTAGACACACTTCTCCCAGTGTCTGAAAACTTACACAGTTTGAGTTACAGGGCTAATTTTCAGTGGTGGCCAGAACAGACTCTTAACATTTTTCACCTTATTTATTAATCTTTTTAAGATTTATTTATTTATTTATTTTGAAATTCAGACAAAGAGAGGCAGAGAGCTCTTCCATCTGCTGTTTCACTCCCCAGATGGCTACAACGGGTGGCACCAGGCTGAAGCCAGAAGCAGCTCTGGGTAACAGGGGCCCACACATGGGCCATTTTCTGCTGCTTTTCCCAGGCCATTAGCAGAGAGCTGGATCAAAAGTAGATCAGCTGGTACGTGAACCAGCACCCGTATGGGATGCTGGCATCACAGGCGGTAGAGCTACACACCACCCCCAACATTTTTACTTTAGTCTACTGTTCGATCATCATGCTCTCTTCATTCATACTATTTCTTTATGCCTAGAAAAATCTCTAAACTCTGTATTATTGAAGCCAATAAAGCAATCAGGATTTTTTTTTTTTGTATTTATAGAAAACTGAAAGTAAAATGAAGGCAGTATTTCCCAGTTTTGGGTGAAGAACTCCCAAGCAGCAAGACCTACCTCCAAGGAAAAGAGAAGCTTGAAAATTTAAATACAAGTGCAACAAAAAAATATTTTGGAGGGTACTTTAGAATTCTAAAAATCAATGTCTGGAGTCGAGGAATCCAGGCTCTTTACTCATAACAAAATCTTCTAATTATATTGTCTCAGTTGCAACCATCAAAAATGCTGGGGCCGGAATGTGATGCAATGACCTCAGCTACCACCTGAAATATTGGCATTCCCTCAGAGGGCCAGTTCAAGTTGTGGCTGCTCCACTTCCACTTCAGCTCCCTGTTAAAAGTGCCCTGGAAGGCAAGGCCGCTGCCACCCTTGTGGGAGACCTGGGGAGCTCTGGATTCCTGCTATAGCCAGGACCAGACCCAGCATTGCAGCCATTTGGAGAATGAACCAGTGGATAGAAGATCTCTCTTTATCTCACTCTGCTTTTCAAATAAATAAATGAATCCCTTTCTTTAAAAATCTAAAGGCTAGGGGCTGGCGCAGTGAGTTAACACCTTGGCCTGAAACACCGGCACGAGACCTGGCTGCTACACTTCCGATCCAGCTCTCTGCTATGGCCTGGGAAAGCAGAAGATGGCTCACGTCCTTGGGCCCCTGCACCCACGTGGGAACCCGGAAGAAGCTCCTGGCTCTGGATCGGCACAGCTCCAGTTATTGCGGCCAGTTGGGAAGTGAACCATCGGATAGAAGACCTCTCTTTGCCTCTCCTCTGTGTAACTCTGACTTTCAAATAAATAAATATATCTTTAAAAAAAAAATCTAAAGGCTATACTAACTGGACAGTGACTCACAAAAGAGGAACTTGGGAAAAGGCTTAATTGAGCTCCCTAATATTCCAGATAAACTTATCAGCAAGCAGGATTTAATCAGTGTGTTTTTTTACTCTTTAATATTATAGCCCTGTGCAAAGAATTTCCCATCCAAAGTAACCTTAGTCAGAGTCTCCTGCATTTCATTGGTGAAAGGACAAAAATGTCACGGTCCCCATTCTTCTAAGATAGCAATTCTCAGTGATTCGACACTCAGGCTGCTGCGCCTGCACTTTTCAACAATTAATCTAAAACAAACCAAGACCATCTGACAACAGATCATTAGACAACTGGGCAGCCTTACTTCCTGCTACTTCCCAAAATGGAGTACAGACACACCCTGAGGCACACGGAGCCAGACAACCTGCGCAGGCCTCAGAGGCAGTGAGGGTGTAGGTGGCCAGTGTGCTCACTGCTGCTGAGACTATGATATGGTACCAACTTCTGTGGGAAAATGATTCTATCCATTAGTTTAAAATGTAGACCATGTGACCCACCTATCCGACTTCTAATTACTTAGACTTGCATAAACATACATACACACAAATGGATAGCTACTATGAATCTCAACTAAAGTCGATTAGCTAAAGATCTTGAATTAGGCTTAGTGAGGTCATCCACATTTCAGATAGTAATAACCACTGACCACTCATTAATGTTAGTGCTGTTAAAAATATTTTCTTCCTCTTAAGTTAGCCATGAGCAGAAGCTCAATGGCACAGGGTAAAGGCATTAGTTTGGTTTTAGTTATATCATGAGGGAAATAAGGAAGTCCATTCTCTGTATGATCTGTCATGTTTCCTAAGAATATTCTAGGGAAATTAGGAAGGCAGGTGCAGGGAAGAAAAATGGTATTTGGGGCCGGCTCTGTGGCGCAGCGGGTAAAGCCGTTGCCTGCAGTGCCGGCATCCCATATAGACACCAGTTTGAGTCCCACCTGCTCCACTTCCAATCCAGCTCTCTGCTATGGCCTGGAAGAGCAGTAGAAGATGGCCCAAGTCCTTGGGCTCCTGCACCCATGTGGGAGACCCGGAAGAAGCTCGTGGCTTCGGAACAGCTCAGCTCCAGTTATTGTGGCCAACTGGGGAGTGAACCAGTGGATGGAAGACACCCCCCGCCCCCGCCTCTCCTCTGTCTAACTCTTTCAAACAAATAAATAAATCTTTAAAAACAGAAAAATGGTATTCATACCTCTTCCTCCAGGATATCACAAGCCAAGTGGATGCGGGACACGTCTACTTGATGAGGCTCTGATTTTAACTTCTTGGATCGTAAACTCCAAAGTTTTATACAGGAGTTGTCAAACCCAGCAGCAAGCAGTTTGCTATCAGGGGAGATTTCTGCAGTGTTCAACAGTTGCTCTGTGTTGTAGAAGGCATAGAAGCAGATGGTAGTGAGGGAGGGAGGCCCATCCTTGACACGCTTAATGCTCTCCTGCAAGACCTCCAGGGCGGCCTCGTTTTGCAGAATAGGACTGGGCATGTCAGGGGGCTCTAAGCCGTTGCTCTCGCTGCGGGAAGAGCTACCACTGGTGTAGAGCTGGTAGTCTGTTCTCTTGGCAGGCTGCACATCAAGATGAATATGTAAGGTGAGGACTTTGCACAGGGCAGTATTGTTGTCACTTTGGAGGTAGCGGATAAGGTAGTTGTAGCTGTCTTCCTGGAGACGGACCACGTACTTGTTATCTAGGAATGCTCGAAGCTTTAAGTTAGAATGGATGTCCTGGATGGTTTGAGTGGTCTGTAGCTGCTCAATGACATCCTTCTGGCTAGCGTTCTGCAGAAACATTCCATGGAAGCGGCTGTAAAAACTTTCCACTGTGCTCTTCGGACTGTTCTGGACCAGGTTGAGATGGAGGTAGACAAAGAGAGGATAGAGGAGAGGCATCACTTCATGGCTATGCTGGGAATCAGAATCTATAATAAAAAAAAGTGAGGACTTTATAATCAGGATGACCTCATACAGTGCTGTTACCCCTCCTGGAGATCCCACTGTCACATACCACTTCTTTGTCAGGATCTGATTTTTTCACACTATCAATAGAAATATACATCAACACAAATTTCAAGTTCTTACAAAATTTAGTGGCTTATACTCAGGCCTCAAGGCTTACTTTTTTTTCTTATATATTAATGCTTCTCAAATTGGGACCTCAGACCTTGGTGAGTCCTTAGACATATCCTGAGTTCTTAAAAAAATCTTTTAAACTTGAGGTGATAATCTAAAAAACAAGGAACGCAAGCATATTCAAAATTATCTGGATGAACACATAGCAAGTAAACAATTACAAGCATTTCTGGTGCTTGTGTTTGTTTTTCTAGTTAATTCTGGCACCTACTGCCTACAGTAAAATCAAAGCATTTATTTTTAGTGGGTTTGTTAACAAGTCTGGCTATTCAGGCTAGCATGTTCTAACATTAAGATGACAACACTCACCATCAGTGTACTGATTTTGATCTTGTTAAAGTAAAGACTGTCTTTTGCAGAGACATCTTCATTTCATTAAGATTACACTAGCCGGCACCGTGGCTCACTTGGCTAATCTTCCACCTGCGGCGCCGGCACCCCGGGTTCTAGTCCCAGTTGGGGCGATGGGTACTAGTCCCAGTTGCTCCTCTTCCAGTCCAGCTCTCTGCTGTGGCCCCGGAGGGCAGCAGAGGATGGCCTAAGTGCTTGGGTCCCTGCACCCGCATGGGAGACCAGGAGGAAGTACCCAGCTCCTGGCTTCGGATTGGCGCAGCACTAGCTGTAGCGGCCATTAGGGGAGTGAACCAAAGGAAAAAGAAGACCTTTCTCTCTCTCTCTCACTGTCTATAACTCTCTCTCACTGTCGATAACTCTAACTCTGCCTGGCAAAAAAACGAAACAAAACAAAACAAACAAACAAAAACTACACTAATAGAGCAAGCACTGTGGTGCAGTGGGTTAAAGCCCTGGCCTGTAATGGGCACGAGTTTGCATCCTGACTGCTCTGCTTCTGATCCAGCTCCCTTCTAGTGTGCCTGGGACAGCAGCAGAGGATGGCCCAAGTCCTTGAGGCCCTGCACCCATGTGGGGGACTTGGAGGAAGCTCCTGGCTTCAGATTGGCTCAGCTCTGGCCTTTGCAGCCATTTGAGGAGTAAACCAGCAGATGGAAGACCTCCCTCTCTTTGTCACTACCTCTAACTCTTTCAATAAATAAACTAAATATAAAAAAAAAAACTACATTACTTATTAATTTGATATTTTCATACCATGAAACCATATGACAAGGTGTTCAAAGAGTATACAGCTTTACTTGTTATGGGCTAATGAGGAGAGGTATCTCTGACACCTAAGTAAAGTGTTTGTGGTAAATGAGGGCCAAGAGAGTGCCATAGGAGAGCAAGGTTATTCACAGTGGTGAGGGGAGCAGAACCACCTCAGGGCACAAACCCCCCAGAGTGGCTGAGCCAAGATTAGCCTGCATCATAGCTACCTGTGCTGTCTGGACTTTTTTTTTTTTTTTTTTTGACAGGCAGAGTGGACAGTGAGAGAGAGAGACAGAGAGAAAGGTCTTCCTTTGTTGTTGGTTCATCCTCCAATGGCCGCCACGGCCAGCGCACTGCAGCCGGCGCACCGCACTGATCCGATGGCAGGAGCCAGGTGCTTCTCCTGGTCTCCCATGGGGTGCAGGGCCCAAACACTTGGGCCATCCTCCGCTGCACTCCCTGGCCACAGCAGAGAGCTGGCCTGGAAGAGGGGCAACCGGGACAGAATCTGGCGCCCCGACCGGGACTAGAGCCTGGTGTGCTGGTGCCGCTAGGCGGAGGATTAGCCTAGTGAGCCGCGGCGCCGGCCGCTGTCTGGACCTTTGTTTGCAGGAGTGAGGCAGTTCTGGCAAAATCCATCTGGTACATTTGGTGCTTTCTTTTATAGTTTGGTTGGTACTTTATTTGTATTTATTTATGAGTTTGGGTTTTATACAGAAATATAAAAAGCATAAAGATTTTGTATCTAGCATGTTGTTGCTAATATGTAAATAGATTAAAAATGTTTTAAGTCAGCACTTACATTCTGCCATTACTTTAATTATGAAAAGGAATCTACACAGGGTTCAAAACTAAGGAACTCTGTTAGAGAATCCTGGCTCTCTTATTTGGTTAACAGAAACCAACAACACTGTATTTCTGATTAACATTCCCTTTCCCTATTTATGGCAAGGTGAATTAATCTGTATAATACATGCATTTTAGAATAAAGGTATACATATTAGAAGAACTTAAACTACAACAGTGTTTCTAGTGACCTGGAAGCTAAGACTGCAGTCCAGGTAGCGTGGGCTCTTCACACTTCTGGATCAACAGGGAAAGCAGGGAGCCACTGCAATGCCTGGGGCAACTGGCCCAATGACCAAGGGAAGCATGGACCGGCACTTTATAAGGGCAGCGAGGAAGAGGATGTCTGGCATAAGGAAATTCCTGTGCATCACTTGGTATTACCATGTCCTGTGACTGTAGTCAACGAAAAACCACAGCCAGGTAGCAGTACCAATACAGGTTTGGGTGATCCCACCAGGCAAAGAATCATGATTAGCTGGTTTAGCTTTTGTTTATTTAACATAAGTCACAAGTCACTGTACTGAGGGCCACAGATAAAACAGCCAGAATCCTCACCCTTGTTAACTTTAACCTTACAATTTCACTTTCTCCAGACTTTCAACAGGCCGAAAGTTTTGGAGACCATGCGAGGACAGTGCTGAAGTACCTGTGATCTCTACTACCAAGTATAACGCCTGGCACGTAGTAGGGTCCAGAGGGAAACTGCAGCACTCTAAGAATAGAGTTCCTGGTGCTGAGTACTTACCAGTGAGAAAATTCCTCAGTCGCCCAAACTGTACTTCATATTGCTGGGGTTCTGCCTGGCAAGGGGTTGCAGACACTATATTGGCACAACCAGATTCGGATTGAACTAAAGAGGAAAAGAGATACACGACAAGGATAAAAAGACAATTATTAACCCATTATGTGGCATGACAGGTGGAGGAGGGTACTGGGCATACATTAATAGCAACTGCCATTTCATCACATTTGCAAGGTATCTTGAGGGTTGTGGTTAAATGTGACATTGATGACACCTGTTTACCCCCCCTCCCTCATGACACCTAACCAAATGAGAAATGAAACTGTTTATAAAGTATAGGATAAGTAAGTCAAGTGAGAGAGGAAAAGCTGAGCTGTAGCTGGAAGTGTGTGACCCAAGTTCTGACACTTAATAATAACATGCCTTGGTGTGGAGCCACTGTCAAATACAGGCTGTATTACCTAGTGGGCCCTTTCAATCTGGAAATGCATGCTTCCCAGTTCCAACAATGACTCCATTTTCTTCAATCATTTTGAAATTCTCTCCTATCTGCTAAGACACCTGAGTTTTTTTTCTTAAGATATATTTTATTTATTTGAAAGGTACAGTTACAGAGAGAGGCAGAGACAGAGAGATAGAGGTCTTCCAGCTGCTGGTTCACTCCCCA
Source organism: Oryctolagus cuniculus (assembly GCF_964237555.1). Lineage (NCBI taxonomy): Eukaryota > Metazoa > Chordata > Mammalia > Lagomorpha > Leporidae > Oryctolagus > Oryctolagus cuniculus. Next base: position 49,354,132 of record NC_091444.1, read on the forward strand.
AATGGCAGCAACAGACAGAGCTGAGCCAGCCAGAAGCCAGGAGCCAGGAGCTTCTTCTGGGTCTCCCACATGGATGCAGGAGGCCAATCCTCCACTGCTTTCCCAGGAGCATTAGCAGGGAGCTGGATCAGAAGTAGAACAGCTGGTATTCAAACTGGTACCCATATGGGATACTGGCACTGCAGGCTGGGGCTTTAACCTGCTACACCACAGCCCCAAGACACCTATTTCAAGGCTGGATATCCTAAATTAACCCATGAATTTTCTCTCCCATAGTCCATATTTTTGCCTTTTGGCTCTACTTTCTGGGAAGTTTCCTCAACTTTCAACTCCACTTGTGTTTTTTTTTTTTGTTCTTTGAAAGTTTTTTCTTCCTCTAAAAGCATTATTTTCTTGTTCCAAAGCTATTACGGTGGTTAAAGTTTTCTTCTGTTTCTTTTCATTGGTCTCTCATATGGGACACATTTCTTCTAGCAGTCTCATGGTTCCAGCGCTGATGAATATTCTGCAGTTGGTGTCACTCATCTTCCAGGCCACACTGGAGATGTCATGTGCCCAAATCAATGTCTTTCACTCTTTTATGGTGGGTAGGTCAGACTCACCATGGGACAATCTTTTCCTTGTAGATGTGCCTGGCTATATCATTCAAGGCAGCTAAAGAGGGGAAGCAGGCTGGAGTCTCTATATTAAATATGTAAACATGGACTTAATCCCATTCTATGAAGTCTATGCTTTCTCAAAAGAAAACTCCTTGGGGTAGACATTGTAGTACCATGGGTTAAGCCTCTACTTGAGGCACCCACGTCCCATATTCCAGTGCCAGTTTCAGTCTCAGTTCTTCCACTTCTGGCCCAGCTTCCTATTAATATATCCTGGGAGGCAGCAGATGATGGCTCAAGTGCTTGGATTCTTGCCACCCACCCGTGTGAGAGACCTGGATGGAGTCTAGACTACTGGCTACGGCCTGGCCTAACCCTGGCTGTTGCAGGCATTTGGAAAGTGAAGCAGCAGATAGAAGGCACAAGAAGGGAGATACAGATGAGAAGAAAGTCGGAAGACCCTACCAGAACTCAGCAGCTGGAAGCAGGAGGATCTGCTAGATAGCTCGTGTGGGAGAGCGGGACTCCTCCCTCACCTTCATAGTGCCCCCACCTTTATCTAATCAGTCACTAAGTCCCAGAGGGTCCGACAATCTACTCTCTCCTCTGCATTCCCATTACCACTTTCTTACCTTGGGCTGCTCTCACTTCTAACTGTTGTAGAGTCCCTGACTCCCTCCTCAATCAATACTGCCATCAGACTAACTTTACTAAAATTTAGATTCAATAACTTAGATGCCTTCCTCAACTTGCTTGTATATTCTGAATGGTTCTTTGAAAACCAGCTCAATCCTTCTATTGCTTACTGCCCTCTGTCCAACTGCCAAGAGCCAGGAGACCTCTGGGGAAGCCCTCCTTTGACCTGTCTATATAATGCCACAATCATGTTCTCTGTGCCTTCTGAACCCAAAGCACCCCATCTTCACAGAGCTTACTACATCACACTCTCCTATAGCCACTGATGTACCTGCCTCACTTCCTGATTAGAAAATTTAGCTTCTCAGGAGACAGGAGCAAATAGCTGTCTCTAGAATTTCCCAGCACTTGGTCTAGATGATAGTCAATGAACGTCTGAATGAAGACAGAATTACTTATGACAACCAGATCCCATGTTTCTCACTTTTCCGACAGTCCTCCAGGAGCAATACAGACTTGTCTCATAAACCACTGTATCTAAATGAGGATGACCAAGAAGAGTAAAGACCCTTTACCAGTGGTCATTCCTACTTTCTATCAACCACAGCACACAATTACTGCTCCCACAGTCCAAAAAACTACAGAGGGAGTCAGGAACCTCTTCTTGAGGACATCTTCAGGTCTGTACTGTTCTGCTGCTCTTCTGCTATAGCAAAGGCAATAAACCTTTGAGCATAAAAGGCTGGGCCCTTGACTTTGACAGTGGTATGAAACGAGGGAGCTGTGGTAACGCTGTGACCAATGTGGACCCCGAAACCATTAAGGCATGGAAAAGTTGGTGACAGATACAAGAAGAATAGAGGAAGGCCAGGAACAAGGAGGAGAAAAGGACCCAGGCTGAGCGTATTAAGATGGGAATGAGCCAGCTCCAGCACCACTGCCACAGAGCGATTACAGTAGTTCACATCCCAAAGCAACACCGTGATGTTTTCCCACAATCTCCAGTACTGTATACAAATTCCATGTAAGAAAATCATATCATCAAAAAGCTGACCTCACAAAATAGCTATACAACAATTACATTTTATTCCAGATAGAGTCAAGACAAGTTTTTCTCAAATAAGAGGGTAGTTCAAAAAGCTCATGGAAAAACAGAATTAAAAGATAAGTTTATTTTGGTGCCAAAAATTTTAAATCCATACAGACTTTTTCAGAATACACGTTTTCCAGGAACTTTCTGGAGACCTTCTCATAGATTCGAGTCACAAAACAAGTTTTAAAAGCCTTAGACTACATCTACAGTATCAGCATTTCCAACTACTGATCCCAAAGTACTCATTTACCCAACAAATGTGACTTCTGTGTGAGAGGGTCCAAACTAAAGGGGTACCTGTGTGAGAAGGGATGTAAGGGTCTCACAGGACAAGACTTCACAGAAACAAAGAGTAGCACATGCCATCAGGTACAGATAACGTGAGCTAGACACTGTGAACAGGAAACAGGGCTTTGGCAGGGGAGCCCCCAGAGGCCTGCAGATGTGGCAGCGAGCACAGACTGGGAGGTCAGACAAGGGCTCTGAGGCCAGCACCATCCACCCGATGCCGCTTACTGAGTCTTCTGGATAGTCTGCTCTCTAGTGCTGTCTTGAGAGGAGAAGTAATTCCACATGGGCACTGCCGTGAGTCCCCCTGCGGCACAGCAGAGCCCCTCATTACCTGTGAGATTGGCCGCCATCTCCTCGGCAGTCTGGGACAGCCGCAGTCCTTGCTTCAGGGGACCGTCTGAGTCCACGTATTGCCGGCGTTTGAGGTAGCAGGACACTGCCATCTGAATCTGTTCGGTGCGCACTCGTTTCATGACCTTTGTTGGAGGAAACCACAAGATGCAAGGTTTTAAGGGGTCTGGGAGATCACCCAATCCAGTGAGATCCACAGATGGTAACATCAGTATAGGGCCACTAGCCATGTTAAGGGGCCTTGTTAAGAGACAAACTCAGTACTCTCTTCCACTTCATTTATTTTCCCAATGACAATACAGCCATGTTCAATTACAGCAAAAAGGAAGAGCACAGATAACAAACCCTATAGATCGCCCCAGACTCCATTTAATACCAGCCCCATAGAACTTTCATTAGGGATGCTAACAAAGAGCAAACAGGGCCAGTGTGAATTTCAGAGCCTTTTATCTCTTCAGCCTACTCTGTGAGAGGTGTTAATTAGCAGTGAACCAGGAAAAGGGGGGGGGGGGGAGTGGTGGATGGGAGCAACCAGGCAGAAGGCAGTACAAAAATCAAAGAGATCTGAGCAAGGCAGAAACTGATAGATAATGTTGATGGAGTGAGATGTTAATAATGGAGAAGGGGGATGTAGTATTTTTTTCTTGATAGTCAGGAAAAGGCTACCAGCTCTAAGTTAAGAATATGATCCACATGTTTTCACTTTAGTAAATTATTTCTCTTTTGCAATTCACTTGAAGCAAAGGTACAGGAAAACATCAAAACAGTAAGAGGCTATGTTTATATGTTAGAATATGTCTCATAAATTCTTGAAAGTGGTAGGAAATGAGCTGAATGGGGATAAATCCTATTTTTTCATAATAATTCAAGGAGGAAGAATAAATAAAGCCTGGCCATGTTCAGGATTGCTAGAGACTGATTGGCAGATCCTGATTCTAACGACTGTGCCCAAATTCACTGTCCTAAATGGGAGCTTCTCTGAATCCAAACCATCATGTATGCAAAGGACCTCCTCACACCCTCCCTGAGGATGGGACAGGAGCCAACTCTAAGACCAAAGAGCATAAGCACAGGGATTCTGGCCATAACTCTCTTCCATAACCACATTGACCTTAAACACCAGAGATACGATCCAATCAACCTAGCTGGATTTTATCCCCAGGTACACATATGTCTAGTGAAACAATACATTAAAGAAAGGTTTCTAAGACAAATTGGTCCCCCTTCCCCTGCACCTCCAGGATGAGTTTCAGGGTACTAATATCCACTAATGGACACAGGAAGAGAAAAAAATTCCTTAAAATAGACTTAACTCTCTTGAGATACTCAGACATGACACGAACGTGGCAATTTCACACAATTTGCCCTGTTTTTCCTAAAATGATAAACTCTGAAAAATTTGAATTGGGTTTGCATATAATTATAATTTGCAACATTTTCAAAACTTCTCATAATTTTCAATTTATATAATAACTGTTAAAGGTAGGAACAGATGGGGCCAGCACGTGGCGCAGTGGATTAACACCCTGGCCTGAAGCACTGGCATCCCATCTCGTCGGTTCGAGAACCGTATGCTACACTTCCGATCTAGCTCTCTGCTACGGCCTAGGAAAGCAGTAGAAAATGCCCCAAGTCTTTGGGCCCACTGCACCTGCGTGGGAGACCCGGAAGAAGCTCCTGGCTTCGGATCAGTGCAACTCCAGGAGTTGTGCCAATTGGGGAGTGAACCAGTGGATGGAAAACCTCTTTCTCTCTCTACCTCTCCTCTCTCTCTCTAACTTTCAAATAAATAAATCTTAAAAAAAAAAAAAAAAAGAAGAACAGATGTCAAATATTCTTCTATCACATAACAGAATTTTTGGAAATTAAAATGAGGGCTCTGACACAATGTGTATCTATTTATCACATATAGACAGCTGATTACTGCTTCACTAATAATTCAATAAAGTGGCTATATAATTGTGCAGGAAAACCACAACCCCACTATTAACATCCAGCTACAGAAATATAGGGATATAAAGTTATCCAGAACCAGGCACACTCAAGCCAGACTAGTAAATCTCTTCAACTATTACACTCTGCATGCTAACCCCACTACTGATGTTTAAATGTACTAGGGTATTTCAGAAAATTTGTGAAGACACAGAATTAAAAGGTATAGTTCATTTTGGTATAAAATGAAATGGCCGGCGCCGCGGCTCACTAGGCTAATCCACCTTGCGGCGCCGGCACACCGTGTTCTAGTCCCAGTCGGGGCGCTGGATTCTGTCCCGGTTGCCCCTCTTCCAGGCCAGCTCTCTGCTGTGGCCAGGGAGTGCAGTGGAGGATGGCCCAGGTACTTGGGCCCTGCACCCCATGGGAGACCAGGATAAGTACCTGGCTCCTGCCATCAGATCTGCGCGGTGCGCCGGCCGTGGCGGCCATTGGAGGATGAACCAACAGCAAAGGAAGACCTTTCTCTCTGTCTCTCTCTCTCACTGTCCACTCTGCCTGTCAAAAAAATAAATAAATAAATGAAAAAAAAAAAAAGAAATGTATGCATTTTTTCATAATGCACATTTCCATGAACTTTTTGACAACTATTAAGATATGGCTGGAAGAGAGGTGCACGTGCAGATACCACTGGCTCATCACATCATAGAACTACACAGTTCTGGCTCATCTCATCGTAGTACTACAAAGTTCTGTCGAACGCCAAGAACACAGGTTGAACAACCCTGATCTAAACATCTGAAATGCTCCAAAATCCACAACTTTTTGAGCAGTGATGCTCAAAACTGTTTTGGTTTCTGGAGCATTTTGGATTTCATGTTTTTGGATTAAGGATGCTGAACTGATAAAGAGTACTCAAATATTCTAATATGAGAAAGACTGAAATCTACAAAATTTCTGGTCCCAAGCACTTCAGCTAAGGGATACTCAAGTTACACTGTTCCCCTTTCCTATAAGGTGGCAGCTTTGAGTAGGGTGAATTCAAGATGAGCCCTTGCAAACACACCTCACAATTTTCCAATCAGCTCCCCAACTGTCTTCTGAGAGTTAGTTATTTTTTTAAGTAAATGTATTTTTCTTGCAAATCTGGGCTAAAGACAGACAAAAAATTATATTGTACTTTACATGAGATGCCATGTAAAGTACCTACTAGGTATTCTATTTACCTGCAGTAGTATAAATGGTTGTAATAGCTATCAAAAAGTCATTTTAATTAAGTAGGACCTAAAAATTAGCATTTGTACTAATCATCATGAGAAAGTATGTTCAACTAACTTTGTGAAGATATAAATCACAGCTGAAAAATAAATAAGCCATATTTGCAGTTTTAGTTACACCTCATGTAATTTTAAAATTATGATAGCCTTTCTCACTTAGTATTTGCTCAGACTGATAGTTATAACACTTGAACTAGAAGCTCTGCTCTTCCCCATGGTGTTTTATAAATAAAATGGTCCATAGCGGGGCTCAGGATGCAATGTAAAGCCTGGAGTTTTGGTGGTAGGGACTGTGTGGAAATCACAAAACCTGACAGACAGATCCCTGGAGAAAATGCTTTTCTCCATTAGATGGGACCGCCTCAACATTCCAGAAGTCTCTCTCAACTACTTTCCCTACAGCTTCCTGCTCTAGCCAATCCAAACTCTTACATGTCTCCTAACCCAGCCAGCTCACCCTGCTTCTGACCTTAGAGGGCGACTGACTGACTGAGACTTGTGATTCCTCCATTCTTGTCCAGTAGAGGCCACTTTTCAGCACCTTCCGGGTCAGCCAGCAGGACTGGACCATGTTGAGCCCGCCTCCTGCCTCGGACTGTGCTCCCCTTGGGTTGCTTCCCTTCAGGCCTGTCTTCCCACTCTCCTCCCTCCGCTCTGCTTCTCATTAGTTACCTTCCCTTCAAAGTCACACTTAGGTGGTCTCTGGTCAGACTACTTCCCTGAGCTCAACAGACTAACAAGATGTTTTCACACTGAACACCTGGCATTCAACATGCTCACAACAGAACTTATCCTTCCCTCAAAATGTCTCATATTTTCCTGCCAGGTTGATGGTGCCATTTTCCACTGTTAAAAAACTCAGTTATCATCATAACAGTTTTTTTTTTCTCTCCTACTCTAAGAGCTCATCGACTTCCTATTTTGAATGAGACTTCGCTCTCAGCTTACAGAGTGGTTGGCTAGTACACCTGAATCATCCCTGCTCCCTATCCTCACTGCTGATACTGTACTCCTCCACTGGGTTATTCCAATATTTTCCCACTCTGATCAAGCTTTAGAATGCAGCCAGAGCAAATGACAAACCTGGTGTTACTCCCAGACCTAACACCACCACCTCCGTGCCGCCTGTCCACCCTTGCCGTCCCTGTTCCTCAGTTCCCTCAAACAGATGGAGAGATTCCTGAGTACAAGGCTTTCCTTAGCTCTAAAACTCACATTAAAATGAGTGCTATCTCATTTCTGCTTGGAATTCCTGAGGATTTACTGTAGGTTCACAATCTTTCTGGATTTCTGTGAACCTCGAGCTCAACAAATATTTGATTCCTACTTCAATACTGTTTATATACCACAGAAAAATCGCTTTTATGTAAAGCTTGGAACATGGAGGAATATGGCATAATTTACAGAATTGGACAGTTACTCTATTCACTATGTTTGACCACATAAAATTTTCATGTATCTCTATCTGCAAACATCACTACAGACAGGAAAAAATTGGGTGTTCCCTCTGGGAATGATAGGGAATGTGTTTCCTATGCTTACCACTGCTCCTGAAACTGAATTCAAATGCAGCAAATGGGGCAGCCTTTGGTCCAGGCGTTTAGCTGTGGGCTGGCATGCCCACATCCCCATAACAGAATGCCTGGTTTAAGTACTGGCTACTCTGCTTCTGATCCACTTCCCTGCTAATGGCTCAAGTGCTTGGTTACCTGCATTCACTTGGGAGACCTAGATGGAGTTCCAGGCTCCTGATTTCAGCCTGGCTCAGCCCCGGCTGTTGCGGCCATTTGGAGAGTGAACCAGTGGATAGAGGTTCTCTCTCTCTCTTTTTCTCTCTGCCTTTTAAGTAAAATGAAAATAAATCTTTTCAAATTTTAATGCAGTAAATGGGGTTTCAGAGATGCTTTAATGACAGTGAAATAACTGTGTGTTGGGGGAGAATGGTGCGTGTCAGAGTGCTATGAGCTTCAATTTTTCATCCTAGAGCGTTACTGTCCAAGAGATCTTTGGGCAATGATGAAAGTGTCCTAAGTCTGCATTAGCCACATAGGACTACTGAGCAATCACAATGTGGACAGTGTAACTGAGAAACTGAATCGTTCATTTTAACGTAAGCAGCACATTGGCCATGCAAACAATGGTTACTGTCATTGGACAGCACACTTCCAGAGGGGGATATTACCTTGTGAAACTAATGCATCAGCATCTTACCTTAAAATTTTAATTTACAAAGTGCTGCAAAACATTTTTGCTTACTGGTTACAAAATCTCCAAAACTATTTTTTGTAAAATGCAAAGCTACTTTTTATCATTGCTCAACACTGTGAAGGTATAAGATACAAACATATTTCAATGCTTCTTACCAGAAGAACATCTTTTTTGCTAAACAAAGAATTATGAATGGATATTTTTTATAACTTTCTAAACCTTACCAGTACACAACACTCTTTAAACCTTAATGTTAAAAACTGAGAAAGGAAAAGAGAATCTGCTTCAACAGAGAAACACAGTAGTTAATTTCCATACAACATCAGATTAAGGCAAGCTCAAATCTAAGATAATCTTTCCCTTGTAATGAGGAAATTAAAAAAAATTTGGGGGGGTCATCCTAAGTTTTTAAAAAAGTTTATGACTGAGGATGAAAGTAAAATATCTAGTTATAACATTTAACACATTTGCATATTCAAAAATATATAACGTGATACATTAGAAACAATTCCACTCCATTACTCACACACATCTTAAACAACAGGGACTGTGGATCAGTTAGCTAGGAACCATAAAACTCCACTTTCCTCCCTCTCTGCCAGGTCGGTTTCAACAGAGCACTTCTTGAATCCACACAGGATGCTCCTGCTGGAAATCTCATCTCTAACGAGCAGCACCTACACAGGTGGGTAGAACTTTTTTCATTTATCACTTACTGTATTGATTTTTTTTCTGTGATTTACAAATGCTGTTTCCAAGGCATCTAAGACTTGGCAGTTTGTGAGATACACCCCCTGGGGAATGATTACTGACTCTGGCTTTGTATAACTCTTTCTGTAAGACTGACTGACTAAATGTCCCAAACTAGCACCAGCCGAGGTAGTTTCAGCCCAGTCTGTTCTTCCTAAACAGCACCTGGTTGTTCAAATCAGAGCAGCCGAGTGCCCTGTAACGTGGAGTCCTCAACACGAGGCAACGTCCTCTTTTCAGAGGGAGACTTCTGGGGCAAACTCCGCCTTACGAGCAGGCATATACAACACACACTTTGAACAGACCTTTGAAGAAGGCTGCCTGGAATCATCTAAGGGCTCTTCTTGCCTTCTCGAAGTTCTCCCTAAGCTTCCAGATTTGGATAAAAAGCCAGTCCCTGCCAAACTGTCACTTCCCTTTTGGAGTCACAGGCAGTTAAGGCAGGTAGTGGGGCTTCCCCTGCTTTCAACCTAGTACCATAGGACTGTGGCCCACTCGTTCCCAAAAGCTAATTTAATGCCATCCACCCTCAGCTTTAAAACTTTCTATTGGGGCTGCCATGGTGGCACAGTGGTAAAGCCAACCCCCTGTGATGCTGGCGTCCCATATGGGCCCCGGTTCCTGTCCTGACTGCTCTACTTCCAACCCAGCTCCATGATGAAGGCCTGGGAAAAGCAGCGGAAGATGGCCTAAGTGTCTGGGCCCCTGCCACCCACGTGGGAGAGAGACCTAGAAGTTGTTCCTGGCTTCCACCTGACCATTGAGGCCATCTGGGAAGTGAACCAGTGGAAGGAACATCTCTCTCTACCTCTCTCCTTCTCTCTGCAACTCTTTCAAATAAAATAAATAAATATTTGAACAAGGCCCGTCCATTTGGTGGAGACACCCAAACACTGGCTTCCAACCTGGGTTGGCTAAAATCTACTCTGGCTTCTCAGCCATCTCTTCTCCCAAAGCCTCCTTAATCACTGGGCCTTCACCCACCAAGCCCAGGAGCAAACCCCTATCAGTGTTCGCCACACTAAGGTCTGTTTCCTAACTGCCACTGCTGATACCTAACACTTAGCGCAAATACACCACTAGTAAGATGCTGTTTTAAGTGCTTCACACAGATTATGCTCTAGAGCTCCCGACGACTCTCTGAAGTAGGTAACATTCTTCCAGCGAGAAAGCCGAGGCCCAGAGAAGTCAGGAAACTTCCCAAAGCTATGTAGGTGGCAAGATGGAAACTCAAGCTATCTGGGCCCAGGGTCCGAGCTCTGGCCCTTTATAGTACCCTGCCGCTTCACGGATTCTACAGCTGACAGGTGGCTTCCGGGGAATGCAGATCAGATGCTTGCTGGGAGAAGGATCAGAACAGTTACTACCCGAGAAAGCGACCGTCACACGGCAGAGAGGCTGCAAGCCAGACTTCTGGTGCTGTCCGCAGAATAATGCTCGCTTAACAGATGATCCCTAGAGTCCCCTGCTAGCTAAAACAAATGAGCAAAAGCAAAATCCCTCCGTTCCCCCAGACACATCTGTCATAGGTGCTAACATAATTTGCAAAAACAAACAAAAATGACTAGCCAGTTAAGTGAGGCCTGTACCGAATTTTACAGTGATAGAAACATAAACCTCACATTTAGAGACAGGAAAAACAAAACTATTAAGATACTCTAATTTCTTGTTGATGACAAAGAAAAACGGCCAGGGCAAGCCCACCTCTTGGTTTTCTAGTTTAACACTTACTTTCAAGACAGGAACGGTTTTCAATGCATAAAGCCAAAGCTAATATACATTACATTTAAGGCCTAGAAGGATACTATTCCACGAAGACGGAAATTACAATAGCTAGTACTTACAGAGTGCTTTTTTATTTCTCAGCCATTTTCATAGACAAGATTCTTGTTTCTGGGCACCTTTAAAAAGGTGCACCGTTATCAAGCATCATCCCATTTTACAGGTGAGGAAATGGAGGCTCAGAAACTACACACATAGCTACAGTTTCAAACCTCGGGCTAGGTCGTCGGCAAGCTCCATAAACTCTATCAAGCTTCTCCCGTAAGTACAAACTCTGCTCATTAGCCCCGCTTTCAGCTAGGGCCGTGACCAACGCTGGGGAACGGCCCCCACGCCCCGCTCCCCCAACCTCAGGTGTATCGGAACGCCTGTACCTCCCAAACAGGAGACAAACTCCGCCCTCACAGCGCCTCACCTCAGGGCACGCAACCGCTGAGAGCGGGAGTTACCAGTCCGAGATTCCCATCTGCAAGGTCAGAGTTGAGAGGATTTAAGACGAACGCCGCGCAGGATTGGCAGCCTCACCTTTTGATCCCAGAACCCTCCGGCCTGCGGGATCCGCAGTGTAACTATAACGACTTTCACAACCGATGCGCGACCTGCAAAAACCAGTGCCCGCACTCCACTTCGGCCGAGTCTAAAATGACACCGCCGTTCCTAACCATCCACTCGCTTCGGACCAACGCCTAGCTAGCCTGCCGAATGCATTCCCAGGAGCCGGGGGGCTTCCCGAGGTGGGAAAACCAGTAACATGCCCGACGCGCACCAACCCCACGCCGCTGTCACGAGGTACGGAGCCTAAAAAGCCACCTTGCAGGCGGGCATCAGCCGGGCTCCGGCTCCCGCGCGTCACTCACAGAGGTCGGCTCCGTACCCACCCACGCACGCTCACCATGTGCGAAGTTTCCTCTCGACTTCGCCCAGAGACGCCGGTTGCCTTTCCCCTTCAGTGGGGAAGAGACACCCCGAACTGCGCTCCCCGCCCGGCTGCCGCGCGCTCAGGACCCCTTCCCCGAGAGCACCCGCCCCCCGCTCCATCTCCTCCCCGACTCTGCAGCCGAACGCCAGGACCCACCCAGAGCAGAAACGCGCAGCCCCTCCAGGTGCGGCTGCCGACTGCAGGCCACGCCGCCGGCGCCGCCTGGGACTCGGGAGGCCGAGGGTGGAGGCGCGGCCGCCGCGCCCGCGCAGAGCCGCCGCCGCCGCCCCGCCCCGCCCCCACCCGCGCCCCACCCCCACTGCCCGCCGGCGGGAGCCGCGCCGCGCCCCGCAGGGCCCCTTCGCCCCCGCCCGCCCGCGCGCGCGCGCGCGGCTCGCGATCCCCTCATCGGCCCTCCCCACTCGTGCACCCTGCACTCACTGAACATCCCAGGCGGCTCCGGCTCCCCCCGCCGCCGCCGCCGCCACCGCCGCCGCCTGTGGGATCGGGTTGCTTCCGCCTCCGTCTCTCTGCCGCAGGGTCTCGCTCCGACGGCTGTCGGCTCAGCCGGGCCCTCGCGCCCCGCGCCCCGCCGCCCCCGCGGCGGCGGCTCTGAGCAGCCGCTCCATGACTGACTGACACGGAGCGGGCCGCGGGCTGGGCCGCTCGGGCCTCCGACGCGCAACCGTCTCCGCCAATGGGCGAGGCGCCTCGGCGCTCGGCTGGCGATGCCTGGCGTGCGTGCCGCCCCGCCCAGCCGCGCCGACGGCGTCGGGCGGAAGGAGTGTGGAGGCCGAGCCCACGTGGTGGGGTTGTGGGAGCCGGAGCCGGCCCCCGCTGCTGCCACTGCCTGGGGTGGGCCTCAAGGTGAGCTGCTTACCTGGGGACCACCCTCCGCCCCCCGCCCCGTCCTCCTCCCCTCTTAAGCTCAGTCAGTAGGCTAGACCCCCCTCACCCGAGCCAGGTCCCGACTTGAGCCTGCCACTCAGAGCCGGGTCCTGAGGCGCAGACCCCTGCTTGGACCCAGTCCAGAGGGAATCCGCTGCCCGATCCAGTCCCACGGTGAAGTCCCCCGCCCGGGCGCGTCTCGAGGTGGGTCCCCCGCCACCAAGGGGCTCTGGGCGAGAGCTGACTGGGGGCGCACCTGGCTCCCGTTTGCTCTCTCCCGATTCTCTCTACTTGGTCTCTAAGTGCTCGGCAGGATGCTCTGGGTGGCCTCAGCATGAGTGCCAGCAGGGCTGTGCTGCCCGCCCCGGACGGTCTCTGCATCGGCGGGTGGAGGGCCGGAGGCGGCTGGTAGGATCTAAGAGGGTCTTGGGCGCCGTCGTAGCCCGTTCTGCAGACACTGATTAGGCACTTCGTAGCCACTTCGATGGCGGTCTGTCGGACTGAATGTAAAAGTATTTTTTTTTTTTAAGTTATTTATTCTAAAGGCAGAGAGAGATAGAGAGATAGGTCTTCCATCTGCTGGTTCACTCCCCAGTGCCTGCAACTGCTGGGGCTGGGCCAAGCCAGGAGCCAGGAATTCTATCCGGGTTAAAGTGAGTTCTGAGGTCTTTAGGATTTAGGTAAAGTGCAAATGATGCAGCTCTCAGTACAGCAAATTTCTTTGATTTGACAGCCTGTAACCTAGAATCCTGGGACTGTAATATCTTTTAAACATTTACTTTGTTTTATCCGTGCTACTTTTATTTCAAGAACATTTGTCTCTTGGGGAACTGACTTGTTAGCTTTTATAATGAAAACGACTCAACTTGATACGTTTCCTCTTTACTATGATTTTTAGGAAACTCCAAATTATGTTTACCTCAGTTTTATAGTAACTATTGGTGTGTTTGATTTCTTCGATTATAAATGATTTTTAGTTTTTTAATTGTGTAGTATCTTTTCTCTAGTCTTTTTGAAAGCACTGGGTGTGTGTTTGTAAATTCATTCATGAACAAAGTTGTAGTGGGAAGTTGCTGTTGGAGATGAAATTTGGGGATTGGGATAATACACTATTTCTCATATTGCTTATTTTTATGTATATTTTAGAAAATAGGGACAGAGACTTTTGATTGCATACAATGTGTGAGTGATTGTACAAGTAATCTGAGCACTGATTTTGACCTCATTGAAGTCCTGCGCATGCACCTCCATGGATATGATGTTTGATCAGAGCAGGATTATTTGTAATCCATCTTTTGTGTGTGTGTCCATCTTCTGCCTGCTTTTGTCTGAATTTCCCTCAGAAAATTCATGGGATCAAGCATCTTATGCATAGACCTCTCTTGACAGTTTTGTGGATGTGTTTTAGTTCACTAAAATATATAGTAAAAAATGCATAAACTATAAGATAATACTAAAGTTATAATAATGTAATGCAGTTCTTTTTCTAGTGCCGTTCAGTTTGACCTTATATTATTTCCATTGCTTTCAATTATAGATAGAGTGTTGCAATGGCTGCTGTGTATTCTGGCATTTCCCTTAAGCTGAAGAGCAAGACAACTTCGTGGGAAGATAAACTAAAACTAGCTCACTTTGCTTGGATTTCCCACCAGTGCTTTCTTCCAAATAAAGAACAGGTAAGTTAAATGTGAAATTTGTATTTTTACAATCTAAAATAATTATCACCTGTATTAATTGCTTATTGATAGTTTAAAAAAAAAGAAAAGATTGAGGAGGAAACTTTGTTAGAAATTAAAACTAACACCAGTGACAAAAGTCTAGAGTCAGTTATATCATTAATTAAGTTTTTGTGTCAAAAACCTTTTTAGCGTGTCTTTTATTTGGAACCAAGTTGAATTACATGTAAACCTTAGTGACCATGTTGGGAATTAAGTTCTGGCGGTGCTTTGTAAGAAGTCTTCAGAATTTGGTAAACTGAAGGTTGAGAAGAAGAGAAGTGTGTTTGTGTTAAGCCGTTCTAGAAATAGGCTAGGTAGCAAGAAGGACAGTGCACTTTGTTGATGTTTCTGAGGCTCATCTGGCTAAAAGTACTGACTAGGTAAACACTAGGATGACAAGCTCACAGACTGGCAGTGTACATCCTGATGCTGGTATTTAAGAAGGCAGCGCAGAATGTGTCCCAGGTAAGAGACACAATGTAGTGTATAGAGCAGCTTTCCTGTCTAGTAATGTCTACACTTGGCTGCACAGGAGCATCACCCTGGCATCTCGCTGGTCCCCTGGCAAGTGCCATGCAGGCTGAGGCAGAGGAGGCCTGGCAGGCAATTTGAGCAGTGTCTGCTGTCCTTGTCCTGAGAGATGTTTCCTCTTTAACAATTTTACATACATACTGGCAGTTCTCGCATCATGAGCTGAGGCCTTAATACCTTTCCTCAGTGTTTTGTGAAGGAGCCAGCATGTCACAAACATGAGAACTCTATATATGTACAGCTCTCCTTTACATATAGCACTTTTATGTTATTGTACATCAGCTGTCTGTCTCCCAGGAGAGGTACACAGGGTTAGAGATTAAGTTTTGGGTAACATGGAGAAGCCAGGACACGAATTCCTACATTCTGACTCATACTTGCTTTTTTGATGTGTGTAATTCATTCTGTGATCATTCTGAGAGTTTGTTATGCTTCTGACTGTTTTTTTTTTGTTTGTTTTTTTTTTTTTTTGTTTTTTTTTGACAGGCGGAGTGGACAGTGAGAGAGAGAGACAGAGAGAGAAAGGTCTTCCTTTGCCGTTGGTTCACCCTCCAATGGCCGCCGCTGCAGCCGGCGCACCACGCTGATCCGATGGCAGGAGCCAGGATCCAGGTGCTTTTCCTGGTCTCCCATGGGGTGCAGGGCCCATGCACCTGGGCCATCCTCCACTGCACTCCCTGGCCATAGCAGAGAGCTGGCCTGGAAGAGGGGCAACCGGGACAGAATCCGGCGCCCCGACCGGGACTAGAACCCGGTGTGCCGGCGCCGCAAGGTGGAGGATTAGCCTATTGAGCCACGGCGCCGGCTCTTAAAATTCACCTTTTTTTTTTTTTTTTTTTTTTTTTTTTTTACAGGCAGAGTAGACAGAGAGAGAGAGAGAGAGAGAGAGAGAGAGAAAGGTCTTCCTTTGCCATTGGTTCACCCTCCAATGGCCGCCGCGGCCAGCGCACTAATCCGATGGCAGGAGCCAGGTGCTTCTCCTGGTCTCCCATGCAGGTGCAGGGCCCAAGCACTTGGGCCACCCTCCACTGCACTCCCAGACCACTGCAGAGAGCTGGCCTGGAAGGGGGCAACCGGGACAGAATCCAGTGCCCCCACCGGGACTAGAACCCGGTGTGCCGGCGCCGCTAGGTGGAGGATTAGCCTATTGAGCTGCGGCGCCGGCCTGCTTCTGACTGTTTTTTAAAGACTTTTATTTATTTATTTGAAAGAGTTACTGAGGGATAGGGAGATAGAGAGGTGGGATATGGGGTGGGAAGGGATCTTTCATTCACTGGTTCACTCCCCAGATCGCCACAACAGCAAGTGCTGGCCAAGGCTAAAGCCAGAAGGCAAGAGGTTCATCCAGGTCTCTCACATGGGTGGCAGGGGCCACCCTCTGCTGCTTTTCCCAGGCTATTCTCAGGGAGCTAGATCAAAAGTGAAATAGCTGGGACATGAACCAGTGCCCGTATGGGATGCTGGCATTGCAGGCATCCGCTATACTTGCTATTCCACAGTGCCAACCCCATGCTTTTGACTTGAAAAATGTGCTGTAACTTCAGAAAAGAGAATAAGACATGTTAATCTCACCTGAGACTTTTTGGTGGCCTCAGATGAAGATGAAATTAGTTGTTTTCCCCCTTTTATTCCTTAATAATAAACATTGTAAGTTACCAAAACATATAGATAATGTTACTGAGGCAAGTTTTAAGGAATTTTTTTTCCTGGAGGTTGGACTTGGTTGTGGCTAGAATGTCCCAGTAATGATCACCACTTTCTCTCCTGTGAAAAAAGTTGGTTTGCAGACTATGTTTTCTCCAAATTCAGGTGTTACTTGATTGGGCAAGACAGTCATTGGTTGCATTCTATAAGAAGAAACTTGAATTGAAGGAAGATGTTGTTGAGAGGCTTTGGATCTATATAGACAACATTCTACATAGCAGAAAATTGCAGAATCTCCTGAAGAATGGCAAGACAATTAACCTTCAAATTTCCCTGATCAAGGTAATAGCTCCTTCTTTGTCCTCTCTGTATTACATGCACCTCTGTTGATTCACTCTTAGTGCTGAGGCTTGTTTTTTTAGGGTCAGTTATCTGGAGGTAAGGAACTAGCAAGGTAGAGAGAGGAGAAGGAAATAATATTAGAATTGTAAGAATAATTGTGTATTGTATGTTCTAAACTGTGCTAAGCACTTTGTGATTTAATATCAAGAAAATCTTAGAACTTCTATAAGAGATTTTTGATTGCCTTTAAAAATTTTTTTTAGATTTATTTGAGAGGCAGAAAGTGTGTATGTATATGTGTTCCCATCCACTTGGTTCACTCCTTGAATGTCTGCAACAGTTAGGGCTGGGCTGGGTTAAAGTTGGGAGCTGAGAACTCAATCTAGTTCTTCCGTGTGGGTGGCAGGAACCCAGTTCCTTGAGCCATCACGCTGCCTCCAGGGGTCCACACTGACAGGAAACTGGAATTAGGCTGGAGCTGGGTATTGAACCTAGGCACTCTGCTATGGGATGGAAGCTAACTACTAGGCCAAACCATGCCTGCCACTTAATTACCTTTTAAGTTGGAAAAGCTAGCCAGTAAATTACGCTACTCTGTTTTTTTTTCCCCCTTTCACCTTTGTGTTGTCCTGGAGGGAGATCAAAGGTCAAAATCTGGATAGAAATTTTCTCAAATGTTTTTGACTAAAAGTGATTTTGAAGTCTCAGTTCAAAACTATGAACCTCATTGTAAAAACTGATCATTTTGAAATTCCATGACAATAACTAGTTACAATGAAAATCACCACGAATGAGCATTTGGTGATGTCAAGTAACTTGCCTTAAGTTATATGTTATAAGTGGCAGAGCTGGGATTTGAACATAGATCTGCCTGATTACAGAGCTTGTTCAGTTAAATTGCCGTGCCTCATCCACATGAGTGTACAGACAGGAAAAAAAAGAAGCAACCAGTAGAGGCTTGTAACAGAGAAGAAGGAAATGGTTCATAGGCTTTTCATGGTTCTTGAAATCATGTTCTAAGTTGTGACGCTTAAAATAGACCAGTGGTCACCAAAATGAATTACTCTGAATGATCCTTTGGGATATGGGAAGAAAATCTATTTTTATGGTTTGCAATAACCATATTTAATTGATTTTATGCACATTTTATAATTATATAGTTTTGGTACTGTGGTGTATATATATGATGTAAATTATAAATAAATTACACTTACTGGGTGTAAATGTGGAAAAAGTTTACGTATAGCCAAAAATTTAGAGGTCAATAGTGATACATTGACATTTAAGGTCTTGGCTTTTTTTCTTCTTCTTCTTAAGATTTGTTTTATTTATTTGAAAGGCAGAGTAACAGAGAGAGATCTGTCTGCTGGTTCACTCGCCAAGTGGGCCAGGCTGAACCCAGGAGCCTGGAACTCCATCCAGGTCTCCTAAATAGTAGCAGGGGTCCAGCCATCTTCTGCTGCGTTCCTAGGAGCATTAGCAGCTGGGACTCAAACTAGTGCTCCAGTATGGGATGCTGGTGTCACAGGTCATAGCTTAAAGATTTATTTTATTCATTTGAAAGGCAGAGTTATAGAGAGAGGGAGTGACAGAGAGATCCTCCATTTGCTGGTCCACTCCCCAAATGGCCACAACAGCCAGGATGGGCCAGGCTGAAGCCAGAATCCAGGAGCTTCCTCCTGGTCTCCCTCCTGGGTGCAGGGGCCCAGGCTCCTGGATCATCCTCTACTGCTTTCCCATGCACATTGGATTGGAGCTGGATTAGAAGTGGGGCAGCGAGGTCCCACCAGCACCCAAATGGGATGCTGGTGCCTTTATCTGCAATGCTAGAGTGATTTCTAAGAGTAATTTTTAAAGGTCCAGAGTGATTTCTAAAGGCCTGTAGCCAGCAGTTACTTGAATGTAGATAATGCTTATGTCACTGGGCTACTGGTAACTTAGCACCCAGGGTACACTTGATTTCTCACATGCCATAAGTACAAGTCACTTGACATATGAGTGAATTTGGGAATCTGCCTGGTCCTCATGATTTCTGGTATTTATGAATTTAGGAAGTTTAAGAGAGGTGGACAATGGATCAGCTGTGTGTAGTAAATGGTAACTGACAATATTTACTTTCCTTTTTTTTAAGATTTATTTATTTATTGTTTATTTGAGAGGCAGTTACAGACAAAGAGGAGAGACAGAGAGAAAGGTCTTCCACTGGTCCACCCCATAAATGCCGCAATGGCTGGAGCTGGGCTGATCTGAAGCCAGAAGTCAGGAGCTTCCTCCAGGTCTCCTACATTGGTACAGGGGCCCAAGTACCTGAGCCATCCTCCGCTGCCTTCCCAGGCCACAAACAGAGAGCCACATCAGAAGTGGAGCAGCCAGGACACAAACCAGCATCCACATGGGGTGCCGGTGCCACAAGCAGAGGCTTTGCCTGCAATGCCACAGAGCTGGCCCCTTGCCTTTCTTTCTTAAGGGTACCTTTTTCTTTGCCTTTTCTAATAGGCAACGCGTAACTGGGTGTAAAGATGTATTTTGCACCCTGGATCACAGCCCAAATGCCACTGTCTATGTACATGCGAACATCTAAGCCGAATTGCAGGGTTAGGGTATAAGAAGTGATCACTGACACCTTAGGCTCGCACAACTCAGCTTTGCAAAAAGGAACAGTAAATTTACAAAGGCATTGCTCTTCCAGATTAAGATTAGGAGGAGGTAGGTGTGTGTAGGAATTAAAACAGGCACTTTGCTCCCTTTTGGCATACAAAGCAAATATCAGGTTCGTTAAGAACTGGGGATTTCTTTCTAAAAGATGAGTTTGTTGGTACCTTTTGGTATATGTATGGGTTTATGGTCAGTAATAAGTTTTCTTTCTTAATGCTCAGGTCATCAATGAGAGGATAGCTGAGTTCTCTGACTGGGGATCCCAGAGGAACATCTGTGCTGTCCTGCGCTGTTGCCAGGGCATCCTCTCCACACCTGCCCTTGCTGTCATCTACACAGCCAGACAGGAGCTGATGGTGGCCTTGCTGAACCAGCTTTGCCGGTCTGCCTGTAGGCAGCCCGAGGGAGCTGTGGTAGCCCAGTTGTTCGAGGTCATTCACCTGGCCCTTGGCCATTACCTCTTAATCCAGCAACAGCAGGTCAACCCACGACGTGCCTTTGGCGATGTGACTGGGCACCTGCTACAGCCCTACCTGGTCCTGAGGCACTTACTCTCCGAGGGCACGTGGACACAGGCTGGCCAGGGCCAGCTGCGGCAGGCTCTGAGCCGGGACATCAGGAATCAGATTGAGGCCATGCTTCGAGGTGGAGTTTTTCAACCTGAGCTGCTCTCATCCTACAAAGGGGAGCTCTTGGACCACCAGGAAGGTGACACAAAGATGGGGGCTCTAAAGAGTCTTCTTGCTCCCATGGACACTGTGATTACCAGACTAGTAGAGGCTGGTTACTGTGAACCAAGCCTTCATGCCACGGTTGTGGCCAACTCTGTGGCCCTGCTGTATAAGCTCTTCCTGGATTCCTACTTCAAGGAGGGAAACCAACTTCTCTGCTTTCAGGTTCTCCCCAGGCTGTTTGGCTGCTTGAGAATTTCACACCTGCAGGAGGAGCAGGTAACAGCTCTGTCTGCATCAGATTGGACCACAGAACTTTTGGTTCTGGAACAACTGCTAAACTCAGTGGCCAACAACAATATCTACAACATTGCTGCTGACAGGATCCGGCACGGAGAGGTTCAGTTCTGCTTTTACCGCCGTTTGGCTGAGCTACTGATAAACCATTCACAAGCACCTGTGCCGGCCTGGTTCCGCTGTCTCAAGATTCTGATATCTCTGAATCATTTGATTTTGGAGCCAGACCTGGATGACCTATTGGCATCAGCTTGGATCGATGCAGAAGTAACAGAGTTTCGAACCAGAAAAGCACAGGAGGCACTTATCCACACACTCTTCCAGACATATGCCAAACTGCGACAGGTGCCACTGTTGTTTGAAGAGGTTTTGGGGGTAATCTGTCGTCCAGCTGCTGAGGCACTACGGCAGCCCGTGCTGACCTTGGGCCCCGCCACAGTGCTCCGTGAGTGCCTGCTGGAACTGTCTCCAAGTCAGATCCTGGACACTTGGTCCCTTCTGCTGGAGAAGTTCCAGTCATTAGTCTTGCCCTCTTTGCGGAGTGATGCCGACATGGCCCTGAAGTCACTGTCCCTGAGCTCGCTGCTGCACTGCATCATGTTCAACATGAGGAGTCTGGACAGCAGCACACCCCTGCCTGTCATCAGACGGACACAGTGTACGATGGAGAGGATGCTGGGAGAGCTTGTGAAGCCCCTGCTGACCCTTCTCCTGGACCCCCCAGACCCAGAGCCAGAGCTGTGGCTGCAGAAGGTCAGTGACTCTGCACTCCTGCTCTCATACACCTGGGTTCAGGTGGATACCATGCTCAATTTGAATTGTAGCCAGTATCACTCTGTGTCTGGGGCCCCAACAGGGGTTGCTTTGGAGATCTCGAGCCTCCCTCCATTGCTCCCTGGTGTAGAAACACAGCTATGGAAAGAGATAGAGAAGCTGACAGCTCAATTCAACTCTCTTGGGAGGTACTGCTTGGAACAGCTCTACCTTCAGAGAATGAAAAGGACTTTATTGCTAACCAGTTTCAAGTCTCAAGAAGCCCTCCAAACTTTGAGGTCTGATGCTGCCTACATTGTTGATTCTGGCAGAGAAAGCTTGGATCAAATGACAGTGGCTTCCTGGGATGGCCAGGTAGAGACAGTGAATGCACTCACATACCCTGTGGCACACTGGCACTTGATGGTGTCAAATCTCACGATTTTAACGTCTTACCTTTCTCCAGATGATGTGCACCACCTGGCAAGCGTCCTGTTAAGGACGTTGCCCATGAGCAAAGCCCAGGAAGCCTCAGCAGATGAAGAGCCATATATCACACTTGGGAAAATATCCAAGGGTGTCCTTCATAGCCCTCTCTTTCCAGAAATGCAGTCCCTTCATTCTGCTTTCTTACTCTGCCTGATTGAGAGATGTTCGAGCATTCTGTGTTCTGGTGTCCAGGGTGACCCGACTCTTCTTAGTCAGCAGCTACCTTGGCTTTTCGAAAAGGACCACATGGTTGTGGCTCACTGGGAGAAGAGATTTGCGAAAGTTGAAACTGAAAATATAGAATGCAGAGGAGAAGTTGCCCAGAACTTACTCTCGTTGGTCAAGAGCGACTTCCCCATCAGGCTGGAGGGAGAGCAGTTAGAAAGCCTCCTGGGACCATTGGAAGTCCTTTCCACTCTACACCTGGACAGTGTCTTGCCACCCTACCACGTGTCTTATTTCCTCCTGTTACTGTTGATGGCCGTCGCCAAAGTCGAGCGCACTTGCTCCTCACTGGCTCTCAAGTTCTGGATGACTTGCTACCAGCTTCTTGGTTACCTGCAGAGGGGAAGAAGTGCCCGCTCAGTGCTCAAGGTTGTATACGTTAGTGACATTTTTGAGATCACGCTGACCTCATTGTTGAAAGCCAGCAGTACACTCCTTATTGAGATGGATGACCCCTCATGGCTGGAATTCCTTCAGGTGATAGGAACATTCTTGGAGCAGCTCCTGCAAATGCTCATTCAGATAAAGCTAAGCCTGGTGCTCAATTTTGGAAAAATTACTGCATTCCTCTCAAGGTGTAAACCACACACAGAGGCAGCTTCCAGCAGAGAGTTGGAAAATCAAAACCCTCTGGGCAGGCAGCTGCTTCTGGTGTCTTTAAGCAAGGTGTGCCAAGTCCTGGGGGCTTTCGTCAAAGAGCGCAGCAGGCAGCCCCAGGAGGCCTCAGCAGCACTGCCCGAGCTGCTGCAGCAGACCACGCTTCAGATGGGCACTGTGCTCCAGCTCTGCTCAGCACCAGGACCAGGGGGTTGGCATCTGCCCTCAGCCCTCCTCCCGGCTGTCAGCACGCTCCTGGAAGCAGACCTGAGCCAGCACCGCAGCAATGAAGGGGCCGAGATTACCCAAGAGACGGGTGGAACGGTGTTCTTCCACACTGCCCTCTACCAGGATGTTTACTCTCAGATACTGCTGGAGCTGCCAGTCCTCACAGGAAATGTTCAGTCTTTCCAGGCAGCCTTGCAGTTTCTAACTCTGTTCTTTTCAGCCCCAGAAATCCATCCCCAAAAGGATTCTGTTTTTATCTCTCTGTTTCATTCTATGAGAAAAGTTCTTGCAGGTAAGATATTTTCTCTTGAGTTACTTCTGTGCTAAAGAGGTTTATGTAAAAAGGAGCTCAGGATGGCATGCCGGGTGGTTGCCTGGTCCTCTTTGGAACAGGGGAGATGTGAAAACGTGTGTGTTCACAGAGTACACAGGGATAAAGAGATCTCCCTCCCTCCCTGCCATGTTCACATTCTAGGCATGTGTAAGCAGTTACCCTTAAAACCATGTCCCCATGTTTTAGGCATTGGCAGCCTTTGAGGCATATTGGTCAATACCTCGGGTACTCACTTATTTGGGACATTGTTCCATATGAAGTTTATAGCTTTGTTTTTTCTCTTTTTAAAATTTTTATTTACTTGAGAAACAGCACCATTCACTGGTTCACTCTCCAAATGCCCACAATGACTGGGACCAGAGCCAGGAACCAGCAACTCAATCCAGTTCTCCTTGCTGCCTGCCAGAGTCTGCATTGGCAGGAAGCTGGAGTCAGGAGCTGGAGTTGGGTTTTGAACCCAGGGTCTCCAGCATGGGCTATGAGCATCTAACTCATTGGGCTAAAAGCCCACTCCTCTAAGTTTATTGTTTTGAAACTGACTCCTTTTCTGTTTCTGTTTAGCCTTTAACTTGTTCTGATCTCAGAATTCCCATAGCTAATTTCATCCTTTTTTTTTTTTTTTTTTTTTTTTTTTAATTTTTGACAGGCAGAGTGGACAGTGAGAGAGAGAGAGACAGAGAGAAAGGTCTTCCTTTTGCCGTTGGTTCACCCTCCAATGGCCGCCGTGGCCAGCGCGCTGCGGCCGGCGCACCGCGCTGATCCGATGGCAGGAGCCAGGAGCCAGGTGCTTTTCCTGGTCTCCCATGGGGTGCAGGGCCCAAGCACCTGGGCCATCCTCCACTGCACTCCCTGGCCACAGCAGAGGGCTGGCCTGGAAGAGGGGCAACCGGGACAGAATCCGGCGCCCCGACCAGGACTAGAACCCGGTGTGCCGGCGCCGCTAGGCGGAGGATTAGCCTAGTGAGCCGCGGCGCCGGCCTAATTTCATCCTTATTAAAAGGCTCTTTACTGGATTTTTAGTGACATAGATTTAATTTAAAAAGATGTAAAATCTGCTATCTGTTAAAAATAAATGTGAATGACTTAATTTCTGGGGAGACAAAGCTAATTGTTAGAGCGCAGAACCCTGCCTTCCTTCGTCCTGCTCTCCCAGGTGTGTAATATCCAGCTGTGGACAGTGCAGTGGCTGCTCACAGATGTCACCACTCTTCCAAGCCAGCTAACTGGGACCTGAGACATAGCCTAGTGGGGAGAGAGGTGATGTCTTCATGCCCAGAGAGTTGACTTCTGCAGGGTTAGTGTGATTACCATGCAGCCATGAAAACGATGACTGTGAAATACTTCTAAAATGTCTAAAAAATATGAAATGTTAAGCAGAACAATCCCCAATATAAAATGTTAAGTATGCCATGGTTACAGCTGCATAAAATAAACATGTTTGTAGGTAAGGGCAAGAAACACTGCAAAACTTAAAATAAATGTTGTCACTGTTATATCTCAGCCAGCATCTCAACCCTTAGGCCACCTCTTACTCCCTGCCGTCCACATGGGAGACCTGGGTTGGGTTCCCAGCTTCTGGCTACTGCAAGCATTTAGAAAGTGAACATGTGAATAGGAGTTCTCTCTCTGTCTAGTGAATAATATATTTTTTAAAAAGGTTATGTTAAAAATGCCCATCTATCAGAGATGAGTGAGATGTTGATTTTTTTTTAAACTAGTTAAGTAGCAGATATCCACATAGATCCTTGGGTGAAGGATGGGAGCCAACTAGAATTGTGGGCCTGTGGGTTGAAAGGTTGCCTGCAGGCCACACATGAGTGGACCTAGAAGGGTAGCTAAAGGCAGGTGACGCTGGAAGGAGACTTCATGTGACGGCTCCCTTGTCATGAGTTCCATATTCCTCATTTCCCAATCATAGGAGTTGGTGCTATCGTGCCCATTTCATTGGTGAGGGAATTGAGGCTCAGAGAGGTCATGAGTCTAGGATCTTATAGCTTGGAGTAGACTGAGACACAGGCCTTGATCTACCAGACCTTTTTGTTCTCTGCCCCCAGTGCTCTAAGTAGTAAGACTGACAACATGGAATGGTCCAATGGGGCCACTGCTAGAAAGATATGCTGGGGTCAGGCCATGAATGCTCTGACACTGGGCTTTGTGATAAAACTGTGAGCTGGGAGAAGTGTAAACAAAGTAAGTCACCGTCTTCCTGGTTCCCAGTTAGTTGTTCCTGAGTGTGGTTGTCCCTGTCTGGGTGTGCACTTATATGGGGTGTGTGTGTAGTGGCATCATGCTGTATATGTATACATACCCTGCTTTTTTCACCAGTACTTGTGACTATTCCCATGCCCCTAGAATCGTGACTTTGGGGGCTGCGTGACTGCACACCATTTCATCACATGCTGCTGTGTCCCTTGTCTGTCCCATCTTAACGTCTGGTTTCTTTTCTGTACAGATCCTGATATGCCTGTTCAGGTAACTCCGGAGATTAAGCCTTACTTGGAAGCCTTGTTTGCCAAGATGTTAGAGATGGGGACGACAGAGGACTTTCGTCTGGTGATGCGGTCTGTTCTCCAAGGATTAGACATCAGGAACACGTGGAAAGCAGAGCCGCAGGTGGGTGGCTGCTCTGCCTCTTGATTGCAGGCCCAGAGATGTTGGCTGAATTGGGAAGACTTGCTGGAGATGCAGTCACCCCTGAGAGTACACTAAACAGAAATTCAAACTGTCAGCAACTAGGCAAGGGGAGAGCCTGTGGAAGGGAGCCCTGCCCTGGGGGACAGTCTGGCTCTCTGTGTGAGGAGCCTTGTTTTGCAGAGGGGAACTTCCTCGTATTCCTGATGTGTGCTCTTATTACATGTGCAATACTAAGGAGTACTATCCAAAATGCTGACAGGTGAGGTACATTTTGCCCATCCTTTACTTAAGATCTTTCCTGCTGTACTTTTTGAAAAAGAAATTTTTAGATTTGTATTATTAGAGTGAGCTCTCTTGCTTGCATTTGCTGTTCATTTCTCCCAAAAGCCCACAACAAATGGAGCTGGGCAAGGCTGAAGCCAGAAGTCACCAACTCAGTTCAAGTGTCCCATGGGGATGGTGGATGCCCAGTTGCCTGAGCAGGAATCTGGAACTGGAAGTGGCACCAGGACTCAAACCCAGCCGCTCTGCTGTGGCACACAAACATCCCTCCACCCAGCATTTTAACGGCTCAGCCAGATGTCTGTCCTTGAAAGGTTTTGACTTGATTTGGTTGCACACCTGCATGCCAGCACTTGAGAAGCACTTGGCTTAGCAGCCCACTGAATACACTGCAGTGCCACTGCACAGAGCTCACCTGCTGGGATTCGCTCTTCCAAGTGGCCTGGGCACAGGACTGGCCAGACTTCCCACCCTCGCGTGAAGGAGAAAGCCCCAGAGCCAACGGCTGGCAGGTTCAAGCTTGCTGCCTCGCAAGTGGCTTCTTGAGTCCTCGTCACGAGCAGCACCCTGGGATTGGATTTTGATTTGGGTGGGAGGAGAGCTAGAGAGGGTAATTTCGGAGCTTCCAGAAGTGGGCAGGATGAGTTAGAGGGGACAGCGGGGAGAATTCAGTCTCTGTGTGTAACATTAGAGCCAGAGCATGGTGAGGACCAGCTGCTCCGCACCACCACTCTGCCACCTATGGCAGTTGCCTGTCTCAGGAACTTTTTCTTGTGTACCTCTGCAGCACAATTGAACCCCAGCTCTGGAAGCACTCTGGGCCCCTGCCTTCCCCTCAGCAAGCCAAGGAAAAACAAATTTCTGTTCAGACCAGTTAGTCCAAGGGGACTTCATGGAGGAGGTGTAATTCAATGGAGTGTTGGAGTGGAGAGCACTTGGATGGGGCAGCAGGGTTGGAGCATGGGTAAGTGAGCACAGTGCAGGCAGCATGTAGGTTCCTTGGGAGCCCAAGATATGTGAATATGAGAACAGAGATGGGCATGGGTGGTACAGGCCCTTGGTGCATAGCAGTGCCTCGCAGGTGGGCAGAGGGTAGGAGCAGTGTTGGTCTTGGTGGTCTTTGGGGTGTGGGTGCATGGTCAGAGGCAGGAGAGCAAAGCGGAAAAACCAGTGTTGGGGACTGACACTGTGGTGCTGGCATCCCATATGGGTGCCGGTTTGAGTCCTGGCTGCTCCTCTCCCAGTCCAGCTTTCTGCTATGGTCTGGGGAAGCAGTAGAAGATGACCCAAGTGTTTGGGCCCTGGCACCTGTGTGGGAGAGTTGACAGAAGCTCCTGGTTCCTGGCTTCAAATTGGCCCAGCTCCTGCTGTTGTGGCCATTTAAGGAGTTAACCAGCAGATTGATGACCTCTCTCTCTCTCTGCTTCTGCCTCTGCCTCTCTATGACTCTGCCTTTCAAATAAATAAATAAAAACTTTAAAAAAAAAAAAAAAAGCCTAGCTTGTAGGGCTGTATGGCAGGAGGGGAGGATGAAATGGCTAGCACAAGGCTGGGCCGGGGCAGGCACTTGTTTATGTGGCCCTCTGGCACTCCTGTGCTCTGAACCTTTACCGTGGTCACAGCACCCCATTCAGGTGTTGGCTTTGTGCCATGTTTTCTTGTAGCTGAAAGCCTGTCTGGTTCCTGCTCAGTTAAGATACAGCCAGCGTCCTCAGCGTGGACAGTATCTTGAAAAGACAGTCTCTATAGTTACGTTGTACTTTGTGTCCCTCTTTGAGTTCACTGTCCTGGCCCATTTCCCTGCTGGGTGTAGTGAGGCACCTCTGTTCAGCTTCTTCAGAACTGGCCCGTGCCCCCGACCCCAGGGCTCTCGGGGACGCGGTTGGTCACTTTAGCCCCACAAGAGGCGTCTTCCCCTGTGGCGCTCTCAGAGTTGGCTGGGGTTGCTGCTGAGCTTGTCCCCTTCTGCCGCAGGCTGTGTTGTCAGCTGTCACGTTGCTGGAGCTGCTCCTGACCTGCCCACTCAGTGGAGAGAAGGCGCGGTTGTTGTGGCGGGCGTGTCCCCAGATAGTCACGGCGCTCGCGGTGAGTACGCTCTGTGGGGCACCCTCCGGCTACTCACCACCTCTTCCTGTAAAGTTGCTGTCAGCCTGTGTGTGGGGCCCTGCTGTGCCGATGCTGAGGGGCTGCACCTTGAAGATGGGCACGAGCAGGGTTCTGTGTGCACACACTGGTGTCACAGGAGCTGCTCGGGTAAAAGAAATGTGGCAACAAGGTGGGGCCTCCCTGGAGGCCTGTTGGAGCTGTCTTTGCACTCAGGAAATCTTGTGGTCAGTGTATTTGTGGGAGTGTGCATGTGGGTGTCTCAGGCAAATAGTATGTTAGGTAGAGACACTTTCTAGAATGGGACGGTGATGTTGCAAACAGCAGGGTGTTGATAGAATCTTACCCGAGTGTTAACTTTCACGTTTTCAGTAGTCACTCAGCTTTTGGTATCACAGGGACAAAAGCCTGGTTCACACTGAGACTGTCTCAGTGCTTCTGCCTGCCAGTGAGGCTGGCCTGAGGAGTCACAGCTGGCCAGCGCAGCAGGCTGTTTCACTGTCTGCCTCGGCCCCGACTCCAGCCTTTGCTGTCAGACAGAACCCTAGAGTAGCATGCTTCCAGGACCAAAGGGTCTCATGAAGAGACTTGCTGTCATCTCCCATCTTCACTTTTGCGGCTGTGTCGTTTCCCTGAGAACAGTCAGTAGTGGCTAAAGCAATTATTGCCACCTGGTGTGAACAGTGAGCGGCAGGAAGAGCGCTTGGGCTGAGTGGGGAGGAGGCATGCACGTGCGTGGTCACAGCATGGATTGTGGGCATGGCAGACCTGCAGAATCCCCTCAGCTACATCTGAAGGCTGGAACACGCAGTCCGCACAGCCACAACACCCAGCATTATGAGTGACAGGGCCTAGAAGGCCTCAGCAGGCTGCTCAGTGTCTGAGCAGGGGAGTCACAGGGAGCACTCCAGGTTACGTAGGTAAGACATTGAGCTACACCACATCTTGAGTCTGTTCCCCTTATTTTATAGCAGTAACTGCTCATCTTTAGAGCAGATTGGTAAGAAATTTAACAAACCATACTTAACCATAGTCAAGTAGAACTAATGGTCTTTGTTGGAAAAATAACTTGTCTACTGTTTTTTTTTCTTGTGAACAATTGGATGAACCAGCTTCTTTACAAGAAATGGCTTGTCTTCACAGTAGGTGAATCTATCAAAAAAGTGCAGGCTGAAATGGCTGTGGCCATCAGGTCACCCAGGGGGCTTGAATGTTGGTCTCCTTGTCTCTTCAGACTGTCCACTGTACGCATCAACTCATTCTGGAGCTTGGACATTCTTACCTCTGCTACTTGGTACTTCCATTTTTGTGTGTTTGCTTTGGAGAGTCACTTTCCTTTTTTTTCCTTTATCCCATCTTGCCCTGTAGCTGCAAAACCGCGAGGCTTGTCAGGAGCAACCTGTGCGTCTGACAGTGGTGGGGCCTATTTTAGACGTCCTGGCTGCTCTGCTACGGCAGGGGGAGGAGGCCATCAGCAACCCCCACCACGTCAGCCTGGCCTTCAGCATCCTGCTGACAGTGCCTTTGGACCACCTGAAGCCACCGGACTATGGAAGCACCTTCCTGAAGTTGCATAACGTGCTCTTCTCAATCCTGCAGTGTCACCCAAAGGTGAGAGGAAGGGAACACACACCAGGCAGTGTTTCCTTTGTGAGCGGGGTGATTTCAGCTTCCAGAAAAGCAGCAGGGAAACTGTTGCCGGACAACAGAAAAATTGATGTGCTGAGCAAACTTTGTTGTTCCGGTGATTTTCAGGGCCAGGGTGGTTTCTCCAGCACAAAACTGCTTGAACTTCATACTGGGCTAATTGAGTGAGTTTATCTTTGTTGGATCTGACACTTTGCATTGTGTTTGCTTACCATTCTTTAAGGAACCTTATTAGACATTGCTGTCTGTGCAGATCATGTATTTGACCACTCACTTGCTCAGATCCCTTGTTGGGTTTGTAACTCAAATATGTGTGTGGAGTGAAGCACCCTAGGTTCCAGTTGTATAGGATTCTGCCTTTCAAGTTCAACTGAAACGAGCAATAAATGTTCCATGGCAGAGCTTGGATTGGAATTCAGCTATTATTTTTGAGAATCACCCCTTTAGCAAGACTGAAGGAAGTAGTAATACTGGTTTACTAAAGAAGATGAAATTCGTTATTGCTACGTGATTTGACCAATGTCACTTTAACCGAATCTAAATCTTAGACTGAAGATTGTCAGTGCCTTACCAGTGTTCTTATGGTACTGCCGCTATGCATGCAGCTGACAAGATAGAACTCAGAAACGTGACTTACATAGACATGTGCACGTGTAGGTAATTTGAAGTGTTGTGATGTTTTATGGATAGAGTCCTGCCAGCAATGCAGTTTTTAAGAAAAATAATCTCTTACAAACCAAACATTCATGAAATTGGACCTATTCCAAAGCTTTTCCCAGCTAACAGTTGCCTTTGGCCCTGTCTATCTAGTCGGCTTCTTTTTTTTAATTAAATCTCTCTGCTGATTGTTAGATTTTTATGTGCTTGTGTAATATAAATGTGATGCAAATCAGTTACTAGCTGAAACTGTTGATCTTGCAAAGGATGCAAGATTTTATAAGGATGATCAAGGTAAAATTGAAAAGCTGGTTAACTCTGCTGCAAAACTGTTCACCAAATGACCATCTAATGGAATTAGATCATTTAATAAATGGAAAAAATTGACAAGAATAATGCCTTGGTATTACAATAAAGAATAACATGACTAATCATTGTTGCTCACATGCATCTATTTCATGTACAGTTCAGTGAGGGAAGCTGGTGTGCAATCACAACGTTGACAGTATGCATAGTAGGTCTGTGTTGATATAAATACCCAGCTAGGATCCTCCTAGGTACTTCTAAAGGGTGTAACAAGAAGTTAGCACAGTCACAATACCCAGCAGAAAGATCAGCAGCTGATGCCATTCTAAGCATTTTTTAAATCATTTAGTCCTTGTGACAACCTGTTATTGTCATCATTTTGTAGATGAGGAAGCTGAGGCACACACACACACACACATTACACAAGCACAGCCAGAAATTTTGTTCAGGATCACATAAGGAGCCAGGGTGTGAACCCAGATACTCTGACCCAGATTTGTGTGTTTTTCATCAATAGGATAACAGTGGATTGAGAGAGGTCTGTGGACAGCATAAACTCTGGAATACTTTTGCAAAAATGATCTTTCTGAGCATGCTACAAAAAGTCAATAATTTGACTTGAAAGATACAGTGTTACATTCTCAAGAATTTTGCTGATTACATTTTACAAAAGAGAATAATCTCAGCACTTGATTTTCTGTTTGATCATTCCGAAGATTGGAATAACACTGCCTCATAGGGTATTCACTGGTGATGGACATGGCCCATCTGGTGACCACTGGCTGCCACTTCAGGTGTCTCCACTATTTGAAATGTGGCCAGTATAACTAGGAACTGAATATAAATAAAGGTAGTCCCATGGGATTCATGGTTCTCTATTGGACAATGTGTAGTTGTGATCCTGATCTAAGGATGGTTGAGTATAGAAGAAGTATGCCTTGTCTTCTTAGTGTTATTTTTCAAGGTTAAGTTAAGAGCAGAACTGTTCATTATTAATTGAGAATTTTTGGTCCCCATTTTAAGTGAATTTGCTGTGTGTAGTCTTTTTTTTCTGGTACCAATTATATTTAAATAACTTGGTCACCATTTTTCCTTTTATTATTTATTTCAACCCACTTCTAGAATGGATTAGAACCAGCTAAGAGCAAAAGGCACAGAATCAAGAAGTTCTAAACCAGAATTACTAAAGGCCTAAAACGGCACACACAGCCATTTTGAGCATGCAGATAGGTAAAGCTAAGGAAACGAGTATAAGCTCCTTTGAAGTAGAAAAACTTGATCACTTACACACCTCTGTGTTGTGTTGTCTGTCATTACAGGTGATGCTGAAAGCCATCCCTTCTTTCTTGAACTCTTTTAATAGGCTGGTGTTCTCAGTTATGCATGAAGGGCGACAGAAAGACAAAGGTAATTCAGAGTAGCAGTGTCAGATGCACAATTTTAAATATATTTACATGGGATGTCTTCTCAGCACATATGTTATTGAAAATGAAACTGAGTTTAAATGTTCAGATCGTTACATGAAGATTTAAAATAATTTTTTAAAAATTTTCAAGCTATCACAGTTTACAGTATCCAAAACATTGGATGCTGGCCGGTGTTGCAGCTCACTAGGCTAATCCTCCGCCTGCGGCGCCAGCACATCGGGTTCTAGTCCCGGTCGGGGCGCTGGATTCTGTCCCGGTTGCCCCTTTTCCAGGCCAGCTCTCTGCTGTGGCCCGGGAGTGCAGTGGAGGATGGCCCAAGTCCTTGGGCCCTGCACCCCATGGGAGACCAGGAGAAGCACCTGGCTCCTGGCTTCGGATCAGCGCGGTGCACCGGCCGCAGTGGCCATTGGAGGGTGAACCAACGGCAAAAAGGAAGACCTTTCTCTCTGTCTCTCACTATCCACTCTGCCTGTCAAAACAAAAAAACAAAACAAAACAAAACAACAACATTGGATGCGTCTGGCATCCCCTAACTGAAATATAACTTTTTCTGGGAACAAAATATCTAGATTTAGGAAGTATTTATTGAGCATGTATGTTATAAAAATGGCTACGATGCTGTTTCTGCCCTTAAGGAGTTTATAGTTTAACAATAAAACAAAAAGGAACAGGTGAGTATAGAGCTTTTTTATTTTATAAAAAGGATGAATTCCCACACCTCACCATTCCAGCCAGATCTTGGTCAGGTTGTGTTTGTTTACCATGAAAAGCAAACTGCCATATGGCAATGGCATGTATTATGTGTAAAATTCACCTTTAAGCTTTCAATTATGTTGATTCTTGATGAATTTC
This sequence comes from Oryctolagus cuniculus, assembly GCF_964237555.1. NCBI lineage: Eukaryota > Metazoa > Chordata > Mammalia > Lagomorpha > Leporidae > Oryctolagus > Oryctolagus cuniculus. The sequence goes on from NC_091444.1 coordinate 49,387,250, forward strand.
TAATTTTCAAGAGGTCCTCGTTATTTTAAAATAATAAATGGAGACATTGTATTTTATATTGCACTTACCGTGAAATGACATAGCTTGTTCCAGCCCCACACCATGCAGTGTGCTAATGATTAGTGCCGGGACAGGCGTCTCATAGGATGCTCTGGGGCCACCGAAGAGATTTATGACTCCCTTGAGGATGTCAAGAAGCCTCTGAGACAGTGATTCTGGGCTGATGAGAGATCTATGTGTGGTGCTCAACTTCTCCCCTGCCAATGTAGATTTTTTTGATTATTTATCTGAAAGGTGGAGTTACAGAGGCAGAAAGAGAGGGGTCTTCCATCTGCTGGTTCACTCCCGAAATGACTACAATGGCCAGAGCTGGGCTGATCCGAAGCCAGGAACTGCTTCCGGGTCTCAGGAACAAGAAGTGGTACAGGGGCCTAAGGACTTGGACCATTTTCTGCTGCTTTCCCAGGCCATAGCAGAGAGGTGGATGGGACATGGAGCAGCCAGGACTCACAACTGGCCCCCAAATGGGATGCCAGCACTGCAGGTGGCAGATTTACCCACTATGCTACAGTGCTGACCCCACCAGTGTAGTTTTGAGTAAAGAAAAACGGCCTAGTTCATTATGAAATTATCCTGCTGGGACATGGGATCGGGGAGTGGCACAATTAGGTCTTTTCTCTTTCTCCCATGCTTGGTGCAGAGCATGTGTCAGCTCAACACTGTGAATCTAGGGACTTGATTGGGGAGCAAGTTCCATCTCCCGCATCAACCTCAGCTGGTTGGTGGTGACTGTGTGTGATTGTGTTAAGGCCTTCAAGGTCATGTCAGAGCTCAGCAGGGAAGAGTCCCTGTTTGATAGTGATGTCTGCCTGGACAGGAAATGGGCAGCCCAGCCTAGGCCTTGCTGAGCATTGGTGTCCTTTGTCAAGCCTCTGGGGAAGCACAGGAGCACGTGCCCTGTCCAGGGCTCTGTGCTGCATAGTGAGGCGTATTAGTAAAGTATGTTTCCTGTGAAACTGCCTCATGAATACCAACAATTTACATAATTTCATGAAAACACATTGACTTGGAAAACTTTTATATGCTTATTATATGAAAAATGTATGCTTATTCAGGGTCTTAAATGGTATTGACAGTCTCAAAACTGACTTTATTGAGGTATGATATATGTGTAATAAATTACATCTGTTTAAAGTGTGTGATTCAGTGAATTTCAGCAGTGAAGCACATGTATGAAGCCATGACCAAAGTCAAAATAGAAAACATTTCCATGAACCCCAGAAAGACTGTGTTGTCTCTTCTGGGTGCATTCCCACCTCTGACCCTAGCCCCAGCCATGGCTGCTCTGCTTTTTGTTGCTGGGGACTAATCCACATTTTCTAGGTTTTTATCAAACCTGGGCTGCTAATATGCCCAAAGAAACAGGGAAGGTGCTCTGGCCTGTGCTGAAACTCCCCCACCAGCTCTAACTTGGGCCATGGGGACAAGTTAGGCTATAAGAGTTCTTGGGAGCAGTTTGCCGAGAGGGTCTGGGTAGTCTTGTCACCATCTGGGGAGAAGAGGTTGGCATCAGAATGAAAACCGAAGAGGAAGAAGGGAGCTAGTAATGATTGGGTCTTGCTTGTATCTGCCCATGAAAGGAAAGTCCTACGCAAACACTTCCTGAAACTTTAGAAGGTAGAGACATAATCAGGACGTCTTATCTTTCAAATCATGTGATGTCAGTAAACCATTGTTTTCTATAAGATGGCTTTCCATCTTCAGTCTTCCTTATAGAAATCCATCTTCTTTTAAAATACAACAGTAATCTTGGAATTCATTCCTAAAAATCTTGATTATTGTAGTTAGACCTTACACTTAGGGCTTGTTGTGTACTTTAAGTGTTCTTCCCTTTGTTATGTAGATAAATATTTGCATGTGTCTTTTCTTCTTTATACTGTCTGGAAAATAAGCCAATTAGAGAGTACAAAAAAAAAATTGGAGGGCTTGAGATCATTTCTGTGTATATGAAAAGTCTAAAATTGAAAGCGTGAATGTGTACTGTTTCTGAGCTGATTGGTTGGGAAATGCCTTGCTGTCTGCAGGAAGCACAGAGGACCTGCCTGTGGTGCTGGAGTGTGCGCGCCTGGTAGAACGGATGTACAGCCACATCGCTGCTCGAGCTGAAGAGGTCGCTGTGTTTTCCCCTTTTATGGTGGCCCAGTACATGACAGAGGTGCAGAAGGTAACCAAGTGCTTTCCTCTTCAGTCCTTAAGCAGAGCTTCATGTGTAGAATGGCAAGTGATACTCTGGGCTGCTCGTTCTCAGTTGTGAAGGGCCGTGGCACCCCTGCAAGGCTGTTTATTGTAAGGACTGAATGAAGTGACACACAGTGGCCTCAGCAGTGCCTGGGAGCTGGAAGGTGCTTAGTAATCATCAGTTCTTGCTCTAGCACAAGCCTCGGCATTGGTAGTGCTGACTCTTGTGTGATGTTATAGCGGGATGAAGACCCAAGAGCAGGAGCTCTCTCTCATAGGACCAGACTCAACAGAGACTGCAGAGAGAGTTCTAGGCCTAAGGTCCAGGGTTCCCCTCAGTAGCAGGAGACCAGGGATCTGTATCCTGGGGTCTGTCACTCGGGAGACTCAGCTGCTCTGAGGCCCCCAAAGGAGGTAGGAAGGTGTAGATGCAGGTGTATTTGTGTAGGTAAGGAAAAATACTTTAGTCAAAATTAATATTTTTGACTCAGTGTTCAAAGTAATGAATGCATTTTGCAATTGGTATCTCACTTTGGAATGTCAGTGTGCTCTTTTTCAAAATTCCCTGAGACCCTGTGTGACCCAAGGTAAGTTCACCGTTGGACTTTGTAAATTTAGGATATATAAATTTATTTTTTATAGTCAAATGTCACAAGCTGAAGCAAAATACAGTGTATTTGTGTTTCATCTACTTGTGTGTGTATACATTACACATTATATTATTTTCTCTCTATATAAAATGATGAGCTGTCCCTACTTTGTCAATCTTAGATCATGAGTAAGATCACCTGTCAGCTTGTTAGGGTGGAAAAGTCACTGTTTCTCAAGGGAGGTTAGGCTGAATGGACTTTCCTCTCCACTCCCAGTTCTGGGGGGTCTGTAACTGCTACATAACTTCCCACCCCACTGCCCTGCTCATCCAGGGTGTCAGATACCCAGGTCACCCACCCCATAAGTGCTCAGCCGCATCCAGTGGTGTGCCTGCAAGAGCCACTGCCCAGGAGAAGACCTTTGCAAATGGTCCTTCTGTGAGGTATGGGCTTGTGGTTGGCTTTCTTTGCAATTATTTGGCATTTTTATGGAATCCTCCTGTTTCCAAAGCACTCACATCATTAATATGTAAGTTTTTGATGAAAGAAAAACTGGCATTATTTTCTATTTTAATGAAGAACAAGACGAGACAAAGTAGTGTCACTTCACCAAGGGCCACCAAGAGAAGCAAACAGCGAGGGGTTGTGGGAAGGATTCTGTGTGGCCCTGGGGAAGTCATAGAGCCTCTTTTTTTCGCCTTTGGAAGTAGAATCATTTGCTTACCAGTGATGATTAAACAAATGTGCGAGTAGTCCACTTACATAGCACTCCGTCTGTTAGTACGCTCCAGGACTCCTGTGTTTTTGTTTGTTCATTTTATTTTGCTTCCCTCCCATTGCCTTGCTGTGAAACCACAGACAAGCCATTCTGCCTTCAATCCTTGAAGGCTCTCGTCATTTTTACAGTGGTAAAATTTAAGGCGATCACCTGTCAAAAATGTTTGTTTGAACTGTCATATGAAAAGGACTAGAACTTTGAAGAATAGTGTCATCTTGATGTTATCTTAATGACAGAAATGAATTGCCTGTTTGGGAACGTGCTTCCCAACAGTTGCCATTGTGAGTCAGAGTTCTCCTGGTTAATAAAACATGTCCTTGTCAGAGGCTTTGTGTTTGCAGAGCAGTGACTCTTTTCAAGTCATCCAGATTCATAAGGAATCTACCAGATCCCAGGCATGCCGGGATTTCCTACTATTTATAATTATTTTGACAAAGTCAGTATAACATGAATTTTACCCTCCTAACCATTTTTCAGAGTACAGCTCCATGGTGTTAAATACACTTGTAATGTTAGGTAGTTGTCACCACTATCCATCCTCCAAGCCCATCAGTCCTACTTCTTTTTGGTTCCAGCTCCTGAAGCATTCAAGCTGAAACCCAGAGAGATATGAATATGAGCAGAGGCAGCACTCTTGACCTTTTTGGTTAGGTGATACCTGAGTATCTACCACGGCTGGCTGAAGCATCAGGTGTAGCGAAGCTGGAACTGGCCTGCCACTCCTGCTGCCGAGCCCAGATTTAGTTACCCCAGAACTGCAGGGAAGACGTGCATCCTTCAGCACAGGGTCCACATCAGCCACCCTGGGGCAGCTAGAGACTTAGGTCATGCTGAGCTGTTGCTGACAGGAGAATATCCATTAAGGGGTGCTTGTGCATCCCTTCTGCAGCTGATCCAAAAAGCCTACTGATGATCTGTTTAGGTAGCATTAGAGCCTGCCTTTCCCACCAGGCTCTGGGAAGATGTGTGTCAGAGTCTCATTGTGAATGGTGATTGACAGTATAGAAGAATATGACACAATATGCAAGTAGCTGTGATTGTAAGAGCTTTAAATTTTTTTTTTTTTGAGATTTATTTTATTTATTTGAAAGGCAGAGTTACAGATTACAGTTTTTTAAGTGCCCGGCTAAACATGGATGCATGATTTACTAACTAGCAAAGCTACCTCTGCAACTTTGTGAGATTTAGTCCAGGCTTTTTTCACTTGGCTTAGCTTCTGTTTCCTCAAAAGAGAAACCTTGTAAGTATGAGTACTCAATTATTTGAGTTTTCTGCTAATTTATGCTTGAAAAGCCAGATCTTTTCTGCACTTGGAGGCACAAATTGAGATTATGTGAGTCCTGAGGATATGGTTGGCAGGTTGTGCTGCTTGCTTTGCGTCCCCAGTTTGTCCTCATGCAGGTCTGCCTTCCCAGGTGACCTTGTATCCAGCCGTGAAAGGCCTGCTGCAGGAGGGTATTTACCTCATCCTGGACCTCTGCAGTGAGCATGACATCCTGTTCCTGCGGGCCTCGCTGCAGCCAGGAGTCCGAGACGTCTTCAAGGAGCTGCACAACGACTACATCAAGTACCACAAGACTAAGCTCAAAGGAGAGAAGAGATACACCGTCTGAGGCTCTGCTGTGGGAGCGCAGCCAGTGACTGCACAGGGGCCTGCCTCGCGCTCTGAAGAACTGAAGATAGAAAAACTAGATAATCTAATATGCAGTGTTGCTGTACATGGAGAATCTTTTAGGGTTTGTGCAGTATATTTTTATGCTGTATCTTTTTAGGGTGTTTTGTTTTGTTTTGTTTTGTTTTGGAGAGAGAGAGAGTGAGAGAGCTGTCATCTGCTGGGTCACTCTCCAGATGTCTGCAAAAGCTGGGAACTGAAAACTCAGTTCAGATCTCCGTGGTTGGTAGGAACCCAGCCACTTGAGCTATTAGCACTGCCTCCCAGGGGCTGCATTACAGGAAGCTGGAGTTAGGAACAGAACAAGGCATTGCACCCCAGCGCTCTGATAGGGGACACCAGCACCTTAACTGCTAGGCCAAATGCCGACACGGACTGTTTTTTAAAATGTCTTTTTCTGCAGAAAGAATCCTAAAAGGAGATAAACTCAACAGAGGAATGATCACCTCCCATGACCTCTCCATGTGTGGTTCTTTTCAGTGGTTTACTGTCTCCCCTCCCCGCTAGAAACTTTGGGTAACTTGATATTTTTACTTGAGGTACAAGATATTTAATTACAACCTATTTAAATGGGAAGTTTTCTGGAAATGCCACTTCGTGCTCTCCATCTGAGTCTACCTTCGGCTGGAGCTGAGGAAATTGAGAGACCGGGATCTGTACAGCCAGTGTGCCTGCTGGATGGGACTGAGCATCTTTCAGCAAAGGCGCAAGGGCTCCTGGCCCGCTCTTCTTGCTTCTGTTCTCTGAAGTTCATTTTAGAGTTTTTTTATTACACTGAATAGCAGGGAAAAAAATCTTATTTTTATTACCTAATATGTTTTCAATATGGCAATCTCAGAAAATAAAAATAAAAGGGAAAATAAAAACTTAATATTAATCTATTTTCCTATTAGTGAATCAACTTTAGTATTATTGCTTTTTCTAAAAAATTTATTTATTTATTTGAAAGACATAGTGTTCCCACTCTCTGGTTTACTCCCTAAAAATGCCCACAACGGTTGTGGCTGGACGGGAGCCAAAGCCAGGAGTGGGGAACACAATCCAGGTGTTCTGTGTGGGTGGCAGAGACCCAATTACTTGAGCTGTCATATCCTGCATTAGTGGGTCTGCATTAGCAGGAAGTTAGAATCAGGCATTGATAGAGATGTAGGCATTTTACTGCTCGGCTAATTTCCCACACCTGAGTTTTGTTTGTTTTAGGCCTATGTGATAACACAGATAAGTTATTTTGTTTAGATTTAATCACTAAAAGATTATATACTTTGTGTAATTGTTTCTCAGTTGAGGATTTTCCATTTCCCTTATTTGCTATCTTTGTGAAATTCTTAGAATTCTCCTGGTACCCCATTTTAGTTCCTCAGAAGGTAGACTTTTTAAATTATTTAAAGCATCATCCTTAAGGTAAGCCTTTTTATTTTATTTTATTTTTAAAGATTTTATGTATTTATTTGAGAGGTAGAGTTATAATGAGAGGGAGAGACAGAGAGAAAGTTCTTCCATTGGTTCACTCCCCAGATGGCCACAACAGCCGGAGCTGTGCCTATCCCGAGCCAGGAGCCAGGAGCTTCTTCTGGGTCTCCCATGCAGGTGCAGGGACCCAAGCATCTTCTACTGCTTTCCCAGGCCATAGTAGAGAGCTGGATTGAAAGAGGAGCAGCCGTGACTAGAACCGGTGCCCATATGGGATGCCGGCGTTGCAGGCGGAGGATTAACCTACTGCGCCACAGTACTGGCCCCTTATTTTATTTTTTTAAAGATGTATTTATTTGAAAGAGCAGCAAGAAAGGGAGAGACAGAGAGATGTTCCATCCACTGGTTCACTCCTTCAAGTGTTTGCAACTGCCAGGACTAGGCTAGGCCAGACCAAAGCCAAGAGCCAGGAACTCCATCCTGATCTCCCACATGGGTGCCAAGGGCCCAATTATTTGGGCCATCTTCTGCTGCCTTCCCGTGCATCATCAGGGAACTGGATCAGAAGCAGAGGCCAGGACTCAAACCAGCACTTTGATATGGGCTTGTGGTGTAAGCGCTGCTAATGGATTCAGGTGGTTGTCATCCATTGGCTTAATGCTCTGCATTAACAGAGTTTTGTTTGCTAAGTTATCTGCAGGAGCCTCTGAGGGAGGCCGGGGACATTTCTCTTGTACACCTGGAGTTTGGAGTGAGCAGGTGACCTTTCAAGGACATGAGCTCCAAACAAAATGGGAGTTTAAGCCAGGAGCCAAAACCGAGTTCTTGGGTGTGCCCTTGGGGTCCAGTGCTCAGACAGGAGAGTCACTGTGTGGGAACCCCTCATGGAGTCGTGCCTAGGGTTTTCTCCTGGAGGTTCACCAAGACCAGACATTACCAACAACCTGTTTTCACTCTGCTTTGGGAGTGTTGGGTGCTGACAGCCATGGAGCGGTTCTTCAGGTTTCCTGATGGTGGCACTGCAGGGCCTTGAAAGGGTGCTCTGAGATGTGGAAATGACGGACTCAGCCACGGAAAAGGGGAGGGAGAAAAGAAGGCGGAGACTCCATGTCCTCCCCACGCAGTGCTCAAGTGGGATCCCTGCAGTGTTCCCCTTCCCGAAGAGGTGCTCATCAGTTCTGCACAACCCTTTCAATTTGGACTTCAAGCTTTCTCTGGAAAGCAATGTTTCCAGCTCTGTTTGCTGATTCTTAGAGAAGAAGAAACATTTTTCTTGGTAGTAATAATGGAGGCTGTGTTGTCCTCACTCTTATTTTTTTAGAATAGACCTCATGGTGAAAACAGTCAACCTGGGCCAGCCCACCGCGTGGCAGAGTTGGGGGATGGGGAGCACAGCAGAAGCCTGGGCTTCAGAGAACCGTCCCTGGCAGAACTGCCACGGTTCCAGACTTCTCCTCATCCAACTGTTGTGCATTGGTCATCTCAGCTTTATCCAGGCATAGGGGACACAGCCCTGGGCTTCAAGGAGCTTGTTTTCTACCAGGGCACATTAGCAACGAGCTGGTAAACAAATGGGCATGATCATGCCATAGGCTGGTTGCTGGGCTGGGGGCAAGGTGGTGCTCGAGCCAAGACCCACCTGGATGGACAGGAACTGGACCCTGGGGGGGTCAAGGCTGCTAGTCCTTATCGCCTACACCCAGTGCCCTTGCCAGCCTACTTTGGGCTGGGAGTGGACAACTTGAAATGAGGGGAGTTGTAGAAGATAAGGCTCAGGGTGTCTTAGTGTGCCAGGTGCCTCTGAGAGGGACACAGGTAGCAAACTGCCCTGTGCCTGACCTTTTCCTTGCCCGCTCCCTGTGGACCGCAGTGGACGGTCCCCTGCACAGGCTGTCCTCTGCAGCTCCCCACATTCAGCCTCGCCGTGGGCCTGCACCTCCCTTCTCACCATACCCTCCCTGTTTCTTAACTGAACACTACCCAGGGCTGAGGAGGAGCATGCAAGAGAGCATGTGGTACCTGGAAGGGATCTGAGTGGAGTCTGCAGTTTTTCCTGGTTTCTCATTTTGAACTTTAAAATCGGGGATTCCTTTGATTTATTGCTGGCATACCAGGCTATAGCCCAGTCTCCTTTTGTCTCGTAAGTTCACATTTCTGCTTTGGGTCTCATAAAAGCAACAGTAGAGGCAGCAGCTCTGTTTTTGTTTTTTAATTTCTGGTTCCCTTGTGCATCTTCTGATCACTCTTTCTCATCTTCATTCCCCATTCCGTCATTTCCCCTTTCCAGCCCTTCCTTTATTCTGCAGCCTGCCTCTCCAGTGAACGCTAACTTCTGTCTCACTGGGCCAGCTTGTCCCTGCGTTGTCCCCGTGCCATCCTGCGTCCTTCCTTTAATCACCATCTCCCCCCCTTCCCTAGCTGCGTCTGGGCTCCAGCTCCTAGCCACTCCTGCTTGCTGATGACGTCACTCCTGACCCAGTCTCCCCACTTCTTTCCAGCTGGCCCTCGTAGCCCGTGGGCATCTTGAGGACCCTGCTGACACATGCTGAGGGTCACCACCTCTGCTCCGCCATCAGCCAGTGACACGACGCCTTGCACTTGAGCCTCCTTATTTGAGTCTTCACAGCTTTCTGCACCAAGGATCCTGTTCCTGATGCCCCACCTCTGGTCTGCCCCGTTGCCCTTCCATCTCCTGTGCCTTCCCTAGCATCCCAGTGCCTCCCTCCCATGGCTGTTCACAGTGTCAAGATCTGGATCCGTCTTGTAAATGCACCTGGTGCGAGAGAGAAAGGAGTTCCATTACCAAGGAGGACATAAGGGATGGAACTTGGTAGAAATGTCATGGCCCAGGCCTTACCAGCAGCAGGACCAGACTTACTGAATGTGAACTTGTGATGGCATCTGGTATAAGAAAATGCCTTCGGAGCAATGTGGCCCCTGATGGGAAAATTCTAGTGGTGAATGCCTGGCCTGATGCCACAGTGAAAGAGGCAGCCAGAGCACACCTAAACATGCAGACAGGCACTGCCGTGCCATATGGTTGTCTTGAAGGGTGTGGTAGATCAGTTGTACCCACTGTGGCCATCTCAAAGACAGACTGATTGACCTTGTGTGAATAGATAGCGATGTCCGTGACAACCATTGTTAGGTATTCTCTGACTTGGCTTGCAGCCTGCACTGGCCTTTTCTCTAAGCTCCTTTTGAGCTTTTATCACAGATTCAATCAGTCAAACAAGCTCTTTTCCAATCAAATCCTATCCCTCTGTCTCTGCTACCACTCTCTTCTTTTTACAGACACACAGACAACACCCTTAATGTACAAGAGTGAGTGCTGATTTTGCTGTCCCCCACATCTCCCACTTGCCTCTTCTTGACCACCAACCAGAGCCAAGGCGGCGTCTCTCTTTGCTGTTTGCACATTGCCACCACTCTGTCCCTGGGTTATCATCTCTGACAAAACTGCTCAGTGAAGCACAATCAGACCCTTGTTGACCTGGCTGTTTCTGGCTGCTTGGTAGTCCATGGCCATCTCAGACTCCCTGTGCTGCTTGGGCCTGCCACAAGCTTTCCCATCTCCTGTCTGGGTCCTGGTGTCTCCACCCTTCTTTCTCACCTTCCACTGGCCCCTTCTGTCACGTTCCGCTAAGATGCTGGTGTCCCTGAAGGTCAGTCCTTGACATTCTCAGTCTTTTCCCTCCACCTCTTCTACCTCCTGGGGGTCACTAATCACCTCTCAAAACACAACTTCTGCTCATTGAATCGCCTCTGAAAACCTGGAGGTCATAACTGACTCCTGGTGTTGTCTGTCCTTCCCTGCCAGCTCGCATCCTTACTGCCTGTGGTCTTCCATCCCCTGTACTGATTGGACTGCCATCTTCCTTCCTGACCTCTAGGGCTCTCCCTTCCCTGGAGGCCCTGTGACTGACTGCACCTGTGTGCCACCTTTGTAGCTGTCCCGTCCACTGCATCTGCTCAGCAGGGACACTCCCCCAATCCAACTTCCTTTCCAGCGGGGCCACAGCCCCATGCTGCCTTTCCCTCTGCTTCTGTGTATGCCTGCCTCACCTTGCATCCTGGTTGGTTGAGTTTCTGGAAGGCAGGTGCCACCTCTGCTTCCCTCAAACAGCCTCAACAGGACAGAGACAATGGCAGTTTCCAACATGGTACCCAGTGCTCTTCACCTCAAGCGGAGTCCCAGGTAAGTGGGAGCTGCAGGTAACCCAGGCCACAGCTGAACCCCCTGGAAGTGGAACCCAGCACTGTCTTCCTCCAAAAGCTTGGCTCTTGAAATCATGTGGGTTGTTTGCAAACTTTTCCTTTTCTGCAGTGAGTCATTTGTATATGGCAAAGTCTGATCAAGAGTGTCAATATTTTCAACAGTTAAAGATTGCCATAGCTGAAGCAGACAGGAGCCTGGGAGCCTTGCCACCTGGCAGCCTGCTCAGTGCTCCCCTTGCCCCCAGGTCTCCCCTGGCTTCCTGCTCTGTCCCCCTCCCTTCCAGCTCTCTCCGCTGCTCACCTGCCTACCCATTCCACTTCCCAACTCAGGAACCTCCTTTATCTTTGGGAGCTTTACTTGAACATCTCTTTGTCCTTCCCAGTCTCCTTGCTTTGTAGCCCATCCTTGTTAATTTTCCCTCAGTTTTTGTGCTCTTTTACTTACGATGCATTTCTCTTGGTCTGTTTGGTTTTGCCATCACAGAACAACACAGATTGGGTAATATGTAAAGAAAGGGAATTTGTTTCTCACAGTTCTGGAGGCTGGAAGGCCCAATGTCAAGTGCTGGCATTGAGCGAGGAACTTCTTGCTGCCTCTTTCCATGGTGGAAGGCGGAAGGGCAGAGCATGGGAAAGCAAGAGAGAAGAGGGTGGGACTCCTGCTTCCATGATAGTGGCCTAGCCCTCCCAGCTAATCACCTCATAAAGGTTCTACTTTTAAGGTGTTGCTTTGAGGATGAAGTGTCTAACAGATGGGTTTGGGACACATTCAAACCATAGTAGTGTATTATGTACACACTTTGCCCTCTCTCCCAGTAGAAGTTCAACTCCACACATGCATACAGTGATCTGTCAGTGCTACTCACAGCTATTTCTCAGCATCTGAAATATTATCTACACACAGTAGGTGCTTAACTAATGCTTATTGAATGAAGACACCACCACCCCCCATGCTCGGAATGCTGGGACTTCCAGGCTGAGCTCCACTTTCTTGCTTCCATAAATGGTAATGAATATACTCTTTGTAGAATAAATATCAGAGGGACAAGTGAGTTTGGGAGTGAAGTCTTCTGTCTACTGCTTGTAGCCCAGTGGCCTGTTGCAGAGACTATTTACTGCAGCCAACTGACTTACTGCTTGAGATTGTAGCACATTATTGTTCCGCTTAGCACCCACAGTCTACATTTCCATGAAACCTGGAAATGTGACACTAGCACTGTATTTTTAAAGCTTCCTGATTGATGACACAATTTCCAGGTTCAGCCAGCGGATGTCAATAACTCATTTGCCAGGTGCCTAGTTCTGGTCATCACCAGGACTGGAGAATAGGTAGAAGAGAATGTCATCAGATTTGGCATCCTGCTACTGGCCCTGTTTCATGGTGCCGGAAATGCAGGTACCAGTGGCTCCCTTTGCAGTGGGAGCCCTGAGCAGAGGAGGAAGTTTCAGAGAGGCTGGGCCAGTGACAAGCTGCCAGCCTGTCCGTCAGTCTGTAGGGCCTCTCTGCAGAGCAGGGACAGTGGGCAGCCTTTAAATGCCTGTTTCTGGAATTGTCTGGCTGTCATTTGGATGCTTCTGTGGTTTGTCCATTGACAGGTTGTCAAAAGGATACCATGATGTCCACAGCTGCTGCTTTATGCATTCAGCAATTGCTAATGACTTCTTCCAGCTGCTTGGATACGTATTCATCACAGATGGGGACATTGCCTAGGAACCTCCAACCCCCTTCCCACCTTCCTCATGATGTCTCCAGAAGGGCAACTGTTTCTCCCTTTAGGACATCTGATCTTGAGTTCTTGACGGAAACCTGCTCAGGCTGTTGGTGGTGGGAGCAGGTGTAATGACTCAGACTGCCATGTGCGTAGGACAGGCTCCTGCAGCACGACCAGTAGCAGTGTCAGCTGGATAAATAGTTGTGCTTGCCTGTGGTCTTCTGGAGTGTGCAAAGTTTTGTAATTAACCTTTTGTTTATCTTGATGAGCAGTTTTGATGCTTCTTGCCAAGGTGCAAAGGGGTTCCTGTGAAAAGACTATAGAAGCAGAGATTGGGATAAGGCTGGTCAAGAGCCAGAGCAGGGGGGAGAAAAACCCCCTCCCGTCCTTAAATGCACTTGAAATGCTCTTTCAGCTTTTCTGTCGCCTTTGACAGCTGCATCACTCCAGTTTTAGTTTCTGGTGAATGTTTTGGGGCTTCTCAGCGCTCTGTGGAGCTCCCCTCCATGCCCAATTCTTGAACACCCCAGAATCAGAAGTGCTGGGGTGTGTCCCAGAATAAAAAAGAAAATGTATTTTTGATTAGAAACCATGACTTCTACCTTTCTCCTTGAGGCTGAGCTTTGTATTTATTTTTATCTTTTTAAAAGTGAATTCTCAGTATTTTGTCCTTTTTTAAAGATTTATTTATTGATTTATTTATTTGAAAGGCAGAGAGGGAGAGACAGAGAGAAAGGTCTTCCATCTATTGGTTCACTCTCTAAATGCTTGCAACTGGTGGAGCTGGGCCTCCTATGTGGGTGGCAGGAACCCAAGTACTTGGGCCATCGTCCATTGCTTTCCCAGGAACATCAGTAAGAAGCAGTATGGGAAGCTTAGAATAGCTAGGACTTGATCCAGGCAGTCTAGTATGTCCCAGGTGGTGGCTTAACCTGATGCGCTACACCTACAGACTGAGGTTTTTTAAACCAGCCTTTAGGGGAGCCACAATCCTACTGAGAGTCCATGCCAAGTTTGTAGGTGCACTTTTTTTGGCTGGTGGGGGGAGCTTCAGCTTCCACTCATCCTCCCTTCCCCTGAGGAGAACACAGTTGAAACTTGTGGAATCCAGCCTCTGCAGGAGGGAAGGAGGGCATGGATTGTGAAGGAGACAGTGGGGGGACAAGGAGAGAAAGAACTTACAGGGCGATGTCTTCACCCCTGCCCTCTGGGCTGCACCTGCATTTGGGCATCAGGTGAGGGAATGGGAAGGAGAAAGTGTTCCATCGAAGAAAGCCCTGGAGCAGGAGGCTCCATACAGTCACACTGTCTCTGTACAAGGTCAGAATCCACACAAAGCTAGAACAAGAGCCAGGTAAATCCAGAGCTCTGCACTAGGGCAACCAAATGGCTGATAAGAGTTCTCCAACTACCTGCCAAACTTCAGGCCAGCTGTGTACAGTTCTGCAGTTTACACACTCCCCAGAGGCTTCTGGCTGAGAGGACAAATGGCAGCTGTAATTGACCTGAGCTGTTTGCAAGCCTTGTACCCAAGGACCCATCCAGAACAGGCACTTTTTTCTAATTAGCTTGAAGCAGCTCTGTTCACTTGCTTGTCCATAGTGACCAGTTAGTGCCAGGTTGCCCCCTCCAGCCTCCTCTTCCTTAGCCTCCTTCATATTCTAGGCTCTACCAGCACCCCCATGGCCTGTGACCCAAACTAGGCACCTTGAACTACAGCCCACAAACTTCATGCACAGAATCCCTGCTCATGGGGCTCCTCCTCTCCTCACCTGCCTCTTTTGCTCCAGACCCTTATTCCTGGAATCAGTTGTGCCTTGGGTTTCTTGTGCCTGCTCAGATGTGAGGAGTTGGCCCTAGGTCACTTCCATTCCTTGGCTTCCTTGCTTCCTCCCTCTGTGTATCCAGGTACCCCAGCATACCCAGCCTCAGGGCTACCTCTGTCAACATAGGATCCTTGGGCACTGGGCCATGGAGGAAAAAAATCTGTTTGTAGAACGTTTGACAGCTTCTGTATCTATTTTTATGTGTGTATATATTCATACTTTAACTTAACCAACATTTATTAACTTTGTAGCCACTTGCTAAATGTAAGACTGGATAAATTATTTAATTTCCTGAGTTTCATGTTCCCAGAAAAGAATAATTGCTATTATTATGACTTTAAAAATTGTGTTCCCGACTATAAAAAATTCTTTCTTTTCTGAAAGGCAGAGATAGAGATAGAGATTTCCCAAATGCCTGCCACAGCTGGGGCTGGGCCAGGTTGAAGCAGAAGCCAGGAACTCAATCCAGGTCTTTCACAAGGGTAGAAGGGACCCAACTACTTGAGCCATTATCTGTTGCCTCCCAGAGTTTGCATTAGCAGGAAGCTAGAATCATAGTCAGAGCTGGGACTCAAATCCAGGTACTCTAACATGGGATGCTGGTATCCCAAGAGGTGTCATAACCACTGCATGAAACATTCACCATATTCTCAACTTTTCATTGTAAAAAATTTCAAAATTACACATATTGAGAAAACAGCAAATAAACATCCATGTATTATATATCTGGATTCAAAACTAGTTAAGATTTTAAGTATTTGATTTGCTTTTCTCTCCCTTTGTGTGTGTGTGCAGATATATATTTGTATATCTAATATACATATTCGATATAAATTTTTTAAAAATTTATTTGAAAGTCAGAGTTACATAGAGAAGGAGAGGCAGAGAGAGAGAGGTCTTCCACCTGCTGGTTCACTCCCCAGCTCGCCACAAACGGCCAGAGCTGCACTGATCCAAAGCGGAGCCAGGAGCTTCTTCTGGGTCTCCTGCACAGGTGCAGGGGCCCAAGGACTTGGGCCATCCTCCAGGAGCTTCCCAGGCCATAGCAGAGAGCTGGATCAGAAGTGCAGCAGCTGGGACTCAAACCAGCATCTGTATGGAGTGCCAATGCAGCAGGCAGTGGCTTTACCTGCTATGCCACAGCACTGGCCCCTTGTATATATAAATTTAAGAAAACTTTTGCTAATGCAGTGTGAACAGAAGTTGCTGAAAACACGTTTTATTCCTGAAAACTTCATCCTGCCCCTGGTAATAATGATATTCTACATAGCCACAATGCCCTTCTCACACCATAAAAACATAAGTAATTCTGTAAAACTCTTCAATGTCCAGTCTACATTAAAATTTTTCCAGTTGTCCTGAGAAGGATATTTGTAGGGTACCCAAAAATCACCTCAAGGATCACATATTGAGTATGAAAATAAAGGAAGATATGTTTATTATAGAAAGATCGGGCATTAGAGAAAGTTAACAGCAAACCAAATATTGTTAAGTAGTGGCCTGCTGCAGTGCACCGTGAAACACACACTGCCACCTGAGGAGGATCATGGCCAAAAATCTCACATGTAAATCCAGTCAAGCCTCAGTTTTCACTGTTTGACATGGTGGTTCTATGTGGCCTTCAAGCATGTGAAATACTACTGCTCCAAATGCAGATGCACTATAAGTGTAAATCATACACCAAGTTTTGGAAGATGCAGTTTGAAAAAATAATATATGTCGTTGATAATTTTAAAATATTGAGTCAGTGTTGGAATCATAATATTCCGTATAGTGTTGAAAGCATAGTATTTAGTGAGTCAAATAGAATATCAGTAGTTATTAAAATTGGCTTCATCTGTATTATTTTTTTTTTCAAATGAGGCTATTAAAGTTAAAATGAGACCTGAGGCTCCTAGCGTGTTTGACCTACCTGTCCGAAAGTCAGGAGACTGAGGAACCAGACAAGTAATATCACAAGGAAGCAATCAGATGGAACCAGAAGTTTGAGAAATCCCATGAAAAAAATCAATGTTGTGAAAGAAAGAAAAAGGTGAAGGGATTGTTCTACCTCAAGAGACTATGGGGAGCCGGCGCAGCGGCTCACTAGGCTAATCCTCCACCTTGTGGCGCCAGCACACCGGGTTCTAGTCCTGGTCGGGGCGCCGGATTCTGTCCCGGTTGCCCCTTTTCCAGGCCAGCTCTCTGCTGTGGCCAGGGAGTGCAGTGGAGGATGGCCAAGTGCTTGGGCCCCGCACCCCATGGGAGACCAGGAGAAGCACCTGGCTCCTGGCTTCAGATCAGTGCGGTGCGCCGGCCACGGTGGCCATTGGAGGGTGAACCAACAGCAAAGGAAGACCTTTCTCTCTGTCTCTCTCTTTCCCTGTCCACTCTGCCTATAATCTTCTGTATATTAAGATAATCGAAAATGAATCTTGATGTGAATGGAAGGGGAGAGGGAGTGGGAAAGGGGAGGGTTGTGGGTGGGAGGGACGGTATGGGGGGGAAGCCATTGTAACACATGAGTCGTACTTTGGAAATTTATATTCATTAAATAAAAGATTTAAAAAAAAAAAATAAATTGGCAAACAAAAAAGAGGTCTGCACCCTAATGTTTATTGCAGCTCAATTCACAATAGCTAAGACCTGGAACCAACCTAAATGCCCATCAACGATAGACTGGATAAAGAAATTATGGGATATGTACTCTTTAGAATACTATACCGCAGTAAGAAACAACGAAATCCAGTCATTTGCAACAAAATGGAGGAATCTGGAACACATCATGCTGAGTGAAGTAAGCCAGTCCCAAAGGGACAAATACCATATGTTCTCCCTGATCGGTGACAACTGACTGAACACCAAAAAGGAAACCTCCTGAAGTGAAATGGACACTATGAGAAATGGTGACTTGATCAGCATAGCCCTGACTGCTAATGGACAACTTAATACATTATCCCTCATAGTATTTTTTTTTTGTCTGTTCTACTTAATATGACTGGTTTAATTCTGTAATTATCACACAGTTATTCTTAAGTGTTGAAAATTAACTGAAATGTGATCCCTGTTGAACATGGTGGTGGGAATGGGAGAGGGAAGAGATGTATAATTTGGGACATGCTCAGGCTGACTTGCCCCAAGTGGTGGAGTTGGAAGCATACCAGAGGATTCCAATTCAATCCCATCGAGGTGGCATGTACCAATGCCATCTCACTGTTCCAGGTGATCAGTTTCAGTTCACAGTTGGTCATGGTGGAGGGACTGGGAGTCAAAGGGAGCACATAGACAAGTCTAGTACCTGCTAACGCTAACCAATGGAGTAAATAAAGGGGAGAGTGATCCAACATGGGAAGTGAGATACTCAGCAGACTCATAGAATGGCAGATGTCCTAAATAGCACTCTGGCCTCAGAATCAGCCCTAAAGGCATTCGGAGCTGGCTGAAAAGCCCATGAGAGTATTTCAGGCATGGAAAGCCAAGACACTCTGGCAAAAGATCTCTGCGAGTGAGATCCCAGTGGAAAGAACAGGTCATCAAAGAAGGAGGTACCTTTCTCTAAAGGGAGGAGAGAACCTCCACTTTGACTATGACCTTGTCTATACAAGATAAGAGTCGGAGAACTCAGAGGGCTTCCATAGCCTTGGAAACTCATGACTGGAGCATAGGGAGATTACTGATGCCATAGACAGGAGTGTCAATTGGTAAAGTCAACAACAGGAGTCACTGTGCACTTACTCCTCATGTAGGATCTCTGTCCTTAATGTGCTGTACATTGAGATTTAATGCTATAACGAGTACTCAAACAATATATTTCACTTTGTGTTTCTATGGGGGTGCAAACTGTTGAAATCCTTACTTAATGCATACTAAACTGATCCTCTGTAAAAAAAAAAAAAAAAGAAAAAAAGAAAAAAAGAAATTATCAATTCCCAACTTGACTCTCAATGGGATTAAACATGACAATAGGTCTGCTCTGATTTCATCATCATTTAAAAAAAATCATCTATTATTTTTCACTTTATGTTTCTGTGTGGGAGCAAACTGTTGAAATCCATACTTGATGTATACTAAGCTGATCTTCTGTATATTAAGATAATAAAAAATGAATCTTGATGTGAATGGAAGGGGAGAGGGAGTGGGAAAGGGGAGGGTAGTGGGTGGGAGGGACGGTATGGGGGGGAAGCCATTGTAATCCATAAGTCGTACTTTGGAAATTTATATGCATTAAATAAAAGTTTAAAAAAAAAAAAAACAAAACCAACACTACTAGTCGAACAATACCCTATACCTTGTGCAGTTGTGTGAGTGCAGCCTGTTGAAATCCTTGCTTAGTATATACTAAGTTGATCTTCAGTATGTGAAGGTAATTGAAAATGAAACTCGATGAAGGGCGGGATGGGAGAGGGAGTGGGAGAGGGGAGGGCCACGGGAGGGAGGGAGGTTGGTGGGGGGAAGTCATAACAATACAAAAGCTGCACTTTGTAAATTCACATTTATTAAATAAAAAAAAACTATATAACAAAAAAACAAAAAAGAAACAGAAAAAAAAGAACTTAATACTTTACCCTTTTAGTATTTTTTATGTTCTACTTAAAACTATTGGTTGAACTCTGTAATTAATACACAATTACTCTTAGGTGTTTAATTAATGCTATAAGTAGTACTCAAATAGTATTTTATACTTTGTGTTTCTGTGTGGGTGCAAACTGTTGAAATCTTTACTTCATATATGCTAAATTGATCTTCTGTATATAAAGATAATTGAAAATTAATCTTGATGTGAATGGAAGGGGAGAGGGAGTGGGAGAGGGGAGTGTTGTGGGTGGGAGGGAAGTTATGGGGGGGGGGAAGCTATTGTAATCCATAAGCTGTACTTTGGAAATTTATGTTCATTAAATAAAATAAAATAAAAAAAAAAAAAAAAAAAAGACTACGGGGATAAAACTAGCAGTATTTGTACCTGGATTAGATCCTAAACCAAAGACCACCAAGCAGGGTAGGTATTTGGCCTGGCAGTGGAGACACTGGAAAAGATGTATAAGTCCCGTATCAGAAAGTGTGGGTTTGATGTCCTCCTTTGGTTCCTGACTCCAGCTTGCTGCTTTTTTTTTTTTTTTTTTTTTTTTTTGACAGGCAGAGTGGACAGTGAGGGACAGAGACAGAGAGAAAGGTCTTCCTTTACCATTGGTTCACCCTCCAATGGCCACTGCAGCTGGCGCACAGCACTGATCCGAAGCCAGGAGCCAGGTTCCTCTCCTGGTCTCCCATGCGGGTGCAGGGCCCAAGGGCTTGAGCCATCCTCCACTGCACTCTCGGGCCACAGCAGAGAGCTGGACTGGAAGAGGGGCAACCGGGACAGAATCTGGTGCCCTGACCGGGACTAGAACCCCGTGTGCTGGTGCTGCAGGCGGAGGATTAGCTTATTGAGCCACGGCGCAGGCCTCTAGCTTTCTTTTAATGTGCACCTGGGAAGCAGTGGTGATGGCTCAAGTAATTGGGTTCCTGCCACCCATGTGCGAGGCCTGGATTGAGTTCCTGGCTCCTGGCTTTAACCGTGGTGGCCATTTGGAGGAGTGAACCAGTGAATGGGAGCTCATTCTTTGTTTCTGTGACTTTGTTTCTAAAATAATTTTTTAAAGTAATCAACTGCTCTTTCCGTCACTAAATCCAAAGTCATCAAGTCATCAGAAACAGTCTCAGAAGATGTTATTGTGGAAGATAAGCAAGAACCAGAAGTGGAAGGGTACAATGTGTGCTTTGATCAGGACAATCCAGGGAGCTGAAGAGGAGTTTGCTGTTAGCACTGATTCTGTTATAAGCTCCAGTTTCTGACTTTTGAGAGCAACTGCAGTATTCACAGAGACAACCCACCAAACCCCATCTCCACAGAGCAGGGGTTTATAATAGAACCAGTGCTGATAAAACACATAGTGAAATTTCAGAAAAACATTACCTTCTTAGCCGTTACCCTCTCTGTGGTCTTTGAGTCATTAAACTTGAATTACTAACCCCAGAGCTGGGCCAAGCCAAAGCCAGGAGCCAGGTAGGTGGCAGGGGCCCAAGCACTTGGGCCATCTTCTGCTGCCTTCCCAGGTGCATCGGTAGGGAGCTGGATCAGTTAGTGGAGCAGCCAGGACTTGAACTAGTACCCTGATAAGGGAGGCCATGTCACAGGCGGTGGCTTAACCCGTAGGATATTTTGGCAGGATGTTTTGGAGTGCATGCCCACACACACACAGGAAGGAGACACTTTGGATTCCTAACGTGGATGCAACCCTACTGGAATCACAATACCACAACGTGCCTGAAAGCTGGAGGCTGAATATGCCACATGCATCTCTGCAGGGCTGCTATTGCTTCGTTTTTATTTGCTACCTCTTCGAAACAGCTTGCTTTCACAGATTTGAAATAGTTTCTGCTCTATTTCATCTTAAAAACACCTGAAAATCAGCTGATAAGAGATGCATTTTATGCCAGCTCTGGGCTTTTCTCCATCCAAATTACACATTTATTGAGAACAGCTCTGTCTATAATTTCCACAGAACATGAAAAGACCATTTAAGAAAATTGATAGGCAGGGCGCTCTACACCTTTGATTGTATTTGCAATGTATTTCTGATTGGGGGTTTTGTAAAGTTTCATTATTTTATTTCCATTGTACTGTGTTGGGAAGAGATTTTCCCTTCCCTCCTCCTCCTCACCCTTGACAAAATGAATCTCAGATCAGAGATGTTAAATCTGCAATTTTCTTAATGCTAGAGTACAGGCATTTGGAAACTCCGATACTTATTTGCCCTAAGAGTTTCTGTGATTCTTGGTGACTTCAGTAGAACTTCCTGCTCTGAAGAGAGAGCTGACGGAACATACTCTGCCATCACCAGGCACCTTCTGGTTGAGAGTCACTTAGGGACAAGCACGTGTATTCAGGTGATGAGGTTGCACAGTGTGAGAATACCCTTCCACAGCTGTGAGACACACCCACGATAGAAGCCTCTGAGGGCACCTGCTAGCTGGTCACGTGCACAGGCAGGGCTCCCATTGTCATAGGCCCCCAACACAAGAGTCCCTGCACTCTGGGGACTCGACTCAGCAAGGGAGTTTCAGAAACTTCACAGTATCAGTAACTCCAGGATTGATCAGGTTCTTACCACTAACTCACAATTTCTTTAAAACACACACACACACACACACACACACACACACACAGATTTATTTATTTATTTGCAAGGCAGAACTACAGAGAGAGACAAATAGAAGGAGAAACACAGAAAAAGATATCTTCCATCCACTGGTTCACTCCCCAAATGGCTGCAATAGCTAGGGCTGGGCTAGGATGAAGCCAGTATCCCAAAACTCCATGTAGGTCACCCCTATGAGTGGTGGGGGCCCCGAGTCCTTGGGCTATCTTCTACTGCTTTTCTAGGCACATTAGCTGGGAGCTGGATTGGAAGTGGAGCATCTGGGACCTGAACCAGTGCTCATATGGGATGCTGATGTCATAGGCAGCCACTTAACTCACTGTACTGGCCCATAAGTTTCATGGTCACCAAAAGTAAAAGGGTTCCCCTTTATAAGATTCATGTGTTACCACATTTGAGCTCTTCACTAACTTCAGCTTCACCCAGGTACAGAGTCCTTGGCAAGTTGGATTCCTCACCTGGGCTTTGCTTGATGAGGATGATGTTATGTAAAGGGAACTGGAGGGTCCAAAGGGTATTTCACATAAACCTTTCTACCAAGGTCATGTTCATTTCCCCAGCTGTGTTACATGAAGGAAGCACACAAATGAGAGATGTATCAATTGAAAATTGCAACAAAAAAATCACAGCCTTCAATGTTTTAACTTTTATTGATGCCAAATTACCTGGAAAACACCTTACAAATCATCTCAAAACACCAGTGGCCAATTCTATGCCCTGTATCCAGTATCTGTCCTCCCCTTCTTTCACAATAACAGTTTTAGCAGACAGAAGGCTGATGAACCTCAAGATTATGTTTCCTAGCCTACCTGAAGGTGTAGTGGCCAGTGGGGTACAGCCACAGTGATGCCCGTATCCTCAAGAGGCATTTCCTCTAAAGAAAGAAACAGGTGTTGCCTTCTTGCTCCTGGAATGCAGCCACCTTGGACCATGCAGATGGAGCAATACCTTGGGAGTGGTCAGTGACCAGGGAGAAGGCGCTTGAGTCCTGTGCCTCAAGTGCAGTAGCTGCCAGGGCCACAGACATTGATTCCTAGGTCACAAGACACCTTTGAGCTCCTCCCCTGCATCAGGCAGAGCCGTGCTCAGTTGTGACATTTGATCACTTCCTGGCTAGAACATGCACGACCTTCCAGCCTCTGTTCCTCTCTGGTATGGGTGGAGATGGTGGAGACGGTGTAGGGAACAGCTCCACAGGGTACTTGGTGACATTACAGTATCTCCACTGACCACCTAGGCAAAGGCTTGCTGTGCGGCAAATCTGGTTCTTGCCAAGATGCCTCATATGCCTCAGAACATGAGAGGATGACAGCCCCTGAGGAGCTGCTGGGAGTCCTTCATCCATGGCCCCTGGATGATGTAGGGTTTCCCATTCCCTCCAGGGTTCCCAAGAGATCTGAGTCTTTCTGCTACACAATAAACCTTCCCTAGGATAAAGCTGAAGACCATGAAACCTCACGGTCAATGTCTGGAGCTCGCTCCTCAGCAACTGGGAGCCTCAAGGCCAACATCACTCAGCACCTTTGTTTCAGGTCATCTTTTTGGAGGACTTCAGCAGTGGACACCTTTGGCTCCACTTCTTTTCTCTGTGTTTGTAGCAAACTGTTTAAATAAACAGAGGGCTTCTTGTTGCTTCACTGACTGAATTTGCTAGACCTTGGGCCTTGCCTCAGCCTTTTGCTTCATGGAAGGAGAGAATCAATGTGGCTCCTTTTGCCACTGAACAAACTCCCCTGGGAAGCAGTCAGAACCTCAGCAACCATTACATGAGCGGGGAAGGTACCAGAAAATGCAGCATCATTAAGCCTCTGAGACTTCAGGGTTGTTTTGCCTGAAATATAGCTTAACTCAGTCCCAAGAGCACACTCACTTTTTTTTTTAAATTAATTTATTTATTTGAAAATCAGAGCCATGGAGAGAGATGCAGAGACAAGAGAAAGCGAGCTTCCATCCACCAGTTCCTCCTGAGATGGCTGCAACGGCCAAGGCTGAGCCAGGACGAAGCCAGGAGGTGGAGCTTTCCCAGGAGCATTAGCAGGGAGCTAGATTGGAAGTAAGCAGTGGGGACTGGAACCAGCGCCCATATGGAATGCTGGTGTTGGAAGCAGCAGCTTTACCTGCTATACCACAATGCAGGCCCCAAGAGCATACTCACCCCTCAAAAGTGACTTCATGGAGCAGAGTCCCCAGAGCAGCATAGATGCAGGAGAGAAACACAGTTCTAGCCTGTGCAGGACACTGTTATTTCAGGTTTTTATCAAAGCTTACTGGTTCCACATCCTAACAAACATTCAAAAATCCTGACATCTCATGTCTGCTAATTGAACAAGATGTGGTAAAACCAGGTGACCCATTTCAGCCTTAAAATATGAGTAGAGTCTAGGATTCTGGTGGCCAGAAGCTCTCTCCCAGTGATTCTCTTGGATTAAATGGACAAATTCTTTAATAACTGAAGAATGAGTGGATTAATCTTTTAGCGATCCCCTCATTCCTCTATTCCTCTACTCTTTCTTTCATTCTTCCTCCCTCCTTCTCTCCCTCCAGTCACTCATTATCCATCTATCCATCCATTCTCTACCCATCCATCCATAACCATCCAAACAGAAAAAAAAAATATCTCTGCCTGACTTTATGGAGCTTACTCTTTTACTAGTAAGAAACCAGAAAGATTAGAAAATTCCTTCTCATGTTTCCTACTTCCCAGGTCCCACTTGGTTAAGTGATTTGTTTTGTTAGTGACATGTAAAAAATTGGGTTTCTGTTTTCTTGGTTGCAGTCATGCTCCCAGATACCACCCTGCCCCCAAATCTCATTATGGTGAAGAATGCCAACTCTCCTTATTCTCACATATATACAGGCAATCTTTTGGACTATTTTTATAGAGAACCACGGTCTTTTAGTATGCCTTACTATTAGTTTCATTCCCACAGGATAACCTTACTTCCAAGTTTTTTGGGGCATTTTACTTCTACGCCTGAATGACATCTTGTGTACAAAATATGTGCATTCTTAGTTAACAAATACTCCTTGAGCAGCAATTAGGTACCATATTGTTCTAGGTGCTGCGGACACAGGAGAGCAGTAAATAGACAAGTCTGCCCTTACGAAGTTTACATTCTCATGATGCAATGGGGATTAAGGTGCCATTCAGCTATCATCACAATAAATGAAGTTGTAAGAGAAAGAGTGATTTGACCAAATTATTATTTTTTAATTAAAAATTAGTTAAAATGTAAAAATATATGTATTTGAGAGACATAGAGAAAGAGAGACAGATCCCATCCACTATTCGTGCCTCGAAAGCCTGCATGAAATCTCAAGTTGGGATGGAAACCCGGAGCCAGGAATGCAATCCTGGCCTCCCATGAAAGTGTCAGGAACCCAATTACTTTAACCATCACCGTTGCATCCCAGAGTTTGTATTAGCAGAAGCTCAGAGTTAGGAGCCAGAGCCAGGAACCAGACCCAGGTACTCTGATGTCTGATGCAGAGGACTTCACTGATGTCTTAACCTCTACGCCCGATCGACCAAATTCTTTTAATTCTAGTTGAAGCGGAAATTCAGGAATTTGCCTGAAATCAGCATAATAATTTAAATATCAACATATAATTTTTCTTCTATATATCACAGCAGTAGAAATGGTACTTAAAATGTTGACACTAGGCCATATTTTTCTTCAATTAACTTTTTCTGCTTTCTGTAATTAGTCTTATAAGACAACAGCCCATTCTCACTAATCATCATCCTATTTTTCTTTTTTTTTTTTTTAAGATTTATTTATTTATTTGAAAGAGTTACAGAGAGAGAGGAGAGGCAGAGAGAGAGAGAGAGAGGTCTTCTATCCGATGGTTCACTCCCCAGTTGGCCGCAACAACCAGAGCTGCGCTGATCTGAAGCCAGGATCCAGGAGCCTCCTCTGGGTCTCCCATGCAGGTGCAGGGGCCCAAGGACTTCTTCTACTGCCCTCCCAGGCCACAGCAGAGAGCTGGATCAGAAGTGGAGCATCCAGGTCTCGAACCAGCGCCCATGTGGGATGCCAGTGCTCCAGGCCAGGGCATTAACCCGCTGTGCCACAGCACCAGCCCCCCCCCCCATTTTCTTTCTCATTAAGATTTTCACTCAATACATTCCACTTTTACAGAGCTTTTGGATCGGAGCCACCACTAACTTCAAGCTGTATTATGAAAACCATTTCATGAGCAAAAACGATCGTAGATGATTTTCAAATGGATTTAATAGTTTTCCTTTTATGTTGAAACCCAGGAACACTTTTTGATGAGCCAGATTGTAAAGTCTCCATTTTATGGCAGTAGGCACATTCATCTTTCATTTAATTTCTGACTTAAAAAGAAACATCTGAACATTGTGTTCTGTATTTTAACCTACATGATGACTACTACCTGACTGACATTCCAAGTAATATTTTATTTGATAAGTTCATATATCTTGATGTAAACTCTACTAATATTTCTTCCTCATCAATCTCAGCTCTTTCCAAATTCTTTTTATTCTCATTGCTTTTTTTGAAACTAATAAAAATCTTCACTTATGAGGCATTTTATTTCCATTATAAAGAAGTGAAGAAATGCTTTCAATCTATAATGCTGTATTGAGTGATCAGAACTATACTGTAAAGGGCTGTGCCTCATGTGCTTCTATCTATAATCTGGTTGTAAACCCTGGTCATGGGGCTGGCACTGTGGCATAGTGGGTAAAGCTGCCACCTGCAGTGCCAGCATCCCAAAGGGGTGCCAGTTCGAGTCCTGACTGCCCCACTTCCGATCCAGCTCTCTGCTATGGCCTGGGAGGGCAGTAGAAGATGGCCCAAGTCCTTGGGCCCCTGCACCTGCGTGGGAGATCCGGAGGAAGCTCCTGGCTTCTGGCTTCAGATCAGCGCAGCTCCAGCCGTTGCAGCCAATTGGGGAGTGAACCAGCGGACGTAAGACCTTTCTCTCTCTCTCTCTCTCTCTCTCTGCATCTCCTTCTCTCTGTGAAACTCTTTCAAATAAATAAATAAATCTTTAAAAAAAAAAAAAAACCCTGGTCATTATTAGATTAAAACCTTTTTCTATTTATGATTAAACAGTAAGAATCACTATTTTTATTTTAGTGGCTTTTTTTAAAAAAATGAGATACAGAGAGAGAGAGAGAAAGACAATAAAAGAGCTCTCATCTGCTAGTTCACTATCCAAATGCTTGTAATCAACTGGCATCTTAACCTCTAAGCCAAATGGCTGCTCCTGTTTTTATATTTAAAACAATGAAAGGAACATAAAATAACAATGACCTAGAAATTTCATTTTGTATATTTTATTAAAATAGGTTAGGGTAGTTCAGATTTTTGCTTATTGACCTCTAAAATAATATTTATGATATGATATTGATTCATTTTGATCAAAACCAAATTATTCCATTTCAGAAAGGTGGCCACCAGACAATCCTTTGTAGGTTCTTAACTTTAACCTCTATCTCTGTCGCTGGGATCTTTTGTATCAGCAACACAGACTGCCTGTATCTCAGGTTCAGCTAAAAAATTGCAAATTAGGATTCTACATTATTCATATTAAACTATATATGGTGGATTCCTTGAAAAAATGCAATCCATTCTTACACACACACACATACATACACACACACATTTTTGTTCAGACCAGTTCACAGGGAGGTGTGAATTGGTCTGTGTTGGTTTGGCCTCACACAGAACTTCCTAAACTCAGATGTTACTTGACTTTATGCTGACTGCAATTAAATGTGTGAATTGAAAATGTCTGAGTATAAAACTCAGAGTATGTGTTGTAAAGGTGTTGCCAAGGACATCACACATGACATCATGGTGTTCTCTCTCTCTCTTTTTTTTTTTTTTTTTTTGCCAGGCAGAGTTAGAGAGAGAGAGTTATAGACAGTGAGAGAGAGACAGAGAGAAAGGTCTTCCTTCCGTTGGTTCACTCCACTAATGGTCACTCCCCTAATGGCCACCAGGGCCAGTGCTATGCTGATCTGTAGCCAGGAGCCAGGTACTTCCTCCTGGTCTCCCATGCAGGTGCAGGGACCCAAGCACTTGGGCCATCCTCCTCTGCCCTCCCGGGCCACAGCAGAGAGCTGGACTGGAAGAGGAACAACCGGGACAGATTCCAGCACCCCAACCGGGACTGCCGGTGCCGCAGGTGGAGGATTAGCCAAGTGAGCCACAGCGCCAGCCTCATGGTGTTCTCTACACAGACCCAAGGGATACTGAGAGGTATTGGGAAAATTAGGGATATCCTAAATTTATTTTTGACTTAAGGATATTATAATTCTTTTTTTTTTTTTTTTTTTTTTTTTTTTTTTTTTTTTTTGACAGGCAGAGTTAGACAGCGAGAGAGAGAGAGAGAAAGGTCTTCCTTTTTGTGTTGGTTCACCCCCCAAGTGGCCGCTATGGTTGGCATGTTGTGGCTGGTGCGCTGCACCAATCCGAAGCCAGGAGCCAGGTGCTTCTTCCTGGTCTCCCATGTGGGTGCAGGACCCAAGCACTTGGGCCATCCTCCACTGTATTCCCGGGCCACAGCAGAGAGCTGAACTGGAAGAGGAGCAACCAGGACTAGTACCCGGCGCCCCAACTGGGATTAGAACCCAGGGTGTCGGCGCCGCAGGCGGAGGATTATCCTAGTGAGCCACGGTGCTGGCCTATAATTCTTTTTTTTAAGGATTTATTTTATTTATTTGAAAGAGTTACAGAGAGAGGTAGAGACAGAGAGAGAGGTCTTCCATCCGCTGGTTCACTCCCCAGACGGCCACAACGGCCGGAGCCACGCCGATCTGAAGCCAGGAGCCAGGAGCTTCCTCTGGGTCTCCCACATGGGTGCAAGGGCCCAAGGACCCGAGCCATCTTCTACCGATTTTAGCAGAGAGCTGGATTGGAAGAGGAGCAGCCGGGACTAGAACCAGTGCCCATATGGGATTCCGGCACTTCAGTCTAGGGCTTTAACCCACTGCGCCACAGTGCCGGCCCAGGATATTATAATTCTTATGATTTTATTCCTCTTTTGCCTTGGCCATCAGGAATCTTTAGTTGGTTTCTGTGATTCGTTCTTAGCTTCCAGACAGGACACTCTGGGATATGTAATTTCTTAGACATATTTGTTCTTTACCTTGACTTCCATTATCCTAACCATTAAAAGCTTAAAGCTCTGCACTCAGACCTGATGTCTAATGTAGCCACCTGCTGTCTGTATCACATTGTGCAAGTTACTTAAAGCCTCTGTAATTCCCAATTTTCATCTGGAAAATGCAGATAATAATGTTGCCTACTCAGAAGGTTGTGGGAGATTAAATGAAGTTGATATAGGTAAAAAGCACTAACAAATGTCTACCCCATAGTAAATGCTTAGTAAATCATTTTTGTAAATTATAATTTTATAAACTCAGAAACCGCATAAAAAAGG
The DNA here is from genome assembly GCF_964237555.1 of Oryctolagus cuniculus. NCBI lineage: Eukaryota > Metazoa > Chordata > Mammalia > Lagomorpha > Leporidae > Oryctolagus > Oryctolagus cuniculus. The sequence continues at coordinate 49,416,294 of NC_091444.1, forward strand.
TTATATTTATTGTTATCAGCAAACAAATGAATAACTTTGTAGGATTTCTTTTTCTCACACTTGTTAAGACTGGCAAAATATTTTTCTACGCCAAGAGTTGTAGGGGTGAGAGAGGAAAGAGCATGGAATTGAATAGATTTGGTGTCAGTGCTCTCTTTGTGAGTTACTACCTGTGTATATTTGGGATCTTTTGGCTCCCTGTGACTGACCCACGTCCTGGAGTGCTCATCTTTACCTTCTTAGAGCTGTCTTATTTTTGACTTTTAGATTAAAAAAAAAAAAAGCAAGTCAACAAAAATACATCTTAATCTTGTGTATGGGTGCTGTATTCAGTATGACATCTCTCTCACAGACGAGAAGACAGCTAATACAGATCAATTATTGTCCCTACTTAGGCCATAGTTTAGGAATTTAAGGGTGGATAGTTGTCCCATAATGTCCCTCCTAGAAATTGAAATTGAATTAGAGAGAGATCTAGACCACTAATATGCATATATTACTGGCCATCTTTTCTACCATATGGATGGGAAGAGCAGTGGAAGCCAATCTGCTGAGGAAGGGAAGAAAGCAGCTATTCTCCATAATAGCCACACCGTCTTCCATTCCCACCATCGACACCTGAGGTTCTAATGCTTCCTCACCAACACTTGTTACTTCCTTTTTCTTATGACAGCCATCCTAAGGTGTATGAGGCGGTAGCTCATTGCAGTTTTGATTTTCATTTCCTTGATGATTAGTGATGTTGATAATCTTTTCATCTGCTTTGTGGCCATTTGTGTACCTTCTTTGGAGGAATGTCTAGTCAAATCCTTTGCCCATTTTTAATTGGGTTGTTTGTGTTTTGTTATTATTGAGTTGTTACAGTCCTTTATATATATTAAGTATTAAACTGTTACCAGATATATAATTTGGAAATATGTTCTCCCATTATGTGTGTTATTTCTTCACTCTCTTGATATCTTTTGAAGAACAAAAGTTTTAAATTTTCCTGTCCAATTTATGTTTTTTGTTGTTAATTGGGTGTTTGGTATCCAATCCAAGAAATCATTGCTAAATCAGTGTTACCAGCTTCTTGTAAAATGTTTAAATTTTAGCTCTTCAATTTAGGTATTTGATTCATTTGAATTAAATTTAACATTATGTAAGATATAAGTCCTGCTCATTTTTTTATGTGGATATCTAGTTTTCCCAATACCATTTGTTGAAGAGACTAACCTTTTCCTATTGTGTATCATTGGCACCTTTTAAAGATCATTTCACCATGTACATAGGGTTTAATTCTTGGCTTTCTATTCTGTTACGTTGGTTCACGTGTTTGTCTTTATGCCAGTACTGTACTGTTTTGATTACTGTAGCTTTGTAATATAAATTGAAATCAGGAAATTTGAGGCTTCCAGCTTTTTTTTTTTTTTTTTTTTTTTTTTGGACAGGCAGAGTGGACAGTGAGAGAGAGAGAGAGAGAGAGAAAGGTCTTCCTTTACCATTGGTTCACCCCGCAATGGCCGCTGCGGCCGGCGCGCTGTGGCTGGCATACCGCGCTGATCTGAATCCAGGAGCCAGGTGCTTCTCCTGGTCTCCCATGCGGATGCAGGGCCCAAGGACTTGGGCCATCCTCCACTGCACTCCCAGGCTACAGCAGAGAGCTGGGCTGGAAGAGGAGCAACTGGGACAGAATCCAGTGCCCCAACCGGGACTAGAACCCCGGGGTGCCCGGTGCCTCAGGCTGAGGATTAGCCTAGGGAGCCGCGGCGCTGGCCACAGCTTTCTTTTTCTTTCTCAAGATTATTTTGGCTATTCAAGTTCCTTTGAGATTTCATATGGTTTTTCTATTTCTGTAACAACACAAATACTGTTCAAATTTTATAAGGATTGTATTCAATCTGTAGATTGTTTTAAGTATTAGGTAATCTAAAAATTATTATGTATTCTAGTCTATGAATGCAGAATGTTTCCATCTACTTACATTTGAATTCATTTCCCTTGGCAATATTTTGTAGTTTTCAGAATACAAAGTCTTCACTTCCTTGGTTAAATTTAATCCCAAGTATTTTGTTCTTTTTTATGACATTGCAAACAGAAATGTTTTCTTTTGAGGTTGTTCATTATGATTGTATAGAAATGCAATGAATTTTTTATGATTTTTGATGATTTCCTAAATTAATTTATTAGCTCTCACAGTTTTTCTTTGGAGGCAGAATAGTTAGAATATTCTACATGTAAGTCATAGTTTTTTTTTTCTTTGTGAACAGAGATCATTTTACTTTTCTTGTGCATTTAATTTTTCTTATTTTGTTTTTGGCCTCATTTTTTTGGCTAAAGTTTCTACTACCATCTTTAATATAAGTAGTTAAAATAGACTTTCTTGCCTTGGTCCTGATGTTAGCTGTTCATATATGATCTTTTTATGTTGAGGAAATTTCCTTCTTCTCTAATTGATTGCATGTTCTTAATATGAAAAAGTGTTGAATTTTTGAACATTTTTTTCCATAGCAACTGAGATAATCCTGAAGCTTTCCCTCCTTCATACTTACATAAATTGTGTGTGATTGATTTTCATATATTGAACTAACTTTGCATTCCAGGAGTATGTTCCACTTGGTCATGATGCGTAGTCCTTTTTTTTTTTTTTTTTTTTTTTTAATTTATTTGACAGGTAAGCTATAGACAGTGAGAGAGACAGGTCTTCCTTCTGTTGGTTCACTCCCCAAATGGCTGCTACGGCTGGCACTGCGCCGATCTGAAGCAAGGAGCCAGGTGCTTCTTCCTGGTCTCCCATGCGTGTGCAGGGGCCCAAGCACTTGGGCCATCCTCCACTGCACTCCCGGGCCACAGCAGAGAGCTGGACTGGAAGAGGAGCAACTGGGACTAGAACCCGGCCCCATATGGGATGCCGGCACCACAGGCGGAGGACTAACCAAGTGAGCCACGGTGTCGGCCCCATGTAGTTCTTTTAATATGCTATTGAATTTGGTTTGGATTTGAGTTTCACTACATTATGGTGGGAAAAATATTTTGTATGATTTCAATTTTTTGAAATTTATTAAGACTTTTTTGTTGCTCCTATCCTGGAGAATGTTTCATGGGCTCTTAAGAATAGTATATTCTGCTGATGTTGCATGGAGTGTTGTTTTTGGTCTAGTTAGTTTATTATGTTGTTCAAATATTCTCTTTCCTTCTTGATCTTCTGTCATGTTGTTCTGTAATTGAAAGTGGAGTATTGAAGTCTCTAGTTACTATTGTAGAAATGTCTATTTCTCTCTTCAGTTATATGTTTTTTTTTGCCTCATATATTTTGGGCTTTTTTGTTAGGTTTTTAGTTGTTATATCAGCCATTTAATCCAACCCTTTATCAATATATAATATTTTTCTTTATATCTTATAATCATTTGTTTAAATTAAGTCTTTTTATTTTATCTGAAAGTGTCAGGGGAGGAGAAGAGAGATATCTTCCCTCTGCTGGTTTGTGACCCAAATGCCTGCAACATCTGGGGCTGTTCCAGTCTAAAGCCAAGAGCTTCAAAAACAGTCTGGACCTCCCATGTAGGTGGCAGGCGTTCAAGTACTTGAGCCATCACCTGCTGCCTCCCAGAGTGTGCATCCTAAGGAAGCTGGGATTGGAAGTGGAGTCAGGACCCAAATCTAGATACTCTGATGTGGGATGTGGGCATTCCAAGTGACGTTTTGTGTGTGTGTGTGTGTGTGTGTGTGATTTTTAAACTTTTTGTTATTTTATTAGAAAAGCAGAGCAACAAAGAGACAGAAAGAGATCTGTCACCCATCCACTGATCTGTTCCCCAAATGCCTGCAACAGCCAGGAATGGACCAGGCTGAAGATAGGCACCTGGAACACAGTCTGGGTGGCAGGGACCCAAGAATGTGAGCCGTTACCTGCTGCCTCCCAGATTGCACATTTGCAGGAAACTGAGATGGAGAGTGGAGCTGGGCCTTGAACCCAGGCACTCCAATATGAGATATGGGAGTTTCAAGTGGTGACTTAAACACGGTGCCAATGTCTGCCCCAATTCCAAACACTCACTTCCCGGAGTAACATCTTAACTGCTACATCAAATACCTACCCCATGTTCTGTTTTAAAATTTAGATTATAATTTATATGACAATAATATAGCCATCTCAGTGACGTTTTCATTGTAATCTGTATGGAATGTAATTTTATATACTTTTAATATCGTTCTGTCCTAAAGTGAATCTCTTGTAGGCAGAATATAGAGGGATTTTGTTTTGTTTCAAATCCATTTTCTACTCTCTATCTTTCAGTAACTACATTTAATCCATTTACACTTAATATGATTAGTGATAAAGGATAATTTACTTCTGCCACTCATCTTCCTGTTTTCTATATGTTGAATGTTTTTTGCTCTTCAGTTTCTCCATTACTGCCTTCTTTGCATTTAGTTAATTTTGTAATGTACTATTTTAATTCTTATCTTCTTTATGTTTCTGTATATATATGTTCCTTAAAAATTTGTTTATTTGAAAGAGTAATAGAAAGATTTTCCATCAAATGGCTACAACAGCTGGGGCTGGGCCAGGCTGAAGCCAGGATCCCAGAACTCCATCTGCGTCTCGCACCTGGGAAGCAGGAACTCAGGCACCTGAACCAGCACTCACTGCTTCCCAGGTGCATTCACAGGGAGCTGGAGGGAAGGAGAATAGCCGGGACGCCAGCACGGGGTGTGGACAGTCCAAGCAGTGGCTTGATCTGCTGTGCCACAACATGTGTGCCACGTCACTGTATATTTTAAGGTGTTTTTTTTAGTAGTTTCTTTAGGGATTCTTATTAATACATTAAACTCATAAAGACCTGGTTTGAATAACAGCAACTTATTCTCAGTAGTATACAAATACTCTGCTTCTTTATGTCTCCATCTCTCCTCTATATTGTTATTTTTTAAAAAATATTTTTTTAATTTATGTATTTGAAAGGCAGAGTTACAAAGAGGCAGAGAGGGAGAGAGAGAGAGAGAGAGAGAGAGAGAGAGAATCTTCCATCTGCTGGTTCACTCCCCCAAATGACTGCAATGGCTGGAGCTGGGCTGATCTGAAGCCAGGAGCCAGGAGCTTCTTCTGGGTCTCCCACATGGGTTCAGGGGTCCAAGGACTTGGGCCATCTTCTACTGCTTTCCCAGGCCATAGCAGAGAGCTGGATTGGAAGTGGAGCAGTAGGGTCTCTAACCGGCATCTATATGGGATGCTGGCATTGTTGGCAGCGGCTTTACCCACAACACTACAGCCCCAGGCCCCTTTATGTTGTTATTGTCACAGATTAGATCTTTATACTTTTTATTGCCATTGGCATGGATTTATAGTTATTGTTTAATACAGTTGCATATCGGAAAGAGAGAAGTTACAAACCACACAAAACTCTTATAATATGGGCTGTCCTATTTACAGGTCTTTTGTATCTAACTTTATAGTTACTTTTATCAGGACTCTTTATTTTTTCTTATAGCTCTGAGTTTCTTTCTAGTTATGGGCTGAATTATGTCCTCCTCCAATGTCATATGTTGAATTTCTGTCCCCTTGTATCTCAGAAGGTGAACATGTTTGGAGAAAGTTCTTATAAAATTTCTTTTTTTAATTTTTATTTAATAAATATAAATTTCCAAAGTACAGCTTATGGATTACAGTGGCTTCCCGCCCCCCCCATAACTTCCCTCCCACCCGCAACCCTCCTATCTCCCGCTCCCTCTCCCATTCCATTCACATCAAGATTCATTTTCAATTATCTTTATATACAAATCAATTTAGTATATATTAAGTAAAGATTTCAACAGTTTGCACCCACACAGAAACACAAAGTGTAAAGTACTGTTTGAGGTGTTTTTTTTTTTTTTTTTTTTTTCCCAGAGTGTCTTGGCTTTCCATGCCTAAAATCCTCTCATGGGCTCTTCAGCCAGATCCAAATGCCTTAAGGGCTAATTCTGAGGTCAGAGTGCTGTTTAGGGCATCTGCCATTCTATGAGTCTGCTGTGTATCCCGTTTCCCATGTTGGATTGTTCTTTCTTAATTCTATCAGATAGTATTAGCAGACACTAGTCTTGTTTATGTGATCTCTTTGACTCTTAGACCTATCATTATGATCAATTGTGAACAGAAATTGATCACTTAGATTAGTGAGATGGCATTGGTACATGCCACCTTGATGGGATTGTATTGGAATCCCCTGGCACGTTTTGTAACTCTACCATTTGGGGCAAGTCAGCTTGAGCATGTCCCAAATTGTACATCTCTTCTCTCTCTTATTCCCACTCATATTTAACAGGGATCACTTTTCAGTTAAGTTTCAACACTTAAGAATAACTGTGTATTAATTACAGAATTCAACCAATAGTATTAAGTAGAACAACTAAAAAAAATACCAAAAGGGATAAAGTATTAAGTTGTTCATCAAGTCAGGACAAGGACTGATCAAGTCACTGTTTCTCATAGTGTCCATTTCACTTCAACAGGTTTCCTTTTTGGTGCTCGGTTAGTTGTCACTGATCAAGGAGAACATATGATATTTGTCCCTTTGGGACTGGCTTATTTCACTCAGCATGATGTTTTCCAGATTCCTCCATTTTGTTGCAGATGACTGGATTTCGTTTTTGACTGCTGTATAGTATTCTATAGAGTACATGTCCCATAACTTCTTCATCCAGTCTACTGTTGATGGGCATTTAGGTTGATTCCAGGTCTTAGCTATTTTGAATTGAGCTGCAATAAACGTTAAGGTGCAGACAGCTTTTTTGCTTGCCTATTTAATTTCCTTTGGGTAAATTCCAAGGAGTGGGATGGCTGGGTTGTATGGTAGGGTTATATTCTTGGCTTCCAGTTCAGAATGTGCACATTTTCTTCCTAATGTTACACATCAGTGTCCCATGTGGAGCTTACTGTGCTGTAGTGCTCTGGCTGTTCCTGTGGTCTCTGCCCTGTCTGTCCAGTGGTGCCCAGGCTCCTATTACAGGACTTTTGGGATTTGCAGTCAGATAACAATGTTTGGACCTCTGTTCACAGCACAGATGAGCATGTTGTCACAGTAAGCTTCATTTTTAAGACACTTATTTAGTGCTTACTGCATGTCGAGTCCTGTGGAAGGCACTGGGGTATTCCTGGGGATGAAATAGCAGCTCCGTGCTGGAGGAACTGTCCTCTGGCGAGGGAGACAGATGGCAGACAAGCTCAAGGACAAGGGGCAGTTGCTGCAGTGGAGATGTACAGAGGGTCCCCTGGGAGCACAGAGCAGGGATTTCCTGAACTGAGACTTGAACATTGGTTAGGAGACATATAGTTGAAGAAGGCCACTGGATGGAACATTCATAAATAGACCAGAATGCAAACCCAGGGTTTTTTGGGTCCCAGACCAGACAAGGCTTTCACAGTCTCATCTGAAAGAGACTCATCCTGGGGCCTGTGTTGTGGTACAGCAGGTTAGGTAACTGCCTGCAATGCCGGCATCCCATATTGGAATGCTGGTTTAAATCATGGCTACTCTGCTTCAGAGCCAGTTCCCTGACAAATACACTTGGGAAAGCAGTGAAAGATGGCTCAGGTACTAGGGTCCCTGCCACCCATTTGGGAGACCAGGATGGAGCTCCTGGCTCCTGGCTTTGGCCTGGACCAGCACTGGCTGTTGTGGCCATTTGGGGAGTGAACCGGAAGATGGAAGATATCTCTCTCTCTCTCTCTTTCTTTCTTTCTCTTTCTCTCTTTTTCTCTCCCTCTCCCCCCCTCCCCCTTCTCTCTTCTCTCTCTATTTAATAACTTTCCATTTCAAATAAATAAGTCTTTAAAAGAGATTCATTGAATCTGGGAGGATTTTTTTTCTTTTAAGGATTAAAAGACTGCTCTGGGCAGTCACTGCCTCTGTGTCACTATTCGTCATTCCATCCCATGTTCCAATACACATTGATACCTGACTTGTCAGTGGCTTCCAGAAGTGAGGTCTCACCTTTCTCCCTGAGATGGACTGTCGGCTGGTCTCTTTCTCTCTTGTCCTTATTGAAGGAGTAGAGCCCGTGTGGCACAATCCATCCTGGAGTCAGATGCGTAGAGCAGGAGTGGGCCCTGCCAGCCTAACTGAGCAGTCAGATCCTCTCCCCCAAATCTGGAATGTAAACACTTCCAAGTCCATGAACTGATTGTGGTGAGTTGCAGGTTCTCAGTACAGTTATACTGAATCAAGTTGCCTGGTGAGGCTCAGAAAGACAAAGCAATGAGCTAAACTGAAGTGATGGCAGAGCAGAAATCCCAAGCAATTAGTGGAAGCCAACACCGAGGAGGATATGGGAACAGGTGCAGAAAGAGAAGCCCAGATGAGCGATGACATGGCTTGAGAAATGATTGCCATTCATTTTCCTGTTCCCCTAAGCTGTACTCCCATAGTTGGGTTCTGTTAGTAGCTCTGTGCTTTGCACAATAAACCTATTGCTTGAGTCACTTTGTGTGGGTTTGCGATCCCTCAACAAAGGCTGCCCTGATTCCAGCAGTGCTGAAGTGCTTTCTCCCCAGGCCTTTTGGCTGATGTTATTTCTTCTCCTTTTGTTAGCTGGTCTATGAGAGTGAAGGCGATTCTGCCAACATTGGTGATTTTCTTTTTGCAAATGTTACAAAGGTAGTTTACCTTGACCAGGGCTTGGAGGGAGGGGCTGTGGGGGTGAAGGAGCATCTGTGAGGGAGTCGATGATGCCCCCTCATAGCAGTTGCACCTAAGCAGCGAATTAGCCATTGAACTGCTATGCTGAAATGTTTATTCACCGAAAGTGTAACTGTACTAGTAGCATCTGCATCTGGCTGTACAATAGGCCTGGAAAGGTACCAGACCCGGAGCCAGGGAGACAAGATGCCCAGTTCCAGCTCTGCCTCTAATTGGCTGTGTGATTCAAGGCCTCGGAGCCTGTAAGTACAGCATGGGGCTTCAGTGTCCTCCCTCTGTCCTCCCTCTCTCCACAGCGCCACATGAAACAAGGCACACAAAAGCACTGTGAATAAGCACGGAGTTCCTTGTCTTGAGACATGTGGAGAACTCTGATTAATGAGAGCTAACATCTTTCTCGTGTATCTGGCAAAGACCCACGGGCAGGACAGCAGAAGGGGAATACAGAGCCCGGCCAAGGGGTGGGGAGATGGCAGCCCTGGCTGTGCCTCGGAATCATGGTGGTGCTTGACAGACCAGGGGTTTTGGCTCCCCCAGTCCATCTGAATCAGAAGCTCCAAGAGCAAAGTTGGGAGGCCAGGGCCGAGAACCTGCTCTAGGCAGAACTCTGGGAGCCAGGTCTGTGCTGGCTCCAGGTGCAGTGAGGTTCCCCTGTCCCCCTATGAGGTCAGAGCTGAATGAAGAGGCAGCAGGAGCCAGAGTGCTCAGCTGAACGCAGACAGATGTTCATCCTGCCCCTTGCTGGTTACATTAGTGGGAACCAGGAGGGGAGAGACTGACGTGGGGGCTAACAGGCTGCAGCTGCTGTGGCTGTGGCAGCCAGGTGGTGAGTCAGCACGGTGATGGCTGGCTTAATGTGCCGTGGAAAGGGGACCTAAGGGCTGTCATTTCTCTGCCTCCCTTTGTCCCCAACAGAGCCCTGCCTCCTGGCGAGCAGTGCAGCTGGAGGGGCAAGTGAACTTGATGAACATCTAGTTCTGCAGAGACAGAGTGCTCTGGGTATTTCCATTGAAGCCAAAGGCAGGCCAGGTAGTTTCTTGTTTTAAATTAGTATTCACGGCCGGCGCCGCGGCTCACTAGGCTAATCCTCCGCCTAGCGGCGCCGGCACACCGGGTTCTAGTCCCGGTCGGGGCACCGGATTCTGTCCCGGTTGCCCCTCTTCCAGGCCAGCTCTCTGCTGTGGCCAGGGAGTGCAGTGGAGGATGGCCCAAGTGCTTGGGCCCTGCACCCCATGGGAGACCAGGAAAAGCACCTGGCTCCTGGCTCCTGCCATCGGATCAGCGCGGTGCGCCAGCCGCAGCACGCCGGCCGCGGCGACCATTGGAGGGTGAACCAACGGCAAAAGGAAGACCTTTCTCTCTGTCTCTCTCTCTCACTGTCCACTCTGCCTGTCAAAAAAAAAAAAATTAAAAAAATTAAATTAGTATTCACTTCATTTTTTAAAAGATTTATTTAGTTGTTGGAAAAGCACAGTTACAGAGATACAGGAGGGAGGAAGGGAGCGAGGGAGGGAACGAGGGAGGGAGAGAGAGAGAGGGAGAGAGAGATCTTCCATCTGCTGTTTCACACTCCAAATGGCTACTATGGCAGGGGCTGGGCCAGTCTGAAGCCAGGAGCCTGGCATTCCATCTGAGTCTCCCACGTGGGTAATAGGGGCCCAAGTACTTGAGTCATCTTCTGCTGCCTTCCTAGGCGCATCAGCAGGATCAGAAGCAGAGCAGCAGGGACTTGGATCTCTGCTCTGAAAAAGGATGCCGGGGTCACAGGCAGTGGCTTAAACCACTGTGCCACAACTCTGGCCCCGAGGCCAGGAAGTTTCAAGGTTTGACCCCTGGTGTCTGAAAAAAAAATAATATCTCACATGCTTTTGGGCCTTGGCAGACAGCAGGCAGTCCAGCCCCCTCTTACTCATCCATATGGGATTGCCCTTCCTACAGGCATTGGACCACACAGGGCTTCAGAGGAAGTTGAACAACAAAACCAGCATAGTCTGTACAGCAACCGGTGGACTCTTGGTGATATCACAGGGAAGTGATGCTCTCTTCCGTATCTTCTTTATGCTTCTCTTGTTTCTCTGGGACTCTCAAGCAAGGCCAGACTTAGACGGCACAACAATGGAAGAAGAGACACTTCCTCCAGATAATTGCTATGCACAGACCCAAGTGCCTTCAAATACCTCATCCTTGGCTGACCTCAATTCTGTAAACTCACACTGCACAAGACCACTCATCCCTCGGGACTTCCATGAGTGCCAGTCTAGGTGTCTCCCCAGACACACAAATGCTGAGGAAGCAAGGGAATTTCCACACCAATGAGAGAGAAGCACTTGCTGGTTCCAGGCCAGCTGAGCTGCCCTGATTGTAGGACAGGAGTGTGCTTGGCAGAGACTAAACTTCTTTTTTTAAGTTTTTAAAAAAGATTTGGTTATATACTGAAAGGTAGAGTGACAGAGAAACAAGAAGAGAGAGAAAAATCTTCTATCCACTTATTCACTCCCTTGCATGTTCACAATAGCCAGGGCTGGGACAGGTCAAAACCAGGAGCCAGGAACTCCATCTGGGGCTCCCACATAGGTAGCAGGTGTCCATCCACTTGGGCCATCATCAGCTGCTTTTCCAGGTGTAAAAGCAAGAAGTTGAATTGGTAGCAGAGCAGCTGGGACTCAAACCAGCATTCCCATATGGAAAGATGTCAGAGTCTCAGGCAGTGGCTTAACCTGCTGTGCTACAATACTGGCCCCCTGTCTTTTACTTTTTTTTTTTTTTTTTTTTTAAGATTTATTTGAAAAGCAGAGTTACAGAGAGGGAGAGGCAGAGAGAGAGAGAGAGAACTTCCATTCACTGGCTCACTCCACAAATGGCCACAATGGCTGGAGCTGGGCTGATCCAAAGCCAGAGCCAGGAGCTTCTTCCGGGTCTCCCACGTGGATGCAGGGGCCCAAGCATTTGGGCCATCTTCTACTGCTTTCCCAGGCCATAGCAGAGAGCTGGATTGGAAGTGAAGGAGCTCGATCTCGAACCAGCGCCCAGAGTTGCCAGCACTACAGGCTTTACCCACTATGCCACAGTTCTGGCCTCTCAATTTTTGATGCTGTTTCTTTGTTCCTTGGTTTGACCCAACAAGTGTCTCAGAAATTCTGTAAGAAAAGAGATTCTGTTATGAATGAAATGCTTTACATAAAATTTAGTAATTTCCATTAAACATTTGAAAAATAACAGAAACAGATTCCATACAAATGAATACATAGTTGTGGCCGGCGCTGCGGCTCACTAGGCTAATCCTCCGCCTGCAGCGCTGGCACACCGGGTTCTAGTCCCGGTCGGGGCGCTGGATTCTGTCCTGGTCACTCCTCTTCCTATCCAGCTCTCTGCAGTGGCCAGGGAGTGCAGTGGAGGATGGCCCAAGTCCTTGGGCCGTGCACCCGCATGGGAGACCAGGAGAAGCACCTGGCTCCTGGCTTCGGATCAGTGGCCGTAGCGGCCATTGTGGGGTGATCCAACAGGAAAGGAAGACCTTTCTCTCTGTCTCTCTCTCTCACTGTCCACTCTGCCTGTCAAACAAACAAACAAAACAAAACAAAACAAAAACAAATGAATGCATAGTTGTTACAGACCGCTCAGACTCAAAGAAGGAAGGAATTTGCCATTTACCTAGAGATAAAGGGAGCTGTTCCCAGTCTCTAAGGAGGATCCACAAAGAACAACGCCACACTGAGTTTGGCTGGGTAGTAGCTGCATTTGGGGTTCTTTCCAAGTTTCCATTCTGTGACAGAGACAAGCCTCCCTCCCACCTTTCAAAATGCTGGACTAGCAATTTACGCTTTAGGGGGCCACTCCACTTAGGGCTAAGAATCAGAATCTCAGAAAATTGTCTTTCTACCCCTCCCCCCTAGACTTTAGGACAGATTTTGCTTGCTCCCAACATACATTGCCTTTTACTATAAGTGCTGGTGTTGCCTTGTCCCCAGCCTGGGGTAATGTCCATGGGGGCGGGAGGAAGAAGCCTGTGCTGGGTGTCAATCCATGAGCATATTGTGCTCATTATGGGTAATGAAGGTCAGCTGTGCCACGAGCGCTCTCCAGAGCCTATTTATCTTGTTTACCAGCTGGGATTGAATGTGCCAGTCCTTGTGAGGACACGGGGATGCTGTAACCAGGAATCCTATCTTTGGATGTTAGCTTGTTTTTGCTTTTAATTAAAAAGTAAAACAAACAAACAAAGGTCTATCATAGGTCTGTTCTTTTCTTGTGTTTTGTTTTTAAGAGGAGGAAGAATGCTGGTTTTCATTTAAATTTTGTTTGTTTAAGAGGCAGAGAGGGAGAGAGAAAGCCTGCTCCCATCTACTGGCTCATTCCTCCAAATGCCTGCAACAGCTAGGGCTGAGCCAGGGCTGTCTAGGGCTAGAGCCAGCAGCCAAGAGCCAGGAGCTAAGTATGCAACCCAGGTCTCCTATGAAGGTGGCAGGAACCCAATTACTTGGGCCATCAGTGCTGCCTCCTAGGGTCTGCAGTTGCAGGAAGCTGGAGCTGGGAGTCAAACTCAGGTACTCTGATACAGGACATGAGCATCTTAACCTACATGAGATCACTAGCCTAACTGCCTGCCCCTCCCTTATGTATTTGGCTGTCTTGTAACTTGCTTCTCAGTCATGTCGCTAGCAATTTCCCCAGCTCACCTAACAATTACTCCACCTCACCTTTCTTTTTACTTGTTTCTTTTAAAAATATTTTCATTGGCCGGCGCCGCGGCTCACTCCGCCTTGCGGCGCCGGCACACCGGGTTCTAGTCCCGGTTGGGGCGCCGGATTCTGTCCCGGTTGCCCCTCTTCCAGACCAGCTCTCTGCTGTGGCCAGGGAGTGCAGTGGAGGATGGCCCAAGTGCTTGGGCCCTGCACCCCATGGGAGACCAGGAGAAGCACCTGGCTCCTGCCATCGGATCAGCGCGGTGCGCTGGCCGCAGCGCGCTGGCCACGGTGGCCATTGGAGGGTGAACCAATGGCAAAGGAAGACCTTTCTCTCTCTCTCTCACTGTGCGCTCTGCCTGTTAAAAAAAAAATACTTTCATTACCTACTAAATAGAGTTTCCACTGCTGCTTCAGGTGTGCAAAGCTATAAGCACAGGCTGCTACTACCCTGACAACAAGAAAGGCTCCACCTGATATATGAAATTACAGCTCTTTTGAGACATTCAAGAAACTGAATTTGTGAGATAGCCAGGGAATGGGATTCCAAATACATTAAGCTCAGGGTCTGGCTGTGCAGACTTTTGTTAATATCACAGAAGATCAAAAGGTTGGAGTATTCTGATGCACACAAAGCCCTTGAAGAGATTACGATCCTCAGAGTTAAGTGTCTTGAGTTGGAGAAGATCATCCACCCTGGGTTTCGCAGACAAGCTCAGGATACTCCCAAGAGTCCTGAGCCTGGCCGTGTCCTGGCTGCAGAGAACCAGAGATGGCAACACGGAAAAGACCCCCTGTGCTGTCATTGACTTTGAAAACAGAGACAGGGAGTCGCAAGCCAAGCAAGGTGGGTGACCCTACTTTAAATATAAGGACAGATGTACGATCAAAGTAGGTGGATGAGAACAGCCAACGAAATAAAACAGGAGTGGTTCTATTAATATCAAAATCAATTTCCAAACCAGGAATTAGCAGCAAGGATAAGGAGATACTTTTTATAATGACAAAGGAGTCAATTCCTTAAGCAGATATTACAGAATTAACTGTGTAGGTATCTAAAGACATGGCTCCAAAATAGAAATACATAGAGCAAACAAGAACTAAAAGGAGAAATATCTGTAATTAGAGCTGTAAATGTTAATATTTGTCTCTCAGTAATTGACAAAACAAGTAGACAAAAGGAATCATTAAGGATATCTAAAACTGAAACAACACAATTGTGTGAGCTGGCCTTCTAGACGCTCCTCAGTGTACCCACGTTCTGATATTTATACCTCTTTGTAATATCCTTCAGTCATATTTGAAATTCAGAATTTCTCTCTGTTATTTATGTCTTATTCTATATAATTTCTTGAGATTTCCATTTCATCAGTTCTCTCTATCTGTGTCTCATTTGCTCTTTTTTTTTTTTTTTTAAGATTTATTTATTTTATTTGAAAGGCAGAGTTACAGAGAGGCAGAGAGAGAGAGAGAGAAAGAGAGAGAGAAAAGTCTTCCATCTGTTGGTTCACTCCACAAATGGCTGCAACAGCCAGAGCTAAGCCAATCTGGAGCCAGGAGTCAGGAGCTTCTTCCAGATCTCCTACATGGATGCAGGGGCCCAAGGACTTGAGTCATCTTCCACTGTTTCCCCAGGTAATACCAGAGAACTGAATTGGAAATGGAGCAGCTGGAACTGGAACCAGCACCCATATGGGATGCCAGCACTGCAGGTGGCGGCTTTACCCACTAAGCCACAGCTCTGGTTCCTCATTTGCTCTTAAACCCTACATTAAGTTTTTTTTTTTTTTTTTTTTTTTTTTTTTTTTTTTTTTTTTTTGGATAGGCAGAGTGGACAGTGAGAGAGAGAGAGACAGAAAGAAAGGTCTTCCTTTTTCTGTTGGTTCACCCTCCATTGGCTGCTGTGGCCGGCCACTGCAGCTGGTGCACCACGCTGATCCAAAGACAGGAGCCAGGTGCTGTCCTGGTCTCCCATGGGGTGCAGGGCCCAAGCACTTGGGCCATCCTCCACTGCCTTCCCGGGCCACAGCAGAGAGCTGGCCTGGAAGAGGGGCAACCGGGACAGAATCCGGAGCCCCGACCGGGACTAGAACCCGGTGTACTGGCGCCATAGGCGGAGGATTAGCCTAGTGAGCAGCAACGCTGGCCGTTTTTTGTTTTTTGTTTTTTTTTTTTTTTTTTTTTTTTTTTTTTAGATTTATTTAGTTGAAAGGCAGAATTGCAGAGAGAGAGAGAGAGAGAGTTCTTCTATTGGCTGGCTCACTCCCCAAATAGCTGCAATAGGCAAGGCTGGGTCAGGCTGAATCCAGGAGCCTGGAAATCCTTCTTGGTCTCCCTTAGGCTAGCAGGAACCCAAGTTCTTGGGCCATCTGCTGCTGCTTTTCTCAGGCACATGCATAGGGAGCCAGATCAGAAGTGAGAAGCCAGGACTTGAACAGGTGCTAATCTGAGATGTAGGCATCATGGGAAGGTGGCTTAACCTGCTGTGCCACAATGCCAGCCCCCCAACACTGAGTTTTAAAAATTGTTACATTTTTCATTTTCCAAATTTTGATGGCATATTTTTATTTTGTAAACATATTTTATATATTCTTTTTAAAAATATTTATTTTTTATTTATTTGAAAGAATTACAGACCAAGGTAATGACAGAGAGAGGGGTCTTCCATCTGTTGGTTCACTCCCCAAATGGATGCAACAGCTGGAGCTGGGCCAATCCGAAGCTGGGAGCCAGATTTTCCACATGAGTGCAGGAGCCCAAGGACTTGGGCCATCTTCTACTACTTTCCCAGGCACATTAGCAGGGAGCTGGATCAGAAATGGAGCAGCCAGGACTCAAACCTACACCCATATGGGATGCCAGTGCTGCAGGCCAGAGCTTTAACTCGCTGTGCCGCAGCACCAGCCCCTATATATTTTTATATTTTGTATTTAATTCAAATTTCAGAAGTCATTTTGGGTCTAATTGTGATATTTGTTGTTTTCTCTGGATCTATCTCATGGAGACACATTTCCTTGGTATTAAATGAGATTTTTATCTGTGACTTCATCTTTTTTGCAACTTTATCTGTGAGAATTCTTTAAGAATCCTGTGAAAAGTGGCTTTCTCAGTGGAACATGGCCCAAGTGCTTGGGCCCCTGCACCTGCGTGGGAGACCAGGAGGAGGCTCCTGACCCCTGGCTTCGGATCGGCGCAGTTCCAGCCGTTGTGGCCATTTGGGGAGTGAACCAACGAAGGGAGGACCTTTCTCTCTGTCTCTCACTGTCTGTAACTCTGCCTGTCAAATAAATAAATAAAATCTTTAAAAAAAAAAAGTTTACAAAAAAAAAAAGGTGGCTTTCTCCAGGAGGAATTTTTATACTACAGTTTCCTGGAGCACTATTAACTCACTACTTTTTTTTTTTTTTTTAAAGACTCAGTTCAAGGTTTTTCTAATCATTAACATATGAATTTGGGTTACAAACCTGTATGAGAATTACCAGGAGATTATGAATCCCATCCTGTTCAGGTTTGAGACAGAATTTTCCTCATAGTCTAGTTGGGTGAGAACCAATGGGCTTTTGCTTTACCCTTGTGTCGAGAGTTCTGCTCTTTAGGATCCTGATCAATTTCTCACTGTAGGCAGCTCTCAATCTTTGACTCCTCTGTCTTATAACCCATAAAGCTGTAAAAACTGAGACTCAGATTCACCCATCTAGCAAATGCTTTCAAGATGGAAGCTGGTTTTAGCAGCCCATCTACCTCTATAGTTGTATTTTTCTTTTTTTTTTTTTTTTTTTTTTTACAGGCAGAGTGGACAGTGAGAGAGAGAGACAGAGAGAGAAAGGTCTTCCTTTGCCGTTGGATCACCCTCCAATGGCCGCCGCTGCAGCCGGCGCACCGTGCTGATCTGATGGCAGGATCCAGGATCCAGGTGCTTTTCCTGGTCTCCCATGGGGTGCAGGGCCCAAGCACCTGGACCATCCTCCACTGCACTCCCTGGCCATAGCAGAGAGCTGGCCTGGAAGAGGGGCAACCGGGACAGAATCCGGCGCCCTAACCGGGACTAGAACCCGGTGTGCCGGCGCCGCAAGGTGGAGGATTAGCCTATTGAGCCACGGCGCCGGCCGTATTTTTCTTTAATTAGGATTCTTTCCCCCCAGATTGTTAATTTCACAGGTAAATTGTTATCTAGTATAGAAACTATTTAAGAATGTTGCATGAAAATAATCTTACAGGGTTGGAGTCAAGGTAGACAGTCTGCCATATTTTAAAAGCCAAAGACTGTTTACAGATGTGAGGATCAAGATAGTGGTTCTTTACTGTCTGCATCAGTATTTGCAGGGCTCCTTGTTTAAAGCGCGGAGTTCTAAGACTCAGTCAGACCTATTGGGTCAAAGTTTTCTGGGGGTTGGATCACAATAATCTTTACTTTTAACAATTACCTTGAAGATTTTGATGCACATTCCAGCGTACAAAAATCACTCTATTAAGGCTTCTGTAAATGCAGAATAATTCCCATCTAAATTCATTGTATTATTGTGAAAATTAACAGGATTATTAAGTTGTTTAAAGAACTCCAACAAGTTCTTGTTTAGAGGGATGCCAGCAAAATATCACCAAACTACACTAGAATCCTTTTAAAGCTCTTAAATGGACTTGTTTGAATAAATTAGTCAATATTCATAAATTACAAGGTAGTAGAAACTCAACTTTAATGTATGCTACAGTGCATTTCCCAACAAGGTGCTGAATTTGAATCAGTCTATCATTGCTTGCCCAGTGACAGCAAAAGGCAGATAATCTTTGAGGAAAGATAAAGCAACAGACTTTCTTAGGTAATTAATTATGTGTGGACAAAAATATAGATGTCTTTAAGCGCAACAAAATTTTTTTAATGTTTTTATACTGGTGTTTGAATAAATTTTCATGTCTTTCCCACCAAATAAACCATACAAGAGTTCTGAACTAAAGGCGGCCCAATGACCACTTGTGGTATTCCCTACCTTCCCAGGCTAATGACTGATCCTGCCGTGACATTTTCAGGAATCCTGGGAGAGTGATGTCACTCTATGACCCATCTCTCCCAAAGAACAGGCAGGCAGTCGACCTTGCTAAGAAATATTAGGGTATGTACACATTCTAATTTCTTTTTTCTTATATCACCTTGCTTAAATTTTTTCTATAACGTACAACGCGCATACATTTTTATGGTGTATGGCTCAGTATTTCAACACAAATACACAGTGTAAATTAATTAAACTAAGCAACTGGACTTTCCACTCTCTTTTCTTTGTGTTTGGAGCCCACCACAAAAAAGCTTCTGTCTTTCAGCTTTTAAAAAAGTGTCAAATGTGTTATTGTGCACTATAGTCACCCCACTGTGCTAAGGAACACTAAAACTTGTCTGACTGTGTTTGGGTACCAATTATCCAACTTTGCTCAATTCTCCCTTCTCCTCACCCTTCTAAACTTCTAGCAAGCATTTTTCTAAGTTCAGATCAGACAATTAAAAAAAAAAACTTTCACATGTAAGAGGGAACCTATGTTTTTGTCTTTCTGTGTCTGGCTTATTTCATATAATATCATGATCTCCAGTTCTACCCACTTTGCTGCAGATATCAGAATTTCATTATTTTCTATGGCTGAATAATATTCCATTGTGTATATATACTATACTTTATTCACTCTTCAGTGGACATCTAGGCTGATCCCACATCTTGCATACTATAAATAGTTCTGCAGTGAACGTAGGAGTGCAGGTATCTCTTTAATATGCCAATTTCATTTCTTTTGAATATATTCCCAGAAACAGGATAGCTGGGTCACATGGTCGATCTATTTTTGACTTTTTGAGGAATCTCCATACTGTTGTCCATAATGACTGTACTAGTTAGCATTCCCACCAATAGTGGGTAAGAGTTCCCTTTCACCACTGCCTTGCAAGCATTTGTTACTTTTTGTCTTTTTGATAACATCATTCTAACTGGAGTGAGATGATACCTCACTGTGGTTTCAGTTTGCATTTCCCTTATGGCTGGTGATAGTGAGCATTTTTCATGTGTTTATTGGCCATTTATTTTATTTATTTGAATGGCAGAGTGACAGAGAGGGAGAGAGGGGTGGGGGGAAATTTTCCATCTGCTGCTTCACTCTAAATGGCCACAACATGGGCCAGCGTTGTGGCATAGCCATTTGAGGAGTAAACCAGTGGATGGAAGATTTCTGTCTCTCTCTCCCTCCCTCTTTCTCTTTCTCACTCTCTATCTCTCTGTAACTCTGCCTTTTAAATAAATCTAAGTGGCTGCAACAGCCAGGGCTGGGCCAGGCCAAAGGCGGGAGCCTGGAGTTCCATCAGGTTCTCCCACATGGGTGCAGGGGCCTAAACACTTAGGCCATCCTCCACTGCTTTCCCAGGTGCATTAGCAGGGAGCTGGATCAGGAGCGGAACAGCCTGGACTGTTGAATGCTGGCATCAGTGTCGCAAGCAGCGGCTAAACTGCGTCACAAATCTGGCTCCTGAAGGGAGCTTTTCAATGTGCAGACTGTTTAGACAGTGATAGTTCTCTGGGGGTGAGACTTATGGGGAGTGCCAAACCCATTCCACTCTCTCCAGGCTGTTACTGTTGTTTTTCTTTACTTCTTTATTTTTTTTTTTTTTGTTACAACAAAGACCTGAATTTTACTTTTTTATTTTTTGAAAGGTTAAAATTCTTTAAAAAAAGTTTTTATTTATATAAAGAGAATATATTTCATTTTCATGTACTTCATAAAAAACAGAAAGAAAGTTTTTCCATCTGCTGGCTCACTCCCCAGATGGCTGTAACAGCCAGAGCTGAGCCGATCAGAAGTCAGGAGCCAGGAGCTTCTTCCTGGTCTCCTACATAGGTACAGGGGCCCAAGCACTTGGGCCAACTTCCACTGCTTTTCCAGGCCATAGCAGAGAGTTGGATCCCAAGAGGAGTAGCCGGGACATGACCCAGCGCCCATATGGGATGCCGGCACTGCATGTGGAGGCTTAGCCTGCTACACCACAGCACTGGTCCCTAATTAATTTTTTTAAAAAATTTTAGGTAAATAAATTCATGTACTATATATATATATATATATAGGTTTAACAACATAGTGATGCTTCCCTCCTGCGCATGCACCCAGCCTTCATCCTCCTTCCTTTCTTATTCCCTCTCAATTTTTACAGTGATCTACTTTCAGTTTATTTTATACTCATAAGATTAACCCTACACTAAAGTAAAGAATTTAACAAAAAGTAAGAAGGAAAAAATGCTGTTCATAGGTACAGTAACCGTAATGCCCTCCTCCCATCTCCGTGTCTCTCAATCCCTCTCCTTCCCTCCTTTCTTTTTTCGCTAATTTTTGCAAAAACAAATTGCAGTCCACTCTATAATCACAAGTTTAATGCACCACTAGCTATAATATTCAACAAGTAAAAAAAATAAAGACCAGAGTTCCACAGTAACAGGGTTAAACACAACAATCAAATCCCAAGATGTCTGTTTCATTCCTATGCATTTTTTTGTATTCTATATTAACCAGTACATATCAGAGAAAACATGATATTTAACTTTTTGGTACTGGTCGTTTCCAGTTGCATCCATTTTCTTGCAAAAGATATTATCTCATTTTTTATGGATGAGTAGTATTTCATAGAGTATATATACACCACATTTTCTTTATCCAGTCATCAGTTGATGGACATCTGGGTTGATTCCGTATCTTAGTTACTGTGAATTGAGCTGAGGCTGTTGTTTTTCTAGGCTTTTGTAGAGCTGGATGAAGGAGGGTGGAATTACAAGGTAAAATGCCACATATCCCATTGTTCTTATGGATATAGAGTTGTTTTTCTTTAGTAAATATTCCTTGGATCTTTGTAAGCTTTTACCTTCCTGAGCTCCAAAACATTGACTTTAGCAAATTTTGCCAGTGTTCTAGTTACTTTTATGAAAAGCAGAATTTTATAGGTCCTTATTCTGCCATTTCAGAAGGGCTTCCTTTCTTCTCGTCACTTGGGAGAGCCATGTGTAGTCAGAAAAAAGAGACCTGAAACCAGAAATTTAGTTCATAATCTAGAGGGGCTAAAGGGGATTTCACAGCCCAGTTCTTTAAGACAGCAAACAAGAGAGGGATTTGGGCCAAGAGATGCATAGGTATGAACTGTTCTCTAAAGAACCCTTGGGAGTCTGTTGAGGTGGATTCTGGGGTTTGGGACCATGGGCCTACTAGTCACAACTACCAAGTTGCCTTCCTCTGCCCTACACGAAGATTTCTTGGAATATCCTGTCCATGTGAGTGTGAATCCTGGCTGACTTTTTCCAGCAATGTACCCACTGCTTTTTTCATTCACCTCTCCTCTGTCCTCTTACTGTCTACTATTCTGTCTCTTTATGTGTTGCAGCTTCTCGGCTTGAGTTCTAATTGTCCTTTCTAATTCTAAAGGCCACAGTGGAGAAATAGAATCTAGGTATAGTAGGTACATGGAGAAACACTGCACAGATGAACCCTTACAATGGGAGAACAAGGAAAGATAATGCCATCATTCTAAGTCAGTTTATGAATTATTATGACATGAACAGTAATCTTTGTAATTACAACATTTTTATAGTTAATAGTCAACTGTGGGTGGGGTTTGCATGGAAAGTAGAAAAAGGAGAGTTCAGAAGCAAAGGGTTTGAGCATGTTTATCCGGCACTGTCCAATGAGGAGAAACTGAATTGGAAACGATAAAAATTGTCATCACTTCAGCAGTTACTCATTTAGTAGCCCTGAGATCATTTTTCATGGTCTTCCCTAGACTGGAGGAAACAACTGATAAAACTCCTGGCTTTGATTCTCTGCTTAGTCTCCCAATGACTCTGAGATAACTTGCTGGTTAGGAGGTGTCCCACACAGTGCATCGAGGGGTTTTCATCTATATAAGTACCTACCTGCCTTCTCTCACCTCTCCCTCTCACTCTGTAGCCCTGCATCAGTGATCTTGGTTCTGATCCAGTCTCCTGTGGCCTGGGTTGGTGTGAATTCCTCCCCCTGGAGGCTGATGTGGGAAGTACAGTGTCTCTGGGATGGTCTGCGCAAAACTAGCCTGCCGACCTCCCTCTTTTTGCTCTCATTTACAACATTGTGGAAATCCAACATCACAACCACAACCACAAAGAAAATAAAAGGCACTAAGAGAAGGCAGTGCAGCTCCTTTGGAAACAGTGCAAATAAAAATGACAGCTAGTAAGTTTGTTTGCAAATAGCCAGGTCAATTCCAAAGGGCTATTGACGTGGGTAATTACAAGCCTCTAGCATCCCTTACCAAGATGTGAGGTACACAAGCACACCTGTAAGGAGAGACCCCTCATTTTACCTACAGTGCTTCAAGTTTTCTCATTAGACGACGCATTCGCTCTCTCTGCCAGATGTAAGCCACACTCATTTATATCAGGGAGGATTTTCATTGCCTCTGGGTTCCTTGCTGGCGTCTCTCAAGACCGCTGCTCACATTAGCCAGGCTGTGATATGCTTCCAAGCACAAGGAGCCTCTCTGCAGAAACAGATGTTAACATCCTCGGGCACAGTGTGCCCTCGCCCTGTGATACACTCCCTGCATTTGCATTTACGCTGTCAGTGGGGGGATTGCATGGAATGACAATTGACGCTACTGTTGAAGGAAGATGGGAGTGAGGGATGGGGAAAAGGAAGGGAATCATTAATTAATGGCTCCAGAAGGGGAAATGAGCTCTCTCAGTTCACACCAGCTTTTGAACTCAGGTAGGGTTAATTGTTTTATATGCCAGCACAGTAGCTTTCATTTCAGGAGATGGCACTAAACCAGTCTTAATTAGCCAACCTGACCTAATCTCGCAAGCAGCTACATATAGGGCATCACCCAGTGTGTTCTCAGTTCTTCTGGAGTGGATTAAAACACACGCACGCATGCACAGTGAGCACAGGAAGTGGTGAGTCATTCTCTCACTGAAGGATGTGGGAGGAAGTGCTCGTGTTGCCACCCTAAGCCTCTGAATCGAGCCTTGACTAGAGACAGGCCTGGGGGGGGGGGGTAGTTGCCTCGGGGTTTTTGCTGGAAGCAGCTGTGAGATGGAGCTTATGTGCCCGCGGTTGCTCCAGGGGCAGCACCTGTAAGGGAAGCAGGGAACAGAAGGGGACCTTGAGTTATGATGCAGTTGCCACAAATGCCTTCATCGATCTTAATGCTGTTCTGCAAGTGGCACAGCCCAACGATTGTCCCGGAATGCGACCAGGGGCTGGGCCTTTGATTCTGACATGGGCCAGCTCTGAAAGAGGCTATGGCTGGGGAAGGGCATTTACCTTGGTGCTTGTGGGGAGCAACCGGACTAGACTGAGTTACTGGAATTAAGACTTATTCTATGCATCTGCTCTCCCACAATATGGCGCTGGGAGAGAAGTAAACAGCTTCCGCACAGCTGCCTCCAGTTCAACCAATAAACTGTAGGACTTGCTCCTGATTGGAGAGCAGCGTACTCGGCGTGTGGGCAGCCGAGTTGGGATTGGTGGAGGAGGACTATAAAGGGGGAGAGAGACGGCGTGCACCAGGAACATCTAAGGGGAACATCTAGCTGAAGGAACACCTGTGCAGCCCCCGAGAAGAGCCGGCCGGCGGTGTGCCGCTCCCCTGCGGAAGTGGGGAATGTGGCCAGGGGGAACTGCCCTTCCACGGAGGTGGAAGGGACAGTAGCCAACCCGGGAAGAACCAGCAGCAAACCCGGGGAGGGCCGAGCGGACGAAAGAACAGCGCAGGGTCCTGTGTCGTTCCTCCACGAAGAGGGGGAGCGACAGTGCTTCCTTCAACCAAGAGCATTTCTCAGAGAGAGGCTTGAGTTGGATTCTCAGCCACTGATCTCCTGACGGCCTTTGTTTGAAGGGGATACTTAGTCCCTTACCAACGGCTAGCTTCCGGTCTGGGGCAGTGTCGAAAGCATTCTGGCAGCTCACTGCAGTGAGTGGGCATTCTCAACAGCCTTTCTGTGGAGATGCTGCTAAGGGAACCACCTGCAAGTCCCCTGGGAGTCAGGAGCCCTGAAGCCAGATGCGCACTTAAGGAGGCAGGTAAACAAACGCCCAGAGTGTTCGAGTGCTTGGAAGCAACTACCCCGACCTGGTTGTGATGGAGCTGTGATCCCACAGCAGGCCACCTTAAACTTCAGAACAGCCAGTGTTCCTTCAGCTTCCCAGTGCTGCCTTTACCATCTGTCGTTGTTTGTTTATTTATTTATTATGTGAAGCACAGAAGGACAGAATGTGGATAGAGACAGACACTCATAAAGAGAGAGGGAAAGATATCTTCCCTCCACTGATTCATTCCTCAAATGCCACAACAGCCCAGGCCAGGCCAAGCCAAAGTCAAGAGCCTAAATTCAGTCTGGTTCTCCCACGTGGGTAGCAGGGGACCCAACTACTTTAGCCATCCCCTGCCACCTTCCAAAGTGTGCATTAGCAGGAAGCTGGAAGCGGAGCTGGGTGTTGAACCCAGGCCCTCCCCCATGGAATGCAGTTGTCCCAAGCAGCATCATAACTGCGGTGTCAAATGCCTGCTCTGGTTATTTTTTGAAGAGGGAGTGAGAAGGAGAATGCATTTGCGAATATTAGCCTTCCTGTGCAATGCTTCACATGGAATGCATCTCAGGCTGCCTGTACAGAATGACCACCTGACCACTGGAAAGTCAGAAAGGTAACGAGACACCGGACAGTTGAAGCTCATTCTCCATTTGCTGCTCTGCCAGTTGGAGAATGAGGACTTTACTGATGTTCCTGCTGGTTTGCTATGACACAGATCCCTGCGGTCCTTGTAAGACAGGAAAAACTGCCCCTGGGGGACCTCTGTGGAGAGGGAACCAGGGTGCAGGAACAGGAAGAAGTGGCCCTGGGTCTGGGTGGAGTTCCTGGGGCAGCACGCAATCCCTTCTCACTCCATGGTGACTGCAGTCAGAGGAGGCAGCAGAAGAAACTTTATGAATGAAGTCTTTGTGTCAGAATGACTGAAAGCAGTTAAACCCTTGTTTGGGACGCCTGCATCCCACATTGGAGTGCCTGGGTCTGAGTCCTGGCTCCACTGATGTGTATCCTGGGAGGCACTAGATGATGGCTCAGGTGGTTGGGTCCTTGTCACCCCATGGGAGACCTAGATTGAGTTCCCAGCTCCTGGTTTCAGCTTGGCCTAGCTCAGGCTGTTGCAGGCATTTGGGAAGTGAACAAGCAGATGAGAGTTCACTCTCTGTCTCTGTCTCTCTGTCTAGAATAAATAGAGAGAGAGAGAGAAATCTGCTCTTCCTTTACGAAAGAATAAGTGTGCATCACCTTTGATCTTCTCATTTGTTTTCAACATCTATCCTGTGAACACCTTTGCTCTCGGCCCCCTTCCTCTACTACTGTGGTCAGTTGGGGTTTCTACCTGAGTGCCATCACTCTGAGCCTTTGATTGTTCTCAGTGCACAGTAGCTGCCTGGTAGACTTTGGTATATGGAGGCATATCAGTCCCGGAGGCTCTCTGGCCAACCCGGGGAGAGAGAAGGGGATCTTATACAACTTCCCTGTTTATATTCCTCTACTGCGGTCAACCTGTATTTGCTTCTCAGATTGAGCTGACATTTGCACACCTGTTCCTTCAAAAACAAAACAAGACAATCTTCAAACCATGCAAATGACTTCATACCACAGTCACAATTTATGGCTGGCTTCCCTGAGTGTCCCAAGTGTGGCAAAGCCAGGAACATGGGAAACATGGGTGGGAAGGAAGCAAACATTTGTTGGGAGCAAGGACTGCTCTTCACCTGATAGCACGTGGTAAGTGCTGGTTGGCTGCCTGTGTCACCTCGAGGACTTGTTGAGAGCCAGAGCAGCCAGCACTGGCCAGAAGTTGACTCCACATCTTGGGCCTTCAGCCAGATAGGGCTGTTTCTTGAGGCTTTTCCCATGGCTGAGCCTGGACAGGGAAGTTGTGTGCAAGTGGCCCTTCTTTGTTTGAGAAATGAGTTATCAGTCCATGCAGCAAGGGTGGGGAAGGCTGCACTTTTTTCAGTCTAAGTAGAGGGAGTGGAGAAAATGAAGCATGATGAAACACTCCCCACACTATGTCTTTTCCAAGCTTTCTCATAAATCAGCAAAGATCCATACACGCATATGCATATATAATACATGTTTGCAAGTATGCAAACACACACACACAAACATTTTACATAAAGGTATTGTTGTGGTTGGAAAACACACATTTCTTTTTAGTAGAGGAGCCAAACTTCAAGCCTGGAGACCAGAGCACACAGTGGCAACCCCAGAGTCTCTCTGCCTTTCCTATTAACTTGTTGTGCTGATTTAAGCAAGTCAATTAACCTTTCTCCCTTCCATTCCCTAACCTTCTAAGTAGGAAAGAACAACAGCAGTGGGCTCAGTGGGGTGCCAGCTGATTAACCTACATCGTCAGAGGGCGCATCACGGGTAGAGTGCTGTGAAAAGCCTGCACGTTTGTTTCTTTTATTCCAAGCTGGGTGACTGTCCCTGAGCTCCCTCTGCACCGTCACCTTGCCCAGGCCTCTCTGGGTTCTGCTGAAGGTGAAGCTGCTTCTGGAATGTGTGAAAATGAAAATGTCCTGTGCCTAACACTCTAAGGTTAAGTAAATGTTCTCTGCAAATAGCCCTGGTTCGGTGCACCGTGAAAACCCTCCAGCAGCATGTATTTGCTGATGAAATGTTAGAGAACAGTAGTGGCATTTGGGTGTAAGACTGAATTGAACTTTCCAGGGGATGGGTGTGTGTGGGAGAAGGAGCTAACATTTGGGGAGTGTCAGCCCTAACCTGAACATTAGGAAGTGTGACAACTTCTTGTCCGAAGGGAGTAGAGTGGCATCTTGTGCACCTCCCCTTACCTGGGACCCGGGGGTAGCACTATGTAGCCACTCCCCTTTTTGAAGCTAATAAAGTCCAGTGAAGGGGAGGGGTGCTATATTTTGTTTTGTTTTTGTTTTGTTTTATTCCCCCACTGCCACCCCTCTCCTTACCTTGTGGATCCAGGATGAGCAGAGCAGGGTATGAAATTCCCCTTTTCACCTTTCCTGGCCCACTCTCCCTAAATGAAACCCTCATGTGCATGTGTGTTCTTCTCATTTTCTAAATAAACCTTACCATGCTGCAAAAAAAAAAAAAAAAAGAAAAAAAAGAAAAGAAAAAAGAAAAAAAACAGGCATCTTGGTCAGTCAGCAATCCAGTTGCAGAAGGAAATCACACAAAGTGACATACTCATACCTTCCCATTTCAGTTTACTGTAAACCAGGAGTCTGCACATTTCTCTGCTGCTCTCTTCAATGAAAGCCAAGACCCCTTCTTGGCTACCTGGCTGGTGTTCTATCACATCTATAATCTATCACCTAAGATTTCCAATTCAGGATTCTTTAAAATGGGCAAGAACTTCAAGGTCGATGTAAGCAGTATGAAAGGAGAGTCTGCCTCGATTTTGACTATTTCTCTCCACTGTTCTACACTTGCTGCACATGTCTATAATCTGATAGGAATTTATTTTAACAGCTTGGCTTTCCAGAGACTTGCCAAAGCCTTCAAGTTATTTTTCATAGAAACAACCATGCTCTTCTTTTTGCATTCATATTTCATGGATTTAAGTCATGTTTAATTAAACTACATTATTACACTATGTAGTTACACATGGCCCATTGTAATTACAGTATGGAAAACAGGTTGGGTAACAAATACACCTGATTTCAGAATATTCTACCTCAGCTGGGGAGGGCAGGGATATAGCAAAGGCATGCAGGCCGTGAGTCTACAGCTGGCCTCAGGCAGGAAAAGAGAGACATAGTCAACCTGGCAAGTTGGCTAAGTAGAGACTGGGTAAGAGGCTTTCCCCTATGTCTTGCCTATGGTTGTCCCTCAGTGTCCTAGGGTACTGGCCCCAGAATCCCCTTGTAAATATCAAAATCTGAGGATAATTAAGTCCCTTTCATAAAATGGTATAAAATTTGCATCTAACCTATACATATTCCCCTCCCACATATTTTAAATAATCTCTAGGTACCTAATTCAGTTTGTTACATAAATAGTTGTTATGCTATGTTGTTTAGGAAATAATGACAAGGAAAAAGCCTACAAAGGGTTGGTTCAGACATGATTTTTTCCCCCAAGTATTTTCAATCTGCAATTGGTTGAATTTGTAGTTGTAGAACAAGTGGATGCAAAGGCTGACTGCTCTGTCTCAGTATCACTCTGAGTGTGCTACTGTCATCTCTGTTTGACTGATAAGGTATTTGCAGTCCAGAGCTGGTAGGGATCCTACCCAAAGTCACACAACAAGTGAGCGACCAACTTGGAATTTCCATCTGGTTCTGCTTCTGCCTATATGCAGGCTCAGTGAGACCTTTCTTTTAGGGACTGGTTTCTTTACCTGTTCTGTTGTGTAAAATTGTAACAACGCATAGAAGGAAAGCCATGATTTTTTTGTTTTATTTTGTTTTTGTTTTTTCTTAAATTAAATCCAGTTTTGGGCATCCCCTTCTTAGAAAGATAAGGAATTCAGTCTTGGGGCTGGGGCTGTGGAACAGAGGGTTAAGCTTGCAATATCAGTATCTTATATGAGTACTGTGTAAGTCCTAGCTGCTCCATTTCTGATCCAGCTCCCTGCTAATGTGCTTGAGAAGGCAACAGAAGATGACCCAAATGCTTGGGCCTCTGCTACCCGTGTGGGAGACTTATGGAGTTCCTGGCTCCTGACTTCAGCCAGGCCCAGCCCTGGCTTTTCTGGGCATTTGGAGAGTGAACCGTGGATGGAAGATCTCTCTCTGTCTCTCTTTGTATCTCTGCCTTTAAGACAAATAAATAAACCTTAGAAAAGAAATACAATTCAATCTCAATAAAGGTCTGGGGCACTGTAGCCTAGGTTGTTTGAAACCATATAAGTCTTACATATTTAGTTGGAAACATGAGTAGGACCTGATCCTTCAGCCGTGCAGATTGCTCTTTTGTCTAAAGCAGTGGTTCTCAGGGGGTGGCCCCTGGACTAGCAGCATCAGCATGCCTTGGAAATTTATCAGAAATACCCATTCTCAGGCCCATCCCTGGCTGACGCATCCAGAGCTGTGGGCCTGGCACTCTGTGCTTTGACATGGCACTCCAGAGATGCTGATATCATGCATTATTGGACGTTTTGGGGAACCACTGCTCTATGGGATTCACTTGTTCACTTGAAAAATGCTGAGAATCTGCTGTATGTCAGGGGCTGGTGAACCTAGAGCACATACATTGTGCTCAAGTGAAATAAGCCAGTCACAGAAAGATTCTGTGTGATGTCACTCACATGAGGGACCTAGAGTAGTCACACTCAAAGACTACAAATAGAATGCTGGTGCCTGGGGACAGGGGCAGCAAAGAGTTATTATTTAATGGGTATGCACTTTCACTTTGGGAAGATGAAAAGGAGTTCTCAAGATTGTTTTGCACAACAATGTAAATGTTCCTAACCCTGCTGAAATGTACACATAAAGATGGCTAAGGCGCCCAACTTCATGTTATATGATATTTTTTAAAAGATTTATTTATGTATTTGAAAGGCAGAGTTACAAAGAGGGAGAGGCAGAAGTAGAGAGACTCTTCCAGCTGCCGGTTTACTCCCCAAATGGCTGCAACAGCCAGGGCTGAGCCAAGCAGAAGCCAGGAGCCAGGAGCTTCATCTGGGTCTTCCATGTAGGTGCAGCAACCCATCTTCCACTGCTTTCCCAGGCGCATTAGCAGGGAACTGATACCCATATGGGATGCTGGTGGTGCAGGCAGTGGCTTAACCCACTGCACCACAGTGCCGGCCCTATTATATGTTTTTATTGCAATTTTAAAACAGGACATGTATTGGAAGTTTTAACTTGGAGAAGGGGATGCATAAAATCTTACTGAATATCTTTTAAACATATATGGGTAAGTTTATAAATAATCTCTCAATACTGGCAAATTATCAACTTTGTTAGTGACTAAATGCATATTTTAAGAAGCAGATAAATATCTGCCAGAAACCTATTATGTTACCAAAAATGAATCAAAATGATAAAACTCAGTGTTGGCAATATTTTGAGGAAATAGCTATCCCATTATGTGTTACCATTATACTATCCTTTTATTACAATTCTAATATAAACTGGTACTTTTTTTATTCTGGGGAAGGATCTGGCAGTATGAGATATGGTCTTAGAAAATGCTTATCTCCTCCAACCTGATTATTCCACTTTGGGGAGTTTATTCATTCAACTAACAGGTGGTAAACATTTACTTTCTATGCACAGGGTACTGTTCAGAGTGAATACAGTGGTGAAGTGCACCTGCCCTGACAGTTTACAACCCTAAAGGGAGCTAGAGACACCATCACGGGTATGGTGGGCAAGATTTTGGTGCCTGCAGTCCATGTTCCCTCTTTCTGTTTTTTTTTTTTTTTTTTTTAATTTTTGACAGGCAGAGTGGACAGTGAGAGAGAGAGACAGAGAGGGAAAGGTCTTCCTTTGCCGTTGGTTCACCCTCCAATGGCCGCCGCTGCAGCCGGCGCACCGCGCTGATCCGATGGCAGGATCCAGGATCCAGGTGCTTTTTCCTGGTCTCCCATGGGGTGCAGGGCCCAAGCACCTGGGCCATCCTCCACTGCACTCCCTGGCCATAGCAGAGAGCTGGCCTGGAAGAGGGGCAACCGGGACAGAATCCGGCGCCCCAACCGGGACTAGAACCCGGTGTGCTGGCGCCGCAAGGTGGAGGATTAGCCTATTGAGCCACGGCGCCGGCCCCCTCTTTCTGTTAATAGTCCAAATCGTAGGAAATATCCCTTCCTCATTTTCCACCACGTGAATGGACTGACCACCCACCCAGCCACATCTACTTTAAATCTATCATTGTATTTCACCTCCCTGGCCACTATGATTGTTTCAGAGATGGCCCATAACTCATTTGCAATTAATGAGATGAATAAAGATGTTTGCTGGGGCTGTGGCAAAGATACATCTCCCGCTGTGTCTTGTGAAGCTATGAGGCTGGCGACTGCAGCAGCCTCCTTTTTTTTTTGACAGGCAGAGTGGACAGTTGAGAGAGAGAGACAGAGAAAAAGGTCTTCCTTTGCTGTTGGTTCACCCACCAATGGCCACCGTGGCTGGCGCACCACGCTGATCCGAAGCCAGGAGCCAGGTGCTTCTCCTGGTCTCCCATGGGGTGCAGGGCCCAAGGACTTGGGCCATCCTCCACTGCACTTCCTGGCCACAGCAGAGAGCTGGCCTGGAAGAGGGGCAACCGGGACAGAATCCGGCGCCCCGACCGGGACTAGAACCCGGTGTGCTGGCGCCGCAAGGCGGAGGATTAGCCTAGTGAGCCGCGGCGCCGGCCTGCTGCAGCCTCCTCGATCCCCTGAACTGTGTCAGCCAGAGGATGCAGTCAAGCCCTGGAGAAAGGCAGAGCAAAGTGATTAGTGAAATGACTGGACAGTGTCTTCTGAGCCTCAGGAGCGAGGGGCCTGCAGCCAGCTCTGCCTTTGGAAATTCAGTACTGTGAGCCATGTGGCCCCCTTCTGTGTATAGCCAGTCTGAATGCACACTGTCGCCTGCAACAGAAGGAAAACCAACTCATGCATGTTTTGGTGTACTGACAGACTGTCAGCATAGGTTACAGGGCTTGAATAGGGGAACCAAGGGGTCACACAGGAAGGGCATCTAACCCAGCTTTTATGGGGAGAGTGACAGTTTTCCATTAGAAAATGCCAGTTTAGCTGAGACCTGAGACATATACTTAAGGAAATAGCTGAGAAGAATAGAGCAATTTATATCAAGATATTTATAGTAACCTTGTTCCTAGGAGAAACATAATTGGAAATAACCCAAATGTTCAACAATAGGTACATTATTAAGCACACTATTGCTTAAGAATATAATGTAATGCATGCCGTAGAGTGGAAAGCCATGAGGAATATGTGCACTATTTGGATACATTACTCCATCTGGTTTTGTGAAGCGTGCTCCACACCGTGGGGGTATTCGTATGAAATAGTTTAATGCTTTCCAATCCCTGGGCTCTGTCAAGTCCCCCTTTCTTTACCTTTGTGACATTTTTGGCAGATCCATAGGTTTCCAGTCACTTTCCCTATTCAAACTCCAGGCTCAGATTTGACTTCGGTCCGAGCTCGTCCTGCCCCCGAGCCTGGCAGAGCTCAGGAGGCTCACTTAGGAGGGAAGATGCAGCTGCTCTTTCACTGACTCCTCACTGTAGCATCCTAGAAGGAAGAGGTGTGTGTGTGTGTGTGTGTGTGTGCATGTGTGCATGTGTGCATGTGAGTATGATAGATGATTTTTTTTTCCTCAGGTATTTTATTTTAAAATATTAACAGACATATAAAAATTGTGCATATTTTCAGGGTACCATGTGATGTTTTGTTACATTATATACATTGTGTAACATCCAATCAAGATAAAAGATATTTGTATTTTGAAGCAGTTAACATTTCTTTAAAGTGAAAACACCCAGAATCCTATCTGCTAGGATTTTTTTTGGAAAGAGAAATAAATAGTACATTAACATGACCTACAGCACCCTACTATGCAGAAGAACCCCAGAATTTCTTACTCTAATCCAGCTATACCTACTATCTGACAATCAACCTTTCCCATCCCCTCCCAGCCTCTGTTAACCATTATATTTTTAACTTCTTTGAGACCCCCTATTTTTGAGAATCCACATATGAGTGAGGTCATGTAGTATTTGTGTGCTTGGCTTGCTTCACTTAAAGTAATGACCTCCAGTTCCATCTATAATGTTGCAAGGGACAAAATTTTGTCTTTTTTTTAAAAAAAGATTTTTATTTATTTATTTGAGAAGTAGAGTTATAGACAGAGAGAGGAAGAGACAGAGAGGAAAGTGTTCCATCTGCTGGTTCACTTCCCAAATGGCCACAATGGCCACAATGGCCAGAGCTGAGCCTATCTGAAGCTAGGAGCCAGGAGCTTCTTCTGGGTCTCCCACGTGGATGCATGGACCCAAGCACTTGGGCCATCTTCTGTTGCTTTCTCAGGTGCATTAGCAAGGAGCTGGATTGGAAGAGGAGCAGCTGGAACACGAACCAGGACTCATATGGGATGCTGGCACAGTGGAGGCATAACCTACTGCATCACAGCACTGGCCCCAATTTCATCTTTCTTAAGGCTGTATATGTGCCATGTTTTCTTTCTCCATTCATCAGTGGATGGAGCCTTAGGTTGTTTCCATTTTCTGGCTATTGTGAGTAATGCTGCAATAAACATGGGAGTGCAGATGTCTCTTCGACAGTGTGTTTCATTTCCCTTGAATGTATTCCCAGGACTGGGAATGCTGCATACTGCATCAGATAGGAGTTCTGTTTTTAGCTTTTTAAGCAACCTCCATACTGTTTTCCGCATTGGCTGTACTAATTTACATCCCCACCAACAGTGTGTAAGGGTTTCTTTTTCTCTACAATCTTCACCAACACTTGTTATCTTTTGTCTTTTGATAACAGCCAAGCTTGCTAGAATGGGGTGATAGCTCATTGTGGTTTTTTTTTTTTTTTTTTTTTTTTTTTTTTATCTTTTATTTAATGAATATAAATTTCCAAAGTACGACTCATGGGTTACAATGGCTTCCCCCCCCATACCGTCCCTCCCACCAACAACCCTCCCCTTTCCCACTCCCTCTCCCCTTCCATTCACATCAAGATTCATTTTCGATTATCTTAATATACAGAAGATCAGCTTAGTATACCTTAAGTAAGTATTTCAACAGTTTGCTCCCACACAGAAACATAAAGTGAAAAATAATAGATGATTTTTTTAAAATGATGATGAAATCAGATCAGACCTATTGTCATGTTTAATCCCAGTGAGAGTCAAGTTGGGAATTGAAAATTTCTTTCTTTTTTTTTTTTTTTTTTTTTTTTTTTTTTTTTTTTTTTTTTACAGAAGATCAGTTTAGTGTACATTAAGTAAAGATTTCAGTCGTTTGCACCCCCATAGAAACACAAAGTGAAATATACTGTTTGAGTACTCGTTATAGCATTAAGCCTCAGTGTACAGCACGTTAAGGACAGAGATCCTACATGAGGAGTAAGTGCACAGTGACTCCTGTTGTTGACTTTACCAATTGACACTCCTGTTTATGGCATCAGTAATCTCCCTATGCACCAGTTATGAGTTTCCAAGGCTATGGAAGCCCCTTGAGTTCTCCGACTCTTATCTTGTTTAGACACGGTCATAGTCAAAGTGGAGGTTCTCTCCTCCCTTCAGAGAAAGGCACCTCCCTCTTTGAAGACCTGTTCTTTCCACTGGGATCTCACTCACAGAGATCTTTTTGCCAGAGTGTCTTGGCTTTCCATGCCTGAAATACTCTCATGGGCTTTTCAGCCAGATCCGAGTGCCTTTAGGGCTGATTCTGAGGCCAGAGTGCTATTTAGGACATCCGCCATTCTATGAGTCTGCTGAGTATCTCACTTCCCATGTTGGATCACTCTCCCCTTTATTTATTCTATCGGTTGGTGTTAGCAGATACTAGACTTGTTTATGTGCTCCCTTTGACTCTTAGTCCTTTCATTATGATCAATTGTGAACTGAAATTGATCACTTGGAGTAGTGAGATGGCATTGGCACATGCCACCTTGATGGGATTGAATTGGAATCCCCTGGTATGTTTCCAACTCTACCAATTGGGGCAAGTCAGCCCGAGCATGTCCCAAATTATACATCTCTTCCCTCTCTTATTCCCACTCTTATGTTTAACAGGGATCACATTTCGGTTAATTTTCAACACTTAAGAATAACTGTGTGATAATTACAGAATTAAACCAGTCATATTAAGTAGAACAGACAAAAAAAAAATACTATGAGGGATAATGTATTAAGTTGTCCATTAGCAGTCAGAGCTATGCTGATCAAGTCACCATTTCTCATAGTGTCCATTTCACTTCAGGAGGTTTCCTTTTTGGTGTTGAGTCAGTTGTCACCGATCAGGGAGAACATATGGTATTTGTCCCTTTGGGACTGGCTTACTTCACTCAGCATGATGTGTTCCAGATTCCTCCATTTTGTTGCAAATGACTGGATTTCGTTGTTTCTTACTGCGGTATAGTACTCTAAAGAGTACATATCCCATAATTTCTTTATCCAGTCTACCGTTGATGGGCATTTAGGTTGGTTCCAGGTCTTGGCTATTGTGAATTGTGCTGCAATAAACATTAGGGTGCAGACCGCTTTTTTGTTTATCAATTTAAACTCCTTTGGGTAAATTCCAAGGAGTGGGATGGCTGGGTCGAATGGTAGGGTTATATTCAGGTTTCTGAGGAATCTCCAGACTGATTTCCATAGTGGCTTGACCAGCTTGCATTCCCACCAACAGTGGGTTAGTGTCCCTTTTTCCCCACATCCTCGCCAGCATCTGTTGTTGGTAGATTTCTGTACGTGAGCCATTCTAACCGGGGTGAGGTGAAACCTCATTGTGGTTTTGATTTGCATTTCCCTGATTGCTAGTGACCTTGAACATTTTTTCATGTGCCTGTTGGCCATTTGGATTTCCTCTTTTGAAAAATGTCTATTGAAGTCCTTGGCCCATCTCTTAAGTGGGTTGTTGGTTTTGTTTTTGTGGAGTTTCTTGATCTCTTTGTAGATTCTGGTTATTAACCCTTTATCTGTTGCATAGTTTGCAAATATTTTTTCCCATTCTGTCGGTTGTCTCTTCACTCTCCTGACTGTTTCTTTTGCAGTACAGAAACTTCTCAATTTGATGCAATCCCAATAGTTGATTTTGGCTTTGACTGTCTGTGCCTCCCGGGTCTTTTCCAGAAATTCTTTGCCTGTGCCAATATCTTGAAGGGTTTCTCCAATGTTCTCTAATAACTTAATGGTGTCAGGACGAAGATTTAGGTCTTTAATCCACGTTGAGTGGATTTTTGTGTAAGGTGTAAGGTAGGGGTCTTGCTTCATGATTCTGCACGTGGAAATCCAGTTTTCCCAGCACCATTTATTGAATAGACTGTCCTTGCTCCAGGAATTAGTTTTAGATCCTTGATCAAATATAAGTTGGCTGTAGATGTTTGGGTTGATTTCTGGTGTTTCAATTCTGTTCCATTGGTCTATCCATCTGTTTCTGTACCAGTACCATGCTGTTTTGATTACAACTGCCCTGTAGTATGTCCTGAAGTCTGGTATTGTGATGCCTCCGGCTTTGTTTTTGTTGTACAAGATTGCTTTAGCTATTCGAGGTCTCTTGTGCCTCCATATGAATTTCAGCATCATTTTTTCTAGATCTGCGAAGAATGTCTTTGGTATCTTGATTGGGATTGCATTGAATCTATAAATTGCTTTTGGGAGAATGGACATTTTGATGATGTTGATTCTTCCAATCCATGAGCATGGAAGATTTTTCCATTTTTTGGTATCCTCTTCTATTTCTTTCTTTAAGGTTTTGTAATTTTCATCGTAGAGATCTTTAACGTCCTTGGTTAAGTTTATTCCAAGGTATTTGATTGTTTTTGTAGCTATTGTGAATGGGATTGACCTTAGCAGCTCTTTCTCAGTCATGGCATTGCTTGTGTATACAAAGGCTGTTGATTTTTGTGCATTGATTTTATATCCTGCCACTTTGCCAAACTCCTCTATGAGTTCCAATAGTCTCTTAGTAGAGTTCTTTGGATCCTCTAAGTACAGAATCATATCATCTGCAAAGAGGGATAGTTTGACTTCTTCCTTCTTGATTTGTATTCCTTTGATTTCTTTTTCTTGTCTGATGGCTCTGGCTAAAACTTCCAGAACTATGTTAAATAGCAGTGGTGAGAGTGGGCATCCCTGCTTGGTGCCAGATTTCAGTGGAAATGCTTCCAACTTTTCCCCATTCAATAGGATGCTGGCTGTGGGTTTTTTATAAATTGCTTTGATTATATTGAGGAATGTTCCTTCTATACCCAATTTGCTTAGAGTTTTCATCATGAAAGGGTGTTGAATTTTATCAAATGCTTTCTCTGCATCAATTGAGATAATCATATGGTTTTTCTTCTGCAGTCTGTTAATGTGGTGAATCACATTGATTGATTTGCGAATGTTGAACCATCCCTGCATACCAGGGATGAATCCCACTTGGTCTGGGTGGATGATTTTCCTGATGTGTTGTTGTATTCTATTGGCCAGAATTTTATTGAGGATTTTTGCGTCTATGTTCATCAGGGATATTGGTCTGTAATTTTCTTTCAGTGCTGCATCTTTCTCTGGCTTAGGGATTAAGGTGATGCTGGCTTCATAGAAAGAATTTGGGAGGATTCCCTCTTTTTCGATTGTTCTGAATAGTTTGAGAAGAAATGGGATTAGTTCTTCTTTAAATGTCTGGTAGAATTCAGCGGTGAATCCATCTGGTCCTGGGCTTTTCTTTGTTGGGAGGGCCTTTATTACTGTTTCAATTTCTGTTTCAGTTATGGGTCTATTTAGGTTTTCGATGTCTTCATGGTTCAATTTAGGTAGGTTGCATGTGTCCAGGAATCTATCCATTTCTGATAGGTTTTCCTGTTTGCTGGCGTACAGGTCCTTGTAGTAATTTCTGATGATTCTTTTTATTTCTGTGGTGTGTGTTGTTACGTTTCCTTTTTCATCTCTGATTTTATTGATTTGGGTCTTTTCTCTTCTTTTTTTAGTTAGTTGGGCCAATGGGGTGTCAATTTTGTTTATTTTTTCAAAAAACCAGCTTCTCGCTTGGCTGATTTTTTGTAATGTTTTTTTGGATTCAATCCTATTAATTTCTTCTCTGGTTTTAATTATTTCTCTTCTCCTACTAGATTTGGGTTTGGTTTGCTGCAGTTTTTCTAGGTCCTTGAGGTGCGCTGAAAGCTCATTTATTTGGTACCTTTCCAATTTCTTGGTATAGGCACCTATTGCTATAAATTTGCCTCTCAATACTGCTTTTGCTGTATCCCATAAGTTTTGATATGTTGTGTTGTTGTCTTCATTTACTTCCAGAAAGTTTTTGATTTCTCTTTTGATTTCTTGAATGACCCAGTGTTCATTCAGGAGCATGTTGTTCAGTCTCCATGTGTTTGCATACTTTCTGGGGTTTCCTGAGTTGCTAATTTCCAGCTTCATCCCGCTGTGGTCTGAGAAGCTGCATGGTATGATTCTAATTCTTTTAAATTTGCTGAGACTTGCTTTATGGCCTAGTATGTGGTCAATCCTAGAGAAGGTTCCATGCGCTGCTGAGAAGAATGTGAAGTCTGTAGATGTAGGGTTGAAAGTTCTGTATATATCTGTTAGATCCATTTGGGCTATAGTGTCATTTAAATCTGCTGTTTCCTTGTTGATCTTCTGTCCGGATGATCTGTCTATTTCTGAGAGTGGAGTATTGAAGTCCCCCAGTACTATTGTATTGGAATCTAAATCTCCCTTTAAGTCCCTTAACATATCTTTTAAATAGACCGGTGCCCTGTAATTAGGTGCATATACATTTATAATAGTTACATCTTCCTGTTGAATTGAACCCTTAATCATTATATAGTGTCCCTCTTTGTCTCTCTTAACAGTTTTTGTATTAAAGTTTATTTTGTCTGATATTAATATGGCTACACCTGCTTTTTT
Organism: Oryctolagus cuniculus; assembly: GCF_964237555.1. NCBI lineage: Eukaryota > Metazoa > Chordata > Mammalia > Lagomorpha > Leporidae > Oryctolagus > Oryctolagus cuniculus. The sequence goes on from NC_091444.1 coordinate 49,455,216, forward strand.
TTGGTTTCTGTTGGCATGGAATATCTTTTTCCAACCTTTCACTTTCAGTCTGCATGCCTCTTTGTTAGAGAGATGTGTTTCTTGTAGGCAACAAATAGTTGGGTTGTGTTCTGTGAGCCAGTCAGCTAAACGGTGTCTTTTAACTGAAGAATTCAGACCATTAATGTTCAATGTGACTATTGATACGTAGTGACTTTGCCCTGCCATTTTCCCGGAAATATTTTCTAGTATATGCTTTGAGCTTCCCATGCTCTTTTACTGGTAGGTGTTCTTCCCTTCCCTTCTTTCATATTGATGGCCGTGTTTCTGTGTTTCTGAGTGTAGCACATCTTTAAGTATCTTTTGCAGGGCCGGACGAGTGGCCACAAAGTCTTTCAATTTCTGTTTGCTATGAAAGGTCTTTATTTCACCTTCATTCACAAATGAGAGCTTGGCAGGATATAATATTCTGGGCTGGCAATTTTTCTCTCTTAGCACCTGTGCTATGTCTCGCCATTCCCTCCTAGCTTGTAGGGTTTCTGATGAGAAGTCAGCTGTGAGTCTGATTGGAGATCCTCTGAGAGTAATCTGACGTTTCTCTCTTGCACATTTTAGGATCTTTTCTTTATGTTTCACTGTGGTAAGTTTAATTACCACGTGTCGTGGTGAGGATCTCTTTTGGTCATGTTTATTGGGGGTTCTATGAGCTTCCTGTACTAGGATATCTCTGTCCTTCTCCAAACCTGGAAAGTTCTCTGCTAGTATCTCACTAAAAAGGCCTTCCAATCCTTTCTCTCTCTCCATGCCTTCAGGAACTCCTAGAACTCGAATGTTGGTTTTTTTGATAGTATCCTGTAGATTCCCAACAATATTTTTTAGGTTTCTAATTTCCTCTTCTTTTCTTTGGTTTGACTGTATGTTTTCCTGTGCTCTATCTTCTAAGTCTGATATTCTCTCTTCTGCTTCACCCATTCTGTTTTTAAGGCTTTCTAATGTGTTTGTCATTTGATCTATTGAGCTCTTCATTTCATTTTGATTTCTCTTCACTATAACACTTTCCTGTTCTACTAGTTTCTGAGTTTCATTTTGACTCTTCCTTAAAATTTCGTTTTCACGAGAGAGATTTTCAATCTTGTCCATTAAGGATTTCTGTAGTTCAAGGATTTGCTTTTGAAAACTTCTAAATGTTCTTATCATAAATTTTTTGAAATCCGTATCTTGCATTTCTTCTATCTCATCATCTTCATACTCTTGGCTTGGGGTGTTTTGCTTATTTGGAGGCATCATAGTGTCATCGTTGATCTTGCTCCCTCTATTTCTGTGTTTGTTACTCGGCATAGTTAATTCTTCTTGCGTCACTGTGCGTTTTTTTTTTCTTTCTTTTTTTTTTTTTTATTTATACTGTGTCCGTGTTAAGTGGACTGCCTGCTGTTGGAGGAGCCTTGGAGGCTTGAGATGGGTGCGGCCTGAGAGCTCTGCCTGGTTCTTCCAGGTTAAGGGTGTGCAAAGGTGACACCCTCAGGTTATGCGTGGTAAATCTCTCTCTTTTTATTTATTTATTTATTTTATTTATTCAGGGGGTAAGTAACACCGCAGGGCAAGGCTGTGCAGAATTGATGGTATTTAGCTTCCAGTCTTTGGCTCCTCTGGACTCCCACTGGGTTGCCTAGGCTACTGAATTGTAGTGACTCAGTTCCTTAGCTCTCCCCCATTGATATGTAAATCCAGAGCGCAGGCCTGCTCTTTGTCTCTTGGGAATTCTAGCCTTCCAGCCTTGTAACCTTTGCAAGGTTAGGGGGAAGAGAAACCCCGAAGCTTTTTTTTTCCTTCTTTCAGGTAGTGAGTTTGCTGCACTTTCCGGCCCCCCTCTAGATTCTGACCCCCGTTTCCTCACCAATGTCTCGGGTTATTGAGCTCACCTCCCCTTCCAGCGCCGATGTGTGGAGCGTCCCAAGTCTCCCCGCTGTTGTCTGTGTGGCATGCACTCCCCTTGGAGCACTGGGGCTTCTGCGGCTCCGTCCCGCGACTTGGCTTCCGCGCGCGCGGTGGGCGACCTTGTTCTCCCAGTAGGTCCTCCGATTCACGATTCCCGTGCAATTTTTTCCTGGTTCTTTTTTCTGCGGCTACCGTAACTCCCCTTTTATTAAACTGTCATTGTGGTTTTTACTTGCATTTATCTGATGATTAGTGATATTGAATATTTTTCACGTACTTGTTGGCCATTTGTATTTCTTTTCTTGAGAAATGTCCATTTACATCTATTGGCCATCTTAAATTGTATTATTTGCTTTTTACTATTGAGTAATTTGAATTCATTATATATTAGAGTATTAACCATTTGTCAGATGTAGAGCTTGTATACATTTTCTCCCATTCTGTAGACTGCTTCTTTATCCTGTTGAGTGTTTCCTTTGTTGTTCGAAATCTCTTTGATTAAATCTCCTTTGTCTAGTTTTGCTTTTATTTTTTGTGCTTTTGGGGTCTGATATAGAAATCCTTGCCCATTCCAATGAACTGAAGTGTTTTCCCTAATTTTTTTCCTAATAGTTTTGAAGTTTTGGGTCTGACAGGTGTTTAATATATTTCGAGTTTATTTTCATTTTATTTTTTTAAAAAAGAGCCTTTTAAAAATTTGTTATTTGAGTGGCAGGGTTACAGACAGAGAGGGCGAGAGAGAGAGATCTTCCATCTACTGGTTCACTCCCCGGATGGCTGTAACAGCTGGAGCTGAGACGATCCAATTTGAAGCCAGGAGCCAGGAGCTTCTTCCAGGTCTCCCACAGAGGTGCCCATCTTCCACTGCTTTCCTAGGCCAGAAGCAAATAGCTGGATCAGAAGAGGAGCAGCTGGGACATGAACAAGCACCCATATGGGATGCCAGTGCAGCAGGTCAAGGCTTAACATACAATGCCACAGCACGGGCCCCTAGAGTTTATTTTTATACATGGTGGGAGATAGGGGTCAAATTTCATTCTTCTACATGTGAGTATCCAACTTTCCCAGCACCATTTATTAAAAAAGATTATCCTTTCCTCAATGCATGTTCTTAGCACCCTTGTCAAAAGATCAGCTAACTAGAAATGTGTGTTTACTTTCAGGATCTCTATTCTGTTCTGTTGGTCTACAGAACTGTTTTTATGCCAGTACAATACTATTTCCATTACTGTACCTTTGTAATATATTTTAAAATCAGATGATATAATGCCTCCTGCTTTGTTCTTTTTGCTCAAGATCTTTTTGGATTTTTTGGATCTTTTGTGGTTCCATACAAATTTTAGTAATTTTTTATAGTTCTGTATAAAATATCACAGGAATTTGAATCTATAAATTGCTTTGAGTAGTACACACATTTTAATCCATGAACACAGGATGTCTTTCCATTTTTTTCTGTATCTTTCAATTTCTCCCACTAATGACTTATAGCTTTCTTTGTAGAAATCTTTCGCTTCTTTGGTTAAATTTATTACCAGGAATTTTACCAATTTATTTGTTGATTGATTGTAGCTACTGGAAGGGGGATTGCTCTCTTGATTTATTTTTTAGATGATCCATTACTGGTGTATAACAACTGATATTTTAAAATAATTTTTTCATTTATTTATTTGAAAGAGTATCAGAGAGAGGAAGAGAAAAACAGAGATATTCCATCCACTGGTTCTCTTCCCAAATGCTGAATCCGGGCCATGTCAAAGCAAGGAGCCAGGGACTTCATTCAAGTTTCCCATGTGAGTGGCAGGAACCCAAGTACTTGGGCTATCATCTGCTTCCTCCCAAGCACATCAGCAAGAAGCTGGATCAGAAGTAGAGGTGAGGGGCCAGCACTTTGGTATAGGGGATAAAGGCACCACCTGCGGTGCCAGCATCCCATATGGGTACTGGTTTGAAACTCGCTTGCTCCACTTCCAATCCAGCTCTCCGCTACGGCCTGGGTAAGCAGTAGAAGATGGCCCGAGTCCTCGGGCCCCTGTACCCTATGTGGGAGACCTGGAAGACACTCCTGGCTTCTGGCTTCAGATGGGCCCAACTCCAGTGGTTGTGGCCATTTGGGGAATGAACCAGTGGATGGAAGACCTTTCTCTCTCTGCCTCTGCCTCTCTGTAACTCTGCCTTTCAAGCAAATAAATAAAATAAAATAAAGAAGTGGAGATGAGACTCAATTCCTGGCACTCCACTGTGGGAAGCAGATGTCCCAAGCAGTGGCTTAATCTGCTGTGCCACAATGCTCACCCCTCCTCTTCTTTTTGAATTCAAATCAATTTTTCTTTTCTTCTGAAGGGTCTACTCTGTAAATTCCACTGCATGAAATTTTATTTTTAGATGTATATTTTTTTCTTCCTTTATGTATCTTCCATTTCTCTCTTTATTCATGTTTTCCTTTACATCTTTGCACATATCAAGTACAGTTATGATATACTCATGTTTTGATTTTTTTTGTCTGATGACCCTATCTTATCTTATTTATTATTTTGCAGTCTATGCCATTGACTTGTTTTTCTACTGGTTATGTGTCAGATTTTTCTGTTTCTCAGAAGTCTACTAATTTTTTTATTATATATAGGATAGTCCGTTGCTGAGTGCCATATGTGTGTGTGTGTGTGTGTGTGTGTGTGTGTGTGTGTGTTGGAGTTTGTTCTGACAGGCAATTGAGTTACTTGGGGTCAGTATGACCCCATTAAAGCTTGTGTGTAAGTTCTTACAGAGTAGGTCTAACATAGCTTTTTCCTTAGGGCTAATTTGGTCCCATTTCTAAGGTGGGATGCTCCTGGGGCTGGCGCTGAGTGCCCTGGGAATTTCAGGGAAGACTCCACGCTGGCTGATGGACACTCTGGTAATTGCCAGTTTTCTATGAGCTTCAGGAATATTTTGGCTTAAAATTTTCTGGGACTTGTTCTCTTCCTTGGAAGTTGCTTTTTGTCCTCTCTTGTGGAATTTTATCCGGAGCCCGTGCATATTTGTTTTTAAAGACCCAAGGATTCCTTCCAAGTTTTGGAGCTCTTTCTCCGTGTAGCCTCCTCCTATCTCTACCCTGCCCTAATTTCCAAGACTCTTGATCTCCTCGCACTGTGATCTCTGTCACCTCACTTTGGAGACTCCCGGGATCTGTTGGAGTTCTGCTTCCCTGAACTTCAGTTCAGAAATTGCTGTCTGCCTTGAGGACTGTTTGATACCCTTTGCTTGTCTCCCTCTCTCAGGGGTCATGGTCCTGTGTTGTCTATTGTAGGAAAACAGTGATTCCACATGTGTTGTGCAGTTTTCTAAGCAAGTTTGCACTATTTTATTTTTCTCACGCCCATAATAGAAGTTCCTTTTGATGAGAACTAAAAAGGTATGTAGACACATATATAATATGTTATGTTCATAGAATTTTGTTTAGGGGTGGTAGTAAAGAAGATTCTACCAATGTGTTTATTTTTTCTTTAAGGATTTATATAATTTATCTGAAAGGCAGAGTTGCAGAGAGAAAGATATTCTATCTCCTGGTTGATTCCCCAAATGACTTAAAAGGCCAGGCTCCAAACCAGGATCATGGAATTCCATTTGGGTTTCCCATGTGCATGGCAGGGGCCCAAGTGCTTGGGCCATCTTCCTCTGCCTTCCTAGGTGCATTAGAGGGGAGCTGGATGGGAAATGGAGCAGCCAGCACTCAAACCACTGCTCATACTAGATGTTGGCTATGCAGGTGGTGGCCTAACCCCACTGCACCACAGTATTGTCCTCCCTCCAATGTGTTTAATAGTATGAGTCCACAAGCTTGAGGCGGGCAAAGCTAAGCTGCAAATGTACAAAAGGCTTTCTTATAAAGAGAAGCAGAAATTAGCTGAGTTGGTGCCCAGCAGGCAGATCTATAGGGTGGAAGGCCTGGGTCAGTGGTTCTTAAACTCTGATGCAAAGAGAAACATTTGGGTATTTGTTAAAAGGGATTGTAGACCTCCTATAGGAGATCAAGGAGGAGCCCTCGTAACTTGTAGTTTTAACAGGCACCTGGAGGTATTTAACAGGCACCTGGAGGTGATTCTAATACAGTTGGTCCATGGACTTTTCTTGGGGAAACACCTGCCAAGGATCCTCATGAGGGAATCCTAGTGTGAACCCATACAATTCTGCCTCAGGCGCATGGATAGAGTCCTCTATACAGGTAGAAGACTGAGAGTGGAGCAGGAATGGGGTGACAAGGTAGGTGTCAGAGAGCAAGCAGTTGGCCTTTAGGGGCAGCTACTTGTTTGGGGAATAATGAGTGTGTGAGCAGGAGGTGGTAGGGTGTTGGGCACCAAGAATTGCGTTCCTTTGGCCAGCTGCATAGACTGTCCAGACAGAAAGTTCACCTCAGAACTAGGTGGCTGAGCCCTCCGTTAGGCAAAGCTTCAGACATGAGAACAGAAACAGGCCTGAAGGAAAACAGCAGCAGTCATAGCAGAATGCAGACCTCCCTTGCTGCTGACACCAGCAACTACAAACACCAATTTAGAGCAAACCTTTGCCTGTGCAGAGATCTGGCTTTTTTCATGAAAGTTTCATCTGTAGCTCAGGGAACCCTCTATGGACACGATTTCAGCTGTGTAGTGATTTGTAGTGGGTTACTGCATTGGCCAAGCTACCTGCCTGCTGTGTTGATGGGCCCTGAGGAAAAAGAGAGAGAGAGCACGGGAACAAGATGGGTTTATCTCTTCATCAGGGCTCCTAAAAGCCCTAATTCAACAAGAATTCAGGAGTTAAGGTCGGCTGCATACTGCACAGAATCCTTTATTAATTTCTATCTTTTTTTGACAGGCAGAGTGGACAGTGAGAGAGAGACAGAGAGAAAGGTCTTCCTTTGCCGTTGGTTCACCCTCCAATGGCCGCCGCGGCGCGCTGTGGCCAGCACACCGCGCTGATCCGAAGTCAGGAGCCAGGTGTTTCTCCTGGTCTCCCATGTGGGTGCAGGGCCCAAGGACTTGGGGCATCCTCCACTGCACTCCTGGGCCACAGCAGAGAGCTGGACAGGAAGAGGGGCAACTGGGACAGAATCTGGCGCCCCGATCGGGACTAGAACCCAGTATGCCAGCGCCACAGGCGGAGGATTAGCTTAGTGAGCCACAGCGCCAGCCTTAATTTCTATCTTGATGTGTCACCAGCAGGTAGTGAAATCTTCCTAGTGCTGCGGAAGCACACTAACCACTGTGAGTGTGAAGAGACCAGGAGAATCCTTTCAGCCACACACAAAGGAGCTCCAGATGCCAGAGGAGCCCCTGGAGACAGAAGACACTTGCACGGACAAGTAGGCTGACCGCGTGCCTCTTTGGAGTAGGAAGTGCCCTTGGACCTTTGAGAAAGGAGAGAACATGGGGCTTCCGTGTTCATTAATGACATGGAAGAGGAGAACAGAGGCAGAGCAACAGGGAAATGTCTTCCTGGCTCATGTTGTGGCTTTTAGGGACCGAGGACAGCTCACAGTGCCAGAAAGGAACCCTGTTCAGAGGGAACAGCCTCTGCAGAAAAATATTGTTTCCATGGAGAACCGACTTGCTGAGAGTGGAGGCAAGAAAGCTCAAAGTTGGAAGCAGGTGTTTAGCTTAGTGGTTAAGATGCCCCATCCCTCCAGAGAGAGCCTTCCCAGCTCTGTTTCCTCATTCCAGCTTCCTGCGAATGCAGATACTGTGAGGCAGCAGCGATGGCTCAAGTGGGTTCCTGCCATTCATGTGGGAGACCTGGATTGTATTCCCGGCTCCTGACTATGGCCCTGGAACCAGCCCCAGTCATTGGGGGCATTTGGGTAGTGAACCATTGGATGAGGGCTCTTTCTTTGTCTGTCTCTGCATCTCTCTCTGTGTCTGTCTGCCTCTCATTTTTAAAAAGGAAATCTCAATGTTGCAGGATTTTAAAAAAATTCAATCTGGTGAGATGTTCTCCCCAAGTCACAGCAATCTGATTCTTGAAGAAGATTGGTAAACTAGGGAAGAGACTTTATTAACTGAAAAACACAGACCCATTCCCTTGATGAAGAAGATAAGCTGTTTTCAATCACTACATACATATTGTACATCTACAGATTATTTTTCCTCTCTCTATGAATTTTAGTGGTAGTTCCCAAATGAGTTTTGCCCAGTGTTCACCCTGTTTGATGTTCCAAAGATAAAGAATTTGTTATCGAATTTTAAGGAAAACTGTCTACTTTATATTCCTTCTGGACAGTTTCTGTGCCCAAGGGTATTTTATTTTTTTTTTTGAAAAATTTTTTTATTTAGTAAATATAAATTTCCAAAGTACAGTTTATGGATTACAATGGCTTCCCCCCCATAATTTCCCTCCCACTCGCATCCCTCCCATCTGCCGCTCCCTCTCCCATTCCATTCACATCAAGATTCATTTTCAATTATCTTTATATACAGTTTGCACCCACACAGAAACACAAAGTGAAAAATACTGTTTCAGTACTAGTTATAGCATTACTTCACATTGGACAACACATTAAGGACAGATCCCACATGAGAAGTAAGTACACAGTGACTCCTGTTGTTGACTTAACAATTTGACACTCTTGTTTATGGTGTCAGTAATCTCCCTAGGCTCTAGTCATGAGTTGCCAAGGCTATGGAAGCCTTTTGAGTTCGCTGACTTCAATCTTATTCCTACAGGGTCATAGTCAAAGTGGAAGTTCTCTCCTCCCTTCAGAGAAAGGTACCTCCTTCTTTGATGGCCCCATTCTTTCCACTGGGATCTCACTTGCAGACATCTTTCATTTAGTTTTTTTTTTTCTTTTTTTTTGCCAAAGTGTCTTGGCTTTCCATGCCTAAAATACTCTCATGGGCTCTTCAGCCATATCCGAATGCCAATTCTGAGGCCAGAGTGCTATTTAGGACATCTGCCATTCTATGAGTCTGCTGTGTATCCTGCTTCTCATGATGGATCGTTCTCTCCCTTTTTGATTCTATCAGTTAGTATTAGCAGACACTAGTCTTGTTTGTGTGATCCCTTTGACTCTTAGACCTATCAGTGTGATCAATTGTGAACTGAAATTGATCACTTGGACTAGTGAGATGGCATTGGTACATGCCACCCCAAAGGTATTTTCAAGATACCAAGAAGTCTCGTAGTATAGAAACTTACTAAACTTTATTAAAAAAAAAAAAAAAAAACTTCTTGCGTCCTAAACTTAATTGGTGATGGAATCCCTTTTAAAGTAATTGCAAATGGGATCCTGAAGAACTAGTGTGCTTGGGAGCACTTGGGAAAAATACCAGAAACAGAAGAATGGTTAGGTTCATTGATCCTTGGTTGAAATATTGAGGATTGACTGTGACAATGAGATACCTTTACACACCTATTAAGATGGCTAAAATAGGGGCTGGCACCATGGCTCACTTGGTTAATCCATATGGGCGCCGGGTTCTAGTCCCGGCTGCTCCTCTTCCAGTCCAGCTCTCTGCTGTGGCCCAGGAAAGCAGTGGAGGGTGGCCCAAGTGCTTGGACCTCTGTACCTGCATGGGAGACCAGGAGGAGGCACTTGGCTCCTGGCTTCAGATTGGCTTAGCTCCAGCCGTAGCAGCCATTTTGGGGGTGAACCAACGGAAGGAAGACCTTTCTCTCTGTCTCTCTCTCACTCACTGTCTAAACTCTGTCAAATAAAAAAAAAAGATGGCTAAAATAAAAAAATGCTAATAATACCAAATGTTGGAAGGTATGCAGAATGATAAGTATTCTCAGTAATTGATGGTGGGAGTTTAAAATGTTTTTGCCACTCTGGAAAATAGTTTAGTGGTTTCTTAAAACATTGCATATAACATACTATATCACCCAGTGAACTTACTTCAAGGTATTTCAACTATTTATGAAAAATGAAAACTTATGTTGACACAAAGCCTGCACCTGAGTGATTGTACCAAGTTTACTTATACTTGCCAAAAATCCAGGCCCCAAAGTTTTATGTAGTATGATTCCACTTACATGAAATTCTGGAATAGACAAAAATATAGGAACAGACAACAGGTCAGTAGCTGCCAGGGCAGAGGGTCTAAATACACAGGAAAGAATAAGGGATTTCTTTGGAGATGTTGAAATTCGTCTGTATCCTGCCAGTGGTGGTAATTATAAAAATCTATGCATATGTCAGATTCATAAAATTTTACACCAAAAAGGTACATTTTACTCTATGTAAATTTAAAGCATTAGGAAGATGATTTTGTTGTCAATATTTATCTAAATAAGAGCATTTTTACACAGATTTCCCCTTCTAGGAATTTACCCTCCAGCTGGTATTGTGGCATAGTGGGTAAAGCGGCTGTCTGTGGCACCAGCACCCCATATAGGCACCAGTTTGTGCTCCACTTCAGATCCTGCTCCCTGCTAATGGCCTGGGAAAAGCAGCGGAGAATGGCCAGTGTTAGAGCCCCTGCCACCAACATGGGAGACCTGAAAGAAGCTCCTGGCTCCTAACATTGGCCTGGCCCAGGACGGACCATTATAGCCATCAGGGGAGTGAACCAGTGGATGGAATATCTGTCTCTCTCTCTCTCTCTCCCTCTCTCTAACTCTCAAGTAAATAAATGAATCTTTTTTAAAAAGAATTTATTTACATATTTATTCATTTTAGCATTACTCTAATAGAAAGGCAGAGAGAGGATGAGAGAAGAAAATTATCCAAATGTTCATCAACATGAATCGCTCTAATAATTTATTGAATATTCTAATAAGTAAAAACAACTATTAAAAATAACAGGATATTCAGTGCTTTGATCCAAGGGTAAATGACTGAGAAAGTATTCCAGATTAAAGGAGACTAAGGAAACATAATAATTGAGTACAATATGGGATTCTGATTGGATATAGACAAGATACAGAACAAGAGGGGGACAATTAGAAAATTTTAAATAAGGCCTATTTATTAGAAAATAGTATTGTGTAATGTCAAGGCTTTGATGTTTTGACCATTGCAGTGTACTTGAGTGTACTTCTGTAAGATATTAACATTCAGAGAATTTTGAAAAAGACATATGTGAATTTTATGTGTCATTTTCCTAAATGTTTGGTAAATCTGAAAATAGCTCAAATTAAAGGTTAAAAACATTTTAAAAAAATGAGAAACAGTCTCAACAAAATAGAAGTTTCTATGTCTATAAAAGCCTAAGTCTATAGATGTATCTAAGTTACTACTTCTCTAAGTCCAAAGAAGTCTATAAGTCTCTGTAAGATAGAAATGGATAAAAACTTCACTAGAAATTGTTTCTCAGTTATTAGATTGGGAAAAACCTAAAAGTCTGAGAACATGGTATGGCAGAAATAGGGAATCTCATGTATTGCCAGTGGGAATGCAAAAGAGTTTAACCCTTATAGAGAAGAAATTGGCAACACCTAGCAAAAATATATTTGCATTTTCTCTTAATCCCTCAGTCCTTATTTTGGAAATCTTTTCCAAATATACATGGATGAAAATATAAAGTGACATACACAGAAGGCTATCCAACCAAGAAAAGGGAGAATACAAAAAATTACATATCTGCTTATATTAAAAGAAGATAGAAGGATAAAGCATTAAAGATGGTTATCTGTAGAAGGAGGTCCTAGGGTAGAGGGAACAGATAGAAATTAGACTATCTTGAATATATATTATTTTGGATGCTTAACATTGGTATCATGTAAATATTATAGATAATTATAAAACAAAGTTAAATAAATGAAATCACAGCAAATTGAAAATTAACTGAAACAAATGAGCCTGTTTTTCAGTGAATTATAGTTCCAAAAAGGAACTATTCCAGATACCTTTAAAACAGAATAATATGGGGGCTGGCACTGTGGTGTAGCAGGTAAAGTTGCCTCCTGCAGTGCTGGCATCCTATGTGGGTGCCAGTTCAAGTCCTGGCTGCTCCACTTCTGATCCAGCTCTCTGCTATGGCCTGGGAAGGCAGTGGAAGATGGCCCAACTGCTTGGGCCCCTGCACCCATGTGGGAGACCCAGAAGAAGCTCCTGGCTCCTGGCTTTGGATCGGTCCAGCTCTGGCTATTGTGGCCATTTGGGAAGTAAACAAAGGATGGAAGACCTCTCTCTCTCCCCCCTCTCTCTCTCTGCCTCTACCTCTCTGTGACTCTGACTTTCAAATAAATAAATAAATCTTAAAAAAAAGAAAAGCAAAATAATATTACTGTATATTCCTTTTGGGGATATACTCTAAAAAATGTAAACAAAACCAAAAGCAAATACTAAAAAGAAACCCCACAACTCTAAAATATAAAACTGTTTTCAGTAACCATATTGTTGATGGTAGTGTTGATATTGTTATTTGGAGATGATTTTGTGTATTGTAGTAAGCAAAGTAATTATGTGCTGTTGTTGAGAATTGAGATTTTGGGTATCATTGCATGGGCAAAAAATATACATGAAATCAATGAAGTTTTAGCAAAACCTATTACCCTGAATTTATATAGAAAATATCAGTATGAACTCATGATGCTTTTTCTCCCCCCGCAAAAAAAAAAAAACATATATCTTAGCTCTGTCCACCCAAAATGACCAGCAACAATGACAAACCCAGTCATAGTGAGTCACTCCTACCATTTAGACTTTGGTCTCTAAATGTCACTTACCACTGCAAAGACCCAGAGCTCTTTAGAGAAATGATTGCTTCCAGGTTTGGGGCATGGATGAGCCTTGAAATTTTGTTATGCCAGAAAGCAAAGAAGCTATTATAAATACTACTAGAATGATGTAAGAAGGACTGAGGAGCTACCCTAAATAAGTTCTCATTGACAAAAAAGAGGACAATCTCAGCATCCATAATGACAACAGCAATGTTTAAATTTGTAGGTTCATAATGTTTAAATCTGTAGGTTTAGTATCATCATAAGATACTAAAAAGAAAAAAGTCCTTGATTGAACATCTTTGGATGGTTTCAAGGAACCATCTCATTATTTTAAAAAACAAATAAACTAAAGAATGAGAAATCTATTTTAGCTTTCTTGCATTATCTGTACCTCAGAGTAACCAGACAGCAAATGAGGAAGAACTTCTACTTAAAGAAATCTGGACCCCCGTATCCCATATCTGAGTACCTAATTCAAGCCTCAGCTACTCTGCTTCTGATCTAGCTGTATGCTGATGTGCTGCCCTTGAAGGCAGCAAGTGATGACTCAAGTGTTTAGGGCCCTGCCACCCACGTGGAAGACACAGATGGAGCTCTGGGCTCCTGGCTTCAGCCTGGCCTAGCCCTGGCTGTTGTTGGGCAACTGGGAAGTAAATCAGCAGATGGAAGATCTCTCTACATCTGTCTCTCAGTTCTTCTCTCTGCCTTTCCAACAAAAAAAGAAAATAAATAAATAAAAATTTTAAAAACCTTAAGATGGCATCAGGCAATGGCTGTTAGTGACTGATGTGTGTGTGAGTATGTGTGTGTGTGTGTGTGTGTGTGTGAGAGAGAGAGAGAGAGAGAGAGAGAGAGAGAGAGCTACAGAAAAAGAGAGGCAGAGTGCTTTAGATATCATATATCTCTTGAAGTGGTCTTGCAAAATTTTTTTTAAAAAATTGATGTTTTCACTGTAAATTAACGTCCAGTGCTTGAAGGGATAAATATATCTATGCTGATTGGACATAACACTATATATAAATGGAATGGAACATCACATAGTACCCTACAAATTTGTACAATTTTTATATGGTTTTACATTTTTTAAATAAAAATTTTATGTAAAAATGAAGTTTCTCTAAAGACATTTCCATAAAAATGTCACGTTTGCTTATTTTGCTTATTCTGTTTTGTTGTATTTCAGGGCAAATCTCCCACTATCCTACCTCTCCAAATTCCATGTCAGGACTCAGCACGCTGGCCTACTTTGCAGTGAGTATGCAGGCCTGAAGCCTGTGACAGGGAATCTGGAGCAGGTGGGAGACTGGGGGAGGCATGTCAGTGGACGGTCTGCCTCTTCCCAGGCAGCTCCTTGCACCTAGCCCCAGCCCCAGCAGCCTGGGCTGCAGAGTTGGTGCTGACTGTGAAATGGATGCTGCCAGGGGAAAGTGGGGGGATTTTTCTGGAGCAGCCCTTCCAGGTGGCTGAACCCATTCCTACCTGCAGAGACTGTAAGACCCTTACCTATGCTAATACAGCCCCTTCTCCTTTTTTTTTTTTTTTTTTTTTTTTTTTTTTTTAGATTCATTTATTTGTTTGAAAGCAGAGCAACAGAGAGGGAATGTGAGGGAGAAAGAGATCTTAAATCTGCTGATTCACTCCCTAAACAGCTGCAACAGCCCTGGTTCAGCCAGGTAGAAGCCAGGAGCCAGGAACTCCATCCTGGTCTCCCACATGGGTGGCAGGGGCCCATGTACTCAGGCGATCCTCTGCTGCTTTCCCTGGTGCATCACAGGGAGCTGGATAGGAATCGGAGCAGGCAGGACTTGAACCAACACTCTGATATGGGATGTCAGCATTGCAAGCACAGTGGCACAACTCCGCCCCAATCCCTTTCATTTTGAATAAGATTTGGGACGTGTTGCAGCTGTGAATCCTGACTGATACCTTGGGCAAGTTATGTTCTTAAGCTTATAATAGCTGCTGCTGTTTTCTCCTCCTCTTCCTTCTCCTTCTCCTTCTTCTTTTGAAAATGATGCTTAAGGAACACTTGTCGAATGATTGAACAAATGAAGGGTTAAATCTGTGACTCAGGCCCATCACAAGGACAGGTTTGACAGTTGTTATGTGTGGGGAACACAAAGGCCTGATGGCTCATCAGACACCAGGCTCAGGGCTGTGGGATAGTGTACTCAGGACTTGAGAGCCTGGGGGGCTGCACTTGGAGCTAGGTTCCCAGGCCCTCACTCCCCAGGACCACTTTCTTCCCACTCGTTTGCTCTGTTTGTGTCATCAGATAATTCCTCTAGGCTTTAACCTCAGGGCCAGGAACTGGCTGGAGAGGAGTGAGAAAGGAGGAAAGATGGAGTGAACTGCGAATGAAGGATTTTGTGTTTAGTTCCTAGCTTACCAAGCACTGCAGTTTTGTCTAAAACTTCCTTCTACATGAAAGGCCTTAAAAAGCAGTGTCATCATTGTTGATTTTAAATTTAAAAAACCCCAAATCCAATGCTCTGCTGACCTCCCCAATTCTATAAAAAGCAAGGTCCTGGGGGCCGGCGCCGTGGCTCACTTGGTTAACCCTCTGCCTGTGGCACCAGCATCCCATATGGGCACTGGGTTCTAGTCCCGGTTGCTCCTCTTCCAGTCCAGCTCTCTGCTGTGGCCCGGGAAGGCAGTGGAGGATGGCCCAAGTGCTTGGGCCCTGCACCCGCATGGGAGACCAGGAGGAAGCACCTGGCTCCTGGCTTTGGATCGGCACAGCACCGGCCATAGCGGCCATTTGGGGAGTGAACCAATGGAAGGAAGACCTTTCTCTCTATCTCTCTCTCTGTCTATAACTCTACCTGTCAAATAAAAAAAAATTATAAAAAATTAAAAAAGCAAGGTCTTGGGTCAGCTGAGAAGAACCTTCCTCCTTGAATTCAGTAATTCAGACATGAGGCAATGTTGACATGCTGTAGTCCATGTTGCTTCTTTAACTCTTGCTTCTGGTCCCCCTGAGCTAGGATCAGTGATAGATCTGTGTAAGACAGGATGCAGAAGCCATCTTATCTTGGGCCCTCACTCCAGGTGAAATAAGATCTTAGAACAGCAATAGTGGCTGGAAGAGACAGGAAGGCATAAGATGGACCTAACCGAGGCTGGGATACTGTCCTTCCCCCTCCCTCCTCTAGGCTCTGAGAACAGGCTATGGTTCCCCTAGGGAGCAGGGTCCACTCAGGAACATCCATTTGATGTGGCAGGAGTTTTTCAAATACTAGTGTAATAGCATTTTGGTGGTGAGGTGTACATTCTAAAAGCACATGGGATATTCTAGAGAAATAATCCAGAAAAACCTGGGGGAAAGCAGTGGTTAGTCTAGAGATATAAGTACCTCTACTGTCTAGGGTGAAAGGTCCAACAGGAGATTATGGTGTTGACAAGGTGGCTGCATGTTTAATTCTGAAAGTTTCAAAATTTCATCTTGACCTATTGTAAAGTCCATTAAAATGTCTGTGCCAGCTCCTGGGAGGCACAGGTGCTCTTGGCATCCTTACACATTCCTCTATAGCTCCTTTCATGGTATCAGGCAGAGTCGGTGTGGGGCCCCTCCTCCTCTTCTTCCCTGAAAAGATCCTGGCCACCTATGACAGATGGAGGTACGTTGATTGAATCTAAATCTACTGAATAATAAAAAAAAAAACTCATGAAAAATCAATGTGCTCAGAGAAATAAGCTTTTCCATAGCAGCCCATTCCGTCATATTTTCCTGATGGCTTATCTTATTTATGATGGCAATTCCATGGCAATTCCTCTTAATTTCCTGTGATGGGTGATTTATTTTTTCCCCTTCTAAACGTACAGGGTAAAAGTTTTTATTGCACACATAAGGGAAAAGGAGAGCGCCTCAGACACTGAGCTGATGCCAACATAACATCTTGAACTGCCCCTGGATAGAAGCTTTCACAAAAGTTAATCAGTTGGAAGGCTGACTGTACAGAAGGAACAGTTTGGATTAGAGGCTTAATTTAAACCCCAAGTGCAAGGAAAGGTTTTTGCTGTCACAAGGTGAAAGATGTCAGGGAAAAACAAGACAATGGCAACCCCAGATTTGGAAAATAATTTTGCACCATTTTCAGCCAGACCTCAATGAAGCAGTCAGCTTTCCCCTAGTCCCCTTCTCCTGCTGAGGGTTTAGGGCCCTACATTTGCAGTCTCAACATCACTTGGTAGAGCAGGGACAGAACAGCCGTCGGAACTGAGGAAGAGACCAAAAAAATGGTTGCCGGCTCAGTAGGACCCAAAAGCCGGAGCCCAAGCTGCTCCATTCATGGAATATTTCCACTGGGGAGAAGAGAATCGTGGAGAGGTTCCATGGTGGCTTCCTCCTCAGGACAGACCCAGGGCTGAAAAACGAAGACAAAGTTTCCAGGATTATATAATTTGCATGCGAACAAAAACACTGGCCCACCAAACTTGGCAAATTCAGTAAGCAGGGATTCCAAAAATCCAACCATCCAGTCAAAGGAGGCTGAAACTTTTTTTTTCCTAGACAAAAGTAGAGTTTTTCATTTAACTTTGTAAGAGGTCTGTGAAATATGGTACAGAGCTATAAGAGCCCAAAGACCTGAATTTGAGTCATGGCTGTGTGGTCTTTTATTCAGGATTGAATGTCAGTCTTCCCATTGACCAAACAGATGTCTGTTGAAATTATGTCTTTGCCACTATGAAGGGTGTGATGTAGCCTTACCTCCCATGCTTTCCATGAAGCATTAGTCTCCACCCTTTTCATCTTTGACTACGTTTGCTGTCATTACCTTGCAACTCAGACCTGACGTCACTGCAGGTGCATTTGCTTTGTCTCTTGACCTAGATTGGAAGTCCACAGAAAGAAAGGCCCACATGGAGCTTGGGCTTCCCTGTTCTGCACTGTGCTGGCCACATGCAGGAGTAGGTGAGGACATGCTTGGGGATAAGGACAGGCCCTCTGTTTCCCTCACATGTGACTACTTATAATTAACATAACAGATCTGGTCACTACTACCATGGACCCCAGGGGAACACAGACTTGGAGTGTCTGCAGGCATCGCTGAGAAAGCATGATTGTGGGCCCAGCACACAGATGTTAATCATGTGGTGAGGCTTTCTTCCTTGGCTCACCAGATTGTCTTTTTAATTAGTTGAAGTTTGTAGGCTTTAAGTCATTACAAGATGAGAGGAGTGGGTTGTAGCACAGTCATTTAAATGTAGGCACAACAGTAATGTTTGAATCACAAAGACTGGGGTGGTTTTACAGTGCTGCAGGTTCCAGGAGCGTGCCTGACTGCCACTGACAAGAACCCTGGCTTACTCAGTTCACTGGGAGAAGAGGGAGCCTCAGCACCCCCTGCCCCGATACCTGCAGACAACAGCTGCCATTGGAAATGCTGACCCTCTCCTGTCAAGTCAGGAGACCCTGCAAGCTGCCTGACCCTCCCAATGCCCGCCTGCAAGCCCAGTACCCTGGCCCGGGCAGACAAGCCATAACCTGTCAGCTCTCCTGGCTAGTAGCCAGCAGCTGCTTTCTCTGCATTGCGTGGAAGGTGGCAGTAGAGGGCATGGCGTTTGCTTTACTTACAGTGGGTGCATGTTCTCTGCTCCAGGGCCACTCTCACCAAGAGCAAAGTAACCACTCGCAGCTGCCCTTTCTCCACTCAGGAGTTTGTCTTTATCCAGACCAAGATGCTCATGACTCCCTCGGTGGCCAGAGGAGGAAGAGGAGAGATGCACCCAGAGAGATAAGGCCACCTGAGGCCCTGTGCTCCCTCAGCAGCGGCAGAGTGCTCAGCACTGCGCTCAGTGTGCAGATCCAGAAAGGATCGTGCTAGTGGGTGGAGACACCAAGTCACCCAGGGACTCGGGGCCACGCACAGTGCATGTGAGAGCAACCATGTGTGATACAGGGTTGGAATGAGTGTGTGTGTGTGAGAAAGGTTAGTCTATGTCACGTACTCATGCCTTCACACCCACTCCCAAACACACACCACACACACTCATGTTCATACACACCTGTATACTCATATACTTGCATCACCATGCTCACACACTCTCACTCACACATGCCACACTCTCACACACATATACACACTCACATCTGGACATGGTGCATGCTCTCACATACACACATTCTCTCACACACACATCTCTCTCACACATCACACTCCATACTCACACATATACACACTCACATTCACACATGCCACACCCTCACATGCATTCCAACCTTCTCACACAACACTCTCACTGTCACCTGCTCTGCACACTCAGACACACATGCTTGCACACACACAGAACCTGTGAGTCCTCACAGTAGAAGGTAACGTTGATCCTAGAGGTTGCAAAGAGCAGATGCAAAAGTTCTGAGACCAGCAAGACTGCCGGGGGCTGAGCTCCTCCTTGAGGGTGCTGTCATGGGCCAACAGCAGAGCTCTACTTGAAGATGGACACTCACCGATGGGGAGTCAGCACTTTGCACTTTCCCACGGCAAAGCCTTCGCAACCCTTTGACTTCTCTCAATCGCATTCTTCAGGTTGGCTTCTGGGGGACCTGCTCCGCACCTGCTAGCTATCAGTCCCAAGGCCAGAATCTCATGGCTAAAGGATAGTTCCGTTCACATGCTTCTGCCACCAGCATCATTGTCGTCATGTTTTGGTGAGGTTGTTGACCTGGTTTTGATCACTTAGGGCACAACAAGGCTTTTGTGGTCGCCAGCTGTGGTCAGCTGCTGCAGTTTGCCTGGCTCTGACAGGTGGAAGTCCTTTCGCATGTTGCCTGATTGCTTCCTTGGGGTTTTATTTATCCCACTGAAGAGTCGCTCCTGTGATTGATACAACCTCAGGCACGTCCCAAAGTCAGGATGTCTGAAAGGAGGAGAATGTGGGAAAATCCACAGCTATGGATCCAACAAGATGCGGAGAGGCCTCCAGATAAGCCCAGTTCCTGCTTTTTCAGAAGAGCTACTTCCCACTTTTCCTGGCATTTCCCAGGTGAAAGTGAACCTACGGGGGCTTGAGAGGCAAGCTTCCCTCATAACAGGATTCACGAGGACTTGGAGAAGGCAACCACGTTTAGATTCAAGCAGAGAATGACAGTAAGGATGGCCTTAGGAACCAGTGGCCATTACTGCTTAGTGTTTAGGGGATAAAATAGAGCCACAGAGTTGGGAAAAAGTTTAGGAGCTCCATAACCCTAGGGATTCTGACACTTGAGGCCATGAGAGCTGCAAAAGATTGTAGAGAAATGTTGCTGACCTCCCACAACAGAAGCGGTTACCCTTTGAGGGCCCCCACTGCAGTTCAGACTCTGCCCACTGTATCCCCAGAGCAGGACCTGCTACCTGTTTTGGTCAGCCTGGGCTGCCAAAACAAAGTACTGTGGACTGAGTGGCTTGTAAACAATAGAAATTTATGTCTCACAGTTTTGTTTGAGGCTCAAAGTTCAGATCAAGGTGCCAACATGGTCAGGTTCTGAGGAGGGCCCCCTTGTAAGTATAGACTGCCAACCTCTTATGTTAGCGAAAAACAGCAGAAACAGCCAGTCTTAAGTGCACTGATGCCATTCACAAGGGCTTCATTTTCATGACCTAGGTATCGGCCAAAGGCACCACTTTCTAATACCATGATATTGGGGTTTAGATCCAACATATGAATTTTGGGGGAACACAAACATGCAGTCCATAACACCAGCACATACTAGGTCTTGAACAAATATCTGTTGAAAAAGTGAATGCATATTGATTAAGAAAATAAATATACCAAGTGACTATAAACTCACTTAAACTTTGTAAATGATCAAGTTTGAATTTTTAAAAAATTTATTTATTGAGAGACAGAGAGAGTGCTCCCATTTGACGATTAACTCCCTAGATGCTCACAACAGTCAGGACTAAGCCAGGCCAAAGCCAGGAGCTGAGTACTTAGTCTAAGTCTTCCATGTAGGAGCCAGGGACCAAACAGCTTGAGCCATTATCTGTAGCCTCCTTGGGTGTGCATAGCAGGAAGCTGGAATTAGGAGTGGAGATGAGACTGGAACCTGGGTACTCTGATATGAGATTCAGGCATCCATACCAGCTGCTTAACCACTAGGCCCAATGTCCACCCTAGAACTGGATTTTAGCAATTGTAACAGTATGCATGTTTATCTGAAATATTATTGCATATACTTATATATGCACAAATGAGATTTAGACACTACTCTATCTATGAAATGTTGGGTTCCAAAAGGAGATTATTTAAGTCCCTTGGCCGCTGATGACCAAGTAGCCCCCTGATCAGAGGGCTCAGACCCATCAGTAAGTGTGGTCTGGAGTTACTTCTGCAGCTCAGTGAACATGGAGTGAATCATGGTCATCTCCCTCAACCAGGTGAGTTGTGTTTGCATGACAGAATTTTGGGTCAACTATCCTGATCAGTGCGTCTCTTCAGATTCACCTGCTGCAATTGGAACTCAAAACTGAAGACATCACATCTAGAGTCCAATATATACTATCTTGTGCTTCTAGATTTTTCTCTTTGGACCTAGTCAGATTGCACTAAATTAATTGAATAAGCAGACTCAAATGTGTAAGTGTTCAAGTACATTTGGCATTTATTTGTTCCTCAGAATTGTAACCTAGTGGTTGTTTCTGGTTGGTAGGGAGTTCTGCTCCATACAGTGATCCAGAGATTCTGGCTCCTTTTACTTTGTGGGTCCACCATCATGTAGGGCATTATCATTATCTTTATCCAGCCGAAGGAAGATGATAGACTGGAGGAGTCACTGCCACATCCTAAAATCCACTCATTTCCATGGTTAGAGTTTTGTCACCCTCCCCTATCTCTAACTGTGAAGGTGGGAAGTGTGATTTGCCTCAATGCTCAGACAGATAAGAAAAACCAAACAGCTAGAACTGTAGGCCACTGGGGCTGTATTAGCTAGGATTATACAAAGCTCCATGTGAAAGAAGACTCTATCTGAGGAATCTGAATGAGATAGAAGCTCATTTCATACTTTTCATTCATATAAAAGAGATCTGGAGCTTAGCTATCCAGATCTAGTAAAGTGGTTCCATAGCCCCCAGGGAGCCAGACTCCTACCATTCCTGTCTTCTACTGTCTGTTCCACTAGCTTATTCTTATGATCCAAAATGGCTGCTTGGGCATGAGACACCACACTTGCCTTCCAGTAGCAAGAAAGAAGAAAAGAGGAATAAGTAGGGTACATCTCCTGTATCTTTTCAGATTTCCCTGAAACCTCCCATAACCATTCTGCTTATACTTCGCTGGCCCCAGAATAGTGCTAGCCAGTATGCTATGCCAACACTGGGATTTGTTATGAAGAAGGAAAGAGATATTGGCTACTGAAAGCGTCTAGTATCATTGGGTCATGGAATGCCATGAGCTTCTTCCTCTATGCCAAGTGCATGGGTCTTCCAGGAGGAGCACAGCCCCACAGACATACCCAGTGCTTCACCCTGGGAGTCTGAGCACTCGATATGTTGCCTATAGACTAAAAGATGAGTATCTGCCTGTGTCAGCCCATGGACAGTGGAGAAAGAACAGGAATAACATTCAGAAAAAGTGAGAATGGGAAACAGCAGTGCCAGGAGCTATTTTGCAGCTGAAGTTCATGGTCATTGTCATCCTACTGGGGAGGATCCAGGCCTTACTTTGTTAGCTTCTCAGACAGCCTGCATTCTGCTCCCTGCCATCCCAGTTTGCCCTCTGGAGGTTCTTCCTTATCTTATGTGGCTCAAATCTCTGCTTTTGGATTTGAACTTGCACAGGCTGCTGCCAATCAAGTTGGGCTTTCTTTAGAGTGACATTTCCCTGAAAAACCTGGTAGCCTTTTCATGTATCTTCTCCCAGTCTGTTCTGCATGTGAATAAGCAACCAAAGATCTTTTCTGTACATTGTGTTTAAGCCCGAAGTCTCTCGCCTTTCACTGTGTGCGCTGCCCTCCAGCTGGACATGTCTCTGTTGAGGTCATCTGAAACAGCTCACCAGCTTCACTATCTCATCCCTCTGAGGGGCAATGCCATCTACTGCTTGTCATGCTTCTATTAGGGGCACAGAAGCAGGGCGTGCAGTGACAGTCCCTCCTCCAGCATTGCTGTCTTTCCCTCTTTGCTCCAGGGTGGATTGCTATGGGCTGAGCTCAATCAAGCTCGCTCTTTCTGTCTCTCAGAACTTTGTTAAAAGGGAGAGAAGATTGTAGCAGGGTTTAACCAGAGACATAGAACCAGTAGGCAGGACTGGCTGCATTAATTTGGACCCAGTGTAAAATGAAGATGCAGAGTCTCCTATTCTGTGTTTCGTGTGCCTCTATAAAGGCAGAGAATTGTATCTGCAGGAGAATCGAGGGGAAGGCAGAACTGCTGCTTCATATCTGGAGGTGAGTCAGCAGATCAGAGACCATGGGGGTATGTGTATGTGTGTGTGTGACAAAACAGCTTCTGCGCCTGCCAACCTCCAAGCCTCCCAAGAACCTCTTTTGTGGTCCATCCTAAGTGAAGCTCACCGTAAAGGGCATTCTGGGAAATGTAGCTCAGCCTGGGTGAAATGGCACATTATGAAGCCACTGCAGTCACCAGCTGCCAACCTGTCTCCCCACCAAGCCTTCTATGCCCAGATCTCAGTTCATGGTCTCTCTTCCAAGGAGCAATAGGTGATGGTGCTACCACTGCATAACAAGGCAGTCATCACCATATCACCTACCATCCACCTTCTCCAGTCACATGGTTGGATCTCTCTCTTACAGAATGCCACTTCTGAGCCTGCAATCTTTATTTACTAGATTGGGTTAAATTGCATGTGACCTGGACCTCTAAAAGTGGTTTTAAAAAGATTAGTGAAGTTTTCTTTCACAGAGAATCAGGAAGTGTGCAGTCCAAGGCTGCTATGGGGGCTCCAAGTTGAGCAGGGACCCAGGCTCCTGTTGTGTTCTGTTGTTCTGGGCTGTTCCCTGTGGTCTCGGATGGCTGCTGGGCAGAAGCATTCACTCCTTGTTGAAGGAGATTTCCCTGGGGGTGGGCATTTGGCACAGCAGTTAGGTACCTGCTTGGGACACCTGCATTTCATATTGGAGTGCCTTAGTTCAAGTAGCAGCTCTGCGTCTGATCTGCTTTCCTGTTAAGGTTCACTCTGTGCCTCCTATGTGGGAGACCTGGAATGAGTTCCAAGATACCCTGGATTCCACCATTTAACCTCTCTCTCTCTCTCTCTCTCTCTCTCTCTCTCTCTCTCTTTCTCTCTCTCTCTCTCTCCACACTGGGCTGCAAGGGGACTGGGATATGTCTTACTCTGTGTTAGCTGCATATAGGATTCTGTCACTGAGAAAGAAGAGACTATACATTGGAGAACAAATAGTTCTCAGTGTGGAGGGGCCAGATTGGCCCTTGTCTTACTCAACATCACTTCCCCCAAGACAGGCTGGACACTACTCTCAGCAGAAAGACCATTTGGGGCACAAGCTGCTATGAACCTGGAATATTCCTACAGCCTGGAAACCCTTTTGACTACTTTTTCTCCTTCATAGAATCCCCTTGGAAATCAATGTAGACTTGAAATCCTACAGGTCTGCTCACTGTTTGAAACAGTTGCTCTGAAAAGAACCAATGCTTTGCTGTAGATAAAAAGAAGCTGCTGATGGAGAGTATAGAGAATAGCTAGGCACACGGATTTTAAGCATTTGTAACAGTGGGAAGATTTTCTTGACTGCAGTCGGAACATGGAATTCAGTATGAAGAAGGGCCAAAGTGAAGCTCCTTCTATTGAAGATGGGGGTTGGGGTGCGCCCCAAGCTCAGAGCTACTCAGTCTCTTCCGTGCTGGCTTCCAAGCTACCTCCACAGTACTCCTCAGGCTCTCAGTGCCTCATTTGAATCAGCTGTTCTAGTCCAAGTCCCTGGTGTTGCTGATGAGAATACTGAGGCCCAGGGAGGCATGACCTAGCAGAGGCTGCTGGTAGGCCTGTTTTGTCCTTGTGGTGCCTGTGTGGTGTTGAAGTTGATGGGGCTCACAGGGCTCACAGAGCCAAGAGGAGCAATGCTGTCATGATCTACTGACACCGGTTGTCAGCTCACAGCCACTCACAACGGAGACCTTGTTGTGATCTCAGAAGCCCATCATTCTGTATCTCAGGGGGACTGTGGGAGCTGAGATCAAGTAGAATTGACCCTGACTAGTGACTTGATTATTTACCTTTTTTTTTTTTATAATTTGGTGTGGTAGGAACAGATTTATCACTCCTTTCAGAGTCACAGAGGCATAGGTTAGGCTGGGCTGTAACTCTTAGGGAGAGAACTGCTTGGTCAGAAGAGGGTGAGGATAAGCCACTAGGCTGGAAGGACTGCCTGAGGCTGTGAGTAGGCAGTAGGACTGCCCTGGGCTGCTTCATGGCCTGTCCAAGTGGCCTTTCTTCTTGGGGCATCCGAGCTCTTCCCTTGGTGCATCTATCACTCAGTGCCTATCTGCTCCACTCCTCTCTCTGCCCTGCTACTTCCTCTGCTTAGTCTGAGTTTTATTCTCTGGTAGATTTGGCTTGTCTATGGTCTTCCATGGCTGCCATTGTGACCTTTTGGTATCTACTTCCTTTGCTAATTGTTTCTTGAAATGTTGATAGGATGGAATCAGCTTGTTCATCAGGTCATGGGTGAATGGCCAGCCTAAAGAATTGCTGTCATTGAGTGGGTGCCCACTTCATCCTCTTAGCAATGGCCCTTTGAGAAGTGACACCTGGGATAACATGGTTTCAGGCAGGGAAAATACCTTTCAAGGGGATGGACTATCCTATGACTATTATTCAGTGTACAACCATGCTGAAACCATGTCTATTATATCGTATTCAAATGCTTAAGAAGTTGCCAGTTTTCTTAGGAGCCAAATAGTAACACCCTCTACATTCTTTTTCCTTTTTTTCTGATCACTGCTTCATTGGAAAGGGCTCTGTGAGCATCTGACCAAATGTGGTGCTGGATGGATGGTTGTTTTACACAAAGAATCAAGCTTTGTATTTTTGTTTGTTTGGGTGCAGAGGCCCTAAAGAATGCTAACCAGAAGAGACTCCCTTTCCTTTGCCAAACCCTAATTAATTTGCTGATCTTGTCATAAAGCAAGGACCCCACCAAATTCAGAAGTACACGACAGGCATTAGGCAAAATAACGTTCCCAAGGTGCCTTGTATTTTCTGCGTAAGTTTGAGTAATAATCAGGTATTAGCTAAATGAGTTCTTCAGCCTTTTCGAAGTAGGAATTCTTTCAATTTTTTATAGATCTATATATTTATTTGAAAAGCAGAGTTACAGGGAGAGAGGAAGAAACAGAGAAAGATCTTCTGTCTGCTGATTCACTCTCAAATGGCCACAACTGCTGGGGCTGGGCCAGGTTGAATAGGCATTCTTTTTTGTCTCAGCACGCTGAGTGGTGGAGACTTTCCTGATGGGGATGGGCTGTCAACCACAGGCTTAGCTCTGCATGTGTGCTAGGCTGTCTGCCTCAAGACCGCTTTCTTCTACATAGCTGAGTCGATCATGCACAATGACACTGTGGTAGACTGGATTTCTGATCCCAAACTTTCTGTGACTCCCTGCAGGAGAGAGCCACAGTGAAACGCGAGCAGAAGTGACAGATGCTGCTTTGACGCAGACTCTTTCACTATAGCTTGCCAAGTTCTCAGTGGTCCACCCCGGTGCCTGGAAAGCATGTGTTGACACAGGACGTCTGTCAGCCGAGTTACTCCCACGAGCAAACTCCATAACAAAACAACCGGCATTTTGGTGCAATTTGTTACTGCAGCATAACCCAGCTCATCTTGACTGAAACAATGTCCAGTTACAACTTAGCCTTTCTCGAGGGGACACTGAGAAACGTTAAGGCTGTTTTCTTTTATGGATTACACTTTTGGAGTCAAGTTTAAAATCCTATGCATAGGCCTCAATCCCAATTTTTTAAAAAAATCATTTTATATATTTAAGCCAGTGATCCATTTTAAGTTAATTTATATACAATTGAAATTTAGACGTAGGCTCATTTTTTTCTCTTATAGCTGTCCACATGCTCTAGCACTATTTATTGAAAAGACTATCAAAAATCATTGCCCTGTGTATACGGGGTCTGTTTCTGGATTCTGTGTTCCATTCTGATGATCTATAAATCAAGCTTTAAGTCAGTGCTACATAATCTTGATTGGTATAGCCATATTTTATAATATGAGTCTTTAAATTGGGTAGGTTGATTCTTTCACTTTTATTATTCTTTTTCAAAGTTGTGCTTACTGTTTGTTTTCTTTTCTTATAAAGTTTACAATAACCTTGACTATGCTTATAAAAATATTGTAGAGATATTGATAGGAATTATAAGTCTATTTATCAATTCTGGGGGAACTGAAGTCTTTACTGTGTTGATTCTTCCAATTTGTGAACACAACATATCTCTCCACTTATTTAGATTTCTTTCATCAGCATTTTGTAGTTTTCAGCATACAAGTCTTACACAGACAGTCCCTGATTTATGATGGCTCAACTTTTCAATTTTCAATGGTGCAATAGCAATATAGACATTCAGTAGAAATGGTACTTGGAATTTTTGAGTTTTTCCCAGGCCAGCAATGTACGGCACGATGCTCTTGTGATGCTAAGCAGAGCAGTGAGACACAGCTCCCAGCCAGCCCTACAATCATGAGGGTAAATGATTGATATTTTATAGTGTTCTGTGTTGCTAAGCTATGATGTTTGGAAGGTTCCATATAATGATCTCCAGTTCCACCCATTTTGCTGCAAATATCAGAATTTCATTATTTTTATGGCTGAATAATATTCCATTGTGTATAAATACCACATTTCTTTACCCATTCACCCACTGATGGACATCTAGATGATTTTATTTCTTGGATATTGTGAATAGTTCTGCAATGAGCATAGAACTGCAAGTTTCTCTTTAACAAGTCAATTTCATTTTCTTTGAATATATACTCAGAACTAAGATAGCTGAGTCACATGATAGGTCTGTTTTCAGTTTTATATTCTTCTTTTTATAACTTAATATTTTATTTATTATTTTTGAGTTAATATTTTTAATTTACATTATAATCTAAGGCTTAATGCTCCACTAAACAAAGAATTCAACAAATGAAAAAATAAAAAGACCGGCACCCGCGCTGTGGCGTAGTGGATAAAGCTGTCGCCTGCAGTGCCGGCATCCCATATGGTCGCTGGTTCGAGACCCGGCTCCTCCACTTCCGATCCAGCTCTCTGCTGTGGCCTGGGAAAGCAGTAGAAGATGGCCCAAGTCCTTGGACCCCTGCACCCTCGTGAGAGACTTGGAGGAAGCTCCTGGCTCCTGGCTTCGGATCAGCACAGCTCCGGCCGCTGCGGCTAATTGGGGAATGAACCAGTGGATGAAAGACACTCTCTCTCTCTCTCTCTCTCTCTCTCTCTCTCCCCCTCCTCCCCCCTTCTCCTTCTCTCTCTGTATAACTCTGACTTTCAAAGTAAATAAATAAAAAAACTCTAAAAAATAAATAAAAATAAGAAGACTATGATTTCAGCAGTACTAGAGGCAAGGGCTGTAAACAATAATCCAATGAAAAGATGTTCAACTTCATTCACATACAGTAAATTTTAAAATAGTTACAGATCATTAAAACTATGATAGTACATAATTCTTAACTGTTTGACAAAGATAAAAACAAGGTTTGACATAATACTATAATTACAACAAAACTGATATACACAGGCATTTATTTTTTTTTTTTAAGATTTATTTTATTTATTTGAAAGATAGAGTTACAAGAGAGAGAAGTCTTCCATCCACTGGTTCACTCCCCAAATGGCCAACTCAACCAGAGCTAAGCTGATCTGAAGCCAGGAGCCAGAAAGTTCTAGGTCTCTTACATGAGTGCAGAGGCCCAAGCACTTAGGCCATCTTCTACTGCTTTCTCAGGCCATAGCAGAGAGTTGGATTGGAAGAGCAGCATCTGGGTCTCAAACCAGTGCCCATATGGGATGCTGGCACTGCAGGCCAGGGCTTTAACCTGGCCACAGTGTGGGCCCTTGTTTGTTTTTTTAATTTTAGCACCCACATATAAGGTGAAAAAATGCAGTATGTGTCTTTCTGTATCCAGCTTATTTCACTCAACTTGATGTCCTTCAGTTGCAGACATTCATTCTTTTTTTATAACTGAATAATAATCCATCATGTGTGTGTATATATATGTATGTATGTGTGTGTGTATATATATATATACACACACATGTAACACATGTTCTTTATCCATTCATCTGATAATGACACTTTGGTTGATTCCATATTTTGGCTATTATGAACAATGCTGCTATAAACACGGTGGTGCAGGTACATCTTTGGTACAATATGTTCATACCTTTTAGGTACATGCTCAGTATTGGAACTGCTGGATCATAAGGCAAGTCTATTTCTAGTTTTTAAAGAAATCTCCATATTGTTTTCCACAGTGGCTGCACTAATTTACATTCTAATCAACAGTGTATAAGCATTCTCTTTTCTCCACATTATTGCCAGTGTTATCATTTTTTGCCTTTGGATTAACAGTCATTCTGACAGGAGTGAGGTGATATCTCATTGTGGTTTTGATTTGCATCTTCCGGTTGGTGAGTGATATTGAGCATTTTTTTCTTGTATTTGTTGGCCACTTGTTTTTCTTCTTCCAAAGAGTATCTATTCAGATCCTTTGTTTCTTAACTGGATTTTTGTTGTTGTTGTTAGTTTCTCTAGTTCCTTATGTATTCTGGATATTAACCTTTTGTCAGCTGCATAGCTTATAAATATTTTCTCTCATCCTGTCAGTTATCTCTTTACTCTGTTGACTTTGCTATACAGAAATGTCTCAGCCTGATATAATCTTATTTGTCTGTTTTTACTGTTGCCTGAGCCTTTGAGGTCTTATCCAAAAATGTGTTGCCTATGCCAATGTCTTAAAGTGTCTCCTCTGTGTTTTCTTTCAGTAGTTTCATAGCTTCAGGCATTAAATTCCGATTTTTGATTGATTTAGAGCTGCTTTTTGTGTAGGGTGAGATATGGAGGATGGGAATTTAAGCAACATTCAACTGCAGATGTATTAGCATCATTTACTGAAGAGACTGTCTTTTCTCTGTTTTTGGTGACTTTGTCAATTATCAGCTGGCTATAGATGTGTAGATTAATTTCTGGAACCTCTGTTCTGTATTATTGGACTGTGTGTCTACTTTTAGGCCTGTATCATGCTGTTTTGGTTACAGTAGCTCTTTTGTATGTTTTGAAGCTTATATTGTGGTACCTCCAATCTTTGTTCTTTTTGTTCCAGACTGCTTTGTCTATTCAGGGGCTTTGGTGACTCCATGTGCATTTTAGGATTATTTTTTCTAGTCTGTGAAAAATG
This sequence comes from Oryctolagus cuniculus, assembly GCF_964237555.1. Classification (NCBI taxonomy): domain Eukaryota; kingdom Metazoa; phylum Chordata; class Mammalia; order Lagomorpha; family Leporidae; genus Oryctolagus; species Oryctolagus cuniculus. The sequence continues at coordinate 49,485,120 of NC_091444.1, forward strand.
TTATTGGCATTTTGATAAGGATTGTGTTGATTTTATAAATTGCTTTGGGCAGTATTGACGTATTAATAATATTAATTCTTCTAATCTGTGAACATAGAAGTCTTTCTATTTTTTATTTCTTCAATTTCTTTCATTTCCGGTTTTTATTGTGGAGGTCTTTCACATCCTTGCTTAAATTTATTTCAAAGTTTTTTAAATTTTATTTATTTGAAAGGCAGAGTTGAGTGGGGGGAGAGAGAGAGAGAGAGAGAGAGAGAAAGAGAGAGAATCCTCCATCTACTGGTTTAACTCCCCAGATGGTTGCCATGGTCGGGCTGGGCCAAACTGAAGACAGGAGCCAAGAGCTTCGTCTGGGTCTCCCAAGTAAACGCAAGGCCCATGGATTTGGGCCGTATTTGAAAGCTTTCCCAGGCACATTAGAAGGAAGCTGAATCAGAAGTAAAGCAGCTGGGACTCGAACTGTCACCCATATGAAATACCAGTGTTGCAGGTAGCAGCATAATCCATTATACCACAATGATGGACCTGGTATTTTGTATTTTAAAATGGTTATTGTGAATGGAATTGTTTTTGTGATTCGTTTCTTAGCAGATTCATTATTGGTATATAATGATGTTATTAACTTTTCTGCATTGGTTTTGTATCCAGCAAATTTACTGAATTTGATGATCAGTTCTAATAGTGTCTTGGTAGAGTCTTTAGCTTTTTTGTTGTATGGAATCACATCTTTTGCTAATAAGGATAATATCACTTCCTCCTTTCCTATTTGTATCTTTTTTTCTGTCTTTGTTCTGGCTAAACTTCCAGGACTATATTGAATGAGAGTGGTACAAGTGGACATCTTTGTCTAGTTCCATGGCCTTTATTGTGTTCACACACATTCCTTTTATATTTATTTTGTTTGATTTTTTTAAATCATGAATGGAGGTTGAATTTTATTAAATATTTTATATGTGTGTATTGAAATAATTATGTGAATTTTTTAGTCCTTCATTCTGTTGGTAAAGTGAGTTATATTTATTTTTATGTTTATTTTGCAAGTGTCGAACCATCCTTGTCTCCCTGAAGTAAATCCCACTTAATCAAGATATATGATCTTTTTGATGTGTTATTGGATTTGATTTGATAGTATTTTGTTGAGAATTTTTAATTTGTGTTCATCAGGGATATTAGTCCATAGCTTTTTTTTTTTTCTTTGTTGTATCCTAGTCTGGTTTTAGAATAAAGGTAATGTGAGCTCATAGAATGATCTTGAAAGAGTTCTCTCCCTTTCAGTTTTTTTGAAACCAGTGGTGGGAACTCAACTACCTGAGCCATCACTGCTGCTTCTCAGGGTGCAGAAATTTGGATTGGGAGCAGAGCCAGGACTAACCCTAAGTATTCAGATGTGGGACATGCGCTTCCCGAGTGGTGCCTTAACTGCTAGGTTAAATGCCTGCCCGCATTTGCTTGTTATTTTGGTTCTTCTCTGCAGAGGAGGAAATGAGCACTGGGTACCTCTCTAGCTATCTTGGAGCGCTGAGTTAGTGTTCTCAAGGAGGAGTTATGGTTACTGTCTAACAGTTGAGTTTCCCTAGCACATGAATAGGGTGCTTCCCTTGGGCAGCTTGGAAGTGTCCTGGCTGTCTGCCAGGGAAGGTTTGGCTTTGATGTTCTTGAAAGGCCTTTTTCCTCTGCTTCTTACCTCCTTAATCAGCTGGTTCCTAAGAATATTCCTTCAGATGCGTCTCTTGCAGGTTCCCAGGGCTTAGAGTTTGCCTTTTTCTGGCCTTGTTTTTTTGATCTAGTTCTTGGATTGAGTGGAGAAAGTCTCCTGTTCCTCTACATTTGACCCCTATCTCCAAGACCCAACCTGGGGAGTTCTTTCTTCAGCTCTGGCCCAGAGCCACCATAATTGAGTCTCATCAGAACTGCAGGGGAGAGAAAGTTGCCCTTGAGTGAAAACCCGAGGTCCAGGGGGAGGGTGGGTCTTACTAGTCAGTCTCCAATGACTCTTTCTTCACCTTTAGCTAAACTACATGCATTTGTTCAGTCTTCAGGATTTCTTGCTTGATTAACTTGGCCATTTATTTGTGACTAAAAAACTGGAATAATTTATTATTAATAAATATGAATATGCATATTAACAATTTGTTAAATAGCTATTTGGGCTAGGCACCATGCTAAACACCTAAATGTTTTTATATTTACATGTGTTACTGCGTTATTATCTCTACTAGTAAGAAAACAGGCTTATTGAAGATTAAGTTTCAGGGCTGGCTCTTTAGCATAGCAGGTAAGGCCTGCAATGCTGGCATCTCATGTGGATGCCAGTTCGAGTCTCAGCTGCTCCACTTCCGATCCAGCCTCTGTTGTGGCCTGGAAAAGCAGAAGATGGAACAAGTCCTTGGGCCCCTGCACCCATGTGGGAGACCCAGAAGAAGCTCCTGGCTCCTGGCTTCGGATTGGTGCAGCTCCAGCCATTGTGGCCATCTGGGGAGTGAACCAGCGGATGGAAGTCCTATCTCTCTCTCTCTCTCTCTCCCCCTCTCTCCCCCCTCTCCCTCTCTCTCCCTCTGTTTCCCTCTCTCTCCTTCTCTCTCCCTCTCTTGCCTCTCTGTAAATTTGCCTTTCAAATAAACAAATAGATCTTAAAAAAAAAAATCAAGTTTCTTACGTAAGGTCACAGTGCTGAGTATAGATAAGAATTATGTTGGCAGACTGTGAATTCATACTCATTCCCCTAGATGCTTCTCCCTTTATTATTTTGTTTTCTTTTATATTTTTTCTCAGTTCAGGTTCAATAGAAAATACAAAAGGTCGATAGGCTGATGATGTCCCACTACTGGTGTATCGTACAGATCATCAGATGGCTGCCCCCACACACAGCTCAGGCCATGGCCAGCAAGAGACCAAAGGCTAGCCTCCCCAGGCCCTGTAGGAAAGGGCTCTCCTGTAGCACACTGCATCTTGGCTGAACCTAAAGCCGTGTCTTTTAAGCATGAAAAGAGTATAAAAGAGGTTTTGTTCTCATGGTTGTGCAATGCAGCCTGTCACTAAAATGGCCCAGTACTCACTTTTGCCTGAAGAAATAGTTTGGGCTCTTTTGAACATCGGGCTTCACGGGTCACTGCCAGGCTTCTAGCCAGCCAGGCATATGTCCCCATATTTGTCAGTAAACTGGGAGGTCTGAAGCGATCTCAGAGTCTCATCCACACAGCGGCACACAGAGGTCATTTTCAGTGACCTGGCAAAGATACCCTTATCATCAGTGGTTAAGAGGCCATTTGTATTTATTTAAGGGCAGAGTGACAGGAGAGAGAAAGAGAGAGAGGGAGAGAATGAGAATTTCTTCTATCTACTAATTCACTCCACAAATGCCTCCAATAGCTGGAGCTGGGCCAGGTTGAAACTAGGAGCCAGGAACTCCAACTGAATCTCCCATGCGGGTGGCAGGAGCCCAAGTACTTGAGCTATGATTTGCTGCTTCCCAGGGTACACATGAGCAGGAAGCTGGATTGGAAGTGGAGGTGAGACTGGAACCCTGGCACTCTGACATGGGATGCAAGTGTCCCAAGAGGCAGCTTAACACACTGAACCACAGCACTTACCCTAAATGCTCACCCTTTGTCCATTGTCTGGTTTAAACTCAGGGAATAAGAAGGAAGAGATACAGTCAAGAGAATCCTGACCTGAGTAATTCACTTCAGAACTCAATGAGTAACCAATATTTCACTTTGGGTGCCATGAAAAGTATTGTATGGTTATGAAATTAGTTGCCCTATATTTTAGAATTTTTCCCCTTATCAAAAATTAATACTTTATGTTTAACTCCACAGCCTTGTTGTAACGATGAATTAAACTGTGCATTACTAACAGCTTTGGATTTTTCAGAAGGAAAATCACTTCACAGATGCAAATTATTATGATTATCATTCTCTCCTCTGCTCCCTACTCTCTGTGACCTTGGGCGAGTCATACCATATCTATTTCTTCCAGTGCTCCATCTGTCAAGTGGAGATAATAGAGTCTGCTCATTGAGGTCAAGACTTTAAAAGGAGAGGTAATGAGTGGTTGTATGCACCTCAGAAGACCTAAATATCGTGATTTGACTCCATCAGGATTAGTATCAGTTATACACAATTATAAGTTCCCTGGACAAAGACCAAGATCGTTATACCCTGGAGAATTCTGGGTACATTATCAGTTCTTAGAAATACTGATAAGGCTAAAAAGTTAGTTAAAATATTAAATGCAGAAATCAAGAATAATATATTTAGGAGTGATGTTTAGTGTATACCATAAAATGCTGCCTGAGATGCCCACATTCCATATCAGAGTGTCTGGGTTTGAGCTCCAGCTCTGCTTCTGATTCCAGCTTCCTGCTAATGCTCACGCTGGTAGGCAGCAGTTGATGGGCTAAGTAATTAGGTCCCTGCCTAATTAGGTCCACATGAGTGACTCAGATTAAATTCTCATTTTATAGAAGGACAAACTCAAGGTACAACAGCTACGGTCATCTTGCCAAGGCTTTGCATTTGTCATGAATATTGCACTGTGGCAGCCAGATGCTAAGTACTAGGAATACAATATAGAATGGAAAAATAGAGAAGACAACCTCTGTCCTCATAGAGTTCACAGGCTAGTGTCAAAAGCATTCCAAATGTAGATGACAACTGTGACTGATTGTCAGTGGCAATACCATGAGGTATGAGGTCATACAGTGAGATATTTTACTTAATCTAGGAGATGGTGAGTACTTCCTGGAGGTAGTGGGGATTGAGCTGAGGTCAGAGAAGAGTCACACAGGCCAATGGAGAAAATCCTGTTCCAGGCAGGTGGGAAGAGAAGTGCCAGGTTAGAGGGACTGAGTGCAGAGAGTGAGGGAGCATTGTATGAGGTGAGGCCAGGTAAGAAATTTCTGTTTCTCAGGGAAGTGGACTCTCCGTGCCTAGTTAGGGATTTCTGTATTTATCCTATGAATACTGGGAAGGTATTGTTACTAGAATAAAGAAGGCTTGTAGAAGTCAGCTTTTTGTTACTATAACAAAATACCTAGCACGTGCTTATAAAGAAAGGAGGTTTATTCTGGCTTAGAGTTTTGGAGGTTCACAGTCCAACACTGGGCAGGTCCCATTGGTGCGGCTATTTGGTGAGTATGGAGGATGGAGGAAGAATAATCACACAGCATGCCAGGCGGCAGAGAGCCAGGGAACATGCTTGTCCGTGTCTCCGTGGCCTCTGCTCCTAAAGCAGGGGTGGGGAATGTCCAGCTCACGGACCATGAAGACCCACAAAATCATTTGGTCTGGCCCTGCTGCAGGTGGGACTCAACAAATCGGGGCCGGCATTGTGGCATAGCGGATGAAGCATCTGCCTGCAGTGCTGGCATCCCATATGGGCACCGGTTCGAGTCCTGGCTGCTCCACTTCCAATCAAGATCCCTGCCACGGCCTGGGAAAGCAGCAGAAGATGGCCCCTCCCCCTCAAAAATTAAATAAATCCATAGCAGGCTAATGTTTAATTCGATAATTCTATATGGCCCACAAATGGTACTATGAATATCCAAATGGACCTTGGCAGAAAAAAGGTTCTCCACCCCCTGCAGCCATGATTCAATCATGAGGACTCCCTGTCCAACAGCTGAATCCAATCTAATCGTTTCCCAAAGGTCCCACCTTCAGATATCATATCTGGATTAATGTTCCATTCTCAATCCAGTAACCATTAACATTTAATCCATTAATTATTAATGTAAGACTTTGGGGCCAAGGTAGACTGTTTATGGGATGTGCATGTAAAATGTGATTTAGGCTCTGAGAAGATTACTATGGCATTGGCATCCTTTGTAAAATGGAGGAAAGCCCTGATGGTTGCAAAAAGATGTGTGAAAGAGGCATTTACAACACTCTGGGTGAGAAATGACTGCCACTGGGACCAAGTGATGGACGTGCAGTGGAGAGAAGAGGATTAATTTGAGAGCTCTTGAGGCAATAGACTCAACAGGATTTGGTCATGGATTAAACATGCTTCCCATGGAGTGGAAGGAAGAGGTCCAAAAGTCCTATCTTACTCCTGGTTTGTACACCTGGATGAATTGCAAATGGAAACTCAGAAGGAAGATCAGATGTGGGGTGAAAGAACATAAGTGTGACTTTGCGTGCGTTCACTTCGGGATTACAGAGGGACCAACCGGCAGCTGGGTAGATAGGCGTGAGCTTGGGAAGACGGGCCGCCCCGATGGATTCATGAACTGAGGCCAGTGTGGGGAGCAACCCGGACTGGACTGAGTTACTGGAATTAAGACTTATTCTATGCATCTGCTCTCCCACAATATGGCGCTGGGAGAGAAGAAAACAGCTTCTACGCAGCTGCCTCTTGCCAACTTGAGTGATGACCTCCAGGAGCTGATCCTGCTCCTGATTGGAGGAGAGCAGCGTACTCGGCGTGTGGGCAGCCGAGTTGGGATTGGCGGAGGAGGACTATAAAGGAGGAGAGAGACGGCATGCACCAGGAACATCTAAGGGGAACACCTGAGCAGCCCCCGAGAGAGCCGGCCGGCGGTGTGCCGCTCCCCCACGGAAGTGGGGAATGTGGCAGGGGGAACCGCCCTTCCACTGAGGTGGAAGGGACAGTAGCCAACCCGGGAAGAACCAGCAGCAAACCCGGGGAGGGCCGAGCAGACAAAAGAACAGCGCAGGGTCCTGTGTCGTTCCTCCACGAAGAGGGGGAGCGACAGGCCAGGGCTGTGGTATGGCTGGATTTAATTCTAGTCCTGTTGTCTGGCTTTGGTGGATACATTTTAAAAGCTCATCTCTGCCTTAGCTTTCTGCTCTGTGTGTGTGCATGTGCACACATGTGTGTTTGTGTGTGTACATACACAAGGGCTTGTCTCCGGAGCTTCCACTCACTGCCAGTGAACTACTGAATATTGCCATTGCTTAGTCCTTTGAGGGGAGGGAGCAGACTGGTGAAAAGGATTGGGGGAGGATCAAGGAAAGTAAATCATACTCTCTCAGGGAAGGGATCGCTCGCCCTAGTTTCATCAGCCCAGGCTTGCCAGCCCTTTTACCCTGGTCATGTAAGTTGCTGCTTTGCCATCTTTTTTTCTTTCCAAGCTAACAACACAACATTGCTTAACATTGCTTTCCGGTAGGGCTGAGCGAGTTCTGCTCCTGAGTTACTTCTACAAGCGGTGTGGAACGGCTTGCCTGTGATTGGGTCAAGGTGTGCCTGGCGGGGCAGGTTCCAGGCTGAGTTAAATGGGCATCTGGGTGGACAAGGTGACTCCAAGGACCAACCTGGGGTTTGGTGTGGAAGACAGGAGTGGGATGGAAAACAGGGGAGCCTTCACCGGAGCAGGTCAGCTGGAGTAAGAGGACAGATGCAGAAGAGAAATGACCCCCAGAGTGGGGTGACAGGGCATGGGCCGTAGAAGGGGAAAGCAGGGTCCAGGTGGGACGGGGCTGCCTGGAGCCAGAACTCACCAGAGAGAGCAGGTCTGTAAGGAAGCTTGCTGTGGGTGTGCCCAGGTAACACGGACTTCATGATCTTAAAAGGACAGAGTTGTTCCTGGGACTGGAAAGAGGGTGGAGCCCAGTTCCATGGGGACAGTGGTGACTTATCAAAGCGAAATTCATCAAAATGTTCATCTCAGTCATCTCTGAAAATGTGTAGGTGAGGGCCAGTGCTGTGGCGCAGTGGGTTAAGCCGCTGCCTATGATGCTGGCATCCGATATGGGCACCAGTATGTCCTGGCTGCTCCATTTCCCATCCATCCACCTTCCTGCTAATGCACCTGGGAAACCAGCGGAAGATGGCCTGAGTAGCCGGGCCCTGCACCTAGGTGGGACTTGTGGATGGAATTCTAGGCTCCTGGCTTCGACCTGGCACAACCCCAGCCATTGCAGGCATTTGGGTAGGAAGCCAGCAGAAGCAAGAGCTCGCTCTCCTCTCTCTTCCTCTTCTTCTTTCTGTAACTCTATCTTTCAAATAAATACATAAATTTTTATTTAAGAAAAAAAGGAAATTAGTAGTTTTTTTTTTCTAAAACCTGTCATTCAGCAGATATATAAACAAGAATTAAAATCAGAAGCCCACATAGTGTGAAATGCTAGGAGGCTTGCACATGACATGATAACTTCATGATGTTTAATGTTTTAAGTCGAGTTCATGCATGATCAACTTCGTGTACTAGCTGAATTCCTCACACAGGAAGCTTTAAAGAATTGGCTGCTTGGGATGTCCCACTCTAAAATATTTATGTTTGCAACCAGAGAAAGCATTGAGATGATTGCAGGCTTTAGCTGCACGGTACGTTGCCGAGAGTGCTTTAGAGTGATGTAAACTACTCCGCCTTGTTTTAAATCTCATCTTGGCTTTCTCACATCAATCTGCCTCAGGAAAACAGGTGTGTAAATGACAAGAGCTCTCTGAACCCACTTAAAGCCTGGCATGGGCCATGGCAAATTCCCATGGGTCGATGTCATTTGCTTTTCTCCACTCAGTGAGACTTGTTAATACCCTCATTTTGCAGACGAGGAAATCGAGGCTCTGAGAAGCCCAAGGCATGTACAGATTTAGCTGCCAGGACTTGATCTTGAACCTGACCTTGAACTCTGCACCCTGTCCATTCTGTCTCCTATTGTTCTTTTTGTTTATTAATTATTTATCTACTCCTGACCTTTTTCTTCTAAAAGGATTTGAAAGGGCTCGAAGGTAAATATGGGTGTCAGAAATTTAATGAGACACAGGCTTTTATTCTCTTCAGCCCCCACTAAGTCAGGAAAGAGAATGGGATTCCTGCAGGCAGCACTCCCATTAACGCTGCCATTCTCTCTGTCTATGGCTCCCCTATGTGCTTCTGCCTCCTGGTGCCTTCCTGTTTCTCCTCACCCCAGACTTAGATGAGTGATATGTTTATTAGTGTCCCACTGCCAGGCACTCAAATCTGATTAGGCTGGATTATGGGGGGTGGGAGGGAAGCATTTACCAAGATACAAGAGTAGCATTCTTTGGTTTCCCTCCTTTTGTAATGTGTTGCAGCCCACACATGTTTGATCTGTGTTGTAGGGAAGGGGAAATGGGCAGGACAGTGGACACATTGCTGCCCAATGCCACGTACACCCACGAGACTGACACCACCCACCATGGCTGCTCCATCTCGTCCTCCACCCACCCTTTGATGGATTCTTTTGCCATTTAGCTCTGTTCAGGTTCCTTTTTCTACCCCCTCCCCCCCAGTTCTCATCTGTTCATAAGTTTATTTTTTTATCACATAATTTACATGATTAGAAGTCAACTCTTTTTTTTTTTTTTTTTTTTTTTTTTTTTGACAGGCAGAGTGGACAGTGAGAGAGAGAGAGAGACAGAGAGAAAGGTTTTCCTTTGCCGTTGGTTCACCCACCAATGGCCGCCATGGCTGGCACACCGCGCTGATCCAAAGCCAGGAGCCAGGTGCTTCTCCTGGTCTCCCATGGGGTGCAGGGCCCAAGGACTTGGGCCATCCTCCACTGCCTTCCCAGGCCACAGCAGAGAGCTGGCCTGGAAGAGGGGCAACCGGGACAGAATCCGGTGCCCCGACCAAGACTAGAACCCAGGGTGCCGGCGCCGCAGGCGGAGGATTAACCTATTGAGCCACAGCGCCAGCTGAAGTCAACTCTTTAAAGATTTTAATAGCCTACATTTCAGCCCAAGCTAGAATACACAATTAAAATGAAGTAAGACCCAGCCTTGGGGCTGGCATTGTGGGACAGCAGGCTAACTCGCTGCTTGCGATGTTGGCATTCTATATCAGAGTGCCACTTTGAGTCCTGGCTGCTCTGCTTTAGATCCAGCTCCCTGCTAAGGTACTTGGAAAAGAGGCAGATAATGTCCCAAGTGTTTGGGCCCCTGCCATCCACGTGGGAGACTCAGATGAAGTTCTAGGCTCCTGGCTGAGGTCTGGCCCACACCTGGCTTTGTGACCATTTAGGGAGTAACCAGGAAATGGAAGAGATATTCTCTCTCTCTCTCTCTCTCTCTCTCTGCCTGTTGAAGAGGAAGAGAGAAAGAGAATCTTTTTAAAGGAAGACCCAGCCCTACTAAGATGATCTGTGCCCTTTCAATTAATGACCAGCATGTACTCCTTAAAATATAAGTAATTTTCGCAGTGTTCTTGTAAGATAAGTGTTGTCATCCTTGCTTTGCATATGGGACAAACTAGGACAGCTGATCCATCCAAAGCAAAGTGAGCAGAATATCAGCTAAGCTAAAACACAAAAATTCTTAGCTTCTCATCTCCAATCATAACCAGTAGCGAAGGCTTTGTGGGAGTACGTCCAATGTGTGCAGCTGTGGATTAGCATCTGCTGGTGCCCAGTCAGTTGGAGTTGTTTCTCCTAAAGTGTTGTGGTAAAACTCATTCCTTCTGTGGCTAACAGGGGAGCAATGAAGCTCGGTGTTCACATGGATTTAAGAAATTCTGGGCTTAATGAAGTTAAATGGGTCTCCTTGCTACAGGCCTTCTCAAAGCTTTAATATGCAGATGTGCATTGTCAATCTGCAGAAGGAGTTCTACAGATGCCATATCTTTTCCGCTCCACTGTTCTCTTAGCATCTCCAGAATGTTCTGTGTAACAGCAGCTTGGAGGCATGTCTGTGTATTGACACTTCTTAAAGTCAATGATTTACTGTTGTATTAGTCTACAAAAGACGTGCTTAGTAAACTCTTAACCTTAGGGAAAGATGAGCCATTCCGGAATAAGTTTAATGTAGCTCTACCCACAGAGCTCCCTCTACCTGATTTGCCATCAGGGAAACGGGGAATGCAGGTGGGGCGGGCGCTGTCTCCTCCTGCACTGAGGCCACTCTGTAGCTCTCACCTGCCAGCACTTTCCTTCCTGCACACATGAATAAAAGGCAAGGAACCGAACAGAGTGAGCCAAGTAGCAATATACTGCTGCTTCTTGTTTGCTTGCTTACCTTGGGGTCAAGGCCATCAAGCAGGCCTCCTTCTCAGCTATTGCCATGGGAAGTGGCAGGCCCTTGACCTTCATCTGTCCTACATTACCCCTTGAATAGGGCCATAGCTATTTCTAATGTTAACCAAGAAGTGCCTGACTAACAGAGTGTTAGCTACAGGGGTGAGTGTCGGTGAGGCAGAGATCCAAGTCCCAGGGCAGGGCGGATGGCAGCATACCTCTGAGCATGTCTGCAGAGACAGCCTGGGCTGGTGTTTGAAAGGAGGCTCCAGCTTAGACTTTAAGGACCAGACAACTTCCTGGCCCTAGCTCTCGCTGACCTCCCAAATGCCTGCCTTGTGACAAGTTCTCCCAAGTGGAAACTGGAAAATCCTCTCATGCCCTAGCATTGCCCTAGGAATTTCAGTTTCTCATATTGGGGTGCACGTGTCCTGAGGATGGGTACATACGAAGTCACGGGACAAGCAGGTGGCAATTTTACTTGCATATTTAAAGAGTATATTTTTATATGAAACTATACATATTAGAAACTAGAATGAAAAACTCAAGAGTTTTCAAAGTGAAATGAGTCTTCAATGCAATTGTCTGGGCCTCTGTGAGTTTTAGCCCTCAAATTGGGACGGGGAAAGGAGTTGGCTATTGTCTCCTTTTAAGAGCACTTTGATGGGTGTTTTTGGAATTTTTATTTCTAGTCCATTTCTTCTCCTAAGTGAAGACTCTGAGGCCCATAAAGATTGACCATCTTGCACTGATCCCTGGAAGACAGTGTGAATTGCCTGCCCAATATCCATATCCACACTGCTGGCCTCCTCCCACTCTTTTTACCTACAGAAACCTTAGTTATGTCCTGAATTGAGGCTTTCTGATAAATATCTGATTTCCTGTTTAGATGTCTCTCCTTCCTTTTTTTTTTTTTTTTTTTTTTTTTAATCTTTCTTGATCTTTCTGCCTGAAATGTGGGAGTGAGGTCTGGAGGTATAGCAGCCACCCTGTACTAAGAGGCAACAAGCTTAAAGATGAATGCCAATCTTCTGGGATGGTTATGCAGGAAGGTAGAATGGCCCTCGGTCCCTAAAATCACCACTGAGCACCACTAACTGCTCAGACTCAGACTCTATGACATGTGAGAACAACAGATGCTTGTTTTTGAAGCTCCTTTAATTAGATTTCTATTACAGGCAAATGAATTCCTCACTGAAATGCCCAGTGGGCTCACTTTGGCAGACAGAGTTTTGGTGACTTGCAAAAGATGTGTAACTATATAAATATACCTGTAAATGAATTTTTTAGCAGTGCCTAGCTTATAAAAGTATTCAAATGATTAATAGTATTGATGACAATATTTGTAACTGATATATCCTTTCATTTATAAGTATGACAATACAATTCAATATTTTTTCAAAAAACCATTAACAGTTATACAGAGTGTACTATTTTGAAATGCTTTGTGATATGTAAGTAGCTTCCATCATTGTACTCATTTTACTATCTAATATTTATTTTCATTTATGAGAGAGAGAGAGAGAGAGCGCGCGCTCTTCAGCAGGTCCCAGCTCTCAACTCCCAGCTTTCTTCTAGCCAGAACTCATCAGGCATCCTAGCTCTTGCTGCCTTAACATGTTATTCCATTACTTCTTTCATGCCATGACCGTCCCATACTGTAGTAGGGTGTATTCTTTAAAATGATACCTTCTTGGGGCCAGCACTGTGGTGTAATGGGCTAAGTCTCTGCCTGTGACGCCAGCATCTTATATGCAGCTGAGGAGCTGCAGTTGCCAGGTGTGAGTTCACTCCACAGCAGAGATTCGGGGGGATGGAGGATTTAAGCCAGGTCAAGTAAGCAGAGGTGGCAAAAGTGGGGCTGGGTCAGCGAGAGGGGCCCATCAGGTGCAGACTGCCTGAGATGGCACATGCGCTCAGCCCCTGGACAGCAGGGGCTGAGTAGCAAGTGCCTGTGGGATGCCGGTGACGGGGCCCAAAGAAGGCTCTTGCAGAGGCCTGTGGGGTCCCAGGGACACACACCTCATGCCTTTCAGTCCAAGGCTCATGCTCACCACCCTGCAGACTTTCCCCTTCACACTCCAAGATGCTGGTGGGCCTGGAGAAGTGTAGGGGAGAAAGATGGGATATTCACCTCGAAGAAACCGAGTTACTCTAAGAAAGACAGTTTGAAAGGAAATCTGACTGAACTGCCTCTATCTTGCAAGTGTAAGTCCCCTTCCTCCCAACCCTGTCCCTCTAGTGCCCCAAGCTTGAGTAGAAATAGGGGCCTCATAGCAAGTTCAAAGCCATTATAGGAAAAAAAGGTACCACATGTTTTACTATACTCGTATAGAGTGTGATGCAAAAAGTTTTCACCCTGTCACATAATCTTCCATAATTAGGCACTCAAGAACAAAATGAAGTCCAAAAGTTAGGCAGGAAGGTGACTCCTGTTCTCAGTGCCTCTTGGCAGAGGACACAGATTCCGAACCGCAGACTCAGGAGAAGCAGAGACCCAGAGGCAGTGTGGGTGGGAGAGCCTCATCTCCCCCCATCTGGTGGGGCTCTCTCTTTCCAGGCTAAGGAAAGACAACAGGCCCTGGCTGACGGGGCTGGAGAGGCCGGCTCAGCGCTGCTGTGGGCCCCGCCTGGGCTTTGAGGGTCTTACTCTATCTTTAGAAGTCAGAGGAGCGAAGCAGGGGCAGGCCGGATGGTGCTTCCACTGCCCCCAGGCAGAGCACCTGCCCCCTCCCCCTCCTCCCTGCGTAGGGGGTTCACTTGCGGTTGCCCCCAGCAGCACCTCTGCCCTCACAGCCGAGCCCGCATTGCCATAGCAACACTCTCTCCCCATCGTGACTGCAGCGCGTTTTCTGTAAACAGGCTCTGTTCTTTCCCCATTCGTCTCACCTGTCGCTTCTCACCTCTTGCTGTTGGGCCCCCGTGTCTCTGCCTGGCTCCCGAGCCAGCCTTCCCTTGTCACATATACTGATGGGCTGATAAGACCACCCCATGCCTCCTAGGAAAAACAAAACGGAAGCAAAAAGCAAAAGCAAAAGCTGGATGCTGGCACAGCTGAGTGTCTGCCTGCCTGTGAGGGAAGAGAAGATGGAGGGCCAGTAAGGAGAGGCAGGTCGACTCCCCTCTCCGGAACGGTGGTTATGGCATGGGGCATCGCACCAGTTAGAATCCCCATTGGCTGTAAGTCAGAGAAAATGCAGATGAACAGTGAATTTACTCAACCAGGGTTGACGCTGCTTTTCCAAGAGTAGACAGAGCTAGACTGGCAGGCCAGGGCCTGCCTGGATACCCAGATGCCTCCCACTTTCGGCCCCAGCTCCTCAGTGCGGAGCTTCCGTTCTTCAGGTCACCTCATGGCCCGGGTCGGCTGCCAAGCCTCTGGCTGTTCCATCATCCTCACCAGGGAGAAGGTGAGGGGGCTTGTTAGTCCGTCCCTCTTAAGAGCCTTCTCTGCACACTTCCCCTTCAGTCTCATCCCCCAGAACTTAGTCCGCGGTCACACACAGGATGAGTGATCTTGTCATAGCATCCCTTCACCCGGCCCCCTGCCAGCCCTGATGGCGCAGAGATTTTGAGTAGGCACGGTCTCTGCTGAGGAGCAGGGAGGGCGGGGTCGAATCCGTGGCCTGTGTATTGGTGATTGCCCTGGAATTCCTACATTGAAATCCTCACCTCACACTAGTTAGAGGGTGGGGCCTTGGGGAGGTGATTGGATCACAAGGGTGGAGCCCAGGTGAATGGAATTAGTGCCCTTACAAGAGAGACCCCAGGGAGCTGCTTCCACCCATGAAGACACTGGGGGGAGGCACCTAGGAACCAGCAACCGGGCCCTCACTAGACAACAGACCTACTTGCGTCTTGATCTTGGACTTCCCAGCCTCCAGAACCGTGAGAAATCAGCCTCTGCTGTCTCTAAGTCGCCCCAGCCGTGGTACTTTGACACAGCCACCTGAGCTTCCTCAGACTCCTCCCGCAGCACAGCTCCTCAGAGCATTCACACACGCTGCCCAGGCTCATCCTGCTGGGGACAACACGCCACTCAGCGCTATCACCCGAATACTGGGGCGGGTGGTAGAAGCCGCAAAGTGGCAAGGGCAGAGCACCGGGGAGATAAACAGCGACGTCATAGATGCACCCTTCGTAAAGAGCTCAATGCCATTCAAGAAAACCTCTGGTAGTGGTGTCCAGCAGCTTATACAGTCTGTGCAGGGCAGCCGGGGCTGCACAGGACAACAGCAACTCACATGAAGGGCAAGCAGAAGCCACTGCTAGCCCAGCATCCAAAGGCTGTCAGGGCACCTTGGTTTGTCACTCGGATCTACAGATTAACAGTGCATTCTTGTACGGCACCTGCTATAGGAGCCGGCACTGTGGCATCGTAGGTAAAGCCACCGCCTTCAGTGTCGGCATCCCATATAGGCGCTGGTTTGAGTCCTGGCTGCTCCACTTCCAATCCAGCTCTCTGCTATGGCCTGGGAAAGCAGTAGAAGATGGCCCAGTGCTTGAGCCCCTGCGCCCACGTGGGAGACCCAGGGGAAGCTCCTGGCTCCTGGCTTCGGATCGGCACAGCCGATTTGGGGAATGAGCCAATGGATGGAAAATCTCTCTCTCTCTCTCTGCCTCTCAAATAAATAAATCTTAAAAAAAAAAAAATGCTACATGCCCATTTGCCGGGGTCCCACTTGCCTGGACTTGGCACTCAAACCCACACAAGAAGCAATGGCCATGCTATTGAGGTTGGTCATTGAGTCAGGAGGCAGCAATAGGAAACATCTAAATGGACTCTGCCTGACCCTTTCTGCCAGCCAGGAGAAGTGCCCCTGACACGGGCCGTTGAATCTGGAAGGGAGTGGCAATCACGTGGCCCCTCCCTTCATCTTCAGATAAGAAACTGACCAATGCACGGATCCTGGATTACAAGCAGCGGCACCACAACTGCCAGGCCTCTCTGCCTTACCCTGTGCCTTGGGGGTTGAGATACCTGTGTGTCCTCGGGGGCTAACCCCCTGAGTTTCGGTTTCTACCCCAACTTGAGGGTGAATTCCACCTTCCCAATTCTCATTGGTACTGCCTTCACTATCAGCAACATGACAATAAGCTCTTTGGGAAGGCATCCCTGAAAGAAATGGAAAATTCATGTACTAATGATTTGACCGGCTTGACAGGGGCACGTAAATGCTAAGGATGCATTATTAATCTGATTGCCCTGGGCGGCAGGCCGTGCACTCTGTGGGGGTGTCGAAGTCATTGCTTCCAGAGGAAGCTCTTCAGTGGAGCCTGCAGCTGTGTGGAATCTGGCAGGCTCCATCTGCCAGCCCCGGGTGCTGCCTAGCTGCCAGGTGGGGTCTGCGGGTGCTATGTGTTGCCCTGACTCCTCCCCACCCCCACCCGCAGCAGCCACATTGGCGTGTGGTTTGCACAGCTGGACAAGCCGCCAGGTGGCTCCCGATGTCCTTCCTGGGTGGTCACAGCCACTAGGTGGCTGCACACAGAGGAAATTTAATTGCCCTGCTGGGACCTGAGAGTGGGAACGTTGAGCTGTGTCCCAGATTTTTCTTTGGCTCGCCACCTGGGCTTCAACTCATTAATGAAACAGGAAATCCTGGCTTGCCCCCATATTTAATGACCCAGTGCTAAAGAAAAAGACGGAAACTTTTGGACCCTTTATTCAACTAAATCCCTTTATGACCTTGGTTTTGCTCTGAATTTCCTTTACAAAAATGGGGATTTGCTGCTGATCTGGTTGATGTATGCTCATGGAAGATAGACTTTGGAATGGCTCTCGCTGTGAAGGTTCTCAGTGTGTCTTAAGACATTTATTGGTTGCCTGGCCCTAGCCCAAGAATCTCTGCCCCAAAGATGAGGAGAACCTGGAGCATGCAGCTCAGCACGGGCAGAGCACCATGGCTGCTCAAAGAGAGAGAGGGGCTGATCACACACCTGCTTGCAAAGCGTGGGGATGCACCCATGGAGCAATGGCCGAGCTGGCCCTTACAGCGTGCATCCGAATTGGACAAACAGGAGTGGTGGGAGAGGGTACTCCAGAAAGAGGGAACCAGCTGAGTGTGTTAAGTAGTGTTCTCCAGAGAGACAGAACAGCAGAGTTTGAAGCTGGAGAGCAGTTATCCACACAGCAGGGCTGGGGCTGGAGCAGGAGTCCGGGCAAGGCCTTCGAAGGGGCAAGGTTTCTGAGAGGGCAGGCAGTGTGCTCTGGGGTAGGGCCTGATCTGATGCTAGTGCTTTTGTCCACTGAGAGAGCCTGCGTGGGGTGTAGGGAAGAAAGTCAGGAGCAGCTGCCATGTGAAGTGGCGGCCGGGGTGGGGAGGGAGTGACACCTTAAAGAAGGAGTCTCTGGGACAGACGCTGTGGTGCAATGGGTTAAGCCACTACTTGCAATGCCTGCATCCTGTATGAGTGCCAACTTGAGTCCTGGCTGTTTTGCTTCCAATCCAGCTCCCTGCTAATGCACCCAGGAAAGCAGTGGAAGATGTCCCAAGTGCCTAGGCTCCTGTCAACCACGTGGGAGACCCAGATCTGGGCTCCTGGCCATTGAGGCCATTTGGGGAGTGAACCAGTGCATGGAAGATCTCTCTCTCTCTTTCTCTCTCTCTCTCTCCCTATCTCCTACCTCACTTTGCCTATCAAATAAACAAATAAATCTAAAAATAAAAAGGGAAGGTGTGTCCAGGAAATAACTAAAAACTCACCAAACAGCCCTCTGTCTTGCATCAGTCACCTACTCCAGTAAAGCAACCCTAGGCATCATGCATTTTTCCCGCATCCGCAAGCTCTCAGTCTGAACTTCATGTGTGCGTATTCATTTAGACTTCACTGTGTTTCTCTTGAGAAATGATTTGCTTTTATCTTTGGGGCAATGTGGTTAGTGACACCGAGCATGGTGCCCTCTTTCTTCCAGCTGCTCCCCATCTCTTAACTGAGCTTGGAATTCTCAACAGGGGGCATCCAGTACACTTTTTTTGTATTCTAATGGCTCTCTGTTTTTCTTGTCTTCTTTTTCCCCTTTCTTTGCCTCACCAAGTGTTCTGAAGTCTCATTATAATGTATGCATCTTGGCAAATTGCTTCAAGTCCTCTGTGGAGTCAAGTGGAGTAGACAGATGAGCAACCAATTGGGCTAAACAACTGATGGCATGCGGGTGTGACTTTGGAGTCAAAGAGGATGCCAAGCTGTTCCCAGAGAAGGAAAATCTGGAGGCATGTTGATTTGGGGCTGTGAGTTTTGGGGGTCACGGAATGCTATGGTCTGAATATGACTTGGTCCCTGAACTTTCATAGGAGTTCAAACCCCAACATAAGTCAATGGTAGTGAGAGGGTGGAAACTTAATCCTGTTGCAGTGCTCAGAGGTGAGGCCTTTGGGAAGTGATTGGATTGTAGTAGGCTGTTGGATGGAACCCCCATGAGTGAATCTCAGTGGCTCTGGAAGGATGGAAAGAAGCCACACACAGACAGATACAGAGTAGACACGAGAGCTCCCTGTCTGAGTGATGCTCTGTACTTTCTCGAGACTGCTGGCATGAAGGCCACCACCAGAGGCCAAACCAGTGGGGCCTGCCTGATCCTGGATGCTAAACCTCCAGAACCATGGGCCAAAATAAACCTCTTTAAAAATAAATAGCTTGATTCAAGTACTTTTTTTATAGGAACTATAAAGCTGACTAATACAGAGGATAATTTTGCAAATGAGTTCCATTTTAGGAAGGAGAGTCTCACCAGACCTTGCCAATCCCTGCTGCCCAAATGGTGCCTTCTGTCTGAAGCTTAACCATTCCTGTACTCTGTAACAGTGGGAGTCAGACTTGGGCCATAACCATTTGAATCTGTTCCTTCCTCGTGAGTGGTGTTCAGGGTTCACCTGCTGCCCTCTCCCAGTCCTTGTGGGGATGCAGGCCTTCAGCCTCCTTCAGTGCACCCACCATATATATAACACCTTTGACTCCTCTGCCCTCGCTCTCCCTATTGCCCTCTTGAGGATTTCCTGCCAGTTCCTTTGCCCCCTGACCTGGACTTCGCTTTTTGGGGTTTTCACCTCATGCTAAATGATCTTTCCTTGTTTACAATCTGGGTGGACCAAATGTTTATCTGCTGTAACAGCCCTTCCCGGACTATGCATCTCAGCATGGATAGGGCTTAGGTTTTCAATGCCAGCATTGACTGTGTTTAGGACTGACTGCTCCTTCCTGAGGAAGAGGACCTGCACGTGCTGGTCTGGTCAGTTTTCCTACCCCTTCTTGCACAGTTGCCATAGGCAGGTCCTATCTTTCCACCTTCTTCCAGGGATGAACACCCACACCCACACCCACCCACACACACGCACACACACGTCTTGCAATCAGGCTAAGCTGAAAGTCCAAAGTCTGAAGTCCCAAAGGTAATCCAGGTTGCGATATATGCCAGAGAGTTAGGAAACATGAAGACACAGAGGATGGAGAGAGTGAATGATATTGATTTAGGAGTTATCCTCATGGAATTAACTGTAGGCATGGCAAGAATTAAATCACCCATGAGGCTAGTGTTGTGGCGTAGTGGTTTAAGCCGCTGCTTGTGATGGTTGGAATCTCATATGAGCACTGGTTGAGTCTCAGCTGTGCCACTTCCAGTCCAACACCCTACTAATGTGCCTGGAAAAGCAGTGGAAGATGGCCCAAATACCTGGGCCCCTGCCTCCCACATGGGAGACCTAGATGGAGTTCTCGGCCCCTCATTTCATCCTGGTCCAGCCCCAGCCATTGTAGCCATTTGGGGAGTGAACCAGTTGATGGAAGATCTCTCTCTCTCTCTGTTTCTACCTCTTTTCTCTGTAACTCTGACTTCCAAATAAAAAAAAATCTTAAAGAATTAAATCACTGAAAAGTGATACTAGGGTAAGAAGAGAAGGAGGAAGAGGAGATGATTCAGGGGCAGCATCTCTATCATGGGGTCAGGAGATAGAAGGAAGTCATAGAAGCAGCCAGAGATGGTGGGATGGAGAAGATCCAAGATAGCCAGCAGGTACAGGGGCACAGGAAGCTTCCAGAAGGTGAAGGCAGGCGGGGAAAGGCAGGAAGGAGAGGAAGCTGTGAGCCAGCCTCCAGGACACAGAGACCACGGGCTCCAGCGAGTGTTGTGGAAGTGGGCTCAGCCAAGTCACGGGCAAAAGTCCAGCTGGATGGAATGAAGACATGAGGAAGCAGTGAGAAAATGAGTGACTGATGGAAGGCCTGCATTTTAAGAAATGATTTGAAGGGAAAAAGAGAACTTTGCCTACAAAAGAAGTCTCTGTAGAAGCACAGTGCCATGAAGCCTTTTGTTATTGGTTTAACAGCCTGGAGCCTGCCCTCACCGTAATGCCTAAATTCTCATCTTTTTATTTTTGGAGAGTGGGGAAAGAAGCAGAGGAGTGGCATTTCTTCTCTCAGTAAGCCTCTGTGAATCTCTCTCAGAAGACGACATGCGCTTCCAAAACCTCCCAAAGGTGTGACTCAACATCCTCGGACAGCCTGCGAAAGGACTTAAGGCCAGGCTTTTGACACACCAGAAAAAAGAAAGCCTGGAGCTTTTCTTTTCTTTTCTTTTCTTTTCTTTTCTTTTCTTTTCTTTTCTTTTCTTTTTCTGACAGGTAGAGTTATAGACAGGGAGAGAGAGAGAGACAGAGAGAAAGGTCTTCCCTCTGTTGGTTCACCGCTACGGCTGGTGCTGCGCCAATCCGAAGCCAGGAGCCAGGTGCTTCCTCCTGGTCTCCCATGTGGGTGCAGGGGCCCAAGCACCCGGGCCATCTTCCACTGCCCTCCCAGGCCACAGCAGAGAGCTGGACTGGAAGAGGGGCAACCAAGACTAGAACCCAGCACCCATATGGGATGCTGGCGCCGCAGGCAGAGAATTAACCAAGTGAGCCACGGCGCCGGCCCCAATCCTGGAGCTTTTCAATAGTGTCAGCTAGTTGGGTGAGACATAGCTCCTAGTTTCTTTTGTTTTGTTTTGTAGGAATTTGTAATCCAGGACCTGAAGAGAATATCATTTAAATATTATCTCTCTCCCTATGTCGAGTATATGTATGTGGACAATGGGACAGGATGTTGGGGAAATGTGTGGCATGTAGTCATTAAAGTAAACACCCCAGAATTGGAAACGAGCAGTGTTTGAGTGACTTCACAAGTAGAGAATTTGACAATTTAAATTCCTATTCAAAAACATATGTAGTTTCATCCACTTGAGAGCAAATTACTTTTAGAGTGACAGAAGATTAGCAGTGGAAGCCTCATCCGAATACAAAGTCTCAACCATCTCTGCTTAATACCTGGAGATGCAAGTTCATGAAATTGGGTTTTGATTCCTGTAAATGGCCTCTCTCATAGCCACTGATTAGACTGCAAAGCAAACTTAATTCTGAAATATTAGCAATTATTAGTTTCTATTTTTGGAGGTGAACTTTCCAAAATTGCGGGTCTGGGATGAATTTTTTAAAGTTGAGAAACAAAAAATTTCTTTTCACTGGTTTTGAAATGGACAGGCGGGGAACTGGTGAGCAAAGGGGCTGAGAGACTCCCAGGAGCCTTTGCACGGGAGCCCCACACTGCCTAGAATCCCACCCGCTTTGATGCAGACCCAAGATGGCTGCAGCCTGGGCATGACCGTTTCCCATCACGTACCTGAGCCTCACTTCCCATCATGCATGAGACACCATGAAGACCATATGTGTGCTGTACCCCATGTGGAGACACCACAACACCTTCTTGGAAATCACCATGTGTGCTGAAGCCCCACCCAAACTCTGCCCCATTTACATATTCAACTAGGGCACCACCCCCTACCCTATAAAAGGATAGATCCCAACTTTGATGGGGATAGCAGTTTTTCCTTCTTCATGGAGAGAGGTGCCTGTATTCACAGCTAAGTCTCTGCCTTGAATTCTCTCACGTAGAGACAAGAACACAGAATAAACTCAGCTGGGGACCATGTTCCCCACAACAGACTCCTCCAGCTATATGCTTTGTGTCCAACTCTTCATGGTAATGATTGATTCTTCTTTTTTTTTTTTATAAAGACTGGTTTATTTATTTAAAAGGCAGAGTTACACACACACACACACACAAACACAGAGGGAGAGATCTTCCTTCCACTGATCACTCCCCAGGTGGCTGCAACGGCCAGGGCTGGGCTGGGCCGAAGCCAGGAACTTTCTCCAGAGCTCCCACATGAGTGGCAGGGCCCCAAGCACTTGAGCCATCTTTTGCTGCTTTACCCAGGCCACTAGCAGGGAGCTGGATCGGAAGTGGAGCAACCGATGCCAGCATTGCTGGCGGCGATTTAACCCGCTATGCCACTGTGCCGGCCTCTCATGACTGCTTATTATCTGGCCTTGCTTTCACCTTTATGTCCCCCATAACCTCTGGGCATGCAGCTTGCTAAGGAGGTAAGCCATTTTGACTACTGTCAGGCCTGGTTTTGCTTCCACATCTTTGTTTCATTGTATCCACCCGAACTATCTTCAAGTCCAGAAGAATAGACTACCTCACTGACCTTCGGCAGGAAGCACCTGTCCCTTTCACTCTATTGGAAGAGCATCACCATGGACCCCTTCACTCACAGCCTCACCCCTGATTCATTCCCCATTGTCTCTGGCCCCACTTCCGCTGGTTTCCAGTTTCTGTGCTCCTTCCTATGTTTTACACATCAGCCTTATTAACTGACCTGGGTTTTCAAGTTTAGCCCTTAGCATTTCCCTGATGGCTTGACTCTGGGGATTAACTCTCTGGCTCCTTTGCTTTTTTTTTTTTTTTTTAAACAATAAGTTTATTTTATTGCAAAACAAGCTTTAAATGCATGTGTAATTTTTTTTAATTTTCAATTATCTTTATATACGGAAGATCAATGTAGCGTATATTAAGTAAAGATTTCCACATTTTGCTCCCACACAGAAACACAAAGTGTAAAATACTATTTGAGTACTAGTTATAGCATTAATTAAACACCTAAGAGTAATTGTGTATTAATTACAGAGTTCAACCGATAGTTTTAAGTAGAATATAAAATGCAACTTTTGTATTGTTGTGGCTTCCCCCCCCAACCTCCCTCCCTCCCGTGGCCCTCTCCTCACCCACTCCCTCTCCCATCCCGCCCTTCATCACGTTTCATTTTCAATTACCTTCATATACTGAAGATCAACTTAGTATATACTAAGCAGGGATTTCAACAGGTTGCACTCACACAACCGAACCAGGTATAGGGTATTGTTCGACTAGCAGTGTTGTTTTTGAGTTTCATAGTTAAACACATTAAGGACAGAGATCCTGCGTGGGGAGCATGAACCCAGTGACTCCCATTGTCGATTTAACAATTGGCACTCTTATTTATGATGTCAGCAATCACCCGAGACTCTTGCTATGAGCTGTCTAGGCTATGGAAGCCCCTTGAGTTCACCGACTCTGAACTTGTTTCGTCAAGGCCATATCACAGTGGAGGTTCTTTCCTCCCTTCAGAGAAAGGCGCCTCTCTCCTTGATGGCCTGTTCCTTCTGCTGGGGTCTTGTTCACCAGGATCTTTCATTTAGATTGTTTTTTGCCACCGTGTCATGGCTTTCCATGCCTGTGAGACTCTCATGGACCTTTTAGTCAGATCCGAATGTCCCAAGGGTTGATTCTGAGGCAGGAGTGCTGCCATTCTATGAGTCTGCTGTGTGTCCTGCTTCCCCCGCAGGATCATTCTCTCCCTTTTGATTCTATCTTTCATTATTTGCTTACACTGGTCTTATTTGTGTAATCTCTTCGACACTTACCCTATCTTTTTGATCAGTTGTGTATTTATACTTATCACTTTACCAAGTGCGCTGGCATTGGTACCTGCCTCCTTGGTAAGGCTGAGTTGAAATCCCCTGGCACATTTCTAGTTCCACCATTGGAGGTAGTTCTGAGTGAGTATGTGCCATCCTATATATCTCCTCCCTCTCTTATTCCTTTGCTTTTATTCTTTCCAACAGAACATCACATTCTAACTCAGTCCCAGTTGGCTACAAAGTGTGTACTGTCCTGCTGGCTAGTGCTCTTTGATCCTAGAGCATGTGCAATACCCGTGCCCATGTGTACACACACGTGTGATTTTGTGTGTGCATGTATGTGGTATATATGGTGCTGTGTGGTGTGTATGCACGTGCATGTGTGCATCGTGGGGACTGCGTGTATGTGCGCATGTGCAGTGCTCAGGTAGTTTTCCCCATTAGGAATAAGCACCTTTTTCTCTTTACTCAGCCAAAATCTATCTTGGGAAAGGCAGGTAATCTCTAGGAGCCTTAATCTTCATCTCTTTTAAATGATAATAATAATGCTCATTTCTAAATGCTCTTGTGAGGATTTAAATAATCACTGGCACCTAGAAGAGTCCCTGGCTTGTGTTGAGTGCTCAGTAAAAAGCTGCCCCTTTCAAGTCTTAGCACCTGTCATGACAGTCAGATACTCCAGTCAGATTTCTGGTGCCCTCTTCCCCCTCTGATGTTCCGTAGTACTTACATCCAAGCCCCATGTGGTGATTAGTCAATCCTGCACTGACTCGTATTCTCTTAATTCCCAAGCCAGATTGTAGGATGTCAAGAACGAGGATCACATTATATTTGTCAAGTCTCTTGTACAAAACTTTGCATGCAGTAGGCCCTTGATAAATAACTGATGACAGTGGAAAAGTAGAGACCTGTGGAGCACAGGAAAACCAGTCTTATGCCGGGATGAGGGCGCTGACCTATTTTTGTCATCAACGGGATTCCAGCAAAGCCCTCTCTCTATGTTCAGAAGAACGCTCCTTCCCCATAGACTTTTGTTAGTTGGTGAGTTTCTGCTCAATGACTGGAACCCCAGGAAGGTGAGTTTAGAAGCTGGAAGGTCTTTCTTTGGACTCTCTTCTCTTTCTCTCCTTTTTTTAAAGAGTTATTGTATTTATTTGATGGAGTAACACACAGAGAGAGGGAGGGGGAGATACAGATACAGAGGGAGATATATACAGATACACACACACACACACACACACACACACACATATATATCTTCCATCTGCTGGTTAAATTCCCAAATGGACAGAAAAATCAGGATCCTGGAACTCTATGCTGGTTTCCTACATGGGTGACAGAGGCTCAAATACTTGGACCAACTGTGCTGCTTTCCAAGTGCATTAGCAGGGAGCTGGATTGGAAGGAGAGCAGCCAACACTCCAATATGGAATGCTGGCATCACAGGCAGCAGCTTAACCCACTGTGACATAATGCCAGCCCCTCCTTTCTTTTCTTAAGAAGCTATGTAGAGGGGCCAGCACAGCAGGTTAATCCTCTGCCCGTGGCGCCAGCATCCCATATGGGCATCGATTCGAGTCCTGGCTGCTCCTCTTCTGATCCAGCTCTCTGCTATGGCCTGGGAAAGCAGTAGAGTATAGCCCAGGTCCTTGGACCCTGGCACCTGCATGGGAGACCCAGAGGAAGCTCCTGGCTCCTGGCTTCAGATTGGTTCAGATCCAGCCATTGCAGCCATTTGGGGGAGTGAACCTGCAGATGGAAGACCTTTCTCTCTGTCTCTCCTTCTCACTGTCTGTAACTTTACCTCTCAAATAAATAAATAGAGTCTTTTAAAAAAGAAGAAGAAGAAGAGGAAGCTATGAAGAAACCTCAGGATGGGGCTGAGCCCCCTAAAACACATCTACCCAAAGAAAAAACTCCACCTTTTCCACATGATTTGTCACCATAAAAACTATTTTGCAAGAAGTCCCATGAGATGACAGTAGGAAGCTTCTGTCGGTGGGCTTCCCTAGGCAGGGGCTCATTCCGCCACAGGGGACTTCACATGACAGGGGCTCTGCAGCATTCAGAAAGCCTGAGTATGGGCTCCTGATTGGCTTCGAAAGGGAGCCAAGTGAACTGTAACCACCAACTGTTCCCAACTCCGTTCATGTGTCTAAGTTTTTTTTCTTTCACTCAATATGATAACCAGCATTGCCAGATTGGTTAGCATGGCTTTCCTGAATATTTCTAGCACAGCTGCTGTTATTTCGTGTTCATGGAACGATGAGGAATGGGGCTGCAGTCATCACTCCTTCGAGAGAAAAGCAGGCTTTGCCCTCCCCCATCTTCCCCGCTGGAGCAGCGATTAGT
Source organism: Oryctolagus cuniculus (assembly GCF_964237555.1). Lineage (NCBI taxonomy): Eukaryota > Metazoa > Chordata > Mammalia > Lagomorpha > Leporidae > Oryctolagus > Oryctolagus cuniculus. Next base: position 49,511,182 of record NC_091444.1, read on the forward strand.
TGCACCATTGCCTTCTGCACTTCCTCTTTCAGCTATTACAGAACCTTCTATTACGAGCTTGTTGAGAGTTCATTAGGGTAAAATTTTACCTATTTTCTTGCTCCACAGGAAAATCAAATTATTTTCCTTTGCCTAAAGTAACTATGCCTCTAAACCTGTTCAGGGCTTCTGGCTATTGAGATCAATGGCAGCACAAACACCATTGGACCATGTTTCTCTTAGGAGCCGATCACTCCCTTTCAGAAATCTCAGCAGTGTCAGATTAAGTGAGCAACAACTGAGCAAAGCCATCCATCAAAACAAATCAGTCAACCCATAAATAAACTGCTGGGATGCCTCAAGGGGTTTGGCAGAATTTATCCTTGTCTCTTTCTTCTTTTGTTCAAAACACTGTTCCTGTAATGGGTAGCACAATGCATACTGCCCCAGCAGGCCCCACTTAACTGTGAGGCAGCTTGTTGGGGAGAAAACTGTTGTGATTCTACATACAGTTCAAGAGAGAAATATTTCAGAGAGAAGCAATCTCTCAGCAGATTCCGGGTACGACAGATATGGGAGTCATCTTTGCTGTTCCGGTGCAGGGAAATATGATCTTATAACATTCAAGAGCACGTATGGGGACTCTATTTGAAAACAGCCCTGCATCTGGACATATGGCTGCCGTAGATGCAGGATACAGATGGCCTAGCCTCTAGCCCGGATCCCAGCTACAATCAGGTCTTATCTCTGACGTGTTGCCCTGTGTGGTTTGTGGGCTTCTTTTATGAAGATGTCACTTTTTTTTTTTTTTTGACAGTTTTACTCGTATGTCAACTCTTAAAGAATGTGAAAGAATCATCATTTCAACATTCCTGCATGATTCTGATTCACTGATGTTTGTCTCCCTTACCTGGAGCTTGTCTTATCTAAGTTGGCAGGCCCAGTGCCTAACATGTCTTCCTTAGGGTTCTTCAGAGGAAGTGACCAAAGGGTCTCAAATTGACATCAAAGGCTTCATTCAGCTGATGCCTGTCATAGCGATCTGCAGGCCAGGTAATTTCCCACTCAAAGCAGGGCTGGAGTTGGATAGGCGAGCAGACAGACAGATGTGTCCCAGGATTTGGGTCAGGGAAGAGTTTTGGTCAACCGCTGTGAAACTTATGCTTGGAAGTTGTCCTGGTTTTCCTGCTTCTTGCTCAGCACTGCTGGTGCAGTCCTGCCCTGAGAACTGTTCGAGCAGTACTTTCAAGGCCGCCTTTTGCAAGCCCTGCAGTCTGTTGGTTGGTCAGGATGCACAGGGAGCAGAAGGCAGCGGGAAAGAGAAAGGAGGTGAAAGTTAAAAGCAATGGAGAAATGATATGCCTTCTGTCGTGCCCATTTGACTCTTTTTTTTTTTTTTTTACAAAATAAATACTTAATAGATGTTTGTAAAAAGCACGAATGTAGGACTAGAAAGGTCTAGGGCCCTTTCTGAAATGCCTAACATTTTCCTTCCTTAACAAGTCTAAAATGAAATGGTCAGACTGCCAGAGCTCAAAAATGCCCCAGTGATCTGGGCTGAGTGGGAGGAATGAGCAGAAGCTCTCAGAAATAGCATGTCTCTAGCTGGGGGAAGTGGGCATTTAAAGCAGAGCAATTCCTGAAAAATCGCAGAACAGAGAGCAGAGTTGAGGTCACCCAACAGCAATTTTCCCCTCTGCCACCACACTCCCATACCCTCAGGGTTTAGAAAAGTGGGTGGAAAGCACTACCCAGTCCACAAATGGTAATTATGGGGAGAAGCAGCAATAGGCTGGTTCCAGATAAGTGAGATAAGTAAAAGGCACTCCTCTTTTTTTTTTTAAAAGACTTATTTATTTATTTGAAAGGCAGAGTTACAGAAAGGCAGAGGCAGAGAGAGAAGTCTTCCATCTGCTGGTTCACTCCCCAAATCTGCAACGGCCAGAGCTGGGCTGATCTGAAGCCAGGAACCAGGAGCTTCTTCCACACAGGTACAGGGGCCCAAGGACTTGGGCCATCTTCCACTGCTTTCCCAGGCCCTAGCAGAGAGCTGGATCAGAAGTGGAGCAGCTGGGACTTGAACGGGCACCCATATGGCATTGCAGGTGCCGGCCCAAAGGCACTCCTTTAAAAAATGATTTATTTCATTTATTTGAAAGACAGAGTTAGAGAGGGAGAGAGGGAGAGAGAGAAATCTTCCATTTGCTGGCTCACTCCCCAGATGGCTACAAAGGCCAGGGCTGGGTCAGGAGCCTGGAACAGGCCTCCCATGTGGGTGGCAGGGGCTCAAGTACTTGGGCCATTTTCTGCTGCTTTTCCAGGTACATTAGCAGAGAGCTGGATCAGAAGTGGAGCAAGCAGGACTGAAAATGGCACTCCTATGGGATGCTGGTGTGTGGGCAATAGCTCAGCCCACTGCACCACAACACTGGCCTCCAAAGTCACTCCTAATGAGTCCAAACATAATCAATAAAAGGGAAGATTTGTACAGAACTCTACATGTTATATATATATGAGAAAGATGTAAGGAAATGACCTGATATTTATGTAAACTCCTCCCCCCACCCCATGCCAACACACATAAGAGTGAAAAAGTTGGTTTCTAAAGAACTGAGGGTACTGGGACTCTAACCACGTCGATGTATCCTTCTGTACATTATTAACTGAAGAAAATAGGTACCCCTGAAACCTCAGGAAACAAGAGGGAGGCAGAAAAAACCAAATCAGGACTGTGAGGTGGATATCCGGCGATTTCCCACTGGAACTCCCACAACATTGCCCTTGTTTAATGAGTGGAATGGGCAGGAGCATCGTTCTGATGGAAAGGCACTCTGGTGGAGCTTCCCTGAGTGTCTTCCTGCTAACACTTTGGCTCAGTTTCTCAAATCACTCTTCTAAAAAGCAGATGTTGTCGTTCTTCGGCCCTCCAGAAAGTCAACAAAGAAAATGCCCTGAACATCCCTCAAAACTGTTGCCATGGCCTCTGCTCTTGACCAGTCTGCTTTTGCTTTGACTGGACCACTGCTAGCTCTTGGTAGCCAGTGCTTTGATGGTGCTTTGTCTTCAGTATCGTACTGGTAAAGCCACATTTCATTTCCTGTTCAGTTCTTCAAAGAAATGTTTATGGATCTTGATCCTATTTGTTTAAAATTCCCATTAAAGTTCTGCTCTTGTCTGCAGCTGATCTGAGCACAGCAGTTTTGGCATCTATTGGGCAGTCAATTTGTTCCATTTTAATTTGTCAGTCAGAATTGTGCAAGCTGAACCAATTGCGATGTTGGCTATTGCTTCTGTTATTGGTTCTCTTCGATTATGACATGAATAAGATTAATCTTTTCTTTATGAGTTGACACGATGGTGTACTGCTGCAGGCTTTGTCTTTATTATCATCTCACTCCTTCAACAGTAATCTGGGGTAGGCATTGTGGAGCCCCTGGGTAAGCCACCACTTGGGACACATATGTTCCATATCAGAGTGCCAGTTCATGTCCTAGATCCTCCGCTTCCAATCCAGCTTCCTGATAATGTGTCTAGGAAGGCAGGGGATGGCCCAAGTACTTGAGTACCTGCCACCCACATGGAAGACCCAGATGGAGTTCCAGGCTCCTGGCTCCAGCCTGGCCAGCTCTGGCTGACGCAGGTATTTGGGGAGCGAACCAGCAGATAAAAGATCTCTCTCTCTCTCTCTTTCTCTCTGTCCTCTCCTCTGCCTCTGTGTGTTACTCAGCCTCTCAAATAAATAAACAAATAAGTCTTAAAAAACAAAGTCAACTTATCCATTTGAAAACTGATGACTTCTTTGGGACAGCCCCCTAAACTTTTTGTAAAGCTTCAGCACTTTCACCATTATGCTACCCAAGTTTCACCATAAATTTTATGTTTGTTGTTACTTCCATTTTATCAAAATTCATGTTGCTCAAATAGAGGCTCTTTTCAAATTAATGTCTTATCCTTCTTAGTGCCTCAAACTAGATCCTGTTTGGACATGTCATAACAAGTTAGCAGGAGTCTTATTTTGGTTCAAAAACATTTTGAAGGCTAAATATGTTTTTTTCATAATGAGAATATTCAGTGAAGTTTTTGAAGATGCCTCCTGTGTTAGAACATTGACTTAAAACCCCTGTCAGCCAACTGCTTGCTTAGGTATGAAGGTTCTGGACCACTGACTCCTACCAATCCAAAAGTAACAAGTACCTTGCCACATGGACTGTCCTCCCATTCCAAAACTTTCCCCCTTCATGTTCTCCCAACCCTCTTTATCTACAGCTATTTTTCAGTGTAAGCAATTAAATTTTCCTTCCCCACATTTTTGTTATAAAACAGTCTTGGTGGGCATATTTCCAACTGCTGTTTGGCCTGGAGGCTGGTAGTTGTATCACTGGCATGGCAGACCTTTTATTTCAGAGAACCCTTGGTCTGAAGAGTTCTGGTTTATTTATTAGCAAGCACAAATTAAGAGTGTAGGCATAGGGCCAGTGTTGTGGCGTAGCAGGTAAAGCCGCCGCCTGCAACACCAGCATCCTATAGATGCCAGATGCTGGCATCCCATGTGGGCACTGGTTTGAGTCCCAGCTGCTCCATTTCCAATCCAGCTCCCTGCTAATGCACCTAGGAAAGCAGCAGCAGAAGGTTCAAGTCCTTGTGCCCTTACATCCATGTGGAAGACCTGGACGAAGCTCCTGGCTCCTGGCTCCTGGCTTCTGGCCAAGCCCTGGTTGATGTGGCCATTTGGGGAGTGAACCAGCGGATGGACGATCTCTCTCTCTCTCTCTCTCTCTCTGTGTATCTGTTTCTCTCTCTCTCTAACTCTGCCTTTCAAATAAATAAAAAATAAATCTTTTTTTTTTAAGAGTGTAGAAGCCTCCTAAGATTCTTGATTTAAAAAATGTTCAAGTGATACAATTCAACTGCTTGAGAGGAAAGTCAACATTATAAATTTAGGAGTGGAAAAGTGGTGGTAACAAAACCAGGCCTGGTGCTGAATGTTCTTTTCTTTTTTAAAAGATTTATTTATTTATTTATTTATTTACTTATTTGAAAGTCAGAGTTACACAGAAAGAGAAGGAGAGACAAAGAGAGAGAGAGAGAGAAAGGTCTTCCATCCGCTAGTTCACTCTCCAATTGGCCGCAATGGCCAGAGCTGTGCCAACTTGAAGCCGGGAGCCAGGAGCTTCTTCCAGGTCTCCCACGTGGGTGCAGGGGCCCAAGGACATGGACCATCTTCTACTGCTCTCCCAGGCCATAGCAGAGAGCTGGATCAGAAGTGGAGCAGCTGGGACTCGAACCAGTGCTAGCCAAAGAACTGAATAGGCCCTTCTTTGAAGCTGGCAACGTTGAATATTTCCATACAAACAGAATAAAAGATGAATAAGAGAAAAAGACATAAGAAATTCTGGTTTTCCCATGAAGAATGTGCCATGGGTGTAGGAATGCAGATCCTATTCTGGTCTAACAGGTTCAGAAAGAACAAGAGGGCAGGAATCCTCTGGGGTCAGGGACCCAGAGCCAGACTTCGAATAGGAAGGGTCCAGAAAATGTGAGACATAGGGTGGAACATTAAAGAAGGCCAAAACGAAGAAAGAGAGATGTGTTTGGGGAGCACCCCAGCGAAGACATGGCTCAGGGCAGACTCTGGTCTGACTCTGATTGTGACCCGAGGACTATAAGGTATATGGGTGCCCTGAAAGACATTAAGACGGTTAACACAATATAAATCCCTCCACATCAGGTGCACTCCTACAACCGCCTTCAATGACAAAGAATAGCAGCGTGCACACCCAAGTGACACCTATTAAAGCTCTAGGAAAATGAGACCCTGGCACTGGCAACGTGCTCCCCCACTTTATTTCTCTCATGGCTCCAAAATTATTCTGAGAGTCCAAATGAGTGGGTGAGAATTGTATTTTATTGGCATTCCAAATAATTATAAAATACAAGTATAGCCTATTCAAATGGGGAAAGGAAATAGCACACAGCAGCAGCAACTGCTGTGATAAAGCAGCCCAGTGTCTAATCTTAGATTCATTGCGATAAAGAGGATCCAGAAGAGGAAAAAGCCAGAGAAAGACCTTAATCAATTGGAGTTTAACCTTTGGTTCGATACATTTTGTCTTGCGGTAAGACCTGAAAGGGCTGAGGCCGCTGATTTATTTTAAAAGTTGTGTGGATGCCTCATCAAAAGCAGTTGTATCTAAGAGAGCATTCGGGTGAGAGCGCTCTCCAAAGTAATTTCTGATCTACTTAGCATTTATATAGCACTGGAGAGCTTCACAGGGTTATTAATACACGCTGTGTACTTCCAGAGCAATTTACAGTCATTCTGGACAGTGCCCTGATCCACAGGGCTGGGGAGGAGGGCACCAAGGAAGCAGAGAGCTCAGGCCTCCACTGCTGCTGGGGGGCCCCTTGGTGCAGAGACCACTGTCTTTATCTGCAAAGGACAAACCCCTCATGGTCAGTGCCCTCTGTGGCACGGCCCGCTTCCTGCACTGGGAGGCACACAAAGAACATGATGGAGACCCAGAGACCCCCACCGTGGGGTGCCAGACAAGAGGAGGGCTTGGGTTTCCCTTCTTCCTGTCAAGAGCACTCCTCAGCCTGGCTCTGAGCAAGAACTTCCTGCTCTCCATGTTTCCCATTTCCTGCCAGCGCAGTGCCTATATCTCTCTGACTGTTGGCTGGGCCTTACTCTCTAGTCCCCGCTGAGTGAGCCCTTCAGAGAATGACTTCTCAGGCCTGGAGTTTCCTGACAGAGAGGCCCCCAAAGGCTTGCAAGCCCATGCAACCCAGTCCTGGGGGGACACCCTTGCAAATAAAAATGGTGCATCCTCCGGGGCAGCACTTCGCAGCATCACAGGTGTAGGTCTGAGGGCTCCTTCCCTAGCAGGGCCCCTAGTTGCCAGCTACACCTCTGTGTAGGACATGCATTTGTTGATGTGTGGCTGTATCTGTCCAAAAGGGACGGAAGAGGGTAGGAGAGAAACATGGCAGAGGAGAGAGCATGTGGCTAGGCGGTAGCCTGCTGGCTCAGGGGTGGGTGTGCTCCCCGGCCTGAGTGGAAGCTGTAGAACATGGTAGGGCTCAAGGTCTTTTGCCATACCCCATGCCAGAGGGCTGCAGACTGGGTCAGGGTCCCCCACCCCAAGGGGCAGCATGGTGGGAGACCAGGAGTGCACTCTCAGGAGGATAGGAAACCTCAGACTAGCCCCTAAGTCTCCTTATGTGAGGGGACACTAATGTTGCTTCAAGGAGCCTGTGGGGCTGGACACTGGCACAGAGGACTGCAGCCAGACTGGGAGCCCTGGAGAGGGGCCACTGCAGGGAGGGGCTGCCACAGCACCCACTTAAACATCACCTTCCTTTCATCCTATGAAATGTGGGAAAACAGATGAAAAAACTCAGGGGAATCATACTTTTATACTCTTTAAAAATGATTTATTTGAAAGGCAGTGTGACAGAGAGAAAGAAATCTTCCATCTGCTGATTCACTCCCCAACTGGCCATAACAGTCAGGGCTGGGCCAGGCTGCAGCCAGTAGCCTGGAACTCCATCCAGGTTTCCCACACAAGTGACAGGGTCCCAGTCACTTGGGCCATCTTCCACTGCCATCCCAGAGGCATTAGCAGAGAGCTGGATCAGAAGTGGAGCGACCAGCAATCCATAATGGGATACTGGTGTCACAGGTGGCGGCTCAGCTTGGTGTGCCACAGTGCCAGCTCTAACCCTTTTAACTTCTTTAACTCTCTATTTTTGGCTTTAAAGTCAAGTCATAGGAATATAAATTTTAAGCAGGTTGTTAGATACTAAAGTGCCACCAAGTCCCATTTGACATCTGTAACTTTTAGTATATCTAAAACATCTACATTAAAATAATCTTATTTGAGGATTTAAAAAGTGATTTTATGTTGTTTTGCATCTCCTTGCAGAATAATACCTATCTTTCATAGAAAATTGAGGAATCATAGATTATTTTTAAAAAGCTAAATGTGGACTCAAATCCCACCACTGAGAATTAAGAGCGATTAACATGACAGTGACTTTCTAGGCCTTATTCTGCGTACACATGTGCTGGCACACACGCACATTGTGTGTGAGTGTATGCACCAAGATGGACCACACCGCACCTGTTGTGTTGTAACCTACTTTTTAACCACAGCACTATGTTATAAACATTTCCCATGGAGTTCTACAGCATTGTTGATTGGACACAGGAGGTTTTTCTGTTGGATAGCTCACATCCCAGGAAATCCAGTGGGAAAGTCCTCCTTGACTCCCTAGTGGGATGGCTACTGTTTGAGATTAGCTAGTGAAAGGCTTCATGTAGAGACTTCAAATCATGACAACTTTCTAAACCCTGATTTCTCATGGCCCTTCAGAGAGTTTGCGAGTGGTAGAGCTGGAGGGTATGGGGTCAGAGCAACTGGAACAGGGTCACATTTAGAAGAGGACTCTGGGCCAGTGCCGTGGCTCAATAGGCTAATCCTCCGCCTGCGGCACCGGCACTCCGGGTTCTAGTCCCGGTTGGGGTGCTGGATTCTGTCCCGGTTGCTCCTCTTCCAGTCCAGCTCTCTGCTGTGGCCCGGGAGTGCAGTGGAGGATGGCCCAAGTGCTTGGGCCCTGCACCTGCATGGGAGACCAGGAGAAGCACCTGGCTCCTGGCTTCGAATCAGTGCCGCGGCGGCCATTGAGAGGTAAACCAACGGCAAAGGAAGACCTTTCTCTCTGTCTCTCTGTCTCTCTCACTGTCCTGTCAAAAATTTTGACTGTGCCTGTCAAAAATTTAAAAAAAAAATAGAAAGAAGAGTACTCTGAAACACCAAGGCAGATCTGGGATAGAAGGTGGAGCCAGGTCTGGGGCCACGAGCTGGCCATGGACCTGTGAGAGAACGCCAGCTCTCCCATGCCTGAACCCCACCATCTGTCAACCTCGATACTCTCCCATTGCAGCTTGTGAACTTACATTATGGCCTCCACAAGGCAGAAGCCCTTATGCTGCTGGAGGAGGCAGTCCCATGGTAAGGCTTTGGAGTCACAGGAGCCTCGTTTGACTCTGTGCCAGCTTCCTGGTTGTGTCACCTGGGGCAAGTTCCAGAACTTTTCAGAGCATCAAATGTCCTCATCTGTAAGAACATTTGTAACTGGTTGACAGATGCAATGATGCGTGATAATTTTCCTAGTTGAGACCACTGGATGGGCCACCCAGTCATCCTGGCCCTAGAATTCCAAGTCCCTCTCTTGGACCATCATGGTGAATCCTACTATGTCAGGCTGCACTGCCTGGTGCCAGCATTGGTACCATCTTTAGCCTGCCTAGCCCTGATGCCCTGCTTCTGTCAGCTGGAACTCACTTCTGGCGTTTGCAGCAGGTGTGCAATCCACTATAGTTTGTATTCTAGTTCTGAGGCACTGACCTTGTATAGTTACCTGGCTATGTCCAGCCAGGAGATTATCCTTGTGCTGAAAAAGATAACAGTTCCCAGCCACTGATGATTCTGGCTCTGTTCACTCACAAACACCACCTCCGTGAGGCTAAGCAGGGTTGCTTTGCCTCAGCTTTCAAGAAGCACTGAACACTGAGACCTGCCTGCAAACTACAAACCAAAAGGGGAAACTTTGCCTGCTGAATACCAAACCGTATTGCATTGTCCAGCAGGAGCATGGTCTGCAATAGGTATTTGTCAGATATAGGAGTGATTTTTTAAAAATGTTTTATTTATTTTCTTATTTATTTCAAATGCAGAGAAACAGAGAGAGATTTTTATCCCCAAATGCCCACAACAGCTGGGGCTGGGCTAGGCCAAAACCAGGAGCCCAGAACTCAGTCTGTGTCTCCCTAGGGAATGGCAGGAACACAAGTACTTGAGCCATACCCTGCTGCCTTCCAGGGTGCACATTATCAGGAAGCTACATCGAGAGTGGAGTCAGACCTGAACTTGGACACTCCAATAAAGGACATGGGTATCTCGAGCAGTGTCTTTGCTATTCCAAATGCTTGCTCCTATAGATGTGATTTTTCAATTGAAGCCAATGAGTTGGAAATATAGGGAAATTATATTGGTTAAAAAAATCTCTAAATTTTCAGAGGATTGATTGTAATGACTTTTATTTTAGATTTAAAAATCTTAGCCAGCGCCGCAGCTCACTAGGCTAATCCTCCGCCTTGCAGCGCCAGCACACCAGGTTCTAGTCCCGGTCGGGGCGCCGGATTCTGTCGCGGTTGCCCCTCTTCCAGGCCAGCTCTCTGCTGTGGCCAGGGAGTGCAGTGGAGGATGGCCCAAGTCCTTGGGCCCTGCACCCCATGGGAGACCAAGATAAGTACCTGGCTCCTACCATCGGATCAGCGCTGTACGCCAGCCGCGGCGGCCATTGGAGGGTGAACCAACGGCAAAGGAAGACCGTTCTCTCTGTCTCTCTCACTGTCCACTCTGCCTGTCAAAAAAAAAAAATCTTTCACAACTGCAGCTAAATCTTTTCTCAATCTGTGACAACTTCCAGCTGCAGGAAGCTAAAAGCAAAGTATTTTCATGGCCAATTAGGGCAGATCGTGGAGATTTCTGCGGATCTCTAAAGAATGGCCCTTCAGGGCCACTCACCTGTGCTGCCTTCACCCGTGAGCATCCACCAGTCAGGAGCCAGGGGCTCTGGAAATGTGATTTTTTTCCTTTTGTAAAATTCCTTCTCCATCTTTTTCTCTATCATAGTTTGTTATTGAACTCAGGAGCAGGAGCCATGCCCAAGTCCCTCTGGGGGATGTCATGTGGCAGCAGTTTGGGCTCTTTCCAAAGGCAAGTGCAGCCTGTCCTTAACATCTGTCTCTGAGCCGCAAGGAGCATCTGTGGAAAGCGAGAGCCTCAGTCTTCCACAGGGATCCTTTAATGAAGCTCCTTTGTCGAGCACTTTGTTTAAGGGCAGGGATCAGCATGCCAATGAGCAGGGTTAATACCAGGCATCAGTTGTGCACACACACACACACACACACACACCCTCCTGCCAGCTCCCACCGGGGAGCCTCTCATCACTGGGTAAAGAACACTGTCTCCGCCAAGTGTCACTCGTCTCCTCAGCCTGTCCTGCTTTCTGCAGGTTCACTTCCTTGTGTAGCAAGCTTGGGAATCTTTTCTCACTTTTCCCAATGCAGTACCTTGGAAGGAGGAGGGAAGAGGTTGGGTTTGCTCTGCCAAAGCCCTTGGACACCGCCAGATCCAGTTTGTGGGGTGTGACGTGGAGATGACAGGGATCATCCTTAAGACGAAGAACAAAATTAACTTCCTTCCCAAGGCCTGTGACCATGGGACCCTGCTGCGGACTCCAGCTCTCCAGTGCATCTGCCCGCTCTGCAGGAGGTTGGTGGTGCCTCCACGAAGGGTGCTTTGGTGGCTGCCACCTTTCCCCTGGGCCCATGATTCTCCTCCTGCCCACCTGTCCCAGCTGCTCATACCTCCCTCTTTCTCCAAGCTCTGGTGCCAGATAAAAAAGTTATCTCTGCGATTTGCTCTGAGCCACAGCCGCCCCTTCCCCACTTTAGTGAGGATTTAGGATGGTATCTTCTAGAAAGTGACTGAAACTCACTTGGCCCTCAGTGAATGTTCTGTTGTGCCTGTCTCTCTGACCACTGGCCAAATTCCTGGCCCATCAGCTGTCCAGATGTCTATGTCTGGTTCTAGCACAACATTTCCAACATTACAGCTAAGATTAGTAAGAATTGTACCCTTCCTCCTAGGGTGCAGAAACATATGCCAGAAAATTCCAGGGACCACTCTGAACATAGATAATGGAGTTCTCCCTGAAGAACTGCTTATCGTAGTAAGTGACCCAAACCAACTGAAATTGCAAATATTCAAACAGAGGAGATTAATGAAACTAAGGTAGCATTATCCAGTAGAATACTTTGCAACTATCACAACTCATTTAAAAAGGTATCCATAGCTTTTCATTACATTTTGCTAAGTTAATAACAGGCTACTGAATAGTATCTGAGTCTTACTTTGCTTGCACTAGGTAACCCGCTTTTCAGACACACATACGTATCGCTTTAAACATACGCGCCAGATGCTATCTGTGGCCACCTCAGAATGGTCAGGAAAAGGCCATTTTCTTGTTTTGCTTGCCTATGTTTCCTTCAAGATTGCACTTGAGGGAGCCCCCCAGGGCAGAAGGACTCACTGCTTCCCTCTGTCCAACCCCCCTTTGAGCTTATAATTAAATTTTAATCACCAAGTGGGAGCCCCATTGCCAGATATGTGTTTGTGCTCACACCACTGAATTTGGAAAGAGCAGGCGCCTCCAGCCAGTTGTTGCTGTGACGCTGGAAGAATGATTGCTTTCTTCATCCTTTGGCTCTGGTGATTCTTCAGGAAATTGAGCTGAAAGGTTAATGTCAAGTAGTTTTGTGAACAGCATTTTTATTGGAAGTTGAGCCTTTGATTTCTGAGATCTGAAGCAACACTGTTCCACTCATTAGAGGATTTTTCTTGAGCCATTAAAAGCATCCAATGTGTTTCAAACAAGAGAACCTTGTATGGGGACCACATACACAGGTGATCCCAGAATGTCAGCTTGCCCCATCACGGGGTACACGTGTTTGGCCAGCTTCCTAATGAGCAGCTGGTCTCCCTGGTGAAATTGTGTTTCTGAACAGCAACCTGTACCGCAGCTGAGAAATGATCGTCAAATAATTATTATTAATAGTAATTAAGAATAATGACTGAGTTAAATCATTTCTAAAATATTATTTTTATCTACTTGAAAAGCAGAAAGAGAGAGAGAGAGAGAGAGTGCTTCCATCAACTAGTTCACTCTACAAATGCCTGCAACAACAGGGCTGGGCCAGGCTGAAGGGGGAGCCTGGAATTCCATCTGGGTCTCCCAAGTGGGTGCATACTTTAAATGAGTAAGTTGTATTAAAGCACTTCAAAAATTTCACAGAAAATGGAATTAAAATATATTAATCTTAGTGCCAGGCACTTGAGCCATCATCTGCTTCCTCCCAGGCTGAGTTAGCAGGAAGCTGGATTGGAAGCAGAGTAGTTAGGACTCAAACTAGTACTCTGATATGGGATGCAGGCGTCCCAAGTGAGTGGCAGCTTAACTCTGCATCACAACACCCACCCAGGACTGACTCTTATTGTCTCTGTATTTTTTGAAATGTTGTTTATTTATTTGAAAGTCAGAGTTACACAGAGATACAAGGAGAGGCAGAGAGAAACGGAGAGGTCTTCCATCTGCTGGTTCACTCCCCAAGTGGCCACATTGGCTGGAGCTGTGCCAATCCGAAGCCAGGAGCCAGGAGCTTATTCTGGGTCTCCCACATGGGTGCAGGGTCCCAAGGACTTGGGCCATCTTCCACTGCTTTCCCAGGGCATAGCAGAGAGCTGGATTGGAAGTGGAGCAGCTGGGACTTGAACAGGTGCACAAATAGGATACCAGCAGGCAGTGGTTTCACCCACTATGCCACAGCACCGGCCCCTCTCTATATTTTTTAATACAGATAATATCAGTGAGTTCATCTTAGTAAGTGGATGACTTGCTATCAAAAAGTAGGGCAAGGACATTTAAGCTAAAGAAGGGCAGCTGGGGGACCGTGGGATGCTAGGACCTGCAGGTATCTAACATTGCATTCCAGGCACTGTGTAGAGCTCCTTGATAATATTAAGTAAAAATTAACTCTCATATTTCATTTTTATAGTTTGCCAACTACTTTCTAGAAAACTTTATATAGAAACAATTTATATTTTATAAAGGGTATTCAAAAAGTTTGTGGAAAAGTGAAATTAAAAGATAAATTCATTTTGGTGCCAAAATTTTTTAAACCTATGAGCTATTTTCTCATAACACACATTTTCTGTCTTTTTTATTTTTTTGTTTTTGTTTTTTTAATAGAAAACTTTTATTTAATAAATATGAATTTCTAAAGTACAACTTTTGGATTATAGTGATTCTTCCCCTCATAACCACCTTCCCACCCCCAAACCATCCCACCTCCTACTCCCTCTCCTGTCCCATTCTTAAGATTCATTTTTAATTATCTTTATATACAGAAGATCAACTCTATACTAAGTAAAGATTTCAACAGATTGCACCCACACAGACACACAAAGTATAAAGTACTGTTTGAAGACTAGTTTTACAGTTAATTCTTATAGTACAACACATTAAGGAGAGAGGTTCTACATGGGGAGCAAGTGCAGTGACTCCTGTTGTTGATTTAACAACTGACATTCTTATTTATGACGTCAGTGATCACCCGAGGCTCTTGTCATTGAACTGCCAAGACTATGGAAGCCTCTTGACAAACTTCAACCTTATTTAGACAAGGCCATAATCAAAGTGGAAGTTCTCTCCTCCCTTCAGAGAAGGATACCTCTTTCTTTGATGCCCCCTTCTTTCCACCAGGATCTCACTCACAGAGATCTTTCATGTAGGTCATTTTTTGCCACAGTGTCTTGGCTTTCCATGCCTGAGAAACTCTTATGGGCTTTTTAGCCAGATCCGAATGCCTTAAGGGCTGATTCTGAGGCCAGAGTACTGTTTAGGACATCTGTCATTCTATGAATCTGCGGTGTATCCTGCTTCCCATGTTGGATCCTTCTCTCCTTTTTAATTCTATCAATTATTATTAGCAGTCACAGGTCTTATTTATGTGATCCCTTTGACACTTAATCCTATCTTTATGATCAGTTATGAATTAAACTGATCACTTTAACTAGTAAGATGGCATTGGTACATACCAACTTAATGGGATTTGGAGTCCCATGGCAAGTTTACTTTTAGGGGTAAGTCCGAGGGAATATATTCCAAACGGTACACCTCCTCCCTCTCTTATTCCACTCTTATTTTTAACAGGGATCAATTTTCAATTGGATTTAAATACCTAAGAATAATTCTGTGTTAAGTAAAGAGTCCAACCAATGGTATTAAGTAGAAAAAGAAACTACTAAAAAGAATAAAATAGTAAGCTGTTCCTCAACAGTAAAGACAAGGGCTGATCAAGTCATTGTTTCTCATAGTGTCAGTTTCTCTTCTTCAGGTTTCCTTTTAGTTGCTCAGTTAGTTGTCACAGATCAGGGAGAACCTATGATATTTGTCCCTCTGGGACTGGCTTATTTCACTCTGCATGATGTTTTCCGGATTCCTCCATTGTGTTTCAAATGACTAGATTTCATTTTTTTTACTGTTGTGTAGTGTTCCATAGAATACATATCCCATAATTTCTTTATCTGGTCTTCTGTTAATGGGCATTTAGATTGATTCCATGTCTTAGTTATTGTGAATTGAGCTGCAGTAAACATTGAGGTGCAGATAGCTTTTTTATTTGCCAATTTAATTTCCCTTGGGTAAATTCTGAGGAGTGGATGGCTGGGTCGTGTTGTAGGGCTATATTCACATTTCTGAGGTGTCTCCCAATTGTCTTCCTTAGTGGCTTTACCAGCGTGCATTCCCACCAACAGTGGATTAGTGTGCCTTTCCCCCACATCCACGCCAGTTTCTGTTGTTTGTTGATTTCTGTATGTGAGCCATTCTAACCGGGGTAAGGTGAAACATAACACACATTTAAAAGAATATTTTGAAGACCTCTCATTCATATGATTTCAAAAAAATTTGACACTAAAATTTACATCTTTTCATTCCATTTTCCATGAACTTTTTAAAGTCCCTTCATAAAACTTACTCATTTAAAGTGTACCATTCAGTGGCTCTGAGTGTACTGGCAGAGCTGTACAGCCATCATCACAGTCTACTTTGAGAACATCGCACATGTTTATGGCATGCTTGGTGATGTCTCATTGCGTCTATATATTGTATAATGTCCAATCAGAGTAAACACATTTATCTCTTCAAATATTTAACATTTCTTTATATTGGAAACATCCAAAATCTATATTCTAGGCTTTTGTTATTTTAATAAAAAATACATCTATAAATGAGATTGTGGTCACTCAGGGACCATCTGTATGTGTTTTTTTTTTTATTATCATTATACCACAGCCATCCTAGTGGCTATGAAGTATTTCGGTGCTTTTGAGTTTTATTTCCCTAACAACTAATGATATCAAGCATCTTTGCATATGTTTACTGTCCATTTACATGTCTTTTTTGATACCTATTCAGATCCTCTGCCCATTTTGAGGGTGTGGGGGATTGATCTATTATTACTAAATTATGAGAATTCTTCAAGCACTCTGGATACAATCTCTTGTCAGACTAACACATGTTTCCTGTGGATTCTCTTTTCACTTTCTTGGTAGTATCTCTTGCAGTACCAATGTTTCACCTTGATGAAGTTCAACTTGACAATTCTTGTGTGTGTGTGTGTGTGTGTGAGAGAGAGAGAGAGTGTGTGTCATTTGTGCTTGAAACCCAGCCTTAAGTGCCAGTGCTAGATACCTTCAGGTCCTAGAGTCCCATGGTCCCCTGGCCTCCCTGCTGGTTCACTCTCCAAATGTCTGCAACAGCCAGGGGTTGGTCAGCCTAAAGCCAGGAGCCAGGAACCCCACCTGGGTCTCCCACACTCTCAAATGAGTTGCAGGGACTCAACACTTGAGCCGTCACCAGCTGCCTCCCCAGAATAAGCATCAACAGGAAGCTGGAGTCAGGAGCAGAGCCAGGACTCACACCCAGGCACCCTGACTCAGGTTCCCCCAGGAACGTTTTAACTGCTGTGCTAAATGCTCAGCCCGCAGGTAACGACTTCCGTCTCATCTGGCCCTCGGGGAAACTCATTCTGCGTGACTCCAGGCCGTGACTTCCTCCAAGCATGTTAATAATTGGGATACCCTTTCTTTTACTAAGCTGCCCGTTGTCCATTTATTTCAGTGACTCTTTGGAAGGCAAAGGGAAGCCTTTCTTTTGGCTTCGACACTTATTTATTAGTTCTAATGGTTT
Organism: Oryctolagus cuniculus; assembly: GCF_964237555.1. Classification (NCBI taxonomy): domain Eukaryota; kingdom Metazoa; phylum Chordata; class Mammalia; order Lagomorpha; family Leporidae; genus Oryctolagus; species Oryctolagus cuniculus. Next base: position 49,528,042 of record NC_091444.1, read on the forward strand.
CTTAGTGGATACATTAGGAGGGCAAGTAGTTGGACACATAGTGTTTCATGTAATAATCAGAAGGGACCGTGACCTGTATGAGACAGGCGTTGTCCTCGCAGTTTTACAGATGAATAGACTGAGATGTAGAATAGTAAGTAACCTTCCTAAAAGGCCACTCTTGATAAATGCCAGTTCCTGAAACCAAAAATGAGTCTGTGCGCAAGGGAGGGTCAATCTCCTACACCACAGCCTTTGCGAAAAAAGGTGATTGCTAGGTGGCCAAGTGCAGAGTGGGAGTAATGCCCAAATCTGCCTCTCTGATCAGGGGCCAGGACAGTTTTTATGGTGAGGTAGGAGGGTGCTGGTATGTAGAAACACGGGTGAGGCAAATTCTGATTGGAGGAACTGGGAACCCATCATGGCAGAGTGCTATCTTGTTCTAAGTATCTCTCCTGAGAAAGCAAGAGCTGCAAGACACAGTCTCATTCCAACTGAGCTTCCTCTGAGGCTGAGGAAAGCCAGAAAACATGGCAGATGGATCACCGGAGTCAGTTTGCTCACTGTCCTAACAGTCTAAGCGAAAAATACAACCTATGGGGAAAAGGAGATTGGGAAGCACAATAGCCAATAAGAAGTGTCAATTCTTTTTTTCAGACTAGAAAATAGGGCAGTGACTACCTTAGTGAGTAGGAGCCTCATTTGGTCCCTGAAGAGGTGCCTGCTAGGAATGGTTTGCACCAGGCCCAAGATAGCTTCAGAACATGGACAGTACCAAATCCCACAGGAGACCAGGCTGAGTGCTGGGGCCACACAGTGACACGTGCATGCAGTTTGAGCGCATCGCCACGCCTCCTCTCACATCTGCAGCCCAGCGCCTCTGCCGCCACCCAGGAAAACAGAGGTTTATTCTCTGGTAAAGCCACCTGGGGACACCAGTGCGGGGTAGTGCTGGGGGGAGTAGATTAAAAGACAGAATCTCATTCACATGCTTCTTGATTGCTGGAAGCTGGACTTACACCTGCCCCCCAACCCTGCATTTCTCCATAAGGAAAGGAGGAAAGGACCTCCCCCTACACAGGTGATCGCCAAAATTTGGGGTCCCCCACCATGGGAAAACATGGCTCGCTGCCCAATCGCCCTGTGGTGAGACCTCCTTCCCACGCCTCGCCACAGGCACAGTCTGTACTCAGCTTTTTCTCATCTGAATTTTTAATAGGAACAAATATTTGAGAGAGGATTTCAATATCAAAGGCAAAGTTAAAAGAAAATAAATAGAAAAAGATGGAGTTCAGAGGAAACAGATAACACAGGAAGCAGAAAAGTAAAATTAAAACAAAGACACCCTCTTCACAGATTCAGCAACTATGAAAGGCCACTTGGAAGCTGGAAACAGGATATGAAGAATAAAGTATGAATGTAAAAAACTGCATTAGCAGGAGTAGAGGATAAAGCTGAAGAAATGTTCCAAGGAACGGAAATGGGACAACGAGCCATGGCACGTGGAAAGGGAGCAAGCAGCAGGGTGGAGGCCTGTGCAGGAGTGTCAGACTCCAGGTGGAGAGGGAATTCTCAAAGCCATTGGATTACAGAAATCTCCCAGGGGGTGAATCACAAACCTTCCCATTGAAAGGGACCCCGGAGAAATTTTTATTTTAAAATTTCTTACCTATTTTCATTTTATTTGAAAAGCAGAGACAGAGAAAGAGAGATCTTCAACAGCTGGGGCTGGGTCAGGCTGAAACCAGGAGCCCAGAGCTCCATCAAGGTCTCCAGCATGGCTGGCAGGGGTCAAGTACTTGAGCCATCACCTGCCGCCTCCCGGAGTGCACACTGGCAGGAGCGGAGGAGCCAGACGAACTCCAGCCAGGCACTCCATGGACATGGGCTTCCTAAGCCGTGACTAAACATCTGTGCCGAGTGCTTACCCCAATAACGATTTTATTTAAAGTGTCACATCATCATTTTGGATCACTAAGAGTAAAGAGGAAACTTCTAAAGGCTTCTGGATGTGGTGCGTGTGTGCCTGTATGTGATATAAAAGATTTGATATCAAAATATCATTGAACTTTTTAATAGCAAAACTGATAGAAGATAATGATAACAATGCTTTCAACATTCTAATTCTAACATTCAATGACTTTCTACTAAGCTCTGTCCTCAGGCAAGCTATTCATCTAGAGTGAGGAGAGGAGAAAGACATTTTCAGAAGACCAAAGGCTCAGATTTTTTTTTTTTACCTGCTATGAACTTTCCTTAGGAAGATATGCCTTGGCAAAAGAAGGAAATTCATCAAGAAAAAGGCAGATGACACGGCACCTGCATAGCAGATGATTGTACCCAAGGGAAGCCAAGGGCTGCTCTGGGGTGATTTCAGCCTCCAATCTGCTGCAGGGGGATGGAGGTCTTTGGGGAGAGTGTGACAGCAGGAATAAAAAGTAGAACCACCGTATCTGAATATATAAATAATGCTATTGATTTTGGATTAGTTGGGAGGAAAAGTTAACCACTGGAACACAGAAAATCTGACAAATGGAAAAACAAAGCCAGTATTATCTGCAGGAAAAAAGAAACTGTTGTAGAATTAATGGACTTTTTGGCTCAGTAGTGAATCGTATTTCATAGTCATAATAAACACTGCTTATTGGCGAAATAAAACATTGTGATGGTTAACTGCATAGGGAGATGTGGGGGTGGGAGATGAAGCAAGAGAGCTAAATCCTCAGCTTCCATGGTAGACGTCGATAAACATGATCGCAAACTGACAACTTAGGGCCAGGGAGTTAAGTTTGCGCTTGGGACACCCGCATCCAATATCAGGGTGCCAGTGTAAGTACTAGCTCCTCTGCTCTTGCTAATCTGCATTTTGGGAGGCAACGGGTGATGACTCAAGTACTTGGGTCCCTGCCACCTATGTGGGAGACCCAGATGGGGTTCCTGGCTCCTGGCTTCAGCAGGCCCAGTCCCAGCTACTGTAGCCATTGGAGAGTGAACCAGTAGATAGATTTCTCTCTCTCTCAAATAAATAAATAAAATTGGCAAATTAGGATTAAGCAGGAGAGCCAGCCCCTCATATCCATGGGGTCCACATCTGCAAATTCAATCAAACACAGGTCAAAAATATTCGAAAAACAATTGCATCCGTACTGAACATGTACAGACTTTTAATTGTCATTGTTCCCTCAACAGCACAGCATAACAACTATTTACATAGCACTGGCATTGATTTACTTCTTGTAAATCATCTTGAGATGATGTCAAGTATACAGGAGGGCAGATATGTGTGGGTTCTGTGCCAACACTGTGCCATTTCATTTAAGGGACTTGGGCATCTGCAGATTTTGGAATCACAGGGATACTGAGAGATTTTATGAATGCATTATTTAGAAGAGGTTAAAACATAGAACTTAAGATTATTTAAGAGTGCTTGTCTTTGGGGAGGGAACAAGGACAGAGGACTGAGGCTTTTTGCTAGCCTTTTAGTCCTATTTGCCCTTTAAAAACCCATCAGCATGAGAAAGAAGGGGAAAGATGGGGTAGGGGGAGGCGGGAAATGATTAATGCTCAGTCTTAGGTCTGTCCAGTGTAACTCAAGACTGAGCTACGGCACCCTCTCATGTACAATTCTGCAAACACTTGGTATCAGGCGTTCCAGAGAATGGTGCTTTCCCCTGCAACCCCTGCTACAAGCCATACAGGATTCCGAAACCTCGATTGTCTGCAGCTGCTGCAGACAGGCCAGCTGTAGCTCGGGCTTGCAGTCCCCATGGGCAAACCCAGCTTCAGCACGGGGCCTCAGGCCTGACTGGGGCTTGGTGCTCCCCCTAGAAGGAGTCCAATTTCTTGATCAAGAGGCTTTTCTCCTGCACCCCCTTTCAGCTGTCCTTGGGGAGTGGAGCAGTAGACAGTAATGCAAACATTTTCAACTCAGTCCCTCTACATGTTCCTGTTTACAGAGCCATGGAGAAGAGAGTTGTTACAGGAAGCTGCTCTACTGAGCAGAAGGGATGGAAGCCAGGACCTTGGGGGTTCTGTGAGCAGGTCCCACCATGGAGGCTGCTGGCCTCACCGTCCAGGCTGCTCTGACTACCAACAAGTGATACAGGCTGGCTGGAGGGGCCTCTGACATGGCTGGCTTGCTGGCCCATGGAATAGCGGGGCTGGACCAGAGCCAGCCTGGCAAGTTGGCTCAAACTGCTCTCCTCCATGGCAGTAGGACTGAGCAGCCCACAGTTGTCATGGAGCCCACTTACCTCCCCCCAGTACTACTCTGTGCCAGGCCAGGCCCGCCTGCCCCAGCACGGGCCAGCCACCTCGGGCCCCACAGATCTTGCTTTCACCTGTTTCTCCAGAGTTGTGTCCTGATGACTTCTTTGGATGGTCACGGTGGGGCTGAGCTTCCTTCTCTGCCGATGGGAATCTCTGAGCACCTGCTTCTTACAGATTCTGGACAGGTTTGAATAGAGTCTCCCCCCACTATGTTGCATTTTTGAAAAAGTAGAACACAACTAGACCTTTCTTTTTTAAGATTTCTTTATTTTACTTGAAAGAGTTACAGAGAGAAGAAGAAATGGGTGAGGGGATCTTCCATCTGTTGTTTCACTCCCCAGATGGCTGCAATAAGCCAGGGCTAGATCAGGCCACGGCCAGGAGCCAGGGGCTTCATCCCAGTCTCTCACATGGATGGCAGGGGTCCAAACACTTGGGCCATCTTTTGCTGCTTTTCCCAGGCCATTAGCAGAGAGCAGGATTGGAAGTGGAGCAGTCAGGCCACAAACTGGTGCCCATATGGGATGCCAGTGTCGCAGAAGAAGGCTTTACCCACTGTGCCACGGAGCCAGCCCTTCAACTAGACCTTTCTAAAGGATTCAAGAAAAAAGTAGAACCTCCCCATGCCTCCTAAGGCCCCTGACTTTCATCCTTCTCTCAAAATGTGTGGATCCAGATAATAAAAGAAACTTTTCCAAACCCATGATAAAGATCGCCTATATAATCATAAATATTCACTGAACAAGAAGTTCTTCTGTGATATAATCAGGAGGAATCTTTATATGTGTATTCCACTGTGCTTTTAAAATACATTCAGTGGTGGAAGTTCTTATCTTGGATAAAAACTTGGCACATCCCATAAATTCTTTGCCAATTCGTGGATAATAAAAAATCCTGTCGTCTCACTCTAAGTCATAAACACAGTCTGGGTTCATAAGCTAGACTGTCCAGTCCCATGTCTTCATGACAAGTTCCAAGTTCAATGTCTGTGGCAACCGCCTGACTCCTCGCCAGGGCTCCTGCAGTGGCCGCTGAGAGGGAGCCAGGGGCCGCTGTGTCTTTGCCCGCAACGACCTCTCTGCCCAGCTTCCAGTCCAGGGCTGTGGTTCAGCGGAGGCAAAGAGGGCTCACCTGCCCCGGGGCTGCCGGAAGTTACCCGCACACCCAGACAGGCGCACGTCTGAAGGGGGCACTTTCTCTGTTGGGTTCCCCAGAATCCTCACCGCGAACGTCTCAGTTTCTCCCATGAAGAAGGAGCCGCGTCCTCCCCGCCCCATGGCAGGGCTTGCCCTCACACTGTGTCTTTCTCTGGCACGCTCTGTGGTGCGAGACTCTTTGTGGGGGCCCCATGCCTTCTATGCAGTCTCCTTGGAGGTGAAGAGACTTGCTCCCTGGCTGTACCGCTTGGCCCTTCCCAATCGTGAATGGCCCCAGCTGTTCCCGACGACACAGGAGCAAATGCCCTTGGCCGCCCTGCCCCGCAGCGCAGCTGCTCAGCCTCATTCCACCTCTCTCGGCGTTTCCCAGGTGAGCTCCAGTCTCTGTAGTACCCTGTGTGTTGGGGGGGCGTATACCAGGAGCCCCTATTGTCCTTTTCAAATCCCTCTCTTTAGGACTTGGGGCAAAGCACCTGATTCTGCGCCCCTAGCGGGAGGATGGACCTGTTCCAGCACCACCCTGCATGCTTGGATCGCCACAGTGTGGGCCTGGGTCCTCAGCAGGTCCTCACCATCTCCCTTTGCAGTTTCTGCTGAGCGCTGCCCCCCAAGTCACCTGATCATCTGACATCCAGTGTAGAAACTTCCCAGGGGTCCAATCTGCGTTTCACTTGGAAGCTTTTAAAACATTAACCATTTATGTGCCAGTTCCTCATCTAAAGCAGAGGAAGTTGGGCTAGATTCTCTGATCACCTTTTGGTCCAGGATACTAGCCACGAAGCGGGCAAATAGAAGTAGAAAGCTCCTGCCTGCTCGGGGGGCACTTCCAGCTGGCTCTCCCTCCCCCCACAGCAGGGCTGATTCCTCCCCCAGTGTTGTCCCTGCTTGTACTCCGGGGGCTCCTTGCTTCCTTTCCAACGGCCTGAATCCAGAATCCAGCCATGCGGGTAACTGAGGGTCCCCCTGCCAGGGTACAGGGGTGGAACACTGGGTTGAGAATTGCAAAGCATGTATTTTGTCTCTGTGTGACTTTGGGGGGTGTCTGCTGGTTCCCAGTCAGCCCAGTGTTCTCTTGTGTGTGTATACAGAACAGTTGTTAGTTATACTCCCAGGATTCTGGTGCTGGCAGTGCAAGGCCTGGCAGCTAGTAGGAGCCCAATAAGCAATGGCCATCATTTTAGCTTACACCTAACCCTCAAGGTCCTTCAGCGTGTGAATCTTTGTGTTTTTAAAGATTTATTTAGTTAGTTGAAAGAGATGCAGGGGTAGGGGGAGACCGAGAGTATTCCATCCATTTGTTCACTCCCCAGATGTCCACAATGGCCAGGGCTGGGCCAGGCTGAAGCCAGGAGCCAGGAGCTTCCTCCGGGTCTCTCACATGGGTGGCAGGGGCCCAGGCACCTGGGCCATCCTCTGCTACCTTTCCCAGGCCATTAGCAGGGAGCTGGATCGGAAGCAGAGTAACCTGGGCTCAATCCACAATGCTGGCCCTCTGTGATTCTTTAACAGTGCTTTGAGAACTGGCCATATCCCCATCTGGCCCTTACATGTGCTGACAAGACAAATCTGACTCTCCTAGAATCTGCCCTGCCTTTCCCATGGATTGGTGACAAGGATGGCGATCTTGGTGGGGGGCCGCGATGACATTCCGGCTGGGCTCTGCCTCATCGCCAAAGCTGCTGGAAAACATCAGAGAAGTGTCTACCGGCTGTTCTCTACAGCCTCCTCCTCTGTGTGCCTGCATCAGACGCTCCTCTAGTTTCTCAGCCTCTTAGAGCAGCCAGAACAGCACCTGCGGTCACCCTGCTGGGACGCCAGAGGGGTGGAAAACAGTGCTGTCCAGGGCCTCCCTTCTGAGCTATTTCTAAATGCAAGTCTTTCTGCAGGCTCCCTGCTTTGTGTTATGTGCAGTTCATATTTCTGGCTCTGGACAGCCACTCTCTCTGACCATCTTGTCCCATTCTTAACATTCGGTTTCTTCTGAACATTTTCAGTGTCCCAGGGAGGGATGGTATGTTGCAGAAAAGGCTCTGTTAGTGCACTGTGGAATGGTGGGGTGTTTTTTTGGGGGGGCAGGGAGAAGAGGGAGGAAAACAATAAGAGTGTCAGTAGATAAGGAGATGCAGAAAGCAAGGACAAAACCTCTCTCTCTCACTCCCCCACCTCAGTAACAAAGATCCTTTGTTTGGCCGAACATTAGTGAGGCTGCTGAACCTTCTCCTTAGGCCTGTCTGTGCCATTGCTTATAAAATCCAGGTCTAGTGAAGAATGCTGCTAAGTCAGTTTAGCAAGAACTTTGATTCCAGGAGTCACCTTCAGGTCAGCGTCCTCAGTGCACATGTGCAGCTTAGCAGGTCAGGCTTGATCGACGTGAAACCAATGGAGGACAGCTTGCTGGTGAAACATGTTTAAAAAGCTTAAGAAATAGTGATTTAGTGACCTGACTTTGAGCTTGTAGGGGCAGGTATTGTGGTGCAGTGGGTTTAGCCATCATGTTGGGATACCGGCATCCCACGTCAAAGGGCCTGATTTGAATCCCATCCGCTCTGCTTCTGATCCAGCTTCCTGCTAATGTGCCTGGGAAGGACCCTAGTGCTTGGGTCCCTGCCACCCACGTGGGAGACCTGGATGGAGTTCTGGGTTCCTGGCTTCAGGCTGGCCCAACCCTGACTGTTGAGACCATTTAGGGAGTTGACCAGCAGATGGAGGGTCTCTCTCTCTCTCTCTATCTCTATCTCTCCCCCTCTCTCTGTTACTCTGCTTTTCAAATAAATCTTTTTTAAAAATAGGACAGGGAGGTTTTCAAGGAAAGGAGTGGGGAAACACAACAAGGAGTTCTGAGTTTAGGGTTTGGGGGAGACCCAATTAAAGAGGCAACAACCAGGTTACAGGTTCAGTCCTGTGAGACTGCTCCAACTTCAGCCACCACTTGCAAGTGCCAGGTCACCCATGCTCCTCACCAGTTGGACATAAATCAGGGGTTCCCTTGCCCCCCTCCTTGGGTTTGTTATTTGTGAGAGCAGCTCACAGAACTCAGAAGAGCACTTCATTTATGGTTAATTAGGAACTTCATTTATGGTTAATTAGGAAGGACATCACAAAGGGTACAGAGGAGCAGCCGGATGAAGACACACACAGGGCAAGGTCTGGAAAGGTCCCGAGCGCAGAGGCTTTGGTCACTGTGACACCCTCCCAGCACGTGGATGTACCCACCTGGAACTTCATCCAGCTTCTTTGATTAGGAAGTTTTATAAGACCCCCACCACCACCCCCTCTTCCTGGAGGCTGGAGGGTAACATTGAAAGTACCAGCCCCCTAAACACTTGTTTTTCTGGTGGCCAGTCCCATCCTGAGACTACTTAGTGACCCTGCCTGTCACCTTATTACCATAAACTCATTACCATAAACTCATTACCATAAAACTTATTACCATAAACTCAGTGATAGCACTGGGGCTCATTGTGAGTAACAAAGATCATCCTATCACTTGGGAAATTCCACTGGTTTCATGAGCTCTGTGCCATGAACTGGGGCAAATACCAAGTGTAGTTCTTATTACGCCACACCCCTGTCTCTGTCTCCCTCTCTTTTCTGACTTCTTCTACTTGCCTCTCCTGCCCCCAGGCCCTCACAGCTGGCTACCACACAGGTAGGGACCAGTCTCCAGAGACAGAACACAAAGTATTTGTTTCCCCTGTACCTGGTGCAGTTTTAGCATGACTATTTCTCGTGCCTGAAATCTAACACCCCAGCCATGGTTGTCCCAAATCTTTGCTGCTAGCCCAGCTCAGGCGCAGATACAGACTCAAGGTGAAGCCTTGCACTGCCCCCCCGCCCAACATTGTCTTGCACTGGCTCCATCCTGGGATGGGGATTCAGGTCCTGCCTCACCTCCAGAGCTCTGACCAGTGAATTGCTCTGCGGTGGAGAGAGCGGGCTTTGCAGGGCCCTGGTGCTCAGGCTCCTCCTTGTGGACTCCACAAGCTGAGAGACAGATACAGGGAGCCAGCAGAGATGAAGAGAGCAGCTCCCCCCACCCCACCCCACACCAAGCACTCTCTGCTTGCTACAGCTTGGGGGAGGGTTCAGCTATGGTTTGAGGCCAGATGGGGGCTCTTGCTGTCTCTGGCCAGCTGAGGGGGCGGGGGTGGGTAGTTAAGAGAACCTTGCCCTCCTCCCTGGTTGCTAAGCTGATGGAGACTGCAGCGCAAGCCGCAGAGCAGCGAGCACCTGCGAGAGAAGGGTGGGTTTTCAGCTCTGCCTGCCAAAATGGATGCCTGTCCATTTACCCAGAAAAGCTACTCTCTGCCCAAGGCAAAGAGCCAGGAAGAGGGAGAAATCCACAGAGGGGTAGAAAACGTTGCTGTCCAGGGGCTCCCTTCTGGGCAACTCCCTGGGCAGGTCCTAGACTGAAGTCCCCCCTGAACTGCAGCCTGGATGAGGGGTACCCCTGACTCATGGGCTGGCGTTTTGCCACCTGGACTGAGCTTGGAACCCTGAGCCCTGGCCTTCTGGCTCTCTAGTGTCTCTTCACTGCCTGGACCCCGCTACTGGGGTCTGTCTTCCTGATGGTCATGCTGGCACCAGCCACCGTCCAATTTGGACGGACTCTCATGCCCCTTCAGCCCCTGCATCTGGCTGTGCTGCCCGTTCCTTCTGGAGCGGCTTTCACAGCCAGTTTGGATCCCCAGGCTGGCCCTGAGACCTCCCTTCTCCTGGCTCTTCACGGGGGCTTGCTGCCCACAACTGTCCTGCCCCTGTCCAGCTCACTGAGCCATGGTTACTCTGTGGAGGAGTCTGGCCAAGTAATGACGTTTCCCTTTGCTCTTTTGTTCCTCATTCCTTACTTCTTTGTGTTCTTCCATTTCTTTTCATCCTCATGTCTTTCCATATTACCCATGGTCCTCAATGTCAAAAGAATGGGTTGTGGGGAGGCAGATAAAAGGGGGAGGCAGATAAAAGTGGCAGAAGGGTTAAGTGACTCCAGAAGACATTATGGAGCATGTGCTGGCTGTACCGCTTGGCCCTTCCCAATCGTGAATGGCCCCAGCTGTTCCCGACGACACAGGAGCAAATGCCCTTGGCCGCCCTGCCCCGCAGCTGCTCAGCCTCATTCCACCTCTCTTGGCGTTTCCCAGGTGAGCTCCAGTCTCCGTAGTACCCTGTGTGTTGGGGGGGCGTGTACCAGGAGTCCCTATTGTCCTTTTCAAATCCCTCTCTTTAGGACTTGGGGCAAAGTATAGGAGTGCAAGGAGACCTTCCGTTAAGGAGACCCAATTCCAATAACAGATACATGTGATCCATCAGAGGGGGTTTCTTTGGGGGTATCTGACTGTAGCCCATGGTGTCTAACTCCTCTGTGTAGGGGTAGAAAGCTGTGACCTCTCCTCAGCCAACTGGAGGGTCACAGCCAACATGCCTATAACCAAAGACAAGCTAACAAAAGAAAAGCTCAAAAGATGGAAGTGACATGGAAACCTTCAAAAGGAAGACCCAACTACTCAAGGAAAGCAATCCATATTTAGATTTGACAAATAACGGACAACCATGTAGAAACGTGGTTGTGGAGTCTGATCTCATGTAATAGACAGGAGGCAGAAACCCAGCCAGGCCCGTTTTCTTGGCCTCCCTGTGAGGCATGCCTTCCTCCTGGCTATAAGGGGTGAGCCCTTCTAGGAGGGTCTTATGATCTACTCTAAGACAAGGTAACTTCTTTACAGTCAGATCTGCCACAAAAAGGAAGGGGACGTTGGAGTACTATCTCTAGGTTTCACAGCTGGCTTCCAGCGAGAGAAAGTCTAACTTCTGTGAATCCCTTTGGGGAAGAGAAATTCTGGTTTCTGTGGCCTGCCCTGGGGGAGAAAGGGGGACAGGAGGAAGAAGGGCAGAAGTTCAGAAAGATCTTGCTTCTAAGGCAGCTCGGTTTCGTTCCCTTAAGTCCCAATTATTTAGCATGCCAAGGCACCATACTTTGGGGTACCGGTTTTAAACCCCAACAAGTACACACCAAGGAACAGCAGAAGCTCATGGCCCTCTTATTTTTATATCTGATCTCAGCCAAAAGGCCAAGAAGCAATGGTCCTCTTATTTCTTAGGGTCCTCTCGTGGGTCAAGGTTTCCTAAGGATGGACCGGCATGGTCTCCCTGCTTTCCTTCGCAGTCACAGTAGCTGTGGGATCCTGCCCCACTCCTATTCTGTGCTAAAAGCCTCCAGTTCACGTTCCAAGTCAGAGAGCTGCCTGAATAGCTGAGGTAGGACATTCAGGGCTCCAGTTGTCTCATGTATCAACTCTTCTTGTCCCTGCTTGACTTTCCCTGTAGGTCAGCATTCCCCTCTGGGATTCTTGGAAAGCTGGGAGTGTCAGCCTTCTGAATGGCAGCTGTGAGGTGTCTTCCTTGTTGTAGCTGACAGTACTGGGGGCCAGAAGGGCATCATTTTTTTCCTGGTTCTTTATGAAGCTCTGGGAGGAATTTTTAGGAATTCCATACCCAGGGAGATAGCCCAGACAGGGATATTCAGAAATGCACACTGGGCTCTCACTTCTCTCCGTGAGTTTCTCTTCATTAAGCTTGGCTTCACTATTGGCTTGCCCTTCTGTGTCCCCACCTTCCTACAGCCAGGAACAACGACCCCTCCTGCTTCTTTCCTACAACCAAAAGTGTCTGCAGATATTGCCAAGCTCTCGTGGGGCCACTGTAACCCTCCTGCCGCTTTGCCCTCACCCTCCTCCCCTCACTTGAGAGCCACTGACTTAGAGAAAAGAGGGGTTAGGAGAACAGACTGTCATTAAGTCATTTTCAAGCTGTCTCAAGCTATGTGATCCTGACAGGGATCCCCGCCCAGAAGTCGCTTTGGCTCAGAAGAGCTGGGTCTTCCTCCGAAAGGTGATGCATGGGCAAAGGTTAGCAAGGAAAAGGAGGGGAGAGAGAGGTGGGATGGACCGGAGTGGAGTCACCAGATGACGGCAGCAGGAGCCATGAGATCTAAGCCACTTAACATCCGGTGCAAGGTTCAGGTTCCCACGTGATGAAGGTCATGTTTCAGTCCTTCTTTCGACTCTAGAGATCCACTTGGATTTGGGCAGGTCTGATTCTGTTACCAGACCATGAGGCCCTTGCTGCTCTTCTCTGGACAGCCCATTCACCAGAGACGAGAGACGGTGTGCGCAAAGGGCTTATTTCAAGAAGCCAGCAGTCTTGGACAAAGAGAGATCTCTACATCCAGGATCTCTACCTCCACCTGGCTGAGGTTTCCCCGGGCTCAGCTTCAGTTGAGTGGCGTCGTCCTGCTTAGCTGGGTGCGAGATCTGCCATTGCAAGTCCCCTCCTTTCATAGGCTCCTGAAATTCTTACACAAACATTATTGTTCACAAGACTAGTCTTAGTAATTCACAACATCAGTAGTTGGTTTTTTGTTAAAGTATGAAAAGAAGGGAAGATGCCTTCCTTACAAATGTGAAAAGAAAGGGAAGGAAGAGGGCTTTACTGGGCTTCCATATTCTCATTTCTGTGTTTATTCCACACCTATTTGCCTGGTGCTGACTATGGACGTCACACGAGAGATGCTCAGTGCGTGCTTGCGGAAGGTGCTCTTGAAGCGATTAAAGGGGAAAGTTGTGAAAATGAAGGCCTCTTGGAAACCGGTTACTGCTTTCAGTCCTGCTGAAGTATCACTTATCAGGGGACGGGCTGCTTTCTGGTGGCTTGTGAAAGCCTAGTCACGTGTGCACCACGGGTCCTTGATGAAAACGCAATGGGTTGATGAAAACGCAATGGGTTGCTATTGACTGACTTAACTCCCTAAACGTCTAGCCTCTTCCTCATGGTGCTCCTTGGTGCGGAGGAAAATTGAGAGGAAACAGAATCTGAGAAAGCTTTAGGGACTGGGTAGCCAGGGTGGGAGCAAACACAATACAATGGCAGACTTGCTCTGAAGCTGGGAGGCAGTGCTGTGGGCAGACTGTGACCTTGGACAGGGGCATTCACCTGAGATAGCTTGGGAAGAGCCTAGAACAGGAAACTTGAAGCCAAGACACCAGCAAGAATCAGTTCTTATTTGCTTGCTCTAGTGATAACAGCTGCTAACATGGGGATGCGTCTCCTTGTAGCCTTTTTGCATACCTGTGTTTCTCATTACATCCTGAACACTTTCTCCTGTCATTAAAAGTTAAAACATCACTTCAGGTGCCTGCAAAATATTTTATGGGGTATTTCTTCATGGTTTATTTGACCTTGTACTTTCTTTTTCAATTTTGCTCAATTAAGAGCAACACTATGATTTGAAAAACTGTTATGTTGAAAAAGAACAGGGTGAGTTTAGGGGGGTGCTGGCTCTCAGAAGCATATACTCTAAGATCTGAAGGCAAAGAAGTGGGGAGCAGGATGAATGGCCCCAGTTGGCTGCAGAAAACTACCTGCCCCCGGGGCTGCTTCTAAGCACTTTGCTGTTGAGACTGAGGGGTCTCCCACCTGGCACAGAGTGGAGTCTGGCGTGCATGGCATGCTGCTAGGCTCCTGGCAGGTGCACAGCACAGGCTGAGCTCCCAAGCTTCCACCATAGGGCTTTACTAAATCTTAGCATTAACACGTCCAAGATGGTGACTGGACAGAGAAGTCAAAGAGCAGTGAGTGTTGAATGCTCTTGCAGCACCGTGTGGCCAGAGGGTGCCCTGATCAGCTGACAGAAGCGCTCTTGTCCTCTTAGTCAAGCTCTCCCTGTGGAGTTACAGGTGTGCATTGCAACTAAAATGAACTTCATTTTCGTCTTCAGGTCCTGGCACAGAGCTCCTAGAACCCTTGGAATTTCCTAAGTGGTAGAAGTGCTTTGTTGTTCACAGGGAGTCCTTTTGGACCATCTTTGAGTTCCTGTTGGTGAGGTGACTCATGGTGGGCCTCTCCCTAGCTTTAGGACCCAGCTGGTTACTGAAGGATCCAACCACAGGATTAGAGTGTGGGAACTGACAGCCCCAACCCCAGCCGGATGGGAGATGGGACTGGAGATTGAGTCCCATCACCATGGCCACTATCTCATCCCTGTGTTGGATTGGGGGAATGGGGAGATGACTCTCAGACAGGAAGAATACATTTTCCCCTTTGAACTGTACATGTAATGCACCCTATAGTGAATACGCTAAATAACAATGCACATTTCATTTCAAAAGCTCTAAAAGAGTACACTTAAAATGTTCTTACCACAAAAAATGATATGTATTTGTGGCACTGGATGTGTTAATTACTAGATTTAACTATTCCACATTGTACTTATAAATCATAACATCATTTTATACCTCCAAATGCATACAACTATAACTTCTGAACCTATAATTTATAAAATGTCAAATTTTAGGGGCCATGATTGTGGTATAGTAAGGAAACACTCCAGTTGATACCTTGGCTGTTCTACTTCCAATTCTGCTCCCTGCTAATGCAGCTGGAAAAGCAGTAGAGGATAGTCCAAATGCCTGGACCCTGCCACCCATGTGGAGACCTGGATGAAGCTCCTGGCTCAGTCCTGACCATTGCAGCCACTTGGGGAGTGAACCAGCAGATTGAAGATCTCTCCCTCTCTCTCTTTCCATAACTCTTTCAAATAAATAAGTCTTTTTTAAAAATATAAAAATTTTTAAAAATCATTTACTACATGGATGGTGAGTTCAGATTCGTAAGGAGGAGGCCTGGAAATTCTGCTACCCCACCCCATCTCACTGCACCTTGACTGGGTTTGTCTCATCCATTGGCTGTTTCCGAATTGTATCCGTCATCATACAACTAGCATCATTAAGACAGTACTTTCCCGAGTTGTGTGAGTCATTCTCATGAATCATCAAACCCAAAAGGGGGTTATAGGAGCCCCAACCTTATAAGCTAGCTGTGAGCAGTGTGGGTGGCTCCAAGACATGCCACTCACATCTGAAGTTGGGGGAGAGACTTAGCCGTTAACGTGCAGGGTCTGTGCTAACTGCAAGGTGCTGGTGTCAGAGCTGAACTGGAGGGGAGGGCGCTCTGTTGACAGTAGAGAGTTTGTTGTTATGAGGACCACCTAGCATGCAGGAGGCCATGCGCCTCCTCCCTTGCAATCATTCTGCCTCCTTCACCCTGATTCTGTTTTCTCCAGCCACACACTTGGTAGAAGTGTGGCTCCTCAGGGAGGCTTTCCTATTGTGAAAAGTCCAGGGTGACTACTCAATGTGCTGATTTCTTTCTCAGTGTAAAGTAAATCAAGAGAGTGTTTCTCAGGTCCTGGCGAGTTTTGTTAAAACACAATAGTACCGCTACAGAAGATGGCCAACTCTTGGTTTGCCTGGGGCTTACCTGGCTCCAAAACCTCAAGCCCTCTATATTGGGAACCCTCTGGCTTGGGAAGACTGGGACTGCTGGTCACCCTACCACCAGGATGAGAACTTCTTGAAAATCAAAGCCAAGACTGGGGACATTTGTTCAATCCCACTGGCACATGTTCATGCCTTCCATGTGAGAACCCACAGCCTGACTGGCAGTGAGCAGGACATGCCATCCTAACCAAATGCTTTTAATCTGTAGATATCTAGAAAGTAGATCTAAGGCTCGAAGCTGCCATTACAACTTTATATACAAGGGGAGTCTAGCAGTGAAACGGGTCCAGGGCCAGTAATGAGTTTCCTGGCAGTATCTTAGCTCTGGCCAATTGCTGCTGCTCTCAGAGATAATGCCTAGGCTAGCATTTGCAAAATTCAGTGAGCATAGCAGGATGGGGGGGAGGGTGTTAAAATGCAGATTCTTGGGTGCTATCACCTTATATTCTGATTTAGTATATCCGAGTGAAAGATCCCACATTTTAAGTTATCTCCCCACCACCAATTCTGGTAGTAACCCGTGGACCACACTTTGAGAACCATGGCATTGAACAAGTAGGAGGGGTGGGCACTTGGGATGCCCATGTCCCATGTTGGAATGCCTGGGTTCAAGTTCTGGCTCTATTCCCAGTCGTCACTTCCTGCTAATGTGCGTCCTGTGAGGCAGCAGATGATGGTGCCAGTGCTTGGGTCCCTGCCACCTACCTATGTGGGAGACTTGGTTGAGTTCCTGGCTCCACTGTGGCTGTTGTAGGCATCTGGGGAGTGACCCAGTGGATAGAAGATATCTTTTGTCACTCTCCGTTTTTTCTATTTTTCAAAAAACATAGAAACAGATGAAAAAAACCCCACGGGTTGGAAAATTAAAATTAGATGTCTCCAGATACTGGCAGTCTCCGCGTACCTGTAGTAATCATATATATGATCTTCTAGAATCTAATTTCACTTCATCTAATTTAAATACAGTTGTAGCCATTAGACTGTTAAGTGTGCCTTGATCTCCATGCCTTTGCACTTTTTTCATATAAGCCAGTCTGTAGGCCTGATGACATTTTTCATCAGACTGCCTGTCCCTTTGTTTAAATTGGAGAAATAGATCTATGGACTCAGGGTGGGTGCCGCAGCAGGTGGGCCTGTGTGGCAGTGTTTCCTGCCAGCTGCCTCAAAGCTTAGGGGCTGGAAAATCGCTTTCCTGGGACCCTCTTTCTGGGCCTCGCCCTCTCTGTTCAGGGCACCTAATGGTGGGTCAGGAGAGTAGCTCTATTCAGCAAAAATGCAGAGAGCGCTTTTGGCACAATGTCTCGTGTAAATAGCACAGCCTTCCAACTGCATTTGGAATTCATTTACATGGCATCAGCTGTCTCTGACTTCTACATTCCCCTAAGAGGGGCAGCCCATTAGAAGCAGGTGAAGGCAGAATTACAACGAGCACAAATCAGATTGCTGTTGGGATTTCAGGCATGAGGAGCTTTTGTTTTCCTCGTCAGATCTCCTTGAATTCCTCCCAGAGATGTCAGGCTTCTGCCTCTGCTCCAGCAGCTCCCTGAAGCAGGCATGCAACATCTTGCTGGGGGAGCCTGTTATCAGAGCAAAACAAACACCTTCTGCCTCCAGCCCCGGGGTTCCAGGGCATCTGGAAAGTTTGTGAGATTCACTGGGCCTCAGAGACACACATTTGGCTGCCTTTCCTCACCCCCTGAGCCTGTGCTCTTCGAACAAAATGACTTGTTTTTTCCCCAAGGGCCTTCAAGGTATTAATTGGCTACCTTCGTCCAGTTGGGCACAATTTCTCAATGTTACAGAAAATGACATTATAGCACCCCTGCCCCCCCAAAGAAATGAGAATGGCCAAGGTTTTCACACCAATTAAGGTCAGACTAGGAGGTTTTCTCTGTGGAACAAATACAAGAGGAATATCCACTCCGTGCAAGGGACTAGGCACTTGAGTGATTAAGAAATGAGTTCATAGCACAAAGAGTCTCTGTTGTCAAGAATCATGTCACTCTCCCTCCTTTCTCCTCTCCCCAGAGGTGAGCTAAGAGTTTGAGCTGCTGTCTTCTTTCCTCTGCTGTGCGTTACCATTCCTGGAGGACTTGCCGAGTTCCCACTGATGGGCCGCCAGGTGCCATCTTCATTCTCACTCCCAGGCAGAATGACGAATTGGCACCTGGGTGTTCCTTTACAAGCAGGATCACAGCAATGCACCTGGAAAAAATTCCATCACACTTGATGGTGTCTAGCTCTTGGCTTTTTGGACTGGACAGTGATTTATGCCTTTAATTTAAGGAGTTGCTTTCCCTTGTTTCATCTTTCAGGGCGTAAGTTCAGCCTATTTAGGCTGCCATGAGCTGGGGTTCCATCTGATAGTGTGATCACTCCCTGGAACTTGATTTCTCAAGGGCCTCAAACAGAGTTAAGAAGAAAAGAAGGGCCAGTGTTGTGGTACAGTGGGTAGAGCCTCTGCCTGCGACAACATTGCATATGGGTGCTGGGTCATGTTCCCATTGCTCCACTTCCAATCCAGCTCCCTGCTGAAGGCCTGGGAAAAGCAGCAGAGGATGGCCCAACTCTTAGATGAAGCTCCTGGGTCCTGGCCTCAGCTCGGCCCAGCCCTGGCCACTGCAGCCATCTGGGGAATGAACCAGCAGGTCTTGTTCTGCCTCTCCTCTCTCTGTAACTCTGAATTTCAAATAAATAAATAAATCTTTTTAAAAAAAAGGGAAAGAAAAGAAAAGAAACTCGGGGGGAGTGGGAATTGTGGGTAAAGAGACTAGATGGCCCCACAGAAGATAGAAAATGCCCAAATTAGGGAGGAAAAAATAGAAGCTAAAGAGGAGAGACCAAAATGAGAACAAAAGCAAATAACTCCAAATTAAATTTTCCTTCTTATACCCTAAGTATAAGAATACATATTGTACAGATGGTCCTGGCTTTGCTTAGCTCTGTCATGATGAGTTACATTTCAAGGGTTTAATTCAGCACTACGAGTCACCAACAAGATGGCTCAGCTTTCCGTTACCACAATGTATTAGCTGTAATTGTATCTCTTCACAACTCACTCCTAGGCAAATCACAAAGACACATCATGATTGGTGGCCACCAGGCCACTGTTTTGTTTCTCTTTTAAGATTTATTTACTTATTTGAAAGGTATAGTTACAGAGAGGGAGGGAGGGAGGGAGGGAGAGAGAGGGAGAGAGGGAGAGAGAGAGAGAAACCTTCCAACTGCTGGTTAACTTTCTAAATGGCAGGAATGACCAAGGATGATCCAAGTTAAAGCCAGGAGTCAGGAACTCCATTCAATCTCCCACATGAGTGGCAGGGGCTATCTTCTGCTTGGGCCATCTTGCGCACTTTGGACCATCTGCTGCTTTCCCAGGTGCATAGCAGGGAACTGGATCAGAAGCCAAGCAGGCTGGCACCATGGCTCAGTAGGCTAATCCTCTGCCTGCGGCGCCAGCACCCCGGGTTCTAGTCCCAGTTGGGGCGCTGAATTCTTTCCCGGTTGCTCCTCTTCCAGTCCAGCTCTCTGCTGTGGCCCCGGAAGGCAGTGGAGGATGGCCCAAGTGCTTGGGCCCTACCCCCGCATGGGAGACCAGGAGGAAGCACCTGGCTCCTGGCTTCAGATTGGCACAGCGTGCCAGCAGTAGCGGCCATTTCGGGGGTGAACCAACAGAAGGAAGACCTTTCTCTCTTTCTCTCTCTCTCTCTCACTGTCTAACTCTGCCTGTCAAAAAAACAAACAAACAAACAAAAAACAAAACAAAACAAAAAAGAAGCCAAGTAGCTGGGACTGAAACTGGCACTCTGTTATAGGATGCCGGCTTCACCCACTGTGCCACAATGCCATTCAGTAAACTAGTCTACATGCCACTTGTTTTGAAGTCTGCTGGTGATGATCATCGTGCATCTGCTATCCCAGTGGTTTCTACACAGACGGCAAAGTGTGTAGTTGTTTCCAGTGATTAACCCATTTGCGGTTGTACAAAAACGGATCCTCAGAAGAGGGGATTGGCCAACAGACATGAAACTGCCGCAGAGAATTGCTTCTCCACCTTTTGGTTAAGATCAAGTGAAGAGCAACCAAGAAACACAACGCAAATTTCACCTACTGTGAGTGAGATGGTTCAGGATAAGAAGATTTGAAAATGACAACGGTGAAGTGAAGTTAGGAGAGATCAAGACCTGTGTGAGACTATCATATAAACCATATTGAAAATTTCAATGAGTATAAAAAACAACGAAGTGACATCAGCAAAATATTTTACATTCATGGAACTCTAATGGATATTTGATGACCTTGAATAAGCTAAGGATAACATGTTGAGGCTGACGCAAACTTAGAAAGGAATATGACCTTCTGCCATGGCATAGAAATTGCACTCACTCAGTCCTGTGAGTCAGGTGACAAGAAGGCAGCCATGGCTCAAACACTTCTTTACATGCTTTTCACAAAGAAATAAATCATTTTAATTGTCAGTGTTTTTCATTTCCCCCATATACACTTGGGCCTCTCAACCCATGAATTCAACCAACCACAGATCAAAAATATTTGGGAAAAAATGTATCTGTACTGAACATGTACAGACAGTTTTACTCCCTAACCAATGCAGCGTAACAAGTATTGATAAAGCATTTACAATGAAGTAGGTATTATAAACGATCTAGAAGTGATTTGAAGTATACTGGAAGATGTGTGTGGTTATATGCAAATACTGTACCATTTTATATAACAGGCTTAAGTATCTTTAGAGTTTGATATCCATGGGGGTCCTGGAACCTGTATCCCCAAAGATACAAACCAATGACCATCCTGAGGCCTGAGCTGTGGCATAGCCTGTGATGCCTGCATCCCGTAAGGGCGCCGCTTCTTGTCCTAGCTGCTCCATTGATCCAGCTTCCTGCTAATGGCCTGGGAAAAGCAGCAGAGGATGCCTAAGTACTTGGCCTGCTACCCATGTACGAGACCCAGAGGAAGCTTCTGGCTCCTGGCTTCGGCCTGGCTCAGCCCAGGCCATTGCAACCATCTGGAGAGTGAACCTTAGTATGGAAGCTCTCTCTGCCTCTCCCTCTGTCCCTATAACTCTGACTTTTCAAATTAATAAATAAATCTTAAAGAATAACTGTCTTTATAACTGACAGCAGGAGAGGTCTTAAAACTATGAAACAATCATAATTTTTCTTGTTGATTATTGAAATTGCTTTGCATAGGTTCAACTTACATGGTCACTTTTCCAGTACAGCACCACTGGAAAAAAGGGACTACCTGTATTCACTTGGCTCACAGGGTGTGTATGCTTAGATAAAGTGAGTACCGTTTATCAAGTAGAAGTAATATGCTCCGGCGCATGTGTCTATTAATTCAGAAGCTGCCGATTCAGCTCTCACCTGTTGAGTGCTGGATAAACTTCCCATGAGCCCCTAATCCTTGCTCTGATATTTCTGCTAATTCCTGGGGTATTGTCTGCGATGCTTCTGCAGCTCCGTCTTCTCCGTGGCTGGCTCAGCTTCTGCTTACTGTCACTTGCACCGCCACAGAAGTCACTCACATCCAGATTTTGGAACTGAGTGAGCTCAGCTGAGGATTGCAAGTGTCTTGGGGAAGACTCGCAGGAGTGTGGACAGCAGGCCACACCACTGCCGCCTCCTTCTGTTTCTCCTTCCTTCTCCTTTGTGCCTCTGGGAACAATGAATTCCTGTCCCTGGGATATTTACAGCAGCTTCCCCCACTGGCTGCCAGCAATGGGGTGGGGTTCGTTTGGGACGCTCCTCCCATTTTTATCTACTTCAAATATCTTAGTATTTTTCCCAACAAGCCAGTTAAATTCTTGAGAGCAGTTCTGGTGCCAGCTGTTAGGTTAATAAAGTTATATACAAAGGAAAGAAGAGAATTATATGCATGGAAATGTTAACCTTCAGCAGCTATCTCTGGGTGGTGAGGATTACAGATAATTGTTATTTTCTTCCTTTTACTTTTCTATAATGAACACATTTTATAAAATGTGCACACTGCGCTTCCATTAAATTTTAATATGAAAAAAATTATTAAAATAGACTGTGAGCAAGCCCGGACAAAGGCACAGCCGTGAGGGGCACAGAGGAGGAAGCAATGTGTTGGCAGGGAAGGGGAGGAGAGGAGAGGAGGGAGAGGGAAGGGGAATGGAGGAGAGGGGAGGCGAGGCGTGGGGGCTGGGGAAGGAGACAATGGGACAGAGACAGGGGAAAGGAACCAGATCACCACTTTGAGGTAACATAATTTGGCTTCTTTGTGTGTCTGCATTAGGAGGTTGACTAACAATTAGGGCGATAATTATAACAATTTTAGGCTCTTCTTCTGCATGCTGTAGTTTCATTATCCTCCAATGTATTGTGCTTGTTCTGAACATCCTGGCGCTACAAAAGAAGGCATCTAATAGATGCAGCCGGAATCCGAGCTACAGCCTCTCCTTGGCTCTGACACAAAGCCGTCTGCACGCTGCTACGGATGTGAAGGTGAGGATTTTGCTGCCCATCTCACTGCAACCCATTCAACACTCTAGTAGTTTGGCTTTTTTTTTTTTTTAAAGATTTTTTTGTTTGAAAGGCAAAGTGACAGAGAGGGACAGATAGAGATATTTTCCAACCACTGGTTCACTTCCCAAATGATCCCAATGGCTGGGACTGGGCCAGGCCAAAAGCAGGAGCCTGGCACGTGGGTGGCAGGGACACTAGGACTTGGGCTATCTTCTACTGCTTTCCCAGATACGTTAGTAGGGAGCTGGATTAGAAGTAAAGCAGCTAGAACTCGAACCAGGGTCCATATGGAACGCTGGCATCGCTGGCAGCGGCTTAACCCCCTGAGCCACAGTGCTGGCTTCTGTTGCAGTTTTTTAAAAGGACTAATTGGTTGGGACCAGAAAGAGCCACATGTGTTCCCAAAGACACGTCCCTCCTGCCTTTCTTGTATATCCCACCATGCCTCACCTGATCCTTGGCCTTTTCTTCTCCTTGCAACTGAGAATAGTAATTCTCTCCATTTTTACTCAACTTGGAGGACGTTGTGACTTCTGTCACTGAGATTTAGAAATGGCAGAGAGACACAGAAGGCCAGGTATTTGGGTATTGAGATGGCAGGGGACTGATAAAAGGGTTCAGCAGCCCTTCAGCCCCCCAGCACACAAGGACTAGAAGGCCGGTGTGCAGTGAGTCCAGTAGCAGCGGGAGTGGCGACAGGGAAGTAGGAGGTGATTCCCCGGAACCTCTAAGGGCTTCCTCTTACCGTCTGACTTCCCACTGGCTCAACTCCTTCCTTCAAACAGACAAGAAATCTTTCCTTCCCCCCCCCCCCCATTATGTCTCTCTCTCCTTATTAAATTTATTTTTAAATAGTTTATTTGAAAGGCAGAGAAGTCCACACAGGAGAGAGAGAGAGAGAGAGAGAGAGAGAGAGAGAGAGATCTACTGGTTCACTCCCAAAATGCCTGCAGCAGTGAGGACTGGGCCAAGCCAAAGCCAGGAGCCTGAAACTCTACCTAGGTCTTTCAGGAATCCAGCTATTTGGGTGACCCCTTGCTGCCTCCCAAGGTACACATGAGCAGGAAGCTGAGATTGGGAGTGGAGCCAGGACTCCAACCCAGGCACTGTGATATGGGAAGCAGGTGTCCCAAATGGCATCTTAACCACTGCACCAAGCCTTGGCCTCCTTATTAAATTTCTTAAAAAAAGAGATCCAGAGGGGCTGGCGTTGTAACACAGGGAGCTAAGCTGCTGCCAACAATGCCAGCATCCTGTATCACAGTGCCTGGTTGGAGGCTCAGCTGCTCTGCTTCCCATCCTGTTCCCTGCTAGTGCAACTGGGAAGGCAGTGGATATGGGCCACCCAAATGGAGTCCCAGACTCTTGGCTTCAGCCTGGCCAAGCCCGGCCCTTGCAGCCATACGGGGAATGAACAGCAGATAGAGGATTTCTCTCTCTCTCTCTCCCTCTCTCTCTCCTCTCTCTCTCTCTCTCTTTTTCTTTCAAATAAATAAATCTTTAAAAGGAGAGAGAGATCCACACTTACTGATGCAGCCTTTGCCTCCCATTCATTCCTCAAACAGGCGCCGTCTGGATTCAGCTCCCACCGCTCTCCACACTAATGAAATTGCTCCTGCTGAAGTCAATGCTAATAATATACTGTTTTCCAGCCGTGCCACTTCATCTCCTTGCACTACCTGACCTGACTCTACCTTGTCCCTCACCCCTTCTCTCCCAGCTCTCCCTGCCTCTTGATTAACGACTCAGCCATTCCCCAATTGTCTGTGCTATAATCCTTGGCAGTCTTCTCACCCTCTTCCTTGCCAACATTAAAAAAGTCTATAGAATCCTTCCTCTTTTTTTTCCATCCCTAGTGCTCCTTCTTTGCCTTAACCTGGCACATCCTTCATCTGAATTGCCTACCCGGTGGGGGCCGCTATTTTTAGCTATATATTATTATCGATTTCTAAAGTAATTGTGTTGTGGTCAGGAGCTGTGGTGTGGGTGATGATGCCTTGAAATTTGTTCAGTGTGTTTTACTGGTCTAATATGTGATCGGTTTTTATGGATGTTCCATATACACTCATTCCTCAGTGTCTATGAGGGACTGACTACAGAATCAATA
Source organism: Oryctolagus cuniculus (assembly GCF_964237555.1). Lineage (NCBI taxonomy): Eukaryota > Metazoa > Chordata > Mammalia > Lagomorpha > Leporidae > Oryctolagus > Oryctolagus cuniculus. Next base: position 49,552,397 of record NC_091444.1, read on the forward strand.
TGGTGGGCTGACCGTACACAAAGAAGAACACGCGTGTTCCTCTGTTTTTGGGTAACACGTCCCCTAAGTTTCCACACACTCATTATTTTCCAACTACCAAGAGTATAGGCTAAAGTATCCCACTAGGAATGGTACATCTGTCAACCCCACTATGTAGCTTTGTCCATTTTGAAGCTATTTAATGAGGGGCATACAATTTTGGAATTACTAAATTTTCTATTGAAAATCTTTAAGTAATGCTTTTTTCCGTCAAGTCTGATGTCAGTGTTGTTATGCTTGTTTTCTTTTGGTTAATGTTTACCTGGCAAATCTTTCTTTGTCATCTCTCTCTCTTTTTTTTTAAGATTTATTTTATTTTACTTAAAAGGTAGAGCAGCCAAGAGAGGGAGGGACAGAGAGAAAGAGATATTTCATCTGCTAGTTCACTCCCCAGATGGTTGGGCCGGATCAGAAGCAGAGCAACTGGGACTCGAGCCGGTGCTCCTATGGGATGCCTGCATTGCAGGCAGCAGCTTAACCCGCTGTGCCACAACACCAGCCTCTCTTTGTTCTTTCATTTTCATCCTATCTGGGGCCTTATATGATGGGTGATAGACTTCAGAGGTTAATAAGGGTGTAGGCTCCCTCGGACTCTGCATCCACAGGTTCAATCAACGTGTTGATCACAGGAGGCCTCACTGAGAACGTCACCTGAGCCAACACCTGGGGGACCAGGTGTGTGGGTAACCGTGATGCTCCCGGCAGATGGAACGTGACTGCCAGACACCTCCTTAGGGCCCCTGTCTCCTGCACGTGCATGAGACCAGACAAAGACTTTTCAAGGGAAAAACGCTCCAGATGCTGTGAGAGTACGGCTCAGCCCTCGTTCTAGACATTGTGGCTGCTCGCTGCCCTGCGCGCTGTCCCCCGAGCTCTCAGATTCCCGTCCCAGGCATCTATGACAGCAAACCTGGCCCCACCTTTTCTATTTCTGCCCCTTATTCACAGCTGTATTCCTTACGCGCCGTTTCTTCCACTGCCTTAGTCAGGGCCTCGTGGTATTTGCTTAAATAAACAAATCCATCATGAAAACCATCTGGAAGACTTGGCCCTTCTCGTTGGCTGCTGACAAATGTGCAGTTTCCTAAGGTACTTAATGTTTTTTAAAAGATTGATTTATTTATCCAAAAGGCAGGATGACAGGGTGGGGGGAGGGAGTAAAAGACAGCAGATAGAGAAAGATCTTCCATCTGCTGGTTCATTCCCCAGATGGTTGAAACAGCTGGAGCTGGGCCGATCTGAAGCCAGGAGCCAGGAGCTTCTTTCAGGTCTCCCATGCAGGTGCAGGGGCCCAACCTCTTGGGCCACCTGCTGCTGCTTTCCCAGGCGCATTAGCAGGGAGCTGGATCAGAAGTGGAGCAGCTGGGACTTAAACCAGATACTCCTAGATGACATTGCAAGCTATGGCTTAACCCACTCCACCACACCGCACCGGCCTCTAAAGTACCAAATTTTAAAAGCATGCCCTTACTGCCTTGCACTGAACTCTCAATGTTCCTTGCACATTTCTTCAGAGAGCAACCTAAATTCTTTGACTCCCCTCTCATGTCACCACCTGTCAGAGGCTCCCCTAGCGCTCCTGGGGACCTCCATGTGGGGAACAAATCAATACACAGCTTCTGTGCCAGGGCCTGAGGGCAGCTGCATGAGCGAGGCCTGGCTTCCCCAGGATGAGTGTAGGACGTACCGGCTTGGTCAGGGGTCGCCCCAGCACTGCCGCTGCTCTGCGCTTCAGGGCAGCCCTGGGACAAGGTGGTCCTTTGAGAGCACCCCTTGGTCCACTGGGCGCTGCTCTGGCATTGACCCTGCTGCAGGGACACTGTAGGGAAGGGACAGAGAAAACCCATCTTGCCACCCATCTTCCCAAAGTCTTGGTGGGTAAAGAGGAAAGAACCGGTTAAATGGTGCATGGCTTCCATTCCTGAGGATGCCAGTGCTGTGTTCTGATGTGGAACCGCAGTGTCACAGTCCTGCAAGCTCTCTGTCATAGTCTCCCTAACGGAGTATCTCCACCCCAGCCTGGAGCCTGGCTGCCAGCATGCAGTGAGCCACCAGAGAACCAGATGTGTTTGGCAGAACTGTGCATGTGTTTGGCTTGAACTTCATGGGATTCTTTCGTTCCACTCAGTGATAGATCCCCACATTATTTCGCTATTTGTCCTTCCTGAAACACATCAGGTCGCGTGGATGCAGTGGGCGGCACAGCCTGCACAGCCCTGGCACCTTAGCGTTTGCTGCTGCGCACACAACACCGCAGCCCGGGTAATCTATGAACAGCAAATCTCTATCGCACTCTTGGTTCTGGAGGCTGGGAAGTCTCCGCGGTTCAAGGCAGAGAAAGGAAATCAGGACCAACTGAGCTTTTGAACAAACCTCACCATAGCTGACCCACCCCTGTGGTAATCGCATTAACCCACTTGTGAGGGCAGGGTCCTCATGACCTAATCACCTCCGCAAGGGCTTCCCCCTCTTAATATTCTTACAATTTCTTTTTTTTTTTAATTTTTTTTTATTTTTTGACAGGCAGACTGGACAGTGAGAGAGAGAGACAGAGAGAAAGGTCTTCCTTTGCCGTTGGTTCGCCCTCAATGGCCACCGCGGCCGGCGCGCTGTGGCCGGCGCACCGCGCTGATCCGATGGCAGGAGCCAGGTACTTAGCTTGGTCTCCCATGGGGTGCAGGGCCCAAGGACTTGGGCCATCCTACACTGCACTCCCTGGCCACAGCAGAGAGCTGGCCTGGAAGAAGGGCAACCGGGACAGAATCCGGCGCCCCAACCGGGACTAGAACCCGGTGTGCCGGCGCCACTAGGCGGAGGATTAGCCTAGTGAGCTGCAGCGCCGGCAATATTCTTACAATTTCAACAGAAGTTTGCCAGGGGATATTCAAATAATAGGATCTGGGCTCACCACCACATGCCTTCTTGCGAGTGGATGTCCCATCTGAGAAGCACAGGTGACAGAAAAAATCCTGGGTCTGGGAGTCAGAAGGTTCTGCTACACATGCTAGCGACCTCGGGTGGTCATCTCATGACTTTGGACCTCAGTTTGCTCATCTATGCAATGGGAATGCTGAGCAAGGTGATCTGGATCCTCTCCAGCTTGAGCGTCCTGGGTCCCAGCATTCTATGCACAGCCCTTGGCTGCAGTGTGTTAACTTGGGAAGATCTTTCCATCAGAACCAGTTATTTTTTTTAGTACAGTAATGGCACTTTTAGTGAAGTCAGTGGAAAATAGCTTTAGTTACTTCTGTTTTAAAATTTTTTAACAGGGAAAAATAATATTATCTTCTTATTTTTAAAAAGCCTCAGGTTCTAGCAACCTGGCATTCATGCTAGAATAACACAACCCCATGCTTTGCATCAGGCCTGAGCACTGGCGTCCTTGCAGTCTGAGACAATGAGGCCGCAGCCTGGCTCTGCATCCCTTCCTCCAGAGAGTATCAGATAAATTCCTCACGTCTCACTAGTCTCTTGCCCGTGGGAAAACAAGGAGTGAGACTTGAGCAGAAAAGACTTGCTGAGGTTTGAATGGAGCTTGTCTTAGAGCAAGGAGTAGGAGCAAGTGGGTCTCCTGACTCTGAAATTCTTTCACTTGGCGCAGGAATGGAAGTCCCATCACCGAAGCCCCCTTGACACAATGAGATCATGTAGGCGGAAGCTCTTGGAAATTGTTAGGCTCTGTAGAAACATCTAGTACCAACAGCAGTAGACTTTCACACACAAAATGAAGTGTCTAAACTGCTACCTTGATCAACTATAAACCATCTCTTTCTTTCTCCTGCACCTATTCCTGCTTGCTGTGTTTGGGTTGGCACACACGTAGTCTCTTCCCCTTCAAACGGGTGAGTTTAACTAAAAACATTAAACATCATCAAGTAGACATGTCTTGCTGGCAGAAAACAACAAAAAGCAAGGCGCCCCGTTGGGTGCACAGCCCCCTGAGGACACGGGGCCAGTTACGACCAAAGTAGAATCATGTTCACCGTGCAGCTTCAGTAGACGTGAAGCGCCTTGGCTCTTGAGCACAAAGTGGAAGGTGGTTGTCTTGGCCTGGGGCCTTGGCCCGTCCAGGATGCCTAGTTTAAAACGTGTTTTGCACCCTTGATGGAAGATGTGAGCAAATGAGACGATTTGGCCTTCCCACTCAGCCACCACCAGCTTCTTGCAAATGACTGTTGCCAGGTGTCGCCCTGGCAAGACTGAACCATTAATCATGACAAATGGAGCTGCAGGTAATTAAGTATATAATTTTGAACTGTTCAAGTGAAATTCCATACAAAGCCCATGACGAAACTGGAAATTATGTAGAATTACTGGCACAAGGAGTCGGGTCGTGAATACAGTCTTTCACTAACACTTGATTCCCATCCAATACTTGTTTCCCATCCAATACTCGTTTGCCGAGCGTGTGAAGTTTCTGTGTGGGCTAGGACTCATGTTGTGTTTGCAGGTATGGCTTTATGATTGGGAAAGCCCAGTCACATGTTTTTGGATTATAAAGGGAGTCTGGGATCCCAGGAAGGGAGGTCAGTAGGACTCAGTACAGGGGCAGGAAGCAGTGTCCAAGGAGCTGGAGGGACAGCTGACTGCATAGGTTGCCCCTGCCTAGGGCAGCAAATAGATCAGAGCCAGGTGTCGGGGTGAGGCCAGCCCATCTAGGGTGGCCCAGATCAGCCTGGTGCAGGGAGCCCTCCTGTTGGATGCTGGCAGCTGTGAGAGATTGTTGTCCTGCTGCCCTCCAGGCTCTCTCAGGCTGGAGTGGTCCTGGGACTCAGGGAAGGGCCAGCAGTGGGCAGGCCTGACCCTAAGGGATCCTGGACTTGGAACCAAAGTCATCCCAAAGGCAGTGCCCAGAGGCACAGCTGGAGGATGGGCCGTGGACAAGTGTGGGCAACGTGGCTAGAAGAAAGCAACAGGGGAGCGAGAGAGAGAGCTGGGGAGCTGGAGTAGTGTTTGAGGCATGCAGAGATTCCTTGTGGTCCAGAGTGAAGTCACTGAGCTGAAGCTTCCCTGGGAAGCCAGCAGCCGTGAGTCTGAGCAGAGAGGAAGCCGTTAGGGATGCTCTGCCGCTCTGGACGCTGGCAGCGGGGGAGCCTGAGCCCTGTGGATTTCCAGAAAGCGTCACCTCACAACACAGGGGTCTGGGGAGCAGGAGCTGACGGGGGCAAGAGAGTCACAGGGCCGGGCAGGAACCAAACCATGGCACCCCATGGCTGAAGATCAAGGAAATTCCTTCCGTGTCCTAAATCGGCTCAGTACCACCCCCCTAGGCTCCCATAGACTCACCCTACTTCCTGCCGTGGCCACCTCTGGCCTGGATGGTGGCCGTAGCCCCTCCCGGCTCTCCATATCCACCAGGGACCCTAGCATCCATTTTCAGATGAAGGCCAGGGTACCTCGGGAAATAGCGAGTCTGATCACATCACCACTGCGCTGAAAACTTTTCTCTGGCTTGGACCATTCCTGGCTCCCTCCCCAGCTGTGTGCTGTCCAACCCCTGTCTCCCTACAGCCTCCCCTCTATCCCTCAAAGCTTGCTGGGAATATTTCCCCTTACCCAGGGCTCCCCTTTCTGACCCTTGGGGATCCATCACCTCGGGGCTGTTCCTCTCCCTGCAGTGCCTATGGTGGCCATCGGGAAGCCGGGAACATCAGTGTGGGGACACGGCCAGGCTGCAGCTGCGGGTCACTGCTCTGTCCCTCATGCAGTGTGTGTGCCCTGGCCAGATAGATGCACTGGGGAGGATTGTCCTTGCAGGGCTGTGGTACTCGGCAGCAGGGGACCAAACTCCTGACCCACGCTGCAAGGTGGACGAACCGCCAAATCCTTAGCCAGAGGAAAAGCAGGACACAAGACGACATGGCATGTGATTCTGGTCTATAGGGAATTCTCAATGTTTCGAAGGGAGCTCCAGGGACCCAAGGGAGACCGGGGGAGGGTGCAGGGGGTGAAGTGTGTAGGGCAGGAGCCACACAGCAGCACCATGTGCGTCTTGGTGGTGACGTCCAAGCCCCTCAAATTGTACGCTCTTTCAAAAGTATTTATTTATTTAATTACCTTCATTTTATTTGAAAGGCAGAGAGACAGAAAGAGAGAGAGACAGAAAGAGAGAGAGAGAGAGAGAGAGAGCTCTTTCATCCTCTGGTTCATTCCCCCAAATGCCTGCAACAGCCAGGGCAGGAGTAGGCCCACGCCAACACTCTGATATGGGATGTGGGCGCCCCAAGTGGTGTCAAACGTTAGTCCCAAAGCGTACGCTTTAAGCCAGTACAGCTGGAGCAGGCTCTTGATGCAGCTGTCGAGATTCCCCTCGGATGCTGCACCCCACACCAGAGGTCTCAGTTCCACTTCCAATTCCAGCTCCCCACTAACGCACGCCCTGGAAGAGTAGAGGATGATGGCTCAAGTATTTCAGCCAGGCTGAAGCGAGCCAGCACATGAAAGACTAAAGAACTCTTTCTGTCTCTTTCCACTCCTCTCTACCCCTCTCCACCCCTCCCCACCCTGCTCTCTGCTTTTCAAATAAAATAAAAATTAAAAAAAAAAATGCAAGGGAGTGCAGCTTACTACACACAGACTATACACAAAGTTGATTAATTTTGTAAATTTTAAGTGTCTGCAAATTGCATAAGTCATGCCAGTGACACAACTCATTATCTCCATTATGACTAGATCTGGCCCAGTGATAGCAACCCCTACCTGCTCCCCCATATGGAGTCCCGGTGTGCCAAGCCCTGTGCCTGGTGCCTTACATTATTCAGTCACTTCTCAGCCCTCTGGGGGGATGTCCCAGATGTTCTGAACACTGCCCCCATGTGCACCCGTCTCCATCTCTGCAGGCCAGACTTAGCCTGGAACTGGAACCCATGGGACAGGGTGCACCCAAGGCGGGGCTAACAGGATCCTCTTCCTTTTGAGTCTGCCTGTGTCCTGCCACCTGTGCCTCCCAGAGAACTGAGCTGGTCCTCTGCAAGGTAACCTGAAGCTGGTAGCAGCCAGAACACAGGGAACTGCATGCGATGACAGAGACAGGAACAGGCACTGCATCGTGAATTTCCCAGGCCTTCATGGGCAGGGGACATGGAACAGCCTGGGGACCCTCTGCTTCCCTCAGGACCTCCACTAGCCTACGCGGGGCCCCAGGAGCTGCCCATGTCCCCCTTGGAGTTTCTGTTCCTGAGTCAAATTGGCTCTGATCAGGTAGGTATACGTAGCTCCATTTTACAGGTGAGGAAATCAGGATTTAAGAAAGCTGAAAGACTTGTTCAAGATCATGCAGCGGATTCGTATTTAGGTTTGGTCTTCCCTGGTACCTCCATAGCCCAAAGGGATAAAGCCAAGGGGGACCACAATGGTTCCCAGGTGCCCTTCTCTGAGCCAGCAGCTGCCTCAGCAAGGCCTCGGAGGAGGCAGAATGGCAGGGAGGCAGGTGCATGTTCCCCCGCAAGTCCTCACTCGCAGGATGCTCGCTTGGCTGAGTTTAGATGAAATAATGCGTGTATGGGCCTGGCATCCCATACACACCCATTAAGTACTCATGTAGGAAAAATTAAAAGAGGAAGAGATCGCAAACTGTACAGCTGAGGTTTAAATAAGGGGCACAGGAGAACTGAAAATTATTATGTAAGAGGCCCTGGCTAGCAGGAAGTGGTGTAATTTAGTGGTAAAAGTGGCTCTGTCTTGATGTGAAAGCGAAAATGGTTCTAATTGTCTGATTAAAGGATTACCCCATTTATTCAAAGAAATACTTTCCTGTCATTAACTCTAACAGGGATGTGTTGTTAAGGCTCCTTTTAAGTGACTGTGAACAATATAATGAACAGTGTTTTAAAAAGTGGTGTCAAAAAATTTTCAGAAATGGTCATCCATCCATCCAGTGGTTATAGCAAAGCTTGATCAGAGTTTAAACTCCCTGGGGAGGTATACTTTCATAGAAGATATAGCTCAAATTTAAAAACCACTGTCCAGGAATATCCTACATATTGCCCATACGATGCAGAGGGGCTGCAGGAAGGGGACTTATAACCCTGGTGGGAGTTTCCCTTAAAGCTGCATTTTTTTTAAGGAGTTGATGGCAGTTGCTGTTACCTGGGAGACCGGCTTCCAGCAGACCAGCTGAAAAGGCTGTCACTCACTCCCTCTCAGGAGATGGAAGGTCTGGCTGCCCCACTCCTCTGAGTGGCCTTCCGGCTGCATTTTAGCTGGCTGGTTAGTTCTGAGGCCTTGGGGAGCAGAACACAGCAGGCAAGGGCTGGGAAATTGCTGGGGAAGGAGCTCTTCCCATTCAGAGGCAGGTCTGGGTGGCCACCGCCCCACCCCCAGTGCTGGGCTCTCATTGCCAAGGTCAGTGAGTACTACCTCCAGGAGCTATAAAACAAACCTGAGTCTTGGGCCCATTCCTAGGGCTTCTGATGTAACCGGCCCGAGAAGGAAAGCTGGGAGCAAGATGTTTCAATGTGCAGCTGAGGATGAGAAGCACTGCAAAGCGATGAAGGCGTAACCACCAGCCCCGTCCGCTGTGAAGCAGGCTGTCGCTAAAACAGCAAACGCAGGACTGGAAGAGCAGGGAAAAGGTTTTGTAAAGTCAGAATTGATTTTCATTCTATCCCTAGAAAAGGAATTAATTCTGGCAGTGCTCACAAGTCCATTTTTTTTTTTCCTTTAAAAGAAAAAAGGATGAGGGGCCTGTGCTGTGGCGTAGCAGGTAAAGCCTCTGCCTGTGACACTACGGTCCTACGTGGGGCTGATTCATGTCTGGCTGCTGCACTTCTGATCGAGCTCCCTGCTGATGGCCTGGGAAAATCAGCAGAAGATGGTGCCAGTGCTTGAGCCCCTGCCGCCCACATGGGAGAACTGGATGAAGTTTCTGACTCCTGGCTCGGACCTGGCCCAACCCCAGCCATGGCAGCCATCTGGGGAATTAGCCAGGGATAGAAATCTCTCTGTGTCTCTCCCTCTCTCTCTGTAACTCTGACTTTCAAATAAATAAATAAATATTTCAAAAATAAGAGAGAACATAAGCATCTCACCTAAGACACAGATTCAGGGCAGAGTTCCAGCTAGCTTGGCAACTGCTTCCCTCCAAGTTCTAGGGGTACTTTTATAGACGAAGACGCCTGTCTTGTGAAGTAGCCACACCAGAGTGTGTGCTTTGAGTGGCATTTGCAGAGTTTTATACGCTCATGTTGTTGACAAAAAGTTTCCAAGATCTGGAAATATGGCCAAGGGGATGACAAGTACATGTTCCCAAAGTCACATGGAGGCTTCTTCAGCATCCAACACAAGGTTACCCTCATTTCTGGGAGCGCAGACTATCGTTTGTCCTTGACACCTGATTCAGGGCTCAAATCTGCTAAGTTCGCATAGGAGACATCCAGTAGAGATGCAAACGACTCCTATCCAGTTAAAAGAGAACCTACTGATCCATTGCCCTGTAGCTCATTAGCCAGATTTGTCGCAAACGTTGGAAATCTATTTTAGTGTACCTTTCCCAGTGGACTATACAAGCATAAATCCTGGTACTTCAAATGCCATTTGAACCAGCGTTGGGGACTCCTTAACTGATGAGCTGAATAAAATCAAGAGCATGTGTTCATTCTATTTTGTTTGGAGCCTTTGTTTAATTTCCCCCAGAATTTCTTATGGATAGCACTGACCCAGCCCTTCTCCTGCCCACCACCTCCCCCACCTGATGTGAGTGAGAAGAAAGGCCCAGGGGAGGGGTGGGGGAGGCCCTGCGAGGCATCCTACTGGCCCAGGTTGAATCCACTGCCAGCAGCCAGTGCCCTCCCTTGAGCCAAGCTCCAGTGCTCAAAAGGGCCTGGTTTATGCATGAAACCCGGAGAGGGGTATCAGACTCAGCAAGCCTGGCCTCTCAGAAGCACAGCCTAGCACTGATCATCAGGCAAGGACCCAAGACTGGGGGATCCAGGCCCATCAAAGCTATCTGGGATGACTGGCGACTTCCTGTCCCTCAAACCCAGCAGTCCCACTGTAACTTTTGTGATACAGCCCCACCCAAGAGGACGCATACTTTTTGTATGCTAATGTCCTGGGGTTTCCCAGATAGTCTCAGGGTGCTGGGGTCAGGGAGAGCTGCCAGGGGAACCTACCTTGTGATTAAAGGGTTGGAACTATCAGCCTTGCTACCTCTGGGGAGGGGAGAGGCTGGAGGTTGAGTCATTCACCAGTGGCCAATAACATGATCAACCGTGCCCGTGTAATGGAACACAGTCCCAGCTGGGTAGGGTTCTGAGGGATTGGGGCTGGTGAACGTGTGAGGGAAGGTGACGCACCTGTGCCGGGCACGGGAACTCCGAGCCTCTTCCCCCAGCCCTGGCCCTGTGCATCACTCTCTTCCTTGTGTAAACCGGAAATCCAGCAAGTTAACTGTTTCTTGGAGTTCCGTGAACCACCTTAGCACGTGATCAAACCTGAGAACGAGGTCGTGCAATGTTCAAGCATGTTGCAGCCACGCGCAATTGATGTCTGAAGCTGGGCTAGTTTGTGAGGTTCAGGCCTCAGCCTGTGGGATCTGTGCAAATTACAGGTAGTGTTTGAATTGAATTGAATTGAATTGAATGCCACTGAGCTGGAGAATTGGTCAGTGTGGGAAGACCCCACATTTGTGTCACAAGTGCTCTGTGCGGAGAGGGGTCATATGACAGCAGGAGGAAGGCTTGTGCCTTCCTGTTACCCTCCTGCCCTGAAGACTCAGGATTTGCAGCCCAGGAAGCAGGGAAACCCTGACAAGCACGTCTCTCTCTGCTCCTGGTCCTACACTGATGAGCAGGGGCCAGGGTGGGTGTTCTGAGTTCATTTGACTTAGCCCATAATGGGGCTTCACTGACAGAGTCCAAAGCCCAGAGTAGAGTAATAAAAGCTTTCCCACTCCTACCAAATAACTTACTATAAATTGATCTTGCCACAAGGTAACGAAAGTGATAGCAGAAATGGTGTGCATAAAAACTGACCAAGTCTCCAGACAGCAATTTGCTGGTACCTGGCCAGGGCTCTCCTGGTCCCAGGGATTCTAATTCTAAAAAGCTATCCTGGAGGGCAGCACTGCAGCCCAGTAGATTAGTCCTCTGCCTGCAATGCCGGCATCCCATATAGGCTCTGGTTCGAGTCCCGGCTGCTCCACTTCCGATTCAGCTCTCTGCTATGGCCTGGGAAAGCAGTGGAAGATGGCCCAAGCACTTGGACTTCTGCACGCATGTGGGAGACTTGGAAGAATCTCCTGGCTCCTGGCTTTGGATCGGCTCAGCTCTGGCCATTGCGGCCACCTAGGGAGTGAACCAGCGGATGGAAGACTTTTCGCTTTGTCTATCCCTTTCACTGTCTATAACTATACCTCTCAAATAAATAAATAAAATCTTAAAAAAAAAAAAAAGTGATCCTGGGGCTGGTGTTGTGGCACAGTGGGTTAAGCTGCCACCAGTGACACCGGTATCCTATATTGGAGTGCTGCTTCGAGTCCTGGCTGCTCCACTTTTGACTCAGCTCCCTGCTTATGCGTCTGGGAAAGCACCAGGAAGGCGGTCCAGCTGCTTGGATTCTCGCCATCCATGTGAGAGACTTGGATGCAGTTCCTGGCTTCTGGCCCAGCCCTTACTGTTGCAGCCATTTAGGGAGTAAACCAGCAATGGAAGATCTCCTTGTCTTTCTACCCCTGCCCCTGTCACTCTGTCTTTCAAATAAATAAAATAAATCTAAAAAGAAGAAGCAGGCCGGCGCAGTGGCTCACTAGGCTAATCCTCCACCTGCAGCACCGGCATACCGGGTTCTAGTCCCAGTTGGGGCGCCGGATTCTGTCCCGGTTGCCCCTCTTCCAGTCCAGCTCTCTGCTGTGGCCCAGGAAGGCAGTGGAGGGTTGCCCAAGTGCTTGGGCCCTGAACCCTCATGGGAGACCAGGAGGAAGCACCTGGCTCCTGGCTTCAGATTGGCGCAGTGTGCCAGCCTTAGCGACCGTTAGGGGAGTGAACCAATGGAACGAAGACCTTTCTCTCTGTCTCTCTCTCTCTCACTATCTAACTCTGCCTGTCCAGAAAAAAAAAAAGAAGAAGAAGAAGAAGCAAAAGCAGCAACAGCAGCTTTCCTAAGAAAACTACCATAAAGGAAGTTAAACAATGCTGTATAAAGGTAGTTATTAGAGTGTCAATTATTACAAAATTCAGAAAAAGCCAAAATGGTCAACAATAGAAAATTAATTAAATAAAGGATGCCCAGCCAGAGAGCAGAATGACTGATAACCATTAACATTTAAAAGCAATAATTGCTAGTAATTGTTGTACAGAAATACAGAAGTCCTGCTCTATCCACAAACAAGTCGTTCCAAGACCCCCAGGAGATACCTGAGACTCCAGGGAGTGCAGAAGCCGAGCACACAGCACGTTTTTCCCCGTGCGTGTATACACACTTACGAGAAAACTTAACTGATGAACTAGGCACAGTAAGAGATCAACAACAATACCTATAATAAAACAGAACAATGATAATAATACGTGGTAATGAAAGTTATGCGAGTGTGGTCTCTCAACAGCTATGTGCTCTGGACAAAGGGATAATTTTTGTGTCGGGCAGGAAGGAGTGGGAAGGGGTAAGATTTTCTCATGCTACTCAGAATAGCAACTTAAAACTTATGAATTGTTTGTTTCTAGAATTTTCCATAAATATATTTGAGCCGTGAACAACTATAGGCAACTGGAACCATGGAAAGTGAGACTATGGAGAAGGGGTTACTACATATTTTCTCTAAAAAAAAAAAAGCTCAGCATATAAATTTGCATATATGTAAGATGATTCCAATCTCCTGAAAAAGTTTAAATGTGTATAAAAAAATGAATGGAGGGGCCAGTGTCATGGCACAGCAGGTTAAGCGCTGCTTGTGGCATCGGCACGCCCCATCAAGAGTGCTGGCTCTTGTCCCTGCCGCCCCGCTTCTGATCCAGCTCCCTGCTAATGCAACTGGGAAAGCAGCAGAAAATGGCCCAAGTACCTGGGCACCTGCCACCCACTTGGGAGACCCGAATGGAGTTCCAGATTCCTGGTTCTGGCCTGATCCTGCCCTGGCTGTTGTGGCCATTTGGAGAGTGAACCACGGTGGAAGACTCTCTCTCCGCTGTAACTTTGCCTTTCAAATAAATAAATAAGAGAGACAGAGAGAGGGAGGGAGGGAAGGAAGGAAGGGAGGGAGGGAAGGAATGTGGGGCCGGCGCTGTGGTGCAGTGGGTTAATGCCCTGGCCTGAAGCACCAGCATCCTATATAGGCACCAGTTTGAGACCCGGCTGCTTCACTTCTGAGCCAGCTCTCTGCTATGGCCTAGGAAAGAAGTAGAAGACGGCCCAAGTCCTTGGGCTCCTGCACCCACATGGGAGGCCCAGAAGAAGCTCCTGGCTCCTGGCTCCTGGCTTCAGATTGGCACAGCTCTGGTCATTGCAGCCAATTGGGGAATGAACCACCAGATGGAAGACATCTCTCTCTCTCTCTCTCTCTCTCTCTCTCTCTCTCTCTGCCTCTCCTCTCTCTGTGAACTCTGCCTTTCAAATAAATAAATAAATCTTTTAAAAAATGAAAACAGCTGTTGGAGAGTGGTGTCAGAACAGTAGGAAAGCCAGTGATTTTTATTTTATTTTTATTTTCTCTTATACTCTTCTGTGTCTCTAGGATGAGCACACGTCCAACTTATAACAAAAAAGTGCCTTTGTTTTAGAGTCTTGAGTATCCACAGGACACTTGGTTTTGACATTGCACTGTCTGCACCTGGTGACTCTGTGGCTGTCAGAAGCAGAACTCCGTAGAATTCCTACACAGTCGACCTGGCCACGTCCAGCAGCCCAGGCCCATGGCTGCATCAATCCCCAGGGTAAACTAAATCCTCGGGTTTGTGTGACCACTGTAGTGGCACAGAATGACGTCACATGTGCCTGGGTGCCCACTTTCCAGACGGATTGGAAAGCCCCAGCGCCCATTCCAGCTTCCCCCAGGGCGTCACCATTGCCCCGGCGGCAGTGATTCCCCAAGTTCCCTGTCAGTCCTGCTGCTTTGTCTGCATCTTCCCCCCGCACTTCTAGTCTGCTCTGCTCTGCCCTGCCCTCCACGGCCGCTCAGGCCCAAGTCAGAAATCTACTGAGACAGACCTCTGTCAGCCCTAAGCCTCCCCAGTCACAGTGCAGAAACAAACAAAAGCAAACACAGAAAATCAATTTGGTTTCCGAGTCTAAAATGCTCATGTTTAGACCCATGGTTCCTTTCCAGCTTTCTCCAGGAACAATGGTTGGAAGCTCACTCGCTCCAGTCGCCTCCTGAGCCAAAGGAAGGGCCAGCATCTAACAGTTACTGCAGTCTCTGGCGCAGACGAGCCCGGGTCAGAGAGACCACCCTAGCGATAACACTCCTGGAGCAGCGGCTGCTTTGTAGACTTGCTCACCACTGTCATCGCAGAGCGTCGTCTCCAGTTTCCAGAAGAGCCAGCTGAGCCAGAGGAGTGTGACTGGGCTGGCAGCCTCCAGCTCTGATCTATGCTGACACCTCCTTGTAACATTTACGGGGGACACTGGGGTTGGTGGATGTGCCGCTTGGCGTGATCCTCGCTTATGACTTTTCCCAAGGTCCCCTGTTTTTGTTTTGTTTTGTTTTGTTTTTGACAGGCAGAGTGGACAGTGAGAGAGAGAGACAGAGAGAAAGGTCTTCCTTTGCCGTTGGTTCACCCTCCAATGGCCGCTGCGGCCGGCACACTGCGCTGATCCGAAGCCAGGAGCCGGGTGCTTCTCCTGGTCTCCCATGGGGTGCAGAGCCCAAGCACTTGTGCCATCCTCCACTGCACTCGCGGGCCACAGTAGAGAGCTGGCCTGGAAGAGGGGCAACCGGGACAGAATCCGGCGCCCCGACCAGGACTAGAACCCAGTGTGCCAGCGCCGCAGGTAGAGAATTAGCCGCGGCGCCGGCCAAGGTCCCCTGTTACACTCTTGGGACCGCCAAGGGTCAGGGAGCAGCTTTCCTTCACCACCAGGTGCACCTGAACAGGTTGACACCCTGGTGAGCCCACTGACAGCCACGGAGCCCCAGAAGAGGAGGAAGGCTCCCCTCACCCTCATGTTGTGTCCTGGTGTGGGCTCCTGGAAAACAGAGTGCGGGACAGAGTCTCATCTGAGATGGGGTCACCATCCCAGAGCGTGCAGCCAGGGAGGCGACCTGAACTAGAAGGAGGGAAAGCCACCCAGTGGTGGGCTAGCCAGCACGCCACAGCTACAGGCAGTCAGAGCTGCTACAGCTCCTGTCTGAGCTGCCACCCACGGGCTGCGGATTCATAGACCCTGTGCCTGTGTGTGTGGCGGGATGGGCAGGGGGCTCCCTGGGCTCTGCCACTCCCCACTCGTCAGCCTCCAAGCCACCTCAGGCAGATTGCTGAATCAGGCCACGCCAGCCCGAGTCCAGCACGACCAGAGTATACCTGCTGGAAGCCGGACAGAAGCTGGACAGAGCCCGTGTGGTGACGGCTGGAGGCAGTGACCTGCCCAGCGATGCACAGTGCACACACAGCTGTTGGTCGTAGCCTCTGACGTCCTGCTATGGCTCCTGCCTTTCCCAGCAAGGGGCACTCCCTTTAGAGAAAACCATGCTTCTGTCCGCAGCAGGCTGGCTGCCTCCTCACCCGAAGCCCAGGTAGCTGGGTCTTGGATAACTTCACAATGAGGACATCGGGGCAGCATGGCATGAATCAGCTCAGCTGGGGTCACTCCAGGCCCCAGGCCTCTCCTCCTGATTAATGTGAGCAGCGGTTTGTAAAAGGGCACGTTCCTGTCCACCGGACACGTGGTTGAATTCTCCCCTGAATCACCGCGGCTCTGCCAGCCCCTCCACACCTGTTCCCGACTCTTTGCTTCTGCCTTCTCAGTGGCATCTTGCTCATTCTGGTGGAGTTTCCAGAACCCAGGTGCCATCAATCTAAAGCACGTCTGGGTCTCCACCTCTCCATTGCTTGCAGCATTAGGGAGCTGCTGTCAGCCCCATCTGGGTTTAAATGGCCTTTGGCATTGCAGCCCAGGCTTCCGACACGAAGATCATGCTTTCTTCTGAGGTTAATGATGGCACGCAGCGATGAGGTCTTGCAAGGTTTAGCTCAATCTCAACCTCTTGGCTATGTGGTCCGAGGCTGTCATTATGCCAGCGCCATTCACACGGGCCTGGTGACACCTTCCTTACCCTTGGTGCAGGGACCCTCATCTTGGAGGCCCATTCGTCTGCCCCAGCAGTGGGCGAGGGCGAGCCAGAGGCAGGAGTGGAGCAGCTTCTTGAGGGTCTGTAAGGGTCCTGGAGACTCTAGGGCTGGGGAGAAGATGATTCCTCCTCTGCCCTTCCCTCCCAGCTCAGGCAGGCTCCTGGAGGCTCCTCCTGAGAGAGGGCCTGCAGGGTGAGGCCAACCACAAAGGGCGAATAACGGCCCTGTCAACCGCTCAAAGATGCCCTAGTGGGCTCCCTGGGCCGACTACAAACGTGAGCACAACTCGGTCAGTGCTGCACCCAGGGCTGGCATCATGGAAGTGGTTCCTGCTTTCTTTTGCAATGTACAATCGCTGGGGCCTGCATCACGGGGCAGTGGGTTAGGCCACCATCTGTGACCCCTGAGTGCATTCCAAGGCCCAGCTCCTCTGCTTCTGACCCAGTTCCCTGCTGATGTGCCTGGGAAAGCAGCAGATGATGACCCAAATCCCTGGGCCCCTGACTCACTTGTGGGAGGCCCAGATGGAGTTCCAGGCTCCAGGCTTTGGCCTGGCCCAGCCCTGGTCATTGTGGCCATTTGGGAAGTGAACAAGCTGATGAAATCTCTCTCTCTCTCTCCCTCTCTTTTTTCATTCTGCCTTTCAAATAAATAAATAAATCTTTTTAGCACAGAGTGTTTAAGAAAAAAAAAAAAAGCTCACATTTCCTGAGTCTCCCATTTAAGCCTCACAACACTCTGAGGTGCGGGCTGCTATTGTCATCTCCATTTACAGCTGAGAGTCCAGGCAGGCTAGGGACCCGGGCCGCCATGGACAGCCAGGAAGCTGTACAGCGGGGGTCTGCGCCCAGGCAGTCCAGCCCTGGGCCCATTTCCCTCTCACCACCATGAACCGTCCTCAGAAAGCCTGCCCAGCACCCAGATTCTTTTCTGTTGTTGAGGGAATCAACTTCTCACAGCCAAGTGGGCCTGGCTGGGAAAGGCAGGAAAAGTGGAGCTGCAGGGGCCTCCAGGCCACCAAGGAGACCATGAGCAGTGCAAAGACTGAGCCCCTCAGTGGAAACAGTGTCCCCGCCGGGAACGTGTGCAGCCTGAAGTCTATCATTCGAGCCGGTTTTAGCAGCTAAGTGCATTTGCGGTGGTGTGCACCCACCACCACCATCCGTGTCCACAACCCCCGCATGTTGCCAGACTGGAACTCTGCCCGTGCAACAGCATCCGTTACACTCTCCTCCAGCCCCTGACAACCCTCTTTCTACTCTCTGTCTCTACATTCTGCCTCATGGAAGTGGGATCGCTGATTTGTCCTTTGTGGCTGCTTCGCATAATGCCCTAGCACGCATCAGAACTAATGCTGAATAATATTCTCTCGTGTGGCAATAGCATGCTTCCTTCACTCATTTGTCTGTCGGTGGACACGTCGGCTGCTTCCTCCTCTTGGCTGTTGTGAGCACTGCCACCAGGATTGCGGGTGCACAGATAGCTCTCTGACGTGCTGCTTTGTATTTGTTTTGGTATGTGAGGGTACTTCAAAAAGTTAATGGAAAATGGAGTTAAAACACAAGTTTATTCCAGTGCAGAAAATTTTGAAACTCATGCCTAGTTCTCTCAAAATACAGTTTCCAAGAGAAAAGCAAAAAAACACAAACCATCTACTGGTTCACTCCCTAAATGGCCACAATGACCAAGGCTGGACCAGGCCAAAGCCAGGATCCAAGTCCAAGGACTTGGGCCATCATCGGCTGCTTTCCCAGGTGCATTAGCAGGGAGCTGGATCAGAAGCTGAACAGCCAGGATGCAAACTGGAGCTCCAGTATGGGCTGCTGGCATCACAGGCAGCATCTTAACCCACCGAGCCACAGCACCAGCCCCTTTCTGTGAGCTCTCTGGAGTACCCCTTAATACCCAGGAGTGGAGTGGCTCGGTCATTCAGGAATTCTAGTCTTCATTTTTGGCAGAGACACCATACTATTTCCCTTACTGGCTGTAGCATTTAATGTTCTCACCAGAAGTACACGAGTTCTGACTTTTCCACATCTTTGCCATTCCTTCTTGTTTCCTGTCGTTTTTAATCAACGGTGTCCTACTGAGTGTGAGACTGTGCCTTATCACTTTGGAGCACCTGTGTGCCCCTAACACAGAGTGGAGCTTGCGTTTGCACGGTCATTGCAGATTACAAATGCATTGCACAGTTTTTGCTGCCTTACGTGTCAGGTCGTGGAAAGATATGGTTCTCACTTCACTGATGAGGAAACTGAGCAGTGATTTGTTCACGGTAAGAGGACTTCTCAGAGCAGTGGCGGGACCAGAGCCAGACACTCAGGCCACCCCGGGGCGGGGGGTGGGGGCGCAATGGAAGCTGGTCCCTGGGCTCCTCCCCAAGCCTGGAGAGTGGTGAAGGGGCAACAGGAAGGAAGGAGCCTTTGGCTCCTCCAGCTGCAGTCCTGGGAGCACAACCTGTTTCCTTCTCCCACTCAATCACTGCCTCACCTTCACCGCTGAAGGTGAAGCCAGACGAAGACAACCAAGCGGCATATCTGGACAGCCTTGACAAGTGCAGGCGGAAGGCAGAGCCACAGCATTGGACGTACCGGCTTCTATTAGCCAGGAGTCGTTGTCTAGCTCAAGGAGAACAAAACACGCCCTCTGAGGCTTGTTCTTCATGTCAGAGCCAGGGCTGACAATTACTCACTTCCTGGGTGCTTGGCAGAGTTGAATATATCTCTCTGGCATGAGACCTGGCTCGTGGCAAGCACCATTCCCCTTGCCCTAACGGGCTAAGTCTCCCACTCCACAGCGAAGCAGCCACCCTATTTCTTGTGGCACGGGCCAGGAGGGCCCGCAGGGTGTGGACCTGTGAGACGAGGCTGTCAGAGGCCAGCAGCAGCATCCCAGAGTCACCTGGCATGTCAGCACTGGTCAGCTTCCAGCCAGCACCACAGCCCTGTGAGAAGCTACAAGGACGGCCGCCATGTGACTCAGCAGGTGAACTGCTACTCGAGACGCTCCAGCTCCCTGCTATGCGCCTGGGAAAGCAGCAGTGGATGGCCCGAGTGCTTGGGTCCCCGACACCCACGTGGGAGACCCAGACGGAGTTCTGGCTTCAGCCTGGTCCAGCCCCGGCTGTTGGGGCCATTTGGGAAGTAAACCAGTGCATGCGAGATCTTTCTCTCTCTCTGTCTCTCCTTCTCTCTCTGTCACTCTGCTTTTGAAGTAAATACCATAAATCTTAAAAAAAAAAAAATTAAAGAGCTGCAAGTGTGACTGTGTAGAGCACTGGGCTTTGGCCGCTCTCACAAGGACACTGGCTCACCCAGTGAGCAGGAATAGAATGTGCACTCCTGGAAATAGAGATTTTATGTATTTGCCTAGAACTAGCATATAAATAAAACCTACAGCCACCTTCTGGGGTCCAAGCCCGCAAGCTCAGTGTGCATCTGACCTGTGGAGTGGAACTACCAGTCTGGGGACCAACTGTGGGCTTCACTGAAAAACGGCCCCAGGACCTCCCAGGCCCTGCACACAGAGCAAGCCCCCCTTGCTGTAATGTCACAGCACCCATACGAGCCGTCGGCCAAGACATTCCCGTGCCAGCAATACGTGCTTCCCTGAAGTGTGTCATGGAAATTAGATTTGGAGAGAACAAAATTGCAGAGGGCGCGGAGGCTGCGGGAGGCGGGAACCCCTCTTTGTTACTCGTTGACCCAATAATTAATTTCTTCCCCAGCGCAATCTGATGGCAAAGATTGTGTTCATTAATTTATCACCCACCTGTTCCCGAGAATTCTTCTGATTGCTTTCTAACTGGAGACTTCACATCCAGTAGGGAGATTTAATATCATCCCAGGAGCTGGCATCTGAGCGCAACGAACCGTGTCGCGGTGGGCAGCCTTCACCCAACACAAACAAGGGGACTCGGTGACTTTCACAGCTAGGCTGTGCGTGACGGGAGCCCTCCTGTGCAGGACCCCGACGCGCAACCCTGCCGCGTGCCCATGCCCCATCGCGGCCCCGCCCTGCAGCTGAGGGAGATGGTTGGAGGTCTCTGGCTAGCACGGGATCCCCTCCTCCCTTCGTCTCCCTCTCACACAGACGGCCTGCAAGTTATGGATGCCTAGATCACGTCTGGCCAAAATTAAGCATGAGGGAAGGAAGCACACACACGCCTCCTGTGGCAGATCTGATTATCTGTAGCAAATGCAGCAGGTCTGAAACCACCAAATGAAATCTCACCCGTGGCCTCGTTTTCAACTGTTTGTTATTTTTTATTTAGACACAGGAATTACAGCTTGATGGCATTCAGAAAATTATATTTAATCCTCATTTAGATTCAATCTGAATCAATTTAATGAAATGTGAGCACTTTTCCAGACTTAAGGAGGAATGAAAGGAAATTTAAACCAGAAGGAAAGACATTTGATGTTTTTCTATAGCCAGTAGCTGCAAGGGCCAGGGTTTTTTTTTGTTTGTTTTTTTTTTTTTTTTTTTTTTTTTTTTGACAGGCAGAGTGGACAGTGAGAGAGAGAGACAGAGAGAGAAAGGTCTTCCTTTTGCCGCTGGTTCACCCTCCAATGGCCGCCGCTGCAGCCGGCGCACCGCGCTGATCCTGGCAGGAGCCAGGAGCCAGGTGCTTTTCCTGGTCTCCCATGGGGTGCAGGGCCCAAGCACCTGGGCCATCCTCCACTGCATTCCCTGGCCATAGCAGAGAGCTGGCCTGGAAGAGGGGCAACCGGGACAGAATCCGGCGCCCCAACCGGGACTAGAACCCGGTGTGCCGGCGCCGCAAGGTGGAGGATTAGCCTATTGAGCCACGGCGCCGGCTAAGGGCCAGGGTTTTTTGCTTTTGTTTTTTGGCCAGGGACTAGGGATATTTTCCCCAACAACAACAACAAAAAGAACAAAAATACATAGAGACCAGGAAACTCCAGATTGGGACTCAGGAGACCATGCACCCTCCCATTATTGGGCAAGGCCTTGTGCTAGCCCCTGAAGCATCAGTGGCAAGCATCCCATAATCCTTTGCTTTGCAGCTTAGATTCTCATGGGAGAAGCTGATGCTCATCGAGTTAGCGTGGCAGGTATGAAACTGCACCGGTGGGGCAGTGGGAGGGAGTGTTACATGGCCTGGGAGGGTGGGGTGAATAGTGTGAGTGGGAGGGAAGCGGGTAGGGAAGAACAGTCCAGGCAGAGAACAGCATGGGCTGAGTCCCCTTGGCCATGGCATGAAGACCAGTGTGGCTAAGAAGGAAAGCAGAGATGAGCGCAGTGTGTCAGAGATCCAAGGAGGTGAGTTGGCTGGTGAGCAGGGCAATGATTAGGCCAAGTGGTTCACTTGATTCTGAACTCTGGGGCCTCTTGTAATGTGGAGCCAGCCTGCCTGGGCTGCAGATGGGGGCGATAATGCCAGCTCTTCAGAGGGTGGGATTGTGTGAGTTAACGTGAAGGTGGTTGTGTTATAATTATGTCTAAGTGCTTGCAAGAGTTGTATCATTCTTGGGTGCTTCTTTAAAGTTAATTTAGTTTCTAAAAACAAAAAAGAAGTGAAATTAACTTCGAGATGCAATGACTTTGAACAGCCCTTGTCTCGACTGTTGAGGAACAGTTTTTTTGTTTTGTTTCCTTTCGTGCAAATTGTTGAATTCTTTATGTAGTATAGAGTTGGTCTTCTGTGTATAAAGTTAATCAAAAATGGATCTTAGTGGAGAATGGGACTGGGAATGGGAGAGGGAGGAGGAGGGGTGGGAGAGTGGGTGGGAGGGCGGGTATAATGAAAATAATCACTATATTCCTAAAGTTGTACTTATGAAATACCTGAAGTTTGTATTCCTTAAATAAAAGGTTTCTTTTAGGGGGGAAATAAATAAATAAATAATACTTGGAGCAAAAAAAATTGAAAAATTAAAAATAAGTTAAAATAAAAGAAAATCCTGGAGGCATTCTCGGAGATGAGGCTGCTTATACAAAGCACAGGACTGCCCTTGGTGGGCGTCAGGAGGGCGGGGCCTTGCACACTTGGCTTTGAGGCCTGCCAGGAAATCCAGGGAGCAGACAGGGGAGATGAACAAAGGGGCTGGGGTGGCAACTGAGGGCTTGTTCCAGGAATTCTGGGTAGTGCAGCTCTGCATGACAGACCATTCAGAAGGCAAACGAGGGAAGGAGGTGAAGAGTGAGTTCATGCTCCATTGCGGTGGGTTTTGAGGGGCGGATGGAGGAGTGACTCCATCCCGCTTGACAGGCTTGGTGGGTGCGCACACTGGGCAGGCGCGGGGCTGGGTGTGGCTCTGGAGTGGAGACAGACACACACGCATGCAGGCATTGTTCTGAGCAAGCTCAAAGGAGCACATGCAGGCCAGGACAGAGGAGGGGAGCTGTTGACACTGTGTAGGCTGGGGCTGTTCCCAGGCGGGGCAGGATTGCCACCCCTGGCTTTCCAAGGGGAAAGCACTGTACACGTGTGGCTTGAGGGCCCACCAGGGGTTTTGTGCAAGGCAGGGACGTGATGAAAGCAGCGTTTTCACAAAATAGCGACAGTCACAAGGTATTGAAAGCAAGCCCAGCCCCACGTCCCAGCCGCTCTCAGTGCGCTATGCTCTCTCAATCATTCAGCAATCAAGATCATCCGTCCCCAGTGAAGACACAGGGCTCACCCTTGAACTTCTCCTGTTTCCTCTTGCAATGGAAAGCACTAGAAGATAGGGCTCCAGCCAGCCCAGGACCTGTGGGCCAACGGGCACCTGAGCCTCTGGGGTAGGGGCCAGCGTCACACGGCAGACTCCCAGCTCTGCAGAGGCGAGCGAGCAGGAAAGCGAGCCAGGAGCTCACCGCGTGGAGCCGCTTCTTCTACCCAAAGCAGCGGTGGCGCAGAGCTTGGGAGGAAGTCAGGGTTATCTGCCTCTGCCTCCTCCTTCCTTATTGATCTTCTCTGGTTTAATTACTTTTTCAGGCATCTAGGAAAACAGAAAAGTGGCACGGGGTTGACCGATGTGAGTCTCGTCCTTTGGGGGATTGTTTCAAGGTGGGGAGAAGCACTCCAGGTGGACCCTGTTGATTGTTGTACCGTGGCCTTGAATGTGTTACACTCAGGGAGCAGTCACATCTGTCCCCTACCCATGAACTCCTCGGGGGGGGGGAGTAGTGAGGGGCGTGTCATCCTCTGTCCTCTCCAGGACCTCCTAGTGTCAGGCTTCATGGGTCCCGGGCTGAGAGCTGAATGCTGGAATCCCTGTGGCCGCGCTGACACCGAGGAGGAGGGCCGTGGAAGACACTGGGGACCCAGCGAGCCCCAGGGGCACAGAGGTGGCCTGGCTCGCCGACAGCCAGCTGCTCCCTCAGAGCGCGTGCTGTGCAGCTGTCTCAGCCCACTCACGGGCTGCGGGTATGCTGCTGCAACATGACCGTCTCCCCACGGCAGACCAGACAAACAAAATGACTCATGCATTTTTTGCCCTCCACAAAACATCCCTCTTTTTTTTTCCGGTTCAGAATAAATGAAGACAAGCTTCTACACTAGTGAGGCACTTTTCTATTCCCAGACGCCACCACAGCTCTGCCCAAGTTTCCAAACCCTTGGAACCAACCGCCCTGCCTCCTCCCAACCGCAGCAGTGCCCATTTTCCCACATAGGGGGCGCTATCACAACCTGGAGAGGCTTTGTGTGGGCGTGCCCCACCTGGATTCTCAGCACTTCAACCGGTGAAAACTGAGACCGAAGGCAAAGTGGGCTGGGGCCTAAAAGAAGCCTATGAGGAGACCCGCACACCCCATCTCCCTGGGCGGGGGTGGAAGGGGCCTGCTGTGGGTCATCCAGGAAGCTGGCAGGGTCCTGCTCAGAGAAGTCAGCTTGGCTGGGGGCGTGGCTGCTCTTCAGAATGACAGTGAATTCCTTAAGAAATTCCTCAAAGTTTTGCTTTGCTTTCTACTCCCAATGCACCTAATACACAACATAGAATACACACATATGATACTCACAACACACATACATAGAGTATACACAACACACAGAACACTTATATATAAGGGGATCGTCAAAATCTCATGCAAGGGGCTGGCATTGTGGCATAATGGATAAAGCTGCTGCCTGTAACACCAGCAACCTGTGTGAGTCCCAGCTGATTCACTTCCAACCCAGCTGCATGGTAAAGCAGGGGAAGATGGCCCAAGTGCTTGGGCCCCTGCCACCCTTGTTGGAGATCCAGATGAAGCTAAAGGCTCCTGGCTTTGGCCTAGTCCAGCCCTAGCCACTGTAACCACTTAGAGAGTGAACGAGCAGATGGAAGCACCCTGTGTATGTGTGTGTGTCTCCCTCCCTCTCTCTCCCTTTCAAATAAATAAATAAATAAATCTTTAAAAAATAAATAAAAGTCCATGCAAAACTCTTATTATGGAAAAACAGATATTTCAAAGTTTCTTCAGCCAAGTAAATTTATTTTTTAATTCTATTGTCTGAACTTTTTGAAGTATCTTTATATAGACAACTCACGTAACACACAATTGCATGTCACACACATACTCATGCACAACACACATACACTCAACACAACACACAATGTTTCATACACAATCATACACACACAGCCTGTGCATATGGACATAGCACACGCAACACAAATAACAAGCACAACACACAACACACACAATTTCCCGCTGTTGGGCCATGCATGGAGTTTGCGGAGGAGGAAGAAGGTCAACCAAGTAAATGACAGGAGGACTCTACCCTCAGCTCTTCCACTACCTCATGCCCTTGGAGGCCACAACAGCCCTGGCTTCTGCTCCTCCCGGGAGAAAAGAATGGAGCTCAGCCCTGCTGTGCGGACGGTCACACACGGCCAGCGGTCCTCCCAGATCAAGGCTTCCAGAAGGAACATGATGCCCCAGTAGCACTCTGAGGGAACTCTGCTGAGAAGGTGGCTCACACCTGGCTGGATGGGTTCGTGCCTCCCTGGAGCCAATCCCCAGGGCCCTGGTACATGAGGGCCAGCCCATCCCTGCACGGATATGGGAGGCTCATGACTCCTTCATAGGGCAGGTTCCCCTATGGCACAATTCCTTGGGTAGACCTCAGATTGAAAGCAACAGGTAACTTCTTGGCCTCAAGAAATAGTGATGGTGGGGCCAGTGCTGTGGGCCATTGCGTTAAGCCGCATGTGGGATGCTCACATCCCATACTGGGCGCTGGTTCCAGTCCCCACTGCTCCATTTCCAATCCAGCTCCCTACTAATGCACCTGAGAAGGCAGCAGAAGATGGCCCAGTGCTTGGACCCCTGCACCCAGGGGATGAAGCTCCTGGCTCCTGGCTTTGGCCTGGCCCAACCCCTGGCTGTTGCAGTCATTTGGGGAATAAATCAGAGGACGGAAGATCTCTCTCTCTCTCTCTGTCTCTCCTCCTCTCTCAGTAACTTTGTCTTTCAAATAAATAAATAAATAAATAATCTTTAAAAATAAAAAAGAAAGGACTTGTGTTTGCATGAGAAGAGGCCTTCCGAGCAGCCAAGACAGGGGCTGGATTTCAGACCCGTGCTCAAAATGGGTGGAGCAGGGACCTGGTTCTCTCCAGTCCCCACCCCTCCCCCTTGGCTCTTCTCTGTCTCTCCCTGGTCCGGCAATGCAAAGTCAGTAGATGCATGGGGAAGCCCTTTGCTAGTGTATACCTCGTGACCTTTCAAGTTCAAGATCAGCTCAGCCACTGATCTTGCCTTTTGCTCCAGTCCCTTTCATTATTTTTCTTAAGTAATTACTTATTAATTATTTGCCCTGAAAGCAATTTCTTGTGTGTGTATGTTTGTCAGAAGTGTTCCAAGGCCAGATCCACGTAAACCACAAATTCCAGTTTGCAGAAGAAGGAATAATCGCATTTCACATGTGGCAAGACAACCACAAAAAGTGATAGACTCTTTAGGTAATGGTGGGTGATGTAATCCAGTGTCAAACAATAAACTGGCTGCAGGTAGAAAACCAAGAAGACAGGATTCGCTGGCTTCTGCTACACCAATTCAAGAGTTTTGAGCCAGACTGTCTTTTTTTTTTTTTTAATTTATTTATTCGAAAAGCAGAGTGACAGACAAAGAGGGAGAGACAGAGAGAGACCTTTCATTTACTGGTTCACTCCCCAAATGCCTGCAACAACTGGTGCTGGGCCTGGCTGAAGCCAGGAGCCTGGAACTCCCTCTGGGTCTCCCGTGTGGGTGCAGGGGCCCAAATCACCTTCTGCTGACTTCCCAGGAGCATTAGCAGGGAGCTGGATCTGCAGGGGAGCAGCCGAGACTTTAACCAGTGCCCACATGGGATGCCGGCACTGCAGGCAGCAGCTTTACCCGCTGCGCCACGTGCTGACGCCCTCGAGCCAGACTATTTTAAGTGAGGAAAGTAGGGCTTCATGGAGATTAAGTCCTGCTCTTTTCCTCCCGTCTGACTCTCTTCCCCAGGCCTTCTAGTTTTCTCTTGTAATTTCTCCTACAAACCTCTGATTAACTTTCTTCTC
The DNA here is from genome assembly GCF_964237555.1 of Oryctolagus cuniculus. Taxonomy (NCBI): domain Eukaryota; kingdom Metazoa; phylum Chordata; class Mammalia; order Lagomorpha; family Leporidae; genus Oryctolagus; species Oryctolagus cuniculus. The sequence continues at coordinate 49,579,134 of NC_091444.1, forward strand.
AGTTAAATATTCCAGCTGAAATCACCAGGAACATAGTTTGGTTCTAATTTTAAAAGCCTGCCATGTAGGTCTGCTCCTGTCTCGGAGGCACTTGTAATGTGAAATTAAGGACAAGACTCCAGCTTTAAGGCTACAGCTAAAGGAATAAATAATGGAAAGTTGCCTTTCACATCTCACTCATTTTAGACACATTCTAATTAACTTTGCCAGAAAAATAATTGGCTTGGATCAGGTCGATCTGATTGAGGATCTAAATAACCTCACTCGAGTGGGATTTGTACTTCAGCTTCTGGTCTTGGGAGAGGTGATTATGTGTCTTGAATGCTAATTGCACACCAAGTAGGGACAAAAATCATACCTAGGCCCATCGGATGGCAGCCACTTGTTCTTAATCTTCTTGTAAACAGGTGCACAGAGAGTTTTTCAGAAATTCATTGTGCACCAGTGATTTCACAGAAGTTCATTTTAAGTCTGTTGTCTGGCACTTGGGTTATTTCCCTAAAGAAAACATGTTATGCTCGGTGGTTAACGACCCTGGTCAGAGTAATAACAACAATAAAATTCACCCCAGCTCTAGTGCGGCTGGGCAAAAGTATTTACAGAGCCAGTCAGAGCCACTGGTCCCGGGTGGGGGACGCTGTTGAGTTTAGGAGAAAGGAAGAAAAAGAGGAAGAGGATGCTCCCAACCTCCTGTGATGTCAGGGTCCAGGTGGAGACGGGGTGATACCTTGGACAGGTCCTCACCTGCACAGGCTGGCTGGGACAGAAGCAGAACAGCCATCAGCACTGGGAGGATGACCCCGGGGCAGCTTCCACGGCCACCGGTGGTGAGAAAGACTCCCACGAGAAGAGGAGACAGAATGGCTGAGCTGAGGTCCTTGCATGAAGACCGGTGGTTGAGTTAGCATTTGGGAGATGGCATAGGGACTGCAGCAAAAGCTGACGGAGTCTGGTAAGCAAAAGAGAGTCAAAGCCCCAAGGGGGAGCAGTCACACAGGAAGTGGGCTTCAGACTGAGGGCAGCCAGGGTGAGGAGGGGCCTGGAGGCCATGGTGGGGAGTGCACAGGGAGAGCCTGATTAGGGAGGCGGGTTAGTCACAACTTCTCCTTTTCTGTTCCTTAAGGCAGCCACATCTTCTGAAGCAGGTTGGCAACCGTGAGATTTGTCCCTGGGCTTTTGGCACTATCTCCCACTTCCCGGTGTCCCCCGGAGTCCTTGGGGCCCTCCTCGGTGCCACCCTAAGCCCCTCTGCACCCTCTCACCCCCTGTCTGCCTACACCTGCCCTCAGACTCACCTCCCGCCTCTGTCCCTCCCTTGTCAGGCAAATGCCAGGCTCTCCACACAGGTGAGCCAAAGTTCTCAAGAAAGCAAGCACTTGCATTGTGCAAGAAACGATCATTGCCCCTGGTCATCCTTCCAGGAGGGTTTACATTCGAAGAGGATGCTTGTTAGCCAAGAGCAATCTGTAACCAGCACAGCTCTGATCACGCAAAATGAAGGCAGTGAAGTGGAGTGGGGGGGGTGGTGAGGAGGAGCGGGGAGACTTGCAGGTGGGGAGGTGAGCATCCAGTAGGGTGACTCTGTCCAAGACTTGGCGCTGAGAGGTGCCCAGCCCAGCTGGCATTGCTTTCCCAGGTACCCTTCTTCTAATCCAGAGCCACAGGTGTTTTAAAAGCTCCAGATTGTTACTGTGTCTGCTACTGCTATAGTAGGAGCTAGACTAGACTGGAGGTGGGGACAGGAAAAATGATATAAGGACATCACCTTAAAGCTACTGAGTATTTCTTTTTTATATAGAAAGCTTTTATTTGATGAATATAAATTTCATAAGTACAACTTTTGGATTATAGGGGTTCTTCCCCCCTTACCCGCCCTCCCACCCCCAAACCATCCCACCTCCTACTCCCTCTCCCTTTCCATTCTTCACTAAGATTCATTTTTAATGATCTTTATATACAGAAGATCAACTCTATACTAAGTAAAGATCTCAACAATTTGTACCCACACAGACACACAAAATATAAAGTACTGTTTGAAGACTAGTTTTACCATTAATTCTCATAGTACAATACATTAAGGACAGAGATCATACATGGGGAATAAGTGCACAGTGACTCCCGCTGTTGATTTAACAATTGACACTCTTATTTATGATGTCAGTAATCACCCGAGGCTCTTGTCATGAGCTTCCAAGCCTGTGGAAGCCTCTTGAGTTCACAAATTCTGACCTTATTTAGACAAAGCCATAATCAAAGTGGAAGTTCTCTCCTCCCTTCAGAGAAAGGTACTTCCTTCTTTGATGGCCCCTTCTTTCCACCGGGATCTCACTCACAGAGATCTTTCATGTAGATGATTTTTTGCCACAGTGTCTTAGCTTTCCATGCCTGAAATGTTCTCATGTGCATTTTAGCTAGATCCGAGTGCCTTAAGGGCTGATTCTGAGACCAGAGTGCTGTTTAGGGCATTTGTCATTCTATGAATCTGCTGTGTATCCCACTTCCTATGTTGGATGGTTCTCTCCTTTTTAATTCTATCAATTATTATTAGCAGATACAGGTCTTATTTATGTGATTCCTTTGACACTTAATCCTATCTTTATGTTATGAACTGAAACTGATCACTTTAACTAGTAAGATGGCATTGGTACCTGCCAACTTAATGGGATTTGGAGTCATGGCAAGTTTTTAGCTTTACTAAGGGGTAAGTCCAAGGGAGCATGTGCCAAACTGTACATCTCTTCCCTCTCTCATTCCCACTCTTATTTTTAACAGGGATCAATTTTAAATTGGATTTAAACACCTAAGAATAATTCTGTGTTAAATAAAGAGTTCAACCTATGGTATTAAGTAGAAAAACAAAATACTAAAAAGAATAAGATAGTAAGCTATTCCTCGACAGTCAGGACAAGGGCTGATCAAGTCATTGTTCTCATAGTGTCTGTTTCTCCTCTACAGGTTTCCTTTTAGGTGCTCTAGTTAGTTGTCACAGATCAGGGAGAACATATGATATTTGTCCCTTTGGGACTGGCTTATTTCACTCAGCATCATGTTTTCCAGATTCCTCCATTTTGTTGCAAATGACTAGATTTCTTTTCTTTTCTTTTCTTTTCTTTTTTTTTTTTTTTTTTTTTTACTGCTGTGTAGTATTCCATAGGAGTATTTCTTGATTGCCAGGGACTGTTCTGATTTTAACTAATTAAATTTGTTTAATGCATAATATTTTAACAAATTGCATAGTATTATATTTTACTTATTTGAGAGGCATAGAGACACACAGACACATGCAGAGAAAACAGAGAGACCTCCCATCTGCTCCCATCATCCTCCAAACGCCTACAATAGCCAGGGCTGGTCCAAGTGGAAACCAGGAGCCTGGAACTCAATCTGTATCTCCCACATAGCAGGGAGGGGCCTATGTACTGGAGCCATTATCTGCTGCATCCCAGGGTGCGCATTAGCAGGAAGCTAGAAGTAGGGGTGGAGCTGGGGCTCAAACCCAGGCCCTTTGATGTGGGAAACAAGCCTGTGAAGTGGCATCTTTGCTGCTAACACCCCACACCTGCCCCCAGTATTCTAACATTCCAATGCATGACACCGAGCAGAAACTTTTACAGGAGAGGAACTGAGGACTGTACTGGACAGGGCCTGGAGGGAGGTGGAACGGGGAAAGGCCAGCACGTGGACGGACTTGAGGCCCTAACTTCAAGCACAGGAGTGAGGCAGGAGGGGAGGCGTGCAGGCGTGAGGTCTCGAGGAGAGGGGGGAGAACAGGGAGGCAGGCGTGGAGGAGCGGCCCCACACGCTTCTCAGGAAAGCAAGCTTTCTGCCCAGGGGAGACTCAGAGGCTCAAGGAGGCTGAGCAGCTAGACTGTAGTTATCATGATCGCATACGTAGTGGTGGTTCACACGACAGTGCTGTGGCCCACGCACTGTTCCTGGCGCTGCACTGGGTGTTTGGTGTATGTGGTGCTAATTCTCACGCCCATCCCAGTTAGGTACTGATACCTCCACTTACCTAGAGAGGAAGTGAGGTCCAGGTTGTACAGTTAGTAAATCAATTATAAAGTGGGGCTTTAGGGCCTGGACTAGCCTGCTGCCTCAGCTGGGGCGTGGCTGACCTGACAAAGACCCTCCAATAGCGGTGAGCTGAATAGCATGAAAATTCCTGGACTCTCACTGACAGACTGAAGGTCAGAGGCCCAGGAGAGCCGGGCAGCTCTGCCGCCACGGGGTCCTTTCACAGGTGACATCGTCTACACAGTCAGAGCGGGGTCCTTACCACGTCCCGGCCTTACTGGTAAACAAGACGATCCTCCGTAAGATTCCTGCTGCTCACATTCGGTCCCTGAACCTGGCCACCATTTCCCATCGGGCTGCGGAACCTGGGGGCAGGTGGCCACGTGCCCAGATTAAACACAGGGCTCTTGAACTCACAGAGGAAGACTTACAAGGCTTCCGCTACTTTGGCCAGCTGGTGCGGCCTCTGTTCTCCCGGATGTCACCGGCAGGGCTGTGTTGGAGCTTGTGATCCTGAGAGGCATGGCGCACCGTGGAGGCAGAGCCCTGGTTTTGTTTGGGTTAAATCACAGCCTGCTGTTATTTCAGGAAGGTATTTTTCCATGACTCACGGCGGTGGGAGGCGGGGGGCCGTTCCTGGCTGTTCGTGAGATTTGGCTCCTGGAGAAGGTTCACAGGCGCCACCTTGGGAGGAGAGGGGCAGAGGGAGGCTCATGTGTTCTGAATGTTCACACAACTCAGATTCGCCACGGAGAAGACGCTGAAGCACACGAGGTATGAGAAGATTGAAATCACCTGTTATTGTACTAACCAGAGGTAGCCCTTGTTAACATTCCTCCTCCTAGGTGGACGCGTACACATTTTGTATTCCAAACTTGGATCGTAGTGAGCACACACTTTCTGTCTGGGACTCTGCATTGCAGTAGACTGCAGATTGTTGTACGGTGTCCACCCTCGAGGCTGCACCAAAGACTCGGCACTCAGTGTGCACAGGTGAGGCCTGAGCAGGAGGGTGGGCATGGGAGGAGCCAATGGGGGCCTGCCAAGCTCTACGTCCTCCCCAGGGCGTCCCTGACAGTGCAGATCTGGGTCCTTGAACCTGACACTTCCAACATGTCCTTCTCCTGCCTCTCTAAGACCCAAGCACCATTGCTGGCTTAAGCCAGCCAAAGAGACGCACCCGAAAGAGCCTGCCTGGGAGTGGGTGGGACTGAAGATCACCCGGTCTGACTCCTGTTCCAGATCAGATTGGGGAGAGCGCCTAATACCAGTGGACTCTCCAGGCTCTACCACCCTGGGAGCTGAGGCCACCTCTACTCCTGGGGAGACCCACCCTGGTTTCTGTGCTCTCCTCCCTGCCACCCATGAAGCCTGAGCTTGAGGGAGCCTGTCCTCCGTCTCAGGGGACACGTGTCACTGCCCATTCTCTCCAGGGGCCAGGAACACCCCACTGTGGCATGCTATCACCTCCCAGACAATGCAACAAACCTCCCCTCCAGGAGGAGGCCGGGTTACCCCCAGAGGAGAAAAGCCTCGGGCTGCTGACACACAGCCTGGGTGTGTCTGTCCTCACCCGCCCAGCCTGGTGACCTACCACTGAAGATGGACGGAACCTGGTCACTCATGCTCAGGCTCCTCCTGTCTGAGAATCCTCTCCGCTGGCTCCAGGTCTCCTGGGAAGGCTGAGGTGAGCGGGGAGGAGGGGAGCTGTGTCCTCAGCCCTGGAATCATTGCCTGCACGGGGTGCTGCAGCCCTGTCCTCTGTGGCTCCTACAGCTGGGGAGTTCATCACGTCCTCTGACTTGTTAGCAATAGCTGAGCTTAATGGAGCGTTATTTATAGACACTAGGTAGTACCAGCGGACTACTGGATATACACTTACCATATAGGTATATATACTACATTTGGAATGAGTAAATATACTGCTTACTATATGGTTAATATACTTTTTACAAATATTTATTTATTTGAAAGGTAGAATTACAAAGAGAAAGATATCTTCCATCCACTGGTTCACTCTCCAAATGGCCACAACAACCAGGGCTGGGCCAGGCTGCAGCTAGGAGCCAGGAGCTTCATCTGGATCTCCCACATAGGTGCAGGGGCCCGGGCACTTGGGCCATCTTCCACTGCTACCCCAGGTGCATTAGCAGGGAGCTGGATCAGAAGTGGAGCAGGGCCGGCACCACGGCTCAATAGGCTAATCCTCCGCCTGTGGCACCAGCACCCCGGGTTCTAGTCCTGGTCAGGGCACCGGATTCTGTCCCAGTTGCCCCTCTTCCAGTCCAGCTCTCTGCTGTGGCCCGGGAGTGCTGTGGAGGATGGCCCAAGTCCTTGGGCCCTGCACCCGCATGGGGGACCAGGAGGAAGCACCTGGCTCCTGGCTTCGGATCAGCGCGGTGCGCTGGCCGCAGCACCCCGGCCGCAGCGGCCAATGGAGGGTGAACCAAAGGTAAAAGGCAGACCTTTCTCTCTGTCTCTCTCTCTCTCACTGTCCACTCTGCCTGTCAAAAAAAAAAAGAAAAGAAGAAGTGGAGCAGCCGGAATTTGAACGGGCACCCAGGAAGGCCATTGTCACAGGCAGCAGCTTAACCTGCTACGCCACAACACCGGCCCCATGGTTACTATTTTATTATGTATACACTTATTTTACTATAAATATTTCCTTCATATAGCGAGCACTGTAGTGATACATACAGTAAGTGCTGTGTGTATATGTGTACACATATACATATACATCTCTATTGTAAGCTTTTGCATCTATTTAGCTATCAATCCCCACAACAACTAATGCATTTGCTCCACCATGATTCCCATTTAACAGATGCACACGGAGGCATGGTGCCAGCTGGCGATGTCTGTCCCACAGACTCACTGGCCCCGCTCCCTGGCCCGTGCTTACCACTCCAGAGGGACTGCATGGATGCTACATGTGCTGCGTAGCTTTTGCTCCAGTGTGGCCAGTGTGGAGCCTCATCAAGAGACTGGAAGGAGGACAAGGGTGTGTGCTGCCCCCTCTGGCTCTCTCCCTGGGAGGTGGCTGGGGCCATCTGTGTCCCCCAACCTGAGGACGCTGCAGCTTTTCAGACCCCAGCAGCTGCCGTCTCCCCTCCTTCCTCCTGGCTACGTGTGGTGACAGTTTCACTATGGTTCTCATCCTTGGGTTCCCCTATACCCTGACCACACCTTTCAAGTGAGTAGTTTCCTGGGGCTGGCACTGTGGCGCAGTGGGCTAAGCCTCCGCCTGCGGTGCCGGCATCCCATGGGTGCCAGTTTGTGTCCTGGATGCTCCTCTTCTGATCCAGCTTCCTGCTTGTGGCCTGGGAAAGCAATGGAGGATGGCCCAAGCGCTTGGGCCCCTGCACCCATGTGGGAGACCTGGAAGAAGCTCCTGCGATTATTACCTCTGTCATATGTGGTTTTCCAGCTCACAGAACTTTCCCTGTTAAAACTAGCGCAGACCCAGGCAAAGCAGGATGGTTGACCACCTTATCTCCATAGGCCTTTTTTAACTGCCCCAGTTCCTCAATTTTCCAAATTAAATTATCCATGTAAAAATAACTGGTATGGGGGCCGGGACTGTGGCGTAGTGGGTAAAGCTGCCGCCTGCAGTGCCAGCATTCCATATGGACACCAGTTCAAGTTCCAGCTGCCCCATTTCTGAACTAGCTCTCTGCTGTGGCCTGGGAAAGCAGTGGAAGATGACCCAAGTCCTTGGGCCCCTGCACCCATGTGGGAGACCCAGAAGATGCTCCTGGCGCCTGGCTTCAGATCAGCCCAGCTCTAGCCATTGCGGCCATCTGGGGAGTGAACCAGCAGATGGAAGACCTCTCCCTCTCTCTCTCTACCTCTGCCTCTCTGTCACTCTTTCAAATAATAAATAAATCTTTTTTTTAAAAAAAATAACCAGCATGACTTAGGCCTCATGACAGGAGTGATCCAGGATGGGATGCAGTTGCCAGGGACGCGCTGGCTTTTGCCACTAGCCCTTGAGAGGCAAAGTGATGATGGCAATATAACAGTCGTGGCAGTGGATGAGGATTGTTAGGTGTGGGGTTCGCTGGAAGAATAAAATGGCCAACCAACAAAGCAGACACGTAAGTAGAAGCCAGAAGCCTCTGTGACAGCATGAGAAAGGCCATCACTTCCTGTAGCTGGGTAGGAGGCACATACGGCTGGAAATCAGATTGAAAGTTTGGTCCAAAAATAGCAAAGGCTGAATGTATGGCCCCAGCAAAAGTCCAGTGTCAAAGTCAAGGGCCTGATAAGGAGGAGTGAGACTCAAGAACCCGGGATGGAGATGACCTAGCATCTTCAGTCCTCAGATTCCCTGGCACTCTCTGAGTCTGCCTTAAAAATATTACAGCAAGGACCACGCCACTGCGTGGGGCCCCCAGCACATGCGACAGCTCCAGGTGATGGCCCTTCCTAGGTGGGCTGGGTCTGGGAGGCACGCATTCGAGACCGAAGTCTAAATCTTCCTGTGAGTGAGGATGCTTCCTTACAAGGGAATGAGGACTGCCGGCTTGCCCTCTCCTACCATTTTTTTGTGGTTACCTCACCTGGCTGAAGAGCTTTTAATGACCAGTGCATTTCTGGCTACAATGTCGGCCGGATCTTGTTGGTCTCAGCTGCCAGGGGAGCTGTTTTTACAGCCACTCTGCCAACACTCTCCAGCCGGGGTGGGCTGCCCCTGTCCCACCCACACTTACCCTGCTCAGGTCCTCACAGGACAGTCAGACCACCCGCCGAGCGGCTGCACTCCCTGGAGTTGGCACCTCTGTCTACTTCCTTGTTCTCTCCCAAGTTCTTTTCACATTATCTTTTATTATCTTACAGGAAAGCTGAATTCTCTTTTTCATATTGACATGAGATGATAGACTTCAGCAATCTTAGATCTGATTTGTCAGTCTCCATTTTTAAGGACATTTTGATTGGGTCCTTTGACGGGAGACAAGAGTGTATCTTCTGATACTCTTCCCTTCCACAGCTCATTGATCCCTCAGAACCTGCGCTGCCCGCTGATGGCTCTAGTCACGGGAAATGATTCACGGGGAAGGCCACCATCATGGCGGGCTGGGGCTGCCTTTTCTTTTCTTTTTTTAAAGATTTATTTATTTGAAAGGCAGAGTTACAGAGAGGCAGAGGCAGAGAGAAAAAGAAGTCTTCCATCCGTTGGTTCATTCCCTAGATGGCAGCAATTTTGGCCAGAGCTGTGCCGATCTGAAACCAGGAGCTTCTTCATAGTCTCCCATGCGGGTGCAGGGGCCCAAGGACTTGGGCCATCTTCTACTGCTTTCCCAGGCCACAGCAGAGAGCTGGATCAGAAAAGGAGCAGCCGGGACTCAAACCAGCGCTCACATGGGATGCCAGCACTACAGGCAGTGGCTTTACCCACTATACCACAGCGCCGGCCCCATGGGGCTGACTTTTCACAGGTTCATGGTTCTGATGGGGATGTAAGAATAAATCATCGCCCTGAGGCAGCCCCTGGTTTGACCAGCTTGAAACAACCAAGACTTCTCCCCATTTCAGACTCTAAATTAATTATAGCCTCAGCGTACATCTCAGTCAGTCCTCATTATCCATTCAGTTTGAAGGTCGTTATCCACCACGGTGCATCCAGCTCGTACAGGCAGCCGCACGTCTGGACTCCAGACAGGCAAGGCAAAATGTGAGCGGCTCTCTCACTTCCCTCTTCTAGCAGCAGAGGGAAGAGAGCCCTGTTGGTGGCAGGGGAGTCTCCACGTCCAGGCGGGCAGGGTCTCGCATTCTCCATGCAGCAGGGTGGGGGAGAAGGAGGGGCTGCTGGGAGCTTTCTTGGCAGGGGTGGGGAGAGGAGGGGCTAGCAGAGGCAAAGCTCCAGAGCCCGAGAAGTTGGCTTGTTCTCCCAACGACCGTCTTGCCCGAGTGTACTACAAACCGCGAGGCTCTGCCTTCTGTTCCGTGAGGTTCCATGTCATGAACAAGCCCAGGGTTCTGGGCCTGGGCAGCAGTTGTGGTTGATGAGGAACCAGGAGGCCTCCCTGCTCCCATCCACAGTCATTGAACAGGTCACGCAGCCAGGCAGCTCACTAGGCTCCCAAGTGGGGGTAACTGTCCCACCCCGCCTCCATTCCAGGGTCGAATTCATGGGAATGTCCTCTGTGAAGTGGGGTCCTCTTTTTTTAACTTGCATTTGTTTATTTTCACTTATTTGAAAGCCTGCGAGACAGACAGACAGACAGACACAGAGTAAGGCAGAGTCCATCCACGGGTTCACTTCCCAGATGACCACAACAGCTGGGACTGGGCCGTGCTGAGGCCCGGACACCAGATCTCAGGCCTGGCAGGAAGGAAAGCACTTGAGCATCATCTGCTGCCTCCCAGGAACGCAGGGGCAGGGGGCTGGCACGGAGAGCGGAGCTGAGACTCAGACCCCGGCTATATCCGGGTACCCTGATATGGGATGTGGGCGGACCAAGCAGCATTCTAACTGCTCAGCCAAATGCCCACTTCTCGTCTTCCCTGTTCTGAGTGGGTGTGTAGAAGCTTGCTTCTGCTCTTCAGTCAGGCCAGTGCTGACCGGCTCAGGGACAGAGAACCAAGCTACCCACGCTCTTGGTTTGAAGCCATCTGAAAGAGCCTTGGCAGGTGGCTCTGAGTGGGAAGAGGAGGGGCGCCACTGTGCCAGACCTGGGAGGGAAGGCAAGCCACTTAGGAGGCAGAGGGCAGCGGGACGGAGAGGAGAACCCAGAGTGGAGAAGAAGGGAGCTGGAAAGAAGAGGCAGCCACGAACAACAGTTGCCAGGATGATCCAGGATACACGGGCTTGGCTCCATCCTCAAGCACAACCCCGAGTCCCGGCGCTGCTCACGTCTACCCGTACCTTGTACCCCCACACCTGCAGGGGGTCCTCAGCTCCCTCCCAGTGCCTCTGTCCTGACTGCTCATTCACAGAAGTCCGTGACCCTGCCTGTCTCCTCTCGGACCCCTTAGGAGCGCCTAAGGACACTCAGAGTAAGAACCCAAGTCTTGATGGAAGCCGATGAGGCTGCTCCTCTGGCCCTGTCCCCCACTGCCCTTTCCCCTGCACCCAGCCAACCAGATGGGCTTCTAGGCTGCCTCATGCCACTCCAGATAGCTCCAGGCTATTCTACGCTGTCCCAGGCGACTTCAGGCTATCCTAGGCTACTCCAGGCTGTCCCAGGCTACTCTAGGATGCGCCAGCCTGTTCTAAGCTGCCCCCAGCTACTCCAATCTGTCCCAGGCTATTCCAGGCAGCTCCAGGCTAGTCTAAGCTGTCCCAGGCCATTCCAGGTTACTCTAGGCTGCTGCAGGCTGCTCCTTTGTGCCAACTGTTCGTTCTTTGCTCAAAGCCCCTGGTGATACCCCGTGGTTCGCCTCATTTCATTCCGTGTCATTTTCACAGCAAGCCTTCCCAGTTAAGACCACCACCCACTGCTCTGCACCCTCCCTGCCCAGAGTCCGACAGTGACTCTCCTCCCCATGGTCCCGACTGCCTTCCGCCCCCCTTCCCTATAATTTACTCACACATTCCACTGATTGTTTATTTTCTCTCATCCTCCCGCCCCGCCACCACGCTGCGCTCCACCCCCACTCACAGCCTCCACCATGAGTGCAACAGCATTTTGTGGCTCTCTGCAAGGAAGTATCCCCGGGGCCCCTATCTCCAGTGTGCACATATTAAGTGCTCAGTAGATATGGGCGGGAAAGGTGAGTGATTCTATGGGAGGGAAGGGCGGAGACCATCGAAAAGGAGGAGGTGTTGAAATGCCGGCACTCCCAAAGGCTTCAGAGACACCAGGGTGAGAGCCGAGAGGGGCTGCTCACGTGCCCTGCAGGAGGGGAACGTAGGTGTTCAGTTGTCAGGGCCAGAACCAGGCTGGCAAGGACGCCGGGGTGAGGGACGGGCGCACCGTGAGGAAAGCAAGGTCAACGACTCATTCAAGGAACGCAGCAAGGAAAACAGTAAATAATTGGGACAGTAGCTTCAGCGGGGCACTGGATCCAGAAAAAAGTTTCCTGTTGTTTACAATAACCCCTGGTTCTCTGGTTTCAAAACAAACTCATGTCCATTGTAGATTTGAGAATTATAGAAAGCCAAAAACAGAAATAAAAGTCCTGCCTAGCGCCATCCCCAGGGTTAAACCAGTCAACTCTGTCTTGTGCTTTTTTCCTAGGGCTAGGTGTTTAGTGAGGGTGGCGTTCATGAGATTGTTGGAAAAATGGTCTATTGCTATGCCTGACAGAGCTACCCTGGATGTATGCGTCTGTTTTGTAGCTTTGTTCACCTATAACTTCACTAGGAATATTTTTTCATGCTTTCAGATATTTTTGTTAGGATGTAGTTTTTAATGGCTGCAAAGGATTCCATTCAATAGAATTATAGCCTATAGTCTATCTGGATGTTTAGGTTCTACTAGTTTACTAGTATAAATCACTGTAATAAGCATAATTGTTCTTTCCTTTTAAAAAAAAAAAGATTTATTTTGAAAGAGTTACTGAGAGAGAGACAGAGAGACAGAGAGAGATCTTCCATCCTCTGTTCACTCCCCAGATGGCTGCAATAGCCAATGCTGGGCCAGGCCAAAGTCATGGGCCAGGAGCTTCCTCCAGGTCTCCCACGTGGGTGCAGGGACCCAAACATCTGGGCCATCTTCCACTGCCTTCCCAGGCCATTTGCAGGGAGCTGGGTAGAAGTGGAGCAACCAGGACTCGAACCAGTGCCCATATGGGATGCCGGCACTGCAGACCCACTATGCCATAACTCCAGCCTTTGCTTTTTTTTTTTTTTTTTTTTTTCTTTTTAATAGAGGAAGAAAGTAGATGAAGGAGACTTTGGAGAAATAAGGAAAAATGGAAATAACTCAGGGTAAGAAGTGCTAGAGAAGCCTGTACAAAAACAGATGAAAGACACAGACTGAGGACGACAGGATGCTGGAGGCTCAGCCTGAGTCAGAATCTGCATCACTACAGTGGGGTCCCCCGGCGTGCGGGCCTTGGTGTCACAGAGCAGAGCCCCTGGCCTCCCCTTTAGCAGTGCTGCAAATAAGCAGCAGGAGGCCCAGGCTCACCAGGGCAGGTTAGGGCCCAGGCCTCCGGGTCCCTACCAAACACTCTCCAGGGGGATCTGAAACCCCCACCCCCACTGAGGGCTGACAGCTGCTCCGGTGAGACACGCAGGGCAGGGCAGGGCAGGGCAGGGCAGGGCAGGGCAGGAGGAGACTGAGATCTGCTCAGGTTTCTCAAAGCCCAGTCTACAGGAAATACGGGGCGGGGAAGAGTGTACTGATGACACTTCAAGGAGTTGACCAAATCCAGAAAGGGAGTATTGTCTAGCTAGGATACCTGACTTTGTCCAGGGGTCTCTTCCCTGAGGCTAGGGCTGGGAAAAGAAATGGGATGGTGGAGACCACGTATGATTTGAATAGGGGCCGGGCATTTGGCACAGTGATTGCGAGGCCCTCTTGGGTTGCCACATCCCGCGTGTGAGTGCCTGGGCGGTACTGACTGCTCTCCATTCCAGCTTCCACAGAGAGGCTGGATGAGTTCCTGACTCCTGGCACCCACCTGTCCCAACCATGGCTGTTGTGGGCATTTGAGGAGTGAATCAGCAGATGAGAGGTATCTGTCTGTGTGTCCGTCTGTCTCTCTCTGTTTTTCAACTAAATATTTTTAAAGGAAATAAATTTTTTAAAAGATTTAAAGCAATATAAGGACAAAATACAAAATGCAGGCTTTGTTTAAATTCTGTCTCCAGCAAAGCAAACATAAAAAACATCTTTGGGGAGCAAAAAGGAAACGTGACTGTCAGTTGGTATTAGAGAATAGTAAAGAATCATTGTCAAATAGTGATGGGGACCAGCGCTGTGGCATAGTGGGTTAAAGCCCTGGCCTGCAGAGTCAGCATACCATATGGGCGCTGGTTCAAGTCCCAGCTGCTCCATTTCCAATCCAGCTCCCTGCTAATGTGCCTGGGAAATAGTGGAAAATGACCCAAGACCTTGGGCCCCTACACCCATGTGGGAAGTCTGGAAGAAGTTCCTGGCTCCTGGCTTTAGATCGGCTCAGCTCTGGCCGTTGCAGCCATTTGGGGAGTGAACCAGCAGATGGTAGATTCTCTCTCCTCTCCCTCTCTCTCTCTGCCTCTGCCTCTGCCTCTCTGAAACTCTGTCTTTCAAATATATGCATCAATCTGGGGGCCAGTGCTGTGGTGTAGCAGGTAAAGCTGCCGCCTGTAGTGCCAGCTTCCCATATGGGTGCCAGTTCAAGTCTGGCTGCTCCACTTCCAATCCAGCTCTCTGCTATGACCTGGGAAAGCAGTACAAGATGGCCCAAGTCCTTGGGCCCCTGCACCTGCGTGGGAAACCCAGAAGAATCTCCAGCCATTGTGGCTAATTGGGGAGTGAACCATCACATGGAAGACCTGTCTCTCTCTCTGCCTCTCTGTAATTCTGCCTTTCAAGTAAATAAAATAAATCTTTAAAATAAATAAGTAAATAAATCTTTTGAAAAAAGAATCATTGCCTTTTTTGTTTGGAGTTATCATTGAGTTGCAGCTGGGTGAGAAAACATCCTTAGAGCCATGGACCAAAACATTCAGGGAAAATGGTGTGCTATCCAAACCTTGCTTTGTAATGTTTCAACAAGGGACAGTGGACAGTCGTGGAGAATGTGAACACACGAAGGTCAGTGATGGGAATCTGTAGACACGTGTGGGCGTTTCAGCCACCTCTGTGCACATTTCAGAAGTTCCCTAATGGCCGGCGCTGCGGCTCACTAGGCTAATCCTCCGCCTTGCAGCACCGGCACACTGGGTTCTAGTCCCGGTCAGGGTGCTGGATTCTGTCCCGGTTGCCCCTCTTCCAGGTCAGCTCTCTGCTGTGGCCAGGGAGTGCAGTGGAGGATGGCCCAAGTGCTTGGACCCTGCACCCCATGGGAGACCAGGATAAGTACCTGGCTCCTGCCATCGGATCAGCGTGGTGCGCCAGCCGCGGCGGCCATTGGAGGGTGAACCAACAGCAAAAGGAAGACCTTTCTCTCTGTCTCTCTCTCTCACTGTCCACTCTGCCTGTCAAAAAAAAAAAAAAAAAAAAAAAAAGAAGTTCCTTAATTCCTTAATGCAAGGTGACCCAGGCACAGGGGCTGGGGCCTTGGCAAGCTGGGCAGCCAGCACTCCTCAGAATCCAGCTAGAGGAAGCGCGGAGGGAGGCGGCAGAGACTCGGGGAGACAGAACTGGAGGACACTCGAGGTACACAGCCGTGTAGTCACGTGGGCCACGCCAGGGTCAAGGAGGGAGGAGAGGGGCTGGGTGGAGGCAGGGAGGTGCCTTGAAGGGGACCTGGGTATGAAGGAGCTGCTCAGACCGGGCGCACATGGGACAAGGCAGCCAGGCGACCTGGGCAGTGCCATGGTTCTCTTCAGCAGCTTCTCCAGCAGGGAGCAGGTTAGGAAAAGCGGCGGGTAGGATTCACCCCTGCAGATGCTCACAGGCCAAGCAGCAAGGAAGGGCTTCCAAGGCCCTGCCTGCTTTTCCTAAGTCAGATCTGAAGCCCCCTTGGGATTTGCCAGGCACAACAGGAGGGCTCGGCAGGCTTCTGAGCCCGCGGTGGCCAGTCAGGCCTGGTGGCCCGCTTCTGTGTATGTGCCCTGTGTCTATGGGTATGGGACATGCACTATGTGCATTTGTGTGGGGTGTGTATGTGTGGGTGCTGTATGAGTGGTTTGTGTATGTGGGGTGTGATATGTGTTATGATAGATGCATGGTGTGATGTGGGTTGGGTTTGCAAGTGTTTGGCAAGTGTGTTTGGTGCATATGTGATGTGTAGCATGGGTGTGGTATTCATGTGTGTAGTTCATGTGTATATGTGATATATGTGAGTCTGTGACTGCATGGTGTGTAGTGTACATAGTATGTGGTGTGTGTGTGGCATGGTGCTCTTGTTCATGGTGTGTGTGTGTGTGTGTGGTGTGGGGCATGGTGTGTGTGGTGTGGGGCATGGTGTGTGTGGTATGTGTATATGGTGTGGTGTTGTGTGGGTGTGGTGTTGTGTGGGTGTGGTATGTGGTATGGTGTGGGGCATGGTGTGGTATGGGTGTGATATGCATGTGTGTGGTAATGTACGATGTGTGGTGTGCATGGTGTGGCATGTGTGGTGTGTGTGTTGTTTGTGGTACAGAATGTGTGTGGCATGGTGTGTGGTTTGGTGTGAGTGTGTGGCGTACATGGTATGTGTGTACGAATGTGTGTGTGAGTATGCTGCACCACTGGACTGGAGCCTGGGGGAGAGCTGCTGCGTGGGCCTGACCTCCATCCACGGCTCATCCTTTCACTGATGGCTCCAGGCTGAGGGTGTGCAGACCTTTCACTGATGGCTTCTGGCTGAAGGTGTGCCGGTTCCTGAGGTGGTACAGAGAAAGGTGAGCCAGGCTGGGCTCAGCCATCATCGCTGAAGAAGCGTCGCGGTGGAAGGCTACAGTCCTCACGACCTGACGGGTACTCCCAGCACGAAGAGGTAGAGGCATCCCTCCCGGGCCAGCTCCCCGCTGTTGGGCCATGTCTGTCTGTCTGTTCTCAGGCTTTGGATTCATCGAACACATGTGGCCTTTCTGAGGGCCCAGCGTTTTACTCCCCTATCAGACACCCACGTAGGATGTCGCGGAGGATTCTTGGTTTGGCTTTGAGGAAGGGAAAATGCGGTTCTGACGCACCCCTCCCTTCGGCAGGTGGTCTGGGGATGAGACACGAATGCCTACCGCCTCGCGAACAGCTGCTGGTCTTTCCCATCTTGGTTCCTCTTTCTCATTACTTCATTGACAGCCACAGTCCCCTGGGGAGGCGTGAGAATGTGGGATTATTGAGTTCCTCTGCTCCAGACCCGCCAGCACCCGGTAAGCCGGCAGCTCCGTCTGGCGGTGCCTCAGCCGCTGTGGGATGAGATGCTGGCAACAGGGACCTCTGGGTGCAGAGCTGTCGGAGTGAGAGATTCGAACCTGCCTGCGGTATTTCTCTTTAGCAAGCAGATGCTGCATACGTGTGCGCATGCGCCCAGATACAGCCTCTCCTCCTGACTTGTGATCTTCCCGTTTTAAATACGAAGTTTTAAGAATGTTCTGACATGTGGCTTGAAGTCACACCTACATTTCCATGACACTGAAACTTTTAAAGTACTTTCATAGCTGCGACTTTATAATGGCCCCAAGAAGCAGATAGAGCAGACGTGAAGCCAACCTTATTTTGGAAATGAGCAAACTGAGATTCCTGGATGTGCCTTGCCATTGTCACATGCTGAAAAGCAGCATATGCCATCCGGGAGCTGTTCCCCTATAATCCAAGTCATCTCCTTTGAGGAAAGGGGTCCATCTTTGCCTAACTACAGTTCAGATGCTCAGTCTTCCCAATCAGAACGTCTCTCACTACACAAACTCATTCATTTTGACCTGGTCTGAAATAAAAGAAGCTGAGGGCACACCCCTCATAAGAGTCCATTTTTTTAACCTAAGCAGTTTCAGTTCAGGGTTCAAGAGAGCTCAGGAGTTGGGCTCATCAGCAATTTGGAAGAGTGGAACTAAGAGGAGACTGGGGCTGGGCTTTCACTCCAGTGTGAGAGAGGCTCACAAGGGAGGTGGCTGTCACAAATCCCTCAGCTGGGGCTGTCGCCGAAGAATAATGGGGGAAAGAAATAGATCAGCCCTTACAGGTTCTGAATCCTGATTTGGAATCATTCCAACCCGTATCTGAATTAAGTAGGTGT
Source organism: Oryctolagus cuniculus (assembly GCF_964237555.1). Taxonomy (NCBI): domain Eukaryota; kingdom Metazoa; phylum Chordata; class Mammalia; order Lagomorpha; family Leporidae; genus Oryctolagus; species Oryctolagus cuniculus. Next base: position 49,596,909 of record NC_091444.1, read on the forward strand.
GAGATTGATAGAGCCCCTACCTACATGCTAGAAGCAGATATGAACCCACCTTGGAGGAAGATAACATCATCCAGAACCTGAAATTATCCGGGAAAATGTTCACATCAGTGTCAGGCAGATTTTCCGACAAGCATATAATTTTTTAAAATAACACACCTTCAAGAAAAGAGGTTAACATGATTTACAAAAGAAATACAAAAGGAGGAAAAAAAGAAGTGGAAGGAGGGAAGGAAGGAGGGGAGGAAGGAGGGAAGGAAGACATAGATAATAGAAGCAGACCTCCACGTGATCAAGCTAATAAAGTGATGTAACATGAATTTTAATTCAACCATGTTTAATAGGTTCAAGAAAAACGTGACTGGGAATTTTGGCAGTTAGATGCTATAAAAAGGTAACAACATGGAAGTTCTAGAATTTAAAAAGACAATTATTATGTTAATAGAGTAATTCATAATTTTATTTTCTCCCAACAAGGCAAGCACCAAGAACACTTGAATTTAATTTATGTACCTCCAGGTCCATGTGTTATTACTTTGAAATATTTTCATCCTCTGTAATTTTGTAAAACTCACAGAGCATTATTGTTTTAAGTCAATATTTATTTAGATTTACTCATAAAGTTGTCCTTCATACCACCCTATATTCTTCCTGTGTCTCTAGGTCTCCAGGTGGAATCACTTGCCACATACCTGAAAATCAGCCTTTGAATGTCCTTTTCTCACATTCACGCTTTCAGGAAAAGCATAAGAAACAGCGGACACAGGGACAATGACTAGCGGATGAGAGTCGGGCAGCCTAGGAGAGGAGAGAAGGAAGCAGAAGCATTACTGAGACTGATTGCTTTCCCAGCAGAAGCAATGGCCTCCAGGAGACAAGGAAACATGTTCATCGAAGTGCTGGCGGAAAATTACTGCTGCCTTGGTTCCTGGATCCAGCCGAAGCATTGTTCATGGGTGAGGGTGAAAGAAAGGCTCTTCAGACAAACAGAAGCTAAACAACGCATTATGAGCAAACCCGAACTGAGAAATGTGAAAAGCCCTTTCACTTTGTGCTTTTGTGTGTGAAAGACAAGTAATAATCTTCACTCACCACGTACTACAATATCTTCAAAATACAAAAGTTTACTACATGCCAGCTTTTTTAAAGCAAGTGTCAGCAAATTGACATTCTAATTACACGTTAATTGAGCTAGAAATAAATAACAAAAAAGAGAAATAGAAAATTCTCATTAGTTTTAAAATCCATAAAAATTACAAAGGTTTTTGCACCAAGTAAACTTCCTACCTTTAATTCTAGTTTTCCACAAGCTTCTTTAAATTAAAAACCACTTTTTTCTTTTGTAAACTTGAATGGCAAAGAGACAAACAGACTGAGCTACCATTCATGGTCTGCTCCCTGAATGTCCACAATGGCGAGAGCTGAGCCAGGTTTCACTGGGTACTCTGTCCAGGACTCCTGCAAAGGTGACAGGGACCCAAGTACAATGAGCTATCATCTTCTGTTGCCTCCCAAAATGAGAATTAGCAGGAAGCTAGAATCAGTGGTGGAGCCAGCCAGGCACCCTGCTATGGACTTACGGACACCCCAAGGGCTAGGCCAAAAGCCAACCCTTGCACAAAGGTTCCGAAGTACTCTTGTACTCCTAAATAATTCATGGGTCAAAACAGAAGTCATAGTGGAATATATGAATTGAATGATATTGAGAACAGTACATACAAAATCTTATGGGGCACCGGCACTGCAGCATAGCAGGAAAAGCCAGTGCCGGTAGTTCCAACTGCTCCACTTCTGATCCAGCTCCCTGCTAATGCATCTAGGAAAGCAGCTGAAGGAGGCCCAAATATTTGGGCCCCTACACCCATGTGGGAGACCTGGAGGAAGCTCCTGGCTCCTGACTTTGGGTCAGCCCAACACCAACTGGGGAGTGAACCAGCAGGTAAAAGACTTTTCTGTGTCTCTTCCTCTCTCTGTGTAACTGAGCCTTTCAAATAAAATAGATAAATCTTTAAAAAATTATGAATATACTAAAATCATACATGAAAGGAAATGATAGCTATAAATGCATAAAGTTGAAAATTAGTAAACTTACATCGCCAGAGTTAGAACATAAGCAGCAAGTTAAATCCAAGGAAATAAGAAGAAATGAAATATGAGAAAAATTAATTAAATAAACAGGTAAGACTCATTGATTCTTTTCAAATGTCTACTAAACCTGAACAAGTTGAAGACAGAGAAGAGTTAGGTTAGAAGTATTAGGAATGAAAAGGTAAACACTACTATTGAGCCTGAATTATTTTTTTTAACTTTTATTTAATGAATATAAATTTCCAAAGTACAGCTTATGGATTACAATGGCTTCCCCCCCCATAACTTCTTTCCCACCCACAACCCTCCCCTTTCCCTCTCCCTCCCCTCTTCCATTCACATCAAGATTCATTTTCAATTCTCTTTATATACAGAAGATCAGTTTAGCATATATTAAGTAAAGATTTCAACAGTTTGCACCCACATAGAAACACAAAGTGAAAAATACTGTTTCAGTACTAGTTATAGCATTAAATCACAATGTACAGCACATTAAGGACAGAGATCCTACATGAGGAGTAAGTGCACAGTGACTCCTGTTGTTGACTTAACAAATTGACACTCTTGTTTATGGCATCAGTAATCACCCTAGTGAGCCTGAATTATTAAAAGTAGAAAGATAACAACAGAATATGATGAATAGCTTTATGCTGTTCTAAAAATTAAAAGAAAAAAGGGGGCTGGCGCTGTGGCATAGTGGGTAAAGCCACCACCTGCAGTGCCGGCATCCCATATGGAGCAGGTTCCAGTCCCAGTTGCTGCACTTCCGATCCAGCTCTGTGCTATGGCCTGGGAAAGCAGTAGATGGCCCAAGTCCTTGGGCCCCTCACCTGCATGGGAGACCTGGAAGAGGCTCCTGGCTCCTGGCTTTGGGACAGCCCAGCTCTGACCATTGGGGAGTGAACCATCATGTCTCTCATGTCTCTCTCTCTCTCTCTCTCTGCCCCTGCCTCTCTGTAACTCTGCTTTCAAATAAATAAATAAATCTTAAAAAAAAAGAGAGGGAGAGATAATTACTGAGAATTTTTCAAAATTAATCAGAAGTAACAGCATAGATATAAGCTCATCAAAGAATCCCAAGATCACAAACACACACACACACACACACACACACAACACACTGCAGTCAAGTTTCTGAAAGCCAAAGATAAAGGCAAAGTCTTGAAAGCATCAAAAAAAAAAAAAAAAAAACCTAGATAACATTAAATACAGTGGAACAAAGATAAGAATATCAAGCAGTTTTCTGTCAGACCAGAAGACAATGCAGCCACGTTCTGAAAGGCAGGAAGAAAACACAATGTCAACTCAGAACTCTACACCCAGTGAACACGGCTCTGAAAAATCAAAGCAAAATAAACTGCCTTCAGACAACAAAAGCTGGGAGGATTCATTGCCAGGAGACCTGCACAGTAAGAAATATTAAAGAAAGTTCTTGAGGCAGAGAACGGATGCCAGTTGGAAAAACAGAGCTCTATGACCATAAAAACAAATGTTGAAGTCTAGGAAAAGCAAAGACTCCGAAAGTTCACTGTCCAAAGCAAAGTAGTGACTGAATTTTGATGTAGCATTTTATGTGTTAGAATATGACCCAAGTAGTCCCAAGGGTGGGCGGGAGAAAACGGGACGATAAGGTTGCAAGGTTCTTAGGCAATATCTGAAGTGGTCCAATATTATTTAAAAGTGTGCTCTAATTGGGCTGGCACTCTGGTGCAGCAGGTTAAAGCTCTGGCCTGAAGCGTTGGCATCCCATACGGGCACCGGTTCTAGTCCCGGTTGCTCCTCTTCTGATCCAGCTCTCTGCTATGGCCTGGGAAAGCAGTAAAAGATGGCCAAGTGCTTGGACTCCTGCACCCACATAGGAGACCAGGAAGAAGCTCCTGGCTCCTGGCTTCAGATTGGCTCAGCTCCAGCCGTTGCGGCCATCTGGGGAGTGAACCAGCAGATGGAAGACCTCTCTCTCTCTCTCTCTCTCTACCTCTGTCTGTAACTCTTTCAATTAAATAAAATAAATCTTTTAAAAAAATAAAAGTGTGCTGTAATCAGTTCATGATATATATGCTACCTTCTAGAGTGACAACTGAACAAGTCATAAACAAGCATAACTACTAGGCCAGTGGTGGATATAAAGTTGAGTCATACAATGTGATTGCAATTTTAAAATGAGGAAAATAGAAAAAAAACTATAGATCAAACAGAAATAAAAGATTAATAAAGGAATGTTATGCAAAATATGAAAATAAATTCAACAGCTTAGAAGAAGTGGACTCATTCCTTTGAAAGCTTCTAATTACCAGCCTCGGCCAAAAATAAATAACCTGAACAGTCTAGTATCAGCTAAAGAAAATTCATATTTAATACCTCCCCATTGGGAACTTTCCCAGATTGCTTTGCTGGTGAATTCTACCAGTTAATAAAGAAATAGCACTGAATCTTCATAAAATCTCCCAGAAAAGAAAAAAATAAGGAACACTTCCCAATTCAATCTATGAGATCAGCATTATTGCACTATCAAAATAGACAAAGATATTATGAGAAAATAAAACTATATACTAAAACCATGATGAAAATAGAAGCAGAAATCATCAACAAAATGTTACCAAATTAAACCCTTCAATATATAAAACAGCAAGTTGAGCTTATCCTAGGAATGCTTGATGGGTTCAACATTTAAATTTAATTATTGCAATTCATCCTATCCACAGATTCAAAAGGAAAAAACCACATGAACACTTCAATAGAAGAAGAAAAAGCAATTGACAAAATCCATCTTCCATTTGTAATCAAAGCTCTCAGAAAACTAATAGAAAGGAATTTCTTCACTTTGATATAGGACAGCTGAAAGAAACCTACAGCTCACCTTATATTTAGTGGTGAAAGACTAACCACTTTACTCTTATGATTGAACAAGAAAAGGATACAACATTGAACTAGAGCCTGGTCCACTGCAACATGCCAAGAATGAGAAACAAAAGGCATACAAACTGGAAAGGAAAAAATAAACCCGTCTTTCATCACAGATTACTTCCTCTTCTGTGCAGAAAAATCTCAAAGAAGCTGCAACAAACCTAGAATCAGCAAGTGGATTTAGCAAAGTCAACTCAGGGGCTGGCGTTGTGGTGCAGCAGATTAGGCCACCACTTGTGACGTCTGCATCCCATGTCAGAGTGCTGGCTCAAGTCCCAGCTGCTCCACTTCCTATTAGCTCCTGGCTAGTGCACCTGGGAAAGCAGCAGCAGATGGCTCAAGTATTGGGGCCACCCACATGAGAGACTGGATGGAGTTCCTGGCCCCTGGCTTTGGCCTGGCCCAGCCCTGGCTGTTATCTCTCTCTCTCTCTCTCTCTCTCTCTCTCTCTCTCTGCATTTCAAAACAAATAAATTTTTTAAAGGTTAATTCAAAATTAATTTTATTTCTGTATAATAGCAAAAAAGATTTGTTTTGGTTTTTTGTACTTATATAAAGGCAGAGTGACAAAGAGAGAGGGAGAGACAGAGAGCAAGAGAGATCTTCCATCCACCGGTTTACTCCTCAAATATCCACAACTGCCCAGGCTAAGCCAGGAGCTCAAACTCCATCTTGGTCCCAAGGACCCAAGTATTTGGGTCACCTTCCACTTCCCAGGCACGTTAGCAGGAAGCTGTTTCAGAAGAGGAGCAGCCAGGGGCTGGTGCCATGGTGCAGTAGGTTAATCCTCTACCTGCGGCACCTGTATCCCATATGGGTGCCAGTTCTAGTCCCGGCTGCTCCTCTTCCAATCCAGCTCTCTGCTATGGCCTTGGAAAGCAGTAGAAGATGGTCCAGGTGATTGGGCCCCTGCACCCATGTGGGAGACAAGAAAGAAGCACCTGGCTCCTGTCTTTGGAGGATCAACACAGCTCTGGCTGTTGCAGCCATTTGAGGAGTGAACCAATGGAAGGAAGACCTCTCTCTCTGTCTATCCTGACTGTCTGTAATTCTACCTCTCAAATAAATAAGTGAAATATTTTTAAAAAGAAAGAAAGAAGTAGAGGAGCAGCCAAGACTCAACCAGCATTCTAATATGGGATGCTGGCATCTTAACTGGTAGATTTGCCCATTTGTGCCCCAGTGCTGGCCCCTGGAAATTGAAATTTTAAAATACCATTTCTGGCTGGCGCCGCGGCTCACTAGGCTAATCCTCCACCTTGCGGCGCCAGCACACCGGGTTCTAGTCCCGGTCGGGGCGCCGGATTCTTTCCCGGTTGCCCCTCTTCCAGGCCAGCTCTCTGCTGTGGCCAGGGAGTGCAGTGGAGGATGGCCCAAGTTCTTGGGCCCTGCACCCCATGGGAGACCTGGAGAAGCACCTGGCTCCTGGCTTCAGACCAGCGCAGTGTGCCGGCCACAGCGCAGCAGCCACAGCGGCCATTGGAGGGTGAACCAACGGCAAAGGAAGACCTTTCTCTCTGTTTCTCTCTCTCACTGTTCACTCTGCCTGTCAAAAAAAAAAAAAAAAAAAAAATTTCTAACAACGTAAGTATAATAAAGGATAAAACTAGTAATATGTGCAAAATTTGAATACTGACAATTAAAAAATTGCTGGTAGAAATTAAAGAAGGTCTAAACAAATGTGGAAATAGATCACATTTATGGAGAGGGAAACTCAGTATCATTAAGATGTCAATTCTCCCTGAATTGACCTGTAGATTCAAAGTGAACTCAATTAAAATCCCAGCAGGATTTTTTGTGGAAAGAAATTATAACAAGGTAGTTGTAAAATATACTTGGAATACAGGTTTTTGAAAAATAACAACAAAGCTAGAGGACCACATCATCTGATTCCAGATTTTACTATGAAGCCATAGTAATCAAGAGAATGTGATTTTACCATAAGGAGAGACATATGTGTCGTGGAAATGAATAGAGGGTCTAGAAATAGATTCATGCATATACATAGTCCGTTGAATCTTGACAAGGCTGCCGAAGTAATCAATGGAGAATTGAATCTTCTGGCATACTTTTTAAAGAAGCTGAACATTTACCTCACTCACAACATACATAAAAATCAACTCAAAATCCTAGACCCAAAAGGAAGAGATGTAACTACAAAATGTCTAGAGGAAAACCATTACAGCCTGTGTTTGGCAAAGTATTTCTAGATAAGACTTCAAGATCAGGAACCACCAGGGCTGGAATTGTGGCATGGTGGGTAAAATCACCCCTGTAGTGCCAGCATCCCGTATGGGTGCTGATTCCTGTCCCAGCTGCTCCACCCCCCATCCAGCTCCCTGCTAATGCACCTGGGAAAGTAGAGGAGGATGGCCCAAGTGCTTGGACCCCTGCACCCACATGGGAGATCCAGAAGAAGCTCCAGGCTCCTGGCTTCTGCCTGGCCCAGCCTGAGACATTATGGCCATTTGGGGACTGAATCAGCAGATGGAAGAACTGTGTGTGTGTGTGTGTGTGTGTGTGTGGCTCTGCATCTCCCTCTCTGTAACTCTGACTTTCACATAAATAAACAAATCTCTTTTTTTAAATATTTTATTTATGTGAAAGTCAGAGTTACACAGAGAGAGGAGAGGCAGAGAGAGAGAGAGAGACGTCTTCCATCCATTGGTTCACTCCCCAATTGGCTGCAACAGCCAGAGCTGTGCCGATCCAAAGTCAGGAGCCAGGAGCTTCTTCTGGTCTCCCATGTGGGTGCAGGGGCCCAAGCACGTGGGCCATGTTCTACTGCTATCCCAGGCCATAACAGAGAGCTGGATTGGAAGTGGAGCAGTTGGGATTAGAACCAGCACCCGTATGGGATGCCGGCGCTTCAGGCCAGGGCTTTAACCCACTGCGCCATGGCGCCGGTCCTATAAACAAATCTTTAAAAAAAATTCACGGTGAAAAGAAAATCATAGACTAGGAGAAAACAGTTGCATAAACACCTGATAAAGAACTAGTATCCAAAATATATAAATAACACTTCCAATTCAATTATAAGAAACCAACCTTATAAAAAATGGGCAGGGGCCGGCACTCTGGCATAGCTGGTAAAGCCACCGCCTGCAGTGCCGGCATCCCATATGGGCACTGGTTCTAGTCCCGACTGCTCCACTTCCGATCCAGCTCTCTGCTATGGCCTGGGAAAGCAGTACAAGATGGCCCAAGTCCTTGGACCCCTGCACCCTTGTGGAAGGCCCGGAAGAAGCTCATGGCTCTTGGCTTCAGATCGTCACAGCTCCAGCCGTTGCGGCCAATTCAGGAGTGACCATCGGATGGAAGACCTTTCTCTCTCTCTGCCTCTCCTTCCCTCTCTGTGTAACTCTGACTTTCAAATAAATAAATAAATAAATCTTTTAAAAAATGGGCAAAAAATTGAATAGATTCTTCACTAAAGAAGACATATCTGTGACTGATAAGTACATAAAAAAATGTTTTACCATTATATCTCATTAGAAAAAGGAAGACTAAGTGACCCCTAACTTAACTGTTAAAAAAAAAAACAAACTAACAATGGCAAGTTTTGGTGAGGGGCACAGAGCTCCAGGAAATTTTATGGCTAATACCAATGTAAAATATCAGTAGCCACTTTGGAAAACATATTGACCATTTCTTATAAAGTTAAGTGCACATTACCCAAATGATCCTGCGATCACATTCCTGAGAGGTTACCTCTGCTAGCTATTTATTCCTAGATATGCCCACAGAAAGAATTGTACAGGAAGGACTGATGCTGTGGTGCAGTAGGTTAATCCTCCACCTGCGGTGCTGGCATCCCATATGGGTGCCGGTTCGAGTCCTGGCTGCTCCAATTCTGATCCAGCTCTCTGCTATGGCCTAGGAAAATAGTAGAAGATGGCCCAAGTACTTGGGCCCCTGCACCCACATGGGAGACCCAGAACAAGCTCCTGGCTCCTGACTTCAGATCAGCACGACTCTGGCCACTGCGGCCATTTGAGGAATGAACCAGTGGATGGAAGACCTCTCTGTCTCTCCCTCTCACTGTCTGTAACGCTACCTCTCAAACTAATTAATTTTTTAAAATCTTTTAAAAATTGTACAGAAGTGCTTTTGGTCACTTTTTCATAACAGCCCAGACTGGGAACAGTTCAAATGTCTGTGTACTGCTGGGAGAAAAAAAAAAAAAAAAAAAAAAAAAAAAAAGAACAAACTACTGGCACCTGCACCAGCTGGCTGAATTTCTTATTATACTTAGTGGAAGGAACCAGACTCAAATGGCCACGCACTGCACGCTGCCACCAACGTGACATCTAGGAAAGGCAGCGTGACAGGAACAGAATATGAAGCAGTGGTTGCCAGGGGCTGCAGCTGAAGGGAGGAGGTTGACTACAGAGGGGCCCAGGGAACTTTCTGGAGGATAGAAGTAGTCTCAGTACTGGCTCACAGCTGTATGCGCTTGTCAGAATGCACAGAACAGTGCACTTAGAAAGACGAACTATTTCTGTATGAGCCACAGCTGTTCTTCAGCACCCTCAGGAGACTGGTTCCAGGACCCTCCCACCCCATGGACACCAAACTCCACGTACACCCAAGTTCCTCCTATAAAATGGCAAAGTGTTTGCACCAAACCTATTCGTATCTCCCTGTGTACTCAAAATCATCTCTGGATTATTTGTTATACTTAATCCAATGGAAAGTCCTATAAATTAGTGCTACATTTTATGATTTTTGATTTGTATTCTTTTTATGGTTATTTCAAATCTTTTCAAATATTTTCAATCTGCAACTCGCTAAATCTGTGGATATAGAACCCACCAATATAGAAGGCTATTGTACCTCAAAAAAAAAAGCTACTTAAAAAACACTTTACGATATTTTTCTCAAAAAGAAAGTTACAATCCCAGATGACTTCACTTCCTAAATATTCTGAATATTTAAGGAAAAGTAATATTTATCTACATAAAATAACAATTCTTTCAAAAATAGAAGAAATGGGAGCCCCTAACTTTTATCAGACCTATGTAAACCTTGATATCACAACCCAGAAAAGAGTATTTAAAATATTTATAGAACAAGTTCACACAAGAAATGTGCCACAATCCTAAATAAATATTAACAAACCCAAACCAGCAATATATAAAACAGATAATACATTATGATCAAAGTGGATTTATTCCAAGAATGCAAGACTAGCTTAGCATTTGAAAATCAACCAGTGCAATTCACACACTGACAGAATAAAGAAGAAAAATCACACAATTGGGGATGGCACTCTGGTGGAGCTGATGAAGCCACCGCCTGCAGTGCCGGCATCCCAAATGGGTGCCAGTTCAAATCCCGGCTGCTCCACTTCCGATCCAGGTCCTTGATAATGTCTTGGGAAAGCAGCAGAGGGTGGCCAAAGTACCTGGGCCCCTGCACCCACATGGGAGACCATGATGAAGACCCAGATGAAGCTCCTGGCTCCTGGCCTTTGCCTGGTCCAGCCCTGGCCATTGTGTCCAACTGCAGAGTGAACCAGAGGATGGAAGATTCTCTGTCTCTCTCTCTCTCTGCCTGTCCTTGTCTGTAACTCTGCTTTTCAAACAAATAAATACATCTTTAAAAAACATACAATTACCATAATAGGTGTGGAAAAAGAATTTGATAAAATTCTATGTTGATTCATAATATTTAAAAACTTGGCAAAACCAACCAATGCAGGCAAATGTCTTAATCCAATAATGTTGCCTTAAAAACCTATGGCAACATCATCTTCAATGCTGAAATAGTAAGGCTTTCCCTCTGCGGTCAGTATTAGGATGTCTGCCATAACCACTTATCTGTTCTAATCACGTCGTAGCGTTTCAACGGTGGTCCAAGCCAATATAATAAGACAATAAAATAAATATAAATTATAAGGAATGAGAAGCAAAAATTTAAAACTTTGCAAAAATATTATTGTGCATGCAAATTAATTAAAACTACAGATTATTACAATAATTTTCCAGATATAAGATTAATACAAAAGCACAAGGATAATTATGCTTCTATAACAGCAATGAACATAAAATAAACTTTAAAGTAGATTCTACATAAATTGCACAGACAGTTAAATGAAACTAAATCCAATGACTGATGTTTAAGGCAATAAAATAATATTGACAGAAACTAAAGCAGACCTAAATAAATGTAGGACTGTAAATTGTGGGGAGCAACCCGGACTAGACTAAGTTACTGGAATTAAGACTTATTCTATGCATCTGCTCTCCCACAATATGGCGCTGAGAAGGGAGAAACAGCTTCTACACAGCTGCCTCCAGTTCAACCAATGAACTGTGGGACCTGTTCCTGATTGGAGGAGAGCAGCGTGCTCGGCTTGTGGGTAGCAGAGTTGGGATTGGTGGAGAAGGACTATAAAGGAGGAGAGAGACAACATGCACCAGGAACATCTAAGGGGAACATCTATCTGAAGGAACACCTGTGCAGCCCCCGAGAGAGCCGGCCGGCGGTGTGCCGCTCCCCCGCGGAAGTGGGGAAAGTGGCAGGGGGAACCGCCCTTCCACGGAGGTGGAAGGGTCAGTAGCCAACCCGGGAAGAACCAGCAGCAAACCCGGGGAGGGCCGAGCAGACGAAAGAACAGCGCAGGGTCCTGTGCCGTTCCTCCACGAAGAGGGGGAGCGACATAATGGTGCCGTGACTCGGATATGAAGCCTAGGCAGGGTTTAGTGTCGTTCCTCCATGAAGAGGGGGAGCGACAGTAAATGATCATGGACTGGATGAGAATGACAGAAAGAGACAAGAATTAAGGGGGAAATACGATTCTCAAATTGCTTGCTAGATTCAGTAAAATCCTGCAGATTCCAGTGGGTATGTATTTGCCTGGAAATCCACAAACTGATTCTAAAATCCATAGGGAAATGGAATTACCAAGGAAGGCATCTAGAGAAGTGCAGTGCCAAGGACGTATTCTATAAGATACCAAGACATTCTGATAAAGCCAGCGTGTGGACTCTCAGTGCCAGAACAGGCAAACCAATGGAAGAGAACTGAGCGCTGACCCATGAGTTATTTTAGGGGGAGCAGGGAGGAGCCCTGAGGGAAGGAGGGTCTTCAGTTCAGGGTGCTACATCAATCAGATATTCAAATGAGGAAAACAATGGCATTTGACCCTGCCTCCTACCCTGTGCTATAAACAAAAATAAATCCCAAATGGATCCCACATTTACATGTGAAAGGGAAAACAAGTCAAGCTTCATGATTGCACGTAACAGAAATCTTTGTTCTCTCTCTGTCTCTCTCTCACTGTCTAATGCTCCCTGTTAAACACACACACACACACACCCCAGAAATCTTTGTGACGTAGAAGCAGGTAAAGATCACTTAAAACAGGACCCAGAAACTACGTGGAGGAAACGGTTGATGAATGACCCTGTATTAAAATCCAGAGGGTGCTGCTCATCAGCTGACGTGTGAGCCTAGTGTGAGGGATCTTCACGTACACAACTTGTGCAATCCTGGGATGAGCATTGTGAGGATGAGGAGTGAGGGGACAGTGCTGTGGCATAGCAGGCTAAGCCTCTGCCTGCAGTGCCGGCATCCCATATGGACGCTGGTTGAGTCCCAGCTGTTCCTCTTCCCATCCAGCTCTCTGCTGTGGCCTGGGAAAGCAGTAGAAGATGCCCCAAGTGCTTGGTGGGGCGGGGGTGGGGGTGGGGGTGGGAGGACCTGTACTCGCATGGGAGACCTAGAGGAGGCTCCTGGCTCCTGGCTTCAGATCAGCCCAGCTCCGCCACTGTGACCATTTTGGGAGTGAACCAGTGGATGGAAGACCTCTCTCTCTCTCCCTGTCTCTCCCTTTCTCTCTGTAACTCTGCCTCTCAAGTAAATAAATAAATCCTAAAGGAAGGGAGGAAGGAAGGAAGGAAGGGAGGAAGGAAGGGAGGAAGGAAGGAAGGGAGGAAGGAAGGAAGGGAGGGAGGAAGGAAGGAAGGAAGGGAGGAAGGAAGGGAGGAAGGAAGGAAAGGAGGAAGGAAGGAAGGAAGGGAGGAAGGAAGGAAGGAAGGGAGGAAGGAAGGGAGGAAGGAAGAAGTTGTATTTTTTGTAATAGTAAGTGGTATCTATAATTCACAGTCCACGAGGAAACACGAAGTAACAAAAACAAAATTCCCAGACCTCAAAGACAAAGGAATGACAAGAAGTAAGGATGTTTAAGATATTTATGTCATGTGTCCAACTCTGCTTTCCATGGTCTCCGGAGAGCTTGTCTTTCATAGGCCCCTCCTGCCCCAACTGCTCGTGTTCTTCTGCTCTGTAGGAGCAGATCTCCCAAGATAACAAATGTTCTGTATGACAGCCTGAAAGAGTTTGAGATGCAGACGGTGAAAGTCATCAGTTGCAACCCAAGAGGCCAAGAGCGCCATGTCACACCTGGGTAAAGCTCCACAAAGTCTAAGTGTCGAGTCACTCAAGTGGTGTAGTGCGAACCAGCATGTCGAACTGAGCCAGGGCTCAGATCAATGAAGTCATGACGTTAGCCACACTTGGGATATAAGAGAAGACGCACAGACATCAGCAGTGAAGTCCCAGAATTGCCTCGAGGGACCAGCCGCAGGGGAGCAAATGGACCTCCGATGCTTCCCCGCCCAATACGCCCCCCAAGCCATTGTGCTCCCTTTGCCCTTCACCCATTTCTTCCTCCTCTTTTTCCTCCTCTCTTGCCAACTTCTTTTCTCTTGCTATAACATCAGTTTCTAATTTTCTTCCTACTTTAGCTCTATCTCTTCATTCCTAATTCTCTCTCTATTTTTCTAGCTCTTTCTCTTTATAGTACTCCATTTCTCATTTTCACTCTCTTTTTATAGTCTTTCTCTGTGTCTCATTTTGTCTCTATATTTTTTTCTTCTTTTGTCATTCATTCATTTTCTCTCCCTTCCTGGCACTTTCTCTGTGGCTCTCCCTTTCTGACTCCCTCCCCCACTCTTACCCATTTTCTGTTTGATTAGATCCTGAGGTTGTAGGGAGGTCAGAGCTGTCTCTCACCCCCGAAGACAGATTAGCCCATCAAATGTCCCATAATTCCTGCTGGATTCTTTCTGGCAGACACAGGGCAGGCAGCACTAGGGAGGGGCTTGGATATAGGTGGGCAGGATGACCTTATGCCAACACTCAGGGAACCAGCATCCTGCAGCAACAGGAGAGATGTTATCGTCAGACGGTAAGCCACCCCTTGGTATTTCATGGCTGTTAGTTTTCATGCATAAGAAGAACCATGAGCTCATGCAGTTTTATTGACTGCTGAGCCACTGCATCCCTATCACACATGCGCCAAGAAGAATGTGTGAGATGAGGCAAGAGGCAAAAACTTAGAAAAAGGAAGAAATCATGCTTCCAATGGAGCTTTCAAACCCTAGCCCAAGGCAAGCTTGCTGCTCTGTGCATCTGTTTTCTGTCTCACAGTTTCCAGATCATAACCTATTGTATTTTTCCTCCACAATCATGTACCTTTCTCTAGTTCATAGAAAAAAAAATTCACAGAATCCAGTTGCAGTGTGGTTCATTAAAATGATTTTATAAATCGCTTAAGCAATTAGCCAACAAGAGACCCTTTGAATTAACAGTGTGCCTGAACAATTTATGAGTTGGCGATGTCTTGATTAAATTAATGAATCAGGAGTTAGCTGTTTGAGCTGCCAGCCTTGGCTTGGATGATTGCTGCTTTGTACGACATCGCTCAGGGCTTGCTCAGATAGTCAGACATGATACACGGTCTTGATCAGAGGCCCACCCGGGCCATTAGAAAGTGGGCTCAGAGGCCATCGTGCTAGAGCAGACTAGCTTCTGAGGATAGCAAGTGATACCCAGGACAGGATAGGGCCCAGGGAAGACAGGTGGGGCTCCTGGAATAGAAATGGTGAAATGGAGAAGAGGCATTGTTGGGAAGGACCAGGAACAATGATGGCTGCCATTCTAAGGGACACCGTGACAGGTGGCAGCCACAGCTCTCTAAAGTCCCACAGAGTAACATCTACTAAAATCCCCATTCCACAGATAAGGAATCTTACTTCCCAGCAGCCAAGAGAGCATGGATCTCAGGCCCGTTGCTCCCTGTGTCTTCTCTCTTGGTAATTGTCACACACTCCCTAAAGGGTTTTACAAGTGGGGAAACAGAATTAAAGGCCTTGCCTAGGGTCAAAGATCTGGACAATGGAAGAGCCTGACTGACCCCATCTGTGGGCCATCACCACACAGGTCTCAGTGTCCCTGGGAATGCACGGGAGAGGCCAATAGAGGCGAAATCTCACCCGCCTCAAAGCCCTGCTTCATAGCAACAACATTATTGCTCAAAATCAGGTGTAGGGGTCCAGCTTGTCATGACTACAGCCATCTTGCCCTCTAGGTGACCCTGACAGTCATTCCAAACCCTGCGAAATAAATAAAAATCGTTACGATAACCTGATTCTCTTATCTGATGCTTAGAATGTCTTAGTAATAATGTTAACATCTCTTGAGAAAATCCAGGCACATTCTGGTTGGCCACAGGCCACCTCTGTCTGGCATGGCATCACACAAGGATTCCTCTACTCTCGCTGCCACTCAAGCACACTTCTGGCAATTAGTCCCTAATAAATTACACTCTGCAATCCTGGGTTTGCCCCTTTCTTTGGTCTCTTGGCACTCTTTGCCTTGGGCAGCTGGTCCTTGTATACCAGGTTTTTCTGAAACACTAGGCTTCTATCACTGGCTTCCCAGAAGCTTAGCTACAGTGAGAAATTTGGAGGCAGATCAGGCTAGGTTTGAATTGTGCCTCTGGAGTTTCCGGTCTCCCTGGCCTTGGGCCAGTCATCTAACCTCGCAGAGTTTTAGTTTTCTCAGGAGGGTAGCTTGTAGGCTGTGGTGGGCATCAAGAGGTGGGAGAGGTAAAGGACCTCCCTCGTGTGGGCGCTCAACCACAGGCTCATTCACCCGAGCTATGGGCTGAGCTGCATCCTTGCAAAATTCTGGTGTTGAAGTCCAAACTCCCAGAACTCAGCATGTGACCATTTTGCAGACAGGGTCTTTGAAGTCGAGATTAAGTTAACATGAAGTTATCAAAGTGGGTCTGTCATGGTTGTTCTTTGTCCCGCCCACCCCCCACTTCCCAAATTCATCTATTGAGAACTGACCCCCAGTGTGACGGTTCTAGATAGTGAGGTCTCTGGGAGGTGATTAGGCTCTGCTCTCACAAATGGGACTGTGCCCTAGGAAGGTCTGTATCCCCCTTCCACCGTGTGAGGTCACAACAAGATGCCGCCTTTTCTGAAGTCCTCGTCGCACACTGAGTCTGCTGCTGCCTTGATCTTGGATTGCACAGACTCCAGAACTGTGAGAGGTAAATTTCAGCTGTTTATAAGTCACCTGATTTGTGGTATTTTCGCTGTAGCTGTCTGAACAGACTGAAACAGAACCTTAGTCCAACAGGGCTGGAATTCTTACAAGAAAAAAAGATTATGACACAGACACAGGGGAAAGATGGTACGACACAGGGCAAAGGGTGCCGAGGGCATGTCGAGGATGTGGAGCTTAGAAGAAACCAGCCCTACTGGCAGCTTGATCTCAGAACTCCAGGACTGGGAGGAGATGCATTCTGGTTGTGCTTTGTTATGGCAACACAAGGCAGCTAATATACTTAGCAAGACAGACCTGGAGAAGTCACTCGATTCCCCTAATAGCTTATCAGTTTCACCTCCACAGGTAGGGGCATCTGGACGGTCATGTCCAAAGCAGCTTGTCTACACCCCAGGTACCCTCTTGTATGCCCTGCTTTGCGACTGAGTATCATCTCCACCAGCACATAGGTCCCATCGAGGAGGCCCTCACTGGTGTCTACCGAGTTACTTCCAGGGCCTGGACCATGGCAAGCATTTTCCAAATGGATGGACAAATTTAATAAATCTTGTAATTAATCAAAGAACTTATAGAAATGAAAATAAAATATGATCCTACCTCTCACAGCTGGTTTTGCGGATCTGGCTTCTAATAGCATGTCACTTTCTAGTTCCTAGAGGGACATGTCCACCTCCTCATATTCCGTGGAAAGTCTCCGTGTCCAGGAGCTGTCAGCCCTGCCAGGCACAGGTTCTCTCCAGACACGCCAGTGTGCTCCACACTTCTCCCTCCTATTTGTCTCTTTCTAAAAGCGACCCATGCAAGTCCAAGGTATTACAGCGAATGTCATTTTCACATCATCCTGCCCATGTAAGAGCCCAAAAGCTGCCTTAGTTGTCTCCTAAAGATTGATGAACAACATCGACCCAGAATGTAAATTAAAGAACGACTCCCATGCAAATCCTCTTTTACTTGTGAATTTCTTCTTCCTTAAAAAAATAGAGGATCTAAGAAATGGTTTATTTTTTTTGTTGTTGTTGTTGTTTTTTTTTTCGACAGGCAGAGTGGACAGTGAGAGAGAGAGACAGAGAGAAAGGTCTTCCTTTGCCGTTGGTTCACCCTCCAATGGCCGCCGCGGCCGGCGCGCTGCGGCCGGCGCACCGCGCTGATCCGATGGCAGGAGCCAGGAGCCAGGTGCTTTTCCTGGTCTCCCATGGGGTGCAGGGCCCAAGCACCTGGGCCATCCTCCACTGCACTCCCTAGCCACAGCAGAGGGCTGGCCTGGAAGAGGGGCAACCGGGACAGAATCCGGCTCCCCGACCGGGAGTAGAACCCGGTGTGCCGGCGCCGCTAGGCGGAGGATTAGCCTAGTGAGCCGCGGCGCCGGCCCTAAGAAATGTTTTAAAGCATAATGTAAGGTCATATACATAGGGGCAGAGAAGAGATTGGTCTTCTTAATTCTAAGGTGGGGATAAATGTTTCCGAATTCCTGCGGTCTGGGTTTCCCAGTCATTACTAGTTATTGGAACACGTGGTTAATTAGAGGAACAACGACAGGGCAGGTGACGCTAAAGATGGTGCCCAGACCTGGTGCCAAGAAACTCATCTTGCTCCCTTCTCGTTCGGTTGGCATCCTGCTTTTTTACTGATCAGGGTCCACGCTGGTCTTAGCTAACTCCGCCCCTGCCTGTTTTTCCGCCTGGACTCTGAGATGCTTCCAAGAAGGATCCATGCTTGTCGGCCTGTGGCTCCTCAGCACGCTGGAGTGCCACGTGTTCACTGCTGAGCTGAAATGCGGCAGGAGTGAATCAAAGCTGCCCAGGTAGAAGGTACGACCTGGTGCCCTTCCACAGCAAGGGAGTCCAGGGGAGCCTTAAAGGCAACAAACTGGCAAATGGAAAAAAGACAGAGAAAGGCTCCCATCAGCAGTTGATATTTTAATTGGCTCACAGCATAATCTGAAGTTCTTTGGACTCCTTTATTTTAGGCTTTATTTTGCTTTAGAATTTCACAGCTCACACTCTATGTTTCATCGATGTCATACTTCATTTGCTACATGCTTTGGCTCTCTGATAAAAAGGCAAATACGAAGAGGAGTAAGAGAACAACAACTTGATTAGCCACCGTGATAAATGAATATTTTATTTATAGGGCCACGTCCCTTCCAAGGTGCTATAGCTGTAGTGTAATAAAAATACATGATGCGAATACCAGAATAGCAATTTAATAAGGCTACCCTAATAAAACTGCAAAGATAGGTGGGATGCTGTGGGAGTGAACAGGGTCATTTATAACAGGTAAAAAAGGCTGGAGTGGATAGACTTTTCCCTGTGCACGTGTGCGTGTGTGTGCGTGTGTGTGTGTGTGTGTGTGTTTACATGCATCTGCGGATGTGAGCGTAGTGGGAGAGATCAGAGTGGCGAGGGTCAGATTTCAGAGTGTTCTGAGCACAGAAACTAAGGCACTTCCGGAGAATACCAACAAGCTCTGAAAGATAAGGCACGCTCACCCCTGACGGGGCCCGAGCTGCTCCCAGCTGGAAACACAGGACCCACCAAAGGCTCTGGCTCTCCTCTCCTGACAACTGCCATCCCTCGCCTCTCTGTTGATATTCATTTATTCATTTATTCGACTAGCAGAGCGATGGGGCTGGGGGGGTGGGGGTAGAAAGAGAGCAGGAGAAACCTTCAGTTCCCTGGTTCACTGCCAAATGACCACAACAGCCCAGGTCTGGGCCATGCTGGAGCCAGGAGTCAGGAGCCGCACTCTCATCTCCCCCACGAGAAGCAGGGGCATCCGTGCTAGGCCCATCCTCCGCTGCCTTCCCAGGCACGTTAGCTGGGGGCTGGATCAGAAGCAGAGCAGTCGGGACTTGAACTGGCACTCTGATAGGGGATGATGGTGTCACAGCAGCAGCTCAACCCGCTGTGCCACGACAGCAGCTCCCCACTAGCTTTTCTTTTTTTTCTTTCTTTCTTTTTTTTTTTCTTTTTTTTTTTTTGTGACAGGCAGAGTGAACAGTGAGAGAGAGAGAGACAGAGAGAAAGGTCTTCCTTTGCCATTGGTTCACCCTCCAATGGCCACCGCGGACTTGGGCCAAGGACTTGGGCCATCCTCCACTGCACTCCCTGGCCACAGCAGAGAGCTGGCCTGGAAGAGGGGCAACTGGGACAGCCCAATAGCTTTTCAAAAGTGTTAAATTCTTAGGAGATCTTTTGATTTACAAAGGATAGTTTCAACACATCTTTATTGTAAGGTGATATCCCTGGGGCTGGCGCTGTGGCTCACTTAGTTGATCCTCCGCCTATGGTGCCGGCATCCCATATGGGCGCTGGTTCTAGTCCCAGTTGCTCCTCTTCCAGTCCAGCTCTCTGCTATGGCGCGGGAGTGCAGTGGAGGATGGCCCAAGTGCTTGGGCCCCTGCACCCGCATGGGAGACCAGGAGGAAGCACCGGGCTCCTGGCTTTGGGTCGGCACAGCTCCGGTGGTAGCAGCCATTTGGGGAGTGAACCAACAGAAGGAGGACCTCTCTCTCTCTCTCTCTCTCTCTCTCTCTCTCTCACTGTCTGTAACTCTACCTGTCAAATAAAAAAAAAATGATATCCCTGATAAGAGGGAAAGAAAAGACACTATAAGAAATAAGCAAAATATGAGCAGTAGCAGCACTTCTGGTTGATGATACAAGTGCTTCTTTTCCACTTTTTCAACTTTTACTAGACATTTTGAAATTTCTAAATGGATTTGTGTTGTTTGCAATGTGACAAAAATACAATGAGGGCTGTGCTTCCTACTCCTGGCCAGCTGGTTCTCAGAGGGAGCACCTGGCGCTGTGCACTCCGGGGAGGAACCCTGCGTGGTTGGGGATATCCCACCCACCGTGGGGCTTTCTGTTTCAGACCTGTCCCTGGGGCCTTAAGACAGAAAGACAACTGAGAGGTAGACACAGCAAAATCATGCAGCTCGATACATTGTCACCACGCCAGCAGCCCAGGACCCTGGTGCCTGTTCCTGATCTCTGCGTTCTCCCGCAAAACTAAAGGCTCTTCTGACCTCCAGTGCTGTTTAACATTTCCTGTGCATTAAAACACGTCCAGCTCTCTCTTGTGGCCCAGGAGGGCAGTGAGGATGGTCCAAGTGCTTGGGCCCTGCACCCGCATGGGAGACCAGGAGAAGCACCTGGCTCCTGGCTTCGGATCAGCACGGTGCGCCGGCCGCAGCAGCCATTGCGGGGTGAACCAACAGAAGGAAGATCTTTCTTTCTGTCTCTCTCTCTCACTGTCTAACTTTGCCTTAAAAAAAAAAAAAAAAGTCAGGCTGTTGAGCCTTGTTGTGCTTGTTGTGCTGGCCTTATGTCTGTGAGATTTCTCCTCATAGCTGTTTCTTCTGTTTCTGTGCTGTATCGTGCCGTACTGTTCACCCATTCTGTGGTCTGTTGGTCTAGTCTGCTGTTGCTGGCCATGTCCGTCTTTTCCGGTTTGTGATCACTGCAAAGATCATGTTGCTGTGAGCATTGTCATGCTGTCTCTTGCCAGACCTGTGCATGCATTCTTATTGGACACATAACTAGAAGAGGAGATGCCAGCTTCAAGGTCATCTATACATTCACCTTTTGTGGAACACCGCAGTGTGTTGTCAACTTGTTATTTTACTGATAGTGATATATAAACTGCTCCCAGCAGGGGCACAGGCCCACCACTAATTGTTCTACCTATATAGATATGGTCTGAGTACACTTATTATTTCAAAGTTCCTACTCCATTAATAGTGTTCTCTTTGTGGTTATGCTAGAGAGGATAATGGTCATCTTTTTAAAAAATCTAATCATTTTTAAAAAAGATTTATTTATTTGAAAAGCAGAGTTTCAGAGAGAGAGGGACACACACACACACACACACACACACACAGATTTTCATCCTCTAGTTTACTCTCCCAAATGGCCACAACAACCATGGCTGAGCCAGGCCGAAACTAGGAGCCAGGAGCTTCATCCAGGTCTCCCACACAGGTGGAAGGGGCCCAAGTACTTGGGCCATCTTCTGTTGCTTTCCCAGGTACATTAGCAGGGAGCTGGATTAGAAGTGGAGCAGCCAGGATTAGAACCAGTGCCCGTATAGGATGCTGGCATCTCAGGCGGCAGCTTAACCTGCTACACCACAATGATAGACTCATAATAGTCATCTTTAATTTATAAAAATATCTAAAATTAAGTGGCCCTTGTACCTTGTTTATGGGCATTGCAAAAACCCCAACACCATTTAGTCGCATTTCTCCTCTCCTGACCCATGTGCTGCTCTTCCCATGTGTTTACTTTTCCTATATCTTTGAAACCCCACCTCACATTATTAATACTGTTTTATGGAATTAGTGAAAATTCACCTAGATTTATCTAAATGCTTTTGATTTTCCTTATTCTG
Source organism: Oryctolagus cuniculus (assembly GCF_964237555.1). Classification (NCBI taxonomy): domain Eukaryota; kingdom Metazoa; phylum Chordata; class Mammalia; order Lagomorpha; family Leporidae; genus Oryctolagus; species Oryctolagus cuniculus. Next base: position 49,618,658 of record NC_091444.1, read on the forward strand.
CTTCCTTGCTTGCTTTACTCTGGTCTTCTATAGGATCATTTGCCTTTGTCTTGTAGAGTATCACTCAGCATTTCCTTTAGTGTGGGACTCCTGGTCATGAATTCAATCCCTTTCTTGTTAGTTCGAATTTTTTTAATTTGCCTTCATTTTTGAAAGATACTTTCTGTGGCTATTGAACCCCAGAGGCCAGTTTATTTCTTCCTGGGCTGGTGGTTTCACGGGGGAGGCTACACTAAGCACTATTTTGCTCCCCTTTGGTTGTTCATCACATGTACCTTTTCTTCTTTGATTTTCAACTCTATGCTTCTACTCATAGGTGTTTTTCCTTACTTACCCTATCTGGTGTTTAATAGGCTTCTTTAATCAGTGGCCTCATGACTAATTAGTTTGGAAAATTTCTCAGCTATTAGTTCTTTGAATACTTTTTTGTTAAAGTCTATTAGGATTTTCTCTGTTCTCTAGGTTTTATGTGACACTTGTGTCCTCATTGGCCCAGGACAGTCACAAGATATGCTTTTTGATATTGGGTGTCAACCTATTTAGCATTTTTTCCAGACTTAAAAAAGTATTTTTATAAATAACTACATGAAAATGAGCCAGCATATGTCTGACAGGTCTCTAGAATTCGACTTCTGCCATCGACTTCACTATTAACTGAAGAGATTTCTTGTGAAAGTAACCAAGTTCTCGCTCAGCTAGGCAGTTAAATCCGATTGTGAATAGTACAACCCACCTATTTTCGTGACTTCTTCTGAATGTAATTCAATGAACTCCCTCCCTAGAAGGACAGCACGAAAGAGGTTTTTGGTGATAAAGCGAGTGCGCTCAGTGTCAAGGAGGTTCCTCCAGCTAACTCCGTTCTGTCTCCAGCAGCGATGGCAGGAATACTTGCAATCTCTCTCCTGGTCAGTTATTTGCTTTGTTCGACTTCAGGCTTTTCCCATACCATAGCTTGTGCAAGGCATGAGGTCACCAGGCCCTAGTCAGTGGAGTCAGTGGGCATGCGGGAAACTATATATTAGCCCCATATGACGTATACATGGGAAATAAAGATTGAGAAGGCCTGCCATAAAGCAAAAGAGCATAGTCTGAGTGCTCTTCACCTTGGTGTTGCCATTACTGCTTTATGTAAGTTTAAAGCTGTTTTATTTTTCGATGAACCATTTCATCAGGAATGAGCTAAAACAACAAGATGCATAGTTTAATTAAAAATAATAAGGGCGGGCGCTGTGGTGCAGCAGGTTAAGCTACCACTTGGGATGCCCACATCCCGTATCAGAGTGCCTGGGATTGAGTCCCACCTCACTCCTTCTGCAGCTTCCTGCTAACGTGCCTGGGAGGCCGCAGGTGATGATACAAGTGCTTGGGCCCCTGCCACCTGCATGGGAGACCCCAGTGAAATTTCTGGCCCCTAGCTTCAGCCTGACTTAGCCCTAGTTGTTGCAGGCATTTGGGGGGGGGGTGTGAATCAGCAAATGGAAGACCTCTCTCTCACTCTCTCTCTTTCTGTCACTCTGTCTTTAAGATAAATACATCTTTAAAAATAAAGAAATGAAACAAAAATTGAAAAAAATAAGGAGCACTTTCCATTTCTCTAGACAATTGATAATAAATGTAAACTTACATAAAATTGGAGGGAGGCCGAGGACACACACAACTCAGGTCCCCAGCAGCTGAGAGCCTCTACACCAGCGTTGGTGAGGTGAGACCAGACTGCAGCATCCCAAGCCACTGGCAAAAAAGCTGCAGGAAGAGCCTAGAGGGAATCTGGCTTGGAGCCCCTTGGGGGATAGTGTCCCTACTGCCAAGTGCTGGACAGCCTCAGAGGAGCTTCGGCTCAGCCTCAGTGCACCTGCCCAGTTGGGGGTGACCACCTCGTGGGCAAACAGCTTAGGAGCCATCCGACTTGGGGAGATGGCAATGGGCAGTGAGGCAGTGGAGGCTCACCCAGTCCAGGAAGCAAGGAGGAGGTTGGAGGCATAGAGTGGCCAGAGGCTGGGCGATTTCGAAGCCTATCTGTAGGCTGAGCAGCGGGAGCCTGCGGAAAGGCAGAGAAAGAGCACAGAGAAGACTTCAGAGGGGTGAAGCCAGGGGTGCTCCCAGCTGTGGGCGGCTGCACCCCAGGGAGTAGGGAGATAGCTACACAGACGGGACATACCCCTGCCAAGCACATGCTCAACATTTGTTTTCCCTACATCCATCTGCTTTTAAACAAACCCCTGAGAAAACACAGAAAAAGGGCCATGGGCAGGCACGCTGGGAAGGAGAGGGCGTGGTCTGCATGAACCCATCCACCAGCAAGCGAGCATTGACCATTCAGGATGCCGTTCTTGAACGGGAGAGGCCGGACTCTCCGCAGGAAAATCTGCTGGAGTGCCAGAGGGCGTTCGGAGTCCCGTTCCTCCCTGCTTGCCTGTGGCTCCACAGGCAGAATCTGCCTCTCCCCTGCCTGTGCTCCCTGGGCGAGTCTCGGGCACCCCACAATGTGACACTGACCACTTAGGTTAGGCAGGACCCTGCATGGGGCCAGCGCAAAGCACCTGTCCCTGACCCGGAAGACAGTCATGGGCACAAAAAGGGAACTCACGACCCCTTGGGCTAGAAAATCCTGGAGGAGGGGGCAAAGTGGGTTAAAGCCACAGCCTGCAGTAATGGCATCCTGTATGGGCGCCGGTTCAAGTCCCAGCTGTTCCACTTCTGATCCAGCTCCCTGCTAATGCATATGGGAAAACAGAAGGAGTCAAGACCCAGAAAAAGCACCTAGCTCCTAGCTTCAGTCTGGCCCAACTCGGGTTGTTGCAGCCATTTCGGGAGTGAACCTGCAGATGAAAGACCTCTCTCTCTCTCTCTCTCTCTCTCTCTCTCTCTCTCTGTCTTTACCTCTCCCTGTCACTCTGCCTTTTTTTTTTTTAAGATTTATTTATTTGCAAGTCAGAATTACACAGAAAGAGGAGAGGCACAGAGAAAGAGAGAGACAGAGGTCTTCCATCCGTTGGTTCACTCCCCAATTGGCCACAACAACCAGATCTGTGCCAATCCAAAGCCAGGAGCCAGGAGCTTCTTCTGGGTCTCCCATGCAGATGCAGGGGCCCAAGCGCTTGGACCATATTCTACTGCTTTCCCAGGCCATAGCAGAGAGTTGGATCAGAAGTGGAGCAGCCGGGTCTCAAAACCAGCGCCCATATGGGATGCCGGCACTTCAGGCCAGGGCATTTACCCACTGTGCCACAGCGCAGGCCCCACTCTGCCTTTCAAATAAATAAAATAAATATTTTTTAAAAAGCTCCCTAACCCACTGTCGGTGGGAATGTAAACTGGTAAAGTCACTATGGAAGACAGCATAGAGATACCTCAGAAATCTGAATATAGACCTACAATATGACCCAGCCATCCCACTGCTGGGAATTTCACCAAAGGAAATGAAATCAGCATATGAAAGAGTTACCTGAGACGGTGCTGTACTGTAGCAGGTAAAGCTGCTGCCTGAAGTGCCAGCATCCCATTTGGACACTGGTTCAAGTTCTCGTTGCTCCTCTTCTGATCCAGCTCTCTGTTATGACCTGGAAAAGCAGCAGAGGATAGCCCAGAACCTTGGGTCCTTGCACCTCGTGGGAGATTCAGAAGAAGCCCCTGGCTCCTGGCTTCGGATCGGCCCAGCTCCGACCTTTGCAGCCATTTAGGGAGTGAGTCTATGGATGGAAGACCTCTCTCTTTCTCTCTCTCCCTCTCTTTTTCCCTCTCCCTTTCAAATAAATAAATATATCTTTTTTTAAAAAAAGTTATCTTACCCCCATGTTTATTGCAGCTCAATTAACAATGGCTAAGAGATGGAATCAACCCAAATGCCCCCATCAACTGAAGACTGGATAAAGAAATTATGGATATGTACTCTACGGAATACTACACAGCAGTAAAAAAAATGAAATCTGGTCATTTACAACAAAATGGATGAATCTGGAAAACATCATACATAGTGAAATAAGCAGTCCCAAAGGGACAAATACCATATGTTCTCCATGATCTGTGATAACTAATAGAGCACCTAAAAGGAAATCTGTAGAAGTGAAATTTAGACTTTGAGAAGCAATGACTTGAACAGTCCTTGTCTTTACTGTCAAGAAATAGTTTTGTTTTCTCTTCTTAATACTATTTGTTGAACTCCTTACTTAACATAGGGTCAATCATATGTGTATAAAGTCAATTGAAATCTCAGTAAAAAATGAGAATGGGAATAAGAGGGAGGAGGAAGTTTGTAACTATAAAACTGCATAGTTCTGCAACATTCCTACAGACTTACTTCTAAGGGTACAGTTTAAAAATTTGCCATGGGACCCCAAATCCCATTAGGTTGGATGGTAAAAATAGCATCTTAATGTCCTAAACAGCACTCTGGCCTCAGAATCAGCCCTTAAGGCATTTGGATCTGGCTGAAGAACCCATGAGAGTATTTTAGGCATGGAAAGCCAAGACACTTTGGCAAAAAAAAAAAAAAAAAAAAAAAAACCTAAGTGAAAGATCTCTGTGAGTGAGATCCCAGTAGGAAGAACGGACCATCAAAGAAGGAGGTACCTTTCTCTGAAGGGAGGAGTGAACCTCCACTTTGACTATGACCTTGTCTAAATAAGATCGAAGTCGGTGAACTCAAAAGGTTTCCATAGCCTTGGCAACTCATGACTGGAGCCTAGGGAGATTACTGACACCACAAACAAGAGTGTCAAATTGTTAAGTCAACAACAAGAGTCACTGTGTACTTACTCCTCATGTAGGATCTCTATCCTTAATGTGTGGTCCAATGTGAAGTAATGCTATAACTAGTACTGAAACAGTATTTTACACTTTATGTTCTGTTTGGGTGCAAACTGATGAAATCCTTACTTAATATATACTGAATTGATCTTCTGTATATAAAGATAATTGAAAATTAATCTTGATGTGAATGGAATGGGAGAGGGAGCGGGATATGGGAGGGGTGCGGGTGGGAGGGAAGTTATGGGGGGGGAAGAAGTCATTGTAATCCATAAACTGTACTTTGGAAATTTATATTTACTAAATAAAAGTTTAAAAAAATAGCATCTTAAGTTTGAAAGTGGCTATATTAAGTGTTAAAGTGACCATATAGATAGGATTAAGTGTTAAAAGGATCATATAAATAGGATCAAATGTCTGATAATAATAATAGACAGAATTAAAAAGGAGAGAATGTTTCAATATGGGAAGCAGTCCACACAGCAGACTCATAGAACAGCAATCTCTTTAAATAGCACTCTGACCTCAGAATCAGCCCTTAAGACGTTCTGGTCTGGCTGAAAAGCCTGTGAGACCACTTCAGACATGGAAAGTCAAGACACTGTGGCAAAAAATGTGGATTATGATCATTTAATTTGTAGAACATCATAGCATTTTATCAAATAATTATGAAATATGAGTAAACTACAATCAGTATGGTATCTATCAGTTTCTTGATAATAGATTTCTGTGAGAGAGACCCCAGTGGAAAGAAGTGTCCATCAAAGAAGGATGTACATTTCTCTGAAGGGAGGAGAGAACTTCCCACTTTGCTTATGGCCCTGTCTAAATACTGACAGAGATTATGGATTCAAAAGGCTTCCATAGCCTTGGCAGCTCATATCAAGAGCCTCAGGTGATCACTGACATCATACATAAGAGTGTTAATTATAAAATTAACAACAGGATTCACTGTGCACTTACTTCCCATGCAGGACTTCTATCCTCAATGAGTTGTATTATGAGAATTAACTGTAACACTTATTCTCAGTTTTGTGTGCGTGTGTGTGTGTGTGTGTGTGCAAGTTGTTGAAATCTTTACTTAGTACAGGGCTGTTCTTCTGTGTATAAAGTTCATTGAAAATGAATCTTAATGGAGAATGGGACTGGGAATAGGAGAGGGAGGAGGAGGTGGGGTGGGAGTGTCGGTGGGAGGACAGGTATGGTGTTTAGAATCACTATGTTCCTAAAGTTATACTTATGAAATTTGTACTCCTTAAATAAAATGTTTCTTTGGGGGAAAAAATGAAACCAGTATTATCATGGTCTCTTTAGATTCTTCAAACAGAAAATAATTTAAACAAATCACAGTGATGATATGATTTCTCATGTTCTCCATAGCCTTTTAAAGTCAAGTTTTTGAAAGTTCACTCCATCAAGGAGGAAACATCTGATATTTTTTAAGCCATTGTAAATTCAGTTTAAAAGTTTAACATAAAAATAAAGTAATTTTTAGGTGATAACACAGATACAAATTTTGATCAAATATAGCTTTGTCTCAGATACAATCTTCTCACTAATCAAGAAACTGATAGATACCATACTGATTGTAGTTCACTCATATTTCATAATTATATACTAAAATGCTATGATGTTCTACAAGTTAAATGATCATCATCACAATTTTAAAGATAATATCTAGTTATGAAAATATAAAAATTTTATATAAAGCTGATATGGATTTTTAAAAATTCCTTCATTGGGGTACTGTGAAGTTTGTCACTTTTTTGGTCAATGCCAATCTCATATTAAAAATATATAAAGCTCTGAAGAATTCATTTGTAAGTGAATTTATTTTCTACGATGATATTGATGTCTTTTGTAAATAAGTCCTCTAAATTTTAAATGCATTTTTGTTTCAAGAATCACTTGAAAATCTTTAAACCCTGAAAGCAATACATGGAGCATCAAAAACATTTTTAAAGATTTTATTTATTGATTTGAGAGGTAGAGTTACAGAAAGAGAGAGGGAGAGAGAGAGAGAGAGGTCTTCCATCCATTGGCTCACTCCCCAAATGGCTGCAATGGCTGGAGCTGGGTGAATCTGAAGCCAGGAGCCAGAAACCTCTTCCAGGTCTCTCACACAGGGGCCCATGCACTTGGGCCATCTTCTACTGCTTTCCCAGGCCTTTTACCAGGGAGCTGGATCACAAGAGGAGCCGCCTGGATCTGAACAAGCACCCATGTGGATGTTGGCGCCACAGTGCCGGTTCCCAAAAAAATTAACACTTTTGAGAACTGCATTTATTGAAAATAAGACTTGCAAACAGGGAAACAATAAATTTATCTCTAAAGAAGTGAAGGAAACCCTAAATACTTTAAGACAACAATGTGTGAGATTAAAAAAATACGCATTTTAGTTTAATTTTTAAAATTAAATTTTAAAAATTAAAATTTTACTTTGAAAATTCTATAGTTAAGCTTTGGAATATTAGGAATCTTTTATGGGGCTCTTATTTTTTTTTTTTTTGACAGGCAGAGTGGACAGTGAGAGAGAGACAGAGAGAAAGGTCTTCCTTTGCCATTTGTTCACCCTCCAATGGCCGCTGTGGCCATCGCGCTGCGGTCGGCGCACCACGCTGATCCGAAGGCAGAAGCCAGGTACTTATCCTGGTCTCCCATGCAGGTGCAGGGCCCAAGCATTTGGGCCATCCTCCACTGCACTCCCTGGCCACAGCAGAGAGCTGGCCTGGAAGAGGAGCAACCAGGACAGAATCCCGTGCCCCGACTGGGACTAGAACTCAGCGCCCGTATGGGATGCTGGCGCCGCAGGCAGAGGATTAGCCTAGTGAGCTGTGGCGCTGGCCTGGGGCTCTTATTTTTAAGTAATAAATTTAACTTAACTGAAATGGAATGAAATTGAGAAAAGCAATTTTTTAAATTATTCATTTCAAAGACAGAGACAGACAGAGAGGTGTTCCCATTCACTTGTTCACTCCCCAGATGCCAAGAGTGGGTAACTCACACACCGAAGGCAGGAGCCCAGTTACCTGATCTGTCACTATTTCCTCTCAGGGTCTGCACTAGTAAAAAGGCCGAGTCAGGAACTGGATCCAGGTGTCAAACCCAGATATCCCAGTGTTGGACCTGGGTTGGACCTGCTAGGCTAAGCACCCTGGCTATGATTTTTGTAACATCTAAATTTTTTATTTTAAAGATTTATTTACCGATTTGAAAGTCAGAGTTACACAGAGAGAGGAGAGGCAGTGAGAGAGAGAGAGAGAGAGGTCTTCCATCTGCTGGTTCACTCCCCAACTGGCTGCAATGGCTGGAACTGCGCCAATCTGAAGCCAGGAGCCAGGAGCTTCTTCCAGGTCTCCCACATTGGTGCAGGGGCCCAAGGACTTGGGCCATCTTCTACTGTTTTCCCAGACCATAGCAGAGAGCTGGATCAGAATTCTGGATCAGAAGCCAGGTCTCGAACTGGCGCCCATATAGGATGCTGGCACTTCAGGCCAGGGTGTTAACCTGCTACGCCGGCCCCACATCTAATTTGGCAAAACATTTAGAAAATCATAAGAAAGGTAACCGGGGCCGGCACTGTGGTGTAGCAGGTAAAGCCTCTTCCTGCATTGCCGGCATCCCATATGGGTGCTGGTTTGAGACCCGGCTGCTCCACTTCCAATCCAGCTCTCTGCTATGGCCTGGGAAAGCAGTAGAAGACGGCCCAAGTCCTTGGGCCCCTGCACCTTCATGGGAGACCTGGTGGAAGCTCCTGGCTCCTGGCTTGAGATTGGTGTAGCTCCGGAGGTTGCGGCCATCTGGGGAATGAACCAGCAGATGGAAGACCTCTCTCTCTCTCTCTCTCTGTAACTCTTTCAAATAAAAGAAATAAATATTAAAGAAAAAAAAGAAAAACAGGGAGTAGTAAAATCATCAGCTGTTTCTCTTAAAAAAAATAAGAAAGGTAACTTACTTGACAAATGCTGTCTTGCAAAAACCTTGCAAAAGCATGTTCCTTGAATAAAGGCAGAAAGGTAGCACTTACTTGAATATTTGGACTGAAACATTTATAAAGTCACTGCCAAAATGGCTGCAATTGAGAATATCCTGCATTTAGCAGAATGTAATCCTAGTCTACCACGTACCTTAGCAACTGTACAAGCAGTCTTTTCTATTTTCTTAATTAAAAATGCTGCAGTCTATAGGAAGATATCAAAGATGCCAATGATTTCAAATTAATTAACGTTCAAGTGTAAATTTGAAGATCATAGAAAATTATGTGAGAAAATTTTAAATAGTAATACCCCACAGGAAAAAAATACATTCTTCAAAAATGTGACAGTGATATGGCATTATAGAAAGGTATGGTTAACAAATTGATTAAAATGTGTGAATATGTATCAAGAGTAATTATTCTGCTTATATTATCTTTAATGTCAAAATCAGTGTTAAGGAGCTATTTTTAAATTTGGCTCCTATGTACATGAGTGTATGCTATTTTTATGTTTTAGGATGAATTTCTCTGGTAAAAATCATTTTGAAAACAGGACTGGATCTATTAAATAAGGGACCAATTTTCAGTCAGTAAATCAATAGTTTTGATACTTATCATTTACTCTCATGTAGATTATACTGTCATGTATCTACATGTCTCCTCTGCCCCCTTCCGCGTTTCTGTCCCAAGACCCTGAACTCTATTGCAGCTCTCGGCTTCTCTCTGCAGGAAATCCTTGCTTTACAGAACATTTTAGGCATACACTTGTATTCGTCCATTTTCCATTGCTGTAACAAAGTACCCGAGGCGGTGCACTTTCTAAAGAAAGTAGGTTTATTTAGCTCACAGGTTTGGAGGCTGGAAGTCCACGATCTGGCTGTCCCAGCCCCCAGGGAGGGTCCCCTCAGCTGGGCCATGTCACATCAGATGGCATCATGGTGGGAACAGTGCAAGAGGATAAGTCCATGGCAAGCCAGGAAGCCGGTGCCCAGGGAGCCAGGGCCCCCAGAGCACTAGTTTAATCCCTTCTGGGGGCAGCCTCTTCAAAGACCCAGCCAACTCCCACCAGGCTCCACCTCCCTAAGGAACCATCGCCACCTAGGAACCATACTCCCTTCACACAAGCCCTTGTGGAACAAACCACATCCAATCAGAACAAAACCTGTCCACACTGTCTTGTGCGGTAGATATGTAGCTTTATGAAATTGGTTTTTGTATTTTACTTTGAGTGTAATAATTCAATATATTCCTGATTCATTTATCCATTCATCACTTTCCCATATTCCCAACACTGAGAAAAATGAGATAGGGGCTCTGTCTGAGAAATTGACTCAGTAGGCATGTTTGGGAGAGACTAAACTCTGCTCCTATCACTCGGAACCACATGCTTCTCCGCCTACCAGTAAGCTGACCCTGGAGACTGCAAGACAGGTGACGCTCAATGGTTACAACATGCACTCCCCAGGCCACTGACCCACTGAAAAGAAAGAGTGGGTGTTGTGGTGCAGCAGGCCAGGCCAGTGCTTGGGACACCTACATCCCATATGGGAGTGCCTGCTTCAAGTCCTGTTCCTCTGCTTCCCATCCGGCTTCCTGCGAACATGCACCCTAGGTGGTGGCAAGATGCTGGCCCAAGTACATGAGTTCCTGCCCCCTGACATGGGAGACCCAGATGGAGTGCCTGTCTCCTGGCTTCATCCAGACCAAGCCCCAGCTGTTGCAGGCATTTAGAAAGTGAACCAGTGGATGAATGATCTCTCTCTCTCTCTCTCTCTTTCTCTCAATTTTGCTCTTGCTCTCACTCTGCCTTTTAAATAAATAAAAATAAATCCATAAAATTTGAAAATTATTACAAGCAGACCCTCACCCCACCCAGACAGCATCTGTGACCACAGCCTAGCCCACCCAGCTGGGCTGAAACTCCTCTGAACCACTCTCTGTAGCAGGCTCAGCTCCTCCTGCCCAGGACCCCCCACCCCCACCCAGCTGAGGTCTCTTCTTTCCTTCATCAGCAGTCTGGGCTGCTATTTCACAAATTCTCTTTGGTTCCTGGTCCATCCCTCCCTTTTTTCAGACTCTGGTGTTCTGCTCTGTTTAATAGGGATGCTAGTCAATATCATCATGGGAAGTATATAAAAAACCCTCAGTGTCAGCTACTAAAAAATGTAAATTAAATGCATAAAAGTCTGTGTTGGGAATTTTAAAGGAAAGAAAAAAAGGAAGTGGCAGAGTAGAGAATAAAAGTCAAACAGATCTAACACTGGCAGGGAAATCCTACACAAAGGATGCAATAGACCAGGAGGGCTGATGGAGACAGGGCATTCCTGTCCCGGTCCACCTGGGGAAGCTCTTCTCAGCACCTCTGCGGGATGAGTGAGGTATTTGCCTGCAGATGAGGCTTGGGGTGCACAGGACCTGCAGACTTCTCTCTGGAAACAAAGTAACCTAGTGTGCTAATTCTTCCACTGGTGTTGGTCACAGGGTCTGTGCCAACTGTGCTGAATCAGCAACACCAAGTTCAAGCCCAGAGTCAGCTCCCAGCCTCCTCAGAGTCCCAGGAGTTGTGTCCTAGCGATCCTCCTTTCTCCTTGCATGTGAATGTCTTCTGACTTTTACAGTAAACATATCTTATCAGGAAAATGTTTTAAATTTTTGATTTTTTTTATTTGAAAGATAGATAGCCAGATGGGGAGAGTTCTTCCATTTGCTAGTTCATTTCCCAAATGCCTTCAACAGCCAGGGTTGGGTCAGGCCAAAGCCAGGAGCCAGAACTCAATCTGTGTCTCCTGTGTGGGTGGCAGGAACCCAAGTGCTTGAGCCATCACCTGCTTCCTCCCAGGGTGTGCATTAGTGGGAAGCTGGATCAGAAGTGGAGCAGGGGCCAGCGCTGTGGTGCAACGGGTTAACGCCCTGGCCTAAAGCACTGGCATCCCATATGGGTGCTGGTTTGAGTCCCTGCTGCTCCACTTCTGATCCAGCTCTCTGCTATGGCCTGGGAAAGCAGTGAAAGATGACCTGAGTGCTTGAGCCCCTGCGCCCACGTGGGAGACCCGGAAGAAGCTCTTGGCTTTGGATCGGTACAGCTCTGGCCGTTGCAGCCAATTGGGGAGTAAACCATTGGATAGATGACCTCTCTCTCTCTCTCTCACTGCCTCTCTGTGTAACTCTGACTTTCAAATAAATAAATAAATCTTAAAAAAAGAGAAGAAGTGGAGCAGCTGCGGGCTTCCCATGCAGCATCCTAAGTGTTGCACCAAACACTCACCCCTTGGAGTTTTTGAAGGAGAATCTTCTTTTGATTTTCTTTATCATTTGCTATGCCTGGCCCTATCCTAAGCATATTTCAGGCATTCATTCTTTCTTCACAATAGCACAATAAAGTAACCATGATTTTCAGCCACATTCTACAGATGAGGAAAATGAAGCAGAGAGCTAGCTAGCAGCAGAGCCTGCACATGGATCAGGTAGTCTGACTTCAGAGCCCTGGTTTCTAAAGTCGAAGCTATCCTGCCTTTTACGTGAAAAGACTGATGCCGCTGGAGAAAAGGTTAATGGACTAAAAAGATTGTCAAGAGATTATAACAAATGACCAAATTAGAGCCAGAGCAGAAATAGCATGTGGAGCTTCTTATATCCTATGATGCCCGCGAACAGCACTAAAGAAGGTCGCAGGACACCTGCCCGCCAGCAGGTGTGCTTAGGAGACAGCCCCAAGGCAGAAAATCTTCAGCAAATGCCAATCTTCATTGGCAAATGATGAGGAGCAGAAAAGATGGCAAAGTGAAAAACTGCCTCCCAAGACAAGAATGATAGAGAGACTGCATCCAGATAGGGTCTCAGCTCAGCTGTGGGGAGCCAGTGTTGCGGTGCACGGGTTAAGCCACAGCCTACGACACCAGTGTCCCATATCAGAGTACTTTTGAGTCCCAGCTGCTCTGCTTCCAATCTGGTTCCCTGCTAATGCACCTAGGAAAACAGCAGAAAATGGCCCACGCGCTTGGGCCCCTGTCACCCACAGGGGAGACCAGGATGGAGTTCCAGGATCCTAGTTTCAGCCTGGACCAGTCCCAGGAGGAGTGAACCAGTGGATGAAAGATATTTCTCTCTCTCTCTCTCTCTCTCTCTCTCTCTGCCTTTCAAATAAGAATAAATAAAGAAACAAATCCCTTTAAAAAAATGTGTGAGTACGTTTAGTAAAGAGTGGGGAGAGCTGGTCGTGATAGGAAACAGGAAAAAGAGATGAGAAAAGCATGGAGATTTGATTTGGGTGTTTAGGAGAAAGAGATGTAACCGAGCCTAAAATATTTTCTTTGACTGGGGAGTTCTTTATAATTTCCCACGACTTCTGAGTGCCTTGAGCGTGAGATTAACGCTGTGAAGCCTCTCCAGCTCTCTGTGTCTGCAGGACCCGGTGCCAAGTGCAGAAAGGAGGAAGCCAGGGCCACGCCCTTCCTTAGCTCCTCCCCAGGACAGCAAGATCCAGGCACCAGTGATGTCATCCCGGGGCTCCGCAGGTAGACGAATTAGGGCACCACTGCACACGACTGAGGACAATCGTCTGTTGCCACTGCCTCCCCCGAGCACCTTTTGTGGCCCCTGCATCTCCCTGTTCCCCTCTGGCTTGGCCTCACTGCGGTCAGCCATTAATCCTTTGCAAGAAGGAAATTCCAGTAATAACCATGTCTTCATTTTCGCTCATTAAAGGAAGTGCTGCTTCCGTTACAAAAGGCAGGAGAGGGCTTGTGCCACGCTTTTGTGATGCCTTCATCTAAGACTCATTTTTGTTGTTGTATTTTGTTTTTCCTGGAGTTTTTCTTGCTTTCTTCCTGCCAGCTCCCATTTAGTCCTTTTTATTCTCTGTCATGTTACAGCTGAGTTTGGGGACTTAGGCTAGTCACATATATTTTTAAATCAATATGTGGTTTTCGGCTCTCAACAATATCAAAAATAGATTTTTCTTTTGGCAAAAGAGCAAAATGTGATTTATTACTGGAACTTGATAAGCTGCATGTATTTGACCATAAAGAATAACATCCACGGTGTTCTTGACTAATAACTTGTCTCAAGTGGAATTTGTAGCTTTTGATAAATTAATGATCTTGTTTGACAGATTAATTAAATTGCCATCCTGAGCTCACAAAAAAAGCAGATTTATCCAAACGCCTCCAGTATCCTTTGTAGTTCTTAGAAACCAATCATTTCCCTTTTTTTTTTTTTTTTTTCCTGAAAGAAAAAAGCAAACTCTTGGAGCAGCAACAGTGCACACTGACCTTCTGCGTCCTGGGAACTCTTACACGTGGAAAGCATGGAGTGGCACCGAGGGCGAGGGCACAGGTTGGGTAGCATCTTGGATTGGTGGGGAAGTCAACAATTCTGTCTCTTGGTCAGGGGGCTCTGCTGCCCCCGTGCCTGACCTCCAGAAGAGGCCAGAGAGCAGAGCAGAGGAAAGCAGAGGAAACCATTCCAGCCTCCATGAACAAGTGCTCCATGATGCGCTGGGTTGGCGCCACGTTGAGAGGTGATACTCTCGTCATTTTGGATTAGCAGTAAGGCAAACGCAAGCCCAAGTACACAATCCAGAGCCTTCAGTTCTGTTGTATTGTCACAGAACGGCTGGGACAGAGCCACCACCCCCAAACCTCTCACCGTGAAATGCCCACAACCTAGAAACCATGGGGGAAGGGGCCCCCTGCTTCTCTGGAAGACTTGTTTAAAGCAGAGGTGGGGGTTCTGGTAAGTATTCAAGAAGCCCAGCCTGGGTGGTGGGATTTCATGAATTCTTCAATTTAATGCAGTACAAGAACACCTTCCTGGGCACCTCCTGTGTGCCAAGCAGGAGGTCCCGGGACCTGAGAGAACAGTACAGGGGTTGGCCTTAAAAAGGTCACGGAGCAGTCAGCACACGGGCCTTCAAGCGTGTTATTTGACTGCCCCATCCCCTCCCACAGCAGCATCTCCCCTGAGTTTTCAGAAGAGCAAAGTCCCCGCCTTCCTGATTCATAATTAGCAGGAATGGAGACCTGATCTGTCTCCCACCATGTGGACAGAGCTAACCCATCATATACAGCCCACAAAGAGAAGACAGACAGGCGACAGACAGACAGGTAAACTTTGGCATCTGGACCAGGCCAGATTCCAAGCCAGGTGCACCTCTGCCCTTGCCAGTTCCTCAGCTGGGCTGAGTTTCTGAGTGAGCCGCCCACGGACTGCTGCACCTGCTGAGGTATTCGGGGCAGGGGAGCTGTGGTGGACTCTCCAGAGTCCAGATGAGTGGCACTCACGGGATGTCCTGGCCTTCCCAGGAAGAGCACATTTGCAGGAAAAACAAAGGTGCGTGGAAACCAAGAGACAGTACGCTGAGAAGAGAAAGACTAGAAGCAGGACCTCTGCCCCCAGGCCGGTGAGCCTGGCTCTGCAGAGTGAGTGAGTGAACCCCACGGGAAGCTTCCCAGCCCAGGCTCTCCCTCAGGGACACCTGACTTGGCAGCCATTCAGGTGCAAATTCTGAGTCATGCCTTGAATTCTGGTGACATTCTTGAAAAAGCTGACGGGGAAGGACCATGGGTCCATGTGGCCAAGCCTCTACTATCAGTTCAGCCTAAAAACACACTGATGCTCTAATGGAATTGACCTTTTGGTTACATGACAGAGTTAATTATGGATACAGACAATTCAATTATACATATTGACACAGCCTATAATGAACTCTATTGTCCATGGTAATGGAATTTCAAACAAGTTACCTAACTTTTCTGGGTTCCATTTGGATCCAGAAAGGCAAACAGAAAATATCTGGCACAGACAGAGAAACGTACAAGGATGACCCTTAATGTATTATATATGAGAGCAAAACATTATTAATAACCTAAATGTGTCTCAAAAGGAACAAATATAGTATAGTCACATGCAGCACCCAAAAAGACACAGTCTATATATTAGTATGCAAAGTGGCCAATGATATACTTGTGAAATGAGAACAGTACTAGGTTACTGGACAGTATGTACACCACATCCCAATTTTATATGTATATTTTATCATGCATACAAATGCATTTAATCACTTTAAAAAAATTTTTTAAGATTTAATTATTTGAAAAGCAGAGCAGTAAGAGGGAGGCAGGGGCGAGAGAGAGAGCGAGAGAGCGAGCACTTCTGTCCTCTGGGTTACCCTCGAATGGCCACAACAGGCCTGGCTGTGTCAGGCTGAAGCCAGGAACCAGGAACTCCATGCTGGTCTCCCACGTGAGTGGCAGGGGTCCAAGTACTTGGGCCATCTTCTGTTGCTTTTCAAGGCACAGTAGCAGCGAGCTGGGTTGGAAGTGGAGCAGTCGGGTCTTGAACTGATGCTCTGAGATGGGTGCTGGTGTTACAGGCAGCAGCTTACCTAGCTGCTCCACAAAACCAGTCTGCATCCAGGGTTACTCTGGCAGGGGAGAAAATTAATTATAAGGAGATCCCCACCTTTATTTACATGTTTCTGTGTTATTTTATTCTTGTTTTACAACCAGTAGTGTTCTTTTACTGATTTAAAAAGTTCCCAAAATTTATTTTTATTTTAGAAAAAAAAATAAATGTTTATTTGGTTTTTGTGAAGATAAAAAACATGAAGCCCTTCGCACTGGCCTGGACCATAGACAGTGTCTCATTAATGGTATCCACTACTGTTTCTACACTAAATAACGGACAGCTCCTGCTTCGTGCTTCTCTCACTAAACCTCGTGTCTTTCTATAACTGTTAACTTCTTAATGAAGCTTTCCCTGAACTCTATGTCAGTTTCCACCCCTTTCGCACCCTCCCCTCACTCTCTACCTGCTTCCTGTTGAATTTTGCCCTTAGAACATTGCTGGCTCACATGCTGTATTATTTCCTTGTTTGGTCATGGACTGTCTCTTCCCCCTCCCCGCCCCAGAACATCCAAGAAGGAGGGGACTAGAGTCAACTTGGCTCGCAGATGCAGCCCTAGCACCTACCACAGGCTGGCACACAGAAGGTCAAACAAGTGAGCAAATGAATAGCAGTGCCAAGCTTGAACGTCATGCATACAGGATAAGCCCATGTGGGTAGAGTGCGTGGACCACAGAAGCAGTAGAGCACAGAGAGTCTCAAATGCACGGCTCCGGCATCAGGTTGCCCTGACGTGAACACAAGTCTGAGACGAGTTATCCTGGGCAACTGACTTAATCTCTCTCAGACGCGGCTTCCTTATCTATAACATGAAGAAGGAGCAGTAGAAGTATGATGTACTTAATAAAAAAGCTTAAAAATATATAAGTCAAAGACTGAGAGAACTACAGGAGAAATCACAGCACTGCAATGGCAATCAGAGAGCTCAATATCCTAGTCTCAGGGATGGATGGAAGAGAATACTCAGTGAGGATTTAGTAGTCACAAACACTATCAACCGACTCGTCCTAATTGATAGCTAAGACATATATTCAAAAATATGTTCAAAAACAGCAGAATATATTTTCTTCAAAATGCAAATTAAATATTTACCAACGTAATCCATATTATAGGCCATAAAGCAAGTCTCAATAAATGTAAAAGGATTCGTCATACAAAGTATGTTCTCTGACCACAGTGGAATTAAAACATAAATCAGTTACTGAAAGATCATTGACAGATCTCCAAATATTTGAAAACAATGTATTTTGAAATAACTCAGGAGTCAGAGAAGAAATCAAAAATAAAATAAGAAAGTAGTGTGAACCGAATGAAAATGAAAACACAACAAACCTTGCAGGATGCTGCTAAACAGGACTACGAATTTTATTGCGGTGATCTCAAACAATATCAAAGAAGGGATGTCTCAAATCAATGAGCTCTGCCTTTACATTAAGAAACTGCAAAGAAAAAGAGCAAATTAGTCATCTAGAAGCGGAAGACAGGAAGTCATACATATTAGAGTACAAATCAATGAAAAAGAAAACAAAAAAGCAATAGAGAAAAATCAATGAAACCAAAAATTGGTGCTTTGAGAAGATCAATAAAATTGCTCAATCTCAAGCCAGACCGGTCAGGAAAAAAGAAACAGAGGATCCAGATTACCTCGCTCAGGGCTGAGAGGTGACATCTCTACCACGCTACAGATATTAGAAGTACATTAAGGGAACGTGTGGTGCTAGTTTCCTGGGACTTATGTAACAAGGTTAACACAAACTGTAAGAGTTAAAACAAGAGAAATTCATGCTCTCACCATTGTGGAGGCCGGAAAGCCAAGATCGAGGTGCCAGCAAGGTCACTTCCCTCCAAGACTGGGAGTGGGACCTTTGCTTTCCTTTTTCTAGCTTCCAGTAGGTGCTGGGAGTCCGTGGTGTCCCCTGGCTTGGAGCTGCAGCCCTCTACAGCTCTGCCTCTGTCATCCTGTGGTTCCCTTCATCTGTATCTGTGTGTCTGTGTCCATAGTAGATGTAGGGACCACCTTTAGCCAGCATTACCTCGTTTCAACTAATTGCATCTGTAAAGGCTCCCTTTCTACATAAAGTCATCCACTGTGCTTCCAGCAGACATGACCTTTGTGGAGCTACCACTCAACATAAAAGACCTATGAACACCCTGTGCCTACAAATCAAACACTTACATGAGATGATTACATTCCGTAAGGGGTGGGCATTTGGTGCACTAGGTAAGATTCTGTATGGGATGCCCACCTCCTGTATCAGAGAGCCTGAGTTCAAATCCCAGCTCTGCTTCTGATTCCTGCATCCTGCTAATGTGCACCCTGGGATCAGCAGGTGATGGCTCAAGTGGTAGGGTTCTTGCCACCCTCATGGGAAACCTGGACTGAATTCCCCCCCTTTTTTAAAAAAAAAAAAAAGATTTATTTATTTTATTTGAAAGACAGAGTTACAGAGAGGAAGAGGCAGAGGCATAGAGAGAGAGAGAGAGGTCTTCCATCCACTGGACCACTCCCCAAATGGCTCAATGGCTGGAGCTGAGCTGATTCGAAGCCAGAAGCCAGGAGCTTCTTCTGGGTCTGCAGGGGCCCAAGGACTTAGGCTGTTTTCCCAGGCCATAGTAGAGAGGTGGCTCAGAAGAGGAGCAGCTGGGACTCAAACTGGCACCCATATGGGATGCCAGCACTGCAGACAGTGGCTTTACCTACTATGCCACAGTGTCTTGTCTCAAGTTCCCAGCTTCTGGCTTTGGCCTGGCCCAGCCCTGGCAGTTATGGGCATTTGGGAAGTGATCCCGTGGTTGGAAGATCTCTCTTTGTCTCTATCTCTGTCTCTGCCTTTCACATAAATAAAAATTAATAATTTTTAAAATTCCTTAAAAGACACAAGCCACTAAAACCCACTCAAGAAGAAATAGATAACATGAATATTCATATATCTGTTAAAGAAATTAAAGTTACACTTTAAAACTTTCTCACAAGGAAATTGGTAACTTCTACCAGAGAAAGAAGAAATAACAGCGATTCAACAAACTCTTTCACAGAACAAATTATATCAATTCTACAAACTGAATAGGAAGGAATGCTTCCCTCCACTCATTCTATGAAGCCAGTCCTGATGCTAAACTCTGATAGCACAGCCAGGTAAAGAAAAGAAAACAGCACACAAATGTCTTTCTGGATTGTAGATGTGAATTT
The DNA here is from genome assembly GCF_964237555.1 of Oryctolagus cuniculus. Taxonomy (NCBI): domain Eukaryota; kingdom Metazoa; phylum Chordata; class Mammalia; order Lagomorpha; family Leporidae; genus Oryctolagus; species Oryctolagus cuniculus. The sequence continues at coordinate 49,637,975 of NC_091444.1, forward strand.
CTTATCAAAATGTTAGCTAACTACATTCAAAATATTTAGCAATGATTCTTTATCACAACCAAGGAAGGAGTTATCTCTGAAATGCAAGGTTGGTTTCGCATTTGAAAACCAGCCCATGTAATCCACCATAATAACAGGCTATAAGAGAAAAGCCACGTGATCACCTCAGTGACATAGAAAGGTGTTTTCCAATATCCAATGTTTGTTCTCAATAAAAACTCTAAACAAACCAGGAACGGAAGGTTTTCAACCTAACAAAGGGCATCTGGGAAAAAAAAAAAAACTGTATCTAACCTCATATTTGACGGTGAAAGATTGATTGTTGCTAGTATTTAGAAACTCAATTGATTTTTTTTTCCTACCTTGACCCTGTGTCCCCGGTCCTTGCCAAACTGATTTAGAAGTTCTGGTAGCTGCTGCGTTTCTGTTTGCTTGCTTCTTGCTGTAGATTGCATTAGCTTTGCCTAGGTGGTAATCCCATCTATGACTAACAGTGGTTTTATTTCTTCTTGCCCAGTGTGGCTTCCTTTTACATCTTTTCCTTGGACAATCACATGAGTTAGAACCCCAGAATTACGTTGACTTGCCGTGGTGGGAGCAGAATTTATTGCTTGTGCAGCGATAGCTGGAAAGCCACTTTCAGGGATTGGTAGAGTTTTTAAAAAAAGCACAGTTTTCACTCTGGAGTCTTTGTCAAACGTCGATTGACTTTGTCGGGGTGACAAATACGGTCCCAGCACCTTAGCTTTGAGATGCTACAGCAGGCAACCATACAGGGGGTTAACAACCTGAGCGAAGAAAGAGTCAGGGAACTTTCTCAGGAAGCAGGACCGGGCACTGAAGGCAAAGCCCTGACCCAGGTAGGCCAGGGCAGCAAGCACAGTGGTAGAACCCTTGACTGCCAGTGACAGAGGTGCTGGGGGGGAGGTGACTTCCAGGGAGGCCTGAGATGGTCCAGGAAGCAGTGGTGGGAAAGTCAGATGCACACAGGAGCCTCTTTGGTGAGAGCTGGCTGTGCCTTGTGCTTGGAGTTGCACTGACTGTCACACTAAGGGCACTGGAGCTGTGCCGTCCATCCTCGGAGGACCTCCTCCACGACCAGACACAATTATCTCATCTTCAGTGTACACAACGTGAAAGCTGTTAGAGGGGCCGGCGCTCTGCATGGCGAGTTAAAGCTCTGCCTGCAGTGCTGACATCCCATATGGGCGCTGGTTCGAGTCCCGGCTGCTCCTCTTCTAATCCAGCTCCCTGCTATGGCCTGGGATAGCAGTAGAAGATGGTCCAGGTCCTTGGGCCCCGCACCCACATGGGAGACCCGGAAGAAGCTCCTGGCTCCTGGCTTCAGATCAGCTCAGCTCTGGCCATTGCGGTCATTTGGGGAGTGAACCAGTGAAATGGAAGACCTCTCTATCTCTCTCTCTCCTTCTCTCTCTGTGTAACTCTGACTTTCAAATAAATAAAATAATTCTTTAAAAAAAAAAAAAAAAGGAAAGAAAGTTATTAGAGTCAAGATGGAGTCACTTCCGTCAACCCTAACAAAATAAACAAATGAGCCGGGGTACTGTCCTGAGAGCCTCACAAAGGCCCCCCACGGAAGCCCCGCCCTGCAGAGAGGCCACCAGGAGCTTACACAGGAAGTGCTACAGCAAGGACATCTGCACAACTTCAGACCCACATCACCCTGGTAACGAGTCAGTGCAGCCAAGAGATTACGGCTTCAAAATATCTCAGATAATCCTCTTCATTTTTGTCTCTATAAACTCCCCATTGCCTCAGCCACCTTGAACAGGCCCACAGCTTACTATGGAGGTGTGTGTTCCCATCGTGTTGCTTGGCTTTTCCTAAATAAGTAGCAACATCTTCAGAAAGTCAAAGTCTCTCTCTCTCTCTCTCAATTGCTTTTATTTAGGTTGACAATACTCTATCCTTTTTCTAACAGAGGACCCATAAAATTTGGATGCACCCTATCTAGGTATTTATGCCAAAGTCTTCACTTTCTTGAAATCGTTCTAATTCTCTCTGCCTTTCTCTGTCTCTTTCCCTCTCTGACATTTGTGTTCCCACCCGTTAGGTGAAGTGCTGTGTGTGCCTGTGTGCGCACTGCTATGTGTGTGTGTGCAGAGACCAGAAGTGCTGGGGGCTCTGTGTTGTCGTTGAACTGGCTCGCTCTTTCAGGACTTCCCATTGTTGTCCTGAATGCATTTTCTTCCAACTCAGGAAAGTCCAACCCCACAGCACAAAGCTCTCAGCCCATTTCCCCAGAACAGCCCAAACTTATTTCAGTCACACTGAAAATAGCTCTAAATATAATTAAGGTGTTTTTTTTTCCCCAGCTCCCGGAACATTTTTCTCTCTCCAGATAATGTCTTGGAAATGGCCCAGAAGCCATTGAAGTTATAAAGGGAATGAGATCCTTGGTATGGTCACATTCCAAAGATGCCAGCACAGGTTTATCACATCCAGTGGGAAAAATAAAACCCCGTTAGCTCAGCCCCTTCCCTGTCTCCAGCCCCTTGTGGAAGGTGCCACGCGAGGCTGGAAGGAAGCCTACCCCAGCAGGGCGGCACAAGTGCCCTCCTCCCAGGCAAGCCCCTGTCTAGCCAACATATTCATGTCAACGCAACATTTTAAGTACCTTTCCTTCCCGCAGCAAAAGGCACGTGGCATTCCTGGTTTGCTCAAAGATGCCTTGTTCCAAGCTATCTTTCAGCAAATGAAAGCTGAGGATGGGTGTTTGGCAATGGCGAGATGCCAAGGGCATTTCTGCTTTGGTGGAAATGGCGGTCACCACTCTATGGCGGTCCAAGCTGAAAGATGGACGGCAGGGCCGGCGCCATGGCTCACTAGGCTAATCCTCTGCCTTGCGGCGCCGGCACACTGGGTTCTAGTCCCGGTCTGGGCGCCGGATTCTGTCCCGGTTGCCCCTCTTCCAGGCCAGCTCTCTGCTGTGGCCTGGGAGTGCAGTGGAGGATGGCCCAAGTGCTTGGGCCTTGCACCCCATGGGAGACCAGGAGAAGTACCTGGCTCCTGCCTTCGGATCAGTGTGGTGCGCCGGCTGCGACGGCCATTGGAGGGTGAACCAACGGCAAAGGAAGACCTTTCTCTCGGTCTTTCTCTCTCACTGTCCACTCTGCCTGTCAAAAAATTTAAAAAAAAAAATTAAAAAAAAAAAAAAAAGAAAGATGGACGGCAATCAGCCTATAAATCCAGGACCAGGACAGCTCTCCTTTACTGAGCTGCAACTCTGCTGGGCTAGGACTGGGAAGAGAAGAGAGCCCTGCTCACAGGTGCAGCCCTTGACCTGGCAGGCAGGTATGAAAAATGTGCCTGCCCCAAATGTATCAAGGATAGGGGACTGTCTTCAGGATAGGCAAGGGTGGAGAAGGGTACAAAAGAGCAAGCTCAGGGCCCTGGCACTGGGCAGAGGTAGAAGGGAGGAGCCAGACATGAATGTGGGGAGAGCAGAGCCAGCCACAAGGAGAGCCCAGGACTTCCCATGGTTTATTCATTTTCTGTAAGTACCACCCAGGAGTGACTTCCCATACAGGGTGGCAGTCAGACCCTGCACAACTCAGGAAGTAACAGCTCAGCTTGCAGAATAAAGGGAAGGGGATAGTTAGACCCAAAGACCTACAGCAGAGAAAGCTACCAAAAATCATACCAAACGTCAGCTCCAAGCTTCCAGAAATTCTAAGTGGAGAAGGGGAGTAACAGGAGGCAGGTACTTTCCCTTGCTTAGCAGGACGCCGTGGCAGCAGGCCCCACACCTGAACCCCCTGCGGCTCACATGGTGCCCCCTCCCGGGAAGCTCCCAGGGAGAATGTGGGGATTGAAAACTGGGTCAAGAAGCCTGCAGTCTTGCCTCTGGGGAGCCTGCCCGGGTTGTCACAACAGCCTGGCAAACACTGCAGTCTCAGGAAAAGAACAATAAAAAAGGAAAAGCAAGGCAGAGTCCTCAAAGGGACAGGTTGCAGAATTCTAACTTGATTTGCCGCTTTTCACTTAAAAAAAAGAAAAAAGGTAAGAAATGCGACAAAGAGGAAGTGCAGAAAACATGTATGGCCCGTTGAATTAACACACAGCAAGCCAGCATTTTTGTAGGCAGCAGGCAGATGCGGAAGCATCTCTCCTATTCAGCCTAATAACTCCCTTGCACACGTACAGCCTAGAAAGCACGGTCCTGGCCTCCTCGTGTTTGAACAAATGGAACCACGCTGGTGGATTCCTGTGCTCAGGATGGTGCTGGAGAGAGTCCTGTTGTTTCCACAGCTGTGGGTCGGCCACTGTGGTACCGTGTGGGCCACACTTTCACGTTGCTCCTGTTCTGTTCCCACCCATGGCAGCCTGGGAGGGCCTTCCAGCCAAGTCTAAAGGGTGAACCCACATGCTGTCACTTCCGGCTGACGCTTGTTCAAGCTCCCCTGACCAGCTCCAGGAAGCCGCTCTGGGGCTCTCAACCCCCAGTGTGCCCCCACCCCCACCCCCAGATCTCGCGTGCTGGGCCCCGTGCCTGTCCTGTGGCCTCATTCCTGTAGCTGTCTCACAGGCTCAGGCGCTGCATGGGGCTGGACTCAAGCTCCACCCTCGTTTCTGTCTCTAGATTTCACCTCTGCTCCGGTTCCCCCCTCCCGGGCTTATGCACGGCAGCCCCCCTACACGACGACAGGCAGCCCCTGCTTCCCCTAATTTAGAGAGGACATTCCAGCTGTGTGTCTGTCGCAGCCCTTTCCCCAGCCCCCACCATCTGTCTGGCCTCTCGGAATTGGATCAAGCAGGCTTGTTGGTTTCAAGGACACGAACTGGGGTACCGCATCTTTATAGTCGGCTGAGAAATGATCAACCAGCCTGCTTCAACACGTCCCAAAGTCAGAAGACCTAAATGTAAAATTTTCCCACCCCGTGACGCCGCCACCATTTCATTAAGCAAGTTACCGATACCGGGTCGTCGCCCATCCAAATTGAATAACAAAGGAAATTAGGTTCATCGATTCCATTAAGTGGCATGATTGTGCACTTAGTATGTCCCAGACACTGTCGCTGAGTGCTTTGAATTGGATAAGCAGAGGGAGACAACAACAGCAGGATGGGGAGAGGGCAGCCGGGCCCTGCACTCTGAGGGCGGCACCAGAATTCACCTGCAGAATGTCCATCAGATGGGATTTTCGCGTGTGCAGAGGTATGGCGGGCGGGGCTGTGGGGAGGGAGAGGCGCCCAGCACTGCGGCCGGGAGCACCTTCCTCGGGAGAGATGTCTGTGTCTGGGGCCACAGGGGTGAGAGGGCATAGAGGACAGGCCCCAGCTCGGGCCGCGGTGGGTCCTGGTCGGATGGCTGCCAACCGCAATTGAGAAGATCGATAGCCAGAGGAAGACTCCCGCGTACAAGGATGGCGCAAGGGCCCTGGGAGCAGTGACACTGGATCTTGAGAGGTTTGTTTTCCAGAACTTTCTATCCCCCGGGTGTGACTAACCTGACATGATCCTCGTCCCACCCCCCCCCCCCAATCCCCTTGGACATTGTGGTTTGCTGCTCAGTGGGATGGGTGCTTTCAAAGGCTGTTTGAGGGGGACAAGGACAGGCCAGCAGGCCCACGAGCTCAGACTCACCCAGAGCAGGGGGCACAGCACAAGGAAGAGGGGACCCGTGGGAGATGAGAACATTTGGGGTCCTCCCTTGCTCCACACCCACCAGTGTGTTCAATGTCCCAGGAGCACTGGGCAAGCTGGGGATAGCTGGGCTAGATGGAAGCAGAGGTGGTGGCGCCCCTGCACTCCATGAGCTTAGAGCCAGGTGAAGAAACCAGATGCACAGCCAAGTGCTGGGCACAATGCTGAGCACCTAGGAAGACTTCCTGGAGGAGGAGGCCTTGAGGGAAAAAGCTGGAGGCCAGGTCATGGCAGCTCCCATGCAGGTAGTGGTGACAGTGGCACCTAGGGCACAGGAGAGATGGCAGTCCTGGTTCTCAGGTCACCCAGGCTGTGCCTCTCCCCTCTGTGCCCACCATGCTGACCCAGAGAGTGTCCATCGGGAGCCAAACTTGAACCCTCGCCCAGTGCCAAATGTGTAGCTCCAGTAACAAGCCAAACAGAGCCAGAGGTCCACTCCAGGCCGGGCAGGCCCCCAAGCACTCTGAAGCCAATGCTGAGCCCCCTCAGACCGTGATTGATCTGCCTCGCCTCCCACCCCGGCCTTCCACCTTGCAGGGCTGACCCACGGCTGCTGTCCCCGAGGCCCTGAACAAGCCACTGACCCCAGCTCTGCCCCATGCGCCCAGCCAGGTCCCGGCCCCACTCCTCCAAGGCCGGCTGCACCGTGGGACTGCGCTCATCTGATGGATTTCCGGATGGGACAACGACCCTTGTTTCCACTGCTTCCTCGAGAGACAAGAGACGTTGTCCCCCTTCCTCAGGGGCAAGCGAGGCGGTGCCTCCTCGCAGCCACTGCTGAAAGGAGTAGGCCGCGCTCCAGGGCATCCCGATCCTCCCGGGCCGTCCTGGGGAGCCACAAGCCCTATTTCTTGTGTGAGGTCTGTTGGGGGCAGGCTTTGGGCACAGTGCTTAGTGCCTGCCTGGAACTCCCCCATTCCATAGCGGAGTGTCTGGGTTCAAGTTCTGGGCTCTGCTTCCAATCTAAATTTCTGTAACTGCACCCTTGTGAAGCAGCAGAAGATACCTCAAGTACTGGGGTACAACACCCACGTAGGAGACCCAGGCTGAGTTCCTGACTGCTGGCTTCGGGCATTTGGGGAGTCAAGCAGCAGATGAAAGATTCTCCCTCTCTCTCTCTCCCTCTCTCTCTCTCTCTCTTTCTGCCTTTCAAATAAAATAAAATAAAAAAGATTTTTTTAAGTTCTGTTAGAAGTTAATGTTTTAATTTTGTTTGGTTAGGTTTTTTAAAGATTTATTTGCTTATTTGAAAGGCAGAGTTACAGAACAAGAGAAAGCGAGCAAGAGAGAGATCTTCCATTTACTGGTTCCCGCCCTAGATGGTTGCAAAGGCACAGGCTGCCCATTCCACACCAGGAGCCAGGGGTTTCATGTGAGTCTGCTCCATGGGTGGCAGGGACACAAACATTCTGCTGCTTTTCCCAGGCCGCTAGCAGGAAGCTGCATGGGAAGTGGAGCAGCCGGGACACGAACCAGCACCCACATGTGATGTCAGCTTTACTTACTATGCCACAGGCCCACCCAGTGTTTTAATTTTGGACAAGTCAATTATTCTTACCTTGACTTCATTTCCTCTGTTATAAAATAGAGATAATAGTCTAGTTCCCAACCTCGCTCTCTGAAATGATATTAGTGCTCAACCTTTTGGTCAATGTCACTGCCACCCTGAATTCTCCGTCTCTTGACATGAGGTTTTCAGACAATGACGCAATGGCTCTCGGAGCCTGCTACCAGTCTTGGCTCTGTCACCCAGGTTTGGTCGGCTCCTGGTCACTCCTTCCCTCTGCCCTCCTGCCCTCGCCCCTGCTGGGAGCTACCCTCCATGGCCGCTCTGCTTCCTGGCCAGACATTTCCCAGGGTGGTCCTCCTCTCGCCCCTCCACCTCCTGCTGCCACAGCTGCTTCCTAAAATGTCTTTCCGCCCAGTTTGTCCTTCACGCCAGTGGCTGTCCCTAGGAGACTGAGCCCTCTGGAAGAACACGCAAATCAAGGTCAGGGTGCTGTGCTCAGAAAGGCTCTTCATATCCTGGCAGCACTTGGTATAAGCTAACACAGGGACCGATTCTGAAAACAGCGTCACCATATCTCCTGAAGAAAACCATCCCTGGGCTTTGCCCCTGTAGGATGTGAGTTCTTGGCACACTGGGCAGGTAGTATCTGTGAAAAATTCCTGTTTGAGCCAACTCCTTCTTTTGCATGATTCCTTGCTCTGTTTCTTTCTTCCTTTCTTTTTGACAGGCAGAGTGGACAGTGAGATAGAGAGACAGAGAGAAAGGTCTTCCTTTGCCATTGGTTCACCCTCCAATGGCCGCCGCGGCCAGCACGCTGCGGCCGGTGCACCGCGCTGATCCGATGGCAGGAGCCAGGAGTCAGGTGCTTTTCCTGGTCTCCCATGGGGTACAGGGCCCAAGCACCTGGGCCATCCTCCACTGCACTCCCTGGCCACAGCAGAGAGCTGGCCTGGAAGAGGGGCAACCGGGACAGAATCCGGCGCCCCGACCGGGACTAGAACCCGGTGTGCCGGCGCCGCAGGTGGAGAATTAGCCTATTGAGCCACGGCGCCGGCCACCTTGCTCTGTTTCATCAGATGATAAGGTGTAGGTGGTTCTGCTCTGACCCGTTTCACACTCGACTGGCAGTTCTTTGACCTGGAGAGAAGTGGGCTCATTCTACCCAGCGTCCTGTCCTAGGACGTTCCATCATCAACACCGTCGTCACAGCAGCAGCATCTTTATAAACATCACTAACACAATCTTGCAGAGTGCACCAAGGAACCAGGTGCCACACAATCGAACAATGCGTGCCTCCTCTCCTCTAGGGCACATACTGATGCTTGGGACTTGCAGTAGACAGAGAAGGCTTCGTGCCTGACAAACAGCAGCCTAGGACAAGGCATTTGTGTGCGTGTGGTCAGACAACAAGCATTATTGAGCGTGGACAGAGAACACAGGGCCGTACTGAAAGATAAGGAAAGAATAAGGAGCAGGTGCTGTGGCGCAGTGGGTTAGGTCACCTGCATCCCGTCCGTCTCACCTCCTGTCTAATCCAGCCTCCCGCTAACGTGGGCCCTGGGAGGCAGCAGATGATGGCTCAAGTGCTTAGGCCCCTGCCACCCACGTGGAAACCCGGATGAGTCTGGGCTTTGGCTTGGCCTAGCTTTGGCTATTGTGGACATGTAGGGAGTGAACCGCAAGATGGAAGATCTCTCTTTGCTTCTCCATCACTCTGCCTTTCAAATAAATAAAAAATAAACAAGCGTTTAAAATAGAGAGAAATGAGATTGAACAATAAATAAAGGCCACTGATTTTTAAAAAATATATCTGCAGGTATCAAGAAATTGATCCTAGCTTTGAAAACAGATTCTAGTGTGGCTGACTGCTGTGGTTTGGGTGTGCTCTCCAAAGGTGGTGTGTCAGAAAATAGTCCCCAGATTCACACGGTGACGGCATTTGAAGGAGGGGCCTTTGAGAGGGGAAGAGGGTTCGAAGCCATGCCGGTGTAGCCCCACGCTGGCATCAGAAGCTGTACGAGAAGAGGCAGAGGCCTGAGCTGGCACACATGCTCCGTGCCATAGCCCCTGCCTGGACATAACACAGCAAGGAGGCCCTCCCCAGCTGCCTCGGCGCCGTGCCCTTGGCTCCCAGCCTCCAGGACTGTAAGAAGTAAATTTCTTTTCCTTATAAATCACCAAGTGCAGAAAACAGACTAAGACATTGATTTTTAGGACATTCTTTGAAGAATTACATATATAAATATAATTCTAAAATTAACTAAATTTTAAATGCCAAAATTAGCATCATCTAGCTTGATCAACTGAAGGAGTGATGTTGGACAACTCAGATCTGCAGATACTTTGGCACTTTCCAAACATCAAAGCCATTCTTCAAGAAATATTTTCCACTGTATTGTTTTGGAATGTTTTTGGACACAAGTGACAGAAAATCCCATTTATAGTGTCCTACACAAGCACAGGTTTATTTTTCTAAGTAAAAAGTCTGAAGCAAGGTAGCTGCTGGCATTCATACCATATTCATTCACTCACTGATGCCAAAACCAGAATATTTGTGGTTATCTTAGCCCTTTCTTCATGATGGCAAGGAGGCTGCTGATGCCCCAGGCATCAAATCTGTGTTCAGGTAGGAAGGGGGCTTATGAGAAGCTGCAAGTAGCTGCTTCCAGCAGGAACATAATGGTTTTCCCAGACTATTCCCCCAGAACAATCCTACGTATTTCACTGAGCAGAGCTATATCCCCACAGCATTGGTAGCCTCTTTAACAGAGATTGTCAAAACAGAAAACTCTGGCAAGGAGCACTGGTAACAAGCTACCGGGTTCTAATGCCAGAGTGCTTCTGAAAACATGGACGACCTCACCAGAAGTGCCAAAACGAGGGCCTATGGTCACTTGAAATGTAGAATTAGACCAGGCTTTGTTTTATAGGTTGGTCTGCCAAAGGATGATTTGGCAAATCAAAATTCAGTCAACGCATATGGCCAAGTGGTTATCTAACACGCACATCAGACACTGATGGTCCACCACGTCTACCATGAGCTCATAGGGCTAGAAGGAGGCCGAAAAATTCCTATCGCCTAGTGACTGCAAGACTGAAGGAGACGCAAGAGAAACGGACACTGCAGGGGAAGAAAAAGAGGAGAGACTCCCAGGGAAGTTCACAGGGAAGGCTTTAGCAGGAGTTTTTGCAGCGCTCAACAAGTTCCTTAAAACGTTTGCAAGTGTGGACCCACCCAACACCAAAAAGCTTGCACGAATAGAGAGCAATACTTACAGTGTGTTGTATCTGCTTGCAAACACACCTATGATGGCAAGACAAGCAAACCACCATGGACATGTATCAGAAAAGAAGTGACAGCTCCAAAATCAGAGCCGCAGGGGGACTTTCAGGATGCATCCAGAAGACGTTGCTCTCAGGGCGGCGGGGGGCGGGACCAGCCGCATGCGACGTTGTTGCCGGAAGACCTTCCATGGGACAGGGCTTGCAGAGGGAAGACAGTGATGGTGACGATGCTGTGTGTGCTTGTGTCTTATTGTTATTCAACAGTAACAACCAAAATATGCCTAATTCTAAAAATAGAGAAGTTATAGAATCACTTTTTAAAGAATGTAGTTTTACACCTGCACCATGTGTTTGTAGTTGAAGCTAAATGTCACAACCAAAGAGCTGAAAAGTTAGAAAACTGAAATGTTTATAAAGTAAAAAAAAAAAAAGTGCAGTCAGCTAAGGTTTACTATAGGAGAAAGAAGAATGTTGTAAATGTGGTGTAGCTCGCATGTCCATCGTTGTGACATCTGCAGTGGTGTAGAGTCGTGTCCTAGGCATCACCTTCACTGACCACCCGCTCACTCTCTCACTCACCCAGAGCAATGCCCAGTCCCCAGGGCCGGTGCTGTAGCGCAGTGGGTTAACGCCCTGGCCTGAAGCTCCAGCAACTCATATGGGCGCTGGTTCAAGACCCACTTCTGATCCAGCTCTCTGCTGTGGCCTGGGAAAGCAGTAGAAGATGGCCCAAGTCCTTGGGCCCCTGCATCCACGTGGGAGACCAGGAAGAGGCTCCTGGCTCCTGGCTTCAGATTGGTGCAGCTCTGGCTATTGCAGCCAGTTGAGGAGTGAACCAGCGGATGGAGGCCTCCCCTCTCTCTCTGCCTCTCCTTCTCTCTCTGTGTAACTCTGACTTTCAAATAAATAAATAAATCTTTAAAAAAAATTCCCAGTCCCCTACACGCCACACCTAAGGGTTCTGTATGCATGCACTGTTTTTTAATCTATCACATTTTTACTGCATCTTTTCAACGTGTAGATACGCAAACACCTTCAGATCACAGTTGCCTGTAGGAATCAGTGCAGGACAGCTGAAGTGTGCAGGAGGCTGTAGCAGCCAGGTTTGTGTAAGTGCACTTGATGTTCACACAAGGACTAAATCACCTAAGAATGCATTTCTCCGGAGATGCCTCCACGGTCACGTGATGCGTGACAGCGCTTGGTGTGGCCTATTCCTCCTGGGGCCGTGCTGGATGGAGAAACGGATGCAATCAATCAAGGGATGCAGAAAATACAAGGTGTGGCAAGCTGCTGCCGGCATAGCATGGCATAGGTTTACACTGGACTATTTTTAAGAAGTAAAAGGAGTACAATCTAAAATAATAACAAAAGTATAGCATAATAAATACACGGCCCAGTCACTTTGTGAGCTATGACCCTTATCAAGTACTATGTATTGAGCACAATTGTGTTTGTTGTAGTGTCTATGATGGACAGCACAGGAGATTTGTTTACACCAGCATCACAGCACTCCTGTGAGAAATGGGCTGTGCTACCTACCATGTTGCACTGGCTACAGTGCCACTAGGTGGAGGGACTATTTCAGCTCTGTTACAATCTTAAAGAACTACCATCCTCTGCAGTCTTGTTGACAGAAGCCTCATGTCATGTAGCCCAGGTGTGTGGTAGGTTGTACTGTCTAAATTTGTGCAAGTACGTTCTATGAAGTTTGCGCAATAAAAATTGCCTCATGATGCGTTTCTCAGAGCATATCCCTGCGGTTAAGCAACACGCAGATCTAGATGAAAACTGACCCTTACCTCCACACAAAAATCAATTCCAGGTGGGTTTTCGATGTAAACATGGAAGATAAAACAATACATTTTCTAAAGCAGCACTATCCGACAGAAATCTAATGCAAGCACAAATCTGAGCCACAGATGTAATCTGAAATACTCCAGTAGCCATGTTTTAAAAAGTAATAAGGAACAGATGAAATCAATTTAAATTACATATTTTATTGAATTCAATGTATTAAAATATTATCATTGCAATATGTAACCAATGAGAATCACTAATGAGACACTTTACTTTACCCGTCTTGTCTTTGAACTGTTGTGTATCTGTTCCACATACAGCCCATCTCAGTTTGGATGAAGCGTATTTCCAGAGCTCAATAGCCATGTGTAGCATTGAATAGTAGAGTTTCAGAAGATGATTAGGGTAATATCTTGGTGGTATCTGAGTCGGCAGAGATTTCTTGAACAAGACATACACACAGAGAGTTTAAATATCAATGAAGGCAGATTAAAACTCAAAGAGGGTTTGGTTTATCAATTTGTATTTTGAGCACAGTGTAAGGAATCCTTAACAGTACCATCTTAGTGGAGGCTCTGTAACATAGGACCACAACCTGGCTAGCTTGGGCCACAGACATTCTGTCTCCCAGCGCTGGAGGCTGCAAGTCCAAGTCCAGGGTGCTCACAGATTCTCTGTGTGCAAGGGGCTCCCTTTCTGGTTTGCAACGGCTGCCTCCTTGCTGTGTCCTCACATGGTGAGGAGAGGGGCTGGGAGAGACAGAGGAAGAGTGAGTGCTCCCGTTTCTCCTTATGAAGTCACCAATCCCATTGTGAGGGCTCCACCCTTACGACCTGCAAAGGCCTGCAAATACCATCACATGCAGGTTGGAGACACATGGACTGGGGAGGGGGCGGGGGGGACATAAATAACTCCATCTACAACAAAGATCGGTGAATCGGAAGACTTTGAGTAAGAAATGAATGCAATGGCTTCCTTTTAGTGCCTGTAGCTGGGATCCCAGGTGAAATACAAAGCAAAGTGAGAAAATTTCCTAGACTATCCACAGCCGCATTATTCATGATAGTAAATATGTCCACCGAGAGCTGAGTGGCTGAATCAGTGGTTATATATCATGCAACAACAATGAACAGCCTAAAACACGAAGCAACAATGTAGGTGAATCTCTCGGCGTCGTGTTGAGCATAATGCGTTTATCTATAAAAAGAAGGAAGCAGGGGCTGGTGCTGCAGGTTAAGCTGCCACCTGCAGTGCCAGCAGCCCATTTGGGCACCGGTTTGAGTCCCGGCTGCTCCACTTACAGTTCAGCTCCCTGTTAATGGCCTGGGAGAGCTGTGGAAGATGGCCCAAGTGCTTGGGTCCCTGCACCCAAGTGTGAGACAGGAAAGATTCTCCTGTCTCCCGGGTTTAGCCTGTTCTGGCCCTGGCTATTGTGGCCATTTGGGGAGTGAACCAGTAGATGGAAGAGCTCTCCTCTGTGTCTCCTCCCCCCCCATATATATAAAATTCTGATTTCCAAATAAATAAATAAATCATCTTTTTTAAACAAAGGAGGAAGTATAGAAAAATAATCCAAAACAGCATGAAGGAATCAAAGAGAAAAAAATTTAAAAAATTATGAGAGGATAAATAATTTCCAAAGTTGGTCTTAAAAAACAACGACAACAAATGGCTGACTCTTATGAACCTGGTTTAAGTTAGGGAGGGGGAAGAGGAGGAAGGAAAGAAGGGAGGGAGGGAGAGAGGGATGGAGGGGAGGAGGGAGGAAGGAAGGAAGGAAAGAATTCTTAGATAATACTTTGACAGCAAGCTTGAATCTCTAGGGGAAAAAGGATGATTTTCAGTGAAACCTATATTAACAAAGATAATCGGGGGCCACTTGCAGTGCGAGCATCCCATATGGGTGCCAGTTCAAATCCCAGCTACTCCAATTAAGATCCAGCTCTCTGCTATGGCCTGGGAAGGCAGTGGAGGATGGCCCAAGTCCTTGGGCCCCTGCACCCATATGGGAAACCCAGAAGAGGCTCCTGGCTTTGGATCGGTGCAGCTCTGGCCATTGTGGCCAATTGGGGAGTGAGCCAGCAGATGAAGGACACCCCCTCCCTGTCTCTTCTCTCTTTGTGTAACTCTGACTTTCAAATAAATAAATAAAACTTTAAAAAAATAATAAAGTAGAAAACTTGAATAGACAAATTATCATAGTGAAGATGGGAAATGTGACTGAAGACCCACCACTAAAAAAGTTAAAGAGAACAAATGGTTTAAGAATTTGGTTCTATCCAGCCTTTAACGAACAGGTAACTTCAAGCTATAGAAAAAGATGAGGAGCCAGCACTGTGGTATACCTGGTAAAGCCACTGCCTGCAGTGCCAGCATCCCATATGGGCGCCGGTTCCAGACCCAGCTGTTCCACTTTCAATCCAGCTTTCTGCTATGGCCTGGGGTGGAAGACAGTCCAAGTCCTTGGGCCCCTGCACCCTAATGGGAGACCCAGAAGTCCCTGCCTCCTGGCTTGGGATCAGCGCAGCTCTGGCGGTTGTGGCCATCTGGTTAGTGAACAGTGGATGGAAGACCTCTCCCTCTCCCTCTGCCTCTCTGTAACTGCCTTTCAAACAAACAAATAAATCTTAAAAAAAAAAAGATGAAAGGCTCTCTAATACATATTATACAACTAATACAAAAACCTGATATGGTGAAAAGGAAACACCAGAGCCTCATCTAATTTATGAATATGAAACAAGAATTCTGAAATCATGTTAGCAAATAAAACACAGCAATGCATAAAAAGAAATGCACGGGTCAGGAGTGTGGCGTAGCATTAGCGTGCTGGTTAACACGGCCACATCCCGTGTCAGAGTGCCTGGGTTCCATTCCTGGCGCCCAGTTCCAGCCTCCTGCCACTGCAGACCCTGGCAGCAGCAGTGAAGGCCCAAGTACTTAGACAGGTGCCACCCACCTCAGAGACCTGCACTGAATTCCCAGCTCCCAGATTTTTTTTTTTTTGAGATTTAAAAAGCAAAATTTATTAGAGTCAAAGACCTCCAGCATGGAGGTGGGGCTTCTGCGAGAGGAAAAACCCAAAGGACCTGGGTTTTTAAGTACAATTTTGAGGAATAAACTGTCAATCAATGAGGTGGGCACAAACCCAACAAAAGACCTGATTTACAATCCTTTACCCTATCTGGATTGCTCATGATACAACAAAAGAGCCATCACAAAGGTCGGGTACCTAATTTGTTTGCAGTAAACTGGACAGCTCCCAGATTTGACCTGGGCAGTTACAAGTATTTGGGGAGTAAATCAGTGAAGAAGACCTGTCTATCAGTCCCTTTTCTTTGTGTGTGTGTGTGTGTGTGTGTGTGTGTGTGTATCTTTACCTCTCAAATAAATAAATTTTAAAAAAGAGATGGGGCCGGCTCCGTGGCACAGTAGGTTAATCCTCCCTCCGCCTGCAGCGCTGGTTCTAGTCCCAGCTGCTCCTCTTCCAATCCAGCTCTCTGCTATGGTCTGGGAAAGCAGTGGAAGATGGCCCAAGTGCTTGGGCCCCTGCACCCACGTGGGAGACTGGAAGAGGCTCCTGGCTCCTGGCTTCAGATTGGCCCAGCTCTGGCTGTTGCAGCCATCTGGGGAGTGAACCAGTGGATGGAAGACCTCTCTCTCTCTCTGTCTGCCTCTGCTTCTCTGTAACTCTGCCTTTCAAATAAATAAGTAAATCTTGAGAGAGAGAGAAAGCGAGAGAGAGGGAGGGAGGGAGGGAGGGAGGGAGGGAGGGAAGGAAGGAAGGAAGGAAGGAAGGAAGGAAGGAAGGAAGGAAGGAAGGAAGGAAGAAATATACTGATATACTGAGGAGGGCATTGTGGCACAGTGGGTAAGCCATCACTTAGGACGCTTGAATCCCATATCAGAAAGCTGGTTCACATCCCAGCTGCTCTGATTCCAATCCGGCTTCCTGCTAATGATGGCCCCAGTGTTTGGGGTCCTGAGACCTAAATGGACTTCCAGGGTACTGGCTTTGACCTGGCCCAGCCCTGGCTGTTTAGGGCATTTGGAGTATGAATCAGTGAATGGAAAACACACACACTCTCTCTCTCTACCTCTCAAGTAGATGAAAATAAATAAGTAAACTTTAAAAATCTCTTTCCTGTTTAAGTAAATAAATAAAACATAGAAAGAAATACTATGAGCTCGTGTTAGCTTGATTCTAGAAATGAAGGAAGATTTATACCTGTGGAGCTGCAGGGGATACACATGATATTGGCAAGTGAAAAGGGCAACTTACAGCATAAAGATTCGATTTTGGTGAAAACAAATACATTAAACAAAATGTTAAATGGGGAGCTTTTCACATACTTTCAAATGATAAAATATGAGAGGTCAATAGCCAAGGAAGGCATAAAGCTATAAAACGGAAAGAAGGGGAACACTGGTGAGAATCCCCTGTCGCTGTCTTCCTGTGAGTACCACGTCCCTGGTGCCAGAAGAGGACGCTGAGGGTGTCCCCACGTCCCCATCACACCCAAGGACAGCCAGAGCTTCAACAGACCCCGGGTCTGACCACCTGCTGTGGAAGTGGAGACCACCTTGGACCAGCCCGATCCACACGTGAGCAGTTTGGTGCATGGCATGAAACAAGAATGGCCAGGAACCGCCATTTTCATTGTAATTTACATAAATGGTGTCCCTCCACTTGAGCCTGGGCCTCGTTTACAAAAGTGGTAAGATGGTACATTCTGTGTTGCCTATATTGTGTTAAAGTCTATTTTGTCTGATAGGAAGATGGCTGTTGCATATATTTTACCACAATTTTTATTTTTTTTACTTTTTTCTTGCTTTCAAATATATGATTGCTTTTTTCCTCAGTTGTGTATTTATTGCATATACATGTCACAGCAGAGGTGTAAGGTACCTGCTTTTCCCATGTCTGTCAGGCATGTGAGGGGGCAGTTTTCAGCTACTGCGTTAGACAATACCACTCCTCCATAATTCACTTCCATGGCCCCAAATGTTTGTTCTGTACTTTTGTACAGAAAGACATCATGTTTTCCATCAATTAGCACTGGGAAAATTATTCCAATGAAACTTATTTTAACTCCAAAATCACTGATCAAAAGAAAAAATGTAGGGGCCAGCACTGTGCCATAGCAGGTAAAGCCACCACGTAGCACCGGCATCCCGTACAGGTTCCAGTTCAAGTCCTGGCTGCTCCACTTCCAACCCAACTCCCTGCTCATGCCTGGGAGCAGAAGATGGCCCAAATGCGTGGGCCCCTGCAACCCATGTGGGAGACCCAGATGAAGCTTCTGGCTCCTGGCTTCAGCTTGGCCCAACCCTGACCATTGCAGCCATCTAGGGAGTAAACCAGCAGATGGAAGATATCTCTCTCTCTCTCTCTCTCTCTCTCTCTGACTTTCATATAAATAAATAACTTTTTTTTTTTTTTTTTTTTTTTGACAGGCAGAGTGGACAGTGAGAGAGAGACAGAGAGAAAGGTCTTCCTTTGCCGTTGGTTCACTCTCCAATGGCCGCCGCTGCAGCCGGCGCACCGCGCTGATCCGATGGCAGGAGCCAGGATCCAGGTGCTTTTCCTGGTCTCCCACGGGGTGCAGGGGCCAAGCACCTGGGCCATCCTCCACTGCACTCCCTGGCCATAGCAGAGAGCTGGCCTGGAAGAGGGGCAACCGGGACAGAATCCAGTGCCCCGACCGGGACTAGAACCCGGTGTGCCGGCGCCGCAAGGTGGAGGATTAGCCTATTGAGCCACGGCGCCGGCTTATAAATAACTTTTAAAAAAGAAAAAACATAGACTGGGAGACTCTAGAAGAGAGGTACATTGATGGGGAGCGGGCTGTGTACCTTCCCAGCAGATTACTGGCTGGCCTCTCCCTTCATTTCCTTCCTCCCGCACTCTGCAAACAGCCCTGCCTCGGTCTCTGCACCCTCTTGAAGAAACCCCGTGCCTGGATTCGCCCTTCTCCCAACTGCACTTTGCCATTCTTGGGGGCCAGGCCCATGCCCAGAGGGTCTGTATTAGGGCCCCGCGCACCAGAACACTGGCTCTCGCCACGAGAGCTGGCAGAAGAGGGGAGGGAGTCTCCAACCCCGGAACGCTGGGTCTCCCTATCCTCTGTGCCCCGCAGGTGTGCAGCAGGTATCTTTATCTAAAAGCTCTAGGACCTCTTCAGAGGCTTATATGGAAACCAGTGTCTAAATTCCACAGGTAGCAGTCCTGTCTGCGCTCTGTCCCCACCCCCTACAGAACTGCCTGTGGGGTTTGAGCGTGGCCTTGGGAGCCAGTTTCCCCCTGGATCTTCTAGATCATGCTAGCAACCTCCACACTGTGTGAGCCAAGGCCGGTCCTAGGGACCTGGGCCCCTCACCCTACCCCAAATGCCAACACGTCTAGTGCACACAGGAGGGAAGAAGCCTTCTCCTGGCTCCCAGCTGGCACTGTAAGGGACCAGAGCCAGCCTCCTCCTCATTCTCCCTCTCTCGGGTTTTCCTGCCAGCACCCCCCACCTCAAAGACCTCAGAAAATGACAAGATCTGCTTCTCATACCACGTCTGTGCACTTTCCCCGGAATGCAAACTCCCTGCCTGCATCTTCACTGATGCCATAAGATGCCATTTCCCGTTCGGTGTCGGTGCAGGCCACACACACCCACACCCTACACACACGCACATGCACACACACACCCGCACCCTACACACATGCACATGCACACACGCGCCCACGTGCACACAGACACCCTTCTGTCCCTTCACTGCTTGCCTGATGGTTTCAGGAATTTCTCCAGCATGAGGGCTCAGTGTTAACAACTGGCTCCTGCATCAGATGCACGCCCACGTCCATCAGCCAAAGGCCACTTTCATCACTCCTCCCCCTGGGGGAGGGACTCCACAGAACGCACAGCCAACTTCGAGCAGGGGAGTTTGCAGGCGTGGTTCAGCCTAAGTAGCCCACTTTTCCTGGGCCACGCCACCATGCAGAACTGGAGGACTGAGTTGTCATCCCAATGCCCAAGAAGCGAATCAGTTCTGCACCTTGGAGTTCCCGGTCCTGCCAACCAACTGTGTCATTGGATGAGAGATTATTATCCTGTGCTAGGGAATAAGTAACAAACTTTAGCTTCCCTTGGATAATCAAATGTGGTTAACTCTGGAATAGCAGAGCCCACAAGCCTTAAAATCTCCTGCACCTCCTGCTGCTCCAAAAGTAGCATCAGGTTCTAGAAGCTTCCAGAGTATGCCGATGCTGCTGCTGCTGTCTTCTCCGAGAGGCACTCAGTCCCCGCACTTCCTGCAGGCAGTGCTTCTCAGCCAAGCAGACCCTCGGGATGGTGGGACCAGATCCCTCAAGGCTGGCGGGGGTTCCCTGAGTCTTCAAGTTCCCTCAGTTGCACTAAGGCAGGGCTCACACCTCTGAAGCTGGGTCTTGGCTGCGTCCCGGTAGGCACTTCCTCGTCAGGAAGAAATCCCCTGTCCCACAGCACAGGGCCCCCCCACAGCCCCTCTGACACCTGCTTGCCAACCAGGCTCTGCCCCACCCCCAGACTCCCAGGAGGAGGAGTTCCTCCTCCCAGTCCACTCTGTCCTCCCATTGGCCCTGAGGGTACAAGGATGCAGGCACAGTCAGGGCACAGCCAGCACTCACAGAGCGCCCCAAGCTGAACACGATGTGTCCAAGACCAGGCTGCTGCCTACCCTGACTCAGAAAAATCACCAGCTCTGAGCATGACAATCTTGCCTGATGCTCTGGGCTTTCCTGGTTTTTCCTTTCTTTTTTTTTTTCAAGAACTAACGTAAGATCATTTAAAACACACATTTTTAATATTCCAGTGCCTGCTACAACACACAGAGCAACAGTTCCAAAATAACTCTGCATCTGTAATCCATAATTTATCATCCAAATTTGTTGTGTTCAATTATTCATATCCTGCAACAGTGTGTCCCCAAAGAGGCAAGCAAACTCAAAAGAAATCACACAAAATGTAGAAGGTGGAGAAAAACAACTCAAGTAGTGTGATGACGGTATCAGGATGGGGGTGTGTGGCAGAGTGGGAGCGGGGTGCAGGCAGGGTCAGTGCTGGTGTGACCAGCAAGAATTTCATGGAGGACTTTTCTCAGGACCTGACAGCACTACTGCTTGATGTCACGTTCTCTTTTGGGGGGAAGGGTAGGGCTCACAACCCATTTTTCCTCCCTACTGCAGGTATCTTCAAACAATGCTTCTTCTCACCAGTCTGGGAAATGAAATTTGGTCAACACTTCCACCAAAATGCATGAGTCCCCTGTGACGTCCCAGGCGCAGTGCGTGGCCCAGGAGGATGAATACGGTGCAGCTCTTGACCTTGACCTTGAGCCTGCATTCTGGAAAGGAAGGCAGAAAGGAAACACGACACCCACCGAAGTCTGGTAAACGCTGAGAGAGCACAGCAGACGCAGGCAAGGGAGGCACTGGTCCTGCCTGCAGACAGCTTCATGTGGAGAACTTTCTCCTGGAACCTTGAGGTGAGTTTCTGGTTTTTTAAATTTTATGTATTTATTTGAGAGGCAGAGTTACAGACAGAGAGAGGGAGAGAGAGAGAGAGAGAGAGAAAGGTCTTCTGTCCACTGGTTCACTCCCCAAATGGCCGGAGCTGTGCCAATCTGAAGGCAGGAGCCTCTTCCAGTCTCCCATGTGGGTGCAGGGGCCCAAGCACTTGGGCCATCTTCTACTGCTTTCCCAGGCCATAGCAGAGAGCTGGATTGGAAGAGGAGCAGCTAGGACTAGAACCGGCGCCCATATGGGATGCCGGTACCACAGGTGGAAGATTAACCTACTGCGCCACAGCGCCAGCCCCAAAAGGGAGGTGTTTGTGATTGGATAGGGCCAGGCTGGATCACCAGGTGAGGCAGAAAGACAGCCCAACAAAAGCCCTGTGCTGTGGAACACAAGACTTCTGTTTGTTTCCACTTTAGATTTTAATAGATTCCATGGGATTGAATGGAACTAATTTCTCTCTAAGCTTTTATATGCATAGCCTAAGAATGAGACTGAACTACTTGAGTACTGGACCATGCTCATTACAGCACTGGATACAAGGAAAAAATTAGAGACAATCTAAGTGTTAAACAACAGGCAAGAAAGTAAGTAAGCAAAGCAATCCATGCATCCAGTGAAAATAAAATAACATTAAATCTAACAGAAGCTAGGGATGAGTGTCTATTCTAATGGTTAAGATGCAACTTGGGATACCCATGTCCTCTATCAGAATGGGTTGGGTTGAGTCCTGGATCACTCCTGTTAATGTGCACCCCATAAGGTAGCAGGGGATGGCTCAAATGGTTGGGTTCCTGCCACCACATGGGAGCTGGGGATTGGGTTCCTAGCTTTCAACTTGGGCTTGGTCCAGGCCCAGCTATTGTGGGCATATGGGGGCAGCATATGGGATCTCTGTCTCTCTCTCTCTCTCTCTGTCCCACCAATGAAGAAAATAAATAAAATTTTAAGGTATAAAGAAACTTGTTCATTACACTCATCTTGAGTGAATCCAAGCAGTGAACAAAATAAGCAAACTCTGAGGCTTATTTATATTCTACTTGAGGAGACAGCCAATAATCCAGTAAGTATATTGTACTCCATCAGACAGTGACAGGCAGACGTGGTGGTTGGGGAATCTCTGGCAAAGCAACACTGGATCAGGGACAGGAAGGAAGCATCCACAGGGCCAAGGGCATTCCAAGTGCAAAGGCCCTGAGACTAGAGTGTGTCTAAAGGGACCACAGCACAGAAAGGGAAGAGAAATAAATTTAGGAGGACAGGCAGGGAGTAGAGGACTTTGAAAGAAGTTTGATTTGCTGGGAGTGTCAAAAGAAACTTAGCGAGGTTTCAAGCAAGAATATGACAAGTTCTTAAGTATTTTTGTTTTTAATTTTTACTTATTTATTTTTCTGTTTATTCATATTGTTATTTATCTGAAAGGCAGAGGGACATAGAGAGAAAGACAAACAGAAATAGAGAGAGATCTCTCATCATCTGGTTCACTCCCCAAATGCCAGGGCTGGGTCCTGGCCAAAGCTAGGAGATAAAATCTCCATCAGAGTCTCCAATGTGGATGACAGGGACCCACATACTGGAGCCCACACCTGCTGCATTCCAGAGTGGGCATTAGCAGGAAGCTGGACTGGAGAATGGGGCTGGGACTCACCCCCGGGCCTCCAATATGGGATGGGGGCATTCCAACAAGAGCTTAATCACTGCACCAAATCACCGCTCCTGCTTCGGGGTTCTTAAAAGATCCTTTAGATGTTGTGAGGAGATTTGACTGTAGGCAACAAGAATAGAAAAAGGGAGAACAATCAAGAGGCTACCTCAATAGTTAGGGGACAGCTGATGGTGGCTTGGACCAGGAAAGATATGGAGAAGTGGTAAGATGTAATCCAATTCAAGACAGAATTTAAAGGTAGAGCCTAGAATATTTTCTGTCTGTGTGAACATGGGGTGTGAGGGAAAGAGAAGGGTCAGTCTGACTCCCGGAACTTGGGTCTGAGCATTTGGGTGAGGGATGCTGCCATTTACCAAAAAGGAAACCCTGGGGGAGGATCTGATTTGGGTGTGAGATGAAGAGCTCTCTTTTCAACATGCGAAGTTGGAGCTGCTTCTTAGTCATCCACGTGGAGATGTCGAGGTGGCCTTTGTCGATATAAACCAAGCCTCTGAGAGAAGCAGGGCTGCAGATAAAGTTGGGAGTGGTCAATTTATAGATGGTATTGAAAACCTGGTGATTGCATGACACGACCTAGGAGCTAAAGGTATTTAAGAAGGAAAAAAGAGCTTAAGGACTGAGACTAGGACTTGTCCAGTGGGGACAGGAACTAAAAAGCAGGGAATTTCAGCGGGTTGTCAGTGCCCTTGAAGATTTTCTGAAAGTGTACTCCAATAACTCAACAGCCTCCACATTGCTCTCATATGAAACCACATTTAGCTGCAAAGGAGGCCGGGCAATCAAATCCTACAGCTGGTAAAACCAGGAAGGAAGAGAAGGAGGCTGGCTGTTGTGCAGGTCCCTAACACTTCCTCTCCTCACAACGGCTCTCTGCACACCCCCTGTTCTGACCCATCTTCCACCCATCCCTGACCCAAGCAATGTGCCATGCCATTGGAGGCAGATTGGTGCCCTAGCTGGCCGACGCCACGGCTCACTAGGCTAATCCTCCGCCTGTGGTGCTGGCACCCTGGGTTCTAGTCCCGGTCGGGGCGCCAGATTCTGTCCCGGTTGGTCCTCTTCCAGTCCAGCTCTCTGCTGTGACCCAAGTGCTTGGGCCCTGCACCAGCATGGGAGACCAGAAGCACCTGGCTCCTGGCTTCGGATCAGCGCAGCGCGCTGGCCGCAGCACTCCAGCCGTAACAGCCATTTGGGGGGTGAACCAACGGAAAAAGGAAGACCTTTCTCTCTCTCTCTCTCTCTCTCTCTCTCTCTCTCTAACTCTGCCTGTCAAAAAAAAAAAAAAAAAAAAAAAAGATTGGTGCCCCAGTATGCAAGAGAAGAAAGCATTTCAAGATTATCAAAAGCTCCTGAAAAATAAGGCATTATGACACAATAGATCTGGTGGCTGTCACATTGTGGGATCTCAGTGAACAGCTGAGGAAGGAAGGAAGGAGAAGAAAAGGGAGGAAGGGAAAGAAATAGGGAAGCAGAGAAAGAGGAGCTCGGCAACAGTAGACTTTTCATAAATTTCTCTGCAAAATTGAACATGAGACCTGGAGCCAGCCGAAAGTTTACCTCTCAGTCCTAGGCAGGTCATTCAACCAACCTGAGCTTCTTTACCAATCCACAAAATAGAGTTCTTTCTAATGCAGATTCTGCAGTAAAATGGGTATTCCGGCATATAGCTAATGACACTGTGAATTGGTACATCCAATTAGGAAAGCAGCTTATCAATTTGAATCAAACGTCCATACCTATTATATATATACACGTATGTATATATGTAACTTTCTTTAAATTTTTGTAATGATTTACTTGAGAGGCAGAAAGAGACAGGGAGAGAAATTCCCATCTGCTGGTTCACTCCCACATCAGCCAGGTGAGCAAAAACCTGGAGCTGGCAAACTCAACCCAGCTCTCTAGGGGAGGTGGCAGGGACCCAACTTCTGCCTCCCAGGATCCACCCGAGCAGGGTTTAAAGCCAGGCACTCCTAAATGAAGGCCCATGACTGGCCCAAATGTCGACTAAATGGCTAAGCCAAATACCTGCCCTGAGTTTCTACTCTAACAAAATCATTCTAAATATTTTAGAAAGCATTTTCACAAATATCAAAACTGCCTGTGTCCCCTATTATGGATGCTTCTGCACTATTTGACATGGCAGAGGAAAGCATCCGTTGCTTAACCACTGTAGTACAGCCTCCACGGCCAGCAGCTGGACACAATTCCTGACACCAAGAAGACTGAGTCTGGCTGATGTGCGCTAACCTACAAGTCAGGTTACTTCCGGTAAGGAAACAGCGTGTAACACATCATGAAGTTAGTCCTGCTGATCTTTTAGGGGAAAGTGGATGATCTGTTCTAATTTTAGCTTCCAGTGTGATTGGCGTGAAGGGTGATGCATTGTGGGATGCCAGGGAAGAATGCTGCAGCAGATACTAAGATACCATGAACTACAATGGCAGACCGATGTGTATAATATTCATTCTGATTATATCTATGTATAATGTATGTGGGTTTTTTTTAGCTTTTGAGGCTTTTATAGTTTTTCCTTTGGCTTGTAATTTACACAATGAAAAAGTCACTTGTTTTAGTGTACAGTTCTGGGAATTTTTTTGAAATTGTCAAATATTTTTCCCAAAGTGGCTATACCATTTATCAGTCCCATCATTTGCTAGTCCCACCAGCAATGGATGGGAGTTCCAGTTGCTTCAAATCCTCTCCAACACTTAATATTGTCCTGTTGGTGTTGTCATTTTTCTTGATGGTTGCGCTAGCCCTTCTAAGGGCTGTGTGGTGGTTTCTAAGTCAATTTTAATTTGTATCTCCTTAATGACTAGCAATGTGCTGATACTAGCATTACTCTAATACCAAAGACATTACAAGGAAGGGAAACCAGAGACCAATACCTCTCATGAACAAAGCCACAATAATCCTCAAGCAAAAATTAGCAAATTGAATCCCATGATGTATTTTAAAAGTTATACACCACAGCCAAATGGGATTTACTCCAGTGTGTAAGGCTGGTTCAACATTTAAAAATCCAATGTATCAATAGGCCAAAAAAAATCACCATATCAACAGATGCAGAAAAACTATTTGACAAAACACAATACCTATTCAAGATTTAAAAAAAGAAATCAAACTATAAAACCAATAGCTGACATCATACTTAATGGTAAGAAACTAAACCTTCCTGCCAAGATCAGGAACAAGATGTCCACTCTCACCACTCCTATTTAATTTTATACTAGAAGTCCTAGCTAATACAATAAAACAAGAAAATAGAACAAAAGGTATAGATATTAGAAAGAATTAAATAAAATATCTATGTTCACAGATAACATGCTTCTCTATTTAGAAAATCTCTAAGAAACAGAAAACTCCTAGAACTAATAAGCAGCTCTAGTACGTTTCCAGATACAAGATACAAAAGTCAATTGTTTTCTTATTTAGTAGCAGTGAAAAATTAAAATTTGAAATTCAATACAGAGTACTAGTTACATCAGCACCACAAATGTTAAATACTTAGGTACAGATCTAACAAAACATTACAAAATGAATATGAGGAAAACTATAAAACTTGATGAAAGAAATCAAAGAAGAGCTAAATGGAGAAATACTATAGCATGTGAATAAGAAAACCAAGTATTATCAAGATATAAGTTCTTTCAGATTTAATCTGTAGATTCAATATAATCTTAATCAACATCTGAGGAAATTATTTTGTGGGTTTCAACAAATTAATTTTGAAATTTATTTGGAGCAGCAAAAGACCCAGAATATTGAAAGAAAACAAAATCAGAAGACTGTTGCTAGCTAACGTCTATAACTACTATTTCTACTGTAATCAAGACAGTGTGATATTGGCAAAAGAACAGCAGATAAGTCAATGGAATAGAACAGAGAGCCCAGAACGAGACCTAAACAAACATACTCAACTGATTGTGGACAAGGGAGGAAAGGCAGTTCAATGAAAGCAATAATTATTTCATAAAACAATTCTATAATCAACTAGATGTACAAAAGAAAAATAGGAATCTAGACACAGATTCTATATACCCCCATAAAAATATTAACTCCAAATGAATTGCAGACCTAAATGTCTGTAAAAGGCTGACATTGTGGCATAGTGGGTAAAGCCTCCACCTGCAACACCAGCATCCCAAATGGGCATCAGTTCACGTCCACCTGCTCCACTTCCAGTCCAGCTCCCTGCCAATGACCTGGGAAAAGCAGCAGAAAATGGCCCAAGTGTTTGGGCCCCTGCTACCCATATGGGAGACCCGGATGGAGCTCCTGGTTCCTGACTTTGGCCAGCCCAGTGATGATCATTGCAGCCCTCCATGGAGTGGACCAGCAAATAGAAGATCTCTCTTTGTCTCTCCCTCTCTGTCATCTGTCTTAAAAAAAAAAAAAAAAAAAAAAAGACCTGAATGTAAAAGCATAAAACATCTAGAAGGCAATGGAAAACATCTAGATGGCCTTGATTTTTTTGATGACTTTTTTAGATACAACATCTAAAGTTCAACCCATGAAAGAAAAAATTGATAAGTTAGATTTCACTAAAATTTAAAACTACTGCTCTATCAAAGACACTGTTTGAAAGATAAGACAAACAACAGACAAGGAGAAAATCTTTGCAGAACACATATCTGATAAAAGACTAGTATTCAAAATATACAAAGAATCCTTGAAATGCATCAATCAGAAAACAAACAACCCAATTTAAAAATTAGCATAAGATCTGAACATACATCTCATCAAAGAAGATATACACATGGCAAATAGGCATCTGAAAAATGCTCAATAGTGTATCTTATAAGGGAAATACAGATTAAAATAATGAAAGTAGGTGGGTCTCTCGCTCCATAGGATTATGCCCCATCCCACCAAATTAGGGACAACTGAGGAAGTGACATTTATGAAGGATTTTATGGGACAAATACAAGTATGAGTTCATCAGACAAATCTGAGGATAAAATCTTCATGGTTGGGGGCTGGTGCTGTGGCGTAGTAGGTTAAGTATCCACCTGCAGTACTGGCACCCCATTTGGGCTCAGGTTTGAGTCCCGGCTGATCCTCTTCCAATCCATCTCTCTGCTCATGGCCTGGGAAATCTGTAGAAAATGGCACAAGTGCTTGGGCCTTGGCACCCATGTGGGAGACCCAGAAGAAGCTCCTGGGTCCTGGCTTTGGATTGGCTCAGCTCTGGTCATTGTGGCCATTTGGAGAGTGAACCAGTGGATGGAAGACCTCCTTCTGGCTCTCCATCTCTCTGTAACCATGCCTGACGAGTACAATAAATAAATCTGAAAAAAAAAAAAATCTTCAAGGTTGAAGGATTAGTAATTGAAGAACCTCCTAATTCTTGTAACTTGATACAGGAGGCCCCTGAAAGAGGCTCACATTTGCAGAAGACATTGCAGAACTAGCATGGCCCTTGTCTCCTGAGATTTAGGACTGGTTTCCCAGGAGAGCCCACAGGGATGGGGTCCGAGAGCTGTTGGAAGAGCAGGAAGTGGGAACAAAGCCCAGTCTCCCCGAGCCTTGGTGCAGAAGATGCAGTGAGAGAGGGCAGCGGGTACCGTGGTTGGGAGTCAGCCGTTTTACCAGTGTTGAATCTCTGTCCAAGGAGTCTGTCCCATGAGACAAAGAAAAAGGAAACTCTCCAAAGACTTACAGCTGAACGGGGCCAGATTGGTTTCTAATGGTAAACTGAGAAGTTGGGTTGTAATGTGCGCCTGACCTTCATAAAAGAAGATGCTTCCGCTCTGCAAGCTGACAGCCCCAGTGACCTCCTGGCCGGCGGATACAGGGCAGCTCCCACCTAACACCAAGCCACTACCTGGAACAGAATACCTGCGTGAGGAGCACACCAGCGGCCACAGAAACAATGTTGTGCCTTGCAGTTGGAGCTCTTAGCAAAAGGACTCTGTCGTCAAGCTTCAATCAGAGGGGAGTACTATACACGTGCGAAAAGGTGACAGCGTGCTCACCAGTTGAATAGGGCTGGTGGCTCTTCCTGGAAACTTCTTCAGAGACCCCAGGGAAGAGGAAGATGTGCTGTGGAGGGAGCAGCGTCTCCACAAGTCTGACTTCAGGAAGGGAAGTGAGAACTGGAGAGGCATAGCTTCTCATTTTTTCCAGTGGCTCCTGCTGAATGTCACCTGTCTGAAGGGAGAACTCTCAGGCAGAAACCTGCACAGTTTTCTGACCTTTGCAGGCTGTCTGGCCAAGCTCCAAGCAGAGCCCAGCCCCATTTGCCTGAATTGCCTGAGACACTCAGTGATCACTGACTGAGAAAGAAACGTCTGTCGCTCCTACGTCCACCAGAGCTGGAAAGACTCCCTATCCCATCTGTGTCACCACTGCACTGATAAGAACCTTGGGAGGAACGCCCCATGATGCTGCAAAACTGACCTTGTATACAACCGGGCATCTCGTCCCCAGTGCAGGGTCTCCTCCAAGCACCAGAATCAAGTCCTGAAACCTACCAAATAGGTCACAGATAGTCACAGGGGAAGCTCAAAAGCTACCCTGAGTCCTTCAGGTTACAAGTTAAAGATGCTAAAAAGGGTTTATAAACCCAAGTCTCACAAGCAGTTGACTTGAGCAGGAAGGTAGAAAAACTAAGAGTTACACTCTGAATTTGAAGAACATTAATGTTTCTTACAAGAGGAGAAAGTTTCGATTCATGCCAGGCCACTTAGCGAAGGAGAAGAATGCTGAAGAAAAACTAGCTGAGAACAAAAGCCAAATTTTAGACTACACATCCACACTGAAAATCTGTTATGTGAAATAACAGAGAAGTGTATGCAAACAGGCAGATATTCAAAGTATCCACACAAAGTGTAAAATCCTGAAAACCCCAGGAGTCTTTGCATAGGATTAAAGGAGAGCCACAGTGTCGTCATTTTGACCTAAAGAGAACAATCAGCACAATTCAGGTACATTGAACACCAGACCCTAAAACTGCCCATCCTCCTCTGACTGTCTCAAAAGCCAGAAAAGCATGTTATTTAGAAAAATAAAAACTGTCTTCATAATTTATTTTTAATCCAGCTGCCCAGGGCTGGGAGAGATTTAACAGGGGAAGATATCATTGGCAGGTAGAGGTGAGAGGTCATTAGGTGTGTGCTAGGAGTGTTCATGGCCCCCAAGCAGCAGATGCTAGCAAATTCAGCAGTCCACAGGACGCAACAGACATGGTGAAGATTAGAACATTTCTCTCTGTGTGTGTGTTTTGTTTTTTGTTTTTGTTTGTTTTTTGTTTTTTGTTTTTTGTTTTTTGTTTTTTTTTTTTTTTTTTTTTCTGGACAGGCAGAGTTAGACAGTGAGAGAGACAGAGAGAAAGATCTTCCTTATTCCGTTGGTTCACCCCCCAAGTGGCCACCACGGCCGGCGCACTGAGCCAATCCGAAGGCAGGAGCCAGGTGCTTCCTCCTGGTCTCCCATGCAGGTGCAGGGGCTCAAGGACCTGGGCCATCCTCCACTGTCTTCCTGGGCCACAGCAGAGAGCTGGACTGGAAGAGGAGCAACCGGGACAGAATCCAGCACCCCAACCAGGACTAGAACCCCGGGTGCCAGTGCCGCAGGCAGAGGATTAGCCTAGTGAGCCACGGCACCAGTCGAAGATTAGAACTTTTCTGAACAAACTGGGAGGAGTTTCATTTACAATTTGAATAATATCACATTTGTATACTTTCAATGATAAGTTCATGGGCAAGTTTTTGCCTTATTTCTCTACTGGGTTTTTCAGAAAAGCTTAGAATAGTTATTAGTATTATCACAGAGGAATAATGAATCACTTAGAGAATCATTTCATATGTGGTTATAGTTTCTCCCTGTGTTCTCAGAGGGTACAGGCAATAAACATCTTGATTTTTTTAAAATACATACCAATGACACACCATGAACATACCTAGTAACGTGGTTAAAGTCCACACTTTAAAGTCCACACTGACAACACCAAATGCTGGCAAGGATACAGCTACAGGAGCTCTCATTCATTGCTAGAGGTGATGCAAAATGGTACATTGTGTTTATTTGTGTAAAATTTTTATTTATAGATTGATCTGAAAGACTGTGGGACAGCAGAGAGACAGATTTCTCATATGACACTTCACTCCCCAAATGCCTGTCGCAGCTGAGGTTGGGCCAGGCTGAAACTGGTAGCCAGGAATTTAATACAGATTTCCCATGTGAGTGGCAGGGATCCAACTACTTGTCCCACACTGTTGCCTCCTCAAGTGTGCATTAGCAGGAAGCTGGAATTGGGAGTGGAGCTAGAATTTGAATTCAGGCACTTCAATCACTCCAGTATGGGATGTGGGCATATCAATGAGCTCTTTACCGCTGCACCCAATGCCTACCCCAGTACATACTCTTTGGGAAATAGTTGGGCAGTTTCTTACAAAACTAAACATGCTCTTCATATGACCCAGCAGTCACATTCCTTAGTATTTACACCACTTGAAAACTTATTTCCACACAAAAATCTGCACACAGATGTCTCTAACAGTTGGATTCATAACTGCCAAGCCATGGCAGCAACAAAGATGTCTTTTGATAGGTGAATGAATAAACAAACTGCAATAGATGCAGACAATGGAATTATTCAGCAACAAGAAGAAGCCGGCTTTCCTGACCCCAAGCCACGCAGAGGAACCTTCAATGCTTATTACTAAGGAAAGAAACCAGATATGTGTATGTTCCGACTATCTGACATTCTGCAAAAGGCAAAACACTAAGGAAACAGTAAGAAGATCAGTGGTTTCCCAGGGCCAGGAGGCGGGAGGGATGAATAGATGGAGCACAAGAGGTTTTTCGGACAATGAAACTCTCTCTTTTGATTCTGTGTGGTAGATACATGGAAAACCAAAAGTAAACCTGCTTTACAAAAATAAAGTCTGGGCCGGCGCCGTGGCTCATGTGGTTAATCTTCTGCCTGCAGTGCAGGCATCCCATATGTGTGCCGGTTCTAGTCCTGGTTGCTCCTCTTCCAGTCCAGCTCTCTGCTGTGGCCTGGGAGTGCAGTGGAGGATGGCCCAAGTGCTTGGGCCCTGCACCCCATGGGAGACCAGGAAGAAGCACCTGGCTCCTGGCTTTGGATTGGTGCAGCACACCGGCCGTAGCAGCCATTTAGCGGGTGAACCAACAGAAGGAAGACCTTTCTCTCTGTCTCTCTCTCTCTCTCTCACTAACTCTGTCAAATAAAAAATAAATAAATAAAGTCTGTTAATAAAAGAAAAGCATTTCAATTGAATGCCCTTCAAGGAGAGACCCTATCCTAGAATGGTTTAGTCATAAAGACCTCAAAGAGGCCAGCGCCGCAGCTCAATAGGTTAATCCTCTGCCTGCGGCGCCGGCACACCAGGTTCTAGTCCCGGTTGGGGCACCGGATTCTGTCCCAGTTGCCCCTCTTCCAGTCCAGCTCTCTGCTATGGCCTGGGAGTGCAGTGGAGGATGGCCCAAGTTCTTGGGCCCTGCACCCCATGGGAGACCTGGAGAAGCACCTGGTTCCTGGCTTCAGACCAGCGCAGTGTGCCGGCCACAGCGCAGCAGCCACAGTGGCCATTGGAGGGTGAACCAACGGTAAAAGGAAGACCTTTCTCTCTCTCTCTCTCTCTAATTGTCCACTCTGCCTATCAAAAAAATTAAAAAAAAAAACTCTCAAAGATCTAATTCATCACTTTCATTGTATCTATGAAAAAACAATTCTTTTTACAAATGATTGAATTGTTTTCTTGGGTTAAATAACTGGTTAGAAACAGATCTAGAACCAGAACCCAAATGTTCTGGCTCTTAGCCTAGTCCTTTATCCATAAGATGTTAACAATTGCACATCTAAGGTTTACCCTGGTTTTTAAGACTACACCTGCATTTGCGATTCTAAGTTGCAAAACGCAATGATTGACACCATAGCTTCAGCAGCTCCCCCCAACCCTGCAATCTGTTCACTTCAACTGCTTGCAGGCTGTTTGAACGCTGAGCCGCTGGGCAGTCTGGTCTGGACCTCTCAGCCCTGCACTCCCTGGACCAAGTATGCTTACCTTTGCTAAGTACAACAATGCCTGTGTCAGACACTGCAGCCCAAGACCAAGGTCCCTGCTGATTTGCAAAATTAAGTGAGAGAGAGAATTGAACAGTCTGAAACCAAAATAACTCCGGAGCTCCCAAGATGAATTCAGAGAAGTGGCTGAGAGAGGTCTGGACAGGGCCGAGGACACTCTGATTCTAATTTTGGCTCAGGCCCTCCCTAGCTGTGCACTTTGGGATTTGACATCAGAATCCGGTTGAAGGTTCCATATATGTATATGCTAACTGGGAAGGTCATATTCAACCAGTGCACGTGGGATGAAGCAAAGGCAGTGCCAGGGCAGAGCTGAGCTCAGGCTCGGTGTCTTCCAGTCCACTATGAGGTCTCAGTCCATCATCCCTTCGTCCATTTACTAAATACTTACAGAGATAATGGAAATACACTACATCTCGCTCTCTGGGAATTTCTAAATAATTCTCATTTATAACCTAGATTAAAATCCTTGGTAATCACCCACAGTTCTATCCAAACAGCAGGTTGTTGAAGGTTGGATTCCTCAGGAAGCAGACGCTGAGTGGGAGTTGTGCACGTTGGATTTTTTTTAAGGAGCACCCTGTATCAGGGGAAGAAAACAGGATTGGGAAGAGAGAGAAATCAAGCAATGGTGCAGGCCCAACTACAGGCTCAACCAATCCCACGAGGAGTTCTGGAGCTAAAACTACCCTTAGACTTGTTTTGTTTTGTTTTGTTTTGTTTTGTTTTGTTTTTTGACAGGCAGAGTGGACAGTGAGAGAGAGAGACAGAAAGGTCTTCCTTTACCATTGGTTCACCCTCCAATAGCCACTGCGGCCATCGCGCTGCAGTCGGCGCACCGCGCTGATCCGAAGTCAGGAGCCAGGTGCCTCTCCTGGTCTCCCATGCGGGTGCAGGGCCCAAGCACTTGGGCCATCCTCCACTGCACTCCCTGGCCACAGCAGAGAGCTGGCCAGGAAGAGGGGCAACCAGGACAGAATCCGGTGTCCCGACCGGGACTAGAACCCGGGGTGCCGGTGCCGCAAGTGGAGGATTAGCCTAGTGAGCTGCAGCACTGGCCCCTTACACTTGTCTTACATTGGCCCCAAACTTGATCATTTACTATATAGTGGCTGCCCTGGGAGGGTGCGTGACTGGGGTGCAGTGGGGGGGCTCTCTGCAGCTGGGTGATGATACGTCCCAGGGCCTAGATGACAGATGAGATGGGGGTCTGGATGTGGCGTTCGGGAGGCAAATGTGGAAGGAATGATGGATATTTGGAAAATCCTTTTATTTTAATCAGAATCTTCATTACCCAAAGGAATGCACAAAACCCAGCCATTCTGTCTGCACAGTCGCCCTGTCTAAAACAAAAGTCCTTCTCTAACCACAGAAGACATCCCTGGACTTCCTTAGTAGGACCTATCGGGGAATTATAAACTCTCCCAACCGGATCCATTGTTCTCTGTGTTGAGTCAACGTCAACCCATCCAACAACCTCGTCACAGGATCTGTCCCTCCAGCCAAGTGCTCTCTCTGCTCTGGATTCGTTCATCAAGGAAACTGCCTCCCGGTGATCAGTTGGTGTCATCTGGTTGCCCCCTAGGCCTTTACCGGCTTGGTCTCCAAGCCTGAAGTCACTGTGTAGCCAATCCCCCGTGTGTCCTAGGCATCCCCAAGGAGAAGCCAGCATCCACTCTGAAGCTATAATTAGAAACTCATAGATCCTCAGGCTCCTCCACCTCCATTTCACTCCTGCTCAGTGAGGAAAGCCTGCGGAAATTAGGAGAACATTCTGAAAGATTCTGAACGCTAGCACTGACAAAGTGGCTTTGAAGGGATGGTGAAGCTTACATACCCAGTGGTGGAAATGGGGAACTCCAAGCATAGGAAAAGCTTGAGCAAAATTGGGAAGACAGAAAACACAGGAAGGTCAGCAGTGCAGCTCAGAAAAGGGGTGTGCAGGCTGGGGAATGTTTCTGGAAGGAAGAGTTTGAGCGCTCTGTTGAGAAGATTTACTCTGGAAGCAGTAGACACACACATCCCAGAAGCCCAGGGAGGTAAGGGGTATGTGAACACCTGGAGTGTCTGACTGCCCCTTGAACGCTAGAGGACGAGCTGACCGTGAACCCCACACAGGCAGCAGAGGTGGGGATGCCCTCTGGGAAAACACGGGCAGAGTGTTGACAAGAAGAAAGCAAGTGTATTTTCTAGGCAACATGATCAGCAGCAAAACTGATCAATCCCGTTCACAAGCTGCCTCCTCTGCCTTCTAGACCTCACCTCACAGAGGCCACCTGCTGTCTGTCTACTACCTGTATGAGGACACAAGCCCCCAGCTTTGAGACGCCATCCCAAAACCCCGTGACGGCTCCACCTCCGCAGGCCAGAACGGCCATCACTGAGACAGCTCCCCTAGGGTCTGTGGCACTTCAGAGTCCTTTACCGCCCTGTCCAGCCTGCAATGTGAAGACCTCAAACTTGGCCGAGGTCTGCCTCCTGGGGCTCATTCCCCACTCCACTCCTGCACGGTCCCTTGGCGCAGAACTTGTTCCATATTCCCTGCCTTCTGCCTTTGTTTGTGGCTCTTGCCTCCTGCCCAGCCCCTTCTCCCTGACCCCATTGCTGCTCCTCCCAGGGCTAAAGGGCTACCAAGGCAGGTGACCAATTCAGAACACACGCCTGGGCTTTCCGGACGTCTGGAGCGATGATAATCAGCTCCACCTGTTAGTCTTGAGGCTGCTCAGCAGGAAGCAAAGGAGCTCCATGAGTTCCGGGAACTTGGATTCCAAGGTCGATAAAGATCCAACCCCCGCTTCCATTCAGGGCAGATGTTACAAAACGTATGAACCAGCTTCACAGCTAATTCACCTCTCCTTGGAGCACTGGAACCTCCCACCTATGCTGAGCAGAAATGGGGGTTCCAGCAGAGAGATGATGGAGTCCCCCGGTCATCGCCAGCCACAGAGAGGCCATCCACCCTCTCACTCACTCATTCGTTCACTCTCCATTGCTCTCGTTCCCTGCCAGGCATCCTGTGTGCACAGCACCTGCACTGAATGAGACCTCCGAGTGTCCCTTCAGGGACATGTGACTTGGCATATGAAGCATGACCCGGATTCAGCCCCAGTCACATTCAACCTTGTTCATATTCCTTTACACCTGCTGCTGTCCCTAAGCCTGGAATAACTCCCACCCCCACCCTCACCCCCCCACACACACCCCTGGCAAACTCTTTCAAGGCTGAAGCCAAGACTATTTGTCTCCCAGGAGGCTTTCTCTGACCTACCTAAGCAGTTCCAATCATGACTTCCATATGTCCTTGTGCATGCCCATCATCCTACTCCTGGGGCAACACGGCTGCCCTTCATGTCACCTTCTGCCTCCCGCTCCCTGTTGTATCCTTAGCCGCATGCATGGACTCATTCAGATGTGCCTTTCCAAGCACGTGCTCTGCATCAGCCCCTCCAGGGCTGCGCATGCGTGGGTGGTGAGCAGCGCTAGAGCTATTTACACGCTCTGCTGTTGGACTTGACCCCAGGCCCAGCGTAGGACTGAGGTAGTGGAGGGGCATCAGACAGCTGCGGAAGGCAGACAGGGTGAGTGAGAACTCATCTGCAGGTGGCACTTACCACTTAGTGCTTCATCCGAGGCTTTCCTGTGGTGTGCTCCTATGGATGCGTCAGCTCCTTACAGGCCCCACCTCGCATAGATCAGATAAAGTATTATCTCATATGTGTTTTCTTTTTTTATGATTTTTTAATTTGACATGTAGAGTTACAGACAGTAAGAGAGAGAAACAGAAAGGTCTTCTTTCCTTTGGTTCCAAATGGCTGCTACTGCCAGCGCTGCACCGATCCGAAGCCAAGAGCCAGGTGCTTCTTCCTGGTCTCCCATGTGGGTGCAGGGCCCAAGCACCTGGGCCATCCTCCACTGCACTCCCTGGCCACAGCAGAGAGCTGGCCTGGAAGAGGGGCAACCGGGACAGAATCCGATGCCCATATGGGATGCCAGCGCCACAGGAGGAGGATTAAGCAAGTGAGCCATGGCGCCGGCCCATCTCATATGCATTTTCTTTCATAACCAGCATGGACTTTGCCCACAGGGGGTGGTAGATAAACATGTATGGCATTGCATGGCTGCCATCATTCAAAAGCGGGCAGCATCTATTGAATCACGTAGCTGAGAATTCGTCTCATCCATCTTCCCACCCTCAAGCAGCTACACAGGATGACTCTCTTTGGCCTTCAACCAAGACACACCAGCATTCATCAGAGCTCCAGCCCATCACAAGGTACTCATCCACAGATCCTTCTGACCATGTAGCCCAGCACGCTGTAACCTTCTTTGCAAAATGAAGCATTCAGCCTCGTGCTATAACTCACCAATACATTCCACACAAGTAACACTTGATTCTAATAAGCATTTGCAACTCCACAACTTTATTCAATCTATTAAATTGCAAGCACAAGCTGAAGAGTACCTGGACTAGAGTATGAAAGGAAATGTACATGCATTTTCTACAATGTCCCTGCGGAGAAATCATGCGTCAACAAAAAGAATACCAAGGTGCAGGCATTTGGTCTAATGGTGATGAAGTCTCTGTCCCATGTCAGTGCCTGGGTTCAATTCCTGGCTCTTACTCCCAGTTCCAGATTCCTGCCAGTGCAGACTGGGGGAGGCAACATGTAGGGGCTCAAGTAATTGGGTCCCTGACGCCCACATGGGGACCTGGATTGCATTGCCAGCGCCAGGCTTCAGCTTGCCCCAGTCCTGGCTATTGCAGTCATTCGGGGAGTGAACCACCAAATGGAAGTTTTCTCTCTCTCCCCACCTCTGCCTCTTGAAAAAAATGGGGGGGGGGGACACTGAGATGAGTGTCAGTATTGGTTCCATTGACAATTGGGAAATTCACATTCGGCAGAATTGATGACCTGCTGCAGGCCTAATGTTAGCATACGAGGGGGTCTTCATAACATTCCTGGAAAATGTATATTATGAAAAAAGTATGCCTGAATTTCAAAAATGCTTTGCACCAAAAATAAACTTACCTTTTAATTCTATTTTCCACGGACTTTTTGAATGTTAGCAAGTGGTTAGAACAAGTACCACCTTCTTTGTAAATCTCTTCCTGCCCCCCAGGGCAGTGAAGAGTGCCAGCCTGCTAAGTTACATAACACATGTGTCCCCCTGTCTTTTCCTTTGGACTCATTCAACAAGCAGATCAAATACCTGTTATGGTTCAGCACGGCTCTAAGTGCTGTGGATACAGCAACAACTCATGCCATGCTTACCATCTAAGTACTTACACCATCTAAGTGCTTATACCATCTAAGCACCTATACTGAAGGGATGGAGATACATATGAGCCAGATACAAGAGTGTTTCCTCTGCCTTGAAGGTAAGACAACATCTAGAGAAAAAGAAAAAAAAAAAAAAAGAACCAGGTAATAGAACAGTCTTCGAAATCTTGGCCTCCGGCTACACAGAGTGCCTTCCTGGTGGAATGTGCCAGTCCTAGCGGTTGAGACATGGTACCCTCAAGCCTTGCCTCCTGTCTGGTTCTTGTGTGGCGCCATCACACACCGTGGACATCTCACCCAGGCATCACAGGCATCAAGCAGCCTGATTACACTGCTCCTTTGCTCTGATGTGGGAGCCTCCGAGGCTGACTTAGGTCAGAGAGAAAGGAGCTGAGGAATGTAAAGGCAATTTGGTTCATTGACCTTTTAATATCTGAAATCTTCCTGTGATTTACATGGCAATAACGTAAGGTTTGGGAAGAATATCAATTAGCCTGAATGTCATCAAAAGGCCATTTACCTCCTCTCATAGGCATCAAAAATAAGAACAGCCCTCTTATTGGGATGTAGAAAAAACCAAAATGTTTTTCCAAGGCTCATCTGCTCAACTCGTTCGTGACACTGTCTACCTGGAGACAGAGTCAAGTCCCTCAGACAGAGGGCCGTATGTCACAAGACTGCATCACCTTCAGATGCCATTTGCAAGTAGCAGGTGGTGACCCATATGTTGGACCGATCAGTTATACACCAGGGTTCCAGGACCCACTCCTCAGCCTTGTCTAATTTCCCTCAGAACTCAGGGAAACACTTTACTTACATTCACATGTTTATTATGAGGGATATTACCAAAGGCACGGGTGAATGCCAGGCACACACAGGAGCTTCCAGGCTTCCACACCCTACAGAGACCTCCATGGATTCAGCCACGAAAGGTCCCCAAACCCTGGACTTCTGAAGGAGCAAGGATGTTGTAGAGGCGTCCTGACATAGCAAGGACTGATTATATCACTGCCCATTGATGATCAGTTCAACCTTCAGCCTCTCTCCCTGCACCAGAGGTTGGGGGATATGGGGCTGAACATCCCAAGCCTGGAATCGCACCTCTCTGGTGGTCAGTCTCAGTCATCTCATTAGCATGTGGAAGACCTTCATCACTCTGGGGAGTCCAAGGATTCTAGGATTTTGCAACGTCACACCTCTCTTTTCCTCTCTCCCAGTCAACTTCCACTCTTTAAGGTATGGCCTCAGACAGATCTTTTCAAGTCTGGGAGAGTAACCCCAAGGTGAATGGCAATTATTAGTCCTCTTTTTTTATTTTAAGATCTATTTATTTATTTGAAAGTCAAAATTACAGAGAGAGGAGGAGAGACAGAGAGAGAGAGAGAGACAGACCTTCCATCTGCTGGTTCACTTCCCAGATGGCCACAGTGGTCAGGGCTGGGCCAGCCCGAACCCAGGAGCTTCTGCAGGGTCTCCTATACAGGTACGGGGTCCAAGGACTTGGGCCATCTTCTGCTGCTTTCCCAGGCACATTAGCAGAGAGCTGGATCAGAAGTGGAGCGGCACCCATATGAACCGGCACCCATATGAGATGCCAGCACCACAGAAGGTGGCTTAATCCACTACGCCACACCGCCGGCTCCAATGCCTAGTCCTGTGATTGAGGTCAGTTAGCAAAGACAAGGGCAGAATTGGACTTTGCCTCCTAAAGGCCCCCTGGAGTTTTGTTAGCAGTCCTTTTTTTTTCTTGCTCTCCAGAGAAGACAGAAGGAAGAAGAGTCCTGGGCCACAGCCACTGAGAAGAGAGGATCCCAGAAAACTCTCTGTGGTCCCCTCTTCTTCAAAGTCTTCCTCCCTAAGATGAGGTGGCCTCCTCTTTGGGACCCTACAGCCCCTCCTGTGGGAGGGATCAGATCCCCTGCCATCAGCACAGATCCTTTCACGTGTCCTTGGCATGTGCCGGTCATGAGCCTCCCAGAGAGGATTGTAAACCGAGGTGCTTCTCGGCAAACTGCCGGCTCTGAGCTTATCAGAACCTCCTCAGATAGCCACCAATTTAAGTCACCTTGAGGGAGCCTCTTGCTGCGTGAGATTTGGATGTAAATTTTGCATAACCCTGAGCGGGAGGAAGGTGGGAGGAGGAGACTCCAAGCCTGCCTAAGCATCCTGCCACAGAAGAGGGCTTCATAAATATTTCACCCTGTGCTCACCTAGGGCTATGGCAATTAAGAGTTAGTTCTTTAACTTCCAGACTTTCTCAATGCTGTCTTCCACGTCTATATGCAGCAGCACCTGTGGCTGAACACCTTGGCGGGGGGTGGGGTGGGTGGGGGGTGTCCCTCTGTAACTATTTCACTTTTCTAAATGCCCTCCTTTGGAGCTCAAAGAAATCATGATTGTATTTTTAAGCATTTGTGAATTATTTTCTTACTCTTACCTAGGACCCCCACCCTAGCCTCAGCCGGCAGTGAGATTTGATCTCAGGCGATGTCTTCCCTGGTAGACGTCATACCCAGTGGCCCCTCCACTGCTCAGCGCCTCCTCCAGGACCTGTCAGAGGCAAATCCCCCCACAGCACGCAGCGCCCCACCCACAAAGCCTCCCCTTTCCCAGTGGCTTTGGGAAACCCCCCTTCACCTCCCTTGGCACATGTGTACCTAACTTGTGAAGAATTCTGTGATTCAATGAGATCGCGCACAGGAAGTTCTTTGCACAGAGCCTGACCAGAGGTGTTGACTGTGGCTTGAGACTGTAAGAGATTCGTATGAGACACAGCTCTCTGTACTTCGTTGAGAGGTGGTGTCTCTGGGGCCTGCGCTGTGGCACAGCGGGTTAAAGCCCCAGCCTGAAGCGCCGGCATCCCATGAGGGCGCCGGTTCTAGTCCTGGCTGCTCCACTTCTGATCCAGCTCTCTGCTGTGGCCTGGGGAAGCAGTAGAAGATGGCCCAAGTCTTTGGGCCTGTGCACCCATATGGGAGACCTGGAAGAAGCTCCTGGCTCCTGACTTTGGATCAGCTCAGCTCTGGCCATTATGGCCATTTGGGGGGTGAACCATCGGATGGAAGACCTCTCTATGTCTCTACCTCTCTCTGTAACTCTGTATTTCAAATAAAGAAAAATAAATCTTTAAAAAAATAAAAAAGAGGGGGCTGGAGCTGTGGCTCACTAGGTTAATCCTCCACCTGCGGTGCCAGCATCCCATATGGGTGCCGGTTCTAGTCCTGGCTGCCCCTCTTCCAATCCAGCTCTCTGCTGTGGCCCGAGAAAGCAGTAGAAGATGGCCCAAGTGCTTGGGCCCCTGCACCCGCATGGGAGACCAGGAAGAAGCTCCTGGCCCCGGGCTTCACATCAGCGCAGCTCTGGCCGTTGTGGCCATTTGGGGAGTGAACCAGCGGAAAGAAGACCTTTCTCTCTGTCTCTCCCTCTCACTGTCTGTAACTCTACCTGTCAAATAAATAAATAAAATCTTAAAAAAAAAGAGGTAGTGTCTCTTGCTCTGGCAGATTTTTCCATGTGTTCTTTTTTGAGTTTGTTTTATCTCCCCTCTTTAAGTTCTAGAAGAGTTGACCACACAAAATATATTTTAGAGCTCACATATCAGAAGGAAGTCCACCATGATAAAGCATTCACTTCCCTGTCATTAATACTGATGTTAATAAATAATGAAACGGCTCTTGGCACTTAGGAAACTATCTTCAGACATCTGCAGGCATTAACTGGTTCTTTCAAGCATTGCATCTGTAAGCATTGTCTCAACTCTATTCGTCAAAATATCACAAACACCCTCAAAGACAGCCTCGTGTTCTGCTGTTCTTTTTCACTGTTTATTTTGAACACAGGGGAGAGTTCACTCTTGGCTGTTATATATCTTCAATAGTCTAAGTCTGTTTATTTGTCACCACTGAGTCTCCCTACAAAGAACTTTCTAGATAAATCTGACTCAGAAATTTTGGCTCCAGCAGCACTGCCTTTTGGGAGTAGGGAGGTGTTTTGTTCTGTCTTGTTTTTACACTAAAAGGACAAATCTTTTTTTTTTTTTTTTTTTTTGAGAAAAGGGGATTTGTTTTATTTATTTGAAAGGCAGAGTAATAGAAACAGAGAAAGAGACAGGGACCTTCCATCCACTGGTTCACTCCTCAAATGGCCACAACAGCTG
Source organism: Oryctolagus cuniculus (assembly GCF_964237555.1). Classification (NCBI taxonomy): domain Eukaryota; kingdom Metazoa; phylum Chordata; class Mammalia; order Lagomorpha; family Leporidae; genus Oryctolagus; species Oryctolagus cuniculus. The sequence continues at coordinate 49,679,937 of NC_091444.1, forward strand.
GGGCTGGACTAGGTGGAAGCCAGGAGCCTGGAGCACCATTAGGGTCTCCTTCATGGGTGTAGGGGCCCAAACACTTGGGCCATCTTCTGCTGCTTTTCCAGGCACATTAGCAGGGAGCTGGATCTGCAGTGGAGCAGCCGGGACACAAACCGGTACTCCAATGTGGCATGCCCAGCATCGCAGGCAGTGGCTTAACCCACTGTGCCACAATGCCAGCCCCAAAAAGGACCAGTCTTTTTGTGTGAAACTTGACCTGACTGATAGAACTTTCCATAGGGTAAAACTGTTCTGTTACCTGCACAGTGTTCTCTGGAGCACAGCCCGTGTCGGCCGCAGGCGGCTCCTAAACACTTGGAAAGCAGCAGGTGAAACTGATGGGCTGCATTTCGTACTGAGCTGAAGCGTAATTACTTGAATTTAGGTGGAAGTGGCCACACGTGGCTGGCGGCTCACACCCCCCCACCCCACCCCCAACCCCAGAAGTCGTCCACACCTAGGAGGAGGGATGGCAGCCACGAGGGAGTTCTTGTATATCCCTGTTTTAAAACTCGACCTTTAAAATGAGACATCAGATCTTTAAAACAGAAATATCTGGTCACTGAAAAGTCCTGAGAAGTCAGGCCTGCAAACAACTGGCACCCTGGTCACGTGGTTCACACAGACTCTCCAAGGCTTAGAAGTTAGGTCCTACCATATGTCACGCGCGTTGTTTTCCAAATAGAAGGAAACTTGAGGGCTGGCACTGCGGCCTAGCAGGCTAAGCCTCCGCCTGCGGCACCAGCATCCTGAATGATCAAAGTAACCTCTCCATCAACACTGCCAAGCCGGCTGCTGCGCCCCGGAGAAACCCTCTGCGAGCGCTCCTCTTCTCCACAGGGCTCTTGTATAACTAGGGTCTCTGTAAACTATAGAGCGAGGCTGCAGCTTCATAGCTTTCTGGCACCAAGAGTCTGTCGGTGCCCACTGCTGATTGTCCATTCACAACCACTGGTTGCTGAGCTGCGCGCCCAAGTGTAAAGTTCAGATGACAGCTCAGGGTGGAGAAGCCCAGAGAGGGAAGGTCTCGGCTGGAGAAGCGGGTCAGGTAGAGATAGAAGCAAACAAAATCGTTGTCCCATTTGGAAAGGACCCCATTGTGGGGAGCAACTCGGACTAGACTAAGTTACTGGAATTAAGACTTATTCTATGCATCTGCTTTCCCACAATATGGCGCTGAGAAGGGAAACAGCTTCTACACAGCTGCCTCCAGTTCAACCAATAAACAGCAGGACCTGCTCCTGATTGGAGGAGAGCAGCGTACTCGGCGTGTGGGTAGCAGAGTTGGGATTGGTAGAAGAGGACTATAAAGGAGGAGAGAGCCAACATGCAGGAGGAACATCTAAGGGGAACATCTATCTGAAGGAACACCTGTGCAGCCCCCGAGAGAGCCGGCTGGCGGTGTGCCGCTCCCCCGCAGAAGTGGGGAATGTGGCAGGGGGAACCGCCCTTCCACGGAGGTGGAAGGGACGGTAGCAAACCCGGGAAGAACCAGCAGCAAACCCGGGGAGGGCCGAGCAGACGAAAGAACAACGCAGGGTCCTGTGCCGTTCCTCCACGAAGAGGGAGAGCGACATAATGGTGCCGTGACTCGGATATGAAGCCTAGGCAGGGTTTAGTGTCATTCCTCCATGAAGAGGGGGAGCGACACCCCATCACAAGCAGTCTGCACCCCAGCCAGAGCACAAGTCCGGAAACGTTTGTGCCAGCGACACAAGTCCCCCAGGACAGACTCCAGAGCCCTGGGGGAAGGGGACAGACCAGGGTTGGAAGCCCCTCTTGGCCCATGGCATCCCAACCTGGGAGGCAACCAAGGCCTGTGCCCCGAACAGCGAAATTAGGTCACTGGGAGTCCAGATCCAAACCTCCTGGGAACTCAGCAAAGTAGACCCAGCTGCAATGGACAGCTTGGAGCCAGGAACGAGCCGCAGTGCTCTGTCACGGAGAGTGTGACCGCTGACAATGTCTCCTTAGTACACTAGAGGAGACTCGGAGCCACAGCAAGCAATTGCCAACTACAGTTAAAGCTCAGCTGGACGGCACCGGTTTGTATCAAGTGTGTGAATTTACAGCCAGCTCTGTATCAAACCATCTTAAGAAATTCACTAAGAGCTTCCGGGTACCCTTTACCCACCCAATGAAGATGCTAGTTACCTATCACTTAACACCATAGTGGCCCACTGTGGCTTAACATAACAGTCACTGTTTTGTTCCTCTTGCCATTTCTGAAAGCAGGGATTAGGGAGAGGCTCGGCTGGTTCCAGCCCAGGGTTCCTTGTGGGGTTACAGGTGCAGTGGCTCACTCACACACTGGCTACTGGTTTTCTCTACATGGGTCTCTCAACAGTGTTCTCATGACACAGCACTGGCTCCCCCCAAAGTGATTATTTCAAGAGCACACTATGACCTGGCCCTCAAAGTCGCACACGTCGCTCCTGCCGCGTGGTCAGGCACACAGATCCGTCCATATTCACGTGGGGACACACATACATGGGGAGCCAGAATCTCAAGGTGTTTTCTTAGAAGTTGCCAGCCACAATGGTGGGTGCATTTTTAGAATTAAAGTATCACTGGCCATAAGTTAAGCAGCAAAGAGTTATTTTTAACATTTTAAGTAATTAATTTACTTATTTGAGAGACAGAAGGAAAGAGACAGACAGGAGAGAGTTCTCATTGTCGGTTCACTCCCCAGATGTTTGGAATGGTCAGGAGCTGGGCCTGGCTAAATCCAGGATCCAGGAACTCAGTCTGGGTCTCCCTCCTGGGTGGCAGGGACCCAAGTATCTGAGCTTTCCTCTGCTGCCTCCTAGGGTCTCTATCAGCAGAAAGCTGGAAGAGGGAGCACAGCCCAAACTCAAACCCGGGAAAATCGATATGGGATTCGGGCGTTTTAATCACTAGGGCAAATGCCCACCCCAAACATGACCTTATCTGAACCTGACCACTTTCCACAGGCCCCACCTCATAACACCATAATCAGCTTACGTGTCTGCCTTCCTAATATCATTAGCATTTGGAGATTAAACTCCTGTTTGAGTTGAAAACCATTTTCAAATCATAGAATTCCTTTTTTATTTTTTTGACAAAGATCAAAGGATTCAATGATCAGAGATCAAAAGATTAGGCAACAAAAAGATACTGGATGAGTTTTGGTGTGGGGAAATAGTCTCTCATATGTTACTGGTGATATTTAAATTGGCTATACCAGTAAGGGGAGCAATTTGACAGTATCTGTCAATATCAGGTTAAACTACGCCCAGCTGTATTTGTGGTATACCAGTTCTCTATCACTTCTGTAACCAATTCTCGTGAATTCAGTGTTTAAAATCACATAAACTTGTCATCTCACAGTTCTGTAGCTCAGAGAGCCAAATGGCCTAGCTGGTGACTCTCTGCTCCAGGCCTCACAAGGCTAAAGCTAAGGTGTTGGCCAGCTTGGGCTCTTGTCTAGAAGCTCTATGGGAGAATATAATTCCAAACTCATTCCGGTTGTGGGTAGGTCTGGTTCCTTGTGACTGGAGCACTGAGGTCAACAGCTGGGCTCATTCTCAGCTACTAGAGGCCACCTGCTTCCGCTATCCCAGGGCTGCCTTCATCTTCAAAGCCAGTGTTGCAAGTTCTTCTCATGGTCTGAACCTCAATGACATCCTCTCATCTCTCCTGTCTCCAGCTGGACAAAGTTCTGTGCATTTAAGAGGTGTCTTAGTCCACATGGGCTAGTTAATATATATATAGAGAGAGAGAGAGAAAGAGCAATTTTTTTAGTTTTTTTAAGATTTAGTTTTATTTATTTGAAAATCAGAGTTAGAGAAGTAGACACAGAGAGACAGAGAGAGAGAGAGAGAGAGAGAGAGAGAGAGAGGTCTTCCATTCACTGGTTAACTCCCCAAGTGGCTGCAATTGCCAGAGCTGGGCCAATTTGAAGCCAGGAGCCAGGAGCTTCTTTCAGGTCTCTCACACAGGTACAGGGGCCCAAGCACTTGTGACATCTTCCACTGCTTTCTCAGGTGCATTATCAGGGAGCTGGATCGGAAGTGGAGCAGCCAGGACTTGAACCATGTGAGATGCCCGCACTATAGGCCAAGGCTTTAACCTGCTGCACCACAGCGCCGCCCCCTGAGCAATGTATGACAGCAGCGATTTACCACTCCCAGTTCTGGATGCTGAAGTCTAGCATCAAGGCACCAGAGTATTTGGTGTCAGGAGAGAGCCTATTCCTCAGGATGCACCTTGTACGTGACCTCACATGGCAGAATGGGCAAACTAGGTCCTGTGAATCTCTTTTATAGACACCAATCCTGTGAGCTAGAGCCCTTGTGACCTACACACGTCCCAAACAACCCTGCATCCTAGTATCATCACCTTGGGGATGGGTTTCAACATAAAAACTGGGGCGGGAGGACACATATTCAGACAATATCAAGGGCTCATGTGATGGGACTGGACACCGGATAGTTCAAGATAATCTCCTTTTTTTGAAGATTTATTTATTTATTTGAAAGGCAGTATTACACACAGAAGGAGAGAGAGAGAGAGAGAGAGAGAGAGAGAGAGAGAGAGACCCTCCATCCACTGGTGCATTTCCTAAATGGCCACAATGGCTAGAGCTGGGCCGGTCGGAAGCCAGAAGCCAGGAGCCAGGAGCTTCTTCCAGGTCTCCCATGTGGGTGTAGGGGCCCAAGGACTTGGGCCATCTTCTACTAATTTTCCAGGTGCATTTGCAGTGAGCTGAATTGGAAGTGGAGCAACCAGGACTCACACAGGCACCCCTATGGGATGCCATTGTCACAGGCGTGGCTTAACCCACCACACCACAACTGGCATCTAATCTCCCTTTCTTAAGGTCCATTGCCTTAACTCCATCTACAGAATCTCCTTTGTCATGCAGCATAACAGATTTGCAAGTTCCAGAGATTAGAACGTGAACACCTTCAAGGCGACCGTTCTTCCTATAACAAACCTCTCTTGTGCGAAATGTTTATGTCTACAAGAATAATCACTGCAGCACTATTTATGATAGTAAAATATTGGAAACAATCTAAATGTGTGTCTGGAGGAAAATGTATAAATTACGAGTTATGCAATGGAGTAAACCACAGTTAAAAAGAACAAGCAGTTCTACATGAATTGATGTGGCAAGATCTCATTATTGCATTTGGCTCAAAACAGAAGAGCATAAATGTTGCTATTTGTGGAAAAAAGGTAAATATATTTGTATGTCAAATGCATAATACACTTTACATAATTTTTTGTAATATGCATTTTCCATGAACTGTTGAAGATCACTCACATGCATGCATTTCAAACATTTTTTTCACCAAAATAAACTTATCTTTCAGTCCCATTCTCTGTGAACTTTTGGAAGTGCTCCCATATATGTGTATATAAATGCCAGGCAGTGTTTGTGAAAAGGATGCATCAAAAACTATTGAGTACAGTAGCCTCTCAGGCGAGCAGCTGCAGGATGGAGTTGCAGGCCAGCATGGAGAGCGGGTGCCTGTTGGAGCCAGGCTGCCCACCTTCCAGTCCCAGCTCTCCGCCCCTCTCCGTCTACGAGAGCCTGGGCGAGTGATCTCTTGTGCTGTGATCTTTAATGTACACATCTCTCAAATCTCTCTGGGTCTCAGCGTCCCCATTTATAAATGGGAGTGGGTAATAGTGGCGCCTCCCTCGAGGGTTGTTGTAAGGATTCAGTGGATTCACATTCAGACGGCCCAGCCCGGAGTGAATGCCAAGTCAGTGTTTGCCATCAGGACCCATTCAAGAATAAATCAATGAAACACATGGGTTGTGAGCAGATAGCACCACAGTGCTGCATCCGGCAACTCCTTTGGGCCCTCCCTGCTGATCTCCCAGTGAGGATCCAGAAAGGGGCAGTGATTCAGCCAAGTTATTTCAGGCCAGAGGAGGCTGGGCCACAGTGGGCCAGACCTGCGGATCTTCCGCGGCCTCATCAATGGCAGGGGTGGACACCGGTGAGCGCTGCGCCTCTGCCTTGGCTGCTTTCTCACGCCTGACAGCTTACTCAGAGCTTTGGTAGCTGCAAAGGCAATTTCTAGGAGCTGATGTGTTCACTCGGAGTCTGTTTCCTGCTCGTTCCCCGTGCACTCCCCAACAGTCTACATATCTCAGTATGTGTGCGCTAGCGCTACTTGAACTAGATCTTGAACTTCACTCTCTCTGGTTTGCTGCCCTGCGACTGAAAAATTGAAACTGACCAGTTTGACTGCGAGAGCCCTGAGTCACTTTCTTATGGACTCTTCTCCAGGTTCTGAGAAGCAGCCTCACAGAAGCACAGGAACCTCTTTAGAAGCAGTTATAACTGACTGCCAAGGAAAGTTCTGGGCCAGGAGAAAATTCAGACCTTCCCGAGATTAATCAGAAAGGGAAACAAGAGAAACGGAAATAGTAAATTTGTGCTAAATCACTAGGCTTGGAGCACACGCTGCAACCCTGGCAATTCTCTCTTGGCATGTTCTCCCACAGGCAAAAGGGGAAATAATACATTAAGTGTTTTCCTTCTCTCTTTCTGCTGGTTTCTTATTTGTTCTTGTAAAGTTTAAAACCGTTGGCCAAGCCACCTCAAGACACACAAACCCTCTGCTCTCAGAGCCTGAAACGTCATTGGTGCAAATGAGACAACAGAGAGAGTGGTGAGCCAGTGGCTGGCAGCTCCCCTGCCTGGCCGTGGCCAGGATGCAGACCCCCTGCAGGCTCTTCCACAAGTTTTTGCAGAAGCAAACCTAATCATCAAGTTCATGAGATGTGCGCTCTCTTTATCCCCTCTCTCTCTTTTTTTTTTTTTTTTTTTTGGAATTTAAAGATGTTTATTTTTAATGCAAAAATTTTTTCTTTAACTTTTATTTAATGAATATAAATTTCCAAAGTACAGCTTATGGATTACAATGGCTTCCCCCCCATAACGTCCCTCCCACCCGCAACCCTCCCCTTTCCCACTCCCTCTCCCCTTCCATTCACATCAAGATTCATTTTCGATTCTCTTTATATACAGAAGATCAGTTTAGTATACATTAAGTAAAGATTTCAACAGTTTGCTCCCACACAGAAACATAAAGTGAAAAATAATAGATGATTTTTTAAATGATGATGAAATCAGATCAGACCTATTGTCATGTTTAATCCCAGTGAGAGTCAAGTTGGGAATTGATAATTTCTTTTCTTTTTTTTTTTTTAACAGAAGATCAGTTTAGTATACATTAAGTAAAGATTTCAACAGTTTGCACCCCCATAGAAACACAAAGTGAAATATACTGTTTGAGTACTTGTTATAGCATTAAATCTCAATGTACAGCACATTAAGGACAGAGATCCTACATGAGGAATAAGTGCACAGTGACTCCTGTTGTTGACTTTACCAATTGACACTCCTGTTTATGGCATCAGTAATCTCCCTATGCACCAGTTATGAGTTTCCAAGGCTATAGAAGCCTTTTGAGTTCTCCGACTCTTATCTTGTTTAGACAAGGTCATAGTCAAAGTGGAGGTTCTCTCCTCCCTTCAGAGAAAGGTACCTCCTTCTTTGAAGACCTGCTCTTTCCACTGTATCCCCTCTCTTTTGACTGCCTGTTTTATTTCGGCCTCATGGTGAATTACGTACTGGGAGCGGAAGGAGGAGAGAGCGAAGAGGAGGACAAGATGGTGAGAAGGCACAAGTCTCCTTTTGCCATCTTGCTGCGGTACAGGGAAAGTCAACAGACACGAGGTGGGGCTTTTGCAAAGCTGCCAAGCTGCATCAGGGATTCAGGTGCTGCTGACACCCGAATCTTGGGGCCCCCGTGCCAGTCAAGCACAGAAGCTCGGCCTCCTGAGCTAGTCGCGGCCTCCTCCTCTGTAAAGCCGATTCACTAGAGCTAAGTCCTGAATTGTAGGTGATTTATAATTCCTCAGCTACTAAGTAGAACAGGATGTAGGATCTGAAAAAGGACTTGCTTAACCTGGCTTCATAGGAACCAGGGCCCAGCTTGCTTCTAACTGAAGTCAGCGTACCTGTCCCCAGTACCTGCACAGGTAATGGAACTCACCCAACCTGCCCACTGCTGCTATGCCAGGTGCCTCAAACCTAGCATGAGAACAGTGTCAAAAAGACCACACAACTCAAAAAAGATATCCCCCGGTAGGAGCTGGGAGAGGTACTGCTTCCACTGGACTCATGAGCAAGGCCAGTGCTATTCTTGGCCCCCTTTCCAGTGTTTGCCTGACAGGAGTGAATCCCGGATGTTTGTGCTGGGCTGTGGTCGTTGTTTTCCCTGGAGGTGCTGTGCTGTGGGTTACATGGAAGGACTGAGTGTGGAGCAATAACACCTCATGAGCCGCAGAGAGTGGAAGAGAGCAGGACGCTGACCCCAGAGTCTTCCTGCTCCTCCAGGGCTCGCTGGCCAAGCGTTACATCCAGACAGCGATTGTGCTCCTTTTCTACATCTGACAATGTTCATTTGTTGTTTTTTTTTTAAGATTTATATTATTTATTTGAAAGTCAGAGTTATATAAACACAGAGACAAAGACAGAGAGAGAGAGGTCTTCCATCCGCTGGTTTACTCCCCAATTGGCCGCAATGGCCAGAGCTACACTGATCTGAAGTCAGGAGCCAGAAGCTTCCTCCAGGTCTCCCACATGGGTGCAGGGGCCCAAGGACTTGGGCCATCCTCTACTGCTTTCCCAGGCCATAGCACAGAGCTGGTTAGGAAGTGGAGCAGCTGGGTCTCGAATTGATGCCCATATGGGATGCCAGTGCTTCAGGCCAGGGCATTAACCCACTGCGCCACAGCACCAGCCCCACAATATTCACTTGTAATGGACTAGGGAGACGCACTTTATAACCAAAACATGGATTTGTGGCACAACAAATTCTGGTTATATCCTCTGGCATTAGATGGCCTAGGATCAAATCCTGGCTCATGCATCTGTGGTCTTTAGTCCCCAATGGTTGTCTGTGTTTCATAGCAGCATGACAGGGCAGGTACTGCAAGGGTCCCCACTGCACAGACCGAACAACTAAAACTCAAGAGACTTAGAATGCCTTCCTCGGAATAAGAGTCAAGGGACCAGCACTGTGGCAGCATAGCATATGGGCGCCAGTTTGAGTCCCGGCTGCTCTGCTTCCAATCCAGCTCTCTGCTATGGCTGGGAAAGCAGTAGAAGATGGCCCAAGTCCTTGGATCCCTGCACCCATGTGGGAGACCGGGAAGAAGCTCCTGGCTCCTGGATCAGCACAGCTCCGGCCGTTGTGGCCAACTGGGGAGTGAACCAGTAGATGGAAGACCTCTCTCTATCTCTCTCTCTCTCTGCCTCTCCTTCTCTCTGTGTAACTCTGACTTTCAAATAAAAAAAAAAAATCTTAAAAAAAAAAAAAAAAAGAAGAGTCAATAAATACATGAGCCGTCATTGACCCCAGATAGCCTGATCCCAAAACAAAGGTCGCCAGGATGGGTGCTGGAGCGCTTAGTACCATAAATGCTCTGTGTGTTACTCTGCTGGAGTACTCTGGCGTTACTCCATGCATAACGCCACATTTTTTGGGAAGACTGGGGAAATGATGAATTTTTGTAAGGGTTTTTCCGTGGGGCATCAGCAAATCCTGAAAGACGCAGGTTAGATTCCAAGTGTTGCCCAAAGTGGGCTGGGCCTGATGAACATTTATCTCACAGCCAGTGGTCCGCAGCGTGTCCATCCCCATCCTGCTGCGGACGACACGGGGAATCAGCGTAACTGCCTGCTTCCTGCGGTGAGCACGTTGCCGGCAGATCCCTGCGAAGCTTGACTGTCTTTTTCCATCTTGAATGCCTGTGCAGGGAGGTGGAAGAGCACAGAGCCGGAACGAGAGGAGGTAACAATGCCAGCCCTTCCTCCCCCGGAAGAGCAGCACTGCCTGGGCTGGAAGCTGTCTGCTGCACATTGGCCCCAGGACTAGCTGTTCTCATCAGCAGTTGCCAAACGCCCCCTGGTCTCCTTGGTGTCAGCCTCTGTCCTCCTCCCGTGCCCCTCCCCCTCACCATGGACCTTACCCTTTGTGTCAATCCACTAGGGCTGCTGCAGAGAGGCACCAGGGTCTGGATGGCTTAGACAGCAGGGACTTCTGGAGGCTGCAAGTCCAAGATCAAGGTGTCAGCAGGGTTGGTTTCTTCCAAGGTCTGGGAGGAAGAATCTGTTCGCAGCCTCTCCCCTAGCTTCTGGTGGCGGCTGGCTGACCCTGGTCTTCCTTGGCTTATAGGTGCATCACCCCACGTCTGCCTGCCTCTTCTGGTGCTCTCCCTGCATACCTGTGTGCCTCCAAATTCCCCCATTGTCTAAGGCCACCAGTCATGCTGGACTAGGGAATTACCCTACTCCAGTATGACCCCATCTTAGCCAATTACACCTGCAGAGACCTTCTTTCCAAATAAGGTCACGTTCTGTTCCACGGGGGGTAAGACTTCAGCAGGTGGAATTTGAGTTGCCCCGTTCAAACCCATAACACCCCTTCTCTCTTTCTCAGTCAACACCTTCCACAAAGCCTTTATTCCTAGCAGGAATCCCAACCCTGGTTCTTCCCTTCTAAGATCTGTGCCAAAAAGAGAAATCAGAACCTTCAGCTGCTGGAGGAAGCACTGTGGTGGAAAAGTGGGCACCCAGCAGGGCTCACATGAGCTTGGTCTTTGTGCGGCACCAGGTTGCTCTTGGCAAAGCCCCTGCCAGGCCCCTGCGCTCAGCCCCTGTATCGTACCCTCCTCTGGGGCCTGTAGAGGCAGAACACACTGAGGAGAGGGTCTTCATCTCCAAGTCCAGGGTGCTCTTCTCAGAGACAATTTTAATCAGTTCTGAGTCCAGATATTTGCACATCTGCCCTCTTCAAACACCGTTTTAAATAAATATTACCCGAGGAACGCACTGAGCCTTGGTCAGTGTAAAGAACAAACGCTGCTCTGCTCTTTGAGCTGCATGCTAATGAAATGATTTGCCCTTCTTCTCCCCAGTATGACCCCCCTTCCCCAACCCTCACCCACGGGATTTGGGGAGGGTCCCTGTGGTTCAGGGCAAGGAACCTTAATATCTAGGGAGAAGGCCGGCGCCGTGGCTCACTAGGCTAATCCTCCGCCTAGCGGCGCCGGCACACCGGGTTCTAGTCCCGGTCGGGGCGCCGGATTCTGTCCCGGTTGCCCCTCTTCCAGGCCAGCTCTCTGCTGTGGCCAGGGAGTGCAGTGGAGGATGGCCCAGGTGCTTGGGCCCTGCACCCCATGGGAGACCAGGAAAAGCACCTGGCTCCTGGCTCCTGCCATCGGATCAGCGCGGTGCGCCGGCCGCAGCGGCCATTGGAGGGCGAACCAACGGCAAAGGAAGACCTTTCTCTCTGTCTCTCTCTCTCACTGTCCACTCTGCCTGTCAAAAAAAAAAAATATATATATATATATATCTAGGGAGAAAGTTATTTCTCAGTCCCAGAGGGCTGCCTGCAGAGAAGAGGGGCTGGGGATGCCTGGAGCCCAGTGGCTGCTCCTGGAGGCGTCACACCATGCCTGCCACTGGGTCCTCCTCAGGGTCTCACAGGGGAGCTCCGGAGTAGCTATGGGGTAGCAATGGGGGGTTGGGTGGCATCAAGGGTGGAAGAGGTGCACTCTGGGGACACGTCTTGAAGCCATATTTGCATAGCAAATGCAAGGGCTTTGCTTGAAGAAAGTTCTCATTTAGACGACAGTCGGTTACAGAAGGCATTCAAGCCCATGTGAGTTCTGGTGCACTGTGGATCCCTCCTCAAGTTAGGGCCCCAGGCCCACCCTCCAGCCTTCCCTGGACTGTCCTCCCTTCTCCCTTTAGCTGCAGCAACATCTGGCCATCAAATGGGTGTGGCTTCCACAGGCTAGAGGCTAGAAATCTAAGGTGCCGGCAGATTTGGTGTCTGGGGTGAGCCATTTCCGGGTGCATGGGAGGCATTTTCTCACTGCATCAGCACAAAGTGGAAAGAGGGCTGTAGAGCTCTCTCGGAGTCTTCATAAAGACACGAATCCCATTCATGGGGGCTCCAGCCTTGTGACCTAATCACCTCCCAAAGGCTCCACCCCTAATGTCATTGCCTTTGGAGGCTGGGATTCCATTGCATGAATTTCTAGGGGACACAGTCAGTGCATAATACTTGCCTCCCTTGGCCAAGCTGCTCAACTGCACCCCCTCTTCCTCCTTCCCCAAGACATACCCACACCCACGCTTGTGCCTAAAAGATGTGACTCCCTGGCTCCAGCCCAGAGATTCTTCCAGAGATAGCCTTCTCTATCTTCACCCCTCAGTGGCCAAGCTGCTGGCCTCTGGCCTCTTGTTACCTTGGTCATGTTCTGCCCAGTCTAGGTGTGGTCATCTGCCTCTCCACCATCCACCTTGTCCCTGCTGTGGCTTGAATATGATTTTGTACCCACCCTGAACTGAGCAGAGGTTTAAACCCCTAAGTCATAAGTTAGTGGGACTTAAAGGGAGGAAGTTGAATCCAATCATAGGATTTGGAGGTGGGCCCTTGAGAAGTAATTATAGTTAGATTAGGTCATTATGGTAGAGACCCACAGTTGAACCCTGGTGGCTGTATAAGGAAAGAGAGACCACAGGTAGTGGATACAGATAGACAGACACGCAACCTCCCTGTCTCCTGCTATGTAACTCCTGTCTCAGGACTGCCAGCAACAGCACCAACACCAGAGGTACAGCAGGAGGACTTGCCCGATCTTCAACTGGAAACCTCCAAAACTGTGAGCCAGAATCAGCCTCTCTTCCTTAGGCTGCCTCGGGTATTTGTTACAGTACTGAAAAGCAGACCAGTACACCTGCTGACCTGGAAAGGCCGCAGGACCTGTCAGCGAGCCCCAGACTCTCCGATCAAGGGCAGAGCATGAACTGGCGGCTTCTAAAGCAAGGGCACTGCCAGTCTGTCACCCCAGCTCTCTGAGACTTGGCCTTGGGGACCTCTGGCTACCCCGGTTTTCTCCAGGTTAAAGTGGGGATCAAAACAGTGTGTGCTTCACAATTTCTTGGGGTGATGAGATGGGACAGTCCAGGTAGAACTCTGGGCACATGTCCACTGATCTTTGTTATTCTTGCTATTACTGCTACTCTTAGAGTCATTCATTCTCTCGACATGGCCTGGCCAAGACCTTAAGGAATGGTGACCCCTAGGAGCCTGTGGTCCTGATAGGGGTGACCATGAGGTTCAGGGTCCCTGTGAGGTGGGTGTCTGAGTGAGCTCGTCTGTTTTGGTGCTGATTCTGGAAGCAAGAAGAGAGTGCCAGCAGGTTACTGCTGCAGAAACAATGGCTTGGTATCGCCAGGCCCTCCGAGAAGAGACAGGACACAGCCAAGTGTTTTCCAAAGGATGGGGCTGGGACATTTATGCCCCACATTCCATTCATGGTTGCTCCTAGGAGACTTGGGGGTCTCCTGTGCTTCTCAGGTGTCAGACTCCTGGAGTATCAGTAAAAGCCCTGGAGTGGAAAGTGGAAGGACCCAGGCCTAGGGCAAGGGCTAATCATTGAAGGTAAGTTCAAGTTCAAATGGGTTGGCCCATGAGGCTGCAGTGAAAATCAGTGATGAGCACAAGATCTGTGGCAGCCACTCCAGGGGCCTCTGCCACGGGGAGTGAGACCAGAAAGTGAGCTTACCATATGCATAGTGGTTGTGTAAGTCTAAATCTTAATTCTTTTATTGTACCTTACTTATTTTGTTTTGCAAAGATAATATGTGCTCATGGTAAAATTCAATAATTTATAAGGTTGACAAATGAAAAGTAAATAAAAGATACCTCTTTTCCCTAAACCTTTATTCCCACTCTCCAGAAGTAACTTCATTCTATAGTTTCTTGGATTTCTTTCTATGCACATATAAGCACAAATTCCTATGTCTACCTCGTTTTTGTTCTACCTCAAATGGATTCCAACTACATAAAATTTCTTTTGACAAAATAGCTTCTCCCAAAGATAGATAGATGTGGATCTAGCTTGTTCCTCTAAACAGCTGAACAGCAGTCCTCCGTGGTTGTACTATAATGTACCTAAACTGTCTCCTGTTGATGAACATTTACTTTGTTTCTAGATCTTGCTGTCATAAATGATGCGAGAGCCTTGCCTATGTATATATTTCTGCTTGTTCCTTCAAACATATCTATAAAGTAAAATCCTTGAACTTGCTTCATCAAAGCTACAGTCAATGAAGATTTTGACAGAGGCTGCTTAATTGTTCTGTAAACACATTGCATCAATTCACACACTCACGGGAAGGCAGATGTGAGTTTCCTCTTACCCTCCCATGCTCAGAATTATCCAATGTTTTTATCTTTGCCAGTTGTGCAAAAACAAATACGACTGGATGCTTCACTTCTGGTTTTTCTGTTTTTAGAGGCAGGGAGGAGGGGAGAGAAAGCTGGTCCTCTCCCAGAAAGCCCACAACAGCTGTGGCTGGACCAGCCAAAGCTGGAAGCCAGGAATGCAACCCGGGTCTCCCACATGAGTGGCAGGAACCCAATTTCTTGAATCATCACACTGCCTCCCAGGGTCTCGCATTATCAGGAAGCTGGAGGGAGGAGCCGGAGCTGAGATTCAAAGCCCAGCCCTCCGATGTGGGATGCAGACGTATTAACTTCGAGGCTAATCGTCCCGTCTGCTTGCCTTCAGCCCTTGCTCACTTGAGGATGAACATCTTTCCATGTAGCTATTGAGCACTGTGTTTCTTGTTTTTTATTGAGACTGCCTTTGCCAGTGCTTCCACAGGGTTGTTCATATTTTTCTTATTGATTTCATAGTCCTCTGTGTGCTGAAAGGGTTTAATGACTGAATCACCAGAGTGAGGCTTCTTTTGGAATTCCTTGCATCAGACTTTCCCAGAGCTGCTTATCACGTGAATCCCGGGGAAGTTTAATAAAGCACACATTCCTGGACGACATCATCAAATTCCTGGTCCACCCTGTCTGAGGAGGGCCCCACTATCTCCAGGCAGGTGAGACTGATCATCCGGGTCCTCAGTCTCTGGCTTCCAGGCAGAAAAACTGACTTTTTCCATTTTCTCTTTGTGAAACCCAGTTTCCCATCTCCTTATGGCAAGAGAAAAGAGCCAGCAGGTGTCAAGCTCCTAGTAGCTCCTCCCAGGAATCTTCTCACAAATTCAGTTCACAGTTCTCAGGTGTCCTGGCCACACCTGCTCCCTTCCGAACAGGCAGCAACTAGCTGCTTGCTTGGGGCAAGTGAGGGTGTGGCTTACCCTTTTCACCTGACAGGTGGTTCCCTGGAGGCACCTGGCCCTCAGCAGTGTGTGGACCACGCAAGCTCCTGCCTGCTACCCTAAGGCAAGTTCAGCCTTCCAAGAGGAGGCTGGGTAGTGGCAGCAGGAGAGGGGAGTCGACAGCAAAGCATGGGATTTCCTTTCACTGTCTGCTGGTGTTGCATCCCCCTTGTGTGGGTATAAGCTGCAAAAATGAATTACAGATGAGTGTTAGTAACTAAGAATTCCTTTTGCAGACACCCTGCTGGATGGAAGCTAGGTGCTCCAGTGGTCTATGAAAATCCACTTCACCCGCGAGGTAGGAGTGTGGGCATGAGTCCCACGGGTGCCACAGAAGCAGGGGGGCAGAGTGGCCTCCCTCTCCCTGGCTCTGGCCTCGGCCCTGCACATGGGGCTGCCCCTCTCCTGGCTCAACCGGAGCAGGACTGGAAACGGGGCAGTTCCCAGGAGGGCCTGGAAGGCGGGGCAGGGATGTTCCCATCCTTGGAAACAAATCAGACAGCTTTGGGGAGCTCTGATAACGTGCAGCCGTTCTGCTTCCCAGCCTGCGGATGGCAGGCAGGCTCAGCCTAGTCTATGAGAAGGGACAGGAAGAACAGATCCAGTTTACGTTCATAAATAAAACTGATTTATTAGATTGTAAAATCTGCTTTTTAAAACCTCTGGCATTAAAACAAATTTACAACTGGCTACAACCCATAAAATCTGTCTCTTACTTTGCTTCCAAAGGGTTTGATTTAAACCCCTCTCTACCCAAAGTCTTCGGAATACTTGATTTTGATGACTTCAACTTACTAAGACCCTCTCAGTCCCATGGGTCCCTGCCCAGGTACACTGTTGGACGGTTCCATTTCCCCTAAAGCTGTGAGGTACAGAGTTGACTGCAAACCACCCTCCACCCCTCAGTTGTCCCCTGGCGATTCCCCTTCCTTTCTTCCCCAGGGCTCTGGCACCTGTGCTAATCTTCCCAGATGGAGGAGGTCAGGAGCGGCTCCCAGGGTCATGCCCTTCCCATTTACCCCATCACATCCTTTTTGTTAAAGTCATTTTGGGGGCCAGCGCTGTGGTGCAGCGGGTTAAAGCCTCGGCTGACAGCGCCGGCACCCCATATGGGTGCCAGTTCGAGTCCCCGCTGCTCCGCTTCTCATCCAGCTCTCTGCTACAGCCTGGGAAAGCAGAGATGGTCCAAGTCCTTGGGCACCTGCACTTGTGTGGGAGACCCAGAAGAAGCTCCTGGCTCCTGGCTTCAGACCAGCTCAGCTCTGGCCGTTGTGGCCATCTGGGGATTGAACCAGTGGATGGAAGACCTCTCTCTCTGTCTCTACCTCTCTCTGTAACTCTTTCAAATAAATAAAATAAAATCTTTTTTTTAAAAAAAGTTATTTTGGATTTTAAAAAGGAAGGACAAGGAGAAGGAGGAGGAGGAGGAAGAAGGTGAAGACAGCCCTGTCTTGAAGGAGTTGAAGGGAGAAATGGGAGCAGTCTCTCTCCCCAACCACAGAGTAGCTCCATCACTCCTTTCCGGGCACAGTTCTCCGCTGCGCTGGCCAGACTCAGCCTGCGCAGGTGCAGCGTTACTGATCCCTCCCTCCCTCCCAGCTTCCCTTAGTCCCATCCCTGCTTAATTTTCCTTCATTGCATAGGTCACCAGAGAGCATACTAACTACGTACTGACGTGTCTGCAACCCGTTTTGTACACCACTATGTTACTAGCATGTAAAACTGCTGCTAGCATGTTTGAATGCTCACGGAACACAAGTATTTGTTGAATGAATGATGGCCGAGACTATTCCTCAAGCTCAGGGCTTGTTCTGCACAGTGAGTGTTTCTGTAGATTTGTACCTTTTTCTTCTTCACCCCCCTGCCTTACAGCCCATTCTTTCCTTCCTGGTCCAATTTCCTTACTCCTGAAATATAGATTTAGTTCCTTCAGTGAAGTTCTATTGGTGGAAAAATATGTTAATCCTTGTTTGCCTGAAAATGCCTTTGTTTTCCTCTGATTCGTGAATAGTGCTCACATTGACATTGATTACAGAATATTAATGATTTTTTTAAAGATTAAGTAATTTATTTAAAAGGCAGAGTGACAGAGGGAGACAGAGCGAATGAGAGAGGGAAGAGGGGAGGGAGAGAGAAGAAGAATCTTCCATCCACTGGGTCACTCCCCAAATAGCCAAAACAGGCAGGCCTAGGACAGGCTGAAGCCAGGAGCTCGGAACTCCACGGGTGGCAGGGACTCAAGCACTTGGGCCATCTTCCACTGCCTTCCCAGGCACATTAGCGGTGAGCTGGATTGGAAGCAGATCAGCTCAACCTGCAAGCACTCTGATATGGGATGCAGGCATCCCACGCAATAGCTTAACCCTCGCCACAACATGGGCCCCCACGTGGATTCACTTTTACTCACTGTGCTTCATGAATCTGAAGATTGCATCTCTAATCAACTTGGGAAAATTCTCAGCACTGTCCTTCAAACAGTGAGCATGCCTTGTCCTTTGTGTTCTCGCTTGTAACTTCTATTAGAGAAGAGTGATTCTCAGTATTTGCCTTCCATAATTACATTCTATAAAGCCTCCCTTAGCACCATAGTAGTAAATCCTGAAACATGGCTCCTAGGAGAATGTAGGGTTAGGTTACTACCCATCACTCATCACAGTATTTTCCCCAACTGACCAACACACGGCCTCGTTCTATGTGTGTTTGTGTCTTACGGACCCATTACTGTTACTGTGGATTCATTAACATTGAACTCAGCCCACAGCACTGCACCCACGCGTCGGTGAAGCTTCATCTGTAAATGCGTGTTGTCTCTGTGCAGCCTTCCTGCACCGAGGAGCACGAGACGGGACTTCAGCACTACTCTCAGGGCCGACTTAAAAAGGCAGAGTCACCAACGAAGAACACAGCAATGTGAAATGCGTGGCAATATACAGGCTGAGCGAAGGACAGCCATCTGCAGCGTGAGCGCTGGAACAGGCAGACGAGCGTTGCCTCGGCAGAGCCCACTGGAGCCTGAGCACCAGGGTACCCAGGTTTTTCACTTCTTTGTGCCTTGTCTGCAAAGGACTGTTCTAAATGTTCATCTTGCAGTTACAAATAAACCAGCACGTGGGAAAATTAGCAAGTAGGAACCGTGCGAACAGTGGGGATCGGCTGAAGCTATTTGTTTCCCTCTTGGGAGACACCTTCGTTTCTTGCAAATTTAACTATGAGTTTCAAAAAAAAAGACTTGCATTTTGATTGTTCTTTCTAGGCGTTCTCTGAGCAAAAACGTCTTCAGGTTGTCTAATCCAGGATACTGGCAGAAGAGAAAGTCCTGGTTGTCACAAGTGGGAGATGAACGAATGAACTGGCAGCTCCAAGGTGGGGCTGCACAGAGAGTGTTCCACCAGTCACGTGGTCCCCACAGTAAAATGACCGCAGAGTCTAATCCGCCACCCTCGAAACGCATGGCTTCCCTTCCTCATGCGTGAATGTCAACAAACAGTGGGTGAACACCCACAACCTGTCGAGCACAGAGCTAGAAACCAGGGAAACCAGAGTGAAAAGAAATACTCTGCCGCCTCAGGGTCCCCGCAGCTTGGCTGTCAACTTTTACTGTGCAGACAAAGGTGCACAAAACCCTCTGGGGAGCATGAGCGAGGAGCGATGCACTCGGGGAAGCTGGGGAAAACTTGGCAGCATTTGTAACATTTCAACTCCATGTGGCAAGAGCAGCTTCCAGTCCTTCCTTCATGCCAGGCGCTCCCTGGGCCTGGAGATACATTGTTAGTCACATTATTAAATCAGGTAGGCAAGGTCTCTGCCCTTGAGATGCCTCCGGCTAGCAGAGGATGAGCAAGTGTGATTCACGTAGGAAATGCCATGGCAGACACAGCTCTGGGTCTCCTGGCACCAACGCCCCTTGGACCTTAGCAGGCTGCTTTGGCTCAGCCATAGCCATGGCCACGCAGCCCTTCTTGGGCAGCTCTGCTCCTCAGGCTGGCCCGTGACTTGTCCTGGGAATCCGAGGCTCTCTCCTCTGGCTGCCAAGCAGTCACATGCTCTGAGCTGTCTCTCAGACTCTAGTTTAAATGTCTCCACAGAGGCAGGCTTTGTGGCAAAGTGGATTAGACCACACTTGCACTGCCTGAATACCATATCAGAGTGCTGGTCGAGCCCTGGCTACCCCACCTTATAATAGAATCTGTCATAGGAGAGAGATGGAAACTCATAACAGAACCTGTTATAGGAGAGAGCGGCGGATGCAGTAGGAACGAGAGGAAGGCGGCCTCTAAGAAGTGGGAGGAGTGTGGGTGACCACTTGAGTGACGCTAGCGCTCATCCAAAGAGAGAAAATATTAGGAGACTGGAGAGGAGGGCGGGGGTTTCTCTTTGGGGCAGCCTGGGGTGGAAGTGCCTTAGGGACAAGGCTCTTGAAAATTTCCTACGCAGTGAGTTCTGAGGGATTGGGATTCTGTTAGAGGGCTTCCAGGTTACGCGCTAAGGCTTGACATCGGAAGGAGTGAGCTGGCAATTGGGGTCACACAGGTAGACAAGAAAGATCCCCACTGAAGAGGCAGAAAGATAAAGAAGAGCCTGTAAAGAATTCTGGGGAGCAACACGTCGGAGACAAGAGGAAGATGAGGATGGCTGTGGCCTGGGAGCCGGAAGAGGGATGTTTTCTAGAATAGTCCAGCAAAAAAGGAATTTAAATCCCTGCACTGGATTCCACAGCTTGGGGGCGGGGGAGGGAATGTGCACTGGAGACCGTGGTCAGAACCATTTGAGAAGGATGCCGAAGGCAGAGCTCAGGGAGAGGCTGAGCAGACAGGGGCTGGGCGAGAGGCCCAGGACAGCGGCTGGGGCCCCCTTCCTGAGCGGATGAGGTATGGCAGGAGAGGAAGGCGAGAGTGCGAGCTGCAGAGGCAGGTAATCTTCCAGCCAGACCGGGGAGCTCTGCTCTGCTGTGGGGCTTTCCCCGCCCTGGCTCCT
This sequence comes from Oryctolagus cuniculus, assembly GCF_964237555.1. Lineage (NCBI taxonomy): Eukaryota > Metazoa > Chordata > Mammalia > Lagomorpha > Leporidae > Oryctolagus > Oryctolagus cuniculus. The sequence goes on from NC_091444.1 coordinate 49,700,191, forward strand.
GCCCTGCACAGGCATTGTCGCCACCCTCACGCCAAGCCAGGAGTCTGTGATAAAACGGAGACGCAGGCTCGATGAACGAAATCACACCGGGGATGTTAAGGGAGGAAGTCTAGCCTTGCCTTGCAGCTGTGCCATGTCGAGGCCAGATAACGAGAGCTGTCTTCCTCCACCCCTTTCCAAGATCCAAGAACCCCAAGAGCCTCCTCCAAGCAAAGAATCAGGCATCACACCAGGCTCCAGGCCCAGAGTGTTCTGCACCATTCCAGAGGCTGAGCAGAGACCAAGACAGGGTGAAGGGCAAGAGAGGAGAGGGCAGAGGGCAGTGCGCATCAAGGTCACAGCCTGGTGACTGCCGGGAAAGGGGGAAATGGCTCCACCTCTGGCTGCGAACCTCCTGACCATGGAGCAAGCAGAGAGCTCTGATTCTCCTTCTGTTAGCAACTGTGCAACCCAGAAACAGCTAAGGAGGTGGCAGAGACGGAGGAGATGGTAGTAGGGTGAGGAAATTGACAGCCCAGGTGGCTGGGCCAGACCCAAGGACCCCGCCACCAGAGGCTGGAGGGAGGTGGCGTGGTGGAGGCTGTTTTGTCCTGGGAGCCAGGAGGCTGCTGCTTGCTCACTCACTCGCTTTTCTTCCTGGAGAAGAAGCAAGGTCGTTCTGTGAAGGAGGCAGAAGGACATTTGAGAAATGTGATGAAGATTGGAAATACTGAAGACACGAGTGAAACTATCAGGACAGAGAAAGCAAGCCCCTCGGAATCTAATGCCGCCCACCCTGGCTCACATCCGTTCTCCCGACAGCACTGAGCAGCAGCGGGCTGGGAGCCAAGTGGGGCAGGGCAGGTGCAGGGCTGCTGAGGAGCAGGGTGAGGGCACCAGGGATGGGGCAGAGAGATGGCTTCCTTGATGGACCACGTGGGGAGGCATGGAGAAGGAGAGGATGGAAGGGGCTGATGGGGGAAGGCAGGAGGCCGAGCTGGGGGGATGGACCACAGCACTGTGAGAAAGTCGACAGCAAAAACAGTAATCAAAGCTGGAGAAGAGGCCACTCCATTCGCAGAAAATGCTCCGGAGGTAGAAGTCCCCAGGGAACTTTCGGTTCCGAGTCAGGGCAATCAATGTAATTGTTTCAATTAGAACTTGGTGGAGACATTCTGAAATTTGAGGATAAATGGCTTGTATTTCAGCAATTCTCACAGACCGAAGACTCAACTGCTTCCTGTAAAATTTCACTCCTTTGTTGATTTCCTCTTTGGAACCGGGATAATCGATTCTGCTTCACTTGACTTCGGATTGATAATGATCAGACGTGAAATAGTCCTGGCATTTGCAAAGTCTGTGACAGATTTAGATCTGTCGGGGTGAGGTGCCCGGGCTCCCCCAGGCCCAGTCTTCTAACCTTCGTCCTGACAGCAAGCGTTTCCAGCCATGGCGGTGTCCAGCTTTGGGTGGGGCAGGTTACGTTAGGGGGAGGGGTTGCCAGGAAGTGCAAAGTCAATGCTATCAGAATTCTAGAGTAGGATTTTTTTTAATAGATTTTTTGGAAGGCAGAGTTACAGAGACAGAGAGAGGTCTTTCATCCACTGGTTCACTCCCCCACATGGCTGCAACAGACAAGGCTGGGCCAGGCTAAAGCCAGGAGCCTGGAACTCCATCCAGGTCTCCCACACAGGTGGCAGGGGCTCAAATACTCGGACCATCATCTGTCGCCTTCTTGGGCACATTAGCAGGGAGCTGGATTGGAAGTGCAGCAACTGGGACACAAACTGGAGCTCTTATAGATTGCCGGCCTGGCAGGTGACGGCTTAACCCACCACAACGCCAGACCCCAGAGGAGGATTTCTAATTTAAAAACACCTACTAAGCCCATTCGGGCTGCTATAACAAGAGCTCCATAGTCTCCATGGCTTGTAAACAACAGAAAGGTGTTTCGCACAGTTCTGGAAGCTGAAGTCCAAGATCAAGGCCCCAGCAGATTCAGCGCCTGGTGATGGCAACTTCCTGTTTTCCCATGGTGTCCTCATATGGTGGAGGAGATGAGGCAGCTCGCTGGGATCTCTTCCATCAGGGTTAGAATCTCAGTGCATGCCTTGTAGAGGGCTGCCTGGAACCGCCTAGAACCGCCTGGAACCGCCATCGCCCTGCAACCTCTGGCAGGTTCCTGAATCCTGGGAAGCGCCTCTGATCTGGGCCGTCTGCTGCGCAGCTCTCCCTCTCTCCTCCTCCCCTTTCTCCTCCCCTCTCTTTCCCTCTCTGCTTTCTGAGTTCCCCACAGAGCCTTCCCGTATGCACCGCACATTCTTGCCTCGAGGCGTTTGCTCCTCTGCCTCATACAGATCAGACACACTACAGACAACTGTTGCTCAAATAATTTTTTTAATGAATTAGTGAGTAGTGACATTGAGTCTGCCTGGGACTCCTTCCTTGTCTTCACAGTTTTAAAACCTTTACTTGCCTCAGCTTTAACCCAGCTCTCCTCAGAACTCATACGACACCCACTGCCCCAAGCGTATTCCTTGGCCTCCTCCCAACATGGCTATGCATACCGCCAAGCACCACGTCTTCTATTCTCCGGGGCTCTGCCAGCAAGAGGGTCCCATTGTGAGTTGTGGATTATTCAACCACTTCCTGTGACTGTTTATAACATAAATGGTCTCATTTCACAAAAATAACTAACTCCCATGTAGCAGCGCTTTAGGGCTCAGAGCATGCTTGGCCACGCATTGTCCCACGTGATCCCTGCAACGACCATGATGGGTCAGGGTTGGGTCCCCACTGATCAGGTAACAAAACCAAGGCTCCCACAGGAGTTGCAGACAATGAGAGAGCTCCAGAGGCAAAACACACCACTCCTTCCACTGTCCCAGGACTACCAAATTAAGCTTGTTTAGGGACAGATAGTTCCTGTGATGGTTGATGCTGTATCAGTTGTGCACCAGGGGGCACCTAGATCACAGGTGAAACCTCACTCTGAGGGTGTGTGTGAGGGTATTTCTAGAAAAGGGCAGCATTGACTTGGCGGACTGAGTGCAGATCACCTTCATCAGTGTGGGTGGGCATCATCTCATGCCTCAAAAGCCCAGGTGCAACACAAAGGCAAATTCTCTCCATCTACTTCAGCCAGGGCGTCCGTCACTTCCTGCCCTTGGACACTGGACGTTGGCCCTGCTGTTTTAAGATGCCAAGGTTTAAGTCACTGCCTTCTGCTGGCACTGCAGGGCAGAGAGTGAAGCCACTACCTGCGACACCAGCACCCCATAGGGGCACCCCTGACACCCATGTGGGAGACCTGAAAGGAGTTCCAGACTCCTGGCTTTGACCTGGCCCAGCCCTGGCCATTGTGGCCATTTGGGGAGTGAACCAGCAGATGGAAGATCAAACTCTCTGTCTTTCCCTCTCTTTCTGTAACTCTGCCTTTCAAATAAATAAATAAATCTTTTTTTGTAAAAAAAAAAATTAAAATAAAGATCACTGCCCCCCAGGCCCTGAGGCTCAGGCCGGAACTACACCAAAGATTGCCCCAGGTCTCCAGCTTGCAAGCGGCTTTCATAACAGTGGGAGCCAATCCTTCAGGGTAAATCCTTTTCTGTGCATCGTTGTATCCATCCTATTGAATCGCTGGCTCCTACAGCCAGGCTCACTGGGTTCAATGTTTTCGCCAGGGTTTCCCCTGCTCTCCTGGGGTGCTGGTCAGTGAGTGGACACCTATGGCTCCTCAACAACTGGATCGTCAACAGCACATTCTTTTTTAACTAAAAGTTCCTTCTATTTAAATGTCTGTTTATTAATTTTTATGTATTTTTAAGGCAGAGAAAAAGAGGAGAGACAGAGGTCTTCCATCTGCTGGTTCATTCCTCACTTGCCTACAACAGCCACAACTGGGCAAGGCCAAAGCCAGAAGCCTGGAACTCAATCCAGGTCAACTCAATCCACCTGAGCCATTACCAGGTCAACTCAATCCACCTGAGCCATTACCTACTGTCTCCCTGGGAAACCATCAGCAGAAAGCTGGAATCCAAAGTGGAGCCAGAACCCAAACCCAGGCACTATGATATGGGTGCAGTGTCCTAACCAGTGACTTCACCACTATGCCAAATTTCCACCCCAACAGCACACTCTTGACCTGTCACCTGAGTTAATTCTACCTTCCTTCCTCTCCAAGGGTTTGCTCCCAGCATAGAGCAACTATTAGACACTTGGAAAGTGGTAAGGATTCTAGTAACTACACTTTATTCTATGTGTACCTTATGCTAAAGGTACAAATCACATACTTGCATATTAATTGCTTCACTTTATTAAGTTTTAAATTAGACTAAATTCCCCACTAGGCAGATGGAAGGCAGAAATAAATTGATTGGGAATAGAAATTCGGTGCAGCAGTCAAGTTGCAATTGGGATACCCACAAGCCATATCGAAGTGCTTGGGTTCAAGTCCCAGCTCTGCTGCCAATTCTAGTTTCCTGCTAATGCACGTGACAGCTCAAGTATTTGGGTCCTTGCCACCCATGTAGGAGACCTGGATTGAGTTTCCAGCTGCTATATACAACCCTAATCCCGTATCTAGATGTTTGGGGGAGTGAACTGGTAGATGGAAGTGAACTGGTAGGTGGAAGCGCGCGCTCTCTCTCTCTCTCTCTGTCTCTCTTCTGTCTCTTTTTTTCTGTCTCTCAAATTAAATTAAATTTAAAAACAAATAAGTGCAACCTTTCCTGGGAGTGGTAACTCTCATTGTCAGAAATCTGTTTTTCTTTGAGAGTAACAAGTATCTTTGAGATCGGAGAATCGTGGAAGTTTGCACCCGAAAAGGTGCAAGCCTCCATTGAGTTTAACCTTTTTGCAGGTTTGGCTTCTCCTTCAGTTTTTGTTCTGTGGCCTGGAGGTTGGGGGAAATGTCATCTTGTGCTTCTCTTCCAAAGCAATTTGAAGAAGTGTGTGGCTTGCTTGGTTCGTGTTTGTTTTGTGTTTCCCTGCAGCTCAGCACGCACTGTCCTGAGCACTAGAGAAAGCCTCCTTCTCTAGAAGATTCCACATGTTTCCTCCCCATCCCCCCCCTTTTTAATTTATTTAAGAGGTAGAGCTAAATACACACAGAGAGAAAGGGAGAGTGAGAGCAAGAGAGGGGTCTTCCATCCACGGGCTCACTCCCCAGAACTGAAGCCAAGAGCCAGGAACCTCCCCAAGACATCCCACACAGGCACAGGGGCCACCCTCCCAGGCCACAGCACAGAGCCGGACCAGAAGGGAAACAGCAAGGACGCAAACCAGCACCCACAAGGGACAAGACACCGGCAAGCAGGCAGCGGCCCAGCCCACCACACCACAGCGCCAACCCCTCCGCCACATTCTACTTAACCTGTCTTTTCCTGTAGCTTTCGATGCCCCCAGACTGGGAAGGGCAGGGGAGAAAACCTGATTCAACCCTGTTCTGGGTGTCCCAGGAGAGCTGATGATCCTAGCAGCAAACAAGCAGAATGGCACAGGGGCTCCCACGGCAGGGTCTGGAGCACAAGTCTCTGGAGCCACAAGCCTGTACCCAGGGGGGCTATCCTTTTCCTGATCTTGTCACTCAACATGCAAATGGCATTGTTTTCCAGGTCAACTTCACATCACCATAATTTAGGATATTTGGCGATGTGTCTTTTTTTTTTTTTTTTTTTTTTTTTTTTTTTTTAGTTATTTGAAAGGCAGAGAGAGATCTTCCATTTGCCAATTCACTCCCCAAGTGTCCACAATAGCCAAGACTGGGCCAGGCTGAAGCCAGGAGTCCAGAAGCCAATTTAGGTCTCCCACATGGGTGACAGGCACCCAATCTCCTGAGCTATAACCTGGTGCCTCTCAGAGTGAACAGCAGCAGGAAGTCAGAACAGAGGGCAGAGCTGGGACTCAAACCCAGACCCCAGGGGCAGGCGCCCCACAGTTATGCTTCCACCTGTGGCACCGGCATCCCTTCCAGCCCCGGTTCGTGTCCTGGCTGCTCCACTTCTGATTAGCTTTCTGCTAATGGCCTGGGAAAGCAGTAGAAGATGACCTGAGTGCTGGGGTCCCTGTACCCACGTGGAAGACCTAGAAGAAGCTCCTGGCTCCTGGCTCTGGACTGGCCCAGTTCCAGCCATTGAGGCCATTTGGAGAGTGAACCAATGGATGGAAGACTTCTCTCTGTGTCTCTCCCTCTCTCTGTCTTAACTCTGCCTCTCAAATAAATGAATAACCCTCTTTAAAAATAAAGAGACCCTCTGATGTAGGTCATGGGCATTGCAAGTGGTGTCCTCACAGCTGCAACAAAAGCCCACCCCTGATGGTGACCTATTGACCACCAGAAGCAGAAACCAGACCTCTGAAGGCACCCTCAGGGTTCCCCAATGTGATGGCAAGGAGTCCCTTATAAGCACAAGGATGACAACACCCACAGATCTCTGTTTGCAGGGTGTGCCCTCTGGCAGGGGTGAGGGGCCAGGCAGGGACTCCCAGATGTGGATGGGCCCTGCCTCTTGGAGATGGGGTGCTTTTATATCACAATGACCCATCACTAACATTGAGCCCTGGGGAGCCTTCCAGTTGCCAAAGTCTTTCCTTGGCCAGCCCTGATCTTTGAATAATCTCTGATTCCTACTGGGCTCTTCCTTTGCTCCCAGAAGCCTGGAGGAGCTCTTCTGTCTTCAGCTCTCTGTACCTGAACATTGCCTTAGAACCCTTCTCAGAACCCTGGCTGCTACAAATTGATTGGCATTGCCCTGGGAATTGAAACCTGTTCACCTTCCTCGATGGTGGATGGCGGAGCCCAGTGACCATGGCCAGAGAACAGGATTTTCAGCCTGCGTGAGATAGCACGGAAATTTGGGCAGAGAGGAGGTATATTATGAAGAATAAACATCAAGGTACAAATTAATGTCAGCTTTTGATACATTAGGAACACATGCTATAATTCTTTTCTTAAAAAAATTATTTTATTTATTTGAGAGGTAGAGTTATAGAGAGGAAGAGACAGAGAGAGAAGTCTTCCATCCGCTGGCTCACTCCTGAGATGGCTGCAGTGGCCAGAGCTGAGCCAATCTGAAGCCAGGAGCCAGGAGCTTCTTCCAGGTCTCCCACATGGGTGCAGGGGCCCAAGGACTTGGGCCATCCTCACTCTCCAAATGGTCGCAATAGCCAGGGCTAGGCCAGGTGGGAGCCAGGAGCCAGGAGCCCAGAGCTCCATCCTGGTGTCCCGTGACTTGGGCCATTTTTCACTCCTTCCCAGGTGCATTAGCAAGGGGCTGGATCAGAAGTGGAGCAGCTGGGACTTGAACCAGCATCTGATATGGGGTGCCAGCAACAAGCAGCCATTTAATCCACAGCATAACAACGTAAGCCTGTTTTCCAGTTTTTTAAAGTCTTGGTTTAATTATGTGGCACTTAATATGAGTCGCTCATTTTGATTTGGTCTGTTGGGGCCCAGACCAAAACAACGCCTTCTCACAGGTTTTTATTTAAACTGCACACCTCCCCAAGAAAGAGAGAAAAACCATGAAAAGCTGAGAGCCAGAGAGTGAGCTCGGATGGAGCCGGAGGCCAGCGTAGAGCCAGTAGGTAGGACCACGGGCAGACAGAGGCCAGTGTGCTCCTCAGGTCGCAGCGCAGGGTTCCAGGGAAACAGGAAATCTTGCTGCCTAACTGCAGCTTCCTGCATGCCTGCTTAGGCTTGCTCTTCCCTTGGGAGCCGTCCCCTGAGCCATCCTATTCCTGCGGCCCAGGATTTCTTTAGCAAGGGAGGAGGGGTGGGCGCTGGCATCACAGGAACACATGCACTTCTGGAAAAAGTATGACTCCAGTGAAATTTGCAAGGATCACGTGCCCAAGGTTATTATTATTGCCCCCTTTATTTTTTCCAAGACTTACCTATAACTTCACTTCCTGTCCCAGAGCTTAGAGCTCAACACTCGCCAGCACTGTCCTCACTCCACCAACAAAGCTAATCTTAGGGAATCATCCTTAATAGTATCAAAGACTAACCAGGGAGACCCTTCACAGCATGTGCAGAGATGGGGGGCCGAGGGTGTGCTCCAGACAAAGGTCTGGTGACTCAGCATGACTCATGAGTGCCAGTACTCACTCAGCCAACATTTACCCAGTGACTGCTGCACAAAATCCTAACTAGCATGGATTGAGCCCTCTCGAGGTCCCAGACATCAATCCGAGCACATAGCACGTACTTACGTCTTTGATCCAACAACCTCCCAAAGCAGGTCTTACTATGATGTCCATTTTACAAATGAAAACATAAGGCACCAAGACGCTGAATAGCTTGGCGTGAGATGGGAAAGGGGCAGACCTGGACATTAAACACAGATTGTCTGGCTCGACCTCGTACACACTCTGCAACGCTGAGGATTCTCAGGGCACGCTCAGCCCTCGGCGAGCTTCTGCTCTAGGAAGGAAGAAAGCAGGTACCACGTGACTCTAAGTCAAGAGGGGTGGCATGGGAAATGTGCAAGAGGGTTAAGTAGTGTTGGAGAAGCAGGAGAGGTGATGCAGTGGTAAGCCAGGGAAGGCTTCTCTCACCAGCCTCGTCCGCCAACCCTAGGTGCATAGAGAAACTGGCAGAGCACACGAGCAGCAGAAAATGCGTGAGAAAAGGCAGAGATCCAGCAACCCAGCTGCATTTGGGAAAGGGCCAGCGAAGCCTGTTTGCCCAGAGTCGAATGGTAACAATAAGAACAGCAACGACAACAATGATGGAAGTAATGAGTGCTTCCAATGAGCCAGGCACAAGTCCGAGCCCTTTGTGTATATTAAGTAATTTAATCCTCACCACCACCTGCGAGGCCAGGACTCTCATTATCCACATTCTGTACAAAGACAGTCATCTGTATGACATCCACAAGGCCAGGTGCAACAGTTGAAATACAAATCCAAGCAGACCAGTCCTGATGCCTGTGACCTACACCCCGACACTGAACTATCTTTCCCCTGTCGAGGGTGTCCACAGAGCCAGCAAGAGTCAGCAAGGAAAAGACTGAAGACCTGGATTCAGACATTCACTGCCTAGAGACGAGATCTGGGCAACTGATTGAACCTCTCTCAGTACCAACTCCCAAGGGTATAAAATGAAGCTGACCCTTGCTCACCTTGGAGTTTCCGGGGGGATTAGGGATGACATATGCCAAGCCCCTGGTGTGGAAGTGGAAGAGGGCGTCAGCACACCAGGTGGAGGAACACATACCTGACCCAGCAGCTGACCTGAAAGGCCTTCAACAAGTGACAGAATAGCAGCTGCATTGTGAAAGGCGTTTACTGGGGGAAATAGACTCTTGTTGGAAAGGCCTAAGGCATTCCAGGGAATGGCTGAAGTTCTAGGTTTATCTCATCCAGAATTAGAGGTACATCCTCTAGGAACTCATCCTGGGAAAATAAAAGTGCACTAAAGATAAGTAGATAAGGATATGTCATTTACAGGCAAATAAATAGAATCAACTGAACTTTTTAAAAATAGGATCTTATGGGGCCGGCGCTGTGGTGTAGTAGGTTAATCCTCCGCCTGTGGTGCTGGCATCCCATATGGGTGCCGATTCGAGTCCCGGCTTTTCCTCCTACAATCCAACTCTCTGCTATGGCCTGGGAAAGTAGAGATGGCCCAAGTGCTTCAGCCCCTGCACCATGTGGGAGACCCAGAAGAAGCTCTGGCTCCTGGCTTTGGATCAATGAAGCTCCAGCAATTGCGGTCATCTAGATAGTGAATCAGCTGATGGAAGACCTCTCTCTCCCCTACTCTCTCTGCCTCTGCCTCTCTGTGACTCTACCTTTCAAATAAATAAATCTTTTTTTAAAATACCATTTTAGAAGACAGTATGATGACTAGTGAATTACTGAAGTAAAAAAAAAAGCAGGCTACAGAACAGTTCGTATCATATGACCTCATAAATAAACATAAACCTGTTTACATGTACTGTAAAAAAACGAAAAGCTATAAAAACAATGTTAACAGTCATACTTAGTTTATGGAATTAGGAGTAATTTTAACTTTTCTTCCTTGCCTATTCTTTGTTTTCCAAATTTTCAAAATGCACATGTTACTTTTTATATAAGGAAATACTTTAAAGCTTTTAAAACATATTAAAAATCTAGGATATGTAGCCTTAATTGGGACATTTTTAGTTACAATAAACTCATCAGAGGGATAATAACTCTGAAACATGTCAACATGGTTGGTTACTAGGTGTTTTATTCTGTTTCTATATTTGTATTTGTTAGCTAGTTTTGTTCTTAGAATTTAGAGTGGAGTAAATCAGTGTGGGCATTTGGCAAAGTGGTTCAGACGCTGCTTAGGTTGCCTGTGTCCCATATCAGAGTGCCTGGTTTCGAGTGCTGGCTCTGCTTTCTAATCAAACTTCTTTCTAATGCACACCCTAGGAGCCAGCAGGTGTGGGTTCAACTACTTGGGTCCCTGCCACCCATGTGGGAGACCCAGAATGAATTCACAGCTCCTGGCTTTGGCCTGGCCCAGCCCCAGCTGTTGAAGGCAAGTGGGATTGAACTAGTAGATGGAACCTCTCTCTCTTTCTCTCTCTCTCAGCCTTTCAAATAAATGAAAATACATTTTAAAGGCTTTTTAAAAAGATTTATTTATTTGAAAGGCAGAATTACAGGGGGCAGAGAGAGAGAGAGAGAGAGAGAGAGATCTGTTGATTCACTCCCCAAATGGCCACAATGGTCGAAGCTGTGCTAATCCAAAGCCAGGAGCCAGGAGCTTCTTCTGGATCTCCCATGAGGTGCAGGGGCCCATCTTCCACTGGTTTCCCAGGCCATTAGCAGGGAGTGGAGCAGCCAGAACTCCAACCGGCACCGGTACAGATGCTGATGCTGCATACAGTGTCTTAACCGGCTACGTCACAGTGCCAGCCTTTATTTTTTAAGTTTTTAAATAAGTTAGATCAAATGGAAATGCTGAACTCATTTTGCTAAACTTTATAAGAACTAAAGTTTTCAAATTGTCGCCACCCAGGAGGAGCTGGGCATCCCATATCAGCGCACTGGTCTGAACAGACCTCTCCAGCCAGCCAGCCAGCGTGACGGAGGGCAGATGTGGCATTCGTCCCACAGCTGTGAAAACGGGGCAGACGGTGGCTATCTCTCACTGCTGGCTCCCTGTTTCGGACTCTCAGTGTCACAGCGGAAAAATCATCAGATGATTAAGGCTGTGCTTAGGAAGCTGAGGAGAGCTGTTTTATGAGCACCTCTGCGACCATTAAATCCATTTTACTGTGGGCTGCGACTTTCTTTTATTAAAAGCCTGGTGCGTGCTACTTTGAACCATGTAGGGGAGCAAGCACGTGGCTTTAGGAGGCAGTTTCCTGGCTTTTGAAAGCACCCAGAACTCCCAGGAGTATGAACAGCAAGGCAGCCTTGGCTATCTGGGAAAGGGCCCAGGCAGGTGTGAATCGTGCTCAATGCCACCGAAAAGTGTTGAAATGGGAACTGTATGTTACAAATATTTCAACACACCAAAAAAAGTCTTTTTTTGTAACTTCTTGCATTCTATTTGTCCAAAAACTTTTATTTTCTTTTTAAGGATTATTTATTTATTTGAAAGGCAGAGTTACAGAGAGAAAGCAAGAAGGAGAGATTGGGAGAAAGCTTCCATCCACTGATTCACTCCCCAGATGGCTGCAACAGCCAGAGCTGTGCTGATCTGAAGCCAGGAGCCAGGAGCTGCTTCCGGGTCTTCCATGCGGGTGCAGCGATCCAAGCACTTGGGCCATCCTCCACTGCTTTCCCAGGCCATGGCAGAAAGCTGGATCAGAAGTAGAGCAGCCAGGACTCGAACCAGTGCCCATATGAGATGCCAGCAGTGCAGGCAGCAGTTTTACCCGCAAAGCCACAGTGCCGGCCCCCACTGTTGGTCTTAACCTTGATCACCTACCTGGAATGGTGCTGGCCAGGTTTCTCCACTGAAATGTTACCTCTTTATTCTCATAAGAATAAAACTTCCTTCTTCCTTGTAAGAAGGAAGTTTTAAATTATGAATTCAATTTTCCTAAAAGATATAGGACTATCACTAACATTTCTTCTTAAGTGATTATTTTTATCATTTAAGGAATTCGTCCATTTTATTTAATCTGTTGAATTTATTGACACAAATATTCATACTTTGATATTCTCTCAGTGTTTATAGAACTGGGAATAGTGGCCCCTCTCTCACTCCTAACCTTAGTAATTTGTGTCTTCTCTCTTTAAATTTTTATTAGTCTTTTCAAGTCCTATTTGCAGTAACTGAGGGGGATGCTAAAATGTTGTGTATCATCTGACAACAGCAGCTCTGGGTATCCTTGATCGCTCTTTATTATTATACTTTCTATCTCATATAATTATCTTTTCATCTTCACTGTTTCCTTCGTTTTGATTAACTCGGCTTTCATTTGCTCTTCCTTTTCTAGAAATTGATGGTGGAACCTAACTCATCGATTTTAGAGCCCTCTCCTGATGTAAGTACTTCAGGCCATAGATTTCTCTCCAAGGGAAGTCTGCTGCTTTAGCTGTGTCTGACAAACTTTTCCACGTTATGTTTTCATTTTCTTCCCCTTAGAGGTTTTTTTTAATTGTTGTACATCTTGTATGCAAATGTTCCTCATTTCCTTAGTGTTCTTAGACCCATTGGTTATTTAGAAGTGTGCTGTTTATCTTTCAGACTTTTGTGCAGATCTTCCAGGTGTCATTCTATGAATGACTTCTAGCTTAGTTCTTCAGTGTTCAGAGCACCTGAATTCTTTTTACTTCATGAAGACTTGTAGTGTGGTCCACAATATGGCATGCTTTGGCAAATGATTCATATGTACTTGAAAATATTGTAAATCGTGCTATTCTTAGACAAGGTGTTACCTAAATAACAAATGAGTAGATGCTGTTGTTTAAATCCTTTACATTCGTACTGATTTTATGTCTTCTTGTTCTATCAGTTTCTGAGAGAAAGAGATGGTCAAATCTGCCTCTGGGGCCAGCACAGTGGCTCACTTGGTTAATCCTCTGCCTGCTGCGCCGGGATCCCGTATGGGCGCCGGGTTCTAGTCCCGGTTGCTTCTCTTCCAGTCCAGCTCTCTGCTGTGGCCAGGGAGGGCAGAGGAGGATGGCCCAGTTGCTTGGGCCCCTGCACCCACATGGGATACCAGGAAGAAGCACCTGGCTCCTGGCTTCAGATCAGTACAGCGCTGGCGGTAGCAGCCATTTGGGGAGTGAACCAACGGTAGGAAGACCTCTCTCTCTCTCTCTCTCTCTCTCTGCCTCTGTTTCTCTGTAACTCTGCCTTTCAAATAAATAAGTAAATATTTTTTTTTTTTTTTTTTTTTTTTTTTTTTTTTGACAGGCAGAGTGGACAGTGAGAGAGAGAGACAGAGAGAAAGGTCTTCCTTTGCCATTGGTTCACCCTCCAATGGCCGCCGCGGTCGGCACGCTGCGGCCGGCGCACCGCGCTGATCCGATGGCAGGAGCCAGGAGCCAGGTGCTTTTCCTGGTCTCCCATGGGGTGCAGGGCCCAAGCACCTGGGCCATCCTCCACTGCACTCCCTGGCCACAGCAGAGGGCTGGCCTGGAAGAGGGGCAACCAGGACAGAATCCGGCGCCCCAACCGGGACTAAAACCCGGTGTGCCGGCGCCGCTAGGCGGAGGATTAGCCTAGTGAGCCGCGGCGCCGGCCCATAAGTAAATCTTAAAAAAAAAAAAAAAAAAAAAAAAAAAAAAAGACATGGTAATTTCCCAGATATTAGGCAACAGGCAGTGCAAGATTGACAATTCTGAGATGAGACAAGATAAATCCTGCAATTGTCCCTGCTTAGTGCCTGGAGGCAATTTCCAGCTATAGTACAGTGAGGGTATTCCCAGATGGTCTGAGGACCACACTGCGTTCCGGAGAAGGAAATTAAAACTGGGGCAGGAAGAGGAAAGGCAGCTAGAATTAGTAGGACAGAATAATGGGGGAAGACGTGCTGCACTGAGAGAGCTCTGGAAGTCCAGTCTATGGAACGAGGCATTCATGGGTTTATGTCACACCTTGTGCTCATCTATGTGTGAGGACACTTGCAGAATCTGGGGTGGGGTGGGTGGGGAGCAGGCTAGCATTGCTAGTGCTCACACACGGAGAGGAAGAACTTGTTTTCACCCTAGCCAAAGTGGATAGGCCTTGTAATACACAGGCCATCAGATAGCGTCCTCAGGAAAACGCCACCTTCGGAGCTGGGGTACATCAGCCCTACACTAAAGGCTGCTCCAGATCTGCCTCTGAGTGACCTAACCGCAAGACTTGGCATAAGCAACCTGAGCCGAAGTAACTGAAGTGTTGGTCAGAAGTGAGTCCAATACATTTAGAAGGAACAGCAAAAAAAAATCTAGCAGCCAAAAATGATGATGTCACAATGCACAGCACCCAAATACGAGCCCGCATGTCAAAAGCAAGGACATATCAATTCATCAGGAGAAAAAACAACCAATAGAAAGAGACGTGGAAATGAGAGAGAGAGTACAATTAGTGCATAAGAACAGTAAAAACGGTCATAGAAATGTGCTCCCTTTCTATGAGGGAGTAGGGGAAAAGACAAACATGAAGAGGCAGGATATGAAGGCTATGGAAAGACCTGAAAGCAACTCATAAAGATGAAGAATGCTGTATCTGAAATAAAATACCCTAAAATGTCATAGGAGATGAAAGGCATCATTTTGTAATAATGACCCAGAGGAACATCAAAATGCTGAATCTACATTAACCTAAGAGCCCAACTTCAAAATAATAAACAAGTAAAGCGATAGAACTGAAAGAGAAATCTGCAAGTTCACAATTAGAGGCAGAGGTTTTTTTGTTTGTTTGTTTGTTTGTTTTTTATTAGACAGGTAGAGTTACAGAGAGAAAGAGAGAGAGAGAGAGGTCTTCCATCTGCTGGTTCACTCCCCAGATGGCCGCAAAGGCCACAGCTGTGCTGATCTGAAGCCAGGAGCCAGGAGCTTCTTCCAGGTCTTCCACATGGGTTCAGGGGCCCAAGGACTTGGGCCATCTTCCACTGCTTTCCCAGGCCATAGCAGAGAGCTGGATCAGAAGTGGAGCAGCCGGGACTTGAATCGGCACCAATATGAGATGCCGGCACTGCAGGTGGCGGCTTTACCATGTTTTTAAATTTTATCCATTTTTCTAGTTGTATAAGGTAAGAGGGTAATTTCAGTCCCTGTAGTCCATCATGGGCTGAAGTGGAATTTACAATATTACTTTAACAAGTTTTGTTAGAGAGAGAGAGAGAGAGAGAGAGACGATCGGACAGAATCAAGGAAATTTTTTCTTTAGGTTGGCAAAGATATTCCCTTCTGCCGACGAGAGAGAATGATAAATGCCATTAGAGCTAAAGTTGGTGATACTGGTGGAAAGTTTCAAGAAGCTCATTTCTGGTGACATTTATTTTCTCTGTAATGTGAGAGGTACAGTCATCCAGCAAAAACTGGTATGAGACTTAAGAACACGGTGACAGTTTAAAGAACAGCTGCTGGAGGCAGAGAGTGTAAAGTAGAAAAGATTAGGGAAGAGAAAAGAGACTGGTGGCCAGATTAGAGGACCCACGTGTGAGCCATCCATTTGTAAAGATGCCAATCAAAGAGGAAAGTAACGCGAACAGCAGCAGTGAGCCCCTTCTGAAACAATGCTCTTGACCGCGAGAACACGACTCAATAAATCCAAGGTTCATGCACACGGAGCTCTATGGAGAAGTCCTTCATGGCTTTGGGCTGCCGCAGCCACCGGATGTACAGGCAAGACTGATGCCCTGGAGCGTAAGCACCGTTAGCGCAAGGTGCTGTGTTTCCAGCTCTGTTCCGCAGGGCTGGCTGCACAACTGGCCTCAGCTTCCTGGCTCCCTTTACTCTATTAAAAATAGAGAAGAGTTCATTCATGGTCAGACGCTTAGGTCAGAACCACACCTCCTGCTCCTGTGAAAGAATACCCAAGGGTAGGGACTTAGCGCTTTCAAAGAGGCACTGTTGGAACTGCTGGAACAGGCCAGCTGGCTTCACCTGGGCTGACCACACACGAGCCCTTCCTCTGGGCCTCGTTTGCCTGCCAGTTCTTACCAGCCCGAGACTTCGGATATGCCTACAGTCTCAGTTTATCACCCAAGTGTTGCTCAAACATGACAGCCACCCTGGTACAGCGTATTAGTCACACAACTGCTCACGGCTGGCGCACTGCCCCTGATCTTCTTGCTTTGATTTCCTATGTCTCTCTTGATGTTAAAATCACGACTGGGGCCAGTGCCATGGCATAAGCAGGTAAAGCCGCCACCTGCGACACTGGCAACCCATTCGGGTGCCAGTTCAACTCCCCGCTGCTCCACTTCCAATCTGACTTCCTGCTCATATGCCTGGGAAAGCAGTGGAAGATGGACCAAGTATATGGGCCCCTGCCACCCATGTGGGAGACCCAGATGAAGCTCCTGGATGCGGCCTAAACCAGCCCTGATGGTTGTTACTGGGGAGTGAGCCAACAGATGGAAGAGTGTACTCTGTGTATGTGTGTGTGTGTGTGTCCAACTTTCAAATAAATAAATCTTCAAAATTAAAAAAAAAAAAACAATTACTAGTGGTTTTGCCTGCCAGGAAGTTCCTGGCTTCTTAATTCGCTGGGTTTTTGTTTTTGTTCTGTTATGTTTTGTTTTGTTTTTTCAAATAATTCAGCACAAGGGTCCCTCCAGACTGGCCCCAGTTGCACTGAGGGAGCGCAGGACTAAAAGCAGGCCAGGGGCCGGCGCTGTGGCCTGACAGGTAAGGCTACCACCTGTAGTGCCTTCATCCCATGTGGGCAACGGTTCAATTCCCGGCTCCTCCACTTCCAATCCAGCTCTCTGGTGTGGCCTGGCAAAGCAGTAGAAGATGGCCCCTGCACCCATGTGGGAGACCCAGAAGAAGCTCCTATCTCCTTCCTGGCTTCAGATTGGCGCAGCTCTAGCTGTTGCAACCATCTGGGGAGTGAACCAGTGGATGGAATACCTCTCTCTGCGTCTCTGCCTCTCTGTGACTCTGCCTTTCAAATAAATAAATAAGAAATAAAAGCAAGCCAAACTAACACCATCCCACAGCTCCCTGCCAGCCCGCACAAAGGGCAGTGCCTTCCAGACACTAAACAGAACAGGACAGAAGCCCCTTGTAAGGAATCCTTACCAGCGATGGCAAGATCTAGGTGTCCATGACGAGATGGAGGTGTCCATAAAAACAACCTGGAAAGGACTCCCTTAAGACGGCCCCGGCCTTCACAGTAACTAACGTGTAACTACCACCTTTGTTCCTCGAGACAACGCATTTAGGTCACACAAATACCCCTAGACTGCGACCCTCAGCGGCGTGGTCTCCCTGCCAGCCCCTCCGACTGTACTGTTGGGAGCTTCTGGTCACTCCCACTGTCGCAGCTGCGTTGGGTCTCATAAGTGGTCACCAACTCCAGGACACGAACGCGGACTCCTCTCACCAGGTTTCCCGCAAGGTCGCCAAGGTGTGTGCCACGACCCCTGCTGGCCAGCTGCTCCGCACCGCTAAGCCCGGAGCCAGTGGCGGTGAGGACAGCCATGACCCAGGAGAAACTTCCTCTCTGCAAAGGGCATTTACTCTAGCACCAGCGGCTGTAACGCACGTTATGTGAGGTGACCTGAGGTCCTGCGACCCTGCGAGGTGCAGAGAGCTGCGGCTTCCCTACCCAGCCCCTCCAGTCAACGTGACCAGCCAGGCCCGGGAGCCTTCTGCTTCCCAGCTGCTGACGCCCATCTCCAAAGGAGCCTGGGCCGTGCTCCTCCCTGTTAGAAATATTGCATGAACCCACCCTTGACCTCAGCCCTCACCAAGAGGCTGCCAGACTTCTCCCTGATTCTGGCAGGCTCTTATGGCTGCTTATCCAGGTAGGACTCCTTTGCAGGTGGAGCCTGGGCACCACTGGGGTCCCAGCGTGGCTAACCCAGCATTTGGGACCCTCCACTGCTCCCTGGCACTATTCCTAGGCTGTGGGTAGCATCAACACGTGAAAACATGGCCGTCCAGTCTCAGACTTCACCGTGGTCTCTCAGATGGTTTGGTAGAAGGCGAGTCTGGAACTCAGAGGCACAGTGAGGCCTGGGAACGGGTCGTGGCCATCGTTCTCAATTTCTGTACCAGAGAACACTTGTTCCATGGGATGTTTTGTGCATTAAACTTGGGGGGGGGGTGGCATGATGTTTGGGAGGTGGTAAGTATGTTTAAGAACTCAAGGGTTGGGGGGCCGGCGCTGTGGTGCAGCGGGTTAAAGCCCTGGCCTGGAGTGCTGGCATCCCATATGGGCGCTGGTTCTAGTCCCGGTTGCTCTTCTTCTGATCCAGCTCTCTGCTATGGCCTGGGAAAGCAGTACAAGATGGCCCAAGTGCTTGGACTCCTGCGCCCACATGGGAGACCTGGAAGAAACTCCTGGCTCCTGACTTCAGATTGGCTCAGCTCTAGCCGTTGCGGTCAACTGGGGAGTGAACCAGCAGATGGAAGATCTCTCTCTCTGTCTCTACCTCTCTCTGTAACTCTTTCAAATAAATAAAATAAATCTTAAAAAAAAAAAAAAAAAAAAAGAATTCAAGAGTTGGGCCGGCGCTGTGGCCTAGTGGATAAAACCGCTGCTTGCAGTACTGGCATCCATATGGGTACCAGTCCAAGTCCCAGATACTCCACTTCGTATCCAACTCTCTGCTAATGGCCTGAGAAAGCAGTGGAAGATGGCCCAAGTCCTTGGGCCCCTGCACCCATGTGGAAGACCTGGAAGAAGTTCCTGGCTCCTGGCCTCAGATCAGCCCAGCTCGGGCCATTGCGGCCATTTGGGGAATGAGACAGCCAATGGATGATCTCTCTCTCTCTCTCTCTCTGTACCTCTGCCTCTCAAATAAATAAATCTAAAAAAAAAAAAAAAGAAAAAAAAAAGGAAGAAGAAGAATCCAAGGGTTAGGGAAATAGAACAAATTCCTTTGTTATAGGACTCCTGGGGCTTTGGATATGCTAATGTCCACAGTGCACCTGCAAGGGGATTTAGAGTGTGAATCATTTCCCTAATTTATTTGATACCAGAGCAGGTCATGAAAAAGTGCTCCCTAGGATTTTCTTGGCAGAAGCTGGTGCATGGACTCCAGTCTTCTCTGCTTGTCGGGGTCGCTTTCGCAGAGTACTGAGCAGGACAGCAGGCCGCTGCTCCCTTCTCCGCTTCTGCCCCGGCCTCTCAGGTGAGGAGGAACCGCCTGTGTAATCACGTTAGCTGCCTGTGGAGCTGAGAAACAATCAAGGAAAACGCCTGCTGATGGTGTCTCTGAATTCCAGGCCCTCTGCTAGGGTCTGATTGATCTCCTCTGTTTAGCATGCAGCATTTGAATCTCCTGCTTCTGCATGCTCACCACTGCCTTAACAATGCGGCTCTTGAAATATGCTGATAATTTCCTTTGAAACAACCGGCCTGTTCATTTCGAAATGACAAGTTTTCGCTCTCAGTCCTTTAACTGAACTCTCCTTGATTAAAGGTGTCAAAAAAAAAAAAAAAAAAGACAAAAAGTTCCCTTCTCAGTTCTCCCAACCGCACCAGTGAAAGAACGTGAGGGGAAGTTAAAAAAAAAAAAATAAGCCATGAGGCCTTCACTGTGGTATAACCTGGAAAGCCGCTGCCTGCAATGCCAGCATCCCAAAGGGAAGCAGCAGATAGAAGATGTCTCTCTCTGCCTCTGCCTCTCCTGTTACTCTGACTTTCAAATAAATAATAAATCAATCTTCAAAAGAAAAAAGGAGAGGCCGGAGAAAATAGGAATTGTTGTGCAGTTGACTGAGGAAAGAAACATGGACAGCCACTAGCATGCCTTGCTGGGTGGGTCCCCTGGAGGCAGCATAGGGGACTCTCCCCACCCTGCGTGACAAGGCTGTTAGGTGGGATAACACTGTGCTGACGAAGTCTCAGGAGGAATTTCTGGGATTGCATGCCCCAAAAGCCAGAGGGCAATGTCCCAGTGAAGAGGGGTAGGGATGGAACAGCTCGCCCACCCCCATATCCGTAAAAACTCCCATGCATGCAGACTGGGCACGCAGTCCTCTCCCACGAAGCCCACCTGGCCTGCCAGGTGTGCCCTCCTCATCCAACTTTGCTACCTCTCTTAACCACTACTCTCAGACTCACGGCCTGAAATTTTTTTGCACCAAGACAAGAAACTCTGATCTGCTCTTTCTGGAAACATGAGTTCCTGGTAAGACCAGACACCTGGAGGAAGGGGTTGAGGTCTTGGAGAGACTGCTGGACTGGTGGATTTTAACGCTGATATCAACCTCTTGCCAACATAGTCCATGTGTCTTGCTCCTATTGAGCCAATCAGCTTCATATGTTCCTCTGGCCATGTCATTATTTTGGTGAGAGCACTGTATTAACTGTATTTTCCTATTTCCGGTATTCTTGATGCTCTCACGTCTGGGGCCTTCCTGACTGGGAGAGATTACCCCTCCCAGGACCAGCCAACCCTTAGAGATAGCAAGTGTGCACAAGGGGAGGGTGCCTTTCATATGCAAACTCACACTCTGACTCACCTCCTTTATCTGGCCCTTGCACTCCAGGCGGCAATATTCCTCTGCTCTGATCAGCCCAGGGCCAGGTACACACAGCCAGAGCCTTCGGGAACTGTCCAAACTAGCTAGCTAATCCCCAACCTGCCTACTCTGCCTTGCTTTGTCCAAAATAAAGAATGCAGCTCATTCTTTCCCTTCCTTCTCTGTCCCCCAAGACCAGCCCGGTGCTTCCCCACGGGGCTCCCCTGTGCCCGCTGTGCCATGGGGTGGGTGCCACCTCGTCTTGGGAACCATAATAAAGTGTCTAAGTGTCTTTTCCGTGGTGATCATCTCACGATCTGTCATCCTCCCCCACCTGAATAATAGTAAAACTGACATTTTCAAGCAAGAATGACCCAAGTCCGCACAATCAGGGTAAATTTCTGGAGTCTTTCTTGACACTGCGGCCCTGAACAGTCTCTCATTGCATACCAGAGACAATTTTGGAGCCCTTCTTACAAGTGGCAGGTACCCAATAACCACAAGGGGGAGCCACCTACACTGGGCAAGGGACTGGAAAGTGAGAAACCAGTCTTTCAGGGCATCGCTGAGCCTCTGAACTTGAAGCACACCCATCCTGTCAGCAAAAAAAAGCACCCTCTAGCCAGTTTTTTTTTTTTTAATTCATTTACTTATTTGAAAGGCAGAATTACCCTTAGGATTTCAGTTTCATGGACAGGTTTATGCTTACCGTAGATGGTTAGCAGCCTCAGCATATGGTATCTTTTCTTTCCTAACTCACTTGAGAACTTTCACCTTTCCACTTGAAGAAGGCACTTTCCTGGCTTCTCTTTGGCATGCCTGAATTGCCAACTTCACTACTCTTGTGCTTAAGTACAATAGGGCTACTTGAACACCAGCACCATGATTCTGTGTGTGGATCCTTTATTGGCTACGCAGTGACAAACAGGTGGGTAGCATATACAGTGTGGAAACACTGCACTAAAGGATGAATCCTATCCTGGATGGGGTATGATAGCCTGAGATCTCACCATCCTACTCACAATGTCCAACTTAAGTTTCTAGAATTGTCTGTGTAATAGTTCTGGAGCACAGTAGATCTTGGGTAAGTGAAACTGTGAACAGGGTGGGTGCTACTCTTGAATCCACCACGATGCCTAGGCTTTCCAGGTCATGAGCAACGTGAGATGCTTTTCACTGAGCTTGCAATTACAGCTTCCTACTGACATAGGATGACTTCAGCAGCTTCCACGCAGGAGCCCCTGGCCTGGATTGGGGTGGCTATGCTGGTGTTATTCACAAGGAGATGGGCTTCCCTCATAGGACTGCAGCTCTACCGCATTTACCTTGTGGTGTCAGGGGCAAAAGAATGAAAAGTAATTGGCTAGAAAAGTTAGATGATAAAATACATTTGGACTATGTGTTTATTTTTATTATAAGATTTTACTTATTTATTTGAAAGGCAATTAGAGAGAGAGAGAGATCTTCCATCTGCTGGTTCATTCCTCAAATGGCTGCAATAACGGGCTGGGCATGGTCAAAGCCAGGAGCCAGGAGCTTCATCCGGGTCTCTCACATGGGGGGCAGGGGCCCAAGCACTTGAGCCATCTTCCATCACTTTCCCAGGTGCATCAGCAGAGAGCTGGATCAGAAGCAGAGAAGCTGGGACACAAACTGGCACTCTGATGTGGCATGATGGCGTCACAGGCAGTGGCTTAACCCATGATGCCACAACACTGGCCCCTGAACTATGTGTTTCAATGAAAGAATCGGTTTAATTTTTTAAGCATTGAGAAGAATGAGTTTTGCCACCTTTTTGTGAGTATGATGTTTTGACTCTGACACCCAGGTCCACCACAGAGCAATAAGCATAGAATACCTATCTGTGGGGAGTAATGGACGAGGGAGCGGCGTGGAAGACAGTGGGGGACTGTTTGCGCTGTTCAGCACATGGAGCAGCTCTGTCCGCCTCACTCACATGCCACATGACAGGTCCCAGCAGGTCTGGGCTTGCAGCCAGGCCACACCGCAGTGCACCAGAGTGAAGTCCCTCTTTGGGGCTCAATCTAAGAACAACAGGAGTCCCTACCACTGCCATTCTTGTCCGTGGCTACCACTACCCACTACAGGTGTAGAGCAAGCTACAGGAGAATGCCATGCAACAACTCTGGGGATAGGTGACCCAAGAGGCTGATCAGCTCTGCTCTTTGCAAGGTCCTTCTACATGCATGCCCTGGGAGCCTCACGGCTGTAGCCTAGAGGAGTAGCTTGAGATGTCCATTTGAGAGTAAAGGCAACCCATATTCTAACAGTGTGACTCAACCACTATCTTAACCCAAGGTTTGCCAGATACAGCTCATTGCCTTGGCTAGGTCAGAGAGGCACAGCTGTCAGGACTGGTATTGTGTGTGAAATTTCATCCATCAACAACAGAATCATGGGTTGACACTGTGGCATAGTAGGCTAAGCCTCTACCTGCAGTGCCAGCATCCCATATGGGTGCGAGTTCGAGTTCCAGCTGCTCCACTTCTGATCCAGCTCCCTGTGTGGCCTGGGAAAAGCAGAGAAATATGGCCCAAGTGCTTGGGCCCCTGCACCCAAGTGGGAGACCTAGTGTCTCCTGACTTCGGATTGGCCCAACTCCAGCCACTGTGGCCATTTGAGGAGTGAACCAGCAGATGGAAGACCTCTCTCTCTGTGTCTCCCTCTCTCTGTCTGTAACTCTCTCTCTCAAATAAATAAACAAATTTTTAAAACAAACAAACAAACAAAAAGTCAATAGTAGTAAGATGTTTGAGTATTTCTAGGTGTTCCCCATCTTGGGGCAGATTCATTTCAGTCCATAGAGAACTGGTTTCTGCATTTGGGCTGAATTTTTTGTGCAATGCAGTGCAGTGTTATACACTGTACATATATATCTTATTATTATTATTCCTTTTAGTCTGTGGTTGGGGGGGAGAAAGAAGTTGGCTGATATTTCCCTGTGTCTTCTAAACACAGGAAAGGAACACCAGCACAATGAATGGTCTCTATCAGCCCTGAGGGTGCTGGGGCCTCCCTCATGTCCCCACGGTCGGGCCTCACTCTACAACCACTCTCCTACATTACCTGGCTTCAACTGCCAGCTCAGCTCAGCTTTCTCGTTCATATTTCTGACCCTCACGTTCCCGTAGCTTTCAGATCCCAGTTCTGCTTCCCCTCATGCCTCCTGAGCTCTCAGCTCCGCAAGGCCTATTTCAGGGTGGGGGATGGAGTTCTGGGTTCCTGGCTTTGGCCTGGACCAGCCTTGGCTATTGCAGCCATTTGGGGAGTGAACCAGTGGATGGAAGATTTCTCTCTCTCTCTCAAATACATACTTTCTTAAGGGTCTATTTCTGACTCTTCAAGTTTTCAGTTCTGACTCCTTCCTCTGCAGCCCGTCCCTCATCTCCCAGTGGGACTGACCCCCAGGAGTTCTGCAGGTGCATGTCTGTCCCCTCTGCTGTGTGTGCTCCATGCCACCTCATGTGTCCCCCAGGCCTTCACAGGTAGAAAATCTCCCCTCAAGGAGATTTCCAGGTCCCGTGGATCTGGAACCGAGCCTTAATAATCATCCTGAAGACCTGATAGGGGATAGGTCTGGGAGGGGGGTGGGTCAGGAGGGCCATGTTTGACTTTGTCATCCATGTAGTAGAGAGAGCCAGATGCTTTAGGGAAAAGCACAAACCCAGGAGCAGGAGAACGGCAGGTGCTGCAAGACTCTGAGTTGGTTCTCGAGGAGGTCCCTGTTCTAGAAGCCTGTCCCTGCGCAGCCCAGCCACACTTCCTGTCCTTGACCTTCGTGCTTAAGCTGAGCGGTTTCTGTTTGTTGCCTCTCTAACCGCTGCCTCACCTGACCTCATCCTTGACCTGGTAGGAGGCTTTAGCTGACAGCACCTGCCCCCAGCTTCACTCTAGTTTGATTCTGACTCCAGCTCTGCCATCTTGGAGGAATCTGACCCAACCTCACCCAACATGTTGTGGGCTGAAGTATGCCCCCACCTCCTTTCCTATGTGGAAGTTCTATCCTCCAGGGCCTCTGAATGTGGCCGTAGTTGGAGATGGGGCCTCGAAAGAAGTCATAAAGTTAAAATTAGTCACCAGAATGGGCCCTAACTCAGTCTGACCGAAGTCCTTCTACGAAGAGATAAGGGTACACACACACTCAGGCGGAAGAGCAGCTGAGGACACAGGGAGACAGCACCTGCGAGCCAAGGAGAAACCTGGGGATAGACCAACCCTGCCAGCTCCTGGATTCTGGACTCTCTAAAACTGCAACAACAACAACAACTGTCTGTCTGTCTGTCTGTCTATCTATCTAGCCACATACATATATGCAATATTATATACTATACTATACATTATGTATAATACACAGAGAGAGAGAGAGAGAGAGAGAGAGAGAGAGAACTAAGGGCAGCTCCAGTTTCCAGGTGCTCAGCACAAAATCTTGGGACCAACTTAGCTCTTTCTCCCAGACCCCACCTCCCACCTGTCAGAAACCCCTGTTGGTTTCGCTGTCAGGACCTCTGGAGGCTGGCCCTTCTCATCGTCACCTGCTGCCACCTTGGCTCAGCACAGCCCACTGAGGGCTTCCCGTGAGGTCTTCCTGCCTCCGCCCCCTACATCAAACTCA
Organism: Oryctolagus cuniculus; assembly: GCF_964237555.1. NCBI lineage: Eukaryota > Metazoa > Chordata > Mammalia > Lagomorpha > Leporidae > Oryctolagus > Oryctolagus cuniculus. The sequence goes on from NC_091444.1 coordinate 49,725,377, forward strand.
GCACACCCTCCAGCATCAGACACGTCCTTCCTCTGCCCAATACCTGCCCCGGGCTTTTGGTTTGGCTCAAAGTTTTTAGGACAACCTGTGGGGTCCTACAGTCACAACGGCTGCAACCTCTGACCTCTTTCTACCTGCTCTCCTTTTGCTGAAGCGACACTAGCCTCCCACATTAGCTGTGCAGCCTGAGCAAAGTCCCACCTTGGGGCCTTTGTATGGCTGCTCCTGCTTGGAGCACTCTTCTTGCAGGTGTCTGTGTGGCTAATTCTCACACTTCCCTCCAGTCTGGGATTGAACATCACCTGCTCACTGTGGCCAGGCTGACCATCCCACCCCTCTCCCCCCTGCCCACCATGTCCAGCTATCCAGGGCACATTTTACCTCCTAATGTACTACCTACTTTTTCTCTCCTCCCCCATCTGTCACTGTGCTAGAATATACTCCCCAGGAAGGCAGGAACCTATGTCTGTTTGGTTGCCTGATGTAACCCACGTTCCTAGAGCAGTGCCTGGCACAAAGCCAATGCTCCTAGGATACTGATTCAATGAGGAAATAGAATTTGTCACTAGTCCACCCCACAACGTCCTCCCATGTCCTGAAGTCTGAAGCCAGGGAGGTGCCTGGAGCCACGAGTCTCCTCTCCACCTGACTGCTCCCACTCGCCGAGCCTGCTGCTGCTGCTGTCTCAGAGCTTGCTCTTACTGAGATCTTCCTTGCCCTGCAGAGACCCCACTCAAGTTCAGACCCACTGCGGTGCCATCTGGTGACACAGCAGGCCAAGGATCGGCCCCTCCACTGCAGTGCATCCTGCAGTCACCTAGGTCAATCTTTTTAAACGTGGCTCTTATCCTACCACTCCCCTTGCTCAAAAACTAACAACCCCCTCTGTTGTTGGTTGGGTCAAGTTCAGAGTTGCAGCCTGAGAGTGCTGCATCCAGGGGGCACCCTCCACCACAGCCATCTGCCACCAGCTCCTCCCTAACGCATACTCTGGGGTCGGAACTGTACCCATTCTCCGAGGGCCAACTCCAGCCCTCCCTGTGACCCTTCCCCGGCCTCTCCAGTCTCCTCTCTGAACGTGTCTCCTCTCTGAATTCTCCCAACAATTGAGGGCAGCTCCTGATTTAAAAACTAGATCAATGCAATAGGAGACTAAGGACAGTAAAGCTTTTTTTCACTTGGAAATCCTAAAGAGAGTCTGATGGCAACCTGGCTTGCTCTCCATCATCTATATTGCATTTTAAATTGTCCATTGCCCTCTTAATTGTCCGTACCCAGCACTTGCCACTTTATTTACCGCCTTAGTATCTATGTCGCATGTGCCTGCTCTGGCTGTCAGACAAGGCAGTAAGTTCCTTGAGGGTAGAGGCTGCTTTCTACAGCGGCGCCTTGCTTAGACATTCCTCAGGAACAAGGCTCATTTATTCCAAGTCAACTATGTTCACGAAGAAAAACAAAACATCTTCATAAATCATCCTAAGCAGAACCGTCTGCTTACGGCTGCTTGTCAGAAATAGTCCGGTTACGGTTTCTGTTTGTCTGTTCCGATTCTGAAGTCAACAAGGCTCATCTGAGGGGGAGTCTGCTCGCTGGGAGGCAGGCCTGGGCATCCGGGCCTCCTCAGTGTCTGTTTGCAGCCAAGGGTGGAGCTCTCCAGCCTCCCCCGCCCCCTCGCCCAAACTCACCAGGGTGGATGGATCTAGGGCAATGTCCTTCATCTTTATGGATGAATGGAAACTTAACCCTGCGGCACTGCACTCAGCACGCTAGAAGCTGAGGGAGTCCTGTGAGGGCACAAGTTGTTCTCTGTGTTCCATCGTGGATGCACCCCAGCAATCGAGAACAGAGCTTGGCACAGAGTAGATACTCAAGAAATACTGGTGGAGCAGCTGAGAGTTCTCTCAAAGGGTGTTTGCACTGTGAACTTCATCCAATGACATCTCCACCGATGATCAGTTATCTACTTGGGGAGCCATGTTCTCCCTCCCCACCCCTTTAGAAACAAAAACAGCTCAGAAATGACCAACGAGTAGTGTTCATGGGAGGCTGCACCGGGCCTGACCTCACTTGGGATAGGGGGTGTCATGTGGCTCGTAGTCTGGCCTTGGAAGCGGAAGAGCGATGGCGGGGTCCCTCCCCCCAGTGCCCATCCTCCTCGCTGCCACAGACTGGTCACACCCCTCTCCTGACCCAGCGTCTCTCCAGAGCTCTGCATCACTCATCCCTGCAAAAGTCATGGCATTTTCTCATTCACCTTCAAAACAGACCCGACTCAGCTCTCTCCCCGTCTCCTTAGGATATCCAACACGTCGTTCCGTGTTAAAATGTGGGATCTCATTTAAGGATTTGTCATAAAATTTCTCTTCTGGAACATCCTGGAACATCTAGTGTCCTTTGTAAGAAATTTCTAACAGAGATACAGCAACCATTCTGGGAATCAAATCCAGTTGCTAACAGAAGAAGTATAACTGCGTTGCTTTGCATGGACCCTTCCAAGGAATTATACTCGGGGCAGTAAAGTGTCATGGAATTTAACCACTGGCAGCTCAAGGACAGGGACCCTATAGAGTACAGTTTCTGTTTCCTTTGCACTATTTGGAGAAGTTCTAGGCCCAGCGCAGATCTGTAATAAACACCTGTTGAATAATTGATTGATTGACAGCCAGCCAAGCAGGCCGGATGTTTCTGTCTGGTGCCATGTCTGGGATTTTAATTTTTTTTTCAGTAAGAATTGTTGATTATTTTCACTGCAGTTTTTCTCCAGATTCCCCTCATTTGATCTTTATTTTCCTTTTCCTCCCAACTTTTCATTTGAAAAGTTTAAGATACAGACCAAAGTTGAAAGAATAGAACTATAACCCCCTAATGCTCTCCATCTGGCTCTGACAATGAATGTTTTTTGCACATTTGTTTTACCTCTTTCCATATCTATGTCTATATAGTTAGTATTTTCAAGTCTCTAGAACTTTTTTTTTTTCTGGGCCATTTGAAACTCAGTTACAGACATTAAAACATTTCACCCATATATACTCCTGGGAGAACCAACTCCTAAGAATGAGGGCATTTTCTATGTTAACACAATAGCATTATGAGAGCTAAAAATTACTAGGCATTTCAAAATATAATCTAATATCCCTTCATTTAGTCTTAAATTGGGGAAGCTTGTCTTTTAATCAGGTAATTATTTTGGCCCCCTAAATTGAATTTTAGTCCTGGTTTCCTGTAAATCTACGAGGACTTACAGGTGTGACCAAGTCCTGTACACATGAAGTAAGACCAGCAAAGTGTTGCTTTGTGAAGCTGGGGGTTGCCAGAGGCCTTGCATAACCATTAGATTTGTTTCTTTCTTTCTAGAGGTTTATTTATTTATTTGAAAGAGTTACAGAGAGAGAGAGAGATTGATTTTCCATCTGTGGTTCACTCCCTAGAAGGCTGCAATGGCTAGATGCAGGCCACACCAAAGCCAGGAGCTTCATCAGGGTCTCCCACATGGATGGTGTCTCAAACATCTGGGCCATCTTCCACTGCTTTTCCCAGGCCATTAGCAGGGAGCCGGATCAGAAGTGGAGCAGCCGGGACATAAACCAGTGCCACATGAGATGCCCTATGCCACACTGTCAGGTTTCTAACCTCCATGAGCTATCCAGTGTATGATTGTCCTCTCTCTCTCTCTCTCTCTCTCTCTCTCTCTCTCTCCTCTCTCCCCCTCAAATCAGTTTCTACTCTCCTTTGTCTACATGCATTGTTGAATGAAAACACTATACACGAGTCAGCTCCACGTTTGGCAATTGTGACTCAGTAGGTTTGGGATGGGAACCTCAGGAAATTATATTTTTGAAAAGCTCTCCAGGATTAGAAATTTGGCAGGGGAAGGAGGAGGGGAAAATCCCCCACGAGTCGCGTGGTCTGCCTACACAGCACTTCTCTGTGCGTCTTATGTATATGTGTTTGCAGCTTTCTCTAAGATGACTCCAATTATCTTTGGAAGTAAGTGGAGTACAGACTATAAATAAATGACAGACTTTCTCAGAACATCTTTTATGTGTTGGGACCAATCCTGGGACTGTGCAGCTGACACGGGGGGTTGGGAGGAGGCAGGAAGGCTATGGACTTTATGTGAGAGGGGCCTGGCTGGGTCTGCACTTGTTGGCCTTTTGCCTTGTGCTAATTGCCTAGTTGGGTTTGGATGACTTAGCTGACTTCTCAGAGCCTATGTTTGTCATCCTGCAAGATGACCCAAGTTGTAACCAACTCATGAGCACTCAAGGTCATGCAGGTGGAAGTCCAGTTGAGTCGGAGATGGGTTCACCCCAGAACCCACATCTACTTGGGATACTACTAAGGCAGACTCCTGAGAAGTTGGTGACCAGCACAGGGGAAGGGCTAAGAAGAAGTATATCTTAAAAATAATAGTAATAGGCCGGCGCCGCGGCTCAATAGGCTAATCCTCTGCCTTGCGGCGCCAGCACCCCGGGTTCTAGTTCTGGTTGGGGTGCTGGATTCTGTCCCGGTTGCCCCTCTTCCAGTCCAGCTCTCTGCTGTGGCCCGGGAGTGCAGTGGAGGATGGCCCAAGTGCTTGGGCCCTGCACCCCATGGGAGACCAGGAGAAGCACGTGGCTCCTGCCATCAGATCAGCGCGGTGCGCCGGCCGCAGCGCGCCAGCCGCGGCAGCCATTGGAGGGTGAACCAACGGCAAAGGAAGACCTTTCTCTCTGTCTCTCTCTCTCTCTCACTGTCCACTCTGCCTGTCAAAAATAAAATAATAATAATAATAAAAGGTGCATCTTACAGGAAGGCATCAATCCCAGGGGGTGAGGGCATTGTTGAGGGAAGTAGAGAGGGGTCACCTGCCCTCCAGATGTAGAGCGATAAGAGCTACAACGCAGGAGGGTCCTTGCTGAGAACACTGGCTGGTTATCCTGACTGTGCTAGGCTCACTCCAGGGACAAGCATCCTTCGCCTGGAGGGCAGAGGTGGTAGTGCAGGAGGGCACATGTGGTCTGGAGCCTTGAGAGAGAGGGTTTGCACAGCAGGAGAGTTGGGAACCCCATCTCACAGCACATGGCTCCCTGGAGAGAACAGGGGCCCCATTTAGTAATGCAGGAACCGAGTCACCTCAAAGCCCTTGTGGAGGCTGAGAACCCACCCCACCCCCACGCCCCGCAGTGTGGAGCCCCGGCATGCCCTGCACTTCGAACCTAAGGATGCTGGAAGGGTTATCAAGGTTTCTCTGACCTTCTCCTGCCCATCTTTCTCCTGCTCCTCCCTCTCCCCCAAGGCAGACCAGAGAAACTAGAATTCCTCTTCCCCAAGGCAGGTCCTAGAAACCAGAGCTCCTCTCCCCAAAGCCAGCCCTAAAAACCTAGAAAAAAGACTCACTTCCCCTGCCTTTCTGTGTGAGAGTTGGCCATGAGGTTCTCCAATCTACCTTGTCTGATAGTCGATCACAAGATCCTTATTCCAAAAGGGGGTTTATGCCTGGAGGCAAGAATGCTAAACAGAGGAGCTGAGAGGAATCTGAACAGATGGCCTTCCTGGGTTCCCGCCTTCATCTATGAGCACATGGCTGCATGCTGTCCATTCTCCATCAACCCTAGTGAAAAGAGACCACTCATCGTGTGTCTGAGTCCTCATTTCTCAAGGCTCCTGTGTCACATAAAACTTTGATTCAATTAATCTGTTTTTGCTTTTCTCAATAACCTGGCTTTTATTTTCTTTCTTTCCTTTCCTTTCCTTTTCTTTTCTTTCTCTTTCTCTTTCTTTCCCCTTCCTTCCTTCCTTCCTTCCTTCCTTCCTTCCTCCCTCCCTCCCTCCCTCCCTCCCTCCCTCCCTCCCTTCTTTCTTTCTTTCTTTCTTTCTTTCTTTCTTTCTTTCTTTCTTTCTTTCTTTCTTTCTTTCTTGCAGAGTTACAGAGACAGAGAGAGCTTCCATCCACTGGTTCACTCCCTAAGTGGCCGCGACAGCCAGGGCTGGGCCAGGTGAAGCCAGGAAACAGAAGCTTCATCTCCGACATGGGTGCAGGGGCCCAAGTACTTGGGCCATCCTCCACTGCTTCCCAAGGTGCATTAGCAGGGAGCTGGATCGGAAGCGGAGCAGCTGGGACTCAAACTGGTGCCCATAGGGAATGCTGACGTTACAGGCGGCAGCTTAACCCTCTGCGCCACAGTGCCAGCCCCTAACCTGGCTTTTGTTAAGGTAGCACGGTGACCCTCAGGATGAGAGCAAAAAGGTGTCACAGCTTTCTGGCCCCACACGCTCAGCGAGGAGTAGTCCTTTGTACAGCTGTGTTTTCCCAGGCTCATGTGGCCCGTGGCTCAGGTGCTTTGGTGGCTGGAGAGCTATCCAGAAAGAAAGGGACTAACTCTTGAGCTGACTTTCCTTGTTTACGGCTCTGGACCGACAGAGGCGCCAGTGAGATCGCTGGAAGAAGGACTCTGGAGACAAAAGGTCACAGGGACACGTGCAACCAGGAGACTCAGTCATCAGTGGCTTGACAGCTGCCCCCATAGAGGGCGAGCAGCTCTGTGCCCACCCACCGAGGAGATCTGGTAGGCCTGGCCAATGAAAATGTTTGGGCTGCACTGACTCCAGCAGGGGGAGCTGCTGAGCCCTCAAGGAAGTGTGGCAGGTGACAGGACGTCCTTGTGCAGCAGTGGCTTCAGGCAGGGGCAGAGGAAAACATTTAAAGTAAAAGGAGCAATGGTTCTGAGTGCTTTTAAAATTGGTTGTTTTTTTTTTTTTTTTTTTTTTTGACAGGCAGAGTGGACAGTGAGAGAGAGAGACAGAGAGAGAAAGGTCTTCCTTTGCCGTTGGTTCACCCTCCAATGGCCGCCGCTGCAGCCGGCGCACCGCGCTGATCCTGGCAGGAGCCAGGAGCCAGGTGCTTTTTCCTGGTCTCCCATGGGGTGCAGGGCCCAAGCACCTGGGCCATCCTCCACTGCACTCCCTGGCCATAGCAGAGAGCTGGCCTGGAAGAGGGGCAACCGGGACAGAATCCGGCGCCCCAACCGGGACTAGAACCCGGTGTGCCGGCGCCGCAAGGTGGAGGATTAGCCTAGTGAGCCGCGGCGCCGGCTCTTAAAATTGTTTTAAACTGAAGTGTAACTTGCACATAGGCAAGTACTCCAACAAGTCTGTTGAAAATGGAATTAAACGATAAGGTTATTTATCTAGCGGCACAGATTGATTTTACCTGCGGTACGGCCAATCACCTCCTTCTGACTCACAGGCCCTGCTGTACCACTTGCTGAGCTGCCTTGGGCAAGTCACTTAGCAGGGCCATGCCTTGGTATAAACCTGGCATTGCAATGGACTCTACCTCCTCAGATTGCTGTGCAGACTTAATAAAATAATATGCAAACAGGGCTGGGAACAGTGCCTGCCAAATGGGAAGCGAGTCACTAACTAACGTTTGTGTGTTAAAGTCATCGAGTCCTTTCACCCAAATCCCGTTGATCAACTATTTCTCAGTGACAGTTCAGGTCAGGAAATTTCTGGGGAGACTGCAGCAGGAAGTTGCCAGTAGCCAGTGGGGACTGGGAGATTTGAGCTTAGTCACTAAGAGCTACTCATGGAGGACAGGATGGTGACACTGCCAAGTGTCCCCGTCTGATAGGGCCAGCCTGTGACAGTGTGAGCACGAGCTCTTTAAGATCTTCTGTTTACCTGTTTCTGTGTGAGGGGACTTCAAAAAGATTCATGTAAAATGGAATTAGAAGATAAGTTGATTTTGATGCCAAAAAAAATTGAATCCGTGCATAACTTTTTCATTTTCCATTCACTTTTTGAAGATCCCTTGTAAATGTGCTTCATATAATATTCTGATTATTTAATTTCAGGGCTTAATATTTTAGTCCTATGTGAGCTGTCATCATTTTGTTTGCCTTTCTCTCCTGATTGGATATTTTCCTCTGTTAAAATATTTCAGAGAAAGGAAAATTGGACAATCAGATTATAAGTTGCTTTTGTATCAAGACACAATGTATCATTAAATTGTACAGGGCTCCTGACATCCCTGACAACAGTAACTGGGACGGTGAACTGGCAACAGAAATATTGAAGCTATATTTGTGTGTTGCTGCAAACATGTAGCTGTTCTTATGGTGCTATATAGCCAGGAAAAACAGCCCTCAGGGCTTCTGGCAGGAAAATATTGATAAAGGAAGTCACAGTGCTCCAAAGTTCCGGGAGCTGACAAAAGGGCAAGGTGACACTTACTGGAGGAGTTTGCCACTTGGCCCATTACCTAAGGAAAACTGTGGAAAAAATGCACAAGTGGCTGGCAGCGTGGTGGAGGTGTGTTAGGAAAGCAAGGACAGGAGCAGTTGTGCGCCTACCAGGTACAGTGGGAAGCAAGACGCAGTGGAGCATAGAGGCCTGGGCTGTGCAGCTTTAGTCGGGTGGTTTCAGTTTTCTGTATTTTTCCTGATCAGCAAAATGAAGCTAATAACCAGGGTCTACCACCTTGCAAGTAAAATGATAACTTTTTAAAGAAAGAAATTTCAGGGCCGGCGCCGCGGCTCACTAGGCTAATCCTCCGCCTAGCGGCGCCGGCACACCGGGTTCTAGTCCCGGTCGGGGCGCCGGATTCTGTCCCGGTTGCCCCTCTTCCAGGCCAGCTCTCTGCTGTGGCCAGGGAGTGCAGTGGAGGATGGCCCAGGTGCTTGGGCCCTGCACCCCATGGGAGACCAGGAAAAGCACCTGGCTCCTGGCTCCTGCCATCGGATCAGCGCGGTGCGCCGGCCGCAGCGCGCCGGCCGCGGCGGCCATTGGAGGGTGAACCAACGGCAAAGGAAGACCTTTCTCTCTGTCTCTCTCTCTCACTGTCCACTCTGCCTGTCAAAAAAAAAAAAAAAATTTCAAACTTGCAGAAAAGTGTCTAAAATAATTCAGAAAAGGCACATATACCCTTTACCCAGACTCAAGCTTTATATATTTTGTCACATGTGTTTTATCATCCTCTGAGGTCTCTATTTTTCCCCCTGAACATTTTCAAAATAAAAAAAAAAGTTTTTTTTTTTTTGAGGGGCAGAGAGAGAGAGAGACAGCCCTCCCATGCTTCCATCCACTAGTCCCCCCACCCCCACATTCCCTCCAAATGCCCACAACAGCCAGGGGCTGGGCCAGAACCAAGCAGAGATCTGAGAACTCAGTGCAGGTCTCCCATGTGCATGGCAGGAACTCACCACTTGAGTCATCACCACAGCCTCTTAGCGCTTGCAGCGTCAGCAGGAAGCTGGAGTCAGGAGCCAGAGAAGAGTATTGAATCCAGGTACTAGGACACGGGAAGCAGGCATATTAACTGCTAGGCTAAACGCCCATCCCGTGTTTCCCAAAGCTTTTCAGAGAGCATATGTATATCATGCCCCATTAACCTTTGACACTTCTTATTTTCTAGGAACTCAATCATTCTTATGTAATCACAGCACAGTAACAAAACCAGAAAGTTTCATGCTATGCTGTTTACGATAGTGTCCTATATGGTATGGAACACTTGTCTTAGTCCATTGTGTGCTGCTACAACAGAATATCACAGACTAGATCATAAAGAAATTTTCATTCTCAGGGTCCAAGATCAGGGCACTGGCTGATGAGGGCCAATCTGCGCTTCCACGATGGCGCCTTGAACTCTGCACCCTGCGCAGGGCGCGAGACAGGGAAAATCCACTCCACCTCCCATCAGGCCCCTCCTCCCAACCCTGTAGATTTGAGGGTAATGTTTCAGCATGAGTTTTGGAGGAGTTAAAAACACCACTATTTAATCTGTAGTCCATCATCCAATTTTGTTTATTTTCTTTATAGTGTTTTTATCCAATGGTGTAGGATCTTGTATTACATCTAGTGGCATGTCTCTTTTTAAAAATTTTAAAGTGTATTTATGTGAGGGCTCCCATCCACTGGTTCACTTCCCCAAATATCCGTGAGCTAAGATGGCAATCCAGGGTTCCCACATGGGTAGCAGGAATCAATTACCTGAGCCACTCTGCTGCCTAACAGGATCTGTGTTAGAAGGAAGCTGGAGTGAGGAGCCAGAGCCAGGAATTGAACACAGGTACTCAGATGTGAGATGCAGGGGTCTTCACCACCAGACCAAATGCCCACTCCTTATCATACCTCTCCTTAGGCCTATTAATCTGAAATAACTCCTCACTCCGTCTTTCATCATAATGTTATTTTTGAAGAATACAAGCCAGTTATTTTAGACTGTTTCTGGGTCTGGTTTTTTTCTGATACTTAATGATTACATTCAGGTTTTGTAACCTTGGTTGGAACACTGAGACTGTGATGTTATCTCCTTCTCAGGGCCACGCTGCATGACCCTCAGGAGTGATGCTAATTCTCACCATCTGGCCAAGGTCTTCTTGTTCCTCGTCACTGCAGACCGATAAGTACTCTCTTGAAAGACATTTGAAGACCTTGAAAATACCTCTGCTCAGGAAAAACGCCCTCTCCTGCACCACTTCAGCTCTCACTGGTGAGTCTTCTTCAGTTCGCTGTGATGGTTGCAAACGGAGATTCACTCGATACACAATTGTGCTTTCATTGAGAGTTCAGGCTTTGGCCATAAGTTCTTTGTCTCACATCAGTTGGTGTCCTAGTGAAACAGCCCCCCACTGTCCCCCACTTATTTATCTGTTAATTATCAGTAAGGACTCTTATATTCCTGCTTTGTTATTTATTTTGATGCACATACTGTCCCAAATTTAATGGGGTGGGGGTGTCCTGTATTTTTCTTTCTTCCTTTTTTGTTTTTAAATTTTTTTAAAAGATTTATTTATTCATTTGAAAGGCAGAGTTACAGAGAGGCAGAGGCAGAGAGAGAGAAATCTTCCAGCTGCTGGTTCACTACCCAAATGGCTGCAACGGCTGGAGCTGCGCCCATCCAAAGCCAGAAGCTTCTTCCGGGTCTCCCATGCAGGTGCAGGCCGTCTTCTACTGCTTTCCCAGGCCACAGCAGAGAGCTGGATCAGAAGTGGAACAGCTGGGACTCAAACCGGTGCACATATGGGATGCTGGCACTGTGGGCGGCAGCTTTACCTATTACGACACAGCGTTGGCCCTAATATTTGTTTATTTGAAAGGCGGAGTTACAGAGAGAGAGGCACAGAGAACAAGAGATCTTCCATCTGGTGGCTCACTCCCCAAATGACCACAACAGCCAGGACTGGGCCAGGCCAAAGCCAGGAGCCAGGAAGGAATTCCATCTGGGTCTCCCATGTAGGTGACAAGTGGGGCCCAAGCAGTCACTGGCGTTCATCAGGGGATGCCGGCATGGCAAGCCACAGTTTAACCTACTGCACAGTAACACCAGCCCAGCTCCTGTGTTTTTCTAATATTGCTCCCCCTTTCCTCCCCTTCCTTACTTTCTATTACAGCAAGATGTCCCAGGTTCATCCAGTACCTTCTAGGAATCAATCGTCTGTCGAGGGAAATCTTATAGTGGAAAATATAGAGTAGCGTTGAGAAACCAAGATCTGGGTACAAGATGTGTTAACTGTTCAGGGGCTATTAGTGATCTTTTGATGGACAGAACTAGGAAATTTGTGTGTGTGTGCCTGCGCATGTGCATATCTAACTATATGCACAGTTATGAGCGTGTGTGTGCCAATGAAATCCTGCATTCATCCTGTTATCCCCATTTCCAAATCTACTCCATGGCAATTTGCCTTGCCCTTCCCTTCCATGCATTACTCCCCCATTCCATCCAAAACAATACATTTTCTTATTTGCCCAGTCCTATCCTATGCGTAAAATAGTTTCATTGCTATACACAAAACACTATTAAAAACCTAAAGAAGAGTTCAAAAAATTCTATGCACACCTTTCATTCTCTAGTCTGGGGGTGTATAGCTAAAGTCTTTCATGTAAAAGTGATAAATACGGGTTCTTTCCCTCCCTATGTTACTCCTTTGCAGGGACATTGGGTTCAGATATTTCTGTCTGGATTCCCATTTTAGCCCTGCCGCCATCTTTGTTGATTCTATTTCGCATTTTGAACACGTGGAGCATTCTCATGTTGGCCGAAGCTAAATCTAGGAGAAACATAGACTCAGAGGAGCATCACTCCACCTATCCTTCCAGCCTTCCCCTCTCTTCCTGCGTGGGCAACCAGCTTCATTGTTTTCATAATTGTGTATGTGAGTGTTTTGTCAAAATATGCAGATGTATATACCTGTGCGTTTTCTTACTTTCCCTTCTTTCTTACACAAAAAGGAATACTCTGTTACACTTTGCTTTTCTGATTGACACACATATCCTGAAAATCACTCCATGGCTGTTCACAGAGATCTTCTTTCTTCTTTCTAATAGTCTTTTTTTTTTTTTTTTTTTTTTTTTTTTTTGCCAACAGGGAGCTTTGTCAAGCTTTTGATTTTTTTTGCCAGTTTGATGAGGGGATAAATACTATCTCTGTAGTTTTGATTTTAAGCTGTATTATGAGTAAAGCATAATGTTTTTTCCTATGTTTATGGACTCTAGCTCTTTACTGTGAATTGTCTTAGTGATTTTGCCCATTTTTATTTTTTTAATATTTTACCAGTGTAAATTCGTTGTGTATCTCAGCTGTTAACTCCTTTATCTGTGCATATGGAAATAATTTATTATAATTTGTCACTTGAGTGATTTGTCACTTGAGTGGTAAAATATACAAAGCTTACCATTTGGATCATTTCTAAGGGTATAGACCTATGGCATTACACATATTCACATTGTTCTGCAATGGTTACCATCATCATACAGAACTTTTTCATCCTAAACTGAAACTCTGTCCCCACTGGACAATAACTCTCCATTTCTCCCTTCCCTGAGTGCCTAGTAACCACCATTCTACTTCTTGTCTTTGTTTATTTTTACTACTCCGGGTGCCTCATGTAAGTGTAATCACAAATGTTCGTGTGTGTTTATGTGTGTATGGCTTATTTCACTCAGCAAAATGCTGCCAAGATTCATCCATGCTATACATATTTTACCTGCTACGCCACAGTGCCGGCCCCCACGTCCAGATTTTATTCTGATTGCCAGGTCTGCACCTGACAGTGACTTTAGGCTTGACGCATGTACAAGGGAAACAAACATCCATAATCTTTTCCTCTACCTCCAAAGCTGTACAAAGTCCCTATAAATGGTAATTCCTATCATAGATCTTTAATTCCATGCCACTAATAATGGTTTTGTTTCTCAGACAAAATCCTGATACACAATTGTTGTGCTTTCATTGGGAGTTAAGGCTTTGGCTGTAAGTTCTTTGTCTCATTTACTGCTCTTTGGCCTCTATTGACTGAGTTGAATTTTCCTTTATGGCCACATTTGAAAATTTTTTCTTTTGTTAAAATTTTTAATGATTTTTTTTAGCAGATTCAATATAGCTCATAGATACAATCTAAGAATAAAAAGATATTTATTCCCTTCTTCTTGCTCTCCCTCCCTCCCTGAAAAAAATTTTTTTAAGATTTATTTTACAGGGCCGGCACTGTGGCCTATTGGGTAAGGCCGCTGCCTGCAGTGCTGGCATTCCACATGAGTGCCAGTTTGAGTCCCAGCTACTCCTCTTCCAATCTAGCTCTCCGCTATGGCCTGAGAAAGCAGTAGGAGATGGCCCAAGTCCTTGGGTCCCTACATCTGCGTAGGGGACTCAGAAGAAGGTGCTGGCTCCTGGCTTCCGATTGGCGCAGCTCCAGCTGTTGCGGCTATCTGGGGAGTGAACCGGCGGATGGAAAACCTCTCTCTCTCTCTCTGCCTCTCCTTCTCTCTCTGTGTAACTCTTTCAAATATTTATTTATTTATTTATTTAATTTATTGATTTATTTGAAAGGTAGAGTTAGAGAGAGAGAGAGGAGAGAGAGACCTTTCACCCGCTGGTTCATCCCCCAAATTGCTGCAATAGTCCGGGCTGGGCCAGGCTGAAGCCAGGAACCAGGGGCTCCTTCCTCGTCTCCCTTGTGGGTGGCAGGGGCCTAAGGAATTGAGCCAGCCTCTGCAGTTTTCCCAGGTGCACTAGCAGGGAGCTGGACTGAAAGTGGAACTTGGGACTCCAATGACGCCAGCATTGCAGGCTTTAACCTGCTGCTCCACAGCTCTGACATGAAAAATCGGTTTTTTACAGGTAAATTAAGCCCACTGTAAATTAATATGACTGACATGGTCTGATCTCAGCTTTGTCATATTGTTTTCTGTTATAATGCATGTATTATGCTATATTAACCACAGTTGTTTCACTATGAAAACATTTTTTTGGAGGTTTTAGAATAGGATTTCCAATATTTGGGCATATTTAAATTTTGTTTTAGTGGTTACAATTTTGTTCATATTTTTATAATACTCTTAGTTCCTTTTTTTTATTGGTTTCTAACCATTTAACATTTAGTTTTAGTTTTATATGCTATCCTTTGGCTCCTGTCTACTTCCTATATAACAGATGGTTTATTTCGCTCCTTTCCTTCTCCTTCAGTTGTTTTCAGATGCACCTGTTCTACTTTCTCAGAGACTACAATGTGAACACACTAGTCTTGCATCCACAGAACATGAAATGCTGTCCATCACTCATTCTGTATGTTTCCTCGGTTTTCTCTGGGAAATGTGTATGTGGAAGGTGTTCTCGGAATGTCTGCACTCAGTTCACACCTGTCTGTGATCTAGACACCTGAAGCTGGTACTTTCTGTCTTTGAGGTCCTGTGTGAGCTGCTCCACTGTTGCCTTGCCTTGTGTGATGCTCTTAAGAAGTCTGAGGACAGCCTAGACTTTTTTTAAAGGAAGATTTATTTATTTATTTATTTATTTATTTATTTATTTGAAAGGCACAGTTACAGAGAGGCAGAGACAGAGAAAGAGAAAGAGAGGTCTTCCATCCGCTGATTCACTCCCCAAATGGCTGCAATGGCCAGAGCTGCACCTATCTGAAGCCAGGAGCCATGAGCTTCCACCGGGTCTCCCACACAAGTGCAGGGGCCCAAGCACTTGGGCGGCCATCTTCCACTGCTACCCCAGGTGCATTAGCAGGGAGTTGGATCAGAAGTGGAGCAGGGTCGGCGCCACGGCTCACTAGGCTAATCCTCAGCCTTGCGGCACCGGCACACCGGGTTCTAGTCCTGGTCAGGGCACCGGATTCTGTCCTGGTTGCCCCTCTTCCAGGCCAGCTCTCTGCTGTGGCCCAGGAGTGCAATGGAGGATGGCCCAAGTCCCTGGGCCCTGCATCTGTGTGGAAGACCAGGACAAGCACCTGGCTCCTGGCTTCGGATCAGCATGGTGCGCCGGCCACTGAGGGGTGAACCAATGGAAAAGGAAGACCTTTCTCTCTGTCTCTCTCTCTCTCTCTCTCACTGTCCACTCTGCCTGTCCAAAAACAAAAACAAAGTGAAGCAGCTGGGTCTTGAACAAACGCCCACATGGGATGCTGGCACCCAGGTAGCAGCTTCACCTAATATGCCACAGTGCCAGCCCCCAGACTTTTACCTCTGTGACTGATTTCATCTTTTTAAAAATCTAATGATTTTACTAAGGTAAGTTTTTTTTAACAGAAAATTAGCTTTTTTTTTTTTTTTAGGATTTTATTAAAGTGATACAAGTTTCATATATTTTGCATATAGATTTAGGCTAAGGTAAATTTTGGAGTTGATTTTTCAGACCAAGTTTTCCAGGGTACATAAAAGACACTTTTGTTTATGGATGTGAAATTTTTCTTATTCCTGGACCATTTTCTGGGATTATAGGTTTTTTTTTTTTTTAAAGATGTATTTATTCATTTATTTGAAGGTCAGAGAGGAGAGGGAGAGAGAGAGAGAGAGGTTTTCCATCTGCTGGCTCACTCCCCAATTGGCCACAACAGCTGGAGCTGAGCCAATCCAAAGCCAGGAGCCAGGAATTTCTTTTGGGCCTCCCACGCAGGTGCAGGGGCCCAAGGTCTTGGGCATCTTCTACTGCTTTTTCAGGCCATAGCAGAGAGCTGGATTGGAAGTGGAGCAGCCAGGACTCAAAGTGGCACTCTTATGGGATGCCAGCACTGCAGGAGGCAGCTTAATCTGCTGTGCCACAATGCCAGCCCGTTTACAAATTTCCGATTGTAGCTGTTGTGTGTGTTATGTGTCTATATCCAAACCCACGACACTTGGTTCAGTTTGAGATGTGGGATGACCATCTTCTTCTGCTTCATAATTTTTGTTGGAGTGGGGGAGTTTCATCAGCTGAATTGTTATGCTTTGCTTTTCTCTGATCAGAAATCTTATTTTCTGGTTTCTTTTTACAGTAACTTTGTATGCAGTTAATCTGGTGTTTGTTACTAGGCATTTCGAGGCAATGTTCCTAGTTTAATAGTATTCTCTGGGGCCGGTGCTATGGCAAAGCGGGTAAAGACGCCGCCTGCAGTTCCAGCATCCCATATGAGACCCAGCTGCTCCACTTCCAGCCCATCTCTCTGCTATGGCCTGGGCAAGCAGTGGAAGATGGTCCAAGTCCTTGGGCTACACCATGTGGGGGACCTGGCAGAAGTTCCTGGCTTCCGATCAGCACAGCTCCCACCATTGCAGCCAACTGGGGAATGAACCAGGGCATGGAAGACCTTTCTCTCTGTCTCACCTTCTCTCTGTTTAACTCTTTCAAACAATAAATACATCTTTTTAAACAACAACAAAAAAGAATATTCTCTTCTATCTGTGTACCGAAGCGTTCTTTGTTTTTAATTAAAAATGTTTATTTTCATTTTATTTGAAAGGCAGTGTGTGTTTGTGTGTGTGTATGCGCGTGTGAGAGAGAGAGGGAGAGCGCGCTTCCAACTGCCGATTCACTCCCCGAGTGGCCTCCATGGTGGGACTGGGCCAGGCCAAAGCCAGGAGCACAGACCTCGACCTGGGTGCCCCTGTGGGTGGCAAGGACCCAAGTACTTGGGCCATCCCTGCTGCCTGGCAGGGTGCACATTAGCAGGAAACGGGAACTAGGAGCTCAGGAGCTGGGAATGACACTCTGATGTGGGCTGCTGGGACTTCACAGTTATGCCAAACGCCCACTCCTGACTGCAGTTTCTAATAACCACTGGCGGTGACTCCGGGTGGGGCTGGCTGTCTGTATTTCTGCATCTTTAATTTTCCCGCTGACTTCCTTCTTTCCCTTCACTGCCAGGTCTCTGAAGGGCATCGCCTTTTTTCTGATGACCTGACTTTTCCCCAAAAGGGAAGCTTTTTCTCTCCCCTGGGACTCTGTTGGAGTTGATGTCTTTTCTTTCTTCTACTTAAGTCATTTGAAGTTCGGTTTTTATGACAGTCTTAACCCCAGGAACGCGGGAAGCTGTTTGTGTTTTTGCTTTGCAGGGGATCTGGGTGGATTCCCTTTTGACTCCCTGGACTTTTTTTTTTTTTTTTTTTTTTTTTTAATCAAGCACTTAGGGGCACTGGAAACTTTGCCTGTGGCAAGGGCATGGCCAAGGTTACACAGATTGTATTGCAAGACAGATCTGTTTTCTTACATCCTGCACCACGCTTGGTGTGCTGACTTCGTTCTTCTTTTACGAAAGCCACCAATGAAAAAGGAAAGATTTAAAAAATGGATATTGCTTTCCTCCTGCTTGATTTCATGCTTACGTAAAGCCACCACCACCTCGCCACTAAGAGCTCTGTTCATCCCCAGAGAAAGGGTCCTTTGAAAATTACCTTCTCAGTTTTCACCTCAAGGCCCCACCTCTGCCTAAATAAATACTCTGCCACCTGGGGATCAGGGGCGTTTTGCTGCAAGATTAGTAACAGAACTGCAGCAAGCGGCAGAATCGCGTCTAGGAGCGAGGGTCTGTCTAAAACTCAGGTCTGTCTGCGGATAACAGCGCGTCCGCTCAGGGTCTGGCACAGGCGGCGCGGACGCCGGCAGCGCTGCGGTGACCGACAGCGTCCACGCCCGTGTGCACGTGTGCGCTCCCCCCTCCCCGCCCCGTCTGGGGACAGCCACCTGTCACTCACGGGGGGCAGCGGCGCGGGCACGCAGCGGGGCGGGGCGGCGCCCGGCGCTCCCGGCGGAGGCCCTCCCGGCGGATCCCGGCGTGCTGCAGCCATGGAGACGCGGCAGTCCCCTCCTCCGGCCCGCACCCGGGCCCCCGCCGCCGCCGCCGATTGGTCGCCCTTTGCTCTCTGACCCCCCTCGCCGCCTTCGAGGCCGGCGCTTCCTGCTCGGGCGCCGCGCGGCGCTGCCGGCCCGGGGCGGAGCTCGGGCGCCGAGTGCGCGCCGCCGCCGCCGCCGAGCAGCTGCCGCGCCGGAGGAGGAGCCGCCGCCACGCCCTTCCCCTTCCTCCGCTCCTCCCCCGGCCCCCACAGCGCCCGCGGCCGGCCCAGCCAGCACTAGCGAGCAGCGGCGGCCGCGGCCGGCGGCCGAGTTGGGAGAATGCGGCGGCGCTCGCGGATGCTGCTCTGTTTCGCCTTCCTGTGGGTGCTGGGCATCGCCTACTACATGTACTCCGGGGGCGGCTCGGCGCTGGCCGGGGGCGCAGGCGGCGGCGCCGGCAGGAAGGTGAGTGGCGCGCCCTGCTGCGCTCTGGCCCCGGTGCCCACCCGGGTCCCCGCGCGCGTCCCTCCTGGCGCCAACGCGCCCCCTGCCTCGCTGCGGGCCACCCCAGGCTCCCCCGCTGCTCCTGCGATCCTCTGCCGCGACCTCCGCCTGGGCCACCCGCCCCCGTCCCGGGCCTCCAGCCCAGTGCCCGGAGCCGGGGCACAGCCGGCGCCTCTGCGCGCCCGGGGCTCTGGCTAGAGGGACCCGCTCGCCCTCTCTGGGCTCACCCGCCCGGTGGGCGTCTCCCTCCATCTACCCTACATCATCTGAGTCCTGTCCTGCCTTCGGGAGCCCCATGCCCTCTAGTAGGAAGTTTAGGGGTGGGGGTGTTGGGAGACACAAAGGGGTGGGGAGGAGAGAAGGGAGAGGCGGCCGCCTTTCTAACGTGTCATGCATAGGAGGAGAGAAGAGTCCAAGTTTCTTTTCAGCCTAGCGATAGCAGCGGCTGCACATGCTCGCCCCCTCGCTCCTGGTCACTCCGTGTGCGTGTGCCGCGTTTCTCTGCCGTTTATGTCTAGGTGCGGGGGCGCAGGCACTCCCCGCGCCAAATCAAACCCCTGGGCTGGTGGAAGGCAGGGGCCGCTGTGCCCCTGCGCTGAGCCAGGCCGGTTGCGGCCACCCGTGGACTTTTCCCCCTAGTTGCGCTGGCTTACTCGGCCCTGACCCCTCCACGCGGGCCGGACGTGGCCTCCTGCTCTTGCTTTTCCCGGCTGCGACCCCCCCGATTACTGCGGATCCACTTTTTTTTTTTTTGAGTGGGGGGTATTGTGGACAGGCTCCGAGGGCCAGGGGAGTAGGCGGTGGGGACTGCGCTAGCCGCCCTCCCCCACCACCACCCTGGAACCCCGTCCCGAGCCGACCACGCCGGACGGCCACCGGTGTTCAGGAGGAAATTGAGCGCCCAGAGAAGCCGAGACGGCGCCGTCTTGCCGCTGTGCGCCTCTGGCGAGAGCCGGAGCCGGACTCGTGCACTGGCCGGTTTGCAGTGTTTCTCTGGCCGATCGGCTTGGAAAGCGGCGGTATCTTTTCCGGAGCCCTGTAACCCTCAACCCCACAAGCCCAGGAAATCCTGAGTTTAACGGAGGTGGACCGCGGGTTCGGTTGGAACAAGGGAATAACTCCCTGGAACAGGACAAATGGCCCCAACGGTAGGTGGACAGACTTTAGCCCTGAAATCAGACTCCTACTGCCCACGTTGAGGTTTCATTGCCTTGTTCATTCGTTCATTCATTCACTCCCAGCTAATGGCCTTAGGAGGAGGCTGGTGTCTCACTTGGGTGTTGGTCAGTTCATGGATTTGCTTTCCCTAGAGAGACAGAAATGGAAACAGATTTCCCATGTGCTGAAGTGGCCTCACCTGCACCCGTGCCGACCCTGTACTTGTAGCCCGCTTGTTAAACGGTGTGTGTGTACCTGAGAGCCCGGAACAGCCTGCAGTGGTGGAACGCTCGCCGCCGATGATGGGACTAGTTCTGTCCTTGAAAACCATCGCGGCCTTGCGGTGGAATGATTTTGAAGAACTTTGCTTCCCGGTAAAGTGTGCCTTGGCCACTCACGGAGCCTGTTGTGCCTGTGAGACTTGGCAAAGCTTTCTGCCTTGCATGCAGAGAGAAGCAAAGAAATAAAGCATCCCTGGCGTTTCACATTCTTGGCTTTGCCACTTTCATTCATACAGGTGATTAGGAAGCACCTGTGTGGTGCCCGCTGCCCGGAGGCCAGCTTCTCTCATCCTGGTGGGCTTGGGCTGCTGGGGGCTTTGAGTGGTCTGCCTTGGTGAAGTCTTCAGACACCCCTGAAGTGTGATAGGTAGTTAGAAAAATGACAGTCGGAGAACTCCTTTGTGGCCCACTGAAGGGCAAGTGGAAAAGTAGGGGAAATGAACAGTTACACCCGGATTGGTGATTTGGGACTCTCGTCTCTGTCAACGAACTGGAAAACTTAATCCTGGCCCTTAGAATGGTTTAGTGATTTGTTGGTTCAGGAACAGGTGTGTAAAAGCAATAGCTTTTGAAATTGCAGAAACCTCATTAACTCCACACGGTGCGCCCTGACGGACAGAGTGGAGGTTGGGATGGCTTCTGGAGGCAGCGGCTCGCACCCTGATGGCCCGAATGCCTCGTCCTTCCTGCTGAATTGCTTCTTCGGTACTGGAAGTCTCCCCATTCCCTCATCCTTGTGATAAAGGCAGAGATGGGGCTTGTTTAGCTTGTGAAGAATGGGTGTTCCAAAGGGTAGTAGAGAACATCTGTGAAGGCAGAACCTGAGTACTTGCTTTGGGTTTATAGAGAAGAGCGGACTTCCATTTCTTCTCTTGTTTCACGCTGTTCAAGGCAGGGATCTCATTGCCTGTTCAGCCCATCTCTCTGCGTCCTGACGGTTTTCACGGGGTACTGGGCTGCGGGGACTGTCGGAGGGGAGCTTGACTGGGATTTCTGCTGCTTCAGCAGCCTGGCCGAGCTCGTCACTGTGTGCCCTGCCTGTTAAATAACTCATCGCAGAGCTGTTATTCTCCATTTGGCAAAACCCAGACAGCCAGCTCACCTCGGATTGCAGATTCAATAAACTAAGCAGGAACGGGTGCTGAAAACCAACCCCGGACACTGCCGAACCGCTTAGGATGTGTGTGTTAAAACAATTTATGCATAATGTTGTTTAAGGTTGCATTTCATTTACATTTTGGTACCTCCCTCCCCCTTGCCTATTTTGCTCTTTCTCCCTAAATTGATGATTTGCACTTCAAGGCTGCTTTTCCTTTGAGCATCTAAATGCTTTACAATTTTAATCTCGTCAAGTCTCCTTGGTCCTGATCTGTTGGCGGTGGGTGGAGCCAAAGAAGAGAAGTCCTTTCTGTTGCAGTGAGTCTGCCTGTGCCTGAAGTGTGGCTGTATAGGATGGAGATGCCAGGGCGTGAAGAGTGACCTCTGCTGAAAGACTGTGTTGAGCCCCTGACCCCTTGCCCGTGCTCCCCTGGCATTCTTGGTGCCAGGGGAAGTCCACGCAGACCCATTCTTTCCCAGGGTAGCAGCGCCATTCCTGGAAGAGCTGGTACAGGTGCTGCAGTCCTTGCTTGCTTGGGGTGAGGGGAGTGGGTGTCCCAGGATCTTGAAGCAGGAGGTGGTGGGGGTGGGGTGGGGCTCTTGGAACGGTGAGGCACCTCACTTGGCTGGAGCATGCCACTCAACAGGTAAAGTCAGGGAAGGGATCTGGGACCAAAGAGTAGAGGGCTTCAAATGCGAAGCCAGCTTCTTGGTTCTTAATTTGGTTGACCACAGGGAGGGACCCAGTGATGTTTTGGAGCTGGGCAGCAGGCATCCAGATGAAGGGAAATGGGATGGATTGACATTCTGGCACTGGGTGACACCTGGCTTTCCACCTCTTTCCGCTCTGTGACCAGTACTGATGTACTGAACCTGACCCTTGGTTTCGTCTTCTTTACAGTGGGAAAGATCGTGTGGCCCTTTTTGAGAATTAAGTGCTATTGTTTAGGTACTGAATAACAGTCTTAACAAAACAAAATGGAAGAAAATGGAGTGAGCTCAGAATCTTAAGTGATCTCTTGATTTCCTGAAGGTTGTCGATGTCTTTCTTCTTTGATCTTTCACCCTTAGCTCTGAGTTTGACCTGATTGGTTTGTTTGGGGCTTGTGCTATGAACGTTGAAGGCCATTAACGACCTGCTGTCTGGAGTCACCCAGAAGCCCTTGCCAGCTCTTTTGTACCTGGAAGTGGTGTCAGAGGGGAGTTGTCACCAGTGGACAGCCCAGCAAGGGAGCAGGCTTGGGGCACAGCTTGCACTGGTGGTTATGTCAGTAGTTGGAATGTCACGGGTGGTCCTGTCCCTGATCAGGGACTCCTGTGCTCAGGAGGCAGGCTGTGGGCTGGCCGCTGTCCCTCTGCAGCCCTGCTCCTGTCAGGAGAGGAGGTGGCTATAATTACAGGAAGCGTGCATGGTCCATGGCTGAGCGTGAGACCACCACTCACTTCAGTGGCTGTCAGCAGATGTGTATGTCTGGATGCAAGGTGGGGGGAGGGCTGCAGATTACACCTGCCACCTGTTATGATCAGTTTGGAGTTTAAAGAAAGTCCATTTGAAATGAGAGTTTGAAACTGAATTACGGAGAACAACAGGGGAGGAGCCAGAGAATGTGACAAATGACACCGTATTACAAACTTTCCTCTTTAAAGAAAGTGAAATTTCTGTATTCTGAAGTCATGTTGTGGCTGCCTGAGGGTGCTCAGGCATACTGGAAACAGATTGTGACTGATAAATAGCACAAAAATAACAAGCTCTTCCCTAGATCCTCCAGCACACACGAAAAAGAAGCTGCCGTAGCCGGCGTGGGGTGGGGTCAGCCTGCTCAGGACCCCTCACGCTTTGCGGTTGGGGGGATGGGGAACACTCTGGAAGCTCATAAAGGTTTTATAGAGGCCACAGGCTCTCTGTACAATCTCTCTACCGTAACTGCTGTTTGGATCAGATGAAGAGAGGATAAGAAAAAATAGTTTGAGGGAGTTGAAGGAAACACACACTTTCTCATTACGGCTGCTCATGTTTCGCAGGTTTTCGAGACGAGGGAAATCAGTTTGGGAGGGTGCCAATTTCAGTGTCAAAGTGGGCAAGGCTCCTGCTCCAACTTCTGACAGATGCAGAGGCAGTGAGCTTGGAGGAGTGGGGCGGGGGGCAGTGGTGAGACCGCCTGGGGCAGGCACAGGTACCAGCAGGAGTAGACCGTGAGGTTCTGGCTGAGGTCCTGGGGATTGGGCAAGGTGTTCCTGGGGAAACCGGGAAGTCTCCTGGGGGGCCAGGAGAAGCTGGGAAGACCTGGCCAAGCCCTGCCCCCTCCCTGGCCTTTGGGTTCTTGTGCTTTTTTCCTGGTGAGGCCTGTTCCGGCAACTCTACACGCATGCTGCTGAGGTGGACGTGCGGGTGGAATCCGGATGGAAGCGCCCCGTGCAGCCATGCCATGTGGACTTCCTGGTGAGGGTCTTCTGTGCTGGTGGCTCAGTGTGCTGCTGGCTTGGGAACCCTGAGTGCCGCTTAGCCTGCAGCTGCTCTGGTCTTTCCTTGCCATCCCTTTCCCATGCCCAGCAACTAGAGGGTTAACTCCTGCGGCTGCACCAGCCTATCTGACCTGCTCTGTCGCCTGCCTGTGTGCTCCTAGAGTTGTATATCCCTCCCACAAATGTGCTACTCAGATGAAAGGGGTTTGGTCTCATATCCATGACCTGAAGGGCACCTTCCCCTTCAAGTCTCTGATTCTGTGTTGCCACTGGGAAACCTTGTTTCACTTCCATCACCTCAAGAGTCCTGGCCTTTTGGACTCCCTTATGGACGAGGTTTCTTAAGGAAAACCCTCCTGAATGCATGCCAGCAAGGGCTGGCCCTGTCCAGAAACGGTGCCCCCTGCAGAATGATGTTGGCTGTGTTGCTGTGAGCTCACTGGCAGACTCATGCCCTCAGAGTGGAACTTGATCTTCTTCTCTTTAGTGTACAGATTCTTGGCCCTGTGCTTGAGCTTAAAATGAGCTCCAGGTGTGCAGGTGCTAGGCCTGTGCATCTTCAGTTTACCTGTTCAGTCGAGGAAGCCTCCCCTACCTTTTTCCTTTGTAGACTGTTTGCCTCTATTTCTAAGGAATTTAAAAAATAGAAATCAGGCTTAAGATACTAATCAGTTATCCCTGTGGAGACCCCGCCCCCCATCCTGTCCTGGGGTTCCTGCCCTAGGTGGGCAGCTCTGTGCTCCTGCCCGGCCTATCCCTGTGGAGACCCTGCTTCCTATCCTGTCCTGGGGTTCCTGCCCTAGGTGGGCAGCTCTGTGCTCCTGCCTGGCCCCTGCCTCCGGCAGCACAGAGAGAAGCAGCTAGTAGTTTATACCTAGTCCCGTCCAGTAGTGTGGGCCCGGGAAGCCTGTGTCATCTCACACAGATGGGGTTTCTTGGCATCCTGAAATGTAGACCGCAGTGATTCATCAGGGCTGGATTTGGAAAAAACCAAGAACGGTCACTTAGAGCGTCACTCACGGGCTTACATCTCAAATCCCCTGTCCGCTGCGGCAGGCTGTGAGCAGTGGCGGTGTGGAGGCCAGCACAGCACGTGGGCTGCCCACTCTGGGCTCAGCCTGCCTCTGCCGGGCTGCCTCCCTGGTAAACTCTGCACCCACTCTTGCCTCCTGGGAGCGCCCCACAGAGTGCAGGGCAGTCTCTCCTAGTGCCCTCCTGCTGGCCACCAGATTCTGCCAGGGTCTGCAGTTCCTGTCCCTGTCTCTTGAAGAGGCAGAATGGCCAGGCAGGCTAGGGGTAAAGTTCTGACATTCCCAGAGCCCACATCATGCCATGCATTTCGGCAGGGACAGCAGTACTTTGTGGGGGCAGTGCTGGGTCTAATCGGGGTTTCTCAACCCTGGCACTGTGTAGCCGTTTGGGGCTGGGTGGTTCTCATCGTGGGGTGCTGCCCTCTGCACTATAAGACATTAGCATCTTCCCCAGCCTCTGCCTCCTGGGTACCAGTGGTACACCCTCCTCTGCTCCCCAGTTTTTACTGCCAAACCGGTCTGCAGGCCTTACCAAATGTCCCGGCGGGCGGCGGCATCACCCGTGCTGAGCAGTCCCTGCCGGAGCCACTGCTGCCTTTGCTCTCAGTTCTTGTCCCTGGGCCTTTCGGGTTAGGTCCTCTCAGAACAGAGTTGCCTGTCTGGGTGCCCCGTGTGAAGAGGACCAATGTGAGTTTCAGCTTCTAAATCTGATAAATGCTTTTCCAGCATCTGCCACGTGCCAAGCACATTGCACCTACATCCCAGGTATTCATGAATCTTCTCTTCCTAACAGCCCTTTTCTTTCTCCCATGTGCCTGAGGAAGGAAGTGAGGCACAGAAAGGTCACGTGACTTTCTCAAAGCCCCAGGACCGGCAGGTGGCGGATCCAGGGTTGTCTGATGGGAGAGGTATCCCCCTGGGCTACTGGAGACTGTGGCAGTTGGGCCCCAGCCCTGAGCCGTGCTTCTGCCCACTGGTGGTGTGGGGTGGTGCTCGCTCTGGCTTCCGGGCTGCCCACGGCCTGCCTTGCTCTGGCAGTGCCCTTGTCCCACCTGAGAGCATCAGTGTGTTCCTGGAGGGTGTCTCAGCGTGGATGCTCGCACAGGAGTGCTTTGGCCGCAGTGTGGCTCTGTTTTGCTCTTTTCTTCATTTTCACCTTTTGCTCTGTGAAATTTATGTTCTTAACCCTTAAGTGTCTGCTTGTCCTAAAGATAGTTTCTGGGCCATCTTCTACTGCTTTCCCAGACTGGCAGAGAGCTGGATCGGAAGTGGAACAGCCAGGACTTGAGCCAACACCCATATGGGATGCCGGCACTGCAGGTGGCGGCTCTACCTGCTATGCCACAGTGTTGGGCCCTCATTCATTTTTAAAAATTAATTTACTTGAAAGGCAGAGTTGCACAGAGAGAGGGAGAGACAAACAGGGAGAGGGGCCAGTGCTGTGGCACAGCAGGTTAATGCCCTGGCCTGAAGTGCTGGCATCCCCTGTGGGCGTCGTTTCTAGTCCCGGCTGCTCCTCTTCCAATCCAGCTCTCTGCTATGGCCTGGGAAAGCAGTACAAGATGGCCCAAGCCCTTGGGCCCTTGCATCCACGTGGGAGGCCCGGAAGAAGCTCCTGGCTCCTGATCAGTGCAGCTCTGGCCGTGGCAGCCGTCTGGGGAGTGAACCAGTGGATGGAAGACTGCTCTCTTTCTCTACCTTTCTCTGTAACTCTGTCTTTCAAATTAAAAAAAAAAAAAAAAAAAAAAAAAAGAAAGAAAGAAACAGAGATCTTCATCTGCTGGTTCATTCCCCAAATGGCCACAAATGGCCAAGGCTGGGCCAGGCCAAAGCCAGGAGCCGCAAGCTTCATCTGGGTCTCCCATGTGGGTGCAGGGGCCCAATTATGTGGTCCATATACTACTGCTTGGGGGCTAGATTGGAGGTGGAGCAGCTGGGACTTGAACTGGCACCTATATGGGATGCTGGCATTGCAGGTGATGGCTTTACCTGCTATGCTACAATACCGGGCCCACCTTTCATTTATTCTTTCAGTGAGTATTTCTTGAGCACCTACTGCATGCCTGGCATTGCTTGGATATTTGGGAAGATGGCAGTGATCGCAGCCGACACAGCCTCCCTGTACTCAGGCATCTTTCATTCTGGTGTGAGCTGGGTGCGGGGGGAGCTAGATAATGATGAACATGATAAACTTCATAGTGTGGGCAAAGGTGCATAGTGCTGTGGATACAGCAGAACAGAGTACAGGGATTAGCAATGGGAGCAGAGAGATAGGTTGCAATATTAAGTTGGTGGTCACCTGGGCTCGCTGGAGAGGTGGGATTTGAGCAGGCTTGAACCAGGATTGGAGGGAGGTAGGCCTTTGTGTCTCACTATGCTCAGGGGCAGCCCTCAGGTCTCAGCTGTGTCAGCTTTTATTTACTTATTTTTTGGATGACCTCTATACTCCCTGATCTCATTTGTTAGGTAAATGAGCCAGTTTCCCTCCATGAAGGTTGTCCCTCCTCTTTAGGTTTGCTAATGGAGGCTTCTCACCCATCGTGAGGACATCGTGGTCATTCATTCTTGTACCACGGGGTCCCCTGGGTGATGTGTGCTTGCATCCTGGCTAAAATGCGAAGCCCACTCCCATCCCCTCTCCATCTCCACAGCCTGGGCGTGCTGTTCGCTTCGTAGACTGTGCCCGTGGAGCAGTCTCAGGTCTTGATTCCCGAGCGGACTTACGTGAAGCGCCAGGTGTGACTGGGCGAGCCGTCCGTCCTTAGGCACACAGTTACAGCCATGGCGTGGCATGCCTGCAGGGCGCCTTCCACGCACACTGCTGTTTAATCAGTAATCCTCCAGGGTCCCTGAGCGCCAGCTCCAGCGAGAATTTCCACTGTGATGTGATCTCTGGGAGCTGCTTTGGGTGACTGGGATTCACTGATTCGCATTTGCCGTAAACCAGAGGGCAGAGGCCTGCCCGGTACGTGGGCTCTAGAGATGGTGTTCTCAGCAGTGTGGATCGTGCTGAGGCTCTGGGATCCGTGGACGTTGTGGAGAGGTGACTCCGTTGCTCACAGCCTCTGGGAGAAGCGGGGTGGTGGGAAATTGTAGCTCTTCCTGGTTCTCAAAGTGAGAGTGTCCTGCTGCACTCTGTAGAAGCCACTGGTGTGTTTATGAGGGGGTCATTGGATATTTTATGGGGTTGGGCACCTGGATGAAGCAACTGGGACATGGCCACAAAGGACGGGTCATTTTAGAGGCTTTCCATTCAGGGGTGGCCATGCAGGTTTCTACATCTTTCATCTGAGGCTGGCCCTGGGAGGGAGCCTTTTTAAATTTTTTTATTTTTATTTTTTTTGCCTGAGAGGTGCTGCTGTAGAAAGTTGACATACTTCAAATGAAGGGTCTTCCTTCCTCAACTAAATCACCCTGTGGTAGCTTGAGGAGCTGTTGCAAATTAAAGGCCTGTATTTTGGAGATGCCCATAAATTAAGCACTCTGTTATTAGGATTTGGCTAAGTGTAGCCGTCTCTCATGTTGGGGGATTATATGGCCTGGATGGCCAGCTGATGGGCTGCTTTGCAGTCTCATTGTCCCCATCAAGGCTTCCCCATTAACCTAGATCCTGAGTTTTGCTCTGTGAGCTTCAAAGCTCCCACCCCTGCCCTGCCCCATCTGTCCTCTGCCACCAGCAAACGCGCCTTGCCCGCCTTGCCCTCTCGCTTTTGACCATCACTGGTTCCCCTTGTCTGTGCCATACCTTTTTCATCAACTGGGAGCTACCATTGTTTATAAAACACAGCATTATTTTCTGTACCACTGGGGAGGAAAAAACACTGTCCATTGAACTGTGGCATGACAGTTACTTATCAGCTAACGTTTTTATTTTCTGCTTACTGAAAAAGCTCTTTCTGACTTAATTAGACATCGATTTCCCCATATATCACTCTTGTACATGGATAGGAAGGAAATATAAGTGAAATACACCGGGTCAGGTGCTGCTGCTACTTTTTCAGAGTCTAACCATTCTGAGTCACCTTTTGGCTCAGAGACGTTGATGGGTGCCCCCAGGTGCGTTGGTGATACAGCATTTCCTACGAAAAACAACAACACATCCACAGAAACACACAGAGCCATTGGCTCTGGACTCTTGAGACAGCTTGGCAATTCTGTGGAGCCAGCCAGCTTTAGGCTGTCCTGGGAATTTTGCTGAACTCTCCAACTCCCCATCTATTCCTGTCTCACAACGATTTGGTTTCTAGGGGTCAGGAGTGCTTTACTGTTTCTGGGGTCTTCTAAGCCGTTGACACGCATCCTGTAGGTGTAGATGCCTGAGCGTGAGCTGGTCAGAAGGCATCAGGATCTTGCCAAACCTGCAGTCTTCAGATGTCGTTGACCGTGGGCGGGGTTGTGGGGTGCAGGTTACAGAGACAGGAGGGGCAGTTTAGATCTGGCCAGTGATGGTCTCTTTTGTTTTTCTCATATGTCAGATCATTTCACCTTTCTGAGAACTCCCCAGGCCTCCTGTCTCTGAGAAAGGAAGCCAGTAGCTGTTGCTTGAATGTGTATGTTTGCTTCTGTTCCATCTCTATTCCCAGAATCTGTGTACTCAAAAGTACTACTTCTGCGTGGTCTTTTTGCGCCGTGAGCAGCTGATGAGCATGAACCCACTGGGGTCATTTCTGAGCGTTTCCTGCACACGTTAACATGTTGTGTACTGGGGTCTATGGACGAGCAGACACTGCATAGGGAGCTTGGAATCACTGACCAAGCCAGCATGTTTTGGCAGACTTTTTTTTTTTTTTTTTTTTTTTTTTTTAAGGTAAGTTGAACAAGATCCGGATAGCAGATGAAGTAAGGCATTACTATTTTATTAGCAGTGATGGTGGCATCAGGGTTACGTTTTTAAAAGGTTGGAAAAAAAAAAAAAAAACGCGATATGGGGTATTTTGGAGATGTTCATAAATATATCTCCAGAACACCCCATATCTCATGAAGATACAAACTAAAGTACTTCCAGATACAATGTTGTTATAGCTGGCAGAAATTACCAGTTGACTGATGGGTTCATGGCACTTCATTATGCTTTTTTATTTGTATCTACTTTTTTTTTTTTTTTTTTTTGAAAGGCAGAATGGACAGTGAGAGACAGAGAGAGAAATCTTCCTTTGCCATTGGTTCACCCTCCAATGGCCACTGTGGCTGGCGCGCTGTGGCCGGCACACCACACTGATCTGAAGCCAGGAGCCAGGTGCTTCTCCTGGTCTCCCATGGGCTGCAGGGCCCAAGCACTTGGGCCATCCTCCACTGCACTCCCTGGCCACAGCAGAGAGCTGGCCTGGAAGAGGGGCAGCCGGGACAGAATCCGGTGCCCCGACCGGGACTAGAACCCGGTGTGCTGGCACTGCTAGGCAGAGGAATAGCCTATTGAGTTGTGGCGCCGGCCTGTATCTACTTCTGAAAGTTTCCTCTGAAAAACAAAGTTGATAGATGTGTACAGGCTAACATAATGAACCCTCTAAAAACTCCTGCTTTTTTAAAAAGCAACTTAATGGCAGTACAGAGGCCCATCAGGCTCAGCTGTTGTGTAGTTTAGGAATATTCAATAATGAATCATTTTCTGTTTAAAGATTTATTTACTTATTTGAAAGATTTACAGAGAGAGAGAGAGAGAGAGAGAGAGAGATCTTCCATCTGCTGGTTCACTCTCCAAGTGGCTGCAACGGCCAGGACTGGGCTAGGCCAAAGCTAGGAGCTTCTTCTGCGTCTTCCACATGGGTGTCAGGGGCCCATATACTTGGGCCATCCTCTGCTGCTTTTCCCGGGCCATTAGCAGGGAGCCAGATGAGAAGTGGAGCAGCTGGGACTTGAACCAGCACCCATATGGGATGCCCTTACCTGCTATGCCACAACAGCGGCCACAACAGCAGCCCAATGATGCGTCTTCTCCATGGATGCTTCAGAGGTTGTGCAAGAGGCAGACTTAACCGCCCGTATACCCAGGGAACTTTCGGTTGCCCTTCCTGCTGTAAGAATCACCCAAGGTCTTCGAGAATTGCTCATTCGGCTGAGCTTTTTGGTGGTGGAGTATGAGTTGAGATCACTTACACCTCAGCGAGCTGCTCAGTATCCCAGAGACCCCATCGCCCACCAGAGTTCACTGTGCATGTGTTACGGCCTGGAACACACTCCTCTGTTGTCAGGTGTGTCTTTAAGTTTGTCTTTTCTTGCCAATGTTTTCACTCATCCATGGCACTTATTAAAAGCTATGTTAGTGCACAGACATAATGAATGGTACACATTCGCACACATGGACACACACGTGATGCAGGCACGCACAGTCACAAACATGATGAGCGACACCCACAGACACACACACAGATACACATGATGCACACTCACACACGCACACAGGCACAGACATGAGCGATACACACAGGCACACACACAGACACACATAATGCACACGCACGAGGCTGGCTCGGGGGCTGCGCTGGGAGCAGGCCTCCAGCATGGCAAACAGCACCACCCCCAGACTCCACACGTCGGCCTTAAAAGCGTTGTAGTCCTCCCTGAGGAAAACCTCTGGTGCGCAGTACTCGGGGGTCCCGCAGAAGCCCCTCACCAGCGTGCCCTGCTCCAGCCGCAGGCTCAGCCCGAAGTCCGCCAGCTTGATGTTCTTGTGCTCGTCCAGCAGCAGGTTGCCCAGCTTGAGGTCCCAGTGCGCCACGCGCTGGCCATGGCAGTAGCTCACGGCGGCCAGTGCCTGGCCGAACAGGGCCCTGGCCTCGTCCTTGGCCAGGCCGCCCTGCACCCACACGTAGCGCTGGAGCAAGCCCCTGGCCGCCAGCTCCGTGACCAGGAACAGGTGCGTCCTCGTGTGCCACTCCTCCAGCAGCCGCACGATGTTGTTGTGCCGCAGGCTCCTCAGGATGGCTGCCTCCCCCTGCGCGGACAGCGGGCTGCTGGGAGAGGCGTCTAGCAGGAGGATCTTCACTGCCACGAACTCTTCCGACGCCAGGTGCCGGGCCAGCTTCACCAGGCTGAAGCCGCCCCAGCCGAGCACATATAGGAAGTCATACCCGTCCAGAGGAGGATGGACTTCCCAGGGGCCTTTCATGCTGCCGGTCACCTAACTACGCTCTCTCGACTCCCTAACTCGCTCGACACATGCTAGCTAATCACTGACCCTCACTGCACTGCCTACAACACAAAGGGACCACGGGGCCTGACTGCCCAGCTGACTAAGACACAGCACCAGCTACTCTCACTACTCTAGAGGCGAAGCCACAAGACTATCTCAATAAAGCAGAAAACAACAAAGAGGAAAAGCCACTAAATCCTCGAAAGCTGATACTTCTGAGCATGCTAGCTGACTAGAGTGGGGGAAGCAAAAATAAAGAAAACTGCAAAAAAAAGGCCAAATGGGCAAAACAACAACGAGGAGGAAAACAACAAACTGAACAAAACGGGGAAAAAGCAAAAACCAAACAGACCCAGAAACCAACAACCAAGAAAACGCACAAGCAACACCAATGAGCGCAAAGGCTGGTTAGATGGGTCCTAGTTACACAGATCACAAAAGAGTTCTCTCTGGGTAAGGCGGACGAAAATCCAGGCCCCGCAGTGGCTATAGATACTTTTTGGGGGCTCACCTCACATAGTGGTGCCTTATGAAGTCAGAGCGAGAAACGGACCAATCCCAGCCCAGCCAGGGACTCTATAATAATACGACTTTCATAACAGTGAGGCATTATGGAGTCAGAGCAAGAAATTGACCAGTGGGAGCTGTAGCTCATCCACAGTGGCTTTCTCCAGAATCTTCCAATTGAATAAAAATGATACCCAAAGAGTTTTTGGCCTAGGTTGGTGATCGGGATGGATACTTAACTTTTGAGAAACTCCAACCTGTAGATTGCTTCGGTGGCCTTCAATTTCTAGTTTAAATATGATGATAAGTTGTGTCTTTCGAAGACCTCCTAGTGTCTCCACTTAGTATATCCCCTCCTTCCCTCTTGACTGTCACACAAATAGAATACAACTTAGAAAAAAAAAATGAGGCTCCCTGCTTCAGCTCCTCAGGACCTACACAGCCCAGAAATGACGAGACTTGGCCGCATCACAGCCTCGGATCTGTCTCCTTGGGACAGCCTCGTGCTGAGCCCTCAGGACCAGTGTTTCTCCCGAGGAAGCCACAACCTCCTCTCAGGTAGGAAATGAGCCTGGGAACCCCTGCCCTACACAGCAGGTGGATCAGTGTCTCCTGCAGTTCTTCAGGAGCCCCCAGGGCCCAGCACAGCCGTGGGCCCCAGGAACACGTGGTGGTCCCTCTGCACCGACTGCCTAAGCCCTCTTGGGAGAAGAACCCTCCTTGGGGAGATGACCCCTCCTCCGGTTGCCCAGGGACATTGCACGATGCGATTTCTCCATGATTTCCTGCAGTGCTGGTCACCTCTTCAAGGCTGGGAGGAAAGAACCAGTACCCCAGGAATTCTCACTACAGTTTTATTACTTAAGCCAAAAAAATTAAAGTATGATGACTCTTGTTACTGTTTTCCATTAAGTAAAGGTAATACCAATCTTAATAAATAAATAAATAAAAGCTATGTTAGAAGCTGTGGATGATTTGGGACGCTCCCTTTTTATTGCTCCAACAAGACATGACTGCTAAAGCCTCATGTTCTACACCGCATTTGTAAGCCAGAGATGTTGGCAAATATATGAGACTGCATATTTTCTGTAAGGTGTAATTCCTGGTAACTTCAAATTTATATCAGCCTTGTCGCTGGGATGCCTCAAATGCTTTAGAGCCATTGCTCATTTATCTTGCTTTTCAGCATGCGTAGAAGAATGTCAGGAATGAATTTTCTTTCTGCATTCACCCAGACAACTTCTGGTGGACCCCAAGGTTATTAGCTTGCTCCAGGTCACGCAGTAGCAGAGCTGGGGCTGGAATTTTGATGTCCCTCCACTACCTACAGGACGGATTTGGAGAAAGTCTGCTCTGGCTGGCCTGCTCTCAGAGCTGTAGCCCCTGGGACGTCGGAAACTACAAATAGCAGGTTTCCCTCCTGTTGCCGTTGCTGCAGAGCTGCAGCTCCAGGCCTGGAAGGTACTGATTACCTGGGCTGGTAATCGTCCACGTAATCCTTACTGAAACTGCTGACGTGCACGAGCGAGGAGCCGGAGCTGGGAGCGGAGTTTGGTCTGGGTTCTTGGGTGGTCTGAGCTCCAGGCCCGAGGCCCAGCATCATGAGAGGGTCATAGCTGTGGCCATCACGGCCTCGTAAACGAGCTTATGTAGACAGGTGTGGGCTCACAGAGGGCATCCGTGTGCAGAGGGCTCTCCATTGGCACTTGGGTAACTTAGGAGACCACACAGAAATAATGTGGGTCCCCAAGCATTTGCCTAGGAAGCTGTGAGTTGGATGTTTTTATTTTTTGAAAGAAAAGAAATACAGATTAAACCTCTCCGCCCCCTTACCCCATCCGCATCCTTGGGGATAAATCTGCCTCGATATGTGTCATTATTCCAGTAGATTTTGTACCCAGGACATGGGTTTTATTTTAAAGAATTTCCTTCCTAATTGGCAGTGGCAGCGTGTGTGTTGTCATTTGCCTGTAATAAGTCTGTTTTTTTTGCCCCAGCCTTGGGAAGTGCTGGGCATCATTACCAAATGTGCCATAGTTGTTCGGAAGCAAATGTCTCCCCAGCGCCGTAACTCGCTATTCTGGGCTGCTGTGGAGAGGAGGCGGCCTCAGTGTAGGGCTGCTGTGTGTGGGATCTGTGCTGTCTGCAGAAACGTGAGCTGCGAGGACCTAAGGATCAGGTCAGACGCCCAGCCCTGTGCCTGATGCAGGGTGATTTCCAGGCAGTGGTTCCAGGCCCCCTGGGAGGAACTGATGCCAGTGGGAAGGTTCTAGTGGCTGAGGGTTGCCAGGGCAACTCCAGAAACCTGCACGGGCATGGGGGTTTGGAAGCAGTGTTGCCTGTTTCTAGCCCTAGCCTTGTGCACGGAAGCTCCTGGTGATCCAGCTGGCTGTAGGGCAGCACAGGGGCCCCAGGCCCTGGCACCAGAGCCTAAGTGTGGATTCTGACTTCTCTGGGTAGGTCTGTGACTGTAGATGAGTCACGGAACCCTTCCGTGCGTGTCTCAGTTTCTTCACTTACCTGTGTCTAGCGTGCGCCCAGCGCTCAGAGTGGAGCCTGTGCTGTGGGAGGTGCCAACATGGCCAGGGCGCATCTCACGCGTGGCGGGCCATCACGAGCCCGGAGCCAGTGCCCCTGACCAGAGCCGCCTCCCCTGCTGTGCTGTGCGTGAAGTCAGCACCTGCAGCATCCATACCCAGTACCTGGGACTTCCAGTCCCACACAGCTAGGTTGACTTGGAAGGAGTGTGAGGGTGAGAGGCCCCTGGAGGTCTTTGTTCCTTCTCAGATAATGCACTGAGCCCAGAGAGGCTGACGGAGCTGCTCAGAGCCCCCCAGCCAGCTGGCGTGAGCACCAGCAGACTCTTAGTCCAGGGCGGGGGCGAAGCTGAGGCAAGGAGCTACAGGCCAGAGCCCTTCCCCCTCCAGATTTGGCTGCCAAAAGGTTATTTCCCAGTTTCGCCCCATAAGCTCTCGTAACTTGCTTATGAAAACTTATACCGAGATGTGGTTTTTAACTGCGCGGCTGTATAATTAATTTTTAAAACTCTAATTGGCAACTGGTTTTTTCAATATCTTGAGCTGTTATTATCTGAATATACCATGTTATTTGAAAACTTTTCCACAAGGTTTTAATTAGTAAATGTTCTTTAGTTTCATTAGTTCCATTCCTGGCATGCTTTTGAAACTGTAGGTGAGTGACAAGTGGTAGACAAATTAATAATTGTGGCAGTGCAGCAGAGCTTCTGTTAGGGCTGAGTACTCGTTCTGTCAATTAGCAGGAGAGTCCGTGTGGTCTCTCTGATGCCTCTGATTAAGACAGCTTACGGCTACATTGCAGGTTAACAGGTGCACTTGGGGTGACTTTAGGGAGGAGCGTTCCCATGCAGACGCCTGGATCTTTGCTGCTGCCTGCTGCTGTGAGGATGCTTGGTCCAGGAGTTAGGAGCCTGGCTGGCCCCGTAGACCCGGGCTCGAATCCCGCTGTTGCTACTGAGTAGGTGTGAGGCATTGGCTGCTTTTTCCTGAGCTGCTGGAGATGATGCCAGGGAGTTCAGCGAGGGCTTGCCCCTTCCCCAGAGAGCCTCTGGGCTGGTGCTGGCCAGGTGACTCTGATCTAGGACAAAAACACAGGTCCATGGTGATGCCGGGTGTGAACTGTTGGGCCAGGTGTCAGTCTGGCGCAGAGGCGCCCATGAGGGAGGATGCCCACTCCTTTGGTCCTTCTCCCTCCTGTGGAGCTTCTGGAGCTGCCTTGGATCTAGGAGGGTCCCCCTTGCCTTGTTTTGAAGTGGACCAGTGGCCATTGAGGAAAGCCAGAAGTGTCGTGTTTGGCTTGCATTGCTAAGGTGCTCTAATTGGCCAGAGTGCAGTGCAAGTTCCCAGGGGCACTGGAGAACTAAGCAGGCCTGCCTGATGGATTCGTGGACATGATCGAGTGAGCTGATGGGGTGGCGATTTCATGGGTGTCTGGTTGCAAGTCCTGCTTTGCCTTTCTAGGTGCACAGGCATTAGGGATTCAGGCTGCTCATCTCCCGAGGCCTCGGGAGCTGGCTCACCCCGAGGGGTCCCCCAGGGTGGCATCCCCTTGCTCCCCAGTAGGCTCTCTCTCACCACACTCCCCTCCCCCCCACAGTCCTGAGCTGGATGGCCCAGGCACCTTTGTAGTTTCTGTTTTATTTGTTTATTCCAGGAAGGGGGTATAGTAGCTGTCAGAAAAGGGAGCCTCGAAACTTAGTCTTTGCCACAGCTGATGGTCTGGAAGGTGCGCATTGATGTGCTGCTTGGGTTGGTGGGATGATGGGGCAGGGGGCTGGGATGAGGGAGCAGGGGGCGGGGATGAGGGATCTGGGAGCTGGGATGAGGGAGTGGGGGGCTGGGATGAGGGAGCCAGGGGCAGGGGGCCAGGCTGGTAGACTAGGGAGCAGGACTGAGAGATGACCATTAAAGGTTGCCTGCAGCCCTCTGGTGCTTGCATTGAGTTCAGAGAGTTCAGGATTTAGAACCTGCGTTTTCAGGCTTTGGCCTTTCCTTCAGGTAGCCATCTCTTCTGCTCGATGGCGCCCGGAGAGTGTAGACAGAGGGGGGCGGCATTCTGCAGGTAGTCGCTTCAGGGACTCAGGGCGGGGGCACCACCCTTCATGTGGCGTATTTGGGTACTGCATTGTGTGGACAGGTTGCACATTCCTGTGGGCCTCTCTTGGCCCCTTCCCCTGGGAGGGGCCTGGAGGCGGCCCTGCTGTTCCCCGCCTCTGAGCTGCGTGTGAGCTGAAGGGGCTGGTGTTGGCCACAGAGGAGAAGGACTAGGCCTGTGGATAGGCCTGAGCTTTCTTGACTAGCACTCAGATAGTGGGGTGCATGCCTGTGAGGTGGGGGCTGTACCTCAGGAACGCTCCCCCTCACTATGTGCTGCTGTGGGCACCCAGGACTGTCCCAACCTGCCCGGTGCCTCTGAGTGTTTTTGTTGTTAAATGTGTATTTCCATTTACTTCAAAGGCAGAGCAAGAGAGAGAGGGAGAGAGGATTTTCCATCTACTGGTTCACTCCCCAAATGGCCACAACAGCCAGGACTGGGCCAGGCTGAAGCCGGGAGCCAGGAATACCATCCAGTTCTCCTGCATGGGTGGCAGGGGCTCAAGAATTTGAGCCATCATCTTCTGCCTCCCAGGACTCATTAGCAGAAAGGCAGATTGAAAGCAGAAAAGCCGGGTCTGGAATTGCCACTCAGATACGGGACGTGGGCATCCCAAGCAGTGCTTAACCTGCTGTGCCACAAACGTCTGCTCCTCTCTGTCCTCCTTTATTGGCTTACCTGTATCCCAGCAGTGGGAGCATTGGGAGGGCCGGCACAACTAGCCCCCTGCCTGCCTGCCTTCCTCCCTCAGAAAGGGAGTCGGAGGGGAGCCAGGCAAATGTGGGCCTGGGGTGTATAGTCTGGGGGCGGTATGGGGAGTTCAGTGACCAAGCCAATGTCAGATCACGCTACGTGGGGCTTCACGAGGGATCAGGTCATCATCAGGAAACGTCCATGGGGAGAAGTGGTGACTAGAAGGATCCAGCCTTGAACGTGTGGTAGTTGTCTTTCCAGGCATGCAGACAATCCTGTGCAAAATTCCCAGGGCCAAAATGAACTTAACATTCTTGGGTAACCAAAGAAGGACAACTAATAGGAAGAGCAATCAGAGAGACGGTTGGCTTGGTGAGCCTTTAGGACATTGGTCTGTCACTGTACTCCCTGGATCAGGCTCAGCACCCAGGCATTGGTGGGTAAGGTTCTGGGCGCGACTGGTGGGCCCATGGTGAGAACAGCTGAGCGAGCTGTGTGCTGGAGGGCCTGTTGTCCAGGGACTCTGCCTCTGCTCTCGCTCCTCCCTCTGGGCCGTCTGCTGGAGGACCTCCCTATAGGTTACGACGTCATTCTGCCCTTCTTATGCTGGGATCTGCATGCTGAGTGTCTGATGGGTAACAGCCCCGGATGTAGCAGTGGTCCTTGCTGCTGGTCCAGGCGGGGAGTCTGCAGCGTGTCTGGGTGAGAATCTGGCTTTGTCCCCAGGTGCAGTGTGGACATGGAATTGGGAGACAAGCACATCCGCCTTGTCATGCAGAAATGTTGTATTGCCATTGCAGCCGCCAGGCCCCAGCTGTGTTTGTAAGCTAAGCTGCTAACTCCTCACTGCTTAGTAGATGGAGCTGCTGCTTTTGCTTGTTTGAGGAGTGGAGCAAGACTGTGCAGGGATGCAGTATAGGAGAGAGATAATGAGAAACAGAATTATAAATTGTTAAGCGGTCTAGTCCCTTCCAGCTCTCTTTGGAAAAGAGGCTTCCACTATTAACCCTTCTTAAACCAGTTCATCATTGTAGAAAGTAATCTTTAGCCAGTCACCTCGGCTGGAGAATCCCCAGGGTAGTCCACCTGCTTGGTCTACACAGCTAGATGTTGGGTTAGACAGCTGAAGGCCTTTTATTCAGTCTAGTCTGGATCTTTTGGAGCTCCCTCTGACTGGCTCTGTGTGTGTGTGTGTTTCAATTAATTTGCTTTGCAGAAGCAGAGAGAACTTCCTTGTCTACAGGTTTACTCCTGAAAGGCTTGTGATGGTAGTCAGGAACTCAATCCAGGTCTCCTGCGTGGGTAACAAGGATACAGACACCCAGGCTATCTGCCGCCTCCCATGGTATGGAAGGGGCCAAGTGTCCCTGCGTGGAGTCAGCCAGAATCAGCCCTGGTCATTGCAGCTTTTTGTGGAGTAAAGTAGTTGATAGAAGCTCTCTCTCTCTCTGTCCTTCTGCCTTTCAAATCAATCTAAAAACAAAACAAAACAAAAGCAACAAAACCACAATTCTAGCCCTGCACCTGCTGCTTATTTGACCAGGGAGGTGGAGTGGAGGGGGCAGGGTGAGTGGAGGGAGACAGGGGACAGAGGGGAGCAGGTGAGAGGGAGGCCTTGTGGGGGCTTCCTGCACCAGTACTAACTGGCTCGGTGGAGACGGGCGCCTTCTTTAGTTTATATTGTGTGTGTGTTGGGGAGTGTTTCTTACTGGCTGAGAAGGAGAGCAGCAGTGTAATGAGCAGGTTTCTTTGAGTCCAGGGGATTTATGTACCTTTTCACTCTGTTCCTCCTCCTCAGTTTCACCTCCGCCCAGGACGTAATTTTGGCAGAGGTGAGGCTTGCGTTGGCAGGCAGCCTCTCCTGGGCTGCCTCTCAGAGCAGTTAATAACTTGTTATTCATAAAATGTGTCTGGGCCACAGCACCTTCCACCCAGTGGCGCCTCTGCCCCGTGGCTGTACCTCTGCAGGCCGCTACGAGTGTCCTGTACGGAGGTGGCACAGGCGGTGTCGAGCTTCCGAGGCCTTGGTCACCTGGTTCAAGGCTCAGCCTTGCCACGTACCGGTGTGTCCTTGGACGGGCACCTCTCACTGCCTCAGTCACCTCCTCTAAGAGAGGGAGCTGTTCAAAGGCTTCACTGCGGTGTTGGCCTGGTGGGCACCTAACCTGCCCCTCTGCCCTGGGCACTGCAGTAGCGGGGGTGCCCGTGGCCGTGGAGATGAAGGGCCGGCCTGGGAACTGCCGCCTGCCTTCCTTTCTTTCAGACAGCAGGCACTGGGCCAGCATCTGCACCCCCCTGCCCCCGCCGCGGAGGGAAGGCTTGGCCTGCTGGAGCACGCTCAGTTTCCGTATGCAAGAGCTGCCTCATCTGATGACCAGTACTAATTATCGAGTTTCACAGATGAAATATATGCAGGGTGAAGGAATTTGCCTGTTGATTGCACTCGAATTAACTGCATTAAAATTCAATTTCAAGGACTGCAGTAGCCTCGGACTCCTTCCTGCCTTCGTCTTCCATCCCCCGCGTCCCAGCGTTCCTTGCAACTTTCTCCTCTCTGCTACCTCCCGCCAGCCCACCCCGTGGGCCAGTGGTTCCCAGTCAGCAGGACCCGGGCAGATTCTGCAGCCGCAGATGCCATGGACCCGTCCCAGACCAGGCTCCTTCGGCACATCCGACCTCGGGCCCCAAGCTTGTGTTGTGAGAGGGGGCAGGGGTTCTCACGGTCAGGTTCAGGAGCAGGTGGTGAGGAGGGCAGTGGTGAGTGCTTCCGTCTTCTGCCATCACTGGTGAAGATCGCGGAGCCCTCCAGTGTCACTGATCTCGAGTCTGGTCTCTCCCTCGGGGGCTTCGGTGCTGGCTTTCGTAGCCAGAGTTAAGTGTTGATGGGCGTGTAATGAAATGCCCATTTGGTTACTGAGCGATGTTGTTAGCCATGAGTAGTTGTGCTGGAAACTTCCAGAAGCCTGCCATGTACAGTAAAAACAATGAACAGCGGGTACTAAAATTACCAGATGACAGTTTAGGATGTCAAATCAGGCAGCGTTTCTTACCAGCTCTGGGCTATGTGAGTGTAGGGTGGGTTCAGGCGTTCAGTGGTACAGCAACCCTAGATTCTGGTTCTCCATGTTATTTCTGTTTTGTTGACCAGATTAGCTTTATTTAATTTGTGTGTGTGTGTGTGTGTGTGTGGTAAAAACATGTAACACAGAAGCTGTGCTCAGGCCGTAGCTGTGGCTCACTTGGTTAATCCTCTGCCTGCGGTGCTGGCATCCCATGTGGGTGCCAGGTTCTAGTCCTGGTTGCTCCTCTTCCATTCCAGCTCTCTGCTGTGGCCCGGGAAGGCAGTGGAGGATGGCCCAAGTGCTTGGGCCCTGCACCCACATGGGAGACCAGGGGGAAGCACCTGGCTCCTGGCTTCGGATTGGCGTAGCTCCGGCAGTAGCAGCCATTTGGGGGGTGAACTAACGGAAGGAAGACCTTTCTCTCTGTCTCTCTCACTGTCTAGCTCTATCTGCTGTGCTAACCATTTTTTCAGTTGTACAGTGTTACATGTGTTCAGATTGTTGTGAAACTTCCAGAGTCCTGTGAGCTGTTCAGTCTTGTGTCGTGACGATTCTGTACCCAGTCCACTGTGGCTGCCCTGGCTGTGGTGACCGCCACCGTACCCTCTGTCTGAATGTGACCACCGGAGGCACATCACGTCACCGGGGTCACAGGTGCTTGTCCTGTTGGGACTGGCTTATTTCATTCAGCATAATGTCTTCAAGGCTTATCCTGTGTCATAGTGTGTGACAAGATTTGTGTGTGTGTGTTTTTTTTTTTTTAATCGATTCATTTTTATTGAGGTGGACTTCACATAACATGAAACCAACCATTTTAAATGTACAGTTGAGTGGGGTTTAGAACAACTGTGTCTGGTCTCGGAGTATGTCTGTCACTCCACACAGAAACCCAGCGCCTGCTAAGCAGTCACTCCCCATGTCCTTGGTAGCCTCCAGCCTACTTCCCGTCCCTGAGGATTTATGTAAGATACTTGACATAAACGGAGTCTTACAGTGTGTGTCCTTTTGTGTCTGGCCTCTACTGCTTGCCGTAGTTTTTTTGAGGTTCGTCATGCTGTCTGTAGCGTGTATCAATACTTCATTCCTTTTTGTTTTTCCAATTTCTTTTGACTATGGTACAATGTAAGATCACTCACTTCACACAGTTTGTGGAAAAGTAGACTTAAAAGATAAGTTGATTTTTTAAAAAAGATTTATTTATTTATTTGAGAGGTAGAGTTTGCAGACAGTGAGAGGGAGAGACAGAGAGAAAGATCTTCCATCTACTGGTTCACTCTCCACATGGCTGCAACAGCTGGAGCTGGGCCGATCCGAAGCGAGGAGCCAGGAGATTCTTCCAGGTCTCCGATGTGGGTGCAGGGCCCCAAGGACTTGGGCCATCTTCTACTGTTTTCCCAGGCCATAGCAGAGAGCTGGATTGGAGGAGGAGTAGCTGGGACTGGAACTGGTGCCCATATGGGATGCCTGTGCCACAGGCAGAGGATTAACCTAGTGCACCACAGCACTGGCCCCAAGATAAGTTGATTTTAGTGCAGTTTTTTTTTTTAAGTTCATGCATAATTGTTTCATAATTTGCATTTTCCTCAAACTTTTTGAAGACCCCTCATGCATGTAACAAAGCTGACCATTTCACTCAGTACACTGGCCCTCAGTCCGTTCATCTTGTTAGGAGACCACCACCACCCTCACACCCCGGGACTCTCTTCATCCCGGAAGAGTGAAGCCCTGCATCCACTCGACAGTAGCTTCCCATTCTTCTTATGCACCCAGCCCTGGCAGCCACCACTCTGCCTCCTAGCCCCGTGAGTTTGAGGGCTCTAGGTGCCTCCTGTGAGTGGCATCGTACAGATCCATCCCTGGGTTGTCTCAGTCTGCATGATCTCACGGTTCATGCGTGCCGTGGGGTGTGTGAGAATTTCCTTCTTTAAAGCTGGATGATCTTCCATTGTCTGGCTGTGTACTGCGTTTTGTTCACCCCCTTCATCTGCCGGCGGCTGGCTGACTTGCTCTCCCATCCTTTGGCTGTTGTGAATAACGCTGCTGTGAGCCTGGGTCTACAAGGACCTCGAGTCCCTGCTTTGAATTCTTTCGGGTGGATTCCCAGAGGACTTTCTGGGTCCTGTGGTAGTTTTCCATGGCAGCCATACCATGTTACACTCCAACCAGCCATGCACAGGGGTTCTGGTTGCTCTTCATCTTATCAACACTACTTTTCTGGTTTTGATAGTAGCCATCCTCATAGTCCTAATAGTTGGGAAGTGATAGCTCATCATGGCTTTGATAAGCACTTCCCTGGATTTTTTTTTCCTCTTTTGGAGGGATGGAGGTGAGTGTCCGTTACTGAGGTAGAGTGGATAATATAATTCTCGGGGGGGGGGGGGGGACTGTTGAAGGACAGCCTTTTCTGGATCATGTCCAAGCTGATTGGAAGTGCCAGCAACTGTTGTATGACTGGAGGACCCTGCTGTCTGTTGTCCTGTTACACGTGAGTCGTGTACCTTCCTGGGGGTAGACAGGGTTGTCTCCCCTGTGACCTGGGTTGGTGGGAGGCATGACGTGTCCCCTGCAGCAGTGCCAGCCGCCCCCTCTCCACAGGCCAGGCGACCTGAAGGCAGAGGAGCTGCTGGCGGAGCTGCTCTCCTGGAGTTGTTCAGTCCCAGGGGATCAGTT
Source organism: Oryctolagus cuniculus (assembly GCF_964237555.1). Classification (NCBI taxonomy): domain Eukaryota; kingdom Metazoa; phylum Chordata; class Mammalia; order Lagomorpha; family Leporidae; genus Oryctolagus; species Oryctolagus cuniculus. Next base: position 49,768,618 of record NC_091444.1, read on the forward strand.
GTGCTTGAACAGGGAAAGAGAGGAGAAGGCAGGTGCAGGGCTGCTTCCTGAAGTTCCTAGGCTTGGTTGCTTGCTCTCCGGTGGACACACTGGCCCGAAATTAAGAATGTGCAATGTAGGTTTATCTAAGCAGGAGATGCAGCTCTCTGTTCTCTGCTTGTGCACAGTTGTGTGTGTGTAACATATCTGAAGAAATACTTGAGGCATGCGTGATTCTTTTCTAAAGCAGGCCCAATATATGTTCCAGCGTATACAGCCTGTGTAATCAAACGTGTCGTTAAAATAAGAGAGGCCGTCAGGGGCTGTTGCAGACTGAGCTTTGAGGGAGAGAATCACGTGGGTCTGAGGTCTCACTCTTAGTTTTATAGGCTTGGGAACTCGATATTATTAGTTCACCCAGAAGTTATCAATCAAGGATTGGGGTTTACGTGAGTCAGAACTGTAGGATGCTGGTGGCAAAGAGTGACAGGTCATTAACTGGTGATGAGAGTGCCTTTCAGAAAAGGCCGTTGCTCCTGGGGTGTGTGTGCTCAGCCAGCCGGGACACGGTCGGTGTGTGGCTCTGTTTTCTGTAGGCTGCTTCCTTTCCATCAGTCTGTGCAGCCTTGATGCATCGGCCTTCCCCGTTCTAGGCATCATTCTGTATTAGAATCAATACTGTCTCCCTAGGATAGTGATGGGGACTCATTTTTCAAAACTCCCAATGTGCAGTTTATTGAATTATTGTCTCAGCTGCAAACCCATCTGTGGTGTGGGAGCCAGCATTGCAGGCCACACCGTCTGCTTGGCCAGCTGCTCTCCCTTGCAGGCTCCTCCAGTAGGGGGCGGTAGAGGCAACGGCGCCTTGGGAGATAAGAAGGGCTTGGTCCTTCCTGTTGGCTTCCTGGTTCCCCAGCACTGGCAGAGCAGCCCTGTGGAGATGCCAGCAGCAGCCAAACAGCGTCCCTTCTCAGAGGCCCCCACCTGCGGGGTCCCACCTTGGTGTCCATCCTGCAGGCCTCTGAGAGTCAGTGAGTCCAACCTCTTCCCTGGTTCCCCCAGTCCTGGGGTGGTGACTGCTTCCTGTGCTTGCCACCTCCCTGATATCTTAGTATTCCCGTTACCTAATTATTTCTGTTGCTTAGTCACCAACTTTATGCTCCAATAACAATTTATATTAAAAAGGCTTGTGTGGTTTCTGAATTCTAACTGGGTCCTGACTGATCTGTCTGCCGTTTTTCTCAGCGTTCTTCAGGAGTCAGCCAACAAAACCAGTTTAAAAAAAATTATTACTTTGCAAGGCAGAGTTAGAGAGAGAAAGAGAGAGAGATGGAGATGTTCCATCCACTGGTTTATTCCCTAAATGGCCACAGCAGCTGGAACTGGACCAGGCCGAAGCCAGGAGCCTGGAACTCCATTCAGCCTGGTCTCCCATATGGGCCTAGGTACTTGGGCCATCCTCTGCTGCTTTCCCAGGTGCATTAGCAGGGAGCTGGATGGGCAGTGGAGCAGCAGGGACTGGAACCAGTGCTCATATAGGATGCCGGTGTCGCAGATGGCAGCTTAACCCGCTGTGCTGCAACCCCGGCCCTGAGCAAAACTGTTTCGCGATCGGACTCACAGCACAGTTAGATTCCAGCTCACCTGACTGCTCATTGGGTGCTTTCGCTCAGGTCTTCCTGATGAGATATTAGTTAGGTTCCTCCATCTCTTCTCGTCAGCTACATTTCTAAATCTCCAGCTCGGCTGAGTGATCGTCTGGAAGGTGGGGGAGGTGGACAGTGCCATTCATTTTGTTGGTTCTTTTTGTCTTTATTTTTGGTGGGTAACATTTCCCAACCTGTCTCCAGATTGTACACCCATTATGCAACAACTCAGAAACTTCCTTCAACTTGTAAGTGATGGTAGTTGTGTCTCTAGGCCATATATATTTCTTTCTTTTATTTTTTTTAAAATATTTATTTATTTACTTGAAAGAGTTACACAGAGAGAGAAGGAGAGGCAGAGAGAGAGAGAGAGAGAGAGAGAGGTCTTCCATCCACTGGTTCACTCCTCAGTTGGCCGCAATGTCTGGAGCTGTGCTTATCTGAAGCCAGGAGCCAGGAGCTTCTTCCAGGTCTCTCATGTGAGTGCAGGCCATCTTCTACTTGGGCCATCTTCTACTGGACTCGGGCCTTCCTCTACTGCTTTCCCAGGCCATAGCAGAGAGCTGGATCGAAGTGGAGCAGCTGGGATTGGAACTGGTGGCATATGGGATGCCAGCACTGCAGGCGGTGGTTTTACCCACTACACCACAGTACCTGCCCCTAGGCCATATATATTTCTGAGATTTGAGGTCAGTTATCATAGAGAGCATGAGTATCACGTGTAAACACAGACTCGCCAGACTAAGAGTTTTAAAGTGGGGGTGGTTAGGATACCAGCATCCTGTCAGAGTACTAGGATTGGAGCTCCAGTTCCACTGCAGATTCCAACTTCCTGCTGAGGTGCACCCTGGTATTTGGGTTTTGCAACCCCCAAAGGAGACCTGAATTAAGTTCCTGGCTTCCTGGCTTCAGCCCCAGCTGTTGTCAGCGTTTGGGGGCATGAACTGGCAGATGGGAGAGCTTTGCTTAGCTGTATTTCTGCCTATGAATGCATATGTTTTTTAAAAATGTTGGGACAAATAATTTTTTTTAAGATTTATTTATTTGAAAGTCAGAGTTACACAGAGAGAGGAGAGGCAGAGAGAGAGAGAGAGAGAGAGAGAGAGAGAGAGGTAGAGGTCTTCCATCTGCTGGTTCACTCCCCAGATAGCCTCAACGACCGGAGCTGCGCTGATCCAGAGCCAGGAGCTTCTTCCAGGTCTTCCACATTGGTGCAGGGGCCCAAGGACTTGGGCCATCTTCTACTGCTTTCCCAGGCCATAGCAGAGAGCTGGATCAGAAGTGGAGTAGCTGGGACCAGAACTGGCACCCACATGGGGTGCCGGCGTTTCAGGCCAGGGTGTTAACCCGCTGCACCACAGCGCCAGCCCCAAACCAAATAATTTTCTGGGAGGAGGGGGATAGGGTGGGATTGAAAGGATGAAGAAAGCAAGAACTAGCAAACGAGGGAGCCCTGGTGCTGAGCACTGACCTGCTCTGTGTGGATCCAGGTTACGCCTTTTCCATCCCTATGTAGCCTCATGGAAGCTGGTGTGGCAGGCACTGTTACCCCATTTAGAGGTCGGGAGCCTGAGACCCAGACATCGGGCTGGGCTGCGCACCTTCAGTTAGGCACAGAATTGTACCTTGGTAGCCGAAGCCAGAAAGGAGACGTGCTGGGCTGCATCGTCCTCATTTTCTAATTAAATGAAGCGTTTCCTTGTCAGGCATTTTTCTCAGCCTTCCAGCTTGATAAGAATCCAGTGGGCTTCAGCTTAAAGGTCATTGGACATCATAATGGTTAGCGTCCACTGGTGTGAAAAATAGCAAAAGCAAATGCAAAGATGCACACGTGGTCGTCTGTTTAAATCCACACCTGAGGCTGACGCAGGGCTGTGAAGAGAGAGAGAGGAGGACTGCCTCTCTCCCTAGGAGCTTCCTGTGGCCCTGACCTGGTCAAGGGCCGAGCTGCTGTGGCCGGGGTGAGCCCCCACCCTGCCTGCTGCCTCACTGCCCCTCGGCAGCACAGGGAGCTTGCGGGGGGTGGGGGGGCAGGCTTCGCTAAGCGGCATGACCCCACCCTGGCTGGCCGACTGACCGTGCAAACTTGGGCGAGGTCCTCAATCTCCCTAAGCCCTGGCTTTGTTGATTATTAAGGAGCATTTTTGTTCTTTGCTATTTCAGTATTTGCTTTCCCGCCTTACCTGGCCCACTGCTGTTACAAGGAGCACAGGTAGTAGAACTCAGACTATGGTAAGAGAAATGAACAGAGCAGGACAGTTTGAGGCAGGGAGAAGGAGGCGCGAGGTGGATGGGGGACTCTCCTTGAGGTTTGCCAGGTACCTTGTGTGTGTGTGGTTTTTTTGTTTTTTTGTTTTTTTGTTTTTTTGACAGGCAGAGTGGACAGTGAGAGAGAGAGACAGAGAGAAAGGTCTTCCTTTGCTGTTGGTTCACCCTCCAATGGCTGCCATGGCCGACGTGCTGTGGCTGGCGCATTGCGCTGATCCGAAGGCAGGAGCCAGGTGCTTCTCCTGGTCTCCCATGGGGTGCAGGGCCCAAGCACTTGGGCCATCCTCCACTGCACTCCCTGGCCACAGCAGAGAGCTGGCCTGGAAGAGGGGGCAACAGGGACAGAATCCGGTGCCTCGACCGGGACTAGAACCCAGTGTGCCGGCGCTGCAAGGTGGAGGATTAGCCTACTGAGCCGTGGTGCCGGGCCCCTTGTGTGCTCTTTCTCCTGATGCTCCCTGCAGGTCTTCAAGGGGGTCGTGACCGTGCCCTCCCCCATTACACACAGGACACAGATTCTGACTCACAACCTTACCTGTGTCAGGTGTATCACTCCTAATAGAGGGTGAAGATTAAGCAAAGATGCAGGTAAAGCTGTCTTCGAGGGCTGTGATGCACAGGGTTCATGGTCATGAGGTTGTCGGTGTTGCTACAGACTGGCCCTTCTGTTCCGTGTGCTGGTTCTCAGCTCGGGCCTGTCTGTATCTGAGCATGCGGGTTGAGTGGCTGCCGTCAGGGAGCGAGACGGCACCCTGGAGCCAGGCTGTGCTCACGCCTTCAGTAAGCCGAGAAGTGGTGCGGAGTGTGGGCAGTGGGCAGCACACCTGTGGGTTGGGTGGACTTCAGGGTGATCCGTCCAGTGGGGGAATGAGTGCTTACTGTGGACTACATGTGTTTCCAAGCATTTTGTGTGTTGTTGAAACTCATATAAAAACTCCAGGAGGGGCTGGCATAGTGGGTAAAGCCACCTCCTGCGAGGCCAGCATCCCATATGGGTGCCAGTTCATGTTCCTGCTGCCCTATATCCAATCCAGCTCCCTGCTAATGACCTGGGAAAAGCAGCAGCAGATGGCCCAAGTATTTGAGCCCCTATCACGCAGGGAAGACCTAGATGAAGCTCCTAGCTTTGGCCTGGGCCAGCCCTGGTCATTCGTTGCAGCCATCTGGGCAGAGAACCAGTGGATGGAAGATCTCTCTCTCTGTCTGTCTGTCTCTCTGCATCTGGGCAGAGAACCAGTGGATGGAAGACCTCTGTCTGTCTGTCTGTCTCTCTGACTTTCAAAATAAATAAATGTTAAAAAAAGAAAAAGAAAACCTCCATGAAGTTTTGCTGTCTCCACTCTGTAGATGAAGAAGCTGTCAGGTAGACAGGCTCTGTGAGCTGCTGCAGGTCACAAGTGTAGCAATGGTGGGGGTGGCACTTAATATTACTCCCGCTGGTCGCAGTGCGTGACTGTCCCTCATGGCGTGTTCCGGGGTGGGGTCCACTTCCTGGGTGAGGTGTGGAGTTCTGGGGGCAGTGACAGCTGCAGAGGGGACACTCCCGTGTCCCTTGGTGGTTGCTTCCAGTGATGTGCCAGGCTGTGTCTGCTCCCTGTGTGCTCTGCAGGCCACTTCTCACCCATCATGGATCTGGGCTGGGGACAGGCTTGAGCCAGTAGGCTGCTGTCTACCAGCCGCTGGCCCTGGCAGCTCTCGCGTTCCCTCCTGGGACCCAGCGGCCATGCCAGCAGACACCAGGCTGCCCTGCTAGATACGGAGAGGCTGTGTGGACGAGGCCAAGGCCGTGGGCAGGTGGAGAGGCTCTGATGTGGTCCCGTCCCATGGAGGATCGGACCTGTCCTGCCCGTGAGCCCAGAAACCTGAGGGCTGCGGTTGCTGCAGCCACTGCACTGAGGGAGGGCCCCCCGAGAGTCCAGTGCTGGCGTCAACACTGAGCCACAGCCAGCCTGCCAGGAGTGAGCAGTAGCCCAGCTGCGCGTCAGCACGTGGGATCCCTCTCTCCCAGCCACGCTGAGCCCCACGTCCCGCCTGTGCTTGTGGGTCTTCTCACTGTGGCACCTGCCAAGGTAGGATGAGCTGTGTGCTAATAAAATGTCCCATTCAGAGACGATTCTAATTATTGAATGGAAAACATTAAATATGCGCTTATCTGCAGTAATTATGACTAAAGCTTCCTTATCAGTGCAGCTTAGTCATTTGCTTAAGTGGTTTAAATGTTATATTTGTTAATATGCATATCTTGTCAGAGAGAATCCTGAGAGGGAGGGTAGTTGGAAAAAAAAATGCTGCCTGCTTGTTACTGAGGGCCAAAGGGTGCCTGTGGTCCCACACCGGTCCTCCCCTCCCCTCCCTTCCTGAACCTGGCTGGGAACTGCTGTCCATGTTGAATCCATCAGATCCTTCCATGGATCCCTTTTCAAACAGAATTAGCTTGCTCTGGACACCAGAGAGTCAGAGCACGCCGAGGCTCGAGGGCGCACTTCCTCTCCGCTTAGAGCACCCCGAGGGCCTGCAGCCCAGCCTTGCGTTTGGCGAAGACTTCCTTCAGCAACAGATGGTAAATAAAGTCTGCAGAATGAGTAATTCCTTCATTTCTGTCTGAATGGTTTGTTTAGAAGCAAACAGAATGGTCCCTCTTCCTATGAAGTTTGTTGTGAGAACATCAGGATCATACTAAGTTAGTGTCCAAAGCTACATCTGGGAAGAGGGGGCGGGAGTGACAGAAAGAGAAAGGGCTTGTTTGACGTTGGAGATTCCGGCCGGGACCTCCGGCCTGTGCCACGCCAGGGCCTTGCTTCACAGGGCTGATAATCCAGGTTGTTAAAGCACCAGGCAGTTTGCTCAGGTGACATAGAGTTGTATCACAGTGAGGTGATCAATTTCTAGTGAACCAAATTATTTTCTTACCTTTTTTCATTTTCTAATTGCCTTGTAAAAATTTTAAATTGTGGACATAAAACAGCGCTTTAACCATTTTTAAGCATACTGGCCAGCGTCACCGAGTACAGGCACATTGTGGTGTAACCATTACCGCCGTCTGCCTCTGGAACATTGTCATCTTCCCAGGCTGTCACTGTGTACCCCCTTCAGCCCTCCTTCTCTCAACCCCTGGCAGCTGGCACCCAGCATGCTGTTCTGTCCTGTAAGTACTACTGCAGGTGGGGTTGCACGGTGCTTGCCCTTTTGCCGGTGGCTTGCTTCACTTCACTTAACGTCCCCAAGCTCCCCTGTGCTCTACAGCGTGCGTGGTGATTTCCTTCCTCTTAAAGACTGACTGCTGTTCTCGTTGATGTACATACACATTTTTGTTTACCCATTCATCAGCGGATACTTGGGTCATTTCCACCTTCCACCTCTTTCTCTTCCTTACGTTTTAACAGTGAGACAAGGCATAATTTATCTTTGCTATCTCAGGACATTTTAAAATGTCATTTATTTGAGAGCAAGAGAGACAGAGACAGACAGCTAGCTTCTGTCCGCAGAGTTACTCCTCAAATGCCTGTAACAGCTGGGACTAGGCTAGGCTGAAGTTGGAAGTGAAGAACTCAATCCGGGGCTTCTCAGTGGGTGGCAGGAACCTAATTACTTGGAACGTCATCATTGCTGCCTCCCAAGGCCTACATCAGCAGGAAGCAGGGGTCAGGAGCCGAACTGGGTATTGACCTCAGATACTCCTGTGCAGGATGTGGGCAGCTTATGCTGCATTTATTTATTTATTTATTTATTTGAAAGAGTTACAGAGAGGCAGAGAGAAAAAGGGAGAGAGAGGTCTTTCATATGCTGGTTCACTCCCCAGATGGCTGCAACAGCCAGAGCTGCACCGATCCAAAACCAGGAGCCAGGAGCTTCTTCCGGGTCTCCCACCTGGGTGCAGGGGCCCAAGGACTTGGAGCATCTTCTGCTTTCCCAGGCCACAGCAGAGAGCTGGATCAGAAGTGGAGCAGCTAGGACTTGAACCCGTGCCCATATGGGATGCTTGCATGGCAGGCGGTGGCTTTACCTGCTACGCCACAGTGCAGTCCCCTATATTGTATTTCAACAGTCAGGCTAAACAGCTACCACTGAGTGTCTTTTGACAATGGAGAGTTATAATAAAATATATCAGATACATGTTGTATCATTAATACTTAATTGGTTGGGAATTTGGGACAAGTTCTATATTTTGAATCTTTAGGTGGTCTCTATAAAATAGTACTGCCAATTATATTTGGGTTTCAGGGATCAACATGAGTTAGTTTGTGTGAATACATTTTATAAAAAAGGACTACATAAATGTATTTTTTTTTTTTGACAGGCAGAGTGGACAGTGAGAGAGAGAGACAGAGAGAAAGGTCTTCCTTTTCTGTTGGTTCACCCCCCACCCCACAGTGGCCGCTGGGTGCAGGGCCCAAAGACTTGGGCCATCCTCCACTGCACTCCCGGGCCACAGCAGAGAGCTGGCCTGGAAGAGGAGCAACCGGGACAGAATCCGGTGCTCTGACCGGGACTAGAACCCAGTGTGCCGCCACCACAGGCGGAAGATTAGCCTATTGAGCCGCGGCGCCGGCCAATGTATTTTTAAAAGAATTATTTATTTCTTTGAAAGGCAGAGAGAGAGAGAATTTCCATCTGGTAGTTCACTCCCCAGATGGACATAATAGCCATGCTGGGCTAGCTGAAGCCAGCAACTTCATCCAGTTCATCCAGGTCTCCCACATAGGTGGCTGGGGCTCAAGAACTTGAGCCATCATCAGCTGCCTTCCCAGATGTGTTTGCAGGGAGCTAGATTGGAAGTGAAGCAACTGGGACCTGAACTGGCACCCAGATATGGGATGCTGGCCTCAAAAGCAGTGTCATGACGCCAGCCCCTAAATGTGCGTAATAGCAGAATAAAAGCTGAATTTTCTTGTTTGCATTCTGTGGAAGTAGATTGTACAGGAGAGATCGGGCTTAACATTTTTCTGAAACTTCAGATGCTTCACATTCACTCTTTTCCACCCAGACTTGAACTGCACGGGGCTGCTGGTGGAGTTGTGAGGTCTGACGGCTTATTGTCTCGCTGGATTGAAATGGAAGGAAGCTGTGCCAGTCTACTCCCTGTGTCTGTAGTGTGCCACTGGGCCCCTTGCAGCTTCTTTGCATCGCATGGTTATGAGCTGGCCTGAGTCTGATGATCCACTTCACCTGGGGCGTGGTGTCTCAGACCCTCCCTGCACATGAGGATGGATAATGGCGTTTTTTCCTCCCTACCTGACCCAGGCTCCTTCAGGGTGTATTCCCACCTCCTCCTACCACCTGTGGTGCATACAAGGAGTTTCATAGATTGTCCAGTGAATGATTAAAAGCGGAAGGGTGGAGTCCTGGCAGGGGTTTTAATTTGCTACAGTCCTGGGCAACCTGCCCAAACATTCTGTGTTTTCTAAATTTTAAAGTGTAGCTGATATTTCTTCAAAGGCCCCAGAGGACAGTGGTGAAACCGCACTCTGCACCAGATGCGTGCCCTGCACTGTGCGGTGTCTGCCTTCATCCTTAGTCCTGCCAGGTGAGGCAGTGACCCCCCTGATTTTGCAAATGAGCAGGTGCAGAGAAGGGAATAACTTGTTCAAGGTCACAAAGCCTTTAAGTTAAGAGAGGTGTGGGGGAAATGCCTCTCAAAATCTGTGTGTGCATATGAGTATTTCTAGATCTGTGTACATACGGCACACATGTACATACACATAATAGACACTATACATGTGTGTGCATAGTGTATAGCACTCACAGATGTGTTATACACCAGAGGTGCCTCATTGTAACTCTGGCTTTTGTAATAAATGTTAAATAAACACCACCACCACCCCTGCCCCAAGTCCCTTCCTTCCTTTGAGTGGTTGGGACCCCTGGGCCTTGTGTCTAGCTCCTGTTCGATGCCCCTGTTCTGGTCATGCGCGGGCCTTCCTTGTCACACATGGCTTGCCCACCGCTGAGTGAGTCAGGTGCCACGGTTTGTTTGCCGAACTGGGATTTTTCAGCCTGCAGAGTGTATTCCCAGTTTGTCAAGATAAATAAAACAGAGGCCTTTCTTGGACTATTTTTAAGCGATTCTTGATGTGATGCCAGTGGTGTTTTCACAACTTTTCAGGTCCCGGTCAGCCAAGCTGTGGGCCCCACGTGAATGATGACACAAGCGGCAGATGGGTGATGGGAGGAGAGGGGCACCCTGCGTGGAGCTGCGCGGTCTGTACGCCGGGCGGCCCCGGCCCCTGCCCCTGCCCCTGCCGTGGTGGGTGTGGTTATTCCCATTCTCCCTGAGACTTCCCTCTCCGCATCACGAAGCCTATAACCCGGCCTTCTCCTTTAGTAGCTGGGAGCCCTGGGCCTGGGGAGCGGACTGATATGGTGAGAAGTAGAAGCCCCAGGAAAGATATAGAGGAGCAATTTCCTTATCTTCCTTCCTGTCCTGTCGCCAGACAGAAGCACAAAAAGTATGAGAATGCCCGGCCTCTCGGCAGCTCTCCTCTTTGTTTTCCCCGGTGCTTCTTGCCGGGTTGCTGCTGGCGCGGTGCTCCCTTCTGGGGGAGCTGGCCACACTGTGTTAGCAGTGCACAGGCAGGGGGCCACCAGGGGAGCTCATTTTAGGTGCTGGTAAGCCTTAGGGGCTCACGGGGCTCAAAACATTGTCTGTTTTCTTTAGAAGAAGTGCTTTTCTCTCACCGTGAGAGCATCAGCCGAGGGGACACCAGCCGAGGCCCGGTGAGGGCAGGCATGTCCCGTTTACCGCGGTGCCCGGTGGCTGGCTGGCGCCTGGCGGGAGCCCTTGGCCGCAGGTGGGCTTTTCCATGCTGTAAACACAGGAGCAGTGCAGCAGCAGGAAGAGGGAGTTTTTGCTGGAGACAGCGCCTGCAGCTTCAGCTTCCGAATAAACGCAGTCATTTAGGTTTTGAGATTGAAGTCGTGTCTCTGAAACTATAAACCCAAACAAATCATTTCCTTGTTCAGATTTTAGAATTCCAGATGTATTTTTCTGGAAGAGCCTGCGGCAGCTGTGGTTCTGCAGGGGGAACGTTTAAACCTCAGGGGTTCCAGTTCGGGGTCCTGGAAGTGCCGCTGTTTGCCTGTGGTAGGTGGAGAGTGTGCCGCACGGGCTCACTGTGACGAACGTGCCTGCATCTGGGTAGAATGACAGACACTTCCTAGGATAACTCACGACAGCTGATGGCTTTTTTTTTTTTTTTTTTAAAGGCAGTGAACAGATTGAATCCTTCCCAATGTTTCCGTGGCCACTGGTGGGACTGTAGGTTCTGGTGGGGAGGGAATGATGAAGGCGACTGGAGTAGCAAAAATGTAGGTGACAGTGCAGGTGCCCAGGGACCTTTCATGTGGGGGGCTGTGGAGAGGCTGGGCCACGGTGGAGTGGAGAATGCGCAGGTGAACATGGGGGTGGTGTTGGATGACATGGGACCAAGAGAAGTGATGTTTTGCTTGCCAGCTGTCCTTTTGAGGCCAAGATCAAGGTCTGTTGGGTTTTGCGAGGTGGTGCTTAGAGTACAGTCCTTTCCTGAGATGGTGCTTAGGACACAGTCATTTGCAATAAGGGATTCTGGGAACCTTAGTCTTTGCCGGCTAGGCAGGACAGTCCAAGTGGACACTTGCCAGAAAGAGCTATCTGCAGAGAGTTGGGGTGCAAGGTCCTGTCCTGTGTCGGTGATTGTTCCTTGGATTTCAGGGAGCTCTAAATTCCCTTCGAGCTTTGAGGGACGTGCATGGGCTCTCATTGGACGTAGTGAGATCTTAAGCGTGGCCTCTATTCTCTCCCCTTTGGTTTACTTTGTGTCCATGAGCAACTGTGCTGCTCGTATGCAGAGTGCTTATTTTTTATTCAGCCTGGATTAGCTGCAGGGCTGAGCTCTGCACGGCTGTCCTGCAGCTGCCTCCATTTCTCCCTGGTGCAGCCTCACACGGGTTTCTGGCCCCAGCCTTGGTGGTCAGAAGAATCGCACGTCAGTGTCTTTGCTGCCGGTTCTGTGGCAGGCGTCTGTGCACTGAAGGGTCCATCCGTGTCCGTGTTGCTGTTCAGGGCATGAGTTTCTGCTCCCAGGGAAGCACTTCCTGCAGGATTTTGTGTTTGCTTCTAAGGAGACAGTAGATGGCTCAACAAAACAAAACCATAACAGAAAAGAACCCCTAAAGCAAACAAAACAAAACAAAACCTCACAACATAAATATACACACAGCCAACCAATCAACAAACCCAAAACCAAAAAGCACATAATTATCACGTGAGCGCTGTTGCAGTTCGGCCTGATTTTGGCCTCAATTCTGGAACAGGCCAGCTGGTATACAAAGCCCCCGTGTAGGTTGTGGATTGTTGTGGGTTCCTTCCCTTCTCCTGGCTATTTTGCGAGAGCTGCACCTGCCTGGCATTCAGCGTCTGCGGGAGTTGCTGGTTCCCCCTCCCGCGGCCCTCACAGGGGTGGATCTTGCCCCAAGGAGCCCCCGTATCAGGTTTAATTCGTGAACTGGTTCACGCGGTGCGTACTGAGTGCTGCTCCTGCTAGGCGGGCATGTACTCCGTTCAGGAAGCAGCGTTTCCCTGCAAGCTCCGGAGCGCCCTGCGCCTCTCTCGCGGTGCTGTCCAGAGGTGCGGGCTGAGGATGCCCGGCCTGCAAGGGCCTGAGACACCGCGAGGTGAGCTCTGCCTTTATTTGGCACAAGGCCTTCCTGTTCCTACTCCAACGCTTGATGGAACTGCTGTCTCAAACAGGCTGAACTCTTGCTTCCCGGGGCTTTGGGCAGAGAAGGCTGGAGAATCCCTTTTATGTTGGTGGGATGGGTTATCAGCAGCAGAGGAGGCACCTCTCCCTTCAGCCTGGTGGTCTTGACTCCCAAGCTCCCCAGCTCTCTGGCCTCAGAAATGGGAAGCTTTAAGCCCCCTGCCTCGTTGTCGTCAGATGCGCACAGTCATAACAGAAATGTGACATGTAGAGTGGGGCAGGAGAAGGGAAACTCAGTCCTGCTTTTTTTTTTTTTTTTTTTAAGATTTATTTGAAAGAGTTACACAGAGAGAGGAGAGGTGGGGGGTCTTCCATCTTCTGGTTCACTCCCCAATTGGTCACAGATCCGAAGCCACCCCATGTGGGTGCAGGGGCCCAAGGACTTGGGCCATCGTCTTACTGCTATCCCAGGCCATAGCAGAGAGCTGGATCGGAAGTGGAGCAGCCAGGACTAGAACTGGCGCCCATATGGGATGCTGGTGCTTCAGGCCAGGGCGTTAACCCACTGCACCACAGCGCCGGACCCAAGTCCTGCTTTCTTGATAGGCCTCGTATGTCCTCGGTGGCAGAGTTCACCAGCCCGTGTGGCTCTACCCATGTACCCTGATCTTTCAAAACCTAAAAGCCTTTGCAGAGCTGGGAGGTGGGAGGCTGAATTCATGTACTTTTTCTTCGTCTCGCCCCAGAGCAGCGCCTCGCCCGGTGTTGCTGGTCCTTGCAGGAAGCTGCTCTGAAGGCACTTGGGACTTTGCCAGGCCAAGTCACTGCCAACTTAGCAAACGCCACACCGGGTGCTCGCCGTCCCCCTGTTCTGAGTGTGGGTTTGCAGCCTCATACTTGGGGAGTGAATCAGAGCGTGTGAGAGCAGCAGAGGAGGAAGTATGGCCGCAAGGCCGCGGTGACGTCTGCTCAGCTGCACTTTCAGTTCTGTGTAGTCGCTCTTGCTCCAGGGGTCCTCGTGCCAGAGGTCTGGAGGTCAGATCCATCGTGCTGTGCCCCTAGCCCCTCTTTTCCCGACTGGCACGAGCAGCGTGCCTGAGGCCTGGGGGCCATCTCTCTGCTCCCCACTGTCACATCCCAGGGCCTGACAGTGGGGTGGGGCAGGTGGGGGTGCAGGAGGCAGGAATCCTCCCCCACCTGTCCCTTTTAGAAGCAGAAGGCCTGGGTGATGAGTCACCCCAGGAGCTTTGAATAAAGGCATTCTGCGGACACCTTTGCCGCAGCTGTGGGCTCAGAGTCTCTGTGAGGGGCTAGAAAAGTCCAGCAAGTTCCCAGGGTTCCGGAAGAGTTTCTAAGCGAATGGTCATGATCACCCACTGGCCTCGAACCTTGTCCAGCAGGGGCCAGAGCCTGCGTTGGGGCCTGCCTGGGACACTGTCTCTCATGGATTCTAAAATGCACAGTCTTTTTAAAGAAGATTTATTTACTTATTTGAAAGGCAGATTTATATATAGAGAGAGAGACAGAGACAGAGAGGAGTCTTCCATCCTCTGGTTCACTCCCCAAATGGCATCAATGGCCGGAGCTGGGCCGATCCAAAGCCAGGAGCTTCTTCCAGGTCTCCCGTGTGGTGCAGAAACCCAAGCACTTGGGCCATCTTCCACTGCTTTCCCAGGCTGCAGTGGAGAGCTGGATCAGAAGAGGAGCAGCCAGGACTCGAACCAGTGCTCAAATGGGATGCCAGCGCCGCAGCCCGCAGTTTTACCCACTATGGCAAAGTGCTGGCCCCTCCCCTCACATTTGAGTATCTCTGAAATCAGGATGGGTCTTAAAACTGCTGGTGTTTCATGGTTTGTTTAACCAGCAGTGTTTTCCTTCTAAGTAGAATGCAACATTAATGGTGTGCCCGTACACCAGTTTGTGGTGCCGTAGGCGCAGTGAACCATTGTGTAAGCTGCTGTGGGAGCATCTTCCCGACCCTCCCCCTCCATCGTGGCGGCAGCCGTCAAGAGCCCTGTCAGGGCCAGCATGGAGCTCAGACACTTGGCCTATGCTCTGTGGGATCAGTGTCCCACTCACTGGCTCCTAAACTTGGTCACAGTCATCATACAAACTAGGGCGCTGGCACCCAAAGAAAGGTTCAAAGACTTGTGCAAGATGGACAGCTGGTAAGTGACAAGGCAGATCAGCACACACCTGCTGGTCAGCGTCTGACCTCTTCCCCACCCTCCCTTAGTGACGGCACCAAGTGCAGTGAGGGTGAGTCATTTCTTCAGTCTTCTCCTTGGACTGCAATTCCTGGAAGCTGGCCTTGTGCAGTAGTTGCATGTTAACCATTCGGTGAAGGAGGCGTGCCCACTCTGTCTGCTCACGGCTATGCAGGGCAGAATTCCCAGGCATTCGCCGTCTGCCGTGCTTCCTGGACTTTGGAGTGATTGCAGAGTTCTGCATTTTCTGCCTGGATGAGCCGCACGTCTCTGGCCAGCACGTTGGTTTCTCTGCATTAAGACAGCTTGGCATCTCTGAGGAGGGGTGCTGCGTGCAGGTGACAGGCAGAGTGCTGCGTCCCGGAGCTGAGCATCCCCGGGGCCAGGTGAATATCTGTGCACCTGAGGCTCTGACTCCCTGCGGTTTGCTGCAGCCAGCTGTGGCCCAGTGCCTTGGAAGCCCAGCAGCCTGGGGCTGTGATTTGTGGACTTTCCTACTTTGTGAGTAGCTTTCCCTTGCCCTGTGAAGCAGTGGGGAGAGTTCATTTTATTTTACATCAAAGGCTTTTAGAGGTTGACATGGGAACAGGATGATGCAACAGTAACGAATAATTGTTGAGCTTTCACTGTACGGCAGGCATGAGTGAGAGTGTGTTTGTTGACATTCTTGTTGTTTGGTCTGTCCTGTCATCAGCCCAAAACAGCTGCTCGTGCCAAGCTCTTTGGCCACAGCGAGCAAGCAGGCCCAGGGTGCCTGTGAGCGTGCCTGGGGCAGTGCAGGAGGGTGTCTGCCATTCCAGCGTGGGGACGAACATGTGCCTTCCACGGCCACAGGTGTTCCAGTCCATTTCATCCTGTTTCACCTACAGCATCTCATTTAATCCTCACAACAACACAGTGCGGAAGGCGGTATTTTTATCCGCATGTTTTCAGGGCTAAGGTGGGGGCCGGTGGGCCCACGCCAGCAATGGCGGAATTCCCTCTTCGGGCTGCTGGGGTTCTGGCCCCCGGGCCCAGCTCGCAGAGCTGACCAGGAGGCTGGCTCTGTGGATCCGGCTGCAGTACACAGGAAGGCCGCATCCCTCACAGCAGGGCTCCTTTGCCACACGGTGTTCTCCATGGCAGTGAGCTGACTTGCAGACTCAGAAGTGAGGAATGACAGTGGCCTCAGACAGAGGTCGCTGTGAATGCAGACTGTCACACGCCGCCCCACTTGGAGAAAATCAGCTGTTCTTAGGAATTTTGAAGTTGACTCTGTTGAGAAAAAAAATTCTGTTTGTTCCCCTGTACTGTGTGTGTGTGTGTGTGTGTGTGTGTGTGGTTTTAGCTGTTGATTAAAGAAATGAGAATTATAGAGCTCTTTAAACTTCCAAATAGGTTTCCTGTGATTAAAAGCGGTTTACTTAATGCTGCTGGAGCAGGAATTTTGGAGGGTGATTTACGTGAATAATTAGACCTGATGAATCGGGAGTCAGGAGGGGAGGAGCACGGTGTCAGTACTCCCTTTGGGGTGCTGTGGTCGGGCTGAAGCTTCCTTCCCCGGAGGTCGTGTTGTGAGCTGAGGGGGCCGGGCCCCAACTCCCGGTCACCGAGTCTGTCTCTGCTGCTTCTGTGGTCGAGAGCAGTCCTGTTTCTCCTTTTTTTCAAATGCAGGCACAGCCGGATGAGGGTTAGCAGTGTGAGTCGCAAAGTGCAGTGAAAGGTGTAGGGAGTGTTGCTCGTGTCCGGACACCTGGGCTCATGGGGTTCATGGCTTGTGCAAGAACTGGGTGCTGGGTCAGGGTCAGCACGGAAGGAGTAGGCGGGGCTGTGCTGCCAGGGACTCGCAGAAGCATGTGGGGCAGGGCTGTCCTGACAGGGAGGGAAGCCTGGACGTGAGAGGTCCTAGCAGGAGCTTCTTCGAGTTTTCTGGAAGTAGCGTGATATGCAGAAGTGTATAATGGTGATACCTATTTGTCTGTGTATGATGAGAGATATTTGTGTGTGTGTGTGTGTGTGTGTGTGTGTGTATGTGTGGAATATATATAGAATGAGAGAGAGATGCATGCATAGAATGAGATATATGTGTATATATACACACACAGAGGATAACATATACAGTTGGCTTTCATAGATTCAGCCAACTGTGGATTGAGAATTGTTTGGGGGAAAAAAAAGAAAAATACCAGTACAACAAAAAATAATGCAAATTGAAAGCCAGTGCAGTGTAGCAAGTATTTACATAGCATTGGCCTTGTATTAAGGGTAAAGAATCTAGAGGTGCTACAGAGTAGTGCGAGGAGGTGCAGAGGTCATAGGCCAACACCATGCCCTTTACAAAAGGAACTTTGGCATCTGCCGGTTTTGGTTTCCACAGGAGGGTCCTGGCATCGGTCTCCTGCAGACTCTATTAGATGAGATATAAATGAGGTACTTCACAAAGTTTGTAAAAAAAAAAAAAAGGGGGAGGGGAGACTAAAAAAGATAAGTTTATTTCATTTCAAAAATACTGAAATTCATAAAATGCATTTCCCACAAACTTTTTGAAGACCTCTCGTGCGTGACTATTTAGTTGAAGCCAGGTTTCACGAGCGGTACTGATCCTTTCTGGACGAGCTATCCATCCTGCTTTTACTGTCCCTTGAAACACTTGGCCGGTGTTGACCCACTAAAGGGGTCTCCTGCTCTGTTGATGGACCCCTCTGACCATTGGAGGACGCTGCCCTGAGGTGCGTGTCTCCCTGAGTCCTGGATGTGGGATGCAGTTGTGTAGGGGGGTTGTCGTGGAAGAGGGAAATCTGGCCAGTGGCTCACGAGCTGTGGACAGGGCGCTCACCGTGTTTGCATACACCTGGTGTTCTCACTGTTCTGCAGTTCTGCAAACCCAGAGAGTGGGGGGGGGGGTGGTATGGGGGTGGTAGCAGTGCTTAGAGCCCTGTTGGCTCCCTTGGTGGTATGTGAGGGGCACATCAGTGGTCAGCAGAAACAGGCAACCCAAGTGCTGTGTCAGCTCTGTCACATGCACAGGGTTGCGTGGTCATCCCCCTGGGACAGACATCTGCTTCTGGGACCAGCTGATGGCTCAGAGTCACCAGGGGGCTGCTCCTGGGTTCTCCAGCCCAGCGGGGACTGGCTCCCACGTGTGCACAGTGGCTTGTTTACCATGTAGGCCAGAATTCTGGAGGCAGGGTCACCAAATTCTGCCATCTGTGAGGTGGAAACAGGCAAGCATTTAGCAACACTGGTGGAACGGGGCAGGCAGAGACGGCATCAGGCTCAACACTGAATGGTAAAAGCAGGGCACGGCCAGCGGACCGCGAGACCATTCTCCCCTCTCAGGGACGTGCATTGAATTGGTCGGTTAGCCATCGGGATCCCTCAGAAACCAGTGTGCTGTTTGCCAGGCTGCTGGGCCGTGTTGGAGACGTGAGAGAGGTGTAAGATGTGTCCTGACGAGCAAGGGCTGGTCCTGGCTGGGTCCAGTGCAAGGCCCGCACCCCTCTCCCCTCCCTGAGCCTGAGTCTCCAGGGGCCAGGGCAGGCGTGGGCCTGCAAAGCCTTCTGCTGCCTCCGGCTTTCCCCCGTCTCTCTTGTGGCTCTCAGCAGCTCCTCCCCTGTCCTGGCTGTTTGGGTGTTTATCTTCTACTCTGATAGTTTGTAAGGTGAGGTAACCTTGTCTCTCTTAATTGAAGTGATCACTGGACCTTGACAGCTGGCGTTTTGGTGGGCAGCTGGGAAAGGAGCAATTCTGACAGGTTCATGAGCCCCTTTGTGGCACTTTGCCTAGGCCCTGCCACCTTTGTGCCGACTGCAGATGGGAGAGCACCCCTTTGCAGCCCCTTGCCCTGGCGTGCTTCAAGTTCCCGTGGCACAGCCGGCTGTTTGACAGAGGGCTGTGTGGCCAGGAGTAGCGGGTCCCTGCGTAGCCAGACGTGACTGCTCTTGTACCGGCTGGGGGTCCTGCCCGTGGTGGTGGCCATCTGCAGTTCAGTGAGCAGACTTGGACTCTGCCTGGCCTGTGCTCCCGGTGGCTCTGCCACTTTTCCAGTGGGCGTCCATCGGTCTGAGCCTCGATCTTCTGACTTGGGAAGGATGGAGAGTAGACACAGCTGCCCTATACGATGCAGACCAAGCTTTGATGCTGGTTACTGTTCTGGTCACCCACAACACCCCAGAGTACCCGGAGAACCCAGAGAGAGCTGGGAGGACTCTGCCACCTGTGTCTGCAGACCCATGTCTTCCTCAGGGCAGGAGGGTCCCAGCAGCAGTGTCTGAGCATCGGGGCGCCCTCCTGTCTCCTCATGTCACCTGTGGTGTATCTGGCATGGGCATTTCAGCCAGCAGAACGTGCTGGAGAATTTTGGGGTCCTGGTCTCCTGCTCACAGGTGGGAGGGTGGGTGCACAGAAAAGCAGCCGGCACGTGTGATGTGAGGCCTGTGAGTCCCATGCCCACCTCTGATGTGGCAAGAGGTGGGCACTGCCTGGCAACAGCAACAAGGAGCTCGGGGCCCAGCAGTGGCTCCACTGGCAAGGCTGGGGGGGGGGGGCGGTTAGCTAGAGACCGAGAGTTGGTTTCACAGAAGCAGTGACAGTCATTTCTTCCCTGGCCACCACTTCTGGGCTCTGGGGAGATCCCCAGATCTCTTCCCCTTGCAGCAAGCACCAGCGTGAGCGTCCTGAGGGTGTTGAAAGCTGTCAGCCCTGGCGCCTCCCTAGGCCATGCTGATCACTGTCCTTGGAGGACTTCGGGTGCCAGGGATATGGTCCTGTGGGATTTGGCGAAGGTCCCACTTTGAAACACTGCTGCTCAGCCCCTGAACGCACTGGGGCAGTAGTGGAAAGGTCTGTTTGGCCTCGTGGGCCATTTCCCGCGTTGGATTGAGGTGAATGAACAGCCAGACGACCTCCTGGGGTGTGGTCCTGAGGGGGCTCTCAGGGGCAGAACAGGCTGGGATGACTGTCACAGGAGGAGGGACCTCGGAAGCTGGGTGAGCTCGGGGCGGAAGCAGAAGAAGGGTGTGTTTTGGAGTCAGAGGAAGGGGGTTTGGCCAGGGCTGAGTGGTGGAAGGGCCTTTTGTGAGGAACAGAAGCCATGAGTGATCAGTTACGGAGGCGAGAGAGAGAGAGAGAGAGAGATAAGCGGTGTGGAGTAATTTCATGCGGCCTGGCCTGGCATTAGGAGTGAGACAGAACAGGGCAGGAAAGGATAGAATGCCCTGGTCCACTTTAGAATGAGTACCAGGGGCCGGCACTGTGCTGTAGTAGGCTAACCCGCCACCTGCTGCACTGGCTTCCCATGTAGGCACTGTTTCGTATCCCAGCTGCTCCTCTTCTAATCCAGCTCTCTGCTTATGGCTTACGAAAGCAGTAGAAGAAGGCCCAAGTTCTTGGGCCACTGCACCCACGTAGAAGAAGAAGCTCCTGGCTCCTGGCTTTGGATTGGCCCAATCTGGCCATTGCAGCCATTTGGGGAGTGAACGAGCAGATGGAAGACCTCTCTGTCTCTCCGTCTTTCCATCTGTAACTCTGCCTCTTAATAATAATAATAATAATGATAATAATAAACACCAGGGGCCTGGCATCATGGTGTAGAGGGTAAAGCCGCCACCTGCGACGCTGGCATCTCACATGGGCACCAGGTCATGTCCCGGCAGGTCCACTTCTGTTCCAGATTCCTGCTGGTGGCCTGGGAAAGCAGTTCAGATGGCCCAAGCTCTAGGGCCCCAGTACCCCAATGGGAGCCCTGGATGAAGCTCCTGGCTCCTGGCTTCAGCCTGGCCAGCCCTGGCTGTTGTGGCCATTTGGGGAGTGAACCAGCAGATGGAAGATTCTCTCTCTCTCTCTCTCTCTCTGTAAACTGAGCCTTTCTTTAAAATAGAGTGAGAGAGAGAGAGAGGGTGGGGGAGAAAGGATGCCACGAGGTAGGTAGGCAGTGAGCCAGCCGCAGGTCAGAAAGCCAGGAAAGCTCATTTCTCAGGTGTGCCGAGCATCAGCCTCTCTTTGGATGGGGACCTCTGTGGGTTTCTGTTTCCTCTCCAGCAGATTGGAGATGTGAAACTGACCAGCTGGGCAGTGGGTGCTTGGAGCGGTTGCCTCCTAGGGAGAGCACACTTGGCTTTCCTGTGTGGTGCAGATGCCACGAGGCCAAGAGCAGCCAAGGAGGGGGCCTGGGTGTGAATGTGCTCCTTCCTAGGAGACTGCTACAGCAGGATCTGCAGCTCTGGTTCTCTGGATAGCGCTTGTGGCCCCTTCCCCTCCTCATGTGTGTTTTCCCTGTGTGGTTAGGAGCACATGGGGGCTGAGGGGCAGAAAGCACCTGTGTCTCTTCTCTGTGTTTGCTGTGAGATGGAGCGGGGAATGTTCAGGGCTATTCTTCTCTGAGTCATTGGGCCGTTACCCGTCAGGGCTGGGATGGACAGAGCCAGGCTGCCCGCTGGTGTCCCACAGGAGCAGGTCACGGATGCCTTGAACATGGTCCAGCCTTGTTGTGTCGTGTGTGTGTGTGGGGGGGGGATGCCTGACCTTTGCACTCCGTTTCCCAGTTATACCAAGTCAGGGTAACCCGAGTTCTTGTGTGAGGATTACATGAATGGATGTAACTAGAAAGCCTATGGTGCTATGTTGCATGCAGTAGCAGTGCAATAAACTGCTCACTGCTGCTGTTGTATTATTTATTTGTTTTTTTTTTTTTCTTTTTTTGAGTTTTTCCATGCCTAAGCCTTGAGAGTCCAGCTCAGCTGTGCTGTTCTTTTTTCTTTCTTTTTTAAAAATCTTCAACAGATTTTTCTAGGGGCTTTTTTGGCAAAGTGAGACTGGGAATGCAGGTGCATTGAGCATAATTTGAGAGTGGTTTGGTTGTCAGCCTGACCTTGGAGAACAGGGGTGGGGTGAACGGGGACTGCAATATATAGTTTTCTCTGGGTAGGCTGCTGGCAGACCATTGGACCTTGGAGGAAATCTGCATTCTCTTTAAATGCAAAACGGCACTACTACCAGGCAGACGCTGATAAAGGAGGAATTGAAGGATTTGATCATACTGTGAGAGTGTAGTCTCTGCATGCATCTGTACATGTACAGGCATGCGAGATGCATGATTGTGTGCACACATAACCTCTACACATTCCCATGTATCTTCACACATTTGCATGCATATTGCCCAACCATACTTATGTAGCATACATGGCCAGTGTGTCTTTCCTGTATGCAGCCCATCTCAGTGTGTGTTTTGTATTTATGTATGTGTGTACATGACACATATCTGCATAGCTGCATAGTGCACATACATGCATGCACACTCATGCATGTTCGCCCCATACATGTATGGAACACGTTTGCATGCATATATGTATAGCATGTCACAGTACACACCTGCATTTATGTACTTGTGCACATGAGACATGCATCTTTGCCTGATTTATGTACATACATACTCATCCATTTCAAGGTGAACACTCCCCACATGACACTGCCAGGTGACGCTCTCCAAGTGTTCAAAGGCACAGTCCAAAAAAGCATCCCACCTTAGGGCAGGATCCCAAGCGGGCTTGCTTTCTTTTGCCTGCCAAAATCATCAGGGATTGTTTCAAACTTTTAACTTCTGATTTTTGCTCTTTCAAATCCCAGAGCCAGCACTTGAACAGAAACAAGTTTGCTATTATGCCTCTCACTTTGATTAGCTAGTTGCATTAAATTAATTGTCAGGCTGCCTGGAACCAAAGCTTCTTAAAATGAAGACTGTTTCACTTGGGAAATTTATGCAAGATCAAAAATGGAAGATTGTCTCATTGAGGAAAGGGAAAACCAGTCTGAATACAGAATCTAGAGCTTTGGACTTGAAATCTGGGTGCAAGATGTATTGCTGTTTTCTTGCCTCACCTAAGGGAGGGGCGGGGGTGGGGTGGGGGGCTTGCAGGTTTATGGACCAGCAGCTTCTTGTTGCTGTTATTTGATTTCGTTTTTCTGTTTTGTTTTTTTTTTTTGTTTGTTTGTTTTTTTAAATATATCTCCTTTTCAAAGACCCTCTTGCTTACAAGTGCAAAACAGCCTACTTCAGGCAGGGCTAAGCAGAGAAAGGAATTTATGGTGGGGCTATGGGTTGTCTCCCATTAGAAGAGGAAGGCCGGCTAGAAAGCATGGAAACAGGGATCTGGAACCAGCCCAGCCTGGTGGCCACAACTGGGTCTCAGCTCTGTAATTTCAGGCCAGGAGTCTGCTCTCTCCTCTCTGTGTCCAGGACTCCTGTGTTTAATTGTCTGGGTTCAGTTTCCCGGCCTAGACTAAACCTGTGCCTCCTTGGTTAAACCGGTTAGCTTTGCTGATAGCTTAACTTGGGCATCCACTTCTGGTGCATCGGAGTCGAGGCAGGTGGCGTGCAGTCTGTGCCCTGGGCTGGCAGTTCTTACGGGGAGCGCTCTCCAGAGTCCCCAGGAGGGCCCGTGTTGACAGCCTGGAGCATGTAACTCGCTTCTGTTTTCACGGAGTCTCGAGGATCAGAAAGCGTTTTGTTCTTGCCGCTGACAGAGATGCTCACGCCTGGCTGGAACTGGCAGGATCCAGGTGGAGGTGAGGGAGGGGCCCGGCAGCGCAGGCGGTCCGCTGTGAAAGGCCGCTCTCAGTCGCTGTATTCTTGCTCAGCAGTGTGATGTGTCCTTTTCCAGATGGCTCAAACAGAGACTTTATTCTTTGCGAGGATGCGTACAGTGAAGAGGCAGCGGGGCCAGCTGAGTGGGAGGAAGAAGCATGGTTGGGATGCCTGCTCGAAGCCTGCCGTCTGTGGCCTGGCCCTGGGGGTAGGTCTGACCTGACCTCGAGGGGCCAGGTCTGACCGTGCTGTGCTCTTGGGCTGTCTGCCAGGACGGAAGCATGCACCAAGAAAGCATTGTTTCCACGACGTCCTCCTGAGTGTGTGAGAGGCCCAGGATAGGTTGGTTCAGTCCTGGGTTTTTGTTCTGGGCTCCATTGCCTGTTCAGTGTAGACAGTGGCGGAGGGAAGCAGATGGAGTCGCTGGGCCCAGGGTGTGAGGGCCTGCACACCTTCCCATCCACCCTGTATGGGGCTTCCCTCAGGGTTATTCTGGTCCCAGGAAGTATCCCACCACCACCCCCACACCACGTTGTTTGGGCGGCAGCACTGTGTGCGAAGGGAGGGGTAGAACCCCAGGGTGGGGACCGCTGGATTGGCCAGCCGGGTCTAGGCAGCTGTGATGATGCCTGGAGCTGCCCCGCCTGCTCTGTGCAGGGCTGTGACGGTCAAGCGCAGAGAGTGAGACTGTTGAGAAAGGGTGAGTTTGCTGTCTTCTCTCCCTGCAGGCCTCTGTGCCTGGCCCTGGTGTCCAGTCTATACCTGGAACCACAGGGTACAGCCCCTCTCCACTAGGGGCTGTGGGGCGGGCTGTGGGGCCCGTTAGGACCTTTCCCCCGCCAAACAGAGTGCACGTGGGATGACACCTGCTCTCCTCGACTCCAGAGGCTGAAGGAGTGATGACAGCTTATTTGTGCCTGACCGGATGAAAGATGTCAGGATCTCAGTGAAGGTGCTTCTCGGGGAGGGATCCCCGGGCTCTGCCAGATGTGCAGCGCGGAGCCCTGGTGTGGGAGGTGGGAGGCCTCTGCTGCTGGCCCCGCCTGTGACTCATTGCTGGGGCTGAGAGCAAGCCATTGATTTCTTTTTCCCTTCCTGCAGAATAATATCAACATGAGCTGAGCGTGTGACTCACAGGGCGAGGCAGTAGAGGAAGGACTTAATCTCCGTGCTGTGCCCGACGGGAGGGAACGAAAGCCATTGCGTTAGAAGCCTTGGGTGTCAGATTCTCGTCGCCGGCTTTGAAAGCCACTTTTGACATATGGTTCCCCTTAGTGCGGAGCTGGCTTCAGTTAGCATTGGAGATTCCCAACCAGTTACACTTAGCCCCGGTAACCTGAGGTGTTTGGAAACAGGACACGGGGATTCCTCTTTGTGAGCACAGTCAGGTTCAGGTTCAGTTCCCTCGCCTCGCTCCAGGAAGAGGCTCAGCCATTCCTGTCGCTTCTCTTGCTGTCACCTGAAAGCTTGAGACCTTACCTTGTGAATGCATTTTCCCTAAGCGACACCCAGGGAGGCGTTTCGGGTTAATAAACTGAGGGGCACTTGCTATGGTATTATCTCTTCTCTTTGAAAGAATGCTTGGTAAGTGGAGTGAGGTAGGTAGGACCTCTCAGCAGGAGGACATGGGGTGGTAGGGCTGGAGTAGGCGCTGCGGTGACATGAGCAGGAGAAATGGCTCTGGGCCGACCCAGTGGGTGGGAAGTCCCCTGGCCTGGTTACGTCCTGGGCACAGCGCCGGGAGCTGGCCTGTGGGGTGGAAATGAGAATGTGCACTCAGCTTGTTGGATTGAGCTCTGGGATCTTTGCAGGAAACATGTGCTGTGGCATCAACAAAGACTGCAAAGGTGGACAGTTGTGAACTTCGTAGAAGGTGCAAACTTACTTTTAAAAGGTCTTATTTTTCAGTGCAGCCTTAGGTTCTCAGCAAAGTTGAACAGCAGGTGAAGAGGGTTCCCCCCGGGGGCAGCCTCCCGTCCCGTCAGCGTCCTGGGCCGCCATGACACATCTGTCACCACCACCACCCCCCAAAGTCCGTGGTTCACGTCACACTTCCCTCCTGGTGATGTGTATTCTAGAGCCTGCAGAGCCGTCTTCTGTGGGGTCACGAGTGTCAGCTGCAGTGTCTGATCACAGGCCACACTTCTCATCCGCAGAGCCCCAGCGCGATGGCTCCGGAGGAAGGGCCTCGCAGGATGAGCAGGCCTGTCCCTGCAGCCCCCAGCACCATGCTTCTCCGCCTGCCCCCTGCAAGGACTGGCTGGCCTCCCCACGTGGCTCTGGCCGTACCGCCGCTGGTGCCCCGTCATACCAGCCTGCAGTCCTTACCCTGCCCGACGTGGTTCGTGTGAGAGGCCCTCGCCCTCACCCAAGCCTGGTTTTAAAGAAGAAATTCAGAGTAGACCTAATAGTGTAATGAACCCCACATGCCATCCACCCTGCTCTGACCCATCCGCCCGGCGTGCCCTGTCAAGGGGCCCTCCAAAGTGGGCCTCAGAAATCTTGTCTCTAAATACTTCAGTACCTGGCTCTAAAAGATACCAACTTACAGTACCATACATTCATACCTAAAAAACAGCAAACGAGTATCTTTATACTGCCAAATATTAGATGATTGTTCAAATTTTTGTTTAGTGCATAAATGTAAATTTATAGTTTTTCTCCCTCCATTCTGGATTTACCACAAGATTTCCCTCTGTGATTGATTTATACAAGGGGTCTTTGAAAAATTTATGGAAAGTGCATTTTGTGAAAAAACTATGCATGGATTTCAAACTTTTTTTGCATTAAAATGGATATTTTAATTTCATTTCATTAAGAACTTTTGAAAGTATCCTTGTACACTTTACATCTTTTTTTATTTATTTATTTGAAAGTCAGAGTTACACAGAAGAGAGGCGGGGGGGGGGGGTTTCCATCCGATGGTTCAGTCCCCAGATGGCCGCAATGGCCAGAGCTGCGCCGATCCAAAGCCAGGAGCCAGGAACTTCTTCTGGATCTCCTACGTGGGTGCTGGGGCCCAAGGACCTGGGCCATCTTCTACTGCTATCCCGGGCCATAGCAGAGAGCTGGACAGGAAGTGGAGTAGCTGGGTCTCGAACCGGCACCCATATGGGATGCTGGCACTTCAGGCCAGGGCATTAACCCGCTGCACCACAGTGCCGGCCCCTACTTTACATCTTTTAAAATCAGACTTTCCTTCTTCCTCTCTTGCTTTTTGTTATTTTGTTGGTCTGTCTTGCAACTTTTTTTTTTTTTTTCTTTAATGCAGCAGGGTTTTTGCCTTTCATTTTTCCAATCTGGAGTTCGTGTCTATCATCTCCATGGTGTACTTTTTCAAGTTCCTCTCTGCTCTTTTGTTTCCTGCAAATTGGGAGTTGGGTTTAGATTTCATGTCTTTTTATTTCCTTCTTTGAGGGATGGGCCAGATTACTTAGGGGGTGGGGGATCCTTGCTTTCCTGTGTGGGGAGGCCTGCTGAGTGCGGGCTTTTTTCGCAAGCAGCTGTGGCGAGGTCTCTGGGTTCTCTAGGCTTTCAGCCTTGTGATGTTTCCCTCCTGCCCACGCCAGTTTCATTGGTTAGAATGCTTCTCTTCCCCATCCACCGTTTGCTTCCCCCGTGGCACCTGCCACCCGTGAGGGGAGAGGGTGCACACCTGGCTTCTCAGGGATCTGTTGTTTTCAGCCACCGGTGGCCAGATAGCGGTTTTGGTTTGGTTGGTTTTGCATCGTTGTGAACTCACAGGTTTAAACATTTGCATTTCAGTTTAATCCAGCTGTTCTTCACGTTAACGTTCAAGTGATCCCGGCTTTGATCAGTGAGAATGGCTTCAGGTGGGCCCCAGATCCCTGTGGCGCAGTCCTGGTGTTGCAGCCCGGTGTGACAGATTTCCAGGGTGCCTTTGTCTGTTCCTGCCTCAGACCTGGACTCAACTGTGTTCCAGAGACTCCGGCCTCCTTGCGCTGGGAAATTGAGCTTGCCGATCACTGTCCGGCCTGGGGGCACCCAGCTAGAGCTTCTCAGGCACCTGCTGGCCTCTCGGTCCTTCCCCTTCACTGAGGGGGCGGCGTGGGGGTGGTTCATCTTGGAATCCCAGTTCCCAGCATGGACCTGCCACCACGTCCATTGGATGGGCTTCACTTGCCTGTTTGTGTAGGGTGGGGTGGGGAGTGTTGGCATTAAGGTGGCACCAGAGCGTCTCCAGGCCTCCCCGCCTGCCGTACACTGAGCAATGGTGTGAGCCCCTCTTTTGCAGGCCCCACTCGGTCAGTGCCACGGTCCGGGGGCTGCCTTTGGAGGTTGCTGGGTCTCCGCCAGCCTTGCGGAGGCCACTCCCATAGCAGCTGTCACCAGGGCTCCTCCTGAGAAGGGCGAGGTCCCCGCTGCGGGTGTCATCTCCTAGAGCTGCCAAGCTACAGACCCTCCTGGTATCTCAGCCCCGCCGTGTCCACGGAGGCTGCTTTGTGACCACGGGCCTCTCCTTCCCGGGTCACCCTGGCAGTGGGATACCAGGCAGCTCTGCTCTGTCCCCATCAAAGTGGCTCCCCAGGGCCGCACAGCTCCTCGGGGCCGGTGGCCCACACGCCTCATACCTTGCTTCCTCACCTTTCCCCGAGGCTGCTGGGGGAGAAAGTCTCCTTCTTCCTCCTTCACACGCACAGGACGCGCCAGGAAGGTCCTGTCCAGCGGCCATGGGCGCAGGTGGTCACACGTGGCCAGATCATGCTGACACAGCTTCCACTTGGGTCAAAGTAAAATTCCCAGAGACTTCCTTCAGTTTATCTTTTTTCTCTTTGTTTATTTTCATCTACCTGAAAGATGCATTGAAAGAGAGAGAGAGAGAAAATCTTCCATCCACTGGTTCATCCAGGAGCCAGGAACTCCATCCGAGTCTTGCATGTGGATGGCAGAGGTCCAAGCACTTGAGCCATCCCCTGCCTCCCAGGATGCAGTCGCAGGAAGCTGAGTCTGAAGTGGAGATGCTGGGTGTAGACTGGCATTCTGATCTGGGATGTGGGCATCCCACATGGCAGCTTAGCCCGCTGCACCACAACATCTGCCCCTTCCTTAGGTTTTTGCAGGGGCTGAGGTGCTTGTCAGCAAACATTGGTGTGGATACCAGGCTAAAAATCACCTGTGAAGGCCGGCGCTGTAGCATAGCGGGTAAAGCCACTGCCTGCAGTGCCAGCATCCCATATGGACGCTGGTTCGAGTCCCGCCTCCTCCGCTTCCAATCTCGTTCCCTGCTATGGCTTGGGAAAGTGGTAGAAGATGGCCCAAGTCCTTGGGCCCCTGCACCTGTGTGGGAGACCTGAAGAAGCTCCTGGCTCCAGATCGGTGCAGCTACAGCCATTGCAGTCATCTGGGGAGTGAACCAGCAGATGGAGGACCTTTCTCTCTCTCTCTCTTGTGCTTCTGCCTCTCTGTAACTCTGCCTTTCAAATAAATAAATAAATCTTTTTTTAAAAAAAAGTTATCTGAGGTTAGGACTTCTCACGCCTCTCCAGATTCCTGGCAAGCTTCCCTGAGGATGGTCTTCCGACACCGCGTTTCTCTGTGGCGCCCGCCTTGTGCGGACCACATAGCCCTTCCCTGATACGCACAGCAGGGAGCTGGCACCAGGGCCCAGGCGGGCTGGAGCTACTTCCTTCACGCTTCCCAGGGTCTGGGTGCTTGCCTCTAGCCCTTCCCTTTTTTGCTGCACACATGCCTGCTGTGTGCTTGTGGGAGCCCTGGGCAGCTCCTGTGGGGCCCTGGGTCACGCTTGGAGAAGTGAAATCTCAGCACCACACGGTGGGGTGGGGGAGTGGGGGGAGTTGGGGGGGGTGGGCTCCCGGTGCTGCAGGAAGCACCAGCGGGCTAACTCCTGTTTGCTGTCCTGGCCTCACTCACCGCTTCCGCTCCTTGACTTACTCTCTCTGGGTCTGCCTCCACCCTTGTTTTGAGTCCCCGCACTCCGCGTCCTGCCGCTCGCCGGCTTTCCCGTGGGTGCATGAGGCCAGGTGAAGGGAGGGGGCTTAGGCAGGTGCACATCTTGCGAGGATTTGTTTGTGTAGAAGAGAGCAGCAGCGTGTGCTTCCGGTTCTCCAGCAGGCAAGGCCTGGTGAACACGGCCACTTGTCACCATCGTGTGCCTGTGTGTCCGTCCCTCGGAGGAGCATGATGTTGGGGCCACTCAGTTGCCGCTGTGCAAGTTACGATTGCTGGCTCTATCCCCAGCACGGTGGTGGGCACTTTCCAGGTCCACTACGCAGCCACTGGAGGGTGAGGGTCCTCGAGAACCCCATTCTGTGTAGACCCCGCTACTGAGACATCCGCAGTCTCACAGCTGGAAGAGGGGACGAGGGGACGAGGGGTATGGATTCCAGAGCCAGGCCTGTCTGGTTCCAGCGTTCACCATTCGTTCCGGAATCCACCAGCTCTCCTGAACCAGGCGGTCGCCTTGCTCCTCATGAAGCTTGGCCTCCCGCAAGGGTGGACACACAGTTCTTCCCTCTGCTGTGCTGGGTGAACCAGGGGTGAGCGGGCCCGTTGTTCAGTGGTTGCTTGGGAAAGATAGGGGTGTAGCTTTCTCTTGAAGATGTGCGTTCTCCATGAGAGGGGTGTTTACAGCCTCGAGTCCCAAGCCCGCGGC
Organism: Oryctolagus cuniculus; assembly: GCF_964237555.1. Lineage (NCBI taxonomy): Eukaryota > Metazoa > Chordata > Mammalia > Lagomorpha > Leporidae > Oryctolagus > Oryctolagus cuniculus. Next base: position 49,798,587 of record NC_091444.1, read on the forward strand.
AGTGGCTGCTCCTCTGGCCTCTGATCCGGGACGCCACACCTTGCCTGGCTGCAGTGCGTCAGCACAGGGGTTCTGGGGAGTTCTGGTGGTGCCTCTGTAGGTTCTCCTCCCAGGTATAGAAAAGCAGCTCATCAGTCAGTGTGCAGGAAAAGTGCATAGGGCTGGCTTGTGGGGAGAAGGGGGCTTTTTTTTTTTTTTTGCCAAGGGCCATTTGGATATTTGTAACATCATACGTGGGCCATACAAAATTAACAACAGTTGCTGTAGATTTATTGAATTTGGAATCCCGGCTGCAGTTGCCTTGGCAGGACCAGACCCAGTGATTTCATGGACCTCTTATGACCTGCATGGCTCGCCATGCCAGCATCCTGCCTGAGTGTAGGTTCAACTCCTGACCTCTCCACTTCTGATCCAGCTTCCTGCTAATGTGCCTGGGAAAACAGCGGGGGATGGCCCAAGTGCTTGCCCCCTGCCGCCCAGATGGGAAACCCAGATTGAGTTCCAGGCTCCTGGCTTTGGCTTAGTGTATCCCTGGCCATTGTGGCCATTTGAGTAGTGAACGAGTGGATAGACAATCTGTCTCCCTCTGTCTGTCTCTCCCTCTCATTTTGTAATGCTGCCTTTCAAATAAATAAATAGACTTTCCTTTTTAAAGATGCTGTTTGGGAGGGAGGCTCTGCACTTAGGCGGCGGCTGCTGCTGCTGCTCAGAGCCTTATGGGAGCCGCATCTGGTGTTGCCATCGCGTTAGCTGATGAGCCATGTGAGAAAGCTGCTCTTGGTGTTTGTTGCCCACTGTGAATTTCTGACCGAGGATAAAATTACCAAGCTGCATCACCCGTCTTCTTCATGACTCCTGGCTCCGAGTGATCTGTAGCTGTTTCCAACAAACAAATGTGCCATAGCGGCCGGCGGGTCTGCTGTGGGCGCAGGGCCCAGTCCATTAGGGGACTTCCAGAAAGATTTTGAGTGATGGCACCATCAGGGCCGTCCTCCCCAAGGGACTGTTTTGAAGGCAGCAGGGGCTGATGGGTTACGTTTTTGTGTGAGTGCCAGGGTTCAAAAATAACAGCGGGGGCCAGCTCAGTGGCGTAGCAGGTAAAACCGCCGCCTGCGTTGCTGGCATCCCATATGGGCACCGGTTCAAGTCCTGTACTGCTCCACTTCTAGTCCAGCTCTCTCCTGTGGCCTGGGAAAACAGTGGAAGATGGCCCAAGTCCTTGGGCCCCTGCACCCACATTGAGACCTGGAAGAAGCTTTGGATTGGTGCAGCTCCAGCCATTGCTGCCAATCGAGGAGTGAACCAGTGGATGGAAGACTTCTCTCTCTTTCTCTGCCTCTCCCCCCCTCCCCTTTTAAGATTATTTATTTCTTTGAAGGAGTTACACAGAGAGAGAAGGAGAGGCAGAGAGAGAGAGAGAGAGAGAGAGGTCTTTCATCCGTTGGTTCACTCCCTAATTGGCCGCAATGGCCGGAGCTGTGCCAATCCAAAGCCAGGACCCAAGAGCTTCTGGGTCTCCCATGAGGGTGTAGGGGCCCAAGGACTTGGACCATCTTCCACTGCTTTCCCAGGCCATAGCAGAGAGCTGGATCGGAAGTGGAGCAGCTGGGACTTGAACTGGCACCCATATGAGATGCCAGCACTGCAGGAGGCGGCTTTACCTGCTATGCCACAGAGCCGGCCCCTGCCTCTCCTTCTTTTTCTGTGTAACTCTTGACTTTCAAATAAATAAATAAATCTTTTTTTTTTTTTTTTTTAAAGAAAAGAACAGCTGTACCAGTTGTGTGTGTGTGCGTGTGCTGTCCGCACAGCTACGTCCAAGCCTTTCAGGCCGCGTAGCTGGTCTGCATTACTTTTCAGGCTTTGATCTGTGCTGTTGGGTGTCTTCTCGCCTGAGCCTACGTGGAGGTAGCCCCTTTACTGAATTTCCTACAGGTGACGATTTTACCTCCCGATTCTCTGTTGTCATCCTTCTCCGACATAATGGAGGAATAGAAATGTGATTGCCATCCTTTGTCTACTCTGGCCCGTAATCACAGCTTCTGCTAGTTTCTCAGCATCTGCAGTTTTGAAAATGACCTGGACACCTGGTAGATGTGGTATAGAAACCAGACCTCCAAACCGTACCACGCAAACAGCTTAAAAATAGGAAAACACCATGGTCCTGGTTTCTTATTGTGCTTACTTGGTGAATTCTGCGGGCCCTAAAGGTGCAGGTTCGGCCGTGTAATTTAAAGCATGCCGCTAGCGACATCTGTGTAGATAACCTGTAGATGTAACTCGGCACCCACTTCTAAGTGGCACTTAAGCCAGTGACACGCCTTTCTGAACTGGAAAAAGGAGCAAAGATGTAGTCGTCAAATCTGTGTAATGTAATGTCAGCAGTATTACCCAGCATAGGTTTGGATGGCTACCTTCTTGGAGTTAAGTTTGTTTTCTTCGCTGTAATTTTTGATGCAAGCACGAAGATAGGAGAGAGGAAGACCAGCTCTCAAGTGTGTAGTGTGTGGGTTTCTTGGTAAACATTGCTGAAAGAGTTGTATACAACCAAAAGAGCCCTTTTGACCCAAACTGTAGTCATCCTGGGCTTGTGCCAAGCTGCCATGTCCCTCTGTCACGAGTGACATGTCTGTTATTCAAAAGCAGAGAGAACATAATTAAAAGTTCTTTCCAAAACCTCCGTGGTTGCACAGCGTCTGGAGTTAGTGTGGTGGAACGTAAAGGGAGTTCATTCCCAGACTCCGGCTATTGGAGAGGCAGGCAGCCGCCCTTGGTTAGGGAGGTTTGGGGTGAAGGCCCTGGGCTCTTCAGCTTTCCTGAACACACTGCATTCCTTTCGATCCTTTGAGAAGTGAAAGCCGTGGTCCTGGAACCTCATATTGTCTTTTGACCTGAGTCCTTTCCAAGAACTCAGCAACCAACATGGGTGTCGCAGGGTAGGCAGGACCTGCTCTGAGGGCCCCACTTGGCTCAGCTTTCGGCAGATGTGAGTCTGACCAGTAGGGGAAACTCTGGGAACCCAGCTGTGTGGTTGTTCACTCGAGATTGCGGCCCCGTGGTTACTGTGTGCACATCCATCAGCCAGACACCGGAGGACAGCACGAAGGTGTGTGTGCCAGTGGCTCTCTGTTCTGAGTGTTATTCTCCTCTACTCAACAGTCACATTTTGTTTTACTCGTTGGTGCAATTGGAAGGGCTCTGTGGAACCTGAAACTCGATGTCTACTAAGCAGCTGTCAGATGTGAAGGCTGCCCAAAGCCTCGACTGATGCCTGCTGGCTGTCGAAGCCTGCCAAGGGTTTGAGCATTCGTCAGCGAGATGCAGTAAGCCATGACACCATCGCAGGGCGGAATCTCTTTCTCCAAACCAGGCAAACTAGGATAGGGCTAAGGAAGGTGTGCAGGCCAGAGAGGGAGATGGGCAGAGAGAGAAAGCAGAGCGCATAGACAGTCGCTGTGTTTTTCAGATTCTCCAGTTTGCTGGCCACCATTCCTTGCGGAGGGCCAGCCATGCCTGGCTGGAGTGTGATAGCATCACATGTTTTAAATTAAAGGCAGATCAAGGAAGGAGAGATGAAAGGTTTACTGAGTGTAGATCACGAGCCTATAAAACCAAGACTGTGTCTTCAATGTTGTATCTTGTCATATGGCGCCTATGGGAAAGGTCAATAAAACACTGACAGGTTCCAGAGTTAGACCGAGACAGTGGGAGTTTCTCATCAGACGGTGATGCATTTGCAGGGGTTTGGTAGTCGCCTGCAGGCAACAGGAAACCTGTGCTGGGGTATGAAGGCTGACAGGCAGTTCTGGGTCAGATGATGGGCTGGGGGAGCCCGTGGAGCAGCCACGCTCACCTTCCCTTGTCATGCTGTCATCCCTTCACTTGTCAGACACCCCCTCCCTCTCCGCTTTTTTTTTTTTTAAAGGTTTGTTTATTTACTTGAGAGGTAGAGTTACAGACAGAGATAAGGAGAGGCAGAGAGAGAGAGAGAGAGAGAGAGAGAGAGGTCTTCCATCTGCTGGTTCACTCCCTAAATGGCCACAACGGCCAGAGCTGAACCCATCTGAAGCCAGGAGCCAGGAGCTTCTCCCGGGTGTCCCACACGGGTGCAGGGGCCCAAGGACATGGGCCATCTTCTACTGCTTTCCCAGGCCACAGCAGAGAGCTGGATCAGAAGAGGAGCAGCTGGGACATGAACTGGCGCCCACGTGGGATGCCGGCCGGCGTCACAGCTGGATGCTTAGCCTACTATGCCACAGCACCAGCCCCCAGACACTCCTAAGAAAGATGAGTTGTAGAATTTTATTCTCCCACCTGCCCCCACCCCTATCCCACATTTCAAGGACCCAGATAAGCCTGGTGATGGACAGGGCCATGGCCTGCCCTGGAGCTTGACACATAAAGACGGTGTGGTCTCACTCAGCCAAGCTGCCCTAGGGTGGGCAGGCAGGGGAGGAAGGAGGGATAGCTGATGGCCTGAACAGGGAAGCAAAGTGGGGCAGGATCCCAGAGCCACCCAGCTGATGAAGGCTGTATCCATACAGTTGTGTGTGTGTTACTATAATGAAGTACTCGAAGCTGGGTAACTGTAAAGAAAAGAGTTCTGGGGGTTCAAGAGCCCAGGTGTGGCCTTGTTGCTGGCAGAGCCCCAGAGGGCCAGGGCATCCCATGTGAGAGACAAGGAATCTCTCCTGACCCTTGATGACCCTCCCAGCAGGCTCACCTCCACACCCTGAATTTGGGCTAAGTTTCTACCCTTTAGCACCTCACCATGGGGCAGATTTCAAGCCCCATGCCTCTGGGGGACACACTCAAACCGAATGCAAACCACATCAAGGATGGGGCAGAGTGTGCGGGAGCAGTGGGCACAGGCGCTGTGTGTGACCGGGCTGCAGAGCACCTAGAATGGAGGTAGCAGAAGGGCGAAGACACCCCGTGGGGACCCCTCTGCAGAGAGGAGACGGCTTGGTGAGCAGTGGGGTGGGGGTGGGGGGCAGCTGTGTTCTTTGGGAGGGGCTCACTGGGGCCCTGTGAGAGGGCTGGCTTTGGCACAAGTGTCAGGCCTTGCAGACCAAGGGAACGGAGTCACGCTTTCACTTGGGTCACCTGAGGGTTGCAGTTGAAAGCTGGTGGGGCTGCTGCCTTGAGCGGGATTGGGATGCAGGAGGAGGTGGACTGTCCCATCACACCCCATGGTTGATGGAAAAATGAACAGGAGCGAGAATGGCACCCAGAGGCCACAGCGCCACTTGTGGTGGGCTGGGAGATGTGGGGCTGCCTCAGGCTGCGGGGTCGAAGGTTCCTGCGGCCTCTGGGGTTCGCTTTGCAAGGCAGGCAGCAGAAGGAGGCCTAACAAGAGGCCACTGCATCCAACACCCCACCACCTGCACCCCGGACTCTGCATTTGGAGTGAGGAGAAGAGGATTTACAAGGCTGCCTGTTGCTTCCAGACCTAAGCCATCCCTGTAGAATTACAACCTGGCTGCTCCATCTGGCAGTTTCACATTCCTGGAGGTAAAACATGGGTGTGGAAGACACCCCCACCCCAGAGCCTGGGGTGCTTGAGGCAGGGGCATGCCACATACCCCTTCATTGTGGGGGAGGAGCCTCGTGGGGGGAGAGGCGCCCCTGAATCCTGCTGTGAGCCCTGCAGATTGAGTGCCTTCAGCTGTGACTTTCCTGTTTGCCTGCTCAGAAAGACTGCCCTGATAGTTTGATTAAAATTTCATTGTGACAAGTTGGGTGTTATCACTATTGTTGTTGTTGTTGTTGTTATTATTATTAGAGAACGGACTCTATGCTAGCCCTCACTGCATGCCGTAGTATCCCTTGGGGACGCGCTTCCATTATGAATTCATCACAGCGATGTGTCACACCGCCCGTGCCTGCTGCCAGTGTGTGAACTCTGCCGAGGTGCGAATGACTATGCGGTAACTCATTCCTCGTTACCACGGCAAGGCTTACATTTTGTGTGCTACACCGACTTTATGGGTGGATTGCAGAGAGGATTGGCCTCAGATGCGGTTGTTCTGGGCTTCTCTAGAGCTCAACAAAAACAGGTGTGGTGTCTGAGTCCTGTGTGGGGCCAGGAAGCAGGCAGGGGCCGTCTCCCCTGCATCGTGTCCGCTGTTCTCCTCCCCAGGCCCTTTGTCACAGCACCTCTCTCACCCCGCACCCCATGTGCAGGTGTCTAAACGCAGGGCTGGGTGAGCCCGATCATTGTCAGGTCTGAAGGCGGGTGAGCACCCCAGGGGGGATGGTTTTAGTGGCCTCACCCCTGGAGCCCCTTGGACGCTTCCATCTGTCCCTCTGCTCCAGAGCTCTGTTCCTTCGAGGGCGTGGAGCCTGGCACGCATATTCCTGCTGAGTGAATAAAGATCCCCACTTGGGGCTGTGTACTGAGCCTGGGGCCACCAGTTTCTGGGTTTGCATCCTGACAGTTGCCTCTTCTTGGTGAGGGAGGTAAAGGAGAAAGAGAAGCAGAAACCAACTTCACCTAGAGAAGGGAATTTGACAGGGATGTGTTAGTGGGACTTTCCTCTCTTTCCCCAAGTGCATCTTTCCTGGGTGATCAGACAGCCAGGGCCCTGGCTGGGCGTGATACGTCTTCCTTCCAGGCCCCTCCGTGCTCCAGTCTCCCCTTCTCCCAGAAGTCCAGGGCATGGAGCTCAGGACAGCTTTCCTGAGCCTCTGCCTTCGTCGGGGCCAGTGTCCCCAAACCCCATCCAGGGTGCCTGCGCTTCCCCGTCAGGGACGTGTAATGGCCCAGCGCCGTCTGGACAGTCCTGATGTCCAAGCCTGCACAGAGGGTTTTTTTTGCAAGTCCTCCCCCACTTCCTGAAGCCCTGAGACCCCCATGAGGCACACGCCCTGTCTCCTAGGGTGGGGGTGGGGCCACGCTGCCGCTTGCAGTACATCAGTACTGTCGTATATTTTGGGCACTCTCACAATTTTATGATGAGCTTGCTGTTCGTTTGTAGTCTGTTTCTAATCTGGCTCATTAGGAATTAGCAAACTCGTCTCATGCTCAAAATAGATTGTGTTGCCAGGATTCAAAGCCAAATTCCGACTGCAGATATGCTGTGAATTTTTCTATTTCCTAACACTATTTTCTTTCCTATCCCGTAGCCTATTTATCATTGGGGAAGAAAAAAATCCACAAGTAGAACTTTTCCAGGAGGAGGCAGTTCCCTGTGGGTCCTTCCACAGGAGCTCGGTGCTCTGGTACTGAAAAGGGGTCCCAAGTTCTGTCAGTCGCTTAGCGCCAGAGGGCTGGGTCAGAGGGGATGCAGGTGGCATTGGGGCCGGGCTTCAGGCCGCGCGGGGATCGAGGATTCCAGGACCTCCAGCTGAAGAAGAAATGTAGAATTCCTTGGACTTCCCAGGACAAGAGCACACTTGGACTCCTTTCCCGTCCTGGGGCTTGGTGACCGTCTGGCTGGTGTGTCCACCACAGTCAGGTGGGACAGCTCTCTGAACCCTGGGAAAACCCCTGGTGGCTGGGTCCTGTGTCCCCTGCAGCTGGTCTTGGCCTGGCTGCACCTGGCAGTGGATGCTTCCTCATCTGCGTTGGCCGCAGAGCTGGGTCTCGGGATAAATGTGAAATCTGACGCCATTAGGGAGAGATTGGTGACTTGCAAACTGTCTTGAAGTTTGCTTAGCAAGAAGGGAGGCTAACAGTACTTACACGAAAAAAAAAACCAAGCTTGCGTTTCTTGAAGCAGGTACTGGCTGGAGGTTGAGAGATTGCAGCTGTCATTAGAAACAATACCTTGAGCACTTTGGTACAGAATAAAGGACTGTTCTGTTAGAAGACATTTTCTGAATCTGAGTTTATCTTGGTGTCAGTTGTGATGGCCTCGTGTAGCCTTAAACTGTGTTTCTTTTGCATGGAACAAGAGAGTGAGGGTCTTTGGCCGCCTCTCAATTGTGGAACTGAAGCCTTTTAATTATGAAAACCTGAGAGAGCATAAGGAAGCACATTTTCCACGCTCGCTCCGGGAGCTGCCCTGCCAGGCTCTGTTGCCTGTGATATTTTAATGGACTTGACATAACTAACGCGTTCTAGGGTTTCTTCCTGACTTGAAGATTTCAACGATACAGGAGGGTCAGTGAGTGTGCATGAACTGGGAGGCTTTTGTGAGCATTGCGTGGGTGTGTCCACTCTACCTGCCCAGCTGCCTCGTTGGTCGTCCAACGCATGGCGAACACCTTTTCAAGGAAACCCTCTGCTGCAGTTTTCACTGTTTCCTGAGAACAGATTCCCGAGAACGGAGTTGCAGGATCAGGGTGTGAGCATCGCGAGGCTGTGCAGGGCTGTCCCCGGCAGCTTTCCGCAAAGGCTGTCCCCGTTTGCACTCAGCCCGGGAGCGTCTCCCTTGCCGGCCGCACCAAGTGCTGAAACTCACAAGTGAGATCTCTGCTCATTGCCTCAGTGGTAGCTGACGTCTCCACTTGGATTTCTTTCTTCGGTTCTGTTGAATAAAACAGTTTTCTGCACGTTATCTGGTCTCACAGCCTCCCTTTGAGCTGTTTTGTAACAGCTCAGACCCGTTTGTCTGTTTCTGGCTAGTGTTTTTCCCCAGACCTTTTGTTTTCTTTTTTTTAAACAGGGAGACCTAACTTTTTGTAATTAAATTCTCACCCTCTTCCTTTGTGGTTTCTTCCATTGCCTTTAAGCTTAGAAGTGTGTTTCTTATTGAGAAATCAGTAAGTGGTGTTTTTCTGATGTTTGGTTTGGTTTGTCTGATTTTGGTATTTAACTCTTGGTCCGTCTGCATGTGTCTGGTATTTCTGAGAAGTGAACGTGTAAGTTGGTTTTACCGACCTCTCCCAGTATTGCAGCGGCTGTTGGGGTCAGGTGTGATGCTGTTCCCGTGGGACAGCCCTGTGCTGTTTCTCCATTGACAGGGAAGCAGCGTCTAACTCTCCATCCCTCCCTGGGCCTCCCCTCAGTCTGGCCTAGCTTCTTTTAAGGCCAGTGATGTTCTGTGTTTGGAAACCTCTTCTTGGGGCCAGCGCTGTGGCTTAGTGGGTAAAGCCCTGGCCTGCAATGCTGGCATCCCATTTGGGTGCCGATTTGAGACCTGGCTGCTCCACTTCCAGTCCAGCTCCCTGGACTGGATATGCCTGGGAAAGCAGTGGAAGATGGCCCAAGTCTTTGGGCTCCTGCACCCACGTGGGAATCCTGGAAGAAGCTCCAGGCTCCTGACTTAGGATTGACCCAGCCCTAGATGTTGAAGCCATTTGGGAAGTGAACCAAGTGAATGGAGGCTCTCTCTTTGTCTGTGTCTCTCTGTCTTTGTTTCTCTCCATAACTCTGCCTTTCAAATAAATAAATAAATCTTTTAAAAACTAAAAGAAACCTCTTCTCTTCTGTCGGTTCATAGACATTGCACACTTGCATTCTCACCTTCCTTACTGTGACTGAAAGGCTCTGGACAAGTCCCCTGCACCTTCCCTGTGTCATCTGCCCTGGTCACCTGGCCCCTCCCGTGGGCCCAGCTCTGGCCCTGTCTCAGTTCGTGTCTCCTTTTTTACTGAAGTGTGATTGGTGGCACTGAAAGCCTATTTGGTTGACCTGTTGTGAAGCTTTGTTTATTTATTTATTTTTATTTATTTGACAGATAGAGTTAGACAGTGAGAGAGAGACAGAGAGAAAGGTCTTCATTCCGTTGGTTCACCCTCTACCCTACGGCTGGAGCTACGCCAATCCAAAGCCAGGAGCCAGGTGCCTCTTCCTGGTCTCCCACGCGGGTGCAGGTGCCCAAGCACTTGGGCCATCCTCCACTGCCTTCCCAGGCCAGAGGAGAGAGCTGGACTGGAAGAGGAGCAGCCGGGACTAGAACCGGAGCCCATATGGGATGCCAGTGCCGCAGGCGGAGGATTAACCAAGTGAGTCACAGCACCGGCCCCTACTGTTTGTTTATTTTTAAAGATTTGTTTATTTTACTTGAAAGGCAGAGTTACAGAGAAAGAGGGAGAAGCAGAGAGACAGACAGACAGACCTTCTACCTGCCGGTTCACTCCCCAAAATGGCCACAACAGCCAGAACTGGGCCAGACCAAAGCCAGGAGCCAGGAGCTTCTTCTGGGTCTCCCATTTGGGTGCAGGGGCCTAACTTGGGCCATTTTCCACAACTTTCCCAAGCGCATTAGCAGGGAGCTGGATTGAAAGTAGAGCAGCCAGGTCTCAAACCAACACCCTTATGAGATGTTCCTATCCAAGGCAGCAGCCTGTTATGGAGCAGCTGGGGATTGTACCAGGGCTCACCTGGGATGCCGGTGCTGCAGGTGGGGTCTTAACCCACCCCGCCACAGTGTCAGCACCCTGTTGTAGAACTCTAAATGAGACAAAGTATTTGAGACCGTTTCTGATCATCTGAAGTGTTAATTTCAAAGCAGTATTAACATATTCCTTTGTGATGCTAAAGATTGTAAGCCAATCTTTAAATGTCTAAGCATTTTCTCTCCCAAGAAAACAAAATGACAGAATGTCCTACCATCAGTTTTAAGGTTCATCCCCATTTCAAAGATGTTGAAACAGGAAACATCGTACATCCTTAATGGATGGCATTTGGTCATGATGTTAATGAGAGGTGAAAAATGGTGGAGTTACCAGGAGTCCAGGATGGGGGGTGGGGACACAGTCACATTCACATCTCATTCTCTAATCAAATGGAACCTCTGGGACCGGCATCATAGTGCAGGGGGTTAAGCCACCTGCTAGGACACTGGTTTGAGTCTCAGCTGCTTTGCTTTCAATCCAGCTCCCTGCTGATGTACCTGGGGAAGCAGCAGAAGACAGCTCTAGTGGGTGGGCTCCTGCCACCCATGTGGAAAACCCAGATGGAATCCTGGACTCCTGGCTTCAGCATAATCCAGCCCCAGCTGTTGCAGCCTTTTGGGGAGTGAACCAGCAAATGGAAGCTCTCTCTCTCTAATGCTGCCTTTTAAATAAATAAAATATCTTTAAAAAATTTTAAATGGATTCTTGGTTTTCTTTTTTCATTTTATAATCCCCCTCAGTGGTGCTTGTCTTAGAGAAGAAACTGTTCTCCAGCTTTTTCCATCTCATTTCCATTGTGCTGAATTCAGCTACAGTGCCTCCCCTTTGCTTTCTTTTTTTTTTTTTTTTTTGACAGGCAGAGTGGATAGTGAGAGAGAGAGACAGAGAGAAAGGTCTTTGTTTTTGCCGTTGGTTCACCCTCCAGTGGCCGCCGCAGCCGGCGCGCTGCGGCCGGTGCACCGCGCTGATCCAATGGCAGGAGCCAGGTGCTTCTCCTGGTCTCCCATGCAGGTGCAGGGCCCAAGCACTTGGGCCATCCTCCACTGCACTCTCTGGCCACAGCAGAGAGCTGGCCTGGAAGAGGGGCAACCGGGACAGAATCCGGCGCCCCGACTGGGACTAGAACCCGGTGTGCCGGCGCCGCAAGGCGGAGGATTAGCCTAGTGAGCCGCAGCGCCGGCTCCCTTTGCTTTCTGTGGACTGTCAGGCAGGAGCCTCAGGAGTCACCAGAGTCTGGTGTCCTTGTAGAATGGACTTCTTCGTGCCCCCTACAGAGATTGTGTGTGTGTGTGTGTGTGTGTGTATATGTGTGCGTGTGTGTACAGTTGTATGTGTGCCTGCCTGTAGGGATGGCGGGTATAGCCTGGGTTTGGATTTGAGCTTTGCCTTTACCACTTATCATTTGAAGGATCCGAGAACAGCGCCGTCTTTCCGATCCTTGGTTTTCACTTCTGTAAGACGAGGATGAAGAGATGCGTGGAGTAACCATCAGCAGAGCCGGATGAGCTGCTGGGTAAAGCTCTTGTGGTTCCCAGGGCGTGCAGTGGACACTCAGTCAGCCTCGCCTTCCTCCCTTTCTTCCCTCCAAAGCTGCAGGGTGACATGACACAGCAGGGTTGAGAACTTGAAGATGCAGTGTGCATCCTTTTGGCGGTGTGTCAGGTAGCACCAGCTGAACCTGTATAAATATATATGCCACCCCGGGCTGTGCCTGGCCCATTTGCCACTGGTCTGACTGTCTGAGATCCCCACTAGCTGTCACATCTGGCAGATGCCTCTGCCATAGAGCCCCAGGCAAGCGTGGGACCTGCGCCTTGTCTCCTGAATTACCAGAATTGCGTCTTCCAGCAGGTAACCTGGCATTTCAAAATGGGAGCAAGGCCGTCCCCTCTCTGCTCGTCATGCACCTTCCAGTGAGCCGTGTGGCTCCTCTGAGCGCCCTGCCCCAGGCCCACAGCCAGAGAGAGAGAGCGTGCAGACGTAAAGCGAGCCGGCAGCCCCGTGGAGCTCTGGTAACTTCAGAGATAATGGGGGCAGTGTTCCGCCCCGATGCTTTTATTAGAATCTTCAAAACTCTGCTTGTTTGTAGCCTTGCAGGGACCTGGGAGAGAAGTGAGTGGAAAGAGGCTGATACCAGCATCATTCTACAGGAGCTCAATGTCATTTATCTGGTCCAAGGTCATTCAGCAGGAGCAGGTTGAAATAATCCTCAGACTCAAGAGCCAGCCGCGTGTGCAGCTCCCTTTCCCTGTAGCTCAGCCGGTCTCCTCTCTCCACCTGTGCAAGGGAGTGGGGATGAGAGGGGGCTCTCTGTAAAGAGACTATTTCCTAAAACAGAAAGGCTCATCCTATCCCGTTGGAACTTCCTTGGGAGGTGGAGCACTCCGGTGTGTGGGCTGCCCCAAAGTTTTACTTGGGGCCGGGGGAGCGGCCAGATGTGCTACTCACTGGAATGTGAACGGGTGCTAGCAGGTGCATACACTTCACGGAGAGGAATCCTGCTGTCTGTCTTGCTGCTCTGGGACTCCATCGAAGAGCACCTGTGGTCCGGCCAGGTGTCCTGGGTGGTAGGGAGGGTCTGCTGTGGAGGTGTTGCAGGCTGGGAGTGGGGCTCTTGTCTCCTTGCCCAGTGCCGCGGAGGGGGTGCTTATTGGGGACCATCAGCTGGACAGGCCAGTGGAGGCTGTCACCCCACAAGAGGAGCATCATTTTCTCTCCCGGGGTGGCAGGGGATTACTTAATCACTTGCAGAGGCTGAGGCTCTTAGCTTACATCCTCCTGACCCTCCCCTACTGGAGCACCTGGACCCCCCTGTGGCACACCCTTCGGCATCTTGCCCCAGGCTTTCTGGATGGCCCAGCTCTAGTTATAACCAGGTGAGCGCCACACATTGGAAAGAGAAAAACGGAGAAGGGAAGCAGGATTGGACTCAGGACTGATGCTGCGTGCACTTCATTTTTCGCCTTCTTTCATTAATAGGAGCTGAAACTTATTCCCTTTGACTGTCGTTGACTCTACATTGGAAATAAAGATTTCCTGGAAGTCTTTAAGCCACATTATTGTTGCTCCCTAGGTTCTTGGTGTCGACTTGTTTTACAAGTAGTTGTGCCTCCTTGTGGTCCCCCACTCATCCGTTTTACCTCTCTCTCCTTGGATTTTGTTCAGTGGTGACTTCATAGAAAAAGGCACTTTGGAGTATAGTGCCTCTGTCACTGCCGGGGACAGTGGGACCCAGGGAGCAGCACACAGTGTCTGTTCTCAAGGGTTTGTAATCTAAAGTGCGGATGGCTTCTGGCTGCCATTTTTTTTTTAAGATTTTATTTATTTATTTAAGAGGCAACAGAGAGAGGTAGAGACAGAGAAAGAGGGGTCTTCCATCCTCTGGTTCACTCCCCAAATAGCCACAACAGCCAGGGCTGGGCCAATCCAAAGTCAGAAGCCGGGAGCTTCCCCCGGGTCTCCCAGGCAGGTGCAGGGGCCCAAGGACTTGGGCCATCTTCTACTGTTTTCCCAGGCCATAGCAGAGAGCTGGATTGGAAGAGGAGCAGCCAGGACTAGAACCTGCACCCGTATGGGATGCCGGAGCCGCAGGGGGAGACTCAGGCACCGGCCCCTCTGGCTGCCATTGCCAGCTTCCTCTCCTGGCTGCGCCCCCTCCCCCCTTTACCCACCGTGGGAAATAGTCTCTTACCCACATGTCCAAGTTCTGTATTTAAATGAGGGAATTTGGGTGGGGGCACCAAGGACTTTTTGTTAACTCTGAGCAACCCTGATTTGAGAGTTGAAGCCAGGTGCTTTCCCCTCTGTGCAAGTGTCCCCTGCCTGGGCCTCCAGACAGCAAGGCCCGGAGTCCTGAGCCCTGGCCGGACCTTCTGCAGTGCCCGCGGCCCCTCCTGCCCCGTGAGGAGAGGCCATTACGCTGTCCCTGAGTGCTGGCCTGGGCCTGGAGGGGATTCCCTCACTGATCCTCAGACCCAGTGGCCTGGAGGCAGGTGTGAAAGCTCCATCCTTTCTGAGCATGAAGGACAATGGGGACAAACACATCTTAAAATAGAGCCAAGAGCAATGCGTGCAAAGAGAGGTTCCCTGGTGCTCAGAGCCAGGAATCCCGAGCGGGAGGATGTGCGAGGGCCTGTCCGTGGCTGGGCTGCCCACCCCTGGACTCCTGAGAGCACGTCATTGGGTAACACTGCAGCCTTCAGTGGAGGGCTCCGGTTCTTGGCATGGATCTGCTGAGCTGTTTTCCAGCTTCCCTTAGCGTGGAGTCATCGGTGCTGGCCCGGGTGTCCCGAACACCCGTGACCCCGAGCACAGCTTTCTGCAGGCAGGGACCTTACTGGGATGTCCCTGCACAGGGAGCAGCTGCACGTGGGTGAACCTTTCTAATTCTTTTAGGCCAGAGATGCTCTGAGCTGTGCAGTGAGCCCAGGGCCAGGGAGTCTCTCCTTGGCTCACAGCAGCTAGAATTGTGACAAAATAGCGCCCAGTGCACACAGCAGTGCAGCAGTAAGGGGTTGTTGTTGTGTTGTCGTTTGTTTTTAAATGAGATTCTAGAAAAAATAGCAGTGCACTGTGTCTTGCACTTTGCCAGGGTGTGGACGAACGGGGTGATGATGGGATGACAGGATGCTTGGAAGGAAATGCCGGCTCATTTCTGTCTACGAAGATGACTTGGGTTTCTGGGGAATCCTTTGCCCTGGTCACTATGGAAATCATCGAGATCCTGGAAGCTCTGGAAGCCATTAATTGTCCTGTGGGCTGGTCATCCAGGTTGTAGATTCAGACTTGCAGAACTGGGACAGTGCAGAGGACCATAGAGATGAGTTGGTCAGGCTTCCTTTAGACCCCGTGGAGACAGCCTGGGTCCAGGGAGGCTGTGCCTGGCTGCTGTGTCCCCACAGGCCCTCTCTCTGCTCCTAGCCCCCCTTTTCCTGCCCCTTGGGGTTTGGCTTTTTTTTTTTTTTTTAAAGATTTATTTATGGGGGCCGGTGCTGTGGCACGGTGGATAAAGCCACCACCATGCCTCAGCGCCAGCATCTCATATTGGCTCTGGTTTGAGTCCTAGATGCTCTACTTCCAATTCAGCTCTGTGCTATGGCCTGGGATAGCAGTAGAAGATGGCCCAAGTCTTTGGGCCCCTGCACCCACATGAGAGACCCAGAAGAAGCTCCTGGCTCCTGGCTTCGGATCTGTAACTCTGCCTCTCAAATACATAAATAAATATTTTTTAAATTATTCATGTATTTGAAGGCAGAGTTACAGAGAGGCAGAGGCAGAGGCAGATAGAGATGTCTTCCACCTGCTGGTTTACTCCCCAGATGGCTGCAATGGATGGAAATGAGCCGATCCAAAGCCAGGAGCCAGGAGCTTCTTTCTGGTCTCCCATGTGAATGCAGGGGCCCAAGCACTTGGGCCTTTGGCTGCTGCTTTCCCAGACCATAAGCAGAAAGCTGGATCAGAAGTAGAGCAGCTGGGACTTTACCTATGCACCCTCATATAGGATGCTGGCACCGCAGGCAGAGGCTTAGCCAAGTATGCCACAGCACTGGCCCCAGGGTTTGGTTTTTTAGTTCAAGAAGCCTGCAGGAGGAGTGGGGATGAATGCAGGAGCAGTGGGGCTGCCTCTGTGCAGTGCATCTGTTGAAGGTGGCGTGACTGACAGGGTGTGCGTGGGATTAGGGGATATTCATCCCCACTGGCCTGGGTTTTGGGACAGCAGAGCCTTCAGTGGGTGACAGTCCCTGCCAGGTGGCATGTAAATAAACAGTCTTGAGGTTGGCCGATCTGTCCAAGAATCTACGTGATTTCTGCTTCTGCTGGACTCTGCCACCCTGTACACCGCCCTAACCTCTGGACAGCAGTGCCCAGGTGGGCGAAGCTGGCCTCTGTCTTCCTGAGGGGCTGGGAAAACCAGTGGCTTGTGACTTCCCCATTTGAAGCTGCTGCCTGTTGCTACAGAGATTCACAGTCAGAACTGGGAGTGAGGTTGGGGGTGCTCGGGAGATGAATTTCCTGGAGTGGAGGCTCCTTGGCGAACGAGTTGTGTTTTCCTTGTTTCCTTTCCCACACTGAATTCTCTCTGCGTGGAGGGGTGAGATGGCATCTCTCCAGCCCTCCCCCTCTTCTCCCTTCCCCTGTTCCTCTAGCAGAGGCTCCTGTAGGGCTCAGTGGTCAATGAATTGTGGAAGAAATTTAGCATAACACAAAATGAGCTCACTCCCAGCAGCCTCTGCCTTGGCAGTTTAAAAGTGGTTGGGATGGTGGTCTTTCCAACCACCAAATGACCAAGGTTCTGCTTTCCTGTGGCTGTCTTTGTTGTGAGAGAGCCATACCCTCATTTTCTGGTTTTGTTTCTTGTTGAAAATTTCTAGCATTCTTTGCATATGGGTATATTTTGGAACCAACCGCAAACTCAGCAAGAATACACAGAGATGCGGGTAAAGCTACTTGAGAACATTCTAGGAGGTGAGGTGCTGCCAGGGACTGTGAGTTAATGTGAATCGAGTTCCCCTACAGGAGTCCAGTAGGAATTCCATTGGTTTTGGAAATGCTGATGGTGAGTCCTGGAGTGTTCCTGTTGCACCTTGCCCATCATTTCACATGGTACCAAGGGACCTGGCTGTGCCCCGCCCTTTTTCTTTGTTGTTGTTGTTCTTCTTTTTAAGGTTTATTTATTTATTTGAAAGGCAGAGTTAGAGAGAGAGGTCTTCCATCCACTGGTTCGCTCCCCAGATGGCCACAACAGCTGGGTCTGGCCCGGACCAAAGCCAGGAGCCAGGAGCTCGTTCCGGGTCTCCCATGTGGGTGCAGAGGCCCAAGCACTTGGGCCATCTTCCACTGCTTTCCCAGGCCATTAGCAGGGAGCTGGATCAAAAGTAGAGCATCTGGGACTCAAACCGGTGTCCATATGGGATGCTGGCGCTGCAGGCAAAGGCTTAACCTATGCCACAGTGCCGGCCCCAACTTTTTCTTATTTTTTTGGTCCTCATTATTGATTTTGTTTTTAGAGTTGGGGTAAACTGTGTGTCCCATAAAATGTAAATGTGCAGTAGCATTGAATGCTCCATCGCGACCATCCCGCCCCAGCACCCTCCGTCATCCCACCCTAAAATAAGCAGTAGCTCCCCTTCCCTGCCTTGCCTCTGGTGGCCACCGTCCTACTTTCTGTCTCTGGGTCCCTGCTGCCAGGAAATCACACAGCGTTCGTCATTCAGTGCTGGGAGTGTTTGTCTTAGCATCATGTTACAGCGGGAGTCAGGGTTCCCTTCCAACAGGCCACAGGTTGTTTATCCTTTCAGCGCTGGACACAGGTTTGCTCCCCTTTCGGCTGGGTGAGCATCCGGGTTCTCTTCAGGACCCTGCTTCCTGTTCCTCTGTGTGCACGAGAAGTGGGATCGCTGGGCCACTTCCTTCTCTGAGGGTCTGTGTCAGTCAGCTGGGGAGAGCCTTCCCCTGCTTACCTGGAGGCTGAGCTGGGTTTTGGGACCAGGGGCTCCTGTGGAGGCAGGAGAAGGGGAGAGGGGAGAAGCTTCAGACAGGGGCCTGTGTGGCGTGCAGTGTGGCAGGTCGGCCCCTCTCCCAGCTGGCCAGTTCTCCCCTCCACGCCTGTGTTCTCCTGCACCAGCCACCACACAGGGTCTTTGCAGATTCCAAGAGGGTCTCAGAGTGACACTCGCCCAAGCAGTGCTTCAAGGAGGTTTGCGTGCATGTGCGCATGTGTGTGTGTGTGTGTGTGTGTGGCCACGAGATTAAGGGGCCAGGTTTTACACGGGGCTCTGCCAGTGATCACTGTTGACCTGTGGCATGTAAATAAACCTCTTTGTAGTGTTGTTTCCTCCTGGAAGAAATGGCAGTAAAAAGAACCCCCGCCTCAAAGGGCTGTTCTGAGGACTACAGGAGTTCATACAGTCCAAGCACTGGGTGAGTGTGCGTTAAGACCTTTTAAGTAGCTGCTGTATTGTGAGTAATGATAAGCCAGGCCCTTGGTTAGTCTGGGAGTCTGGGATTTAATGTCTGTGAGCAGGGCATCGCTTGCCATTTCTGCTCACCTCCTTGATACAAGCTGTTTGCTTAGTTGTAAGCACTCTCAGTGCCCCTGGTCCACTGCTTCTCTTCTCGCCATGTAGACGAGGGCAGGTATTTCTGAATACTCACTGATGAAGTGTCCTCACGTTCACCTCTAAGTGGGAAGCCACCTGTGCCCTGGAGAAGGCGGGATGTCACCGGTCGCGGACGGGAGGTGGGTTCTTTTCCTCAGCTTAGTATGAAATAAAAAGCCAGGAAACAATTTGCAAAGAGGTAGAAACTTTCATTGGACAGAAAGGAAACTTTTATTTGATTGGCAAGTGACAGAGAAAGCGTCTAGGCTGGGAAGAGAGCAGGCGGAGTGCCTGAGCGGGACACAGGCTTTGAGGAAGTGTCCTGGGTTTTTAAGGCATTACTGTTTTTTCCCTTGGGTCATTCTGTAGCGGTGCCCATTGGTTGGGGGTTTCACATACCGTATGTTGATTGGCTAGGGGCATGGAGATAGCCGGGGTCTCCTGGAGACTGTCCTTCTCCTTAGGGGCCTCAGCCCCCTCCTCCGCTAGCTCTGCGTGGAAGACTGAAAGCGTGATTTAAAGTCGTCAGGTCACACATGCAGCACAGGAAGCTGTTAGTGGGGAGATGCCGGTTGGTCTAGAGACAGGCTTTCCAGCCACAGCTGGCAGCCTGCTTGTGAAGGACATTCTACCTATGTCTCAGGGGCCCACAGACCCCCAGGCCCACTGGATGGCCTCACAGGAGCCCCCTCTGAGTCCAGGGACAGGGGCCTCGATTCCACAGGTCCATTTCCTCACTTGCGGCTGCTCTCCCGGGGCAGCAGTCCGCAAGCTGGCCGGGCCCTCGATCCAAGCGGTTTTGGAAGGAGTGGGCTGGGCGACTTGCCCACGAGAAGGCCCCCGGCAGGGAGCCTGTGCAGACTTGGCTTGGCCTCTTGTACTGCAGCCTGAATCCAGAAGCAGAGCCTGCTGGTCCTCTCCTGGCAGTGGATTTTGGGAATTGGGATGCTGGGGCGCTGGGGTGCTGTCTGCTGTTGCTGATGAGCATCTTGGTCTTGGGCAGGGTCCCTGTTCTCTCTGGCTCTGTTTCCACATACGAAGAAATGAGGGGAATAGAGATCCTGACAGGTTCTCTGGAACAAGTAGCTATTTTTTGGTTAAGCGATGTCCTGCCAGGAGCTGGCAGGAAGGAAATGCAGGGACGGGGCCATTGGCCGGAGTGGTGGATGCGTGCAGGTGTCCACAACTCCACACAGCAAGGCGCCCATCCTTCAGGACACCCCAAAGCCTCGTGTGGCACCTGCACAGAGGTCCTGGCCGTCTGTGACTGCCACAGCTCCGAGTGGCTCCTGCACAGAGGCCCTGGCCGTCTGTGACTGCCACTGCTGCCCCATTGGAGCTGCGATAGATGCAATGGGGACCAAGGAGGACTAGGTCGCCTGTCGCCAGAACACACCCCGTTTGTTTGCCCCGGCTTGAGGCAGCATGTTGGCTTTTCCATATAAGAAACTGTCAGCCCCGTGTCCTTACTAAAGCATTGGGTTTTCCCAGGCCTCTGCTCCTGCCCTGGTAACATACAGGGTATTGTGGTTGTCTTTATCGGCCGGGTGCGCGGGGTCAGGTGGTGGAGGCGGCCGGGAGCTCCCAGCTGCAGCGGCTGCTCAGGGTCTGTTGACAGCATCCTCCAGCCGCCGAGAGCTTGGGTTGTAACTGTGCTTGTGTAGACAGGAGGGGTGTGGACGCTGGTACGCCCGAAGGCCTCTGCTGCCCCAGGTCAAGATGAAGAGTAGCTCAGGAGAGGAGGCATCGTGGCACTGCCTTCTGGCGGGGGTTGTTCGTAATGACACGGGGATGGCTGTGGGTCTCCACAAACAGTAGCCCTGTTCCACCAGGACGATTGCCTGTGACCAAACTGCCTCAGCTCCGATGCCGCCCGAGGCTCCGCACAACGAAAGCCAAGAGTCACAGGCTGCAGGTGCACGGTGGGCACTGCTCCTCGCCCCCAGAGTTATGACCGCAATGTAATGAGTCTGCAGACTTCTAGTGTTTTATTCTTTAAACGTTGCACTGTGTCATGATCCACAGAAGTCGCTGCTGTGACCTCCGCCTTCCCAGCCACCTTCTGCCACCGGCAGGGTTTGCCTCTGCTTGTTCTGTCTCGTCCTGCACACGCGCGAGATGGGGCGGGGTGGCCACCGGTTTATTGGAAATCGCAGGCGTTGTCTGTTTCCCCTTGGGACACTTACTTCAAAGTGAGAGTCATTAACCTTGTGTCAGTGTTGTTCACGTCGGGTAGGGAGAGTGTGTGGATGAATCAGAGGCCAGGGCACTAGGAGAGAGACGGTATCTCCAAGGTCTAGAGAAAGCAGGACCTTCTCTTTGGCAGCCTTCAGGCCTTGAGCAAAGTGGTGTCTTCACTCAGGTCTGGATGCCCTGCAGAGGACCAGCTGTCTTCGGAGGCAGTGGTTTTGTCCCGACTTGGATATAACGTACTGACAGAGAAGGGAGCTAGCCCTCTCAGCCGCCTGCCCAGCTCCCCCAGCACGTGTGTTCTATAGGTGTTTCTTGCCTGCATTTCCATCATCCTGAGATTGAGAAGGAGAAGACGGGTCCAAACCTGGTTCCGGTTGCTGAGTGTGGCCTCCTTGCGGGGTTTGGTTGTGGTTCTGCTCTTGCATCAAGGCTCTTTTTCTCCTTTGCTCCTTATTGATCTGTTGAAGGTTATGTTTTGTTTTGTTTTCTTTTGGCTTGACTGAAAATAAGTACTTTTTCCCATTCTCCTCCAGGGCTAGGAATTAAAAAGGCAGTCTTTGTACTTCTGCTGTTTGGAGCTGGACATGAGCAATCAGCAAGCTGAAAGACGGAATGGTTGTTTCCCCTCCGATGTCATGTCTCCGGTTAGGGAGCCCGGGAGGAGAGGGCTGCGGGACTTGCACTCACCAGTTCTTGTCCCCTGCACACGCAGTCGCCCCTCCTTGGTGTTCTTTGTTAACAGCTAAGTCATAGCTCTGATGCTTTGCTTAACGTGAGCACGATTGCATTTTCTGCCAAAGTGTTGATTGAAGCCATTGCCGTGCCTCTTCCCAGCCGGGCTGGAGTGAAGCAAGCGTGGCCGTAGGACAGCAAGCTCAAACAGCTCTCAGGTGCTCATTTACCATTCAGCCAACTTCTATCGAGCGCGCGCCACAGACTGCATAGCAGATGAGGAAGGCTCTCATTCCGCTGTCAGGGAGCTGGGGCGTTCAGGAGAAGGAAAGGCATGGAAACAAATTATCTGAATGCGGTGCTCTCCGGAGTGAACCAGAGAGAGGGCCCAGGCTGCTGGTGGAAGGGCAGAAAGGAGGCATGGGGTGGGAGTCATACCTGTTGGGGAGCTCCATGGGGCCCAGCGTGGCCCCACTTGTTGGGGGGAAGGGGTCCTAGTTGGCCGTTTCGCAGGTAGGGACCTGTCTGCCAGGCTGCAGAGCTTGGCTGCTCTGTCTGGTCACTCTGCAGGGTGACCCCTGGGGGCAGTGGGCAGGAGGCCAGGCAGCAGGCAGGTGTGTCATTAGGAGGCTCTGGCCAGAGTCCAGGTGAGAGAGGAAGTGGCCGCCTGTTGTGGTCAGAAGGGGGGGGCCAGAGCTAGATAGAGAGGAGGCAGAGTCTGTGGCATTGGAGGACCTGGTGGCTGTTGGGAACAGGGTTGGGCAGTTTGAGAGGCCGAGTGGTGGGTCGCTGAGCTGGGGAGAGGGGTAGATCTGATGGCCTTTGGATAAATTGCTTTTGTGCCTCAAACAGTGTGTGTGTGTGTTTAAGATTTGATTTATTTATTTGAGAGGTAGAGTTACAGACAGTGAGAGGGAAAGAAAGGTCTTCCTTGCGTTGGTTCACTCCTCAAATAGCCGCAACGGTTGGCCTGCGCCGATCTGAAGCCAGGAGCCAGGTGCTTCTTCCTAGTCTCCCATGCAGGTGTAGGGGCCCAAGTACTTGGGCCACCCTCCACTGCCCTCCCAGGCCACAGCAGAGAATTGTATTGGAAGAGGAGCAGCCGGGACTAGAACAGGTGCCCATATGGGATGCTGGCACCACAGGCGGAGGATTAGCCTACTGTGTCATGGCGCCGGCCCCCCCAGACAGTATGTTTTTCCTGGACTGATAAGCTAATGACCTCAAAACCATTTCTTCTGGCATTTCCTAATGTAAAAGACTGGCTGGGAATGATTTCATTTTATTACACGTTCATTATGCTGAAAACTTGCAGGAAACCGTCTGCTTGGGGCTGGGGTCTAGTTTTCCTGTCTCTTTGACTCCTGGGAAAAATTATGGAGCCAGCAGGTGGGGCTCCCCAAGGGCCACGATGGGCGCTGCTTTGCCCCTGCGAACACGGGGCTCCCCGCCAAGCACCGCTTGTCCACTCCATCTCCTTTCCTGGTCCTGCGGGTTTTTCTCTTTTCTTTCTCCCCTTCCTTTTTTTTTTTTTTTTAAAATCTCAGACCAAGGCCACTCCTAGTTCACATTTTTAGCTGACAGTGGCTGGATTCCCCAAGCAATGACTGGCTGGAGGCCTGGCCGCACGCCTTTGCAGGGGTCAAGGCTAAGGGATCCCATGGAGGATCCGGGGGTCCTCCCGCCCTGCCACTTTCCTGCCTTTCCCGGGGAGCTCCCTGGCCTCCACTTCGCCCGAGGGTGCTGCTGCTCCCAGCCTGGGAGGCGTGCGCTGCTGCGTTTCCAGGTGGTCAGCAGTGGGGGCACTCAGCAGCATCCACCCCAGTTCTTCAGGGCAAACCCTTTGCCCCTGGCCTTGCTTCTCTTTGTTTCAGGAACTGTTCCCCCTGGGAGAGTGATTAAGCAGAAATACAGGCGGTCTCCCTCTCCCAGCATTCACATACCTGGGGGCTGGGCACAGACTCGCCCAGCCGTCGGTACAGATCCCTATCTTTTTTAAAAATTTATTTTTTATTTTATTTTATTTAAAGATTTATTTATTTATTTGAAAGGCAGGGTTACAGAGAAGCAGAGGCAGAGAGAGAGAGAGAGAGATCTTCCATCCACTGGTTCACTTCCCAGATGTCTGCGATGGCTGGTGCTGGGCCGATCTGAAGCCAGGAGCCAGGTGCTTCTTCCTGGTCTCCCACGTGGGTGCAGGGGCCCAAGGACTTGGGCCATCTTCTACTGCTTTCCCAGGCCATGGCAGAGAGCTGGATCGGAAGTGTAGCAGCCGGGACTAGAACCAGTGCCCACATGGGATGCCGGCACTGCAGCCCGAGGCTTTAACCCGCTGCATCACAGCACTGGCCCCATAGCTCCCTATCTTAAAGCAGTGCTGCTGCCCAGTCGGAAGCTGAGCCATAGACTATGGATGAAGGGCTGCCTGCCAGGAAAGTGATTAGACAGAGGGCTTAGGGTATGCAGAAGGCACACTCGTGGGGAGCCCTCTGGAAGTGCGTTATTTTCACCCCAGATCTGAAAGCAGTCTCCTCCTGGCCACGGAGTTCTCGTCTACATCGGTGAGCCAGGAGAACCTGGGTCCGCCCCCAGATCTCAGTGGCCCGGAGAGCCCTTGTGTAACACAGGTGCCCCTCCCCATCCCCTGGGTCCTAACTGGCTCTTGGTGGAATGCGGCCTCACTGCCCACAAGTCATTCCCCGGCGTGGGTCAGCCTTTTCCAGGGGCTTTCCAGCTCTGATTCCCAATTGCCTGGTTTCACGAGCTGCCGCTTTTGGTGTTTTGGCTCCTGAGGTCATTTGACAGCCTTGACCACGTGTCTCCTGGGAAGAGCTCACTTTGGGTACGGGCGCCCCTCGCTGGAGCATGGGTGACGGTTACCACCCGATTGCTGGTTTATTTGGGTGTCCATGCCATAGACTGCCGAGCTGCTGACATCATATCATCCCCGTGATTCTTGGGTGTGGTGTTGTGGGCAGGGAGATTCCAAGCTGAGCGCTTTCCCTCTACATGGTAGTGATTCGGGGATGAGCCACTGAGGTTGGAGGCATGTAGTCTCCTCTGGTACAATAAAAAGCTGGGGAATCTTGGATTTAGAGGCTTTAAAAAAGCATCTGATTGGAGGTGTGTGAGTGTACATGTGCAGGCGTGCACTGTCACTGTGTGCCCCCGTAGCTTGGCTTAATGAGCTGAATGGTGGGCTCCTCAATTGCTTTGTTTTATATCTCAGCTCTGTAAATATAAACAGAGAAGGCGGATCATCCTCTGTGCAGAGGAGGGAGCTACAGCCGGGCACGCCTCTCTTTTTAGGACAGCGTGGTGTGGTGTGATGCACCAACCACAACAGCTCCTTTTAGTCTCTCCTTGCAGCTTGGGCAGACATGCCAAATCAATGTAGCAGGCCTCCTCTGGGGGCCGTCGGCTCCGTCTGTTTTGATGTGGGGTGGGGGGGCCCTTGGAGGCCGCCCACTCTGGATTCAGTCCGCAGAAGCACATGGTGGCATGGTCGGCACCGTGTTTAATCACGCCGTAATACAGATCGGCAGCCACCCAGTGTGACCGCTCCCCAGGATGCAGAGACCCGTGCGGGCGGGGCAGCGACTGAGCCAGACACCCACGCAGTTGCTGTCGGCTCCTGGGCATGGAGACTGTGAATAATGGCCCAGACGACACCTGCTGGCTTTGGGGCCGGGGAGCTGTCGTCTCGCTGGATGACGGAGAAGCTGCCCACGCTTGTGCTCTTCCATTTGTCTGTCCAGAAGGCTGTCCTCTTGACCTGCCCTTGGGGAGCCTGAGATGGAGCACCCGGAAGAGGCTTTACGGGCTTGGAGCAACGGCCATATTTCATGTGTCTCCCAAGGTGTCATGTTTGCTCCCGGAAACTTACATTTGGATAAAATGAATATAACTTTGAAACTGTTTCCAAAGACTACTTTGGGGAGGCTTACCAGAGCAAGCCCTTCACTCGTCTTTGCTCGTGTTTTTGTCTCCGAGAAGCCGGTGACTCTTGTGGGAGTGTGAGCTGGGGCTCAGGGTGGGGTGTGTGCCTTGGTGTGTTCTGAAAGGAGAGCCCAGTCTCCGCTGTTGTAAACCCTCCTCCTGTAGCGCTTTCCCGCGTGCTTTCCGACTTCACACTCTGCTTTCAGTTCTGTGCCAGACACTTGTGTTGAGTTGTGGAGTGTTCTCTCCACCGAAGGGTCGCTGGAACGTTCAGCCCTCCCCTTAGCCTGTTAGGGTGGCAGGGGCACACGCACACCCTGTTGCCATCCAGTGACTCAGCACTCAGAAGGGGGACTTGGAATACTCCACTCTGGCCGTGTGTGTCCCCCCCCCCCCCAAAGATTTATTTATTTATTTGAAAGTCAGAGTTACAGAGAGAGAGGAGAGGCAGAGAGGAAGAGAGGTCTTCTTTCCACTGGTTCACTCCCCAGTAGCTGCAATGGCCGGAGCTGCGCCGATCCGAAGCCAGGAGCCAGGAGCTTCTTTGGGTCTCCCATGCGGGTGCAGGGGCCCAAGGACTTGGGACATCTTCACTGCTTTCCCAGGCCATAGCAGAGAGCTGGGTCAGATGTGGAGTAGCCCAGACTTGAACCGGCACCCATATGGAATGCTAGCACCGTAGGCGCGGGCTTTACCTGCTACACCGTGGTGCCGGCCCCGGCCGTGTGGTTTTGTAGATGGGAGCCTGCTGTCTCCTAAGCACAGAGGACTCTGTCTTTGCTCTTCCTTCCCCAAGGAATCTGTCCTCGCAGCCTCAAAGCCACCTAGAATTCCCAGTGAGAGCCGTCATTCACAACTCAGCCCTGCGCTGGGTACAGCAGCCGGCAGGTGTGATTTGAACCTTAGTGTGACTTCCATTCAACTCTTGTATATTTAAAGTATTCTGCCCAGGGTTGCTGCCTGAAGTAGGATATTCTCTCTCGTGGGGAAATATGCCCAGAGTTTTCTGTGGTCTCCTGGATTGGATTTTGTAGCTTTGTCAACACAACAGTTACACTCGTAGGTGTTGACAGTCACAGTGGCCGTCTGTCTTTTCCCTCCACCCCCCTGTTCCCTACAACCTGCTGGACTGCCAGGACGTCTCCTGGCAGGGAGACCTTTGGGAAGGGTCCCCGTAGAGCCTCACTGGTGCAGCTGCTGCTCTGACCGTGCCCCCACTGCCACACAGTGCTGCTGCTCGTTGAGACCCAGACCAGGTGATGGCAAAGGTGGGCGTCTCATCGTTTGTCCTCGTGCCTCCAGGAAGGCAAGGATGAAGACCAGGCCGGCAACGGGAGCCAGCGTTACAGCACAGGGTGCCATGGGCCATGGGTCCCTTTGTAAAGCAGTGCTGTTGCCTTAGTAGGCAGTGAGACCCTAACTTCCTGCTCTCTCCAAGGTGGCCCCAGGAGGCCTAATTCTCCCATTAGCCCAGACTTGCCTCGGTGCCCCTGTGCTTGGACTCCTGGCCTGAATGTGCATCTGACACTGGGCTGGAACCTCGAGCTTGACCATTACAGAGGCGAGGGCAGGGATTCTCAAGTTCTCAGCTGTGAGCTTCTAATTAGATCGTGGAACAAATCGAAGAGGGTGGCATCAGTATTTAAGAGAAAAGTTAAATAGGAAAGAAACCACCGAGCATATCACACATGTAAAAGTCTGTTGTGAAGCCCATTACATGTGTATGTGAGTGTGTATGTATTTTAAGTATATGGAATGTGTGCTGGGTGTCTACACCAATTTCTTTTCTTACTGTGGCTTTTCGGAATGAAGTTTGAAAGCTGCTGAGAGGCACGCCAGGAGAGGAACGGGGTGGGTGTTGGACACGGCAGTTAAGACACTGCGTGAGACGCCCGCCTCCGTTATCAGAGCGCGTAGGTTTGAGTCCTGGCCCTGCTTCTGCTTCTCGCTTCCTACAGATACATACCCTGGGAGGCAGCAGGTGATGATTCAAGCAGCCGGGTCCCTGCCACCCAGGTGAGAGTCTCAGATTGAGTTCCTGGCTCCTGGCCTTGGCCTGACTCTGCCCCAACTGTTGTAGGTACAGGGGGAGTGAACTAGCGAAAGAAAGATGTCTTTGTCTGACTTCTAAGTATGTGTATATATATATATATATATATATATATATATATATATATATTAAAGAGAGAGGCTGTCAGAGAACTAGGAAATGTGGCTCATGGCATATTCTTCTGGCTTTTGTGGCCCTCATCCGTGGCATCCGACCACTCACAGGCGGCTCCCTCTCAGCGCCGCTTGTCCTCGTGGAGTAGGAGCCGTCTCCGCAGTGCTTGTCTTGCCTCCAGGCCACTGACACCTTTCTGCTTTCCCAGGCTTTGCCACCGTTCCCCTTACATGCACCTACCGCCTTCTCCCCTGCTCTGATTTGGAGAAAATCACTCCATCTTCTTTTGTGCTGAGTTTTTTGTCCACTGTGAGTGAAACGTGATACCTGATGACTTGACTAAGCTGCATTCATTCCTTCTGAATGCATTTGAGGGAGATAAAGACAACAGACATGCCTAGGTCCCGCCAGAGATAAAGACAACAGACATGCCTAGGGTCCCACCCGAGGTCGGCTCTTCCTTACACACAGGTGCATTCTGTCCTCAGATCTGGCATAGATACTACAGAGTCACTTACGAGGGCTTAGCCTGCAATCATTTAAAGATGGTCCTTCTTTTAAAGCTGAGTAAGTACGTTTTCTTGTGTTAGGCAAAGCCGGGAGAAATAACCCATAACGCTTGCTGTGTAGAAGCAAGCATTGCAGTGACCCTGGGAATAATTTTCCCAGCTGTTTGAAAAAGTAATTCACAGAGAACATCCAGTTTTATCTGAGGATGTCTTCTAAACTCGCCAGTCCTCAGTCCCCAGAGCACCGTCCCGGCCCCCCACTCTGCTAGCTTCTCATGATTGCAACCCCGAGGTCTCGGCAGTGAAAAGTGTCTTTTGTCAGAAACAGTGAGCTCAGACTGTGTTGGAGGCCCTGCTCCGCACTCCCGGGAGATGGATTACAGCCATTGTTCTGCCCTGCCCTCCTGGCAGGCTGACAGCAGGCAGGACGCCGGTGGGGGTTGGGGCTGGGCCCTCTGGGGCCCCTGGCGGTGGCACTTACCATTCACTCTCTTACCCTTGCTGGAGTCTGGTGGAATTGATACGTGAACAAAGGCTACTGGTGCCCAGGCCCTCTCATGCAGATTTATCATGTGGGTCTGTCTGCCTGGGTGTTTATCTTATAAAGACTCAAACGGTTTCTGTTTTCACCCTTTATTTGGAGAGAATAATAAGTCTCTGTCAGATTAGCTTGTTGGGGGCTCAAAGCTTTTTGGATAGAGCTTGCATAATTGAAGTGTCTGTTGAGCTGCTCAGCCAAAAACTTTTCTCTGTTGTGCAATGGGAATGTGTACTTTGTGCACTGAAAAAAAAAATTTTATTTGAGAGGAAGAGAGAGAGAGAAAGAGACAGAGATACGGAAAGAGCTCTTATCTGCTGTCCTTGGATTCCTGCAGTGGCTAAGGCTGAGCCAGGTCAAAGCCACGAGCTCAGAACTGAATCCAAGTTCCCCATGTGGGTGGCAGGGACCCAGTTACTTGAGCCATCAGCACCGCCTCCAGGGTCTGCATTGGAAGGAAACCAGAGTCAGGCGCTGGGGTTGGGACGTGGGTGGCTGAACTGTGAGACTAAATGCCCACTCCCTGTATCTGAAATACTTCTCTGTTGAATACTGTCAGAAATAGGCCCTTTGTCACACAGGGCACACGCTCTGTTAAGGTGGGGCACCTTAACAGAGAAGGACTGGGATCCCTACAGCTTGGGGCCCTCTGCTCCAGCCCTGCCCTTGTGGGGACAGAGCTGGTGCCGGCACTGTTTAGAAGCCACGGCCTTAAGTCACTTGCAACAAGAACAATCAGCCACGAGTTGGTGGGAAAGCAGCAGGCTCTCCTGAGACATCTCTGGAGGAGGGATGGTGTCACGAGTGCCCCCCTCCTGCCCCGGAACCTCAGACGATGACCTCAGGAGGAAGCAGGGTCTTGACAGACAGAATCAAGTTACAGCGAGGTGCACTGTAGGCCAGCATGGCTGGTGTCCTCATGCAGAGGGGGAATTAGGACACACGCAGACAGAGGTTGGAGCCTGGGAAGGAACCGAGAGAGGAGGGGCTGTCTCTGCAAGCCGAGGGGAGAGGCCCGAGGCAGCTTCTGCTCTCTGAGCCCTCGGAGGGGGACAGCCCTGCTCTCCCACCCCTGGAACCGTGCGACCATAAATTTGTGTTTTGTTAGGGCTGCTCTCGAAGACTCACTTGGGTGGTGTGTGTTGGGAGATCGTATATTGGTACCACGTGCTGCGTGGCTGCCGAGGCCCTGGTCCGTTAAGAGACTTTCTATGACTGCGCAGGGTCCCTCCAGGCAGGGCCCTGCACATGCCCAGTGGCCCCTGCAGCTCTCCGTGGGAGGAGATACTTTCCCCGGGAAAGAGCATCGCTTTCCCTCTGCATCATTGGACAGAAATCACAGGGGCGCTGCTGGCGCGCTCTGTCCACACACGTGCCGGGCTCTGGTTCACCCTCCAGCTCTGTCTCTGAGCTCGCCCCTGACCTCCTGAGGCTGGCCTCTCCCTCATCACAGCCCAGACATTGCTTCCAGCTGGGCTCTCTCTCAACTAAAAACTGGAATATAATTCTCTCTCTCTCTCTCTCTCTCTTAAGAAATGCCTTTTATTTAAGTTGAAGGCAAACTTCAGCTCATTCCAGGACCTGCAAAAGCAGACCAGGAATTAGGGGTTTTGGGGATAGTTCCCCTCCTGTCCCGACTGAGTCCTACAGGCTGAGCTGGGCTGTGTGAGGTCCGAAGACGCTTGTGTCATTTAAAGGCCATCCATGAGAGCAGGAGTGATTATAAACCCACACTGAGGTTGTAAGTGGACAGCACAAATCAAGAATGTGTATTTGCCTCTTCCTGACCGGAAGAGAAGAGTGACTGGCTTAGGGCCCAGGTCTCAGGAGCGCTCTGAGGGCTGAGAACTTCACCGAGAAGTTCAGCCTGAGTCCAGCCGCTTGCCTGCTGTGCAGGGGACAGAGGGAGCCCCTGAGTCAGATCAGGACAACACGGCGTTGAGGCCCCGGGCAGGAGTGAGGGAGGCGCAGCAGGTGGGGAGGAGGTACAGGTGACCCGGCTGGGTGCTATCTGTGGTGATTGATAGAACTGGGCCGGGGGTGGGGGGTGTGTGGGGGGTGATAAATCATTGATTAAAAATGCTGATGGGGCCAGCAAGTAGACTTGCCCGCTGGGTGGAGATGACTTGGGGCTGGAGGGTGGAGAAGCTGAGAATATTGAATGGAGATGGAATGTGTAATGTGATATATTATAATCTTCAGAGAAAGTCGGGGGGCAGGGGAAGGCCTGGGTCCTGAGTCTTGGGCAGAAGAGTAACGCTGTGGGAAACAGGCCCAGGAAAGCAGTCGGTCACCAGCCTGCCCCGCAGGGCCGCTTCCCAGTGGCTTCCAGCGACAGGGCCCAGGGCGGCCAGGACTGCCGTGTTATTTTAGGCTCGGTTTGCATTGTCATCCCAGGGAAGTCACCTTGTCCCTGGCAGGATATTAATTGGTTATTTAACTCAAGAGACCTCGTTGGTATTTCTTTTGCCTCCTGTGTTTGCTTTCTGAATCTGTTCTTTTTTTTTTTAAATAGCATCCCCAGCTATTTCCAACATACTTTCTAGACTTTAGATATTTTATTGTCATTTATCCTGAATTAATTTTTACTAAATTGGGGGAGGGGAGCTGTTGCTTGATCGCCTAACCTATTACATTTTTCACTACTGAGTTGTCTGAACTTTCAGATTGCCTTCCTGGGGGAGAACGTGTCCTGCAGGCTGTGGGACACACTGTGTGTGAAGCAGTGTGACCCTGCGGCCATGACTTGCAAGGGTGCTGGTGTCGTGCCTTCCGCCCATGATGTCAGAGCGCGCTCTGCACATTTTGATGCACTTCAGTTGGTGCCTGAAATGCAGCAGATAGGGTAGGAGTGCCAGGGTCGGGGTGGGGGTATGGGTAAGGGCAGAGGAGACAGCTGTCCTGGCCTCAGGATGTGAACTCTCTTGTTTGGGAGAAAAGATGCATGAGCTTTTTAAAGAACTCTTTGGTTCCCCAGTTAGGGAATTGATGAGCGCAGCACAAGGCCAAGTCTGACCGTGCAGTGTGATGCTATGGTTCAGAGAAACTACCGCATAGGAGGTGAAATTCAAGTCAAGGCCTGAAAAACAGGTGGAAAATTCACAAAAGGACAACTAAGACCATTCTAGGAAAGCCCTCCAGGCCCTAACTTGTGTAGTCATTGATCTGGCCCTGGGACCACCTTAGTTTCTGCACTTGAAAGCAGAGCAAAACGTAGAGCTCACTGTGTAGCACTGATGGGGGAGCCTCTGAGCCACTGGGCGAGGTGCATAGCCTGTGGTGAGCACAGTTAGAGCAGCTGAGAATACTGCCTGGCCCCCCTGCCCCCCTGCCCCCTTGCCCCCTGCCTCCCTGCCTCCCTGCCCCCCTGCCCGCTGCTTCCCTGCCCCCTGCATCCCTGCCCCCTGCCTCCCTGCTTCCCTGCCTCCCTGTATCCCTGCCCCTCTGTCCCCCTGCCCCCTGCCTCCCCCTGCCCCCCTTGCTCCCTATCCCCCTGCCTCCCTGCACCCCTGCCTCCCTGTCCCCCTGCCCCCCTACCCTCCTGCCCCCTGCCTCCCTACCCCCTACCTCCCTGCTCCCCTGCATCCCTGCCTCCCTGTCCCCCAGTCCCCCGCCCCCCTGCCCCCTGCCCCCTGCCCCCTGCCTCCCTGACCGTCTGCCTCCCCGCTGGAGTGTCTCCAGAGAGAGGGAGAGCGACAACACCAAGCACTGGTGAGGCCACAGGGCAACTGGAGCGTCTGTGCGTCCTTGGTACAGTGCCTCTGGGAAACAGTGGGCAGTTTCCTGTAAGGTCAACACAGGCTCTCAACTCAGCATCCCACCCTCAGCTGCATATTCAAGGGAAATGGAAATCTGACACTCGTAATGGCTGTGTCCATCAGCTTTTTGTGGCTGCAACAAAGTGCCTGCAGCAGCCTAACTTTATAAAGAAAAGAGATTTATTTTGGCTCACAGTTTTGGAAGTTCACAGTCCAAAGCTGAATTGTCCCCGTTGGTTTGAGCTCTGTGAGGGCAGTGGCTGAGTGTGTACAGAGTGAGGTACACAGTGGCATCTCACCCCGTAGTAGAAAGGAGACCAGCGTGGCACACTCGGCATGGGTGAAAGAAGCCAGAGTTGGAACGTATGTACAGTATGATTCTGTTTAAATGACATTCTGGAAAGACAGAACTATAGAGGAAGAGAGCAGAGGAGGGTTGCTGGCGGTTAACTGCAATGGTATGCAGGAGGAATTGTTTTGAGTAAGTGAACTGTTCTAGATCTTGACTGTGGTGAAGTTTGCACCACTGTGTACAGCTGTCAAAACTGACAGAGCTGCCTACCGAGAGGGGGGAACTTGATGTAATTATACCTGCATTTAAGTGAGCCCAGTTAGGAAGTGAGGGTGACCATGCTGTGTATAGAGAGCCACAACAGAACAGGTGTGGCTCTAGCAGAGAAGGGTGCATGGGCTGATTGGAGTCTGGTTCCAGAATGGTTGAAAGGAAAGTGTCGGGGCCGGCGCTGCGGCGTAGTGGGTAAAGCAGCCGCTTACAGTGCTGGCATCCTACATAGGCACTGGTTCAAGTCCTGGCTGCTCCACTTCTGATCCAGCTCTCTGCTATGGCCTGGGAAAGCAGTAGAAGATGGCTCAAGGCCTTGGGTCCCTGTACCTATGTGAGAGACCCAGAGGAGGCTCCTGGCTCCTGGCTTAGGAATGGCTCAGCTCCGGCCATTACAGCCATTTGGGGAGTGAACCAGCGGATGGAAGACACCTCTCCCTCCCTCCCTCTCTCTCTCTCTCTCTACGTCTCTGCCTCTCTGTAACTCTGCCTTTCAAATAAATAAATAAATCTTTTTTTTTTTTTTTAAAGAAAAAGGAAGGTGTCTGCACTAGATGTGGTGTAGCATGGAGAGCTATCCACGAGACACCCAGCAAGGTGAAGGTGGCGTCTCGTGGATAGCATGGGGAGATGGGCGGCTGGAGGGCCTGGCTTGGGCTGGTGCTGCTCCCCGGCACACAGCGGCCTGTAGGGGATTCCAGAGAGACGTGAGGCTTGTTGCAAGCACAGACTACCTTTTCTTAGAGATGGGGAAACAAAGGCACAAAGCCACTGACTTTTATTTAGGAAAAAATATCAAAAGTAGGAGTTAAAGCCCCCTGAGACACTGTCAGACTTCATACGCAGGACCTGTGGTCTACAGAAATGTTTTTCATCTGGGATCCCTCTGTGCACACGGATTCCACTTAAGAGCCCAGCAGCCAGAGCTGAAGCAGCCGGCAGGGGCCGCAGAGCAGGGGCACCCCGTCCACCCTGGGAGATGTTCCCATGGTCAGCAGCCGTCCAGGGCTCGCTCTCTCCTCTTCCCAGGGGAGCACCTGTGTTTTGCCACCCTAGTCAGCCAGCACAGTTTTGGACCATCAGCCTGCAAGCTAGCGGGATGAGTGCCGCCCGAAAGGCTTTGTTCATTTACACACGCGGTGGCGAACAGCTGGCAACAAAGATACTGGCGCCCTGGAGGTCGTGTTCCCGCGTCCGTGTGGCTTTGGGTTTCTGTGGCCTCCGCGGCAGCTTGTTTATTCTAACGTCTAAAGCGCGGGGCAGGTGCAGGGCGGGCTGAGTGTGTGGGAGGCTGCTGCCACCGCTTTCAGACGAGACAGGGAGCATTCAGGAAGGCGCACGCTGTGACCTGCAGTCTGCAGGCGCTCCTTTGGGCTCCCGCAGCCCTGGGGGGAGCCTGCCCCTCCGACTGCCGCCGCCCTCTGTTGTTCACAGAGCGTTTGTTTACCCAGGGACTGTCATCTTTGCTGTCACTGGCTGTTCCGTTCCCAGCAACGTATGATGCCCCGTGACTGCTCAGCTTGGCATCTGAGGCCAATTCCTCCTCCTGCCTTCCTCTCACAACGTTGGCTTCCAGGAGAGCTGCACCCGGTGACTTCGTGTCTTCATCTGGGCCCCCGCTCTGCGCCCCCAACTGGGTCTGTTGAGAACTGAAGTTCCGTGCGGGCTGGATGGGCCAGACTTCTCTCAGTGGGGGAGGGGACAGTTGTTGTGTTCCACACCAGGCCCGTGAGAACCACCCACCCAGAGCGTGTGCCACGGGCGTGGCGTGGAGTGTGCCACAAGCTGCCAGGGTCACTGCCGTTCCCGCCGCGGGCCTCACACTGTGACGGTGATGAACGCTGTGTCTGTGGAGTGGGGCCAGATGCCTGTGGGTCGGCTCCAGGAAGGAGCTGCCAAGGGCGCCCCCACCAGGGGGCCGGACCCACCACAGCAGCTTCCCTTCCTCTCGGTTGCTTTTTCACAGTGGACTGAGGTGCCAGCGCGGCCGGCCCTTGGCCAGGGCCCTGCTTCCCAGGCCTCGGAGGGGTTGGCCCCCATGTGCCTTCCAGAGTGACTGCTGAGAGGTGGCGAGGCCACGGTGGGGAGGCAGCAGCCCAGGCTGCCTGTGGGGAGGCAGCTGAAGCCAGGAGCTGTCCCACCCAGGCAGTTCCTTGCTCCCCAGCTCAGCCAGTGCCCAAAGCCTCTGTTCACCGGGCAGGCCCTCACCTTTCTTCTCCAGGAGGCGACCACTGCATCTCCTCTCAGTCTTCCCTGGCTTCCTCCCACCCAGGGTTCCTCCAGGCCCGTGTCCGTGTGTCAGAAAAACTGATGCTGCCGTTGGGATCAAGATCTCCCCTGGCATCAGTAGCAGTGCCTGTTGCTGCTGAACGTGTCCTGTGTGCTGGGCTCTGTTCAAAGCCTGTGAAAATCCTGCACCGTGCTCACTAACCGCCGTCCCCGGCGATGATGAGAGGACGAGGGACAGGAAGGGTGTCTGGTGTGGCTGAGGCCACACCGCATGCCTGTACTCACCGTGCCGCTGATCTCTGAATCTGTGCCGTGATCCGTGCGACTTCCTCCCAGCAGAGTACTCAGAACAGTGTGTGTCAGTGAGTAAGCCGGTCACATCAGAGATGGCTCCCGAAGCTCCGAGACTTGGAGCCGTGCTTGCGGACAGGTGTGGAGTACCCTGGATGTGGGCTGTTGTGGCTCTCACTACCTTCCGCTCCACGCACAGTCATCTCGACTGTGTTCTTTGCTCTTTCACGTTGTGCCTCCAAGGTTTCTGTAGGCATCCGGCAGACACAGTGTACTTCCTGTCCACTGTGAGGCTGTTGAGAATCTCCTGTTATTTCATTCCACACCCATGTCTCAGTTGTCCGTTGCTTAGCAAACCATGCCAAACGTAGTAGCCCCTACAAGGGGATGATTGATTACTGCTCACTACCGTGTGGCTGGCTGGGCAGTCCTTCTGCTGGTCTGCTGGGGATTCACGGGTCCCCTGTGGTCAGGGGGTAGTGGGGTTGGCTGGTTGGGTCCAAGCTGGCCTCACGTGTCTTGCAGTATTTGTGGCCTCCGGTTGAGAGCACTGAAACACTCCACGTGCGTGTTAAGCTCCCGTAGCCTAGACCAGCTTCCTTACAGCATGTGGTCCCAGAGCAGCGTTTCAAGAGGGCAAATCCAGTGCACAAGAGCTTATCAAGGGCCGGCGCTGTGGCTCACTAGGCTAATCCTCCACCTTGCGGCGCTGGCATCCCATATGGGTGCGGGTTCTAGTCCTGGTTGGGGCGCCGGATTCTGTCCCGGTTGCCCCTCTTCCAGGCCAGCTCTCTGCTGTGGCCAGGGAGTGCAGTGGAGGATGGCCCAAGTGCTTGGGCCCTGCACCCCATGGGGGATCAGGATAAGTACCTGGCTCCTGCCATCGGATCAGCGCAGTGCGCTGGCCGCAGCACACCGGCCGCGGCGACCATTGGAGGGTGAATCAATGGCAAAAGGAAGACCTTTCTCTCTGTCTCTCTCTCTCACTGTCCACTCTGCCTGTCCAAAAAAAAAAAAAAAAAAAAAAAAAAAGCTTATCAAGCCCCTCCTTACCTCACGTTTGCTGGCATCCAGTTGGCTGAAGCAAACCATGTGGCCAAGTCCAGGGTCCAACTCTGTCCATCATGCATGGCACAGACATATGGTTTTGCCAGTGAAATTCAGGATTGAAATGCTGTTGAGCCAGCACATGTAGATGTGAGTGAAAGTGAGTTTCCATGTTCCTCTTGATCCATTCAAGTGGTCTCTGCTAGTTTTTACAACTGTGTAAGACTGACTGATGCTCTAGAGTCTTCTAGCACTTGATTCACCTGCTCCAGCGCATTCCTAGATAGCTGGATCCCAAGGCTGGTGTGGTGGCATAGTGAGTAGGCACCTGTGACACCGGCAGTCCCGTGTCAGAGCTCTGACTCGAGTCCCAGTTGTTCAGCTTCCAATCCAGCTCCGTGCCAATACGCCCAGCAAGGCAGCAGAAGATGGCCCAAGTGCTTGGGCCCCTGCTGCCTGTGTTGGGGACCCAGATGAAGCTCCAAGCTCCTGGCTGCAGCCTGGCCCAGCCCCGGCCATCGCAGCTATTTGGGGAGTAAAACAACAGATCTCTTCCCTCTTTCTCTCTCCATCCCTCTACTCCCCACTGTCACTCTGCCTTTCAAATAAAATAAATAATTCTTTAAAAAGAAAATTAGGTTTCTTCAGGTATCATGATGAGGCTCTCCTCTCTGAACAGCCACCACTTTCCACACATTTTATGTGCACTCTGTCCTCTGAAAATTTCGCATTCTGGAAGATGCTTCTGAGATAGCGAGGTTCAAAATTTATAAAGCCTTAGAGTTCTAAATCTGTATCTGTCTGGTTTCAAAGTCAGTGGACACACGGATCCTTTTTTTTTTTTTTTTTTTTCACAGAGCATAAAGAGACAGGTAAACATGTCCTTTGAAAATCATCTTTAAAAAAAAAATCTGCCTCACGATGAATTGTTAAATTCTCAGACCTTGAGGTGCAGAGAAGTGAGAGTCAAGCACCACTTGGAACAGATCCTGTGGGCTTGGCGCTCGTTGGCGTCCGGCAAGCCTGAGTTACGTGAACTCCACGTGTCTGGGGTGCAGGGGGAG
This sequence comes from Oryctolagus cuniculus, assembly GCF_964237555.1. Lineage (NCBI taxonomy): Eukaryota > Metazoa > Chordata > Mammalia > Lagomorpha > Leporidae > Oryctolagus > Oryctolagus cuniculus. Next base: position 49,835,939 of record NC_091444.1, read on the forward strand.
AAGACACGTGGCCCACGCCTGCTCTGCTGCTGGCCAGCCGCCCTGGGGCCCTGGGTGATTCAGGTGGTCTCCTTGCTTCACTTGGTTTGGCTGTAAAACAGAGTGCTGTGCAATGTATCAGGCGGTGCACGGTGCACGGGGAACCCCCAGGTGTCAGATCACATACCAGCTAGCATCATCGTGTAAGGAGACTCAGAAGTTTATGGAAACATGGAATGAGGATGTAAGTTCACTTTGGTGCAGAATTTTTGAAATCCATCTAAGGAGTCTTCAGAAAGTTGTGGGGAATAAGTATTTTAAGAAAACGGCACATAGATTTCAAAAATGTTTTGTGAGGCCTAGATGAAGCTGCCGTTTATGATACCAACATCTTGCTTCCGATCCAGCTCCCTGCTAATGCACTGGGAAAGGCAGTGGATGATGACCCAAATGCTTGGTCCCCTGTACCCAGGTGAGAGACCACGATGGAATTCTGGGCTCCTGGCTTTGGCCTGGCCCCGCCCTGGTTGTTGTGGCCATTTAGGGAGTGAACCAGCAGATGGAAGATCTGTCTCTCTCCCTTTCTTTCTCTCTCTGCTTCTCAAAAAACATGAATCTTAAAAATTTTTTTTTTGCCTCCAAATAAGCTTATCATGTTCTTCATTTTCCATGAACGTTTTGAAACCCCTTGTACATGTTAACCTTGTTTAATTCTCCTGATACCTCCACAAATACAACACAGTCCCTATTGCTGTGACCTCCAGGAACTTACCTTCCAGGGCTTGAATTCCTTGCCGCGACCCACGTCCTCCCCAGCTGCCCCATCATGAGCAAAGGAGAGAAAGTGTGGATAGGAAAAGCAGCCTTTGAACATGGATAGTAGTCAGATATAATTTTCCAAAACTGGCTGAGGGAAGACGAGAAGGTTGGGAAGCCCCCAGCCACTGTGTGAACAAGTGACCAGGCTCCGTGTCGGTGCCTCCATGGACGTGAGCTGATTGGATTTAGCCATCCTAACTCCATGGATGGGCTCTGGGTCAGTCAGTCCATCTCACAGGTGGATAGACCCTACACTGCGGGCCAGTCAGACCCTGATGTGACGGTGGATGCCCTGTCCCTTCGCTAAGTGCCCCCTGATTCTCTTTGTGTCTCGTTTGTTGAGGTGCATCTCTGTGCCACTCCGCTTTGCCTGGCACGTGGGAAGTACCCGGCAGATGGCGGTTTGCTGGAGGCAGCAGGGCTGCTGTCATTATTCGCAAGTTCCACGTTGGGAGATCAGGGGCAGTTGAGCCCGTGGTGGGTTGCTTGATAGACGTGCCCCATTGCCTGTGAACTTACCGTCAGTGCCCAGCATTGCCTGTAGCCTAAACGTTTAGTGCCAGCAGTTGCCAGAAGCATCCAACATCACTTAGGTCTTCATTGCCCAGTTTGGCAGAGAAAGATTGAGCAGGGAGAGTGGTGCACACAGAAGAGACGGGCCCCTCGGCGGGCCTACTGGAGCTCCCTCCTGTAGTGCCCACTTCTCTCCTGGCCCCTCCCCTAATGCCTGGGGTGAGATGGGGGTGGGAGAAGGCCTCCCTGCATTCTAAGAGGCTCCTGGACCCCATGTCTCAGGAGCAGAGGCCAGGCTCACTCCTGTTTTCAGAAACAGCTCCTGTGCCCTGGGGAGGGGTCATACTGTGTAGGTTCAAAGTTCCAACCTTATGTCTGTGCTAAACTTTTAAATTATTCATGAGGATAATTTAAAAACATGAAGGAAAGAAGTAGAAGCGGCACTCATCATTCTGCACTCCAAGACAACGTTTTTATTTCACTGCATTTCATTTCAGGCTAATCCATATGGATACACATTTTTATATAGTTGTTTCATTGTGTACATAAAATTTTTTCTCTGGCTTTTCATTTAACACATTATGGCCATTTTGCATATGGCTATGTGATCTTTATACTTTTTAATGATTATCTAATACTCTTTTAAGGGGCTGTGACATAAATTAACCTTTTATTGAACACTTTGGCTCTTTTTTCTGATAACTAATGCTATAATATTCATGTATGCGATTTTTTCCTTATTTTGGGTTTGTTCACTGGGATAGATTCTCAGGAGTGGGATTTCTTGGCTTAAAGGTTTCATGTGTCATTCCGGTTCTTGATCTGGTATGCCAGAGTTTTTTCCGTAAGATTGAACTAATCTACACCATATTCTTTAAAGATTTGTTTATTTATTTGAAAGGCAGAACAACAGAGAGAAAGGGACAGACAGAAAGAGAGCTCTTCCATTTGCTGCCTCATTCCCTAAATGGCCACAACAGCTGGGGCCGGACCAGGCTGAAGTCAGGAGCCAGGAACATTATCCACAGTCTCCCATTTGGGTGGCAGGGGCCTAATTACTCAGGCCATCATCTGATGCCTTCCCAGGCATTCTAAAAGGTGATACTGGAGTCCCAACAGCAGCAGCTTAACCCATTGCACCACGATGCCAGCCCCTACACTGCATCCTTTAGCTTTTAAATTCGACAGTGAGGCGTCTGCAGCCCATATTATGATACCAAATAGCGTGGCAGTGCCGAAGGCTGAGAATGGACTTGTAAAGAAGTGTGCCAGAGGTAGGGGCTCCTACAGCTTCTCCCTGCTGGGCACTGTCCATCCGGCCCTGGGGCAGGACTCAAGGGAAGGAGGCCCCTGCAGTAACCATCAGCCCTGGGAAGCACTGGGGCGTGCCCACTAGGGCTGGCGGTTTCTGCAGAACCCTGTCATCCGCCACTCACACTAGGGAATAACACGAACCCTCTGCTTGGAGCCATGGAAAGATGGCGGTTCGGGATCAAGTTGGAGTGGAATTTGGGAATCATCTTTCCCACGTGATTCCTTGGCTATAATATAAGCTAAGAAGGCAGGGTGGTGTTCTGTTGCATGGATTCTTCGTATTAGAATTTGTGGCCCACGAGAAAAAGATTTAGGACACTCTTAGAAGTTATTGGGGTAACACCACACAGCTAGTAGCTACTGACCCCCACAGGAAGAGGTCATCAATGAGAACACGTACATTTTACATTCATAAAAGCAGGTGCACAGTTCCCACGTGCTGCTGCTCACTGTGCAGCCTCTCTGAGGCTTCTTGCCCGCAGTGTCACCGAGACGCTGCTGGCTGCAGGGAGCACACGCACCGTGGGCTGGGCCTTGCACGTGGCGTTTCTGGGCTTCCGGCCATGTCAGCTGTCTTTCCAAAACACCCACATGGGCGATGTCACTCTACCGCCCAACCGCGGCAGGATTTGTTAGTTCTCAGGACATCCACCTGCTTCCTTGTCTTCAGCCCTGCGGAGCCCCCAGGGCGGGGTTGGGGGATCCCAGGGAGCTAGCCCCGCCCACTGTTCTGTCCCCTCCGCCGCCTGACACCCCTGCGTCCCTCCCCCTCTCCACATCCAGATCTGACTCTCATGGTTCCCAGAGAGAAGCGAATCTGCGTCCGAGCTACGCTTGCCCCGACTTCAGGGAGAAGCTGCTGTATCCAGTCTGCTGGGGAGACGTGAGAAGCTACAGAGAAAACAGTAGCGTCAGCCTAGTGCTTTCAAAACAGCAGTCCATGGCATTCAAACCTGGGTCAGCTGTACCTGGGCCCTACTACCAGGAATTTCTACCTCTGTATCAATTTGTGGTGGCCTATTTGGTGGAGGGACTGGCGGGAGAAGATGCTTCAATACAAATTTTCCATTCAGTTCCCACCCCCTCGCTCCCCTGGGGCTCCCATTATGTCATTCTGAGACTTAATCTTTCGAAATGCTGTTCCAAACAGATAGAAGATCTGGAGCCAGTTTTGATTCATTGGTTCCAGAGCTGGACCAAGAAAGGGAACCTGAACCGTGGAAGCTGGGCTCTCAGTGGGGATGACTTAACAGGGAGAGTTGGGGGTGAGAGGGCACCATCTTCTGGTGAGGGGGTAGCACTGCAGTGTGGTTCTACGAGACCTCAGAAATTCTGGACGAAGCTTTGCTGGGGGGAATGGACACACGTGGAGGTGATTTGAGTGGTGGGGGTGGGGCAGCCTGGATGTGGACTTCCCTGGCGATGAGCCGGGGAATCGCGGTGCCTGCGTAATCCTTCTGCCACTTGTCTTCTGGGAATTATTTCAAAATGCAGCTGATTTTTATCTAAGTCATGGGGGAAATATTTACTAAAGTGCCCTTTTTTTAAAAAATAAAAAGACATGTTCTGGTCAAATTTGATGAAAACCATCATTTCTCCAAAGGAAGAGAATTGGCTTTCACTGCCAGTGGAGGAACCCAGGAGAAGTGGGGCTGTAGTCGTGGAAGGCTTTCTCAAGCCCCCTGTTTACTGGAAGAAGGGGGGGGGGGAGACAGGGTGCAGAAGCAGGCCGTCCAGGGCTGCTGGACTGGCAGGAGCCCGCCAGCTCCTGGGCTCTCGTTACATACGTGTCATCCCGCTGCGCTTGCCCTCAGGAACAGGTGCCAAGAGCTGGCTTTCTTCACAGACTCTGATTACAACCAGGAAGAAAGAAACGCTCGCCTCGTGCTCCCCTTGCTCTGGGCTACTTCTCCGTTGGGGCTTCTGCTGTGAGCGGGAGAGCTCAGGAGGAGTGGGCTGCTCGTGAGAAGATGGCTGTGGCATGAAATAGGCCACTCGTTAGGATCGCCCTTTGCGTCTCCTGGAGCAGAGCCCATCACTCACTGCAGACTGGTTTTATTTTTTATTTTCTTTTAATTTTTTAAAATTTATTTTATTCATTTGAAAGAGTTACAGAGAGGTAGAGGGAGAGAGAGAGAGAGAGAGAGAGAGAGACTCTCTTCCACTGTCTCTCTTCCACAGTCTTCCATCCAATGGTTCACTCCCCAATTGGCCACAACAGCCAGAACTGAGCTGATCTGAAGCCAGGAGCCAAGAGCTTCTTCTGGGTCTCCCACATGGGTGCAGGGGCCCAAGGACTTGGGCCATCTTCTACTGCTTTCCCAGGCCATAGCAGAGAGCTGAATTGGAAATGTAGCAGCCGGGACTAGAACCAATGACCATATGGGATGCCAGTACTGCAGGCCAGGGCTTTAACTCGCTGTGCCACAATTCCAACTCCTTATTTTCTTATTTATATGTTTATTATTTTAAGATTTATTTATTTGAAAGAGTTAGACAGAGAGAGGGAGAGACAGACAGAAATCTTCCATCTGCTGCTTCACTCACCAAATGGCTGCAATGGCTGGAGCTGGGCCAGTCCAAAGCTAGCATCTTCTTCTGGATCTCCCATGTAGGTACAGGGGCCTACGGACTTGGGCCATCCTTCGCTGCTTTCCCAGGTGCATTAGTAGGGAGCTGGATTGGAAGTGGAGCAGCTGGGACTAGAACTGGTGCCCATATGGGATGCCAGCACTGCAGGCCAGGGTTTTAACCCGCTGTACCGCTGTGCCACAGCGCCGGCCCTAGCAGATGGGTTCCAGCAGATCGGTTTTAACAGGAGACTTACACCTTCACTCCCTTGAAGGGAGAGGGAATACAGAGGGTTAAAATTGTCATTAGTAGTGGCCAGACTGGGGCCTGCGCTGTGGCGCAGCTGGTTAATGCTCTGGCCTGAAGCGCCAGCATCCCATATGGGTGCTGGTTCGAGACCTGGCTGCTCCACTTCTGATCCAGCTCTCTGCTGTGGCTTGGGAAAGCAGTAAAAGATGGCCTGAGTCCTTAGGCCCCTGCACCCGCGTGTGAGACTGGAGGAAGCTCCTGGCTCCCGGCTTCGGATCAGTGCAGCTCTGGCCGTTGCAGCCAATTGAGGAGTGAACCAGCAGATGGAAAACCTCTCTCTCTCTCTCTCTCTCTCTCTGTCTGCCTCTCTTCTCTCTGTGTAACTCTTTCACATAAATAAATAAATAAATAAATAAGGAAGTGGACAGGCACCCTAGAAAGACTTAAAGTTGGCAGACATTGGCCCAGGTGTGTTTTATTCATATGATGAACTTCCATGTACATAAGTACAATTTCTACTTCTAATTTTTTAATTTTAATTTTTTTCTAGAACAGTTTGATTTATACAACATTCAGGAATTCAGAAATGCCACACCCAGTTTCTTCTTACTAAAATCTTGCCTTAGTAGGATTCATTTGTTCTAACTAAAGAACCAGTAACAGTGTTGTTAGCTCAGCTTCCCACTTGGCTCAGACTCCCTGAGGCTGCCTCTCATGTTCTTTTCCTGCTGTGACGTCCCTGCATCTCACTGCTGAGTTGCTGACAGGTTCATGTGCGTGACCTTGCTGGTTTCTAGGGGAGGCAACTGGAAGAAGTCAGGTTTAATGTTCCCAGGGGCAGGACTTAGCATCTGACTTGTGTCCTGCCTCACAATTCAAGAAACGCCTGTCAGCTGTGGTATTTCAGGGACTAGAATAGGGTTGCCTTTTAAATTTCTGTGTTCCACATTGGAAAACTGAGGCTCAAAGAGACCATCACAATTGCCCGAGCCGGTGGAGAGAGAGCAACGCTGATTGGCCATGCCGACCTGGTATTTGCAAACCTCTCCTTGTCCTGTATCAGGTGCTACAGGCTGGTTCACTGATGGCCCTCTCCTCTGGACGCGTCCATAGGGGTCCAAGTGGAAAGACTTCAGCCAGGTTAAGGCAGCGGACTGAGCGCGTCCGGGCTGAGCGTGCGGGATGGTCCTGCAGGCCCGCTGCATGTTAGGAAAGCGCCGTGCTGGAGGGACTAGCGGCCGTGCCATGGTCGTTCGTGACGTCAGTGCGGGTGACAGCTCCCAAATTTCCAGCCGCCTCCTGTTGTTTCTCACCAGCCTGCTTTTCTTTGAGAGCATGCAGTAAAATAAATGAAGCCGCGACCTTTATCATTAATGCAGCTTTTTTTTTCACTTGTGAGCAAGGACGTATTCCTATGTGCAGAGCACTCTTCTACTGTGAACCAACCCACAGTGGAAATATACCCTCCTCCCATTTCAGCTACCTGCACAGTTTTCAGAGCCAGGCTGGAGTGATGAATGGGAACCTGTGTGTGCAAGGATGCAGCCAGTGGCTCTGCCCGGAAACCCCTAGAAAACCCCCAGTCCTGGGCCCCATCCCCTGAGCTTAGGAGTAAGCTGGCTGGGGCATGACTAGGCCTTGGGAAATCCAGGAAGCTCGGCCTTCCTTGTTTCCTCGCTCTCTGCTCTACCCACGTAGTGATTCTTAGACCTTTCGTGTCTCTTTGGTTCTTAGCCCAGGAAAGGTTTTGGGGGCTTGCTGTGGGTGTGTTATTCCCAGTCCCAACTGTTGCTGGTGTTTGGGGCGGAGGGAAGATGTGGGAATCAGTAGACATGTGTTTTCTCCCTCTCTCATTGTATCTCTCCAGTTTTAAAGTAAATAAAAATATTTTAAAATTTAAATGACATCTGTCAGTTTGTTAAGGGTTCACCACCCTATTTTTAAAGTGAAAGTTTAAATAGTGACCCAGTATATCAGCCAGTTATTCCTCCACTTGTGAGAAGGTCCAAAGATGATTCCTCTGAGCTGCCCTGGTAAAACACCTGCCCCAAGCATTAGAAACAGCAAGTAGTCCCGGTTCCTCCTAGTCCTGTGTCAGTTTATAGTGAAAATGCATGACTGTGGGAGGTCCTGGTCTTCAGCAAGAAGCTAAGTCTGCTCTTAAAAAGTTGCCTTCCAGTAAACTGTGTGGTAGGGGTCTTCTAGTGGCTTCCTTTGGCAGCATGTTTTCACCTCTTAAGAAATGGCAGAGTGGGTGTTGTAGTACAGCAAGTTACGCCACTGCTGGTGGCATCCGCATCCTGTATCAAGTACCAGGCTGCTCCACTTCCAATCCAGCTGCCTGGCAGTGCTCCTGGGAAAGCAGCGGAGGAGCAAGTGCTTGGGTCCCTGCTACCCACATGGGAGACCGGGATGGAGTTCCTGGCTCCTGGCTTTGGCCTGGCTCAGCCCTGGCTGCTGCAGCCGTTTGGGGAGTGAACCAGCAGATAGAAAGTCTGTCTCTCCCTGCCACCCCCATCACTCTGCCACCCCACAAGATAAATAGATTTTTTAAAAAAAGATTTATTTATTTATTCAAAAGGCAGAGTTGCAGAGAGAGAGAGAGAGAGAGGTCTTCCAGGGCTGGCACCGTGTAACACTAGGCTAATCCTCCACCTGTGGCATCAGCATCCCATATGGGCACCGAGTTCTAGTCCCGGTTGCTCCTCTTCCAGGCCAGCTCTCTGCTGTGGCCCGGGAGTGCAGTGGAGGATGGCCCAAGTGCTTGGACCCTGCGCCCCATGGGAGACCAGGAGAAGCACCTGGCTCCTGGCTTCGGATCAGTGTAGCTCCACCGTTGCGGCCATTTGGGGAGTGAACCATCGGAAGGAAGACCTTTCTCTCTCTCTTCCTCACTGTCTGTAACACTGCCTGTCAAATAAAGAAAGAAATCTTTAAAAAAAAAAAAAAAAAAAAAAAAAAAAGAAAGAAAGAAAGAAAGAGGTCTTCCATCCCTATGGTTCACTCCCCAGATGGCCGCAACAGCTGGAGCTGCACTGATCCAAAGCCAGGAGCCAGGAATTTCTTCTGGCCTCCCACATGGGTACAGGGGCCCAAGGACTTGGGCCATCTTCTACTGCTTTCCCAAGCCATAGCAGAGAGCTGGATCGGATTGGAGCAGCTAGGTCTTGAACTGACATCCCTATGGGATGCCAATACTGTAGCTGCCACTTTACCTGCTACACCACAATGTTGGCCTCAATAAATAGATCTTTAAAATAAAACAATATCTCAAGGCTGGTGCTGTGGTATTGCGGGTTAAGCCACTGCCTGCAGTGCCAGCATCCCATATGGGTGCTGATTCGAGTCCCTGCTGCTCCACTTCTGATCCAGCTCTCTGCTGTGCCCTGGGAAAACAGTAGAAGATGGCCCAAGTGCTTGGGTCCCTGCACTGATGTGGGAGACCTGGAAGAAGCTCCTGGCTCCTGGCCTCAGATCAGCACAGCTCTGACCATTGCGGCCAATTGGGGAGTGAACCGGTGGATGTAAGACCTCTCTCTCTCTCTCTCTCTCTCTCTCTCTCTCCTTTCCCCTCCCCCTCTTCCCCCTTCTCTCTCTTTGTAACTCTGACTTTCAAATAAATAAATCTTAAAAAGACAGGTCTGTGGAAATATAAATTGGAAGTATAAATTATCGTGTCTTTTTAACATATCTGGCAACTTCGCTTTTTCCCCCAAAAACTGGACATTACTGTATGTTTTGGTTACTGAGCAGTCATTAAGTAACAGTGGAATGTAGACAATTGAAAAAGGAATCAGACATTCAGGTGGTATTTTTGGTATCTTAATCTGCCTCTGAGCTTATGGTCTAGTCAGCTGGAATAATTTGACAAAATACATTTCAGTAAAGGGAAGATTAAAAACAGCCTATTTTCTTTCTTCTGCAGTAATATTTTTATATCTCTGTTAACAAATATGATGTTAGCTATTTAAATGATGTGAATGCAGCCTCGGATGACTTAGCAATATGCATAACATTTACTCCTTGTTATCTGGTTTTATGAGTGCTGCCATGTTTATTTTGGTGGTATTTCCTAACTCAAAAATAGCACCTTCGGTGGTCCTTATCTTTGTATTGTGTTGAGGGATCAGTGTGAGACGGAGCATCGCTGCACTTGTGACTTAGTTCTTGGGCTCTATCCTCCCACAGGTCCTGCGTATGAATTAACTGCCTGGGTACGTCAGTGTCCGTCTACCTTTGGGGCATTCTGGCTTCACCGCTGCCACTGTCCTATGACATTGGTAGACGTGGTTTTAGAAGGTTGTAGATTTTCACCAATGGTCTGACCATCCTCCTCTCAGAGGTGGCATCTCATTTCCCTCCTGGAGAGCATGGAGGGGCCACGGCAACCCCAGTGTAAGGAATAGACCGCGGTGGAGTCGCAGTGTGTCAGCAGCATCGTGGCGTCTCGCTGCTCTCTGGGGGAAGCCGGCTGCTGTGTTGGGAGGACACCCAAGCCACTGTGTGGCTAGGTCGGTGGTGAGGAAGTGGCCCTGTGAGTGACCCCTCCTGGAAACAGCCCCAGCCCCAGGCACACCCTCAGATGGTGGCAGCCATGGCTAGAGACCAGCCAGATTCCTGGCCCTCAGGAACTGCGTGAGAGAAAGGCCTGAGTTCTGAGCTCGTTGGTTGTGCACCAGTTAACAGTATAAGTCGCGCAGCCCTTCTGAAATGTGTCTCCTCACCTAGGAAACGGGGGGTTCCACCAGACAGCGTCCTTGGCAGCTCACGGTCGTCTTCCCATGCCCAAGAGGCTCCTCTCCCAGCCAGTAGGGCCACGCCTCTGCCGCCCGGCCACCTTGCCTGCAGCTTCCTGGCTCTTCTCCGCTCAGCACAGCCACTCCCTGCAGAGCAGGATGGCTTTCCTTCAGTTCTTTTTTTTTTTTTGTCTTATTTTGGAACAGAGACAGATTATATTTGGGAATGTAATGGGGAATGTTCTTTTAATGACTAAACTTGCATTTACACTTAATTAACTTCCCCAACCATTCAGTAAACTAGCCAATTGGATTTGTTCTTTCTGAAAATAATGCCATTTAATTCAAACCTCATTGCTGTTTTATCTGCTTAGGAAGAGGATGCGTGTTGGCTGCTGGGCTCTCAGCGTAGGGTAGCTTAGTAGCATTGCTGCATTAGGAGTTCCCGTCTGGTACCACGCAGGGCCTGGTCTAATTCCACTTTTGCTTCAGGTACAGAGTCCGGCTGCTTCTGTCGTGTGCGTTTGTAAGAATGATGTGGGTGGAATGCCCAGTTTGAGCTCTTACCTGTGTAGGCTGTGCAGGCCAACCAGATTCTGGTGCCTGAGAGTAACAACTGCCGCCTTGGGTTTGTTCTTAAGTTGGATAAGGGGAATTCAGGTTCCATTATGTGGCCCAAAAGCCTTTTTTTTTGACAGGCAGAGTTAGACAGTGAAAGAGAAAGAGACAGAGAGAAAAGTCTTCCTTTACTGTTGGTTCACCTTCCAATGGCTGCTGCGGCCGGCGCACTACGCTGATCCGAAGCCAGGAGCCAGGTGATTCTCCTGGTCTCCCATGCGGGTGCAGGGCCCAAGCACTTGGGCCATTGTCCACTGCACTCCCGGGCCACAGCAGAGAGCTGGATTGGAAGAGGGGCAACCAGGACAGAATCCAGCACCCCGACTGGGACTAGAATCCGGGGTGCCAGCGCCGCAGGCGGAGGATTAGCCTATTGAACCACGGCTCCTGCCCCAAAAGCCTTTTACAAAGGGAAGAAAAAGTCTCAGGACCCAGTTTAGGTCGTCCAGCACCCTGGTAAACCGTGAGTGAGAAAGTTAAGCTCAAGGTGCCTTGGTCTGGTTGGCTGGGGCTCCCAGACGGGTTGGGATCCCACTTCCGGCCAGATCCACTGAGCCTTCTGCTGTATATGTGCATTTTTCTGCAGTGGGTTAGTCACTGCGTTCAGTGTCATCATCCATCTGTAGAGGGAGAAAGAAACAGTGGAGATGGGGCTGCGTCCAAACCCAAGCAGGCTTCCCGGATCTCAGGCCTCGAGTTCTCCGCCACTTTCCACCCAGCGTAAGCCACTTCGCTGCTCTTCTCATCTCCCTAGTTCACACTTGTCGCTGAAAAGACACCTGTCACTCCCCTTCCAAAGGGAGAAAACACAGGCACGGGTCAGCCGCCACACAGCCTGGCCAGCAGTAGACACGGGGCGGGAGAGCCTTCTTCGTCCATTTCTGAACGGGGCTGCATTCTGGTGTGGACGCATCTCCTAGTGCATGTGGATGTGCAGCTGGGGGGAGGCTGTGACGAAAAGCTCCCACGTGAGAGTGGGCGAGGAGCTTACCTTCAGCTGTGTTTGTGTTTGAGCAGCCACGCTTGGCACAACGAGAATTCGAAACAGGGATGTCACAGGCCTGGTGCCCTCCAAGGACCTCGCGTCCTTTTGGATCCCAGACCTTTGTGAAATGATGGTGTACAAGATCCAGGGCTAGCAGAGTGTTCCTGCACCCCGGGGATGCAGGGACCTCGATTTTTGAGAAGTTAGGTAGCTTTCGCAGGCTGCATTGTCACGACGAGGCCGTGGGGGGAACTCTGAGGCTCTGGTTTCAAGGCCAAGGCTCTTCTTTACATGCCATACGGTCTCCACTCCTCTACTGGACGCCCCTTCGACGCTGTCCTCCTGCTGCTTGGCCCTGTTCTCAGTCCATGCACACCTTCCCCGCGTGCCCTCTGTCATGCTCCCCGGGAGCTTGATTGACACGGCCCTTTCCAGACATGCAGATGGGCGGGCCCTTCCTTCTGCATATGCCTCTTCTTGGTATCTACAGGGTCTTCAGCTTCCCCACACCAAACTCCTCTTTCTCCCCTAGCGATGCTGTTTCTTATGCTGCCCAAACAGTCAACTTTCCTGTGCTTCTTGGTGACCATCCTTCCTGTCGACCAAGTGCTGGGGTCAGAAACCTGATTCCTTCCTCCATTCACCACCAGCCCCTCACAGCTGGACCTGCCTCCTCTCTTCATGGCCGGGACCAGGACCTATGCAGCTCATTGTCTCCCCATGGTGTTCTGCCAGCCCGGTCTCCTGGCCTCTTTCTGTCCCCCTCCAATCTGTCCCCACCTGCAGCCAGTGGTACTTACAGAATGTAAATCTCAGACCACTCACCACTTCCCGTGACTTCCTGTTTTCCACCTTGTTGTCCTCTCCATCTGGAACACCTGCCACCCCTCTGCCCCCACCCCCACCCTGTCTCTCCTTGCCTCCCTCACATCTCCGCTGGGGTGCCATGCACAGCCTTCTTTGCAATCCCTGTCCCCACCTGTCTGGCGCTGTGCCAGCATCTCCTTGGGCTTTGTACCAGGTCCTGTGTATACCACTCGCAGAGGAGCTTCCTGACCCCACCACCCCCACTTTGTGCTCCCAGAACTTGGGCCGGGGTGAGGAGGAGAGAATGGGACAGATGAGCTTCTGGGAGGTGAGCTGCAGGTCATTCCCAGGGCATTGTCTCTGCCACCGAATCCAGTCAACCATCCTGAACGTCTTTCAGGAATTTTTCCCGTTGGCCAAACATACTCTAATGAATAAAGAATAGATAATAGGTCATTCAACTTTGGCTGTTTAGTTTGGGGAAGAAGGAAAGTATCTTACCTAAAGACAGTGTAGCCAAATGATTGAGACCATGGACTCCACTGAACCCCCTGGGGTTCAGATCCTGTCTCATTACAGACTTCGTATTACTTAAACTTTTGAGTGACTGGGCTTCCTCACGTGTGACATGAGGGTAATAATTATGTCTCAGGAAGCAGATTGTGTGTGTGGTGTTTGGGATGGAGTGTGGCTCCTTGTGAGTGCTGTGACCAGTAGGCAGTGGCTGCCATGGCTCCGCCTTTACTTCCTCTTTCTCCCTCTTACTCTGAGAATATATAGTTAACATGGTAACTGTTTTCATGACAGTCCAAGAACCAAGCTCTTGTAACTTGGTTTAAATTGAGCCCTAGGTTATCATCCTCATCAACTTTAGCTTCTTACCAGCCGTGTAACTCTGGACAAACTAATATCTCTGATGTTAGGTGTCCTCATTGTGAGACAGGTATTATAAAATGCCAAGGTTGTTGCAGGATGAGGAATCACCTAGGTGCAGTGCTTGGTGCACTCGTAAATGACACAGTGTTGCTTCACCTGCTTGGTCCTTCGCTGTGCCCTGGTTATGTGGGCACAACTTCACCTCACACCTTGGTTTTACAAGGGGCATAGTTGAGTGGGAGGGGCAAAGAGGTTGAGGAAGCATTACTTGTGCACTAATTAATCTTGTTCATGGGAAGAAGTAGAAGTTCATTTTCTGCAAAAACACTGATGGTTGACCCTCCCAAAATGTTGATTTGGTGAATGCTATAGCTAATGACCGGCTTCTGACATGTAGACAACAAGACTAGAGCTGCAGGCTCCACGGGCAGCATTTGCTGTTGATTTAATTCAAGTACAAGGTTAAATGGTTTGACCCAATAGTCAGTGTATGTAGGAGGCCAATTGCCTGTGGGGAGTGGGGGTAATTATTAGCTACAAGATGTTGTAAATAAGCTACAAAGTTAAAACTAAAGCTTAATTAAAAGTCTATGCACTGTGATTCTAGTAACTTCATTGCTTGCTGATGTAGTGTTCTCACATGTTTCCTTGTATAGTAAAACCAACTGTTGGGTTAGATTCTCTTACTGGTGTATATTTGCCATACTTGCCACACCATTCTATCAGTGAACAACTGAAAGTTTATTTACAGCCAAATAATCTCAAAAACAAAGTTTACTTTTCAAGATTTTTTTTTTTTTTGAGCAAAAAAAATGATTACAGTGAGATAGGACCATCCCCAGTGATCCAAGTGCCTGACAGCCTGTGAAAGGTCCTGTGCTGGGTGGGTGGGGCTTGTACCCTCCCCCCAAGGCACAGACTGGTTTCCCTCACCAGCTCACCACACACCTGCTGCTTCCAGGTAGCCCTGGTGTGATGAGCCAGGCTGCACTGCTTCATCTCAGAAGCAGTCGGAAGAAAGACTGAGACAGGAAGGAGGCTGAGGCACGGTTTCTGTCTGTCTAATGTCCCTCTTGAGTTCAGCATGCAGGTTACTGGCAGAAGCACGTTGCATTGGTGGTGGGGGGAACCATGTCATTTGGCCCAGGTTCCAGGGGCTACCCTTCTCACAGATCTCACTTGGCATTTTAAAGAGCCAGAATGTGTCCTGTGACCAACCTCTGCACGGTGCATAATCCGAGCTGCTCCACAGGGGTCACTGGCTGCAGAAGCCTGTGGAGCGTGGACTGTGTCCCCGCAGGGAGGGATTACCGCTGCACAGCACCCTGGAGGCTCTGCTCGGGCAGTGGCTGGTTGGTGGTGCCTGCCTGTCCCTCAGGAGTCCGCTAGGGAAATAACTAGCCATGAGAGATCTCTGACTTGGGTTCCCTACAGCAAGCTTTCTTACTGTAGTCACAAAAATCAGTTCTGGTTTCATACTAAATCTTCAATTTGCAACTCTGTTTTGTTGTCAGCCCTATTTGAGTAAGCCCATTCCCCGTCCTGTGGTAGTCAGTGGAACTAACCAAGCATTAACAACTTTTTTTTTAAAAAGATTGATTTATTGATTTGAAAGGCAAAGTTACAGAGAGGGAGAAGCTGGGGGTGGGGGGCAGGGCAGAAGTCTTCTATCTGCTCGTTCACTCCCGAGATGGCCAGCACAGCCAGAGCTGCGCCAATCTGGAGTCAGGAACCAGGAGCTTCTTCCAGGTCTCCCACATGGGTTCAGGGGTACAAGCACTGGGCCATCTTCTAATACTTTCTCAGGCCATAGCAGAGAGCTGGATCGGAAATGGAGCAGCCAGGACTCGAACTAGTGCCTATATGGGATCCTGGCACTGCAGGCAGTAGCTTTACCCACCATGCCATAGCGCTGGCCCCAATTTACAACTTCTTTTTTTTTTTTTTTTTTAAGATTTTTATTTATTTATTTGAGAGGTAGAGTTACAGTGAGAGGGAGAGACAGAAAGGTCTTTCTTCCATTGATTCACTCCCCAGATGGCTGCAACAGCCGGAGTTGTGCCGATCTGAAGCCAGGAGCCAGGTGCTTCTTCCTGGTCTCCCATGCGGGTGCAGGGGCCCAAGGACTTGGACCATCTTCCACTGCTTTCCCAGGCCATAGCAGAGAGCTGGATTGGAAGAGGGGCAGCCGGGACTAGAACCCGCACCCATATGGGATGCCTGCACCGCAGGCAGAGGATTAACCTAGTGCGCCATGGCACTGGCCCCAATTTACAGCTTCTGAGGGGAGCTTAGAAGGGACCATCTGGAGAATCTGGTGCTTGGGTGACCATGTACCCGCTGAGGTGTCCAGAGCTCTGCCTTCGCTTTAATGGCTTAACTCCTAGTCAGTCATTTAGTCTGCTTTCTCCGTCTCACTTCCTTACCCTGAAAGCACTGGGAGTTTTTGGAGCCCAGTGTTCACTTCCTATCAAAGTGCAGAACTGATATAAAATGAAGAGGAGAATGCAGACACTTCCTGAGAGACTGTTATTCCCACACTCTTTCCCCTCTTTCATCGTGACACTCTGCCAAGTTCTCAGGTAGGAGTGGGGTGCTTAAGAACTCTTTCTCGTTCACCATTTCTTCCCCAGGGCCACCTGGCATTGGCAGATTCAGTATGTATTGACTTGGTGAATGAAGGTGTGCTTAAAGAAGCAATCAACTCATTTGGTGTCTCTGTTCCCCCTAGGAGGACTGGAATGAGATTGACCCCATTAAAAAGAAAGACCTTCATCACAGCGATGGAGAAGAGAAAGCACAGAGCATGGAGACCCTCCCTCCAGGTACTGCCGGGGCCCCGGGCCAGGGGGTCACCTTGCTTCACTGCATAGTCTTGAGTGAACTGAAGGTAGTGCCTGGGACAAGAGGCCTGTGGGATACGGAATGGATCTCCTAAGCCAGCTGGAGACTTTGCCCTGGAGTGCTAATTGACTGGCTTCCGTCAGGCCCATCAGTGGATGGTAAAATTGAAAGTCAAGCAGAAGCTGAGGGCTCATTTAAAGAGAAAATAGCAAAAGATAGAAAATACAAGAGTTGGTGAAGTTTTTAATAAACTTTTTTTTTTATAGTAGTTTGGGTTTGAAAGCAAAACTGAGGGGGAGATGCAGAGAGTTCCCGTACATCCCCTGCCCCTACACATGTATAACCTTCCCTGCGATCTCTGTCTTGTACCGGAATGGTACATCCGTTAGAATCCATTAGCTATATTGACAGATTGTCATCACCCAGAGCCCGGAGTTTATATGAGGGTTCATTCTACTGTGGATTTCAACAAACGCATAGTGACACGTATCCATCAGTATAGTGTCATTCAGAACATTACTACTGCCCAGGAGACTGGCTGTGCTTCCCCTGTTTGTCCCGCCCTCCTCCTTAACCCCTGCAACCACTCCGGGCTTTCACTGTCTCCTTTGTTCTGCCTTCGTTAGAATGTCACGGAGATGGAGTCATGCAGTGTACAGTCTTCACATCAACGCCTTTCAACTAGTAACAGTCATTTGAGGTTCCTCTGTGTCTTTTTCATGGCTTGAAAAATCACTTTCTGTCTAGTGTTGAATTGTATGCCATTGTCTGGGTATACCATGTTCACCTACTGAAGGATAGCTTGGTTGTTTCCCAGTTTGGGGCAGTGATGAGTAAAGCTACCCTGAGTATCTGTGTGCAGGCTTTTGTGTGGACATAGCTTTCAATTCATTTCCCTAAGTAACAAGGAACACGACTGCTGGTACGGATCATGGGAGAGCGTTTTGGAAGAGATTATCAGACACCTCCAGAGTGGCTGTGCCATCTTGCTTTGCCAGCAGCAGTGAACTGAGAGCTCCTGTTGCAAAGCCTCTCCAGCACTGGTATTTTCTGGATGTTGACCGTTCCACTAGGTGTACAGGGGGTTTCACTGTTATTATATTTTGCAATTTCCTAATGACATGGCAGGGAATATCTTTTCATATCCTTATTTGTCATCTTTGTATCTCCTTTGGTGAGATGTTCATGTCTTTTGTTCTTTTTAAAATTAGGCTATTTTCTTACTGTTGCATTTTTAAGTGCTCCTTGGATATTTAGGATAACAGTCCTATATCAAGCCAGACTATTGCAAACATTTCCTCCCTGTCTGTGGCTTCTCTTTTCATTATGTTGATAGTGTCTTTCCCAGAGCAGAAGTTTTTTTATTTATTGAAGTCTAGCTCCTAAGTTCTTTGCTTGTGGATCATGCCTTTGGTATTTGTCTTTAAATAGTCATTGCTGGACCTAAGGTCACCTAGATTTTCCTCCTGTGTTTTCTCTAGGAGGTTTGTAGTTTTGTGTTTTACAGTTAGGTCTGTGATCCATTTTTGAGTTCATTTTTGTGGTGGATGTAGGGTCTGTATTGAGATTCTCCCCCCCAACATATGATGTCCTGTTGTTACAGCACAGCTTGTTGAAAGTGTTGTTGAAAATACTGTCTTCTCTCCATTGTGTTGCCTTTGCTCTTTTGCCAAGGTTGGTTGACCATATTTATGTGGGTCCATTTCTGGGTTGTCTGTTCTGTTCAGTTCATCTTTCTGTCTCTTTTGCCAATATCACGCTATCTTGGTACTACAACTTTATAATCAGCCATGAAGTCAGGGAGTATCGATCCTCTGGTTTTTCCTTCTCCTTTAAGATATTGTTGGCTCTTCAGAATCTTTCACTGCTTCATAGAGAGTTTAGAATTTGTTTGTTGATAGCCATCAAGTAACTTGCTGGGATTTCCAAGGGGATTGCATTGGCTCTGTAGATCAAGCTGGGAAGGACTAATATCATGGCCCTCTTGAGTCTTCTACATGTCCATGAACGTGGAACAGCTCTCTGTTTAGTTCTTCCTTGATACCATTCATCAGAATTTTGTAGTTTTTTTTTTTTTTTTTAAAGCAGCCAGGAGCTACTTCCAGTTCTCCCATGTTGGTGCAGGGGCCCGAGGACTTGGGCCACCTTCCGCTGCTTTCCCAAACACATTAGCAGGGAGCTGGATCAGAAGCGGTGCACCCAGGACACAAACCGACATCCATATGGGATGCCAGCTTCAGAGGCAGTGGTTTACTCTGCTGTGCCACAGTGCCGGCCCCATGAATTTTGTATATTTCATCTTATAAATCTCCACATATTTGTTTAGATTTGTACATACTTATTTCAACTTTGTACTTTGTTCATTCCTGGTGCGTAGTAAAGTGATTGACTTTTTTTTTTTTTTTAAAAAGATGTATTTGTTTTATTTGAGAGGCAGAGTTACAGACAAAGACAGAGAGAGGGCGAGACAGAGAGAAAGGTTTTCCATCCACTGGTTCATTCTCCAGATGTCCGCCACAGCCAGAGCTGAGCCAATTGGAAGCCAGGAGCCCAGAGCTCTTCTGGGCTGCCCGTGTGGTTGTAGGGGCCCAAGCACTTGGACATCTTCCACTGCTTTCCCAGGCCATTAAGAAAGAGCTGGATTGGAAGTGGAGCAACTGGGACATGAATCGGTGCCCATATGGGATGCAGGCAGAGTCCTAACTTACTATGCCACAGCGCAAGCCGCAAATATGTATTAACACATTTACCTTTGTGTATTAATGTTACATTAACCTTTGTGTATTAACCTTGTATATTACAATCTTGCTATAATTGCTCATTAGTCCCAGAAGTTTTTTGGTTGATTCTCTCATATATTTTATGGAAACAGTAATGTCATCTTTGAACAAAGTTTTATTCCTTCCTTCCTAATCTGTATAACTCTTATTTATTTATTGTTTTGGCTTTGTACTTAGCTAGGACTTCCAGTATAGTGTTGCAAACAGGGGCTATCTTTGCCTTATTTCTGATTTTAGCAGGAAAGTTTTGAATTTCTCACTATTAAATATGATATTAGTGGTAGGTTTTTTGGTGGATTGTTCTTTATCAAATTGACATTTTCCCATTGTATTCTTAGTTTGTTCTGAGTTTCAATCTTGAGTGGGTATTGAATTTTGTCAAATGCTTTTTCTGTATTTGTTGACATGATTATGTTTCCTCAGCCTGTTGATGTGATGGATTAAAGTAATTTGTTTTCATTTGTTGAACTGCATAAGTAGTATAAATTCCACTTGGTCATGGTATCTAATTTTTAGTATATTGTTAGATTTGACTTGCTAATATTTTGTCAAGGATTTTTGCATGTGTTCATGAGAGATGTTGGTCTATATTTTTCTGTTTTTTTTTTTTTTTTTTTTTCTGGTATTGTCTTTGTCTTTTGGCATTAGGGTAATACTGCTCCCACAGAATAAGTTAGGAAGCATTCCCTCTGCTTCTGTCATCTGGGGGAGACTGTAAAGAATTGGTGTAATTTCTTACTTAAATGTTTAGTAGAGTATACCAGTGAGCACATCTGGGCCAGTCCTTTCTCTTTGGGAAGCTTCTTCATTATTGGTTCAATTTCATTAATAGATGTGGGTCTGTTCAGGTTGTTTGTTCTTGTGTGTGTTTTGACATGTTATTTTTCAAGGATTTCAGCTAGCTTACTGAATTTGTGGGTATGGGGTTATTCATACTCGTCCTCTGTGACCTTTTTAATGTCCATGAGATCTGTGGGTGCCCCTTCCTTCATGTCTCATATTAACTACTTGAGACTTCTCTGTTTTTCACTTAGTCTGGCTAGAGAAATCCCAATTTTATTTATCTTTTCAAAAAGCCAACTTCTGTTTTTGTTGATTCTTTGTGTTAGTTTCCTTTTTCATCATCACTAATTTTTGTTATTTCTTTTCTTCTACTTTACTTTAGAATTAATTTTCTATTTTTCTAATTGCTTATGGTAGTGGCTTAGATCGTTGATTTTAGCTCTTTCTTGTTTTCTACTACATACAATCAATTTTTTAATTTTCCCCTTGCAAGTACTTTCGTCAAATCCCACAAATATCAATAAGTTGAATTTTCTTTTCCATATTCAAAATGTTTTTTGAGTTTCCCTGGGCATTTCTTCTTCACTTAATGTGTTACTTAGAAATATTTTATCTCTAATCTCCAGTGTTTTGGGAGTTCTTAGTTAGGTTTCTGTTTTTGCCTCCTTGATCTGAAACCATACAACTTATGATTACTGTTCCTTTAAATTTGTTGAGGTGTGTTTTGCAGCCCAGAGTGTGATCACTCTTGGGGAACACTGCAGGTAAACTTGAGAAGAATGTATATTCTGTTGTTGGATAAAGCAGGCCTTAGAAGTCGATTATATTCAGTTGGTTGGTGCCACTGTTGAGTTTAGCTCTGTCTTGCTGACTCTGCCTGCTGGTTCTATTTCTAATAGAGAGGTGTTGAAGTCTCTGACTAGAACAGTGGATTCATCTGTTTCTCCTTGCAGTTGCGTCAGGCTGTGCCTCACGTATTTTGACATTCTGTTGTTGGGCATGTGCACATTGAGAATTATATCTTAGACCCATTTGTTAGGGAGTGTTCCTTTTTTATCCCTAAAAACTTCCCTTACTCTGAAATTTGCTGTGTCAGAGATTTATATAGCCATTTCTACTTTTATTTCGATTGGTGTTAACAAGTTGAATCTTCTATTCCTTGACTTTTAATCTATATTTACACTGGGCGTCTTGTAGGAAATATATGTTGGGTGTTGTTTGTTGAGCCACTCTTTCAATCTTCAACTTTTAATGGATGTATTTAGATCATCGATGCTACAGTGCGTGTTGGTAGTCTTAGTTTCTACCGTATTTGTTATTGTTTCCTATTCATTGATTGATTTATATGCCTGTTTTGGTCTTCCTTGCTTTTTGCACCTTTTGT